>NC_090446.1:968419642-969619642 GCF_031143425.1 Pleurodeles waltl | reverse complement strand
GCCAATAGGCAGAATATCTAATAGCATGTCAAAGTCAATAGGCAGCTAAACTGAATACATCATGTCAAAGCCAATAGGAATGCAATGTCAAAGCCAATAGGCGGCTAGACTGGATACAGCATGTCAAAGCCAATAGGCAGAATACAGAATGTAATGGCTAATGCAATGTCAAAGCCAATAGGCGGCTAGACTGAACAAAACATACCATGTGCTACTGGTGAACATTGAGCAACTAATATGCGCAGTGGTGAAACACAAAGTCATTGGTCAAACAAAATTAAGCCAATAGGCAGGACATTCCGCCCTTTGACCAATTAATTTTTGTTTCACATATCTCTTGTTTCAAACAAAAAACAAAAAACATCAGCACAAAAAAAAAACATTATCAGCAAGTCACATTTGAATGATCAAAGCAATCCCTGTAAAGCAATAGAAGTGGATTAACACATTGATTTCATAACCTTTCACATCAGATACATCTACATAGAAAAGACTGAGCAATTTGTACTCTGAATGAGTCTCTAATTCAACAGTGTTAGCAATTTGATGTGGCATGAGTTCTACTCATGTAAAGGTGCACGGTCCACCTGAAAGGTTTGCTGGAAGGTAAGCAAAAGTCAAAGTTCCATACGAGAAGGGAAAAAAAAAAAAACACAGCTTAGTTCCAGTGGAAGAATTCAATCAAACAAGTTGAACTTGAACTGAAGGCGCAGTTTGCGCAAAATGGATCCATGGTGCTGGCACTTTACTCAGCCAGGTTCAAGTTGGGGGTTCGGTCCCTTCCCCGACCCCACACGCACACACCGAAAGGGGGACCACGCAGCACACTCAGGGACAGTGGCAAAACGTGGTAGGATCTGCAAAAGAAACAAGTATGACTTTTCTTGCAAATAACATTTGTCATTTAAACTGCACCCTTCCTCTTTCTTTCCCTGTTTTATAATCAGCAGGACGTTTTTGGGGCCCTTTGTTATATTCTCTGCAGGTTCTGGAGGGTCACTTGGGGCTTCAGCCCACACACCAGCACTGAGGTTTTTATCTGCTGCACCACAGCTTCCCTTTTCTTGCACTGTCAGAAGGGCTGGGGCAGACTCCTTCTTTACTAAACCTCCATTCACTGCACTTTTGTCAATTTGGGCCATTCTGTCTCCAATTTGTATGAATGAATCAGATTCTTTTCTAGGTATCAGCATAATATCGATTTTTCCTTGGTAATTTGCAGCAATCACTCTCCCTAAAACCTGATCCATTTGCCATTTCTGTTCTGGTAACTTTCCTCTCCCCAACTGCTCTGTGACTGCTTGCATGACAAATTGCTTTTGTGCGTGCTGCACATTTTTTATCAAATCTAGGGGAATGTGCATCTCTCTCCTCTCTGCCCACCTGTAAGTGGCTTTTTCTCTCAGCTGTTCACATTTCTGGGGCACCCACTTAGCCATCCCCACTAAGGCAGAATTCTGGGTGTACACTTTTCTCTCTGAATTTTTCTCATTAACATCTGCAAGGTAATTGAAACAGTTAGGTGTAAGCCATGTGGAAAAACAAACAGCTAAAACATTAGCAATGAACCAAAAATCAGCATAAAAATGACACATCTCAAGTAGCTCTTGCTTTAAAATCTGCCACACATTATACAACGCTGTTCCTTCTACTGTGCCATCAAACAACATTTCAGTCAATGAATCATTAGTAAAACAAACATGCTTTTTATCTTCAGTGGACACGAGTTCAAATGGTGCACTCAACTTCACTCGTGACTCTTTTATCTGTGGTACTCTAGCCCTGTCTTGCAAGTACCAGATCCAGTGTATGATTCTAGCTAGGGGCACTATTTTTCCCTGTTCCTGAATTACATGTACATAAGTATTTCCTTCTTGCACTGCGCAGAAACCTAAAGTCTGCATTATTTCATTTGCCAAATCACAAGTGCGCAGCTGCATATTATTTTTCACAGTGACCATATAAAAAAGTGTTAGGATTTCACTCAAATGAGGGCTATTCTGTTTCCAAAAATCAAACAAGCTAATGTCTTGCTCTAAAATCTTTGTTTTACTTCATTCTGCAACGGTAACTCGTAAATCACATCCTGAGCTCTCTCCGTGTTATCAGTTAAGGAATGCGCTTTCACTGCCAAAAACCCTGGCTCCCAGGAAGGCTCAAAGCAGCTCGGAGCTGTCTTAACCCCCTCATTACTGGAATGGGACAAGAAAGATTCTTCTAAAACAGCATTTTTATAACTTTCAGTCTGGCTAATTTGCTCACGTAAATTCCTATTTTCATGTTCCAACTGCATACATTTCTCCTGCATTTCTCTGTAAGCAGATAAAGGTATCCAGACCTTTCTGTCATCATTACTTCCAAAAGACACATTTTCTACATATGTACAACAGAAATTATTTCTCAAAGCACTATCAGGCAGTTTAGCTACACATGCCTTTTCAAACATGGTCTGCCGTGCTTCTGTAATTCTCCAAACAGAAAACAATTCACAGTTTTTCATAGCACCATCGGGCAGTTTAACAACACATGCATTCTCAAACATGGTCTGCCGTGCCTCTGTGATGCTCCAAACAACAAAAAACAATTCCTGTAATTCTCCAAACAACAAAAACAATTACACTTTTAAAGTGTGCACGTAGAAATCTACTAATTCGTCAATACCCCTTAATCAACTCTTAATGACCTCTTCCCTTAATCGGCCCCACTTCTGGTACCAATTGTAGTGCTTTCCTCTTATCTAGTTTTTAAGCACCAACATAACACACCAGAAATGCACTTCTGAGGTCAAAGAAGACTTTTATTGTTGTTAATTCTGCCCCAACCACAATATTTATGAATGACGAATTAGTAGCTTTCAAGCACACGTTAATGCACAGTTTGCAATATACACAGCAGGTTATATTTATAAGATATTGAATGCATAGCAAAACAAATACTTCACCGTGTGGGAAACTATTTACAGCTTCATCTTTCTAGGGTCTGCAAGCTGATGACTCCTTGTCAGCTGCAAGAAAGAGATTCATCTACCCACACGGGATACTGGCAACGGGCGCCTCCTTCCAGCACGAAGTCAGGCAGATTCGAATCTGAATCTCTGCAGCCTGTGACATTCGTTACAAAGGTATGCCCCCTCCTCTCAGACGCGGGAAAACTACGCAAGTCTCTGGAGACTGGCCAGGTCTCCGAGACTTCTCCTCTTCCCAGGCTCAAGCGGAGAGAAAAACAACCAGTGTACCCTCTCTTATCATGTCTAGTCTACTGTGAGAAAAACATCTTGGTTCATCTTGTGCAAAAACACAGCTTGGAAAAATACAGCTTGGATTCTCAACTGCAATGTCTAACTCCACTTTAAAGGCAATAGGCAGCTAACCTAAATATCAAATGCAATGTCTAATGTCATGTCGAAGCCAATAGGCAGCTGAGCGGAATATAAAATGCAATGTATAATATCATGTCAAAGCCAATAGGCAGCTAAGCTGAATACAAAATGCAATGTATAATATCATGTCAAAGCCAATAGGCAGTTAAGCTGAATACAAAATGCAATGTATAATATCATGTCAAAGCCAATAGGCAGAATATCTAATAGCATGTCAAAGTCAATAGGCAGCTAAACTGAATACATCATGTCAAAGCCAATAGGAATGCAATGTCAAAGCCAATAGGCGGCTAGACTGGATACAGCATGTCAAAGCCAATAGGCAGAATACAGAATGTAATGGCTAATGCAATGTCAAAGCCAATAGGCGGCTAGACTGAACAAAACATACCATGTGCTACTGGTGAACATTGAGCAACTAATATGCGCAGTGGTGAAACACAATCTCATTGGTCAAACAAAATTAAGCCAATAGGCAGGACACTCGCCTACCGCAGCGCTGGAATGGTGCCGAGCACGCACCTCCTCCGGCCCCGTTCAGCGTCACCTAGGTGACGCATGGGGGTGGAGCAGCCGGCCGACGCAGGATTTCTGGGTCGCCGCCAGGGAGACGGAGAAAAACGCGAGAGGAGAGAGGCAAGGGGAGCGCGGAACCGAGGAGGTGGAAAAGGAGGAAGGCCCCGAGGAAGAAAAGCCAGACGGAGGGAAAACCAGCGGAACACGCGACGAGGAGAGGAAACCCAGCATCAACAGTGGAGCGTCGGAAAAGCCCTGAGGAGGAGACGAACCCTGCCACGACCCAGGAGGGTCGTGGCTGAGCAAGGTACGGTCTTTTCTCCAGGGAAACCGTCATAAGGGAAATAAGGGAGCGGCAGGGGGAAGTAAGGGCACCAGGGAGGACTTAAAGGGAACGGGGCGGGTTGTTCTGGGTGCCGGGGACCGGGGGAGCACTGATCCCACCCCCAGCCTGTCACCAACCTAATCTAGGCACTGTAACAATCCATATCCCCTTTTGGTTGCCAACCTACGCTAATATACTGGCCCCTCTAGTTCCTTTCCTCGCCCTCCCACATCTATACTAACCCCTCCTAGAGATACCCAAATTCGTCCCACTTACCTGGAAACATCTCCTTGTTTTAATAAACAAATTGTGCTATGCCCTAATAGGGCCCCCTGAAATCCGAGTCCGAGTCCTCTGTACCATTGAGCCCGCCACAGATAGCCACTCTCCAATCGGCGATTCTGAAGTTTATATGGGAGGGGCGGCCGGTGCGGCTATCGCGACGGGTTCTGTACCGTCCTAAGAGTGGGGGAGGTTTAGCGATCCCTTGCCTTCAGCGATACTTTCAGGTGACTCAGGTGCGCTGTCTTTTGGAGTGGAATCGCCCGCTCACTGAGAAACACTGGTGCTTCATGGACCAGGCAGTAGCATGCTTGCATATATGGAAGGAGCCTTGGCTCCGACGCCGGCATAGGGCAGCCGGACTTTATTCCTCCCCAGTTACGGGGGTTACGCTGCGCACATGGGACACAGTGGCCTGTAGATCCGGGTTGACGTCCTTTCCATCCCCGATGACCCCCATAGGCGCAAATCCTGACTTTGAGCCTGGACTTCGGCTGGAGGGTCTGCGACGCTGGTACGAGGGGGGCTGTAAAAGGGTGGAAGGTCTCTTTGACGAACAAGGGGTCCTGTCTTTTGAACAGATGAGGGAAGCGTATGGCTTGACGGAGGCAGATAGATTGATGTTTTATCAGATACGGCACTGGGCTTTGCAGCAGGTGAACAGAGCGTTAATAGATAGACCTCTTACGCCATTCGAGAAATGGCTCCTGTTAAAGAGAGATGATAAAGGAGTCATCTCAGAACTTTATCGGCTTTTGCAGGGGGAACAGCACCCGCCTAGGACTAGAGGACAGGTGCGTTGGGAGAGGGAGTTCTCGGATGAGGAATGGGACAGTATTTTTTACAGAATACATCACACAGCCTATAACGCAGAGGGACGGAGACGTCATACAAGGTGGCCTCCTATTGGTATTACACTCCGGCGCGTACACACACTTGGGACCCTGTTAAATCTGACCTATGCTGGAGGGGGTGTGGAGGCACGGGTACACTTGTGCATCTGCTTTGGCATTGTCCCAAACTTCATCGCTATTGGGAGGGCATTATTGATGAGATTGACACAGCGTTCCACACTAAGATCCCCAGATTTCCATCATACATCTTGCTGGGGCGGCCTAATCCCCTTACCTTTCCCTTGAGGTCATTGAGGGGGAGACAGATGGCTCTGGCACTTAAATCAGCCTTACAGCTGATCCTGACCATGTGGGGTACGGATAGGGTCCCGACGCATAATGCACGGCTCCAGAAGCTTTGGTTTATCTTTGCCATGGAGAAACCCACACTGGCCTCGCAGCAGCGGATGGGTGAATTGAGTGAATTATGGAAGCCATTTCTGCAGATTCTATCTGCAGAATTTACGGAGTTGACATGCCCAGCTTATTTGAGAGTCCTGAGGCTGACCTGAACCCTGACTAGAATGCTTGATTGAGAGATTTCAGAGGGCTGCGATTTGGTGGGAGGAGGGATAGAGTGGAGGAGAGATAGGAGGATGACACGGTCGCTGAGGGGGAGCATTGTTAAAGTGTTTTATTTTATTTGTATGTCTGTTTGGTTCTTATATACGGGACTCGCAGTCTGGAGGATCTTTAGTCGGGCTCCGCATGCTAATTCTATTACCAAGAAGAGACTAGTAGCGAGGCTCCTTTGAGCCAGAACTAGAGCCAGTCTAGAAGACTTTTGTAAGTGGATTTAGAGCTTTTGCAGCGGAGATATATACCATGTATTGTACTGTGATATACTGTGCTTACATTTTATATTTTGTATTTGCATGTTTCAGTGTTTAAAATAATAAACAGATTTGATCCATAAAATAGCTTATTGCCAGTTTACCTAAAACAGTGTATGTTACTGTTCTAATTCAATGTTCCTTACTTACCTGTGTGGAGTACCTTGCATTTTATGTATTTACTTCAAATCTTGAATCTTGTGGTGCTAAAATAAATTAAGAAAATATATTTTTCTATATAAAAACTATTGGCCTGGAGTTAAGTCTTTGAGTGTGTGATCCTCATTTATAGCCTGTGTGTGTACAACAAATGCTTAACACTACCCTCTGATAAGCATACTGCTCAACCGCACTACTACAAAATAGAGCATTAGTATTATCTAATTTTGCCATTATCAACCTCTAAGGGGAACCCTTGGACTCTGTGCACACTATCTCTCACTTTGAGATAGTATATACAGAGCCAACTTCCTACAGTGTGTGTTTTCAAGTGTGTTGTCCTTGTTTTGATCCTGTCTGTGAATCGTTCCCATGTCATGTGTGATGACCACAAAGGTGAGGTTATCATCTTAATGGATGAGCGAGAGGCCGCAGTGATAGTTTTCAATATACTGGTAGCTTTGGGAAGCTCAGAGATATTTTGTTTAAAGTTTATCGCCCCGAGCAGGCATAGCTTGTAGGAAGAGATGGTGGAGCAATCTGTTCTGATGGACTGTGAGATATCAAGAAATGGTCATGGTATGTAGCGTGTTAGGACCTGCTGTGCTGGACTAAATTAAAGTCCTCCATTGGCCAGCAGCATCTGGCAAATCTCTTCAGTTGGTGATTGGTGACTTATTGCTGGGGACTGGTACAGTACTAGGTGCTTAACATGACCCATAGCAGATTTGTCTAATCAACAACAAAGTGCTTTTTTGTAGAACCA
The DNA here is from genome assembly GCF_031143425.1 of Pleurodeles waltl. Lineage (NCBI taxonomy): Eukaryota > Metazoa > Chordata > Amphibia > Caudata > Salamandridae > Pleurodeles > Pleurodeles waltl. The sequence continues at coordinate 969,612,489 of NC_090446.1, read as the reverse complement.
TACTTCATTGCGAAGCAATCTTTTCAGCCAACATGCACATGGGGCAACAGATGAGTGAAAGCAACATATACGAGGGGTAGAAGCACCAACAAGTCAACAGAGAGAGAGAGAGGTGCCTGGTTTGGCTCCAAGAACCCATGCATGAACTGATCCTAGAAATGTTTGACATGTGGTGCATGGAGTCTGCTTTTACAGAACTGTTCCATGGTATTACAGAACGTCAGAATGCAGGGGCTGCGTCACTTCTGCCAAATCAGTACTGTCATACCAAAGTACCTGACTAGCTCACAGTGCCTTACTTGCCCTCCTAACCTTACAGAGTGACAAGTAATCCTGGCAACGCAAAAGGCACGACACTCTAGCCCTCTCTCAAGGAACAGTGGAAAAACAGGTCAGTCCTTTTGGTACATTATCTCAATCATACACATCCGTTGGAATATTAAGAAAGACATAATGAAAGTACACAATATATTTATTGCAACTAACATAGTTTATTATGAAGCAAATTAGGTGTGATTATAATAATGGCAATAATTATAAAAATCATAATATCAGATAGAAAACTGTATAAGACAAATAGTGCCATCATAATGCAAAGCTAGGGCTTTTAGCCTACCCTGTAATTGTATGTGCCGGAAAACTATTATTATTATTATTTGTGATCAGTCAATCAGTGATTTATAAAGCACTGCTAACCACCCGTAGGTTCTCAAGGCTCTGTTTGTGGGCGTGCTGCTCATTGGAAGGGCCAGGCCTTGAGGTCCTTCCTGAACTGCTTGAGTGATGTGATCTGCCTGAGCTTGAGAGGTAGTGTGTTCCATGTCCGGGCAGCTGGGTAGGAGAATGATCTTCCTCCTGCTGTGCTTTTCCAGATCTTGGGAAAGGCTGCAAGGGCGAGCTGGGAAGAGCGGAGATGTCTGTTGCGTATGTAGAAGGTGAGGCGGTGGTTCAGGTATGCAGGCCCTATGTTGTTCAGTGCCTTGTAGATGTGGATCAGGAGATTGTATGTGATGCACTTGTTGACTGGGAGCCAGTGTAGGTCCCTGAGGTGGGAGGAGATGTGGCTGTGTCAGGGGATGTTCAGGATGAGGCTGGCTGCTGCATTCTGGATTCTTTGTAGTCTTGATTGTAGTTTCTTGGTGATGCCAGCATAGAGTGTGTTGCCGTAGTAGAGTTTGCTGGTGATGAGTGCGTGGGTGACTTCCTTGTGTCGGAGGATATCCACTTAAAAATCTTTTGCAGGAGTCAGAGGGTGTCGAAGCATGATGATGAGACGGGGTTGACTTGGTGGGTCATGGATAGAGAGGAGTCCAGGGTGATGCCCAGATGGCGTGGTGGTCTGTGGGGGGCGGGAGCATTTCCCAATGTGGTGGGCCACCAGGAGTCGGTCCAGGTGGAAAGAGTGGAGCCAATTACAAGGATTTCTGTCTTGTCCGAGTTGAGTTTGAAGCAGCTGGCTTGCACCCAGGCGGCGACTGCTCTCATCCCGTTGTGGAAATTTCTCTTGGCCTTTGCCAAGTCCTCAGACAGGGAGATGATCAGATGGGTATCTTCGGCATAGGAGACTATGTTTAGCCCGTGTTGTTTGATGATCTTGGTATGCGGGGCCATGCAGATGTTGAAAAGCGTCAGTATAGGAAAATGGCTCCCTGTTGCAGTTACCCCCCACTTTCTGCCTGATATTGATGCTGACTTGACTGAGAAGTGTGCTGGGACCAGCACCAGTGTTCTTTCACTAAAAATGTACCATTGTTTCCACAACTGGCACACCCCTGTCACACAGATAAGTCCCTTGTAAAAGGTACCAGTTGTACCAAGGGCCCTGTGACCAGGGAAGGTCTCTAAGGTGCTGCAGCATGTGCTGTGCCACCCTAAGGGACCCCTCACCTAACACATGCACACTGCCATTGCAGATTGTGTGTGTTGGTGGGGAGAAAAAGGCAAAGTCGACATGGCATCCCCCATAGGATGCCATGCCCACAAAATACTGCCTGCAGCATAGGTAAGCCACCCCTCTAGCAGGCCTTACAGCCCTAAGGCAGGGTGCACTATACCAAAGGTGAGGGCATAGCTGCATGAGCAATATGCCCCTACAGTGTCTAAGTCTATTCTTAGACATAGTAAGTACAGTGTGGCCATATTAAGTATATGGTCTGAGAGTTTGTCAAAAACGAACTCCACAGATCCATAATGGCAACACTGAATACTGGGAAGTTTGGTATCAAACTTCTCAGAATAATAAACCCACACTCATGCCAATGTTGGATTTCTTTAAAAATGCACACAGAGTGCATCTTAGAGATGCCCCCTGTATTTTACCCAGTCCTTCAGTGCAGGACTGACTGGTCTGTGCCAGCCTGCTGCTGAGAGACGAGTTCCTGAACCCCTGGGGTGAGAGCCGTTGTGCTCTCTGAGGCCAGAAACAAACCCTGCACTGGGCGGAGATGCTTAACACCTCCTCCCTGCAGGAACTGTAACACCTAGCAGTGAGCCTCAAAGGCTCAAGCTTCGTGTTACAATCCCCCAGGGCACTCCAGCTAGTGGAGATGCCCGCCCCTCCGGCCACCGCCCCCACTTTTGGTGGCAAGGCTGGAAGAGATGATTAGGAAAACAAGGAGGAGTCACCCACCAGTCAGGACAGCCCCTAAGGTGTCCTGAGCTGAGGTGACCCCTGCCTTGAGAAATCCTCCATCTTAAATTTGGAGGATTCCCCCAATAGGATTAGGGGTGTGCCCCCCTCCCCACAGGGAGGAGGCACAAAAAGGGTGTAGCCACCCTCAAGGACAGTAGCCATTGGCTACTGCCCTCCCAGACCTAAACACATCCCTAAATTCAGTATTTAGGGGCACCCCAGAACCTAGGAAACTAGATTCCTGCAACCTGAAGAAAGAAGAAGGACTGCTGACCTACAAGCCTGCAGAGAAGGAGGAAGACGACAACTGCTTTGGCCCCAGCCCTACCGGCCTGTCTCCAACTTCGAAAACCTGCAACCAGCGACGCATCCGACAGGGACCAGCGCCCTCTGGAGCCTCAGAGGACTGCCCTGGACTAAAGGACAAAGAAACTCCTGTGAGAAGCGGCCCTGCTCAAAACCAGCTACTTCTTTGCAACAAAGAAGCAACTTCCAAAGACTGCACGTTTCCCGCCGGAAGCGCAAGACTTCTCACTCTGCACCCGACGCCCCCAGCTCGAGATTCAGAGAACCAGCCCCTCAGGGAGGACTCCCCGACAACTGCAAGCCTGTGAGTAACCAGAGAAGACCCTCCTGAGCCCCCACAGTGACTCCTGCAGATATAATCCAGAGGCTCCCCCTGACCACGACTGCCTGTAACAAGGGACCCAACGCCTGAAACCAACACTGCACCCGCAGCCCCCAGGACCTCAAGGAACCGAACCTCAGTGTAGGAGTGACCCCCAGGTGACCCTCTGTCTAGCCCAGGTGGTGGCTATCCCGAGAAGCTCCCCCCTGTGTCTGCCTGCACCGCTAGAGTTACCCCCGAGTCCCTCCATTGTTTTCTAACTGAAACCCGACGCCTGCTTTGCACACTGCACCCGCCTGCCCCTGTGCCGCTGAGGGTGTGTTTTGTGTGCCTACTTGTTTCACCCCCAGTGCTCTACAAAACCCCCCTGGTCTGCCCCCGAGGACGCAGGTACTTACCTGCTGGCAGACTGGAACGGAGCACCCCTGTTCTCCATAGCCGCCTATGTGTTTTGGGCACCTCTTTGACCTCTGCACCTGACCGACCCTGAGCTGCTGGTGTGGCAACTTTGGGATTGCCTCTAACCCCCCAACCGTGGGCTGCCCATGCCCCAGTACTGAGACTTGTAAGTGTTTTACTTACCTCACAAACTAACCTTTACTTACCAGCCCCAGGAACTATTGATTTTTGCACTGTGTCCACTTTGAAAATAGCTTATTACCATTTTTACAAAGACTGTATATGATATTACTTTTATTCAAAGTTCCTAAAGTATCTAAGTGAAGTACCTTGCATTTAAAGTGTTTACTGCAAATCTTGAACCTGTGGTTCTTAAAATAAGCTAAGAAAATATATTTTTCTATATAAAAACCTATTGGCCAGAAGTAAGTCTTTGAGTGTGTGTTCCTCATTTATTGCCTGTGTGTGTGCAACAACTGCTTAACACTACCCTCTGATACGTCTACTGCTCGACCACACTACCACAAAATAGAGCATTAGAATTATCTAATTTTGCCACTATCTTACGTCTAAGGGGAACCCTTGGACTCTGTGCACACTATTTCTTACTTTGAAATAGTGTATAAAGAGCCAATTTCCTACAGTCCGGCTGAGTGATGATCCTTGGGGCACTCCGCAGCATGTGTCTTTGGGTGCTGATGTGAACGGCGGCAGTCTGACACTCTGTGATCTTCCGGTGAGGGTGGACCTGATCCAATCCAGTGCTTTATCTCGGATGCCAGCGTCGTGTAGGCTGGCTCAGAAGGTGAGTGGGAGACGGTGTCAAACGCAGCAGAGAGGTTGAGGAGGATGAGTGCAGCTGTGCCTCCATGGTCTAGTACGAAGCGTATGTCGTCGGTGGCTGCTAGAAGTGCGGTTTCAGTGCTGTGGTTGCTTCTGAATCTGGATTGGGATGGGTCTAGGATTTAGTGTGTCTTGAGGAATTTGGTGAGCTGCTGGTTGACAGACTTTTCTGTTACTTTGGCTGGGAAGGGGAGCAGAGAGATGGGTTGGTAGTGGGTTTCTTGAGCAGCGGGTTGATCTCGGCCTGTTTCCAGTCTGATGGGAAGGTGGCGGTCTCAAAGGATCGGTTGATAGTTCATCAGAGCTATGATGGCGTTGGCCAGGTTGAAGATATGATGAGGGCACAGATCCGAATGTGCTCCTGAGTGGATGGAGTTTGTGAGTCTTTGGGTGTCCTCTTTGGTGATGGGGGTCCAGGAGTTCAGGATCTGGTGAGGTGCTGGGTCCGTGGTGGTAGGCGGTGCGGGCGGGTTTTGGTTCCTGAAACCTTTGTAAATGTCCTGGATTTTTCCATGAAAGAAGGTGGCGAGGTCGTTGCAGAGGTATTGGGAAGGAAGTATGGATGAGGTGTCTGTCCTGGCGTTCGTAAACTCTTTGACAATGGCGAAGAGCTCTTGACTGTTGTGAGGGCTGGTGCTGAGGCATTCTTGGATGGAGGCTTTTTTGGCAGTTCAGATCTTCTGGTGGTGCGTGGTGACTGCATTCCTGTCGGCTGTGCGGTCTTCGGTTTGGAAGGAGCGTCTACAGCAGCGTTTGGATTTTTATAGGTCTGCCGTAAACCATTTAGGTGTTTTGCTATGTCGGTTTTCTTCCTGGTGATCTGTGGGAGCACCCCATACCTCTGTTTGCGTAGTCAAGCAGTCCTCAGATGGGAGTGTAAATCCAGTTTAGGTAGGCTTTTCTGCCCCGAGGGCATCTGTTCCACAAATATCTCAATTCTGCTAGAATCCTCCTCTCTAAAATTAAACACTACGGGACCTAATTTATAACGTTAGCTTGATACAGTGAAAAGCTACTGTGATTTGTGTATTGAAGCCTGGGAATGATTGCTGGGGGGACAAATAAACAACATTTGCCACTTGTTATGCCCACTGAGCATTCAGAGAATGTAGAGACAGAATCACAGGCAGGTGGCTGCACAACAAGTGACATTACAGTGTGTTGCAAAACAATGGCACAAAATTAAAAATGTGCAATTTTCAACAGTGCAAAGCAAAGACATTGTGATTTCTAGAGTGCTAAGAAATGAAGCATAACTATACTGAGTCCATAAATAGGCCTCATGACACCCCTCCCCTATGGATAGGTGTAGGAAGTTGGCTCTGTATATACTATCTCAAAGTTAGAGATAGTGTGCACAGAGTCCAAGGGTTCCCCTTAGAGGTTGATAGTGGCAAAATTAATTAGATAATTCTAATGCTCTATTTTGTGGTAGTGTGGTCGAGCAGTAGGTTTATCAGAGGGTAGTGTTAAGCATTTGTTGTACACACACAGGCAATAAATGAGGAATACACACTCAAAGACTTAACTCCAGGCCAATAGAAAAATATATTTTCTTAATTTATTTTAGAACCACAAAATTCAAGATTTTAAGTAAATACATAAATTGCAAGGTACTCCACACAGGTAAGTAAGGAACTTTGAATTGGAGCAGTAACATACACAGTATAGGTTAAAATCGCAATAAGCTATTTTAAAAGTGAACACAGTGTAAAAATCAACAGTTCCTGGGGGAGGTAAGTATTGGTTAGTTTCTCAGGTGAAGAAGACACTTACAAGTTCCATTTCCTGGGCATAGGCAGCCCACCGTTGGGGGTTCAAGGCAACCCCAAAGTTACCTCACCAGCAACACAGGGACGGTCCAGTGCAGAGGTCAAAGGAGGGCCCAAAACCCATAGGCACCTATGGAGAACAGGGGTGCTCCGGTTCCAGTCTGCCAACAGGTAAGTACCTGCGTCTTCAGGGGGAAGACCAGGGGGGTTTTGTAAAGCACTGGGGGGACACAGGTAGGCACACAAAACACACCCTCAGCGGCACAAGGGGGGCCGGGTGCAGTGTGCTTAGCAGGTGTCGGGTTTTGTGTAGAAATCAATGTAGGGACCCGGGGGTCACTCTAGCGGTGCAAGCAGGGCACAGGGGGGCTTCTCGGGCCAGCCACTGACTGGGCTAGGCAAAGGGTCCTCTGATGTTCACTCCTGCACTGGAGTTCAGTTCCTTTTGGTCCTGGGGGCTGCGGGTGCAGTGCTTGGTCCAGCCGTCAGGTTCTTTGTTCCAGGCAGTCGCGGTCAGGGGGAGCCTCTGGATCCTCTCTGCATGCATCGCTGTGGGATTGAAGGGGCGTTGTCTCAGGTTACTCACGAGGTCGCAGTCGCCTGGGAGTCCTCTCTGCAGAGTTGGTTCCCTGGAGCGCGAGCCGGGGGAGTCGTTTGCAGAGTGTGAACTCTCACGCTTCCACCGGGAAGAGTGAGTTCTTTGGAAGTTGTTAAAAGGTTGCAAAGTTGTTGCTGTTTTTGAACAGTGCCGCTGTTTTCAGGAGTTTCTTGGTCCTTTGGGTTCAGGGCAGTCCTCTGAGTCCTCAGAGGTCGATGGTCCCTGTCGGATGCGTCGCTGTTCAGGTTCTTTGAGTCTGGAGACAGGCCGGTAGGGCTGGTGCCAAATCAGTTGTCATCTCCGTCATCTCTGCGGGGATTTCAGGTCAGCAGTCCTTCTTCTTTGTGTAGGTTGCAGGAACCTGATTTCCTGGGTTCTGTGTCGCCCCTAAATACTAAATTTAGAGGTGTGTTTAGGTCAGGAGGGCAGTAGCCAATGGCTACTGTCCTGGAGGGTGGCTACACCCTCTTTGTGCCTCCTCCCTGAGGGGAAGGGGGCACAACCCTAATCCTTTTGGGGGAATCCTCCAATCTCAAGATGGAGGATTTCTAAAGGCAGGGTCACCTCAGCTCAGGGCACCTTACGGGCAGTCCTGACTGGTGGGTGACTCCTTGTTTTTCTCATCTCCTCCAGCCTTGCTGCGAAAAGTGGGGGCAGTGGCCGGAGGGGCGGGCATCTCCACGAGCTGGGATGCCCTGGGTGCTGTAACAAAAGGCATGAGCCTTTGAGGTGCACCGCCAGGTGTTAAAGTTCCTGCAGGGGGAGGTGAGAAGCACCTCCACCCAGTACAGGCTTTGTTCCTGGCTGCAGAGTGACAAAGGCACTCTCCCCATGTGGCCAGAAACTCGTCTGATTGTGGCAGGCTGGCAGAAACTGGACAGCCTAGCACTAGGAGTCGAACTGGTATTCAGGGGGCATCTCTAAGATGCCCTCTGGGTGCATTTTACAATAAATCCCACACTGGCATCAGTGTGCATTTATTGTGCTGAGAAGTTTGATACCAAACTTCCCAGATTTCAGTGTAGCGATTATGGAACTGTGGAGTTCATGTATGACAAACTCCCAGACCATATACTCTTTATGGCTACCCTGCACTTACAATGCCTAAGGTTTTGCTTAGACACTGTAGGGGCATAGTGCTCATGCACATATGCCCTCACCTGTGGTATAGTGCACCCTGCCTTAGGGCTGTAAGGCTTGCTAGAGGGGTGACTTACCTATGCCACAGGCAGTGTGAGGTGGGCATGGCACTCTGAGGGGAGTGCCATGTCGACTTAGTCATTTTCTCCCCACCAGCACACACAAGCAGTGAGGCAGTGTGCATGTGCTGAGTGAGGGGTCCCCAGGGTGGCAGAAGACATGCTGGAGCCCTTAGAGACCTTCCCTGGCATTAGGGCCCTTGATTCCAGGGGTACCATTTACAAGGGACTTATCTGGGTGCCAGGGCTGTGCCAATTGTGGGAACAAAGGTACAGTTTAGGGAAAGAACACTGGTGCTGGGGCCTGGTTAGCAGGGTTCCCAGCACACTTTCAATCATAACTGGCATCAACAAAAGGCAAAAAGTCAGGGGGTAACCATGCCAAGGAGGCATTTCCTTACACCCCCCCCCCCAAACGAAAGAGGATGAGACTAACCTTTCCCAAGAGAGTCTTCATTTTCAAGGTGGAAGAACCTGGAAAGGCCATCAGCATTAGCATGGGCAGTCCCAGGTCTGTGTTCCACTATAAAGTCCATTCCCTGTAGGGATATGGACCACCTCAACAGTTTACGGGTTTCTCCTTTCATTTGCATCAGCCACCTGAGAGGTCTGTGGTCAGTTTGAACTGTCAAGTGAGTACCAAAAAGGTATGATCTCAACTTCTTCAGGGACCACACCACAGCAAAGGCCTCCCTCTCAATGGCACTCTAACGCTGCTTCCTGGGGAGCAACCTCCTGCTAATAAAAGCAACAGGCTGGTCAAGGCCATCTAAATACAGAAGAGGGACGGGGAGATTAATGGTCCAGTGTACAGTCTCCCATGTAACCTAATATAAAGAAAGGTACACTGTTCCATAAGGCATCCAACCTATTCGGGGTGCAGTAGAGTAGGATGTATGAAAGTCAGAGATCCAGAGGAGTATCAGGAGAGCCCTCAAGCACCCGCTGAGGTGACCTGTTTCATCATTGGGCAATCTCCACGCCAGACCGGTACTGCAATATCTGGCGGGCTGCCCCCCAATGGGGGTGGTACTGTACCGAAGGCAACTTGCCAGTTGAAGGTCTGGAATAAGAACTGACTAAAGAAGTAAAAAGGAAGTGTATGTGAAGGAGAGTGAAGATAAAAATGGCTCTGAGCCTAAAACATCATTTTAATGTATCCGAAAAGGTTCAGGCCAAGATTAAAAACATTAAGAGTATTGGCGGGAATAATGTCCTGCTATGCTCTATAAAGAAGGAAGGGTGGTATACCTAATCCTATCTATCGTCTGGTCAACATGTTTCGCCTCTCTTTGGGTCAAAAAATTATCCCACGACGCTTCGTCAGGACCCGGAAACTACTTCTCCTATTCAAAAACAAAACATGAAGTGCTGAGGAGTCACTTACAAGTTGAAGACAATTTGTCAAAGTCAGTAGGTCAATCTGTCGCCCTGCATGAAAGTAAAAAAACAAATACAAATTAGTGCCAACTTGAAAATAGGTACCTTGAAGGGTGTACTCGCAAAACACAGCAAACATGCCCCAAAAAGAGAGTGCCACATAAAAAGGGAAAACAAAGGGTTACCATCCCACATTCGAGATAGAGCTCCCTAGGCACGCAATAGCCTCGACCAAAGAGGTAATACTACATGTAAACACAACATAGTGAGAGAACAATGCATGTCAATATGTCATAAGCTGGATTGTAAACACGGGAGCACACCAGGCAAAATCAAATGGTCGCCGTGTTAATGGAAAAGTCAGAAGTATAACACTTGTTAAACATCAGTCATACACAACTGGTAACTGAGACGGTAACTCAATTCCTGTACAAGTTAAGAAAGAGAGAAATACCTATGTGCACATAACTAGCTTGTATAGACACACAAATAAAATTATGCAAACGTATACAGGATGGACTCCAAGTAAAAAAGTCAAAAGGTTATTCAAATCCATGGATGCTTTTACAGTTCCAAAAACCAGTTTTGTTCATGTGAAACTGAGTTGTCCCTTTAAACTATTGTATAGTGAACTGGAACAATTGTATAATCAGTATAAACACAGTCAAGAATAGGGCTCACCCACACTGAGCGGGAACCAGATAGCAATGTGAGAAGAGGTGGGGGTGGATGGCAGAGCCCCCACGTCTCTAAAATAACTTACTTCTCATATCCTCCGTGGTTATGGTACACCTGCCCTGAGGACGCGCGCCCGTAGACGCTCGAGCGGCTTCCTCGGGCGCTTTTTATGTTGCCTGGGAAACGCCTCAAGCGTACTGATCCGGAACCAACCAGCTGGTTGTTCCGGGTCGTACAAATCAAGAAAGGACTACTATCTTGGCCTCGTGGCCATCTTGAAACACGCTCCGAAAGACAAACTGGAGGGTCCTGGGGCCTAATAAAATGATATCGGCCATCTTGTAACGGAGTTCAAAAATGTTAGAACCAGGGTCCCGATGCATAATGATGCAAAATCTGAGGCCCTGCACTGTCGGACCCGTCTTTGACGAAAGACCAAGGATGTACAAGAACCAGTAACAAAACAAGCAAGCCGAATGTGTAAAAATAAGAAAAAATATATATATTAGCCATCAACATGGATGCAGTCACATGGTTGTTATCATCCAGAAATGCCTAAGGTGGCTATATGGAGTCAGTGTGCAGTAACCCACCTAAAGAAATAGTATACGTATATCCATCCATCCATCTAAGTAAATGATGTCAACAGGACATGAACCCTCAGAGATGCCTGAGTCAACTGTCTGTACTCAGTAATTTACATAATCAGGTGGACGGTAAAAGGTGGTTACGACTAGAGATATGATGAAAAAAAACAAAAAGGCTTATAAAGGCTAACATGTGCTAGGTAGATATAGAGTTCCAAGGAATCTCGTCGTTAAGACCCTCACTATGGGTTTTGAGTCTGAACACCCAACATTGTTCTGTTCTGAATAAAAGATTGGGATCATTACCGTTGTTTTTTGGCACCTGTAAAACAATCCACCACATATCATCAGGGCCGTGTTTGGCTTCTAAAAAATGTGAGCTGAGTTTAGTAGTGATGCGTGAGATTCTAACGTTGCTCCGGTGCTCATTGATACGTTGTTTAACAGGACGGGTAGTCATCCCAATATATTTCAGATCACAGGGACAAGAAATCAAATAGATACACTGGCCGGTGTTACAGTTTGTATGTTTGTTCAAATGCCAGGTGCCAAAATGATCAAGGTCTATTCTATCAATGCGTTTAGTAAGAGGACAGACATTACAGGAACCGCATGGATAATGCCCCATCACCGGAGGTAAGTTCCATAGAGTAGTCTGTTTTTCCACATCGGGATATGCCCGAGGGCGAGTGTGGACAACCAAATCTCGTATGTTAGATCTTTTAAAAGCAAAGAGGGGCCTCAGGATCTGAACGCCACCGCTCTGTAGGATGTTCCAACGTTTATTGATAAGTTTCTTAATAGAGTTGGACAGTGGGGTAAAGGTAGAGACGCATGTCAAACGTCTACCTGTTTCTCTGAGTACAGGTGTCAGGAGAGCATCTCAATGGTTATTCCGAGCTCTTTTATAAGCAGGGTTAATGAAATTTTTAGGATAATGTCGGTCAAGGAGTTTCTGTTTGAGGTCTTGGGACTGGATGTCAAAGGTATGAATGGAGCTACAATTCCAACGTAACCTAAGGAATTGTCCAAAAGGTAAGTTGTCTCACAGGGCCTTAGGATGGTGGCTATCATATAGGAGTAAACTGTTGCGATCGGTGCTCTTGTGAAATGTACTGGTGGTAAGTATACCATTATCTATCTTGATGACAAGGTCCAAAAAGGAAACCTGAGTAGATGAATGGTGAGCAGTAAATCTCAAGAAGGGGTCCAGAGTATTAACCCATTGGGTAAAATTGTTTATAGTTTCATATGGCCCTTTCCACACAATCAGAATATCGTCAATGTATCTTCGCCACAAGGAGATGTAATCATGAAAGGGATTGGATGGATGTAATATGAACAATTTCTCAAAATTGAACATATACAAACAAGCCAAACTGGGTGCAAATGTACTACCCATAGATGTCCCTTGAATCTGATGGAATAGGGCATCTTCAAATTGAAAGAAATTCCTTTTCATAGCTAGATTTGCACATTGCATCACAAAGTGATTCGGAGTCGGAGATGACCAAGAGGTAGCTAGGTGAGCTGACTCCACCACTTGTAGCGTTTCCTCCTGGGGAATATTGGTATATAAAGCCTCTACATCCAAGGTGATGAGGGCTTGAACTTGGGTGTAAGAATTGATGTTTTCTATGAGGTTCAGAACGTGTGTCGTGTCCTTGAGAAAAGTGCTTGATTCTTTAACTAAAGGTTGAAGAAAGGAATCACAGAAAACAGACAGCGGTTCTAACACTGAGCCGATGCCTGATATAATAGGACGTCCCGGAGGGGGTAAAGTACCTTTGTGTATTTTTGGTAAACAATAGAAGTATGGAACACGAGGATGTGTCGTGTCGAGGAACTCCGCTTCTTTGGGGGAGATCCATGAATTATTACGGGCCTCCTCGATCATACTCCTGATGTTGATTTGAAGTTCATTGGTAGAGTCACGGACGAGGGGGGCATAGTGAGTCGTATCACTTAGAGGACGTAGGCATTCCTGTCTATAATCAAAGGCGTTCATAATAACAATCGCACCTCCCTTGTCTGCCGGTTTTATAACTATTGATCGATCCTGGGATAGATCTTGTAAGGCTTTTCTCTCTGAGGTTGATAAATTCACAAATGGTTGTTTGGGGGGGGAAGGGTCCCCAGGTCTGCCATAACAGCTTTTTCAAAAGCCAGTACTTCAATTGGGATGGAGTGTGGTGGAGGAATGAAAGTCGATGGTTTTCTTAAACCGGTATCATTGCTCCCAGGTGTCATAGGGCGTTCCAGGAAGAAAAAGTGTAAGTGTATTTTCCTAAAGAACTGAGAAATTTCGCAGTTCAACCGGAAAGGATCTTCGGAGGGAGTAGGAACAAAACCTAAGCCGTTATTCAGGGCTGTAGATTCATCTACTGTGAGAATCATCAGATGACCGGGATTGTGCATCCGCATCATAATCATCCTTAATGTAGGCGTTTTGAGGAATTAATAATCAAAACCAACCAATCTCTGGTACACTTCCATGCAATCTGTGCCCAGTCCTTTCTGAACGCCAGATCGTGTGGGAAAATCCTAGGCATATTGGATACCAGGAGGCCATCGGGAGCAATATTCTGTCATTAATTCCTCAAAACGCCTAGCGGAGTCTATTATGGTACAAATTAATTGCATAAAGAGCACCATAAAAATGACCATTACATTATCATCATTCAAGAGCCGCCTCCTTGAGATCAATACAGAACTCAATGAGACAAAAGAGTTCTTAACTCAACAGAAGATCTCAAAATTACAAAAAGACATCAGGAGGTTTGATCGAGAAAAGGTATACCCTTACATTAAGGACGATTATGATGCGGATGCACAATCCCGGTCATCTGATGATTCTTCTGTGTCCAACAAAAAAACTCGCAACTACAGCACCAGTTCTTCATCCGACGGATGGAGCACTGATGACAGCATGCAACCACCCTTATAACCAACCCCAATACCCCCCTAATCAACCCTTCTTTTGGCAACCACCATATCCCTTCTTTCAACCTCGCCCCATGTTACCTTATGGGCCTTTTTTAGGCCGCGGCCAGGGCAGAGGAAGAGGAAGAAGGAGAGGCAGAAGCAGACGGGTTCACTGGAACAGAGAAGAACCACAAATGGTCACTCGGAGTCAGGGCAAGAACCCCCCACCGAGGACCTAGTGGTCAATTTATCTGACAGAGGACTCACAGTAGATGAATCTACAGCCCTGAATAAGGGCTTAGGTTTTGTTCCTACTCCCTCCGAAGATCCTTTCCGGTTGAACTGCGAAATTTCTCAGTTCTTTAGGAAAATACACTTACGCTTTTTCTTCCTGGAACGCCCTATGACACCTAGGAGCAATGATACCGGTTTAAGAAAACCATCGACTTTCATTCCTCCACCACACTCCATCCCAATTGAAGTACTGGCTTTTGAATTTATCAACCTCAGAGAGAAAAGCCTTACAAGATCTATCCCAGGATCGATCAATAGTTATAAAACAGGCAGACAAGGGAGGTGCGATTGTTATTATGAACACCTTTGATTATAGGCAGGAATGCCTACGTCTTCTAAGTGATACGACTCACTATGCCCCCCTCGTCCGTGACCCTACCAATGAACTTCAAATCAACATCAGGAGTATGATCGAGGAGGCCCGTAATAATTCATGGATCTCCCCCAAAGAAGCGGAGTTCCTCGACACAACACATCCTCGTGTTCCATACTTCTATTGTTTACCAAAAATACACAAAGGTACTTTACCCCCTCCGGGACGTCCTATTGTATCAGGCATCGGCTCAGTGTTAGAACCGCTGTCTGTTTTCTGTGATTTATTTCTTCAACCTTTAGTTAAAGAATCAAGCACTTTTCTCAAGGACACGACACACGTTCTGAACCTCATAGAAAACATCAATTCTTACACCAAAGTTCAAGCCCTCATCACCTTGGATGAAGAGGCTTTATATACCAATATTCCCCAGGAGGCAACTCTACAAGTGGTGGAGTCAGCTCTCCTAGCTACCTCTTGGTCATCTCCGACTCCGATTCACTTCGTGATGCAATGTGCAAATCTAGCTATGAAAAGGAATTTCTTTCAATTTGAAGAAATTGAAGCCCTATTCCATCAGATTCAAGGGACATCTATGGGCAGTACATTTGCACCCAGTTTGGCTTGTTTGTATAGGTTCAATTTTGAGAAATTGTTCATATTACATCCATCCAATCCCTTTCATGATTACATCTCCTTGTGGCGAAGATACATTGACAATATTCTGATTGTGTGGAAAGGGCCATATGAAACTATAAACAATTTTACCCAATGGGTTAATACTCTGGACCCCTTCTTGAGATTTACTGCACACCATTCATCTACTCAGGTTTCCTTTTTGGACCTTGTCATCAAGATAGATAATGGTATACTTACCACCAGTACATTTCACAAGAGCACCGATCGCAACAGTTTACTCTTATATGATAGCCACCATCCTAAGGCGCTGCGTGACAACTTACCTTTTGGACAATTCCTTAGGTTACGTCGGAATTGTAGCTCCATTCATACCTTTGACATCCAGTCCCAAGACCTCAAACAGAAACTCCTTGACCGACATTATCCTAAAAATGTCATTAACCCTGCTTATAAAAGAGCTCGGAATAACCATTGAGATGCTCTCCTGACACCTGTACTCAGAGAAACAGGTATACGTTTGACATGCGTCTCTACCTTTACCACGCTGTCCAACTCTATTAAGAAACTTATCAATAAACGTTGGAACATCCTCGGGTGGCGTTCAGATCCCGAGGCCCCTCTTTGCTTTTAAAAGATCTCCTAACATATGAGATTTGGGGCCAGATATAGGAGAAAAGCAATTTGCGACTTGCAAATTGCGAGTCCCTGCGACTCGCAATTTGCAAGTCGCAAATTGCTATGCAGTACGGTGTCTCAGACACCGACTGCAACTCGCAATGGGGTCGCAATGACCCACCTCATGAATATTCATGAGGTGGGTCGCAAATTGCGGCCCCATTGCGAGTATAGGCACTCGCTAACATGGAGGCCTGCTGACGTCAGCAGACCTCCATGTTAGCGACCTGCTTTTAAATAAAGCAGTTTTTTTTTTTTGAAGTGTAGCCCGTTTTCCCTAAGGGAAAACGAGGTGCACTTTAAAAAAAAACGAAACCTTTACTTTCGGTTTTTTTTCAGGGCAGGGTCCTTTCGACCACTCCCTGCCCTGAAAAAATATTTTGGGCTCCAGTCACAAACTGGAAGAGGTCCCATGGGGACCCCTTCCAATTTGCGATTGGGTTACCATCCACTTGAAGTGGATGGTAACTGCGATGCCATTTGCGACCGCATATGCGGTCGCAAATGGTATTGCATCCCAATGCGACTCGCAAATAGGAAGGGAACACCCCTTCCTATTTGCGAGTCTGAAATGCATTTTGCGAGTCGGTAACGACTCGCAAAATGCATTTCTGCATTGGGATACGCGTTTTGCGACTCGCAAACAGCAAATTTTGCCGCTTGCGAGTCGCAAAACGTTTGCTACATCTGGCCCTTGGTTGTCCACACTCGCCCTCGGGCATATCCCGATGTGGAAAAACAGTCTACTCTATGGAACTTACCTCCGGTGATGGGGCTTTATCCATGCGGTTCCTGTAATGTCTGTCCTCTTACTAAACGCATTGATAGAATAGACCTTGATCATTTTGGCACCTGGCATTTGAACAAACATACAAACTGTAACACCCGCCAGTGTATCTATTTGATTTCTTGTCCCTGTGATCTGAAATATATTGGGATGACTACCCGTCCTGTTAAACAACGTATCAATGAGCACCGGAACAACGTTAGATGCTCATACATCACTACTAAACTCAGCTCACATTTTTTAGAAGCCAAACACGGCCCTGATGATATGTGGTGGATTGTTTTACAGGTGCCAAAAAACAACGGTAATGATCCCAATCTTTTATTCAGAACAGAACAACGTTGGGTGTTCAGACTCAAAACCCATAGGGAGGGTCTTAACAACGAGATTCCTTGGAACTCTATATCTACCTAGCACATGTTAGCCTTTATAAGCCTTTTTGTTTTTTTTCATCATATCTCTAGTCGTAACCACCTTTTACCGTCCACCTGATTATGTAAATTCACTGAGTACAGACAGTTGACTCAAGCATCTCTGAGGGTTCATGTCCTCTTGACATCATTTACTTAGATGGATGGATATACGTATACTATTTCTTTAGGTGGGTTACTGCACACTGACTCCATATAGCCACCTTAGGCATTTCTGGATGATAACAACCATGTGACTACATCCATGTTGATGGCTAATATATATATTTTTTCTTATTTTTACACATTCGGCTTTGCTTGTTTTGTTACTGGTTCTTGTACATCCTTGGTCTTTCGTCAAAGATGGGTCCGACAGTGCAGGGCCTCCGATTTTGCATCATTATGCATCGGGCCCTGGTTCTTACATTTTTGAGCTCTGTTACAAGATGGCCGATATCGTTTTATTAGGCCCCAGGACCCTTCAGTTTGTCTTTCGGAGCGTGTTTCAAGATGGTCGCGAGGCCAGCATAGTAGTCCTTTCTTGATTTGTACGACCCGGAACAACCAGCTGGTTGGTTCCGGATCTGTACGCTTGAGGCGTTTCCCAGGCAACATAAGAAGCCCTGAGGACGCCGCTCGAGCGTCTACGGGTGCGCGTCCTCAGGGCAGGTGTACCATAACCACGGAGGATATGAGAAGTAAGTTATTTTAGAGACGTGGGGGCTCTGCCATCCGCCCCCACCTCTTCTTACATTGCTATCTGGCTCCCGCTCAGTGGGGTGAGCCCTATTCTTGACTGTGTTTAAACTGATTATACAATTGTTCCTGTTCACAATACAATAGTTTAAAGTGACAACTCAGTTTCACATGAACAAAACTGTTTTTTGGAACTGTAAAAGCATCCATGGATTTGAATAACCTTTTGACTTTTTTACTTGGAGTCCATCCTGTATACGTTTGCATAATTTTATTTGTGAGTCTATACAAGCTAGTTATGTGCACATAGGTATTTCTCTCTTTCTTAACTTGTACAGGAATTGAGTTACCGTCTCAGTTACCAGTTGTGTATGACTGATGTTTAACAAGTGTTATACTTCTGACTTTTCCATTAACACGGCGACCATTTGATTTTGCCTGGTGTGCTCCTGTTCTATCCAGGTGGCTGGTTGACACCTGTTCGGTATAAGTCAATAAGGACGCTCAATGAAGGACCACACGCCAATTATGAATAAATTTAGCTTTACTATAATTTCAGATAAATGCAGGCATTTAGCACATTAACAATAGTGAAATAAGAATGGCAATGAAAAGCATCTATTCATATATATGTACACTACAGATAGTATCTATGTATACGAATGAGCAAAGAGTTCATTGACAGAGTAAGAATAGTAAATAAAAAAAATATCTATATAAATGTTTATATATAAGTACACTACAAAGAGCATCTATGCATACATCTGAGTAAAGAGTTCATTGACAGATATAAACTTGGAATAACTGTATACCAACATGCGATACACTATAATGTTCAGGGAGCAGAATATTAACGAGTTGAATACTTCAGATAAGCTTTGATTTACTGCACACTAAAATGCAAATTTCAATTACTGTGGCAGACCCATACTACGATGTTCAGTAAGGCAGGAAAAAACTATAAATGAGCTGAATTTCTCAGATTATAAACACAGTGCAAATATAATAATCAATCATAATAATAGAGCAGAGAAACAAAAAGCCTTTCATCCCTGGGTGGAACTTAACTTAGTCACTTAGTCCACGAGTGCTGGGAAGCCCTCTACCGCCCGCTTGGACCTCTCTCCCCCTCGAGCGTCACGGTCTTGGAACAGCAAAACAGGGAGGCAGCTCTGGGTCTGAAGATGACAGTTTCATAACTCCATCTGCGAGCTTCAACATTCCCTCACCCACCTTTCAGTGTTTAAGTAACCTGAAGCTTGGATTCTACCCCCTTCCAGTATTTTCCAGCTATGTTATCAGTACATGTCTCTTGGCTGCCTTGCCATTCCCTGGCCATTGTTTTCATTCCAACTTTTACTGTGGTCTCGTTCTCAAGGTTGAGACTGACTCTCCTTTACAGCCTGTTTCTCACACATGCAGCTGCGAATAAGTTTATCTACGGAATGTCAAAAGAAAACAAGCTTGAAAGCGAACATCGTGAATTTCTTTCACGTTGTTCTGGCTTCGGCAGGCATCACGCTCATCTACACTGTTCAAGCTAATTAACCCTTCGCGTTACAATGTCTTCCGCATCTTTCCCTACTGCTACACTGATCAGCTCCCGTGTTTACAATCCAGCTTATGACATATTGACATGCATTGTTCTCTCACTATGTTGTGTTTACATGTAGTATCACCTCTTTGGTCGAGGCTATCGCGTGCCTAGGGAGCCTTTGTTTTCCATTTTTATGTGGCACTCTCTTTTTGGGGCATGTTTGCTGTGTTTTGCGAGTACACCCTTCAAGGTACCTATTTTCACGTTGGCACTAATTTGTATTTATTTTTTACTTTCATGCAGGGTGACAGATTGACCTACTGACTTTGACAAATTGTCTTCAACTTGTAAGTGACTCCTCAGCACTTCATGTTTTATTTTTGAATGAATAGGAGAAGTAGTTTCCGGGTCCTTACGAAGCGTCGTGGGATCATTTTTTGACCCAAAGAGACGCGAAACATGTTGACCAGATGATGGAAAGGATTAGGTATACTACCCTTCCTTCTTTATAGAGCATAGCAGGACATTATTCCCGCCAATACTCTTAATGTTTTTAATCTTGGCCTGAACCTTTTCGGATACATTAAAATGATGTTTTAGGCTCAGAGCCATTTGTATCTTCACTCTCCTTCACATACACTTCCTTTTTACTTCTATAGTCAGTTCTTATTCCAGACCTTCACCTTGCAAGTTGCCTTCGGTAGAGTACCACCCCCATTGGGGGGCAGCCCGCCAGATATTGCAGTACCGGTCTGGCGTGGAGATTGCCCAATGATGAAACAGGTCACCTCAGCGGGTGCTTGAGGGCTCTCCTGATACTCCTCTGGATCTCTGACTTTCATACGCCCTACTCTACTGCACCCCGAATAGGTTGGATGCCTTATGGAACAGTGTACCTTTCTTTATATTTGGTCAAGGCCATCATCAGTTGTTTGGGACAGGACTGCTTATATCCCATGCTCAGAGGCATCTGTCTGCACAATGAACTGCTCAGAATAATCTGGAGCTTTCAAAACTGGTGCTGTACACATAGCTTGCTTCAGGGTGTCAAAGGCCTTTTGACAGTCCACGGTCCAGTTCACTTTCTTGGGCCTTTTCTTGGAGGTCAGTTCTGTGACGGGTGTCACTATTGATCCATATCCCTTCACAAACCTCCTATAGTACCCAGTCAAGCCAATGAATGCCCTGACTTGAGTCTGGGTTTTTGGAGCTACCCTGTCCAGAATAGTCTGGATCTTGGGGTGAAGTGGCCGAACTTGGCCTCCACCTACAAGGTGTCCCAAGTAAACCACAGTACCCTGCCCTATCTGACATTTAGATGCCTTGATAGCTAGGCCTGCTGCTTGCAGGGCCTGCAAAACCTTCTTCAGGTGGACCTGCACTGTGCCCTTGTCTTACCACACACCAGTTCAGGGATTACCAGCATGGCTGCATGGGTCTTGAGCTCTACCTCAGCCCATGCTGAGGACTGCAGATCATTTCCTAGCAGACATTCTACTGGAATTGCAGTGGAGATTACCACCTGTTTCAGGCCAGTGACCCCTCCCCATTCTAAAGTTACCATTGCCATGGGATGGACTTTAGTTTGATTGTCAGCATTAGTGACTGGATATGTCTGTCCAGCCAGGTACTGTCAGGGGAAACCAGTTTGTCTGTCACCATTGTGACACTGACACCTGTAACCCTCAGGGCTTCTACTCTAATCCCATTGATTAAGAGCTGCTGCCTGTATTTTTGCATGTTAGGCGGCCAGGCAGCAAGTGTGGCTAGGTCCACCACACCCTCAGAGACTAATGTAGCTTCAGTGTGAACCCTGATATCCTTTGGGCACACTGTTGATCCTACCTGGAGACTGGCTATTCCAGTGCTAACTGGAGTAGCACTTGTTGTGGGACTTTTCTTGGGACAGGCCTTGTCTCTAGTTTGGCGTCCATGCTGAGTACAGATGCAACACCAGGCCTTCTTGGGATCAAAGTTTTTGCCCTTATACCCATTTGAGGACTGTGAAGAGCCTCGGGGCCCACCCTCTTGAGCAGGTTTTTGGGGCCCTGTAGAAGACTCTGTACTTTTTCCCTTGGATGTCTCAACACTCTTCCCCTGGGGAGGCTTTGTGACCCCTTTCTTTTGGTCACCCCCTGTGGAAGGCTTGGTCACCCTAGTCTTGACCCAATGGTCTGCCTTCTTTTCCAATTCTTAGGGAGAAATTGGACCTAGGTCTACCAGATGTTGATGCAGTTTGTCATTGAAACAATTACTTAACAGATGTTCTTTCATAAACAAGTTATACAGCCCATCATAATCATTTACACCACTGCCAGTTATACAACCATCTAGTGTTTTGACTGAGAAGTCAACAAAATCAACCCAGGTCTGGCTCGAGGATTTTTGAGCCCCCCTGGACCTAATCCTGCACTCCTCAGTTTATGATCCAAAGCCCTCAATCAGGGTAGCCTTCATGAGGTCATAGGATTCTGCATCTTTACCAGAGAGTGTGAGGAGTCTATCCCTACACTTTCCAGTGAAGATTTTCCAAAGGAGAGCACCCCAGTGAGATTTGTTTACTTTTCTGGTTGCACAAGCCCTCTCAAAAGCCGTGAACTATTTGGTGATATCATCACCATCTTCATATTTTGTTACAATCCCTTTGGGGATTTTTAGGATGTCAGTGTACTCTCTTACCCTATTAATGTTGCTGCCACCATTGATGGGAGCTAAATCCATCTCATGTCTTTCCCTTTCTATGGCTAGGAGCTGTCTCTACAAAGCCAATCTTTTAGCCATCCTGGTTAGTAAGAGGTCATCTTCATTGAGGCTGCCCTCAATGCTTCCAGAGTTACTGGTCTCCCCTGTGGAAGAACCAGTCTCTCTGACTATGATTTGTGGAGTAAGGGTTTGAGAAACCATGTTCTCCCTGGTTAGGACAGGAGGGGGGAAATCATCCTCCTGTTCACTAACTTCCCCATCTGTAGGATTATCCTCAGAGGGGTGGTCCCTTGCAAACTCTGCCAAAAGCGTCTGGAGCTTTACTTTGGTAGGGTTAGACCCAGTCTTTATATTTGTTAGCTTACAGAGAGTCCTTAACTCTGACAGCCCTAGATGCAGGTAAGGGGCTAGGTTGAGTTCCACCACCATCTCATCTGGGCTAGACATTATGGGCCAGATATAGCAAAGGGTTTTACCCATTTTGTGTCTATGGGAAAATGTGTTTGTACATATGGCCCTATCTCTCTAAAAGTTGGGATAACTTTTTACAAATCTAAAAACTACTTCTAGAATGTCAAATCCAAACTTTTACAAACTTTTAAACTGTAAAAGAAATGCTAACAGGGACTTACACAAGGCCCTAGGAGGACTTTTAAAAATTTAGAAAAATAGCTCAGATTTCAAAAATCAGTTTCTAATGACAATTTTGGGAATTTAGTCGTGTGATCAGGTATTGGCTGAGTAGTCCAGCAAATGCAAAAGTCTTAGACCACAACGCTGATCCACCAATGTAGGAAGTTGGCTCTGTATATACTATCTCAAAGTGAGAGATATTGTGCACAGAGTCCAAGGGTTCCCCTTATAGGTTGATAGTGGCAAAATTAGATAATTCTAATGCTCTATTTTGTGGTAGTGTGGTCTAGCAGCTAGCTTATCAGAGGGTAGTGTTAAGCATTTGTTGTACACACAGGCAATAAATGAGGAACACACACTCAAAGACGTAACTCCAGGCCAATAGTGTTTATATGGAAAAATATATTTTCTTAATCTATTTTAGACCCACAAGATTCAAGATTTGAAGTAAATACATAAAATGCAAGGTCCTCCACACAGGTAAGTAAGGAACTTTGAATTAGAGCAGTAACATACACAGTATAGGTTAAAATGGCAATAAGCTATTTTAAAAGTGGACACAGTGCAAAAATCAACAGTTCCTGGGGGAGGTAAGTATTGGTTACTTTCTCAGGTAAATATGACACTTACACATTCAGTTTCCTGGGCATAGGCAGCCCACCGTTGGGGGTTCAAGGCAACCCCAAAGTTACCGCACCAGCAACACAGGGCTGGTCAGGTGCAGAGGTCAAAGGAGGGCCCAAAACACATAGGCGCCTGTGGAGAACAGGGGTGACCTGGTTCCAGTCTGCCAATAGGTAAGTACCTGTGTCTTCAGGAGGCAAACCAGGGGGGTTTTGTAGAGCACTGGGGGGGACACAGGTAGGCACACAAAACACACCCTCAGCAGCATAGGGGCGGCCCGGTGTAGTGTGCTTAGCAGGCGTCAGCTTTTTTGTAGAAATCAATGGAGGGACCCAGGGGTCACTCTAGCGGTGCAGGCAGGGCACAGGGGGGGCTTCTCGGGCCAGCCACCGACTGGGCTAGGCAGAGGGTCTCCTGATGGTCACTCCTGCACTGGAGTTCGGTTCCATTTGGTCCTGGGGGGCTGTGCTGGGTCCAGTCGTCGGGTTCTTTGTTCCAGGCAGTCGCGGTCAGAGGGAGTGTCTGGATCCTCTCTGCATGCGTTGCTGTGGGGGTGCAGGGGTGTCGTCTCAGGTTACTCACGAGGTCGCAGTCGCCTAGAGTCCTCTCTGCAGTGTTGGTTCTCTGGAGCTCAAGCCGGGGCCGTCAGTTGCAGAGTGTGAAGTCTCACGCTTCTGGCGGGAAGAATGAGTTCTTTGGAAGTTGTTAAAAAGTTGCAAAGTTGTTGCTGTTTTTAAACAGTGCAGCTGTTTTCTGGAGTTTCTTGGTCCTTCTGGTTCAGGGCAGTCCTCTGAGTCCTCAGAGGTCGATGGTCCCTGTCGGATGTGTCGCTGTACAGGTTCTTTGAGTCTGGAGACAGGCCGGTAGGGCTGGGGCCAAATCATTTGTCGTCTCCATCGTCTCTGCGGGGCTTTCAGGTCAGCAGTCCTTCTTCTTTGTGTAGGTTGAAGGAATCTGATTTCCTGGGTTCTGGGTCGCCCCTAAATACTAAATTTAGGGGTGTGTTTAGGTCAGGAGGGAAGTAGCCAATGGCTACTGTCCTGGAGGGTGGCTACACCCTCTTTGTGCCTCCTCCCTGAGGGGAGGGGGGCACATCCCTAATCCTATTGGGGGAATCCTCCAATCACAAGATGGAAGATTTCTACAGGCAGGGGTCACCTCAGCTCAGGGCACTTTAGGGGCAGTCCTGACTGGTGGGTGACTCCTCCTTGTTTTTCTCCTTATCTCCTCCAGCCTTGCCGCCAAAAGTGGGGGCAGTGGCTGGAGGGGCGGGCATCTCCACTAGCTAGGATGCCCTGGGGTGCTGTAACAAAAGGCATGAGCCTTTGAGGCTCACCACCAGGTGTTACAGTTCCTGCAGGGGGAGGTCAGAAGCACCTCCACCGAGTACATGCTTTGTTCTTGGCCACAGAGTGACAAAGGCACTCTCCCCATGTGGCCAGAAACTCGTCTGGTTGTGGCAGGCTGGCAAAAACTGGTCAGCCTAGCACTAGGAGTCAGACTGGTATTCAGGGGGCATCTCTAAGATGCCCTCTGGGTGCATTTTACAATAAATCCCACACTGGCATCAGTGTGCATTTATTGCGCTGAGAAGTTTGATATCAAACTTCCCAGATTTCAGTGTAGCCATTATGGATCTCTGGAGTTCGTGTTTGACAAACTCCCAGACCAAATACTCTTTATGGCTACAGTTTAGGGGAAGAACACTTGTGCTGGGGCCTGGTTAGCAGGGTCCCAGCACACTTTCAATCATAACTGGCATCAACAAAAGGCAAAAAGTCAGGGGGTAACCACGCCAAGGAGGCATTTCCTTACAACAGGACAGCAATATAATACAAGAAGAAAATAAAAACAAATTTATAAGCCAAGCAAACTCAACTCAATAATAAAAGTGTAATATAAAAACTATTTATAAAAGAACTGGTGAGAATTTCGAAAGACAGGCCAAATTAGTTGGGGTTGGAGGCACTGAAGATCTCTTCCACCAAGTCAATGGTAAGTGAATCCAGGATGGATTACATCTCTGCAGATGATTGCTGAACAGCCTCATTCTATAGCTCAAGAGAACAGATATGATTCTCATTTTCAAACGATGATGAGGGAATGGCTGGTTGTGCTGCCTCTGTGTTATGCAAGTCTGAGGTGAGTAATCCTGGTGCCAATGCACCCATCTCCCCACTGAGAAGAAACTCCTACCAAGCATCTTGAAGCAAGTGCAAGTTCATTTGACGGCTCCGCACATGGGTCTTTATTGGACTCATCCACCAATTTATGTCCATGGGAACAGGAGGTTGCAAAGCAAGGCAGCTATTCAGCGCCCATTTAAAGAGACAGCATAGGCAGCAGAACACAGGTTGAACGCAGGTAAACCAGGCCGGTCGGAAAGACAGTCACCAGTCAAAGTCTAGCTCCTGGAGTAATGGGGCTCCAAGCCACTGGATCATGCACCCATAATACTGCTGGATTATTGGCAGGTCCAGCATTAGCAGGCGTTGGGCAGGCACACCCATTGCAGAGTAATAAAAATAGGACCAAAATGCCATAGATAAGAAACACCACCAAAGGAATACCTCCAATATTATCGGAAAATAATGAATAAATAAAAACCAGTCCAATTCCAAAAATATGCTGGAAGGTACTGGCCAAGCCAGTGCCCATAGTTTTAAAGAAATCTGTTATGCCAGCACTATTAGATGCATTAATGCATTAAAGATGCGTTTTACTAACTCGCTGAAATATAATGGGAGGTGTGTAGATAAGAATGACTATTTTGCTCGAGTGCTTGAGCCTTGGAGTTCAAACGTTTCTCTAGCCAAATTTTTCTAGCCAAAGTTAATACTACCTCTTTTTGAAACAAAGCTTTGAGTCTGCTCAGCTTATTGAAATTTGGAATGAAAGTCCATAACGAACTATCAAGAAACGCATGTGTGGGAGGAAAAAGGACGTTAATACAACATTTCTCAAGTTGGGATATGGAAAGAATATAGGGGATCCCATATTTCCTTCCACAACAGCCCTGACCATTTAAAATTAAATAACTGCCATTGGACAGAACAAAAAGAGTGGGTAAAATTGTGTGAACTGGAATTCCTAAAAAAAAAACAGGGCAAATTTGGAACGCATTACAGGAGCCATGAATGGTAACGAGTTTGCACACAAGTGAGTGGCCAACAGAGTCACACTCCTTTCCAGTAGGGAACACCTCCCGACCAAGCCGTTCACAACGATATTCAAAGTGGAGTGACCATATCTCATGGCTAAAGCTCCTTCCCAGGGCCTCATATCTACCTATGGGGAAATGTTTCATGCAAGAAGTGAACTGGAATGTTGAAATGGGGAGCAATATAAATACGTATACGTCAAACTGCGGATGGTGTTTCTGTAATGGTAAAGGGTAGTTTGTCTAGCTTCTCAATATGTAACATTGTTTATATAAGGTCTTTTTGAGCCAGGAGTCATTGTTCATGGGTCAGATTAAATGGCAGAAATAGGTGACTCAAATTAAGGTACTGCCTAGGTATGCAGACCTTTTAAAGGACCTGTAGTGTCCAGCTAAATTGCATAATTGACCTAAAGCTGACTTTGCTCATAGTACAATACAGTCATATCATTTTGCATAATCTCAAGAGATGACACACAGGGGTGACTGGTGACATTTGAAAGTGGTGGGGCGTAAAAGTTCGGGATGAGTGCTCTGTGGTGTGCTGTCATAAGGAGGGTTCGGGGAGGGAAGTCAGGTTCTCCCCCCAGGAAAATATTGAGAAAGAGCAAGCACATTTGAAAAGAGGGTCCAAAGGCAGCTGGACATCAGTTATTTCCGATACGTGCTCTTGCACCTGGGTCCACACATGCATTAACGGCGGGCACTCCCAGACCATATGAAGAAATGTAGCATGTGCGTGGCCACATCTAGGCATGCTAGGGAGGTCATCGGAAACATCTTGCATAGGCGATGCAGTGTAAAGTAGGTTTGGTGGATGAAATTAAATTGGGTGAATTTTAAGCAGGTGTTTCGTGAGCTCCATTTCACTTGGACCAATGCCATAGTTCACTGCTTGGCAGCCAGTTTAGCATTCAGGAAAGTGTCCCATTTGCCCTTGCTTTGAGTCGAAAAATCATAGCCTTTCCCTTGCGATGCCGCATATAGGACTGAGACTGCTCGTCGGCCCATCTTATGTGTTAGAGATCATTGCAAACATAGGTGTACCGGTGGCTCAGTCTGTCCTGATGCCCATGTTGTCCCAATCACTGCCCTGAGTATAGTGTATGTCAGTAAATCCTCGTGTCTAAGCAGGGTCCCTGAGCTAGATACAGAGAGTAACACACAGGGAAGCAATACTATAAGTATAACGTAGTTTACTCTCCATTAACATAGCAAACATAGGAATGGAAATCTTAAATTCAAATATACAACATACAATATATTTCAATTTAGATATTTATTGTAGCTAATTAAACATTCAGTTCGCACATAATATAATCAACATAGAATCAACCAAAAAAATATAATACAACCCCCTAACCTAAATGTAACATACATATATGAAAACATAAATAACATACCAGTAAATACGCAAAAATAAACAAATAACACAGAACCAACAAAATCACAAAATAGTATACATACAAATTTACAACCGCCTCATACATGAGAGGATATTTGAACAGCACAATAAAGTTACTGCTTTGATGCTACAATTATGCGTTGTAGTTTAGATTGTATAAAATTCAACATAATAACAGCCAATTCTAGGTTATAATTTCTTGATTCAAATTCTCGTGTTACAGGCCTGATGGTAGCCAATCCTGGTCAGGGCTTCAAATTTGCCAATTTCAAACACTTCATGCCAATGTTCAAGACATGCCAATTTACAAGCCGACGCGCGTTTCGGTGAGTGAAGAAAAATATAAATACACCTTCATCAGGACTTTATGATTCAGTATAATTGGCATACGTACATCTTGTAATCTGCCTATCAAAGAAACATCAAAATTATTCATTACAATTCTTTGCATAGGGGGAAGGCTCGAATCATGTCAGATTTGCAACCAGACCAACTCAAGTGACTTAATTGAGAAAAAACACTGATAAAGTGCCCAAGATCAAAATCTATAAAACCAATGCTTAATAAAGGTAAATAAAATCTAAAAAATCCAGGGAAAGCACCATTAGTGTCCAGCAAAATACTAGATAAAGTGCAGAAATAGAATCACCTATAGCATAAAAGTGTTGGATTACCACCGAGAGAATCTAGTCAAGAATAGTAAAAGACTAGTTTGTTTATATTAACATAAGATAAAATACCTTAGAAATGAAAGAACTCAGATATCCCTTACAGGCTGGATTAAACACTCTCCAACTTCAAATTTGTAGTCCAAAATGAGGGACTAACACATGGATATAGCTAAATGAAGCTATGCTTTCTCACTCTAAAAGCAAACATAATGAAATCATTAGCTTGCGCAGGGCAGGAAAGTCTACAGGATAGAAAAGAAGAAATCTGCTCATATGTACAATCGCTAACTACAGACTTACCTACAAGTTCACATTGTTTAAAAAACGTAATCCACAGGGGAAACCCACAAGGATACCAAACTTGTAGGGAACAGCTTGCTAACTGCAAGGGAACAGGGGGGAGTCATGAGCCAGATAGAAATGACACAATCCAGACGATATAAAATAATTCAATCCACATAGGTTCAGCAAAGCTAGCCTACCAGTACCAGCAGGATCCAGGACCTATGACCAGCACGATGATCTCTCGAGGAGCAATAACCCGTACTTCCCCAGCTGCCTCCTATTTAAACCAAATCACCACAGGTGATGTGATGAACATAGAAACAGGCCCGTATGTGCCATCTAAAGAAAGGGTCAAACATGCGCCATCTTAGAACCGTCAAAACAGCATGAAATATGCCCAAATCTACAGAGAATAAGAGGTACAATCAAACTGTAGAGTCATAGCCATATAGTAGTGGCAAAAGGAAATAACCAAAAATAAAAAATAAAAAATAATGGCCAGTTCTAAATCAAGCCAAAGAGTAGATATCACTTACCAGCACGCCCAAAACAGTGGGCGCCATCTTGGAACGTCAAAGTACAGGGTACTCAATGTCCCAAGGATAGGCACAAAATGGGTTAGTAAAATACAATACGTATCGTGTATATAATACAGATCAATAACATAAGGTTTTATAAGAAGGAACCGAAAACAGTTTTATCGTATAAAGTGAAGAATTCACTTCAAAGTAAGATAAAGGGCCACCACAGGAGAGCACAAAGCAGCCCTGTGGTAGGCACCTGGAGGAATATTGACCCCTCAGGCAATCCTGTACATACGTACTCAGGTGGCATTGCTCCAAGGGAGATCTTCGTTCAGGCCATTCTCATATGTGTTTAAAGAAAAAATCCAAAACACTTCTTTCTTTTTCCTTTGTTTTTCGGGGTCCACATCTTTTCTTGTCAGTACTTTCTCAAGAATAATCCACCTGATATCTACCTCCTTGTGGTTTAAAGATAACCAATGAGCAACTTGGGGGGCGTTAATCTTTTGTGTCCTAATCGCAGATTTATGTTCCGATAGCCTAGTTCTAAATTACCTGGAGGTCTCACCTATATATCCCAGGTTACAGGGGCAAATAATCAAGTAAATTACATTTTTAGATCTACAATTAGTCATGTCCATAAATGGGATAGTCTTGTCATTGAATGTAAACTCTTTTGCAACAATGGCTGAGTCACAGGCGTGGCATTGGCCACATTTGTAATTGCCCGTAACTGGATTAGATCCTGTTAGTGACTTTTGGCCAAAAGTAGATATAAAATTGGTAGCTGATTTCACCAAATGGTTCCATAGGTTTTTGTTCCTCCTGAAAGCGAACAATGGTTTTTCAAGTTTATCCGCTTCAGTATTGGAATTCAAAATGTGCCATTCTTTGTTAATAATATCCCTGATTTGATTATTCAGGGTAGAATGGTGAATCACACAGGCTAGCCGGTCACTGGTCTTGCATCGTTGTTTTGAAAACAGGGCCTCACGGTTGTAAAACTTGGCTCTTTTTAAGGAATCTTTGATGGTTCTAATCGGATAACCTCTCTGTTCAAATTTGCACGTAAGATCTGCGGCATGTTTCAAAAAGTCTGCCATGCTGGTGCAATTTCTCCTGAGTCTCAGGAATTGTGAAAAGGGAATAGACTGCTTCTGGTTACGAGGATGAAAACTATCAAAGTGAAGCAGCGTGTTCCTAGCCGTGGGTTTAGTGTATAGGGTCATAAGCAAGTGCCCTTGGTAGTGTTTGATATACACATCCAGGAATTCAACCAAATGATGGTCATATTTAATCGTAAATCTGAGGTTGCTGTCACACAGATTGAGCCAACTGTAAAATTCTAGTAGTTGGTCTTCACTGCCTTTCCAAATGAAGAAAACATCATCAATAAATCTACTCCAGGCCTGCACATTCTCATAGAAAGGGGCCATTTCGTTGTAAATTAACTTGTCCTCGAATGCTCCCACATATAGGTTCGCCACACTAGGTGCACAGGCAGCACCCATACTGACTCCTTTAATTTGATGATACATTTTACCATTAAAATCAAAGTAGTTATTAAATAGTACAGTTTCCAAACATTTCAGAATGAAACTCAATGCTGGATCATCTCCCCGTCTGTTAAGATATAGTGCTACAACATCAATGGCTTCTTGCTGGGGTATATTCGTATATAAAGACTCCAGGTCAATGGTCACCAGATATTCCCCATCAGGTCTATGTTGCAGGCCCTCGATCTTAGAAATGAAGTGGCCAGTGTCTCTGATGTAGGATGGTAAAAGGGCTACCATTGGTTTCAGAAAGGTATCAACGTACTTTGACAATGGCTCAATGGCAGAGCCTATGGTGGATACAATCGGACGCATAGGTGGATTAATGGCGTCCTTGTGAATCTTAGGTAGACCATAGATAATCGGGATTCTAGTATGGACTGGAGTCAAAAAATCTAATTCTTTCTTACAAATAAGGCCCGCTTCTAAGGCTTCTAGATTCATAGTTTTGATTGATCTCTTCAATTTGATTTCAGGGTGGCCTGGTATAGATTTATAAAAGACCGGACACTGTAGCATGTTTTCCATATTGTCCATATACAAATTGGTGTCTAGAATAGCTATACCACCCCATTTATCACATGGTTTAACAGTGATAGTCCTGGTATTTTTAAGACTTTTTAGGGCCATGCTTTCATCTTTGCTAAGATTGTACCTGGATCTTGGGGCATGTAGAAGCATTTTCTTAATTTTACTAGTCACTGTCCTCTCAAATATAGCTATTTCAGGACCCAAAGCTTCTAACGGGGGAGTAAACGTAGATGGCAATTTGAGTCCTGATCTGCTAACAGTGGTAGTAGGGGGAGACGATGAAAAAAAACTTTTTAGTCTCACTCGTCTGAAGAATGCCTGAAGGTTTCTCATCAATTCAAATTTATTTATGTCTGAATTCGGTACAAAGGACAAGCCTTTCGATAACAATCTGATGCAATGGTCATCCAAGGTAATTTGACTCAGATTAAAGATCGGAATCTCCTTCAGTCCCTCCAATACTGATTGCGTCTTGTTTGTAATGTGTGGTGAGATTGTTCGGAGTTCGGGGGACGATTTCTCCGATTTTGTCTGAATCTTGGTCTGTGATTGAATCTGCATTGACCTAAAAAACGGGGATTCTGTTGGTACTGTTCCGAATGATTCAGTCTATTGCCATATTCATCGAATTGATATGAACTACCCTCCCCTTCAGATTCAGAAGTATCGGAAAACGTCACCACTTTCTTGGGAACCCACTCCTGTCTTTCCTGTGGTATGGAGGATGTATGTCAGAACAAGGGCTACACCAATCTCAGAGTTCCTGTAATCCCTGGAAGGATATCAGGCTCCCATCACAGTAGAGATTGCCCATTTGGGAGAGTCCAGCGTCCTCCCAGTGAAAAGTATGATGAGCGATTAGTAAATCCCTCATGGTTGGTACGCACCACAGGGGCTACAGCGGCACGTAGGAAGTCAGTGCACGTCTCGGTTGGAGATAGCGGTTTTAGACTAACTTGTCTACTCGGGCAAGCCTGCCCAAATCTCCAACCCGGCCTTTCTGGTGTGAACAACCATTCCAATATGTCAATGGCCCTCAAATCTGCTTGAATTAGATCTCCTTCCAATTTCTTATTGCAGGCTGGCCACTGCATAGGCCACTGCAAATGAGCTGTTGCAAAGTATAGCTCCAGGTCTGGGACTGCAAGACTCCCTTCCAGCATAAGGTGCTGAAACATGACAATCACAACTTGCTTTGGTCCCCAAACCAGCTCCGATTCCAGACTCCTCAGAGTCCCAGATCATCTTTTTGTTATGTACTCCATCAGGGGCCTTTGCAGTGTGCCGAATGTCCAGCTCTGCCTGCAGCACACTCTGGGGACATCCCGCAGTGAAGTTAGATTAAGTAGGGAGGCCATGATTATAACAGAATATAAAACAAAGGGCCAGATGTATCAAGGTTTTTTGCATTCGCAAACGGTGCGAATGCCCGTTTGCGAATGCAAAAAGCCAGTTCAGAATGTATGAAAGACATTCTGAATGCAATTTTAAGGAATCGCAGAAATAGCAATTCCTTAAAATTGCGACCCTGTTTAGAGTGTCGCAAATTGCGACTCTCTAAATAAGAAATCGCAAATAAGGATTCCTTATTTCCGATTTCTTAGCACATGTATGAAGCCATTCCTAAATGCGATGTGGGCATTTAGGAATCGCTATTTACCACCAGGTTGAACCTGGTGGTAACCATGTGCAAAATTAAAAAATGCATTTAAAATGCATTTTTTAAATGTACAGGTGAAGCACACATGCCCTCTTGGCATGTGTGCACCTTACATGTCCCCCCAATTTTTTTTGGGGTGCAGCAGAGGGGGCCTTAGGCCCCCAGCACCCTGGGGTTTTGCATTTCCAAAATTGCGATTTCTAGTTAAGAAATCGCAATTTTGTAAATGCAAAAAATTCGCAGATATGGGGCAACAGGCCCATAGGTGCGAACGGGGCTGGTATCGCAATTTGCGATTCGGTAATAGCATTTGCGATTTTTAAGAAATCGCTATTACCGATTCGCAAATGTGATACATGGCATTTTGCAAGTCGGAAATAGCGATTTCTTAAAAATTTATATTTCCGAATCGCAAAAGGCCTTGATGATACATCTGGCCCATAGTATTTAATAGTAGGGCTTATTTGTTTTTTAACTGGGCCTAACTTAGATCTGAATCAGAAAAAAAGTGTTTGCGTACAATGACAAATATTAAGTAGGGGAGCCAGGGTTGGAATTTAGTTTTAATACTGTAGGTACTTGCTCACATATTATTCAGTTTACATTTTTTAGTGAACCACAATGAACCTCGCCACACTGCCTTTCAGATTGGAAACTCCCAGAGGTTTGCTATCAAGGAGTGACACCACAGAGGTTGATGTGGGAGACCCCAAAAAATAACTCCTGGCTGGATAGACCAGCTCACCGTTATAAAGGGGCAGTGGATATTATTCCGAGAGATACTGGCAGAAAAATAAATAAGTAAACAACGAACGTACTCAGAAATAAGGAAAGAATGAGTGCAGGGATACACGTCACACTGAAAATCGTGGATATGCTTATACTCACAGACCTTGTTTACACACATCGCAAAATAGCATGTGTGTTTGGGGTGTATTCTGTACACACCGTTATTTTACTGTTATCAAGTAAGGCTGAGTCTGTCTGTCACGTTTAGAACTTGGGACCTTTAGTGACTCGTGCAAAAAAACAAACAAAAAAGCCAACTATCGAAAGATGCAATGTGTGGTGTTTCTGGGCAAACTGCAATGCACAGTTACTACAGCAATAATACCCTTTTTATGCGGTCCAACATCCATTGTTTCCAGGAGGAACTTATTACTTTTTACATGCACCAAGTACATTAGTCTACCGATGTAGGAGGCTGGCCCTCTATGTAGTGTGCAAAACTAGGCACACTGTGCAGGGGGTCCAAGCAACCACACATTGGTTTCCAGAGGTAAGAATTAGACCACCTAATGCTCCAATTTTTAAGGTAGCTGGTCGAGCAGTTAGGCTAATCCAGGAGATGTGCTAAGTATTTGCTGTACTCACAAACCCAATCATGCACCACACACACTCAATAAATAACTCGAAACTAGAATTTATAAAAATACTTCAGACTTTTATATACATTTTAAGACCAAGATCTTTAAGATACATTAAGTACTTTTTGAGATATGACTTTTCAAAGTTTCAATAAAGTTAGTCTTTCTGTGCGTAATTACACACAATAGGAATCAATAGGCAGTCACTTTAAAAATGCATAAAAATTCGTACAGTTGAGTTAGCAGTCTCTTCTTTTGCAAGGTGGTCGAAGTAGTCGGTGGGCACACTGTGCCAGCTGGAGAGCCACGGGTGGCTCCCGGTTCCAGCAGGAGCAGCATTGGAAAGTCTCTTGGCAGAGGGCCACCTGGAGGGGCCACTTAGAACTGGAGCTGGTTTGCAGATTTCAAGGTGGTGCCTTGGGGTCCCCTTGGGCTGTTGAGGTCACAAGGGGTTGGGGACCCGGGGCATAAAGCAGATCCCACGATGCAGGGCTCAGGGCGGCCGGATGCAAAGGCCTTGAATGCTGTGAGCAAAGGGACCCTTTGGAGCTGGAGGTAAGTTTTCTTCCGCGGGTCTTGCAAGACGTCGTGGGTGCTCTGGCGGAAGGGCTGGGGTGTCACTGAAGTCCCTTGACTGGGGCTTCCTCTTGGTCCAGTTGCAGCTCTGGGTGAGCTGTTTTTGGGGTTGACCCACATGCACTGATCAGTACCTTGGGTATTGGCACAACTCGGCCAAGGGGGGTTCTGTGCCACCAAAGTTGGCACATTTGCAGGTCTCGTCCGGGCTGTCATTGGTGTGTCGCTGGGTCCGGCTGCAACTTACGGTTGCGGAGATATCATCCAGTTGGTGAAGTGGCCCTCACTGGTTTGCTGGTTCCTTTCAGGTTTCTTGAGTGATGCCTCCACTCAGGAGGAAAATCTCGGGCTATTTGCGAAGCCTGGAGGTCCTCCAGGTCTTTTGAAGTTGGTCTAGTGGTCAGCACCTCCTCAGTGGCGATTGTCGGAACTCTGGTGCAGCAAGCAGGGGTCTTGGAGCCTCTTCCGGTGCAGCAGGTCCTCTGTTCTCATCCTCTCTTTGGGTTCTTTGGTGCTGTCTTCTTTTCTTCCAGATGAATGTAAATATTTGGTCTAGGGGAGCCCACCGAATACTGAATTTAGTGGGCATTTTAGGGGGAACCTGGTAGGGTCCAATTGGACACGTATCCTTGGGTCGCTGCATCCACTACAGTGACCACTCCCTGGTGGGAAGATCACTTCCCTAAACCTCACTGGGTTTTTTCCTGCCGTCCAACATGGAGGAAAATGAAATGGGGGGTCCCTAGGGGTGGTGCATGCTCAGTGAGACCCCTCCTCCTACCCTTTGTATGTTTACCCGCCTTTGCTCCCGCCAAAAGTGGGGATTGACAAAGGGGGAAGCCATCTGCTGCTAGCAGCAGGCCTGGGGGCTTAAGTTTTAAGAGCGTTAGCCCTTTGAAGCTCACCGCCAGGAAAGTGCACATTCCTGAGGGTGGGCATGTTAGCCCCTCCACCCAGGAAGGGCACTGATTTACAAACCAGAGAGCCATGGCTCTCCCCCAGGTTAGTATATTGGCTGTCTGGAAGTGGCAGGCTGGATGGAACCATTCAACAGCTATGCCAGGTAGGTTAGCTTTTGCAGGGAGCATCACTAATGTGACCCCTGGGTATGTTTGGGGTTAAATCCAATACTGGTACCAGTTTGGATTTGTCATCCTGAGCTGTTTGATACCAAACAACTCATGGTGCAGAGTGGCCATCATGTAGCTGGAGAACTCGTGTTTGAGCAGTGCCCAGTACATGCACTTTAAATGGCTGTTCTGTTTACTCACTATGTCCCTGGTTTGGCAAGGACGCAGTGGGGCATATTGCTCATGAACTTATGCCCTCACATATAGTATGGTGCACCCGGCCTTAGGGCTGTAAGGCCTACCAGAGGGGTGACTTACCTATAACATATGCAGTGTAGGGTAGACAGGGCACACAGGGAGTGTGCCATGCTGACTTTGCCTTTTTAGGTTTGCCCCGGTACACTCAGCCTGCACTGGCAGTGCTGGGTGCCGGGCCCTAGAGGGTGGCACAATCAGTGCTGCTGCCCTCAAGGTCCTACTCATACTATCTCATGCCCTGGGTACTGGGGTACCCATTTACTAAGGTCTTTCAGTGATATGTAGGAGGGTATTCAACTGTGCCAAGCATCACAACAGATTTAGGGAAAGCGCTCTGGCCCAGGGAACCTGGTTAGCAGGGGCCCTGGGCACTACAACTTCTAGGACACATCAACATCAGGCAACAAGTGGGGGCTAACCCATGCAAAAAGAGGCTTCCTCTCACAACCAAGCGATCTTGTTGCATGATGCTTCATACATGTCAATTAGGGGGCAAGTTAAAATAGAAAATATTCCACATGTTCTCCTGTTCCATTTGTGAGTGCGTGATCGAGACTACATTTTTTTCTTTCCATTTAGAAGCTTGAACTCTTTGTTATGTCATTACAAATCAAAAGTACAAGTTACAGTATACAAATAAACTGGTCTGGATCTGTTGCAAGCGCAGGGAACTGGGTAACATGAGAGCTCAGCTATAACAGGACTTATTATCATTCTGGGGTGCTGGGTTTAGAGCCCTCAAAAAAAGAAAACATTTAATCCATGCATCCTTCCCTGATTCCAAATTGTGGTAGACTTTTGCTCCACATACACTGACCCACTAAGCTATCACATTTGATTCCATCACACCCTACATTTAAAGGCAGGGGTTGTTAGCAGCCATGGCAAGCACTCTTTACTTACTCCCTGCCCTCCCTTCCTGTCAAACAGGAAGCCCAGAGCAAGCTGAGGCAGAGCACCACCTTCCCCATGCTGCCCGAGGCCCTGCCCAGGTGTGTCTCAGGTCAGGCGCCCGGTCTCCAGTATGAGGCCTCCCTTCTTTGTTTCCTTGCTCTTCCTTCCATCCTTCTACTCCTCAAGGCAGGCAGTGGTGGGAGGCAGGGCTCTGGGGACAGACGGAGAAGGACAGGTGTGTGTGTGGGGGATGGAGAAGGAAACAATAGGAAAGGTGGAGGCCTGGGACAGACAATGTGAAGAATGTCATTCATCCACCTCCAGGCATGTGAAGGAGCCTGGCTTTCATATCTGGGCTTGTAAACTTGTGCCTTTGAGCCAATCCAGACTCTGCTCCCTTGCTGTCAACACAGTATGAGAGCAGCACCAGGAGCGGCCTGGACAGCCCAACTCTCTAACTGTGCAGGTGAGACTCCTTCAGAGTGACAATGTCCAGTTGGCCAGGGAAAGGCACCAGTCCAACCAAATATGAGCAATTTGTTGTTTATTGACTGGCTGACGCAGAAAAGCACTGTCTGCTGTGCTGTTGTCAATCATATTCTTAAGCACCACACCCAGGCCTGCCACACGCAGGGGCTCGAAAGGAGTAAAGGAAACAGCCCCCATATGACAGCTGACTACTGTGGGCTGAATATATTATATTACATTTAATTAGGACTAGGGGGGCCAAACATATCGGGGGCAACACCCTAACGCTCTAAGGAAGGAACTGCCCCTGATGACACAATATTATTTAATCTGTACATTCGAGAAGAAAATGTGTTAATGCTATTACCAACAACAGCAAGTAATTTATCCAAATTATGTTGATCAATTTATCTTAAACATGCTGCGGCTTCCATTTTTGACTATTTCCAAATTTAATTATAGGTAGCATAAATAAATCTTTTTGAACATGGAGACCTAGGACCCAACAAGAAATCAGAGAGGTCCATGATCTCAGACAGGAGAGAAACATATTGTTTTACTGCAGACAGTGTAGAATGTTCTAACCATTGTTGACATAACTTCCCCACTGAATATGTCATGACTACGTCTGAGTGTTGAGACGGGGAATAACGGGGTCCGGCCTTCTTGCCTTGGACCCCTGTGAGGAATTTAAAAAATGAGCACGACAACCATTTGTGTCCTGTGGCCACAATACCCACCCATTTCGACTTGCAAGTGTAGAGTTAAATGTGCAGTTTTGGACTATTTCATTTAGCTGTTCTTCAGTATAATTTATTCTATTATATTATATTCTGCCAGTTGTCGAAATGCGCAATAGAGGGAATATTGGGGCCATTCATGTTTGTGAATCCCAGACATGTAGTCTGTTGAACTGTATCATTCAGAAAAATAATTGGTGCAGGGATTAAACAGGCTCTAAACAAAGTGTCTGTTTATCTATGGTTTCTTTCCAGTACTTATAGCTTTCTACAGTTAGGAGTTGATTATGACTCCGGCGGATGGAAAAGCCTGTCCACTGAAGTCCCAACGGGCAGGTTGCCACCAGTGCGGAACCCCCCCTGCGGGCCCCATGACCAGTTTCCCGCTGGGTCAGTCGGCGGAAACAGAGTTTCTGCCTGCCCGCCCAGCAGGAAACAGCCTACAGCACTTTCTCCGACTCATAATAGAGCCGGCAGCAGTGTGTAGGGTGCACCAGTACCCGTTGCGATGTTCACTGTCTGCTTTGCAAAGCAGACAGTGAACATCGCAATGGGGCTGGCCAGGAGGGCCCCTGCACTGCTGATACCAAGTGCATGGGCAGTGCAGGGGCCCACCCTGGGCCCCCCCTGCACCACTTCTCTGCTAGCCGTTTCATGGCAGTGATACTGCCATGAAACCGCTCACGGAGAGGGGCGTCATAATCCCCAGGATAGCGCTGCCCTGGTGGATGAGCACCACCAGTCCGAAAGTGGCGGAAAAGTGGCAGTGCTGGTGGTCCGAACACCGCGCTACCGCCATGGTCGTAAAGTGGCTGTCACTCACATTGGCAGCAGCCCGGCCGTGACCCTGGCGGTCTTAAGACCACCAGGATCATAATGAGTGCCTTAATGTGTTAACAAAGGAGTCTGTATACATGAGATTAGTTTGTGTCTACATGTATTTCTTTGCTTTTGTGGGGGCTAATTTAAAATAAAAGGATGTCCTGTCATTATATTGTGACTGGAAAAATATGTCAATTTAGCTTTGTATTTTGGAGAACTGCCCTGTGGGAGAGTTGGAAAATGTTCCTACTGTGTAAAATTGAAAATTGTACACTTTAATGTTGGCTCTATATCAATAGTGATGTCCATATTGTTGGTAAGAGAACATGTCTCTGTAACTGGATGCATTTAAATAAAGATCCTCATATTCAAAGACAGTATAGTATTCTAACTCAGACAACGTTGCATTATTAGTATCAATATCATATTCATCAGAATGTAACTCAAGTACAATGACGTCATCCATGGCTATTTTGAATACATATGGAATCTGCAAAGATTGAAGGCAACTTTATCCCAGACTATTTTATCCATTACCGGTATAGCTGAAATGTTCACATAGGGAAAGTCTCTTGTCTGTTTATAGGAAGAAGAATGAGGCATCAGCATCTCCTCGACCAGTTCTGTGGCTGATCATTCTGGAAAATAGTGGGCATTGATTAACAAGTAAAAGGCAGTCACAAATCCAATCCAAAGAAAAAAAAATAATCAAGGCTAGAATAATCCAAATTTATATCCAAGGTGGAACCAAATAAGTGTGTTTTAGCCATGAAACAAAAACGCAAACTTTCATAGGTGGAGTCTCTAAGTCTGTGGAAGAGTCAAAAGAGTGTGATGAAAAGCCATCAATACCCACAAAATAACCAGAACTAGTCTGCCGAAAAATTGGGCCTACAGGTAGTAATAGAGAACTGGCAGAGTCACAGAGGGATGGATCTGTAGGAACCAAATTATCAACATAAGATTTTGCAGAAAGAACAGTACTCATGACTGTATTATGGCTGGTATTTGCAGAGGAAATTGGAAGTAACGAATCTGATTCTGGGATCCCCCCCTAGCTGTGGAGAAACAGTTTTGGTGGTGCTCACACGCTGTAGAGGAATTTCCTGTATCGTAGCGAGAGAAGTTAGGGAATTACCAAGGACTCTTTGTGGCCTACTATTCAGTATCTGTCACATGATGTGATTTAACATGTTCAATGGAGACAAAACGATTGTCTTTGGAACCAGCAAGTGGTGGCAAAATTACAGTTCTTGTACATTGTATGCCAAGGACTGGCACAGGATAATGGTATTCTGGGACAAACTTCTTCTTCACTGCAACCGTCTCTCTGACGAGTTGCCAGACTTGTGGGATCCAGCCGTAAGGCTTTGGTTTCACCTTGATTACAGCAGGGGCAGACCTCTTCAACTGGTCGCTTGCGCGTGAGTCACAGAAGTGTTGCAATGCCTGTAGGACAGCACAACAATCCTTTACGTCAAAAGGCGTGACAGCTGCCACATTGTCTGGACCATCAAGGGCTGGAACATACATACCTATGCCAGAGAAGACCTGGTATGGAATTTGCCCCCAAGGGATTATTAGGAGCATGTTGAACCCTATCGAGGTGGTGGATCCAACTACATCCTGAGCCTAATACTCTAGCTGTCATGGTCTGCTTTAAGTCATGGTTCATTCTTTCCACAACAGAGTTGCCCTCAGGCCTGTATGGGGAAGAATAATGCCCCTGTACTCCTAACAAAGACATGGAGTCCCTGTATGCTTTGGAAGTGAAAGCAGGGCCCTTGTCTGAGAGGAAAATACTGCATGCATAAGTCCAGACAAAGACTTGCAGATCTTTAATGACAGTACGAGCGTCAGCCAAATGCTGTGGCCACACCCACAGGAATCAGGAGCAAGAATCAACTGCAAGAAGGATAAATTTAAATGCACCATCCGAATTAACAAGACCTGCGTGGTCCAAATAAATGCAGCCAAAAGGTTTGTTCGAAATGAACCGATGTGTGTGTAGTGGGCGTGCTACTGTGGAGCATTTAATTCGTTGACATATGTCACATTTAAGGATATATTTCTTGGTCTGTGTGTACAAGCCATGCCACCAATAACTCTGCTGTAGCAGTGAAGCTGTAGCCGTCACACCAGCATGAGCAGAAGTAACACCTTCATGTGCAACTGTCACTAAAGTCAGTCTGCAGTCTAAGTTGGCAATCAGTCGATCACCAACTCCAGGCAGTGTATGAGCTATATTATGTTCACTTAAATGGTATGTATAGTTAGCTGGAAAGCTTTAGGTAAGATAATGCAGTTGTTTGTAGCATTTACATCTTATATCAGTATATCTTTGCCAATGCGTTTTTGTGAACGTTTAATTGCAGCTACGGTAGCAGTCGCAACTACTGATTTGGCTGCTTCATCAGCCAATGAATTCCCTACAGCATGTGTTCCCACACATTGATGACCCAATGTATGTACAACATGAGTCTGTGGGAACCTATCTATGAGGTCCGCCAGTTCTTGATAGTGTTACCTTTATAGTCTCTGAAACCATTCTGACACCAGTAATGCACATTGTTATTAAAGGAGTGGACACAATAATACGAATACGAATCACACACAGTCAGTGTGGGGAATTCAGGATCTGTATTTTCTAATGTTAAAATCAAAGTTTTTAATTCAGTTGACTGTGCAGTAAAATTGCCTAAGGACTTTGTGTGAGCTTTCTGGGGTCGAAATTTACCGTCCAACATTACACCATGAACGGAGGCACATGCCCCCGAATACTGGTGCTTGGTTCCTAAAGCGGGTTGAGCTTAACTATCAAAATAAACTATACATTTATACTATTCAAGAAGCAAAATGGGATTACTACCACGAAGCCCGTCATCTTCCTCAGAGCTTGAGTGGACAGTCTCATGATCATAGCGAATGGGGGAAAAGCGTCCCCCTTCTCCAGGTTCCAATCCTAGAGAAATGCATCTGTAGCCAGGGGATCCGGTTTACAGCTGCAAAATCTGTCCAGCTGATGGCCTAGTTGTGAGGCCAACAGGTCTATTGTGAAAGGGCACTAATGGGATTGTATCCCCTGAAACACCTGCAGATGTAGTTGCCACAGGCTGACATCTCGCCAATGGTGAGAGTTCCAATCCGTCACTTGATTTGACCTCCCCGGAAGATGTTCCACTGTCACTGAGATCTGGTTGTCCAGGCAATACGACCAAAAATCTCGTGCCAGATCTGATAGAGTCTTCGATTTCATTCCCCTGAGGTGGTTTATGTAATGGACTGCCGCTACATTGTCCATCTTTGGGAGAACACAGCACTGGGCTTTATCCAGCATTTCACTGCAAAAGACCCTGCCTTGAGCTCTAGGCAGTTGATATGGAGAGATTTTCTGCAGATGACCAGTTTCCTCCTGTGGAAAAGTTGCTGCAGTGGGCCCCACAGCATGAGCCGCTGGCGTCCTACTCAATGATCAAGTCCGTTTGGGAGCCGAAAATGGCCCATCTGTTCCAGGCATCAATGTGTGATATCCCCGTATTAGTTCCTCTTTGGCCCCCTCCAAGAGGGGGGCCAGTTGAGAGTAGGTGAGACCCCTCTGAAGATGGCTAATCTTGAGCCTTTGGAAGGCGTGGTAATGCAACAGGCCCGGAAATATGGCCTGGATAGAAGAGGACAGGAGGCCTACTATCTGAGCAATCTGCCACAGGGGCGTATTGGGTTTGGCCGAAGTCCCCTTCAGCTCGTGCTTGGTTTTGGCTTGCTTGCGAGAGGGGAGACTCAACATGGCCTTGATGGAGTCCACCACAAAACCAGAAATTGGATTGTCTAGAACTGTAGAAGACCAAAAACCTAAGGGATTCCAGAAGGGAGATGGTCTGTTGGAGGTATCCCAATAGCCCCTTTTGGCATTGACCCAATATCAGGATGTTGTCTAGATAAATGGGCATCCTGATCCCTCAAGCCTGGAGATGTTCCACCACTGGCTTTAAGACCTTGGTGAAACACCACGGCGCGGAGGATAGACCGAAAAGGAGAGAGGTGAACTTGAAATTCCAACCCCTCCACTGAAATTGGAGGAAACTCCTGTGGGGCCAGAATATGAGGATTGTGAAATAGGTGTCCTTTAAGTCCAGGAACACCATCCAGTTGTT
Source organism: Pleurodeles waltl (assembly GCF_031143425.1). Lineage (NCBI taxonomy): Eukaryota > Metazoa > Chordata > Amphibia > Caudata > Salamandridae > Pleurodeles > Pleurodeles waltl. Next base: position 969,569,399 of record NC_090446.1, on the reverse strand, counting down.
CACTTACAGGAGATCCCTGAGTAGGTGAATTCCCTCCATTTTGAAATGGTGGAAAACCAGCCACTCGTTGAATTCCTTGAGGTTTATTACTGGTCGTTGTCCTCTGTCCCTCTTTTCTACTAGAAAGAGATTTCTGAGGAATCTGAAGGGATGTAACTGAGCTGGGCCGATCGCCCATTTCTCCAGAAGTTGGGAAACCTCGGTGTCCACCAGTGCCATCTGTGGGAAAGAAAATTGTAGGGAGGTTGGTCTCAGAGTCTGAACACTGGAGCCATTGAATTCTATGTGGAACCCTTGTACAGGATGCAGAACCCATACATCTGAGGTAAGAGCCTCCCAATTGTGAAGATAGTCAGTCTGCCCCCCAGCTGAGCCCCGAAGGGGGTTGAACAGTCACCTTGGGAAGAGGTGTTGGAGGCACCATTCCCGAAGCCTCATCTGAAGCCCTTCTGGGGTGGATAGCCTCTGATAGGGTAAAAGGTCCCGAAGCAGGACAAATCCTGCCACTGTCCCCGTCGGGCTCCTGCTCCATTGGAGGCTTGATAAGTGCACTGACAAGTCGCGCGCCCCCTACCACGACCGGCATTGGCAAAAACACGAGGCGTGAAGACTCATTTAACAGATGTCTGGGCCTTATCAAGAGGGGTGACTGTGTTGACAAACTTCCCTAACTCCCAGATAAAAATTTCCCCAAAGAGGCCCCTTTGGGCAATTGGTCCGGTTTCCGATGTTGACAATTTCCCAATTTGGGGTCGATCTTGATTAGGAGGGAACGGTGCCCTTCTGAGGGGATAGCGCAATTCGCGTTCCTCTAAATAATTATGGCTCGTTGAGCCCAGCTGGACAAGACCAGACAAGGCTTCCAGAGATATAAGGGTATCCGATGCCTTTGCATCCTCCGCAATGTCCAATGTCCAGCAAGTTATCTTGGCATAAACACCTAGACCGGTCGATCTCTTTTTGGAATCCCTCACAATTTTTGCCAAAAAGGTGTCCATCTTAGCATCGATATCTGGCGACCTTACTTTCCAGTGAGGACCTGGGGCATTCAGCCCTTAGGCAGTTACGCACCTCCTTATTCAAGGCCTTCCTGAGACTGCTCACTACATGTGATGCGACTTTTGGAGCCAGGGACCATTGCGTGGAGCATGGGTGCAACAACTCATCCGGGTCCCTGAATATGCCAAGGTATGTCAGAGTGTGTGGTTAGAGGACCCTGGTCCAACTTATGCTCCTCTTAAAAGGAGGACGAAGAAGCCTGATGGACACCAAGGCCTAAGGTTGTCCCTATTGTCCTCTCCATCAGTGGCTGACTGGGAGTCAGATCCGTCCCCTGGTTGTAGGATACCCTTGGAGATACTGGGAATGGATGAGGGAGACCTAGGTGGAGGATGGGACTGCATGAAGAGTTTCTTTAGCCTTGAGAAGGCATCCAGGTCTACCCCAGGCTTGAGTGTGCATTTGCATGTCGTTTCTGATGGTGCCTGGGGCTGCCCTGGAGGTGTTGGGGCCAAAGGCAAGGCTAAATCTTCCTTTCCAGAGAGGGGTTGTAGGCATTCAGTTGATAGGTGCAGTAATTTCTTCTGCAAGGGTGCCACAGCTTGTGAGACTGCCTTGAAAGTGGACATATCCATGAATTGGCAGAACTCACTATCAATAGAGAGGTAGGTGATGTATTCCTCCTCCAGGTACTCATGGGATTCCTCACCTAGGTAATCAGCAGAATCCTCTATTGTAGTTTGGACAGGCAAGTGGCAGCAATTATTTAGAGGGCAATGTGGGATGGTATGTGACCAGGTATTAACTATAAGGTTAAATATGTATCAACACTTTCTGGTTTAAACGCCCTTGGTACCCACAAGCACCCCGTATGTTTGAAAGGGTAAATATTTGCCTGGGTCGAGTCCCAGAAACAAGCCAATCATTTGTGAGTCATACCCGTCAACAAACAGGTGTTGTGACTTCCAGGAGGGGATCTAAATACAATAATACCAAGAATACATCCCCCGCCGGTAATTGGAGCGTGGCAGGTGAGTTTCAATATGAAACTGACAAGTGAAACTGACGCCGGGGTGGGTAGAGCGTGCTTAGCGCGAAGCAGTTTGGTGCACGGCCCTCCAGCGGTTGGCTGTCTACGTTGCACTGAGAGAGCGTAGCTTATATAATCTATATTAACATGAAATGTTTATAAATTAATGTGTGATAATGCTGCATAGAAAAAGATGTAGTGAATTTTGCTTAATCGTGCACTTGAAATGTGACCACGGGGAGTGGCCACCAATGCATACGTGGACTAATAATAATGACTAAAATGCTTTTAAATTGTTATACTGAATAAGTTTATACTAATTATTAACAATTGTATTATTGAATTTGTGCTGAAATCTTTGTAGGCCTTAAGTTAGCATGAGCCGAAGCTTAGCTGCCTGGCTCTCATATTAAATGTATTTTTCCTATCTTGCAGTGTGCTGACTCGCAAAAGGACATGACCCCTTGTTTTCTTCAAACTAGAAGCTGAAATGTAACCATAGTAGATCCGTTCTCACAAATTCTTCATTGCTTGTAGGGTGTTATTAGACAAAATGCAACAGTGTAGATTAATGTAATGTACAAGGTCATTCAAACCGGTGAAGACAATGGAGCTACTGACCAAAAGATGTGCAAAGAATTACAGAAGGATGAAATCATACCGGACGTGCTACCTCTGAAGATGTCAATCATGTGGACCAATGAAGTGTCTGTAAAATAATATGGGGTGAAAGATTAATGACCTAATGCATTTTCCAATTGGATAAAGATAGTGGGATATAACCAACGACCAATGACATTTTAGGGGAATGTACGACAAAAAAGGGATAAAAACCCATGACACGGGTGCCATTTAGGTGGGTTAGAGAATGCTATTGATTTTATCCAGAAACTTTGTCACTCTGTTTGGTGACTTATTGGTTCGCTTAGAACCATCCTCATCCTTAGATTGCCCATTTTACATTTAACCTCCTTATGAGGGAAGTGCCCCTATCTGCCCTGGAGCTGAGTTCTGACTGATGGCGATTTGACTGATGTCCTGAAGACGAAGTCTGAACCTGTGCGCTGACCCAAACTTTGGAGGGTAATTATGACAATTCATTTGTGATTTGTCTGTTTGCTTTTCCTTTCTAGGTACCAACTGCTTACTTTTGACAGGGACCATAGTTAGATGTTTTCCAAATTGGTGTTCTAAATTATTTAGCATGAAGCCCAACATGCCAAAGCTAATCAGTGGTTAGGGCAGGTGTTCACTAAACTGACGCAAATAGAAAATCGACTGAATCAATGCTTTGTTGAACTGACGCGTTATTGACACTCTGCTAAATTGATCTATGTTCACGCCGTGTTATGTTCTGATGTTTGTGATTCTCGCCTTAATGAAATCTTACCAAAGTTGCCATATCGTGACTATGCTATTATGTTTCTTGGTTTTGAGATTAACGCATCTGCTCTTAGAATTGTAATCAATAGGGAATAAAACTTCATAAAATTCTGCTAAACTGGTGTGGTTATTCATGACTGCAAGGTCATGGTAGTGCTTCGAATTGATTAATGACTTTGACTAAAGTGAAATGTATTGTTGTGATAAATATTGATGACATTATTGACGTATTGATTGACATATTGATTAGCTATCTCGTCCTAAGGTGTCTCTCAAATGGGTCAAAAGATTAATTGGCCTAAAACGAGTCCGGATGTGTAATTAATTATCATAAAGTGATGCGTTAACAGTTCTGGTAGCAGAGGATGGTTTGGCCCTTTGGGGCCCTAGGACGGAAAATTATTGTTTAGATTGTTTTTCTGAGATAATACAAATTGGAGATATGATGCGTTTCTAAATTCACCACGACTTTCCTGGGATCTCGGAGCCTGCCTAATTGAGTTGGGAATGTTCGTGGCGTTTTAGCATGTGTGGTGTAGGATTTGCGCTTGCTCAGCTTATGCATTTTGCAGGTGATTTGTGAAGTTTGTGTATATTTAGGCCAGGTAATGTTGTTTTGGGTGGAGTGGGCGTACTCTGCAGTATGAGAGTAGGGAAGTCGGCGTACTTCATATGAGTGTGGAGCTTTGTGCTCAAAATTATCCACGTGGTTGGTTGTTAATGTACCGACCCGTCGTGGTCTAAGACTCCGGAGTATATTGACAAGTGTAGGAGACACTTGGGTTTATGTTGTAATTTGTGCAGTTTAATTAGGTTAATCGGGCGTGGTTGACAAGTCGAGTTTGAGTCAATTGTGTGTGTGAAACCTTCGATGGAGATTTGGCAAGTTCTAAAGTGCACTAGAACGAACCATTGACAAGTTGAGAGTAGGATTTGCGGGTCGAATTCTGCTTGCGGGTGCGGGAACTGAGAAGGACAAAGTAGCGGCCGAGGCTTCAAGTGAAATCTCTGTAAAGTTCTGAAGCGAATGTGTACCCTTCCTGTAGTAAACCGGCAAATTTGAGTTGTTGTTGTTGTTGTTAAAGGTGCTCGCAGTAATTTTGCATTAGTTTGGTGTGAATCTAGTGAGGGGCGGACGAGCCGCAAGACTTTGTCAGCTGCAGTGTGTGTGAGTGTGACGTCAGTGGTGCCGCGCTGAGATAGGTCAGTTGCCGAGAGGGGTCGCGCACGGATTGGCTGCCGTCCGTGAGAGGCAATAGGTTGAGAAAGGTGGGTGAAGAGTGTCCTAGGAATTAAAGTCACTTTCTGATTAAATACAGCAAAAGAAAAGACGCAAAGACGAATTTTATCAAAGCTTTTAAGAGCACTCTGAAGGGAGACGCATACATTATGGCGAGTGAAGGGGAGCCTACACCGCCTGAGGGTACTCCAGCTTATATAGTCATGGGGGAAAAGGGTGCCGCGCCTTGTTTGTGGATGAAGCAGTGGTGCAAACTGACAGAAAAAGAGGGATGTTTGGCGTTCCTGGAGCACGGAACATTCAATATGAGACTTCTAGAGAATTTGAGGTGGATGTTAAGTGTAAAAAAGCCGCCTCGAGGCCAGCACAGTACAAGGCATTAGCAGTCTGGGATTTAATGGCTATTAAACAAAGACAGCAGAAATTTGAAAGGAGAATAAAAAGAGCAGAAAAGACTTTAGCTGAGGCTAGATGGGACAATGAGAGCTAAATGTGGAGACGAGGAATAGTTGACAGACTCAAATTGTTCCCAGCAATAGCACAGGGAGACAAGTCCCAGGGGAAGAAAGCCACATGTAAAACAGACAAAGACTCTAGTAAGCCTAAAGAGACTAAGAGATCTTGGATAGAAGAAGATGATTCAGACGATGAAGAATTCCTAAATCAGTTATTGCATGATCGCTCACCACCTTATGCAGTAAGCGACAGTGTCCCGAGCACTAATCCGGGTCCTGGGAACCAGACGCAGGAGAAGGGAGTTACTGATACAGTACAGACTAGTGATACGGGTTTGATACAGAATGGTGTCAGTGTACCCCCTGCACCAGACATGCAAATACAGTTGCAACCTCCACCGCAGATACAGAGAATCTATCGAGACGTCCCAGTACTAGAGACTACTACAAATCTGATAGTGCCGTCAGACCCGATATATACAAAATCGAGGTTAATACAGATTGAGCCAACTCCACAATTGCTGCCCCAGCCGCAGCAGCAGCTGATACCAGGGTATAATCCAGCAACAGCACCTCCATTAGCACCTGCCCAGACTTCAGAGAATCAAACCTTTGGAGTTGCTGCTCCACGGGGTTTGGGACCAGGTCAGACACCAGCTGCCATGTCATTACCTATTACTGTTGGTCCACCGGTGCCATTGTATGCGCAAGGTAAGCCTGGTGTGTGTGATCAGGGATTAATGACCCAATATGCAATAAGAGGAGGGTCCATAGGAACTCCCCAGTTAATGGCCCCGGGTGAGCAATCAGTCGAAAGACCAAGGTCTTTGTTAGACCTTAGCACGGTTGAAACCCTGTTGGAGGCAATGAGACAGGCAGGGCTAGGTATTCCAACCCCGCAGTCAATAAGTACAAATGCTTCACATTTGCCAATGAATATTTCACTGCAAGGTTTTACGGTACAACAAGTGAATGAGTGGTTAGAAAAAACTTACGCTCCGAAAACCGCAGCAACTGTAGAGAGGTTAGAAAGGTCTGAGAAAGATGAGTACCTGAACTTTGTGAGACTGGGAGTAGAGGCTGCTGAATTAGTGGAGGGAACAATGGGGGTAAACAGATTAGAGTCATATATAGAAGCAGAATTGAGATATCTGTGCCCTAAAATCACTAAAGAAGTAGGTAAAGTACATCAGAGATTGGCGAGCCTTGCAGACAAATACAATATCGATATTGAGAATACTAAACATTTGAAAAGAAGCTACAGACTAGACTTTGACTCAAAGGACTTCAAGCACATGAGGTCTGCCGGAATGAAAGCACATCTAAAGGAAATACTGCAAAGTGCTCATATCTGGGGAGCTTTAGAAAAATAGGAAGGCAGATGGGCAAAGAAAGGAGATAAGGAGAAAAGTGACAGTCCGGGATCAAGTCAGGCTAAAGCTTCACCAGATACAGGATCAGTAAAGATGATACCGATGAGAGAAACAGCTGGTGGGGTTTTAGTCCGTGTACCGTGGTCCAGGGGAGACATTCTGTCATTCACAAATGATTATCCGCGGTTGAGGGAGAAGCCGATAGAGTGGTATCAGCAGACACATAGGTTTGTGAAGCTTGCAAAGTGTCTCTGGGAAGACTTAAATACTTTGTTTGAGATCATTGTTCCGCCCAACTTATGGCTTGAGTGCAAGAGAGGTGTGGACTGGCCAACACAGGAGCCGGCAAGGGATAAGGCGACCGGAGCACCCTCTGAGGAGGTGATGAAGTACTATCATAAAGTGATTGAGTTTTTGAAGCAGAAAGTGTCGCCGAAAGTGACTGATTGGCAGAAAATCGACCGGACCTCACAGGAGGTTAAAGAATCGATACATGCTTACTATGAGAGGTTTTTGAAAGCGTTCAAACACTACAGCGGTACTGAGACTATTGAGCCGAAAGACATGAACCATCTCGTGTTTAGATTTGTGGAAGGGCTGAGACCAGAGGTTAGCCAGATGATTAAGAATCATTTGATCTGTTGGCAAGCGAAGCTGATTGATGAGGTGTTACAGTATGCGAAATACTGTAGTGACGAGATTGAGCTGAAGCAGAGAAAGTTGAAGGAGAAAGTGATGGTGATGCAGATAAGGGCAGCGCAGGCTGGTATGCAAGGGAATGGAATCCAGCAGATGGTACAGCAGCAGCCACAAGCGAATGGCGTGTTTCAGGCACAACCAAGAGGCTGAGGTCGAGGTTTTGTGAATCGCGGTCCAAATTTGAACACTGTTGTAGTTCAAAATGACGTATAAGGAATGAAAAGGATGTCACCATGTCACGCGTGCGGGGCGTGGGGCATTGGAAGTGGGAATGTCCGAATGCGGTGCAGGATGGTGTCGTTCAACAAATCACAAATGTCGGTACATTACAAAATGTGAGCGGTCCAAAAATGAGAAGTCAAAGTCAGAACTTCCAAAATAACATGGTTCAGATGCAGGGGCTACAGCCCATGCAGCAAATGCCGCGTGTTCAACCAGTACAAATGCAGCAAGTACAACAGCAGGTTCCTATGGTGCCTAGACAGCAAATGCAATTACCATTAGCTCCAATGGGACAGCAACAGGTGATGCTTCCTCAGCAGGTCACAGGTCAAGTAGTGAGCCAAAATAATACAGTACAGCAATTCCCATTACGTGGTGAAGATGGAATGAATGAAGAATGGTCAGATGACAATTCAGACAGTGAAGAGTGCAGGCTTGCAGCATCCTTAGAAGTAGATCAGAGGGGACCCTATGTAGAAGGAAAGGTGATGGGTCACAAGGTTTCATTCTTGGTTGACACCGGAGCTACACACTCTACAGTCAGGAGTGCAGAGGTTCCAAAACTGCGACTTTCAGGGCGTACCATAAGAGTGGTAGGAGTAGCAAACTAGTATTTGACAAATCCGATTACTGATTCGGTTCAGGTTGAGATTGGCAACTTTCAAGGACTACATAAATTTGTAGTCTGCGATTAAAGTCCTGTGTCCCTACTGGGAAGAGACTTGCCCATGAGTTACTTTCAGGACCATAACCTTTCCATGAGATTAAGTACCATAGATTACGCCCTCTCAGTTTAGAATCCAACACTTTCTTGACTTCGTATTTTTCTTCCCCTTGTACTAGAGCAGGAGCTGGATGAGGGTGGACCTTTTGGACTGCCTTTTTCAAGAGGGAAGTGTGGAACACTGGATGAATCCGTAAGGATTTGGGCAATTGTAGTTTATAGGTCACAGGATTGATTTGCTGAAGGACAGTATAAGGACCTATGAATTTGGGGTTAAACATGTGCTTCTTCTTGAAGTCTATATGTTTTGTGGAAAGCCACACTTTGTCACCTGGTTGATATTGCGGTCCCTCACAATGTTTCTTGTCATAATGCCTTTCATATTTTTGTTTGGCTTTTTTCTAAATGCTGTTGAATCAGTTTCTGGGTTTGATGTAAATGCTGAATGGTTTCTGACACAGCTGATTAAGAATCCTTTGATCTGTTGGCAAGCGAAGCCGATTGATGAGGTGTTACAGTATGCGAAATACTGTAGTGACGAGATTGAGCTGTAGCAGAGAAAGTTGAAGGAGAAAGTGATGGTGATGCAGATAAGGGCAGCGCAAGCTGGTATGCAAGGGAATGGAATCCAGCAGATGGTACAACAGCCACAAGGGAATGGCGTGTTTCAGGCACAACCAAGAGGCTGAGGTCGAGGTTTTGTGAATCGCGGTCCAGATTTAAACACTGTTCTAGTTCAAAATGACGTACAAGGAATGAAAAGGATGTCACCATGTCACGCGTGCGGAGGCGTGGGGCATTGGAAGCGGGAATGTCTGAATGCGGTGCAGGATGGTGTCGTTCAACAAAGCACAAATGTCGGTACATTACAAAATGTGAGAGGTCCAAAAATGAGAAGTCAAATTCAGAACTTCCAAAATAACATGGTTCAGATGCAGGGGCTACAGCCCATGCAGCAAATGCAAATGCCGCGTGTTCAACCAGTACAAATGCACCAAGTACAACAGCAGGTTCCTATGGTACCTAGACAGCAAATGCAATTACCATTAGCTCCAATGGGACAGCAACAGGTGATGCTTCCTCAGCAGGTCACAGGTCAAGTAGTGAGCCATAATAATACAGTACAGCAATTCCCATTACATGGTGAAGATGGAATGAATGAGGAATGGTCGGATGACAGTTCAGACAGTGAAGAGTGCAGGCTTGCAGCATCCTTAGAAGTAGATCAGAGGGGACCCTATGTAGAAGGAAAGGTGATGGGTCACAAGGTTTCATTCTTGGTTGACACCGGAGCTACACGCTCTACAGTCGGGAGTGCAGCGGTTCCAAAACTGCCACTTTCAGGGCGTACCATAAGAGTGGTAGGAGTAGCAAACCAGTATTTGACAAATCCGATTACTGATTCGGTTCAGGTTGAGATTGGCAACTTTCAAGGACTACATAAATTTGTAGCCTGCGATTCAAGTCCCGTGTCCCTACTGGGAAGAGACTTGCTGTGCAAGACGAAATGTTCGATTACCTGGTCCAACAATGGAATTGAGGTGCAGACAAACAGTGATGATGAAGGGAATGATGGTCAGTTCTCAGAGTTAGAGACAGAGACCGCAACTGAAGATTACCCTTTGATAACCTTATTCCCAATGCTTACAGTGACTGACTTACCAGCTGAGTTACAGGGAACAGTGACAGAGAAAGTGTGGGACTTAACAGGAAAGGAAGTGGGACTGATAAAAGAGTATAACCAGTTAAAGTACAAGTGAAGCCGAATGCAGTGTTTCCCCAGGTGCCGCAGTACCACATGGCACAAGATGTCTTCATTCAGGTGTCACAAATAATTGCGAATTTTGTAAAGCAAGAAGTTCTGAAAGAAGTGTTGAGCAGCCCATGTAATTCACCAATAATGGGTCTTAAAAAGCCTTGTGGGAAGGTTTGAATTGTGCAGGACTTGAGGAAAATAAACAAGATTGTGGTAAAATGTTGCCCTATAGTGCCGAACGCAGCAGTGATTATGTTCCAGGTTCCGTGTGATGCAGAATGGTTGACCGTTGTAGACTTGTGCCAAGCCTTCTTTTCGGTGCCTCTTCATGAGAACAGCCAATTTTTATTCAGTTTCAAATTCCTGGACAAGGTGTACAGTTGGTGCAGAATTCCTCAAGGATTTTCTTAGTCACCTTCCATCTTCAATCAGATATTGAAGAAGGATTTGGAGTCCTTAGTACTGCCTTTCAGTTTGACTCTAGTGCAGTACATTGATGACTTGCTAATTGCGTCCAGAACAAGAGATGACTGCAGGTATGACACAATTGCCTTATTGAACCATTTGGGAAAGAACGGACATAAAGTGTCGCCAAAGAAGCTGCAGTACTGTCAGAAAGAGGTGAAATACTTAGGACACTTGATTGAGAAAGGGTCCAGAAGAATATTAAAAGAAAGGGTGACAGCTATTTTGCACATGAACCCCCCGACAACAAAAAGAGATGTCAGGATGTTTTTGGGAATGGTGGGCTACTGTCGCCAGTGGATACCCAACTTTTCAATTATCTCTAAACCATTGATAAAGCTGACAGGCAAAGAAACTAAGGATGAACCGTATACCATAATCCTATCCAAGGAAGAGCTTGAGTCATTCATGGAATTGAGAGAGTGCATGTGCAGGGCACCAGCTTTGGGTATGCCTGATTATACAAAGCCTTTTCTACTGTTTTGTCATGAACGTGATGCTTGTTCTTTGTCTGTCTTGACACAGGTCCATGGAGGTGCAAACCGTCCTGTAGCATATTTTTCAGCTACCTTGGACCCAGTCACAGCAGCCTTACCGGGTTGTTTGTGCGCAGTTGCAGCAGTTGGTCAAAGCCTTACACAGTGTGAAGGCATAGTGATGGGACATCCCTTAACAGTAATGGTTCCACATTCAGTTGAAATTCTGTTGACTTGAACTAAAACCCAGCACATGACAAATGCCTGACTTACCCGATATGAGATAATTATTTTGGGGTCGCCTAATGTCTCATTGAAGCGATGTACTGTAGTGAACCCGGCAACTCTACTTCCTGTTGAAAGTACCGAGAATAATAATGAACAGGAAGTGGAGCATGATTGTCTTGAGGTGACAGAACTATGTACCAAGCCCCGACCTCACATTCAAGATACACAGTTAAAAGAAAATGACTGCGTTATGTTTGTTGATGGATCCTGTTTGAGAGACTCAGTCGGAATACTGAGAGCCGGTTATGCTGCATGTACAATAGCTGGTATTATTGAAGCTTCCTGGCTCGAGAGAGTGTATTCCGCACAAGTGGCAGAGCTAATTGCCCTTACTAAGGCATGCCACGCAACCGAAAACCTGAAAGTCACTATCTATACAGACAGCAGATACGGATTCGGCATTGTACATGATTTTGGCCAATTGTGGTCACAGAGAGGTTTCGTGACCTCTTCTGGTTCTCCAGTGAAAAATGGCAAACAGATTAAGGATTTGTTACATGCGATTCAGTTACCTCTTGAAATTGGCGTGGTGAAATGCAATGCTCATGTTAAGTCACAAGACTTTGTGTCCATGGGAAACGGCTATGCAGATCAAGTCGCAAGGTTTTGCGCATTGAACTGTATATCGTTCAAGGACCAGTGGGAATTGTTACCACAAACTGAAAATGAAACATGCTTGAACTTTGCATTAAGAGTGGTTGATACACTAGATGAGCTAAAATCACTACAGGATCGTGCTAGCAGGGAAGAGAAACGCTCCTGGCGGAGAATGCAATGTGTTCAGAGAGCTGACGACTTATGGGTCTCAGAGGAAGGGAAACTGGTTTTGCCCAACAGTCTTTTGTCACAATTTGCAGGGCTTTATCATGGACAGGCACATCTTGGGAGAGATGCAATGATCAGGTCATTCAAAATTGGCTAGTCAACAGATGAATGCCGGAAAAGGAACTGTGGTAACTTTGAGTCACATAGGGAGAGCTGGTCCATTTAGCAGAATGCAAATGGATTTCATTGAGATGCCTGTTAGTGGAGGATTGAGGTACGTTTTGGTGACTGTGTGTGTTTTCAGCCATTGGATTGAAGCTTACCCCACACGTAGAAATGACAGTCTCACAGTTGCAAAGTTGTTGCTTAGAGAACTAATACAAAGGTTCGGTTTTCCGGTCTCTTTAGAATCAGATAGGGGCAGACACTTCGACAATGAGGTGATTAAGCTCTTGTGTGCTGCATTAGACATTGAACAGAAGCTGCATTGTAGCTACCGCCGTGAAGCATCAGGACTAGTAGAACAAATGAATGGTACCTTGAAGTCGAGAATGGCAAAAATGTGCGCAGCCACCAATATGAAATGGCCAGATGCATTGCCTTTAGAGCTGATGTCCATGAGAAACACACCTGATAAGAAGACAGGACTATCACCCCATGAGATCCTTATGGGCAGAGCTATGAGGTTGCCCGCAGTACCTGCAAATGCTCTTCTGAATATCACGGATGATATGGTGTTGGACTACTGCAAAGGTTTGGCTGATGTGGTTCGCTCTTTTTCCCACCAGGTGGAAGCCAACACATTGCCACCGATCAGTGATCCAGGTCACACCCTGCAGAATGGTGACTGGGTGGTTGTCAAGAAGCCCTGAGAAAGTCGTGTTTGGAGCCGCGCTGGAAGGGGCCATATCAAGTAATACTGACAACAACCACTGCTGTGAAATGTGCAGGCGTTCCAAACTGGATACATGCTAGTCACACAAAGAAGGTAAAGTGTGCGACTGATGAGGAACTTGAAGTTTCTGACTCAGTAGTTCCAGAGAAGGAAGTCTCAGGGCCAGAAAGTAGCCAAGGAGGAACTGAGACTGCAGGAGAGCCCGCTGAGAACAGCCTAGTCCCTCAAACAGTAAACGAGTTCGAGAGAGGTGACAGTGAGCCTATCTCATTAGAGGCAGCAGGAGAAGTAAGACAAGGAGAGGTTCTCCCAGAAGTAGATGGATACGGGTTAGAACTTGAACCTGTTACAGACCCAGAAGAAGAAAAAGGGGAAATAGTAGAGAGAGGCCAAAGCACACCAGCATCCCCTGAACCAGTTTCAGGTCCGTCAAGAGAAAACACCATAGCACAACAGGAGGGTGCTGTTCAACGTCCTGAAAGGACAAGCAGGAAGAAGACGCATAAAGGTGATAACTGGCCAGTGAAACAGGCTGCGAAAGAAAAGGTTGTGCCAGGTGAAACAATAGCAGAAGAAATTGATACATCCCGAGTAGAGGATCTAAGTGAAGGAGAATTGCAAAGTGAACGCAGGTTAAAAAGAAAGAGAACTGCAAACAGAAGGTACGCAGGTCCTGAATGGGCATATGCAACGACATCTGAATGGCAACAAGAATTTCTAGCGTTCTGTTTTGATCGAGAAGTACCAGGCCAATGCTACGGTACCTGAAATCAATCAGAGAAACAGACTGTGTTAGAACTGAGATTGAAAATTGAAATTAAAAGCTGAAAAGCTGAGAAAGAGACTTATAAACTACCGGATGTGACACTGATAACCTGACTTTGAAACCCGATTATGACAAACTGCTAACCTGATTGACAAAAGGGTCCTGGAGTGAGTGAAGCGCTGTAAATACACGCAGTGAGAAAAAGAGACTTTGCATCAAGAAAAAAAAAAAGAAGAGCTTTTAAATTGTCCTCAAGCTGATTGTTTGCTTTGAGTTTTTCTGCTTTCTGATTCTTTACAGACCATGGCTTATAATAGTGGTAGTAGCAAGAAGGGTAAAGTGTGAGGTTGGTTAAGCCTTATATTAGGTATTGTGTGTGCAATAATAATTGTAGGTGTGATTGTGGGAATGCCATGGTTGGATAAGAAAGCGACTAACAATGCTTCAAAACCTGAGACTACAACACTAACACCGTGGGAAAGGTTTGTGCAAGATACAAAACACTTGCATGAGGGAACTAATTCAAAAGGGGAACTCTCCACTAATGTTTTCCACCACTTGCTGAATGAGTATGTTGAAACCATGGATGCGAGAAACTGTTATGTGTGTACAAAGATTCCTTCATCAGTGCAAGGAGGGGTCACTTATCATAGCTTGCCGTTAACATATGGGATAAGTTGTAGTTTGCTACTAACAAGATTCTATAATCAGGAGCATCTGCAATATTTTTATTCAAATTTGGATGTGGTGTTTTCTTTTGTGCCAGTGATTGAGTTTCTGAACAAATTAGCTAAAGAGCATAGTATAAAATTATTTAGGTTTCTTTGAACCGACACTTACATTTGGAACAGCTTATGCACACCGCAACAATCTGACTTGCTTATTAACACCTGTAGAGAAAAGCTTCTTAGATCACACTGATGATAGGTGCAAAGCATTGAAAGAAAGATTAGAAAAAGGGCTAGAAAAACGCACATATGCAAATGATTATGCTTATACTGCAATAAAGACGCAAGGCAAATTAGCTATAGATGCATTACATGTAGGGAGGCTTCATATATACGGGCCAAAATTTGAACATGACACTTTATTTGTGGGAACGAGTGAATGCAGGCATGTGTTTTTGTTTCAGAGTAAATGGACATTCATGTTAAATGGACAGGATCCAGCGATCCCTGGGATCTATTATATCTGTGGACTTAATGCTTATTACCGTCTCCCTAAGGGATGGTATAGGACATACTATTTGGGAATAGTTTTCCCAAAGATTTACCAGATTGATGACTTAAAACAAATACCTAAAGCGTCTGAATTACAACATACTAGACAAAAACGAGAGAGAGCGCTGCTGTCGTTGGTGACATATTCGGAGCCATAATTCCTTTAGTAGGGGTTATCTTAAACTCCATAAAGATTTGAAAGTTGTCTACTATTGTGGATAACATGCTGACAAATTTTACAGGGGCTATACTCCTGATGGATACTGAACTTGCTGCGGAAAGAGCTATGACTCTTCAAAATCGGCTTGCTTTAGAAATTCTTTTAGCAAAGAGCGGCGGAGTCTGCAAGATGCTCAACGAGCGTCATTGTTGCTCCTATATACCAGATAATAGTAAAAAGATTAGAGGTATGCTTACTAACCTAACTAAAGATAGTGCAGATTTAAAGGATTTGGAGGAACCAGGAATGTGGGAGAAAGTGGGAAAAGGAATTGCCAGAGTAGGGAGCTGGTTTAGCAATATCTGGAATGGGGTTCTTGCAAAAATATTAGGGGGTCTATTAATTGTTCTGGCCTGTTTATTAGGTTTATGGGGAGCATGCAAAATTAATGACAAAATTAAGAGAAATTGGACAAAGAGAAATAAAAGGAATGAGGAAAGCGAAAGGGAGAAAATGTTTAATGAAATTTGGGAAAGTTCACACAAGGGACAAGATGTTGAAATGCGCATTATGCGCAAGGTGAAAAATTAAAGTGAAAGGTCGAAAGGGAAAGGTTTGTGTGATGACGAACGTCATCATAGGACGGACTGAGAGAGCGTAGCTTATATAATCTATATTAACATGAAATGTTTATGAATTAATGTGTGATAATGCTGCATAGACACAGATGTAGTGAATTTTGCTTAAACGTGCACTTGAAATGTGACCACGGGGAGTGGCCACCAATGTACACGTGGACTAATAATAATGACTAAAATGCTTTAAAATTGTTATACTGAATAGGTTTATACTAATTATTAATGATTGTATTATTGAATTTGTGCTAAAATCTTTGTAGGCCTTAAGTTAGCGAGAGCCGAAGCTTAGCTGCCTGGCTCTCATATTAAATGTATTTTTCCTATCTTGCAGTGTGCTGACTCGCAAAAGGACATGACCCCTTGTTTTCTTCAAACTAGAAGCTGAAATGTAACCATAGTAGATCGGTTCTGACAAATTCTTCATTGCTTGTAGGGTGATATTAGACAAAATGCAACAGTGTAGATTAATGTAATGTACAAGGTCATTCAAACCGGTGAAGACAATGGAGCTACTGACCAAAAGATGTGCAAAGAATTACAGAAGGATGAAATCATACCGGATGTGCTACCTCTGAAGATGTCAATCATGTGGACCAATGAAGTGTCTGTAAAATAATATGGGGTGAAAGATTAATGACCTAATGCATTTTCCAATTGGATAAAGATAGTGGGGTATAACCAACGACGAATGACATTTTAGGGGAATGTACGACAAAAAAGGGATAAAAACCAATGACACGGGAGCCATTTAGGTGGGTTAGAGAATGCTATTGATTTTATCCAGAAACGTTGTCACTCTGTTTGGTGACTTATTGGTTCGCTTAGAACCATCCTCATCCTTAGATTGCCCATTTTACACTTTACCTCCTTATGAGGGAAGTGCCCCTATCTGCCCTGAAGCTGAGTTCTGACTGATGGCGATTTGAGTGATGTCCTGAAGACGAAGACTGAACCTGTGCGCTGACCCAAACTTTGGAGGGTAATTATGACAATGCATTTGTGATTTGTCTGTTTGCTTTTCTTTTCTAGGTACCAACTGCTTACTTTTGACAGGGACCATAGTTAGATGTTTTCTAATTGTTTGTGATTCTCGCCTTAATGAAATCTTACCAAAGTTGCCATATCGTGACTATGCTATTATGTTTCTTGGTTTTGAGATTAACGCATCTGCTCTTAGAATTGTAATCAATAGGGAATAAAACTTCATAAAATTCTACTAAACTGGTGTGGTTATTCATGACTGCAAGGTAATGGTAGTGCTTTGAATTGATTAATGACTTTGACTAAAGTTAAATGTATTGTTGTGATAAATATTGATTACATTATTGACTGACATATTGATTATCTATCTCGTCCTAAGGTGTCTCTCAACTGGGTCAAAAGATTCATTGGCCTAAAACGAGTCCTGATGTGTAATAAATTATCATAAAGGGACGCGTTAACACACCCACAAGCCCAGTACCACAGATCAAAGAAAAGGCAGTCACGAAGGAGCAACATGCCAACAGGGATAGTCAGTATGCGCACCAGAACTGTACTCAAACACTTCTGTGTACCATTCACTGCCATTTTGCCAAGCACTCACTGTAAACGTGCGCATTCACAACTCGAAGTATAGAAGGCAAGGTACTTATCCTCACAGCTGCAGGAGCAGTGAAGAAAGAGGGGGAAGGAGCATCCAGAGGGTTCTTGAAGGGGACGATGCTCATGGATTTGAGGAGTTTTCCCCGTGGATTCATGGGCCTTGTAGTTTTCATTATAATGTTGAGCTTTTCCATGTTTGTCAAAGGCTGCTGGTTAATAAAGCGAACGAGTGGAACAACTTAATCCTTGCCTCCGGTCCTGCCATAGAATTTATAACGTTAGCTTGATACAGTGAAAAGCTACTGTGTTACGTCTATAGGAGCTTGGGAACGATTGCTGGATGGACAGAAAACAACACCTGGCACTTGTTGTGCCCACTGAGCAGTTGGAGGATGTACAACTCTTTGAGTTTGAAATTTTATTATTGACCTATGTCACCATCAACTCCTTTGAAATCTGTTTCTGTTGCACAAGCCATTGAGTCATTAATTTGTGTTATCTTGTTGGAGTGTTTAATTGTATTGATATTTAGTAGGCTTAATCTATTTAGACGTTTTGGTCAGCTCATGGTTTTCATGTATGTTTATTATTTAGTGCTGGGCACCATTTATATTACATTGGCTATGTGACTGTAATAAAGTTTTGACATTTTATTCAGTAGTAGTCTTGATTCTGTGGCCAATTTGGCCATGGTGTGTATATTGTTGAAATATTTTATGTTACTGATTTATGTTGAAAGAATATGATTACTGCACTTCTCACTGAGTCCAAAGGTTCATTGTCCTCTGATCCGGGTGGGATAAGGTGTCGTGTCTCACCCGAGCGGGATTTTTCCTAATTCAAATTGAATGACCGAAGCCAGCGCTCCCACCTCTTCTTGTATAATATGTATTTTCACAACTCATATCTTTGCCTTTGTATTTATATGGCCCTTATCTCCTCGTGCCACTGCCCTTGAGGTCTGTTGATTGCCGGACATCTTCGAAGCTTTCTCTTTGGTGTCACGC
The DNA here is from genome assembly GCF_031143425.1 of Pleurodeles waltl. Lineage (NCBI taxonomy): Eukaryota > Metazoa > Chordata > Amphibia > Caudata > Salamandridae > Pleurodeles > Pleurodeles waltl. Next base: position 969,551,254 of record NC_090446.1, on the reverse strand, counting down.
ACACTGTTTATTTGCATTTTGACCCCGACCTCTGGGTTCAGCCTCTGTCCAGACCCCACCAGCCTTGCTGGAGACCAGCTCTTTCAGAAGGCCACCTCACAACTGCAGCTGCCGCTGCCCACTTGTACTCAGCAAGAAGGCAGGGTGTGTGTCATAGTATTTTAATACACAATGGTGTGAGGACATAATTCACTTTTTCCAAATACCATAAATGCTGAAGAAAAGTGTTTGCAAGACAGTAAATGCAAAGCAGCTCAGCCTGTGCTTGCCAGCCAGCCAGCCAGCCAGCCGGTGAACACATGTTCGCTGCTCCGGCTTTAAGAAGTTATGTGAATATCAGGAAGTATGCAGAAAGATTGTTTTGTCAGCTCTTGCTTTGAAATTCTAATGCCCTGGGGGTTACTACAGTTTACATGAGTACCTCAGAAGGAATTGTATTGCATTTCGTAACTCTCAGCAGGCATTGGAGACCGTTCTTTAGCAGGTCTGCGATGTTTCAGGACTGCTTCGTTCCTTGATGTTTTTTTTTTTTTTTTTTTTAAAGTTTCTATTAATGATGAGGCCTTAGAATAAGAACTCTGGGAGTATTGTTCAGACAAACCACTGATCTCAGGTATATCACGGTCTCCAGTTGAATGCAATGAACTGTGATATAACTGCTACACTCATTTGACCTTAAACTTATCGGAGAACTTCGACCACAAAGTTAACATTTCTCTATAGTGACCTCAAAAGCGGGAGCGAATCTCTGCCCTCGACTTCAGTGGAACTTGTGAAAGGTCCTGCACCGTCGTCTTTTGTTTAGTGACATGCAGCTTCACTTCCAATGTCACAAAATGAAAGTGGAAGCAGTCAGTGCCCTTAGGAGGGGACTACTTTCACTTGTATCAGTACTTGTCAGCATATCTCAACTCCCTGCTCCCCGTCATCCATCAGTGTGGGAGAGGTAGCGCTAGAAAGGGGAAAATGTCCTCTTTCCAACTGTACCTCTCTATAGTTGATCCCTGCTTGCCAGTGATCCCCAAGTAGGGATCCACCCTCTAGGCACAAGGATCTGCCATGAGCATGTGACCCCCCCTGTAAAAAAGAAAATAAATCTCTCTGCCCCTGGGGGTGGGGGTGCAGTTAGGTGATTTAACCCCTAGAAAGCCCACTAGCTCCAGGGAATTACATTTAAAAACAGTCTTTCTGGCTGCATGGGTGCAGATTGGGGGTTTACCCCTAATCTGCCCTCCTCAGGGGAAGAAAACCCACTAGATGCTAGGGTATTATTACTTTTAAAAAAAAGAAAAAGGGGATTGTGGTGGCCCTCCCTGGCATCATGCTGTATCCCCACCCCTCAATGGTCCACCACTTGGGGGGGGGGGGCGAAATTGAGAGGGCTTACTTTCAGTCTACCCTTTATTGAGAAGAAAACTGTGCAGGGCAGGGGCGTTTTATAGTTACCTTAGGGCACGAGTTATAGTTACTTGAGCTAACTGTAATTATAACAGCTGAATTTTTATGGTGGTTGGGTGTGAGTAAAATGGGAACCTAACTATAACGTCCCTGTAACCTTTCTTTTTTTGTCTATATATATATATATATGGAAAATGTTACCCAGTGGACATCTGTTCGTGGCATGTAGTGCTGCAGATTAACATGCTGTGCATAAGTCAGCCAGCTAGTGTTGGGCTCGGAGTGTTACAAGTTGATTTTCTTCGAAGAAGCTTGTTCGAGTCACGAGATCGAGTGACTCATCCTCTTGGTGATAGTGCGCATGGGCATCAAGTACTTTGTTAGATTGTTTTCCCGCAGGCAGGTGAAGCAAAGAGTGAAAAAATTTATATGTACACACACACACACAAACACACATATTTATATATATATCTATATATATCTATCTATATAAATATATATAGTAAGAAAAGAAGATGTCCATGCAGTGTATTTACATATTTACATAAAGAAAGCACTACAACGGCTATAGGCTTCCGGTGAGGAGAGAGGGCGCATGTGAATCTGCAGCACTACATGCCACAAAGAGATGTCCACTGGGTGAGTAACATTTTCCATTCAATGGCATGTGTAGCTGCAGATACACAAGCTTTGCATAGACTGAAAATCAGTCCCCTCCCAAAATAAGCAGTGGCTACCCTGTAGGAGTTGGAGTAGTTTGAAATAGTGTTTTAAGCACTGTTATGACTCTGTCGTCCCATTTCTAGGGGGCACTGTAAGGGGACTGTCAGAAGCTTGGGAATCACCTTAAACACTTATCTAGAGTCCCTTGCTGACTCCTGTTTGTTTCTCTTTTCTCCATGGTACACTTGTGTAGTACTACATTTGCTTCCTGGGACTGCAAATCCCATAATGCACAGCCTGGTAGTCAGGAAAGCCCGGATTCTGTTTCCCATTGCTCCTTTTCACTGGATCCTCTCCTCCAGGACTTGCAAGTGTCTGAAACTACACACACCTGTGACCTCTCCTGTGCAGCCCAGCTTGGAACTGCTTTCCTCAAGCTCCCCATCGTGCATTGGAGTTCGATTCCTTTGTGTTACAGACCCCTTGTCAAATGGTGTTCCAGTTTTGTTCCTGTGCTGTTCCAGCTTGATCCTGTTTCCTGTTTCTCTGCCCTGCTCCTGAATGTTCCAGCCAGAGTCTGCCCCCTATCTCTTAGCCTTGTACCTGTTTGTTTCTTCCAGAGCCTGCTCCCTGTTTCTCTGCCCTGCTCCTGCCTTCTTTCAGCCTGAACCTGCTCTGTTTCCCAGTCCTGTTTACTACTCATTCCTACTCCCTGTATTCCAGCCCTGTCCTTGCCTGTTCCAGCCAGAGCCTGCTCTCAGTTTCCCAGTCCTGTCTCTGTATGTCCCAGCCAGATGTTTGCGCCCAGTTTTCAATTCCTAGTCCCGCCTTTGCGTCAGCCTGAGCCTGTTCCTAGTTCTTGCCTCTGCCTCTTAGGTTATTCCATTCTGTTTCTGTTTCTTCTTGGTTATTTGTGTCTGGTAAGTGTTCTATCAGTCTTCACCAGTGTATAAGTGTCCTCCTTGGTTCTGGGGTTGGCTCCTGGTTTCCAGAAGGCAATTCCAGCCCCCATCCTTGTCCAGTGTTATATGTTGTCTTTCGTGCCTAACAGTGACAGTGTGCTATTGCTGTTTTCTCAGGAATCGCCACTGTGTTTCCAGCTGGACCCACAAGAGCGTGTCTTGTGTATGTAAGTACTTTCCTTGTCTGTGCTCTAGGGTCCAGAGACAGAATCACTTCTGCTGCCTCCTTTCTATGGGGCTGGCAGGGTGACTATCTGTAAGAGCAAACTGCACAGAGGCCTTGACATTCCCTGCCACTGTGGGAGGTTCTGCGCCTTACTCTGTGTACAACCCCAGCGTGTTTGTCCATTAGTAAGGTTTCCTGTTTGTTCACACAAGGGTTGCTCAGCTTTTACTTTCCTGTGCCTGTTCATAGCTGTCCTTTCTGTGTATGCCTTCAGCTGCTCTTCTTCCCCAGTATACTACCGCTTTAGGATATTCAGTGACCTCAAGGGAGTCCTGATCAGACCCGCCCGAAACCGTGACAAGCACTGCTTGACCAACATTTGCTTGTTGGCGAGACAACACATCCACACAGTAGTGTTTAGTAAATGTGTGTGGTGTGGACCATGTGGCTGCTTTGCATATCTCTGTCATTGGTATATTTCCTAAGAATGTCATGGAAGCTCCTTTCTTTCCAATAGAATGTACTTTAGGAGGTACTAATGGCTGTCTTTTAGCTTTAACACAGCAAATCTGAAATCACTTTGATATCCATCTGGCTAATCCTTGTTTTGAAATAGGATTACCCTTATGAGGTTGTTGAAAAGCCACAAAAAGTTGTTTAGATTTTCGGAAATCTTTTGTTCTTACTACATAATACATGAAAGCTCTTTTAACATCAAGAATGTTAAGAGCTCTTTCAGCAACTGAATCTGGCTGTGGAAAGAAGACTGCCAATTCCACTGATTGATTGATGTGAAATGGTGAAACTACTTTAGGTAGGAATTTGGGGTTTGTCCTAAGTACTATTTTATTTTAGTGAATTTGGAAGAAAGGCTCTTCTAAAGTGAATGCCTGAATTTCACTAACACTTCTTAAGGGAGTAATTACTACTAGGAAAGCAACCTTCCATGAGAGAAATTGAAGAGTGCAAAAATGCATGGGTTCAAATGGTGGACCCATAAGCCTTGTGAGCACGATGTTAAGATTCCAGACAGGAGCTGGTAGAGCTCTAGGTGGAATAATTCTTTTAAGGCCTCCCATTAAAGCTTTTATGACAGACAGAGTAGTATGCTGTCTGTTTTGGAGGTAAGCAGCTATTGCTGTTAAATGTATTTTAATAGATAAGTATGCAAGATTTGCTTTTTGTAAATGAAGCAAATAACAACAATATCCTGTACTGATGCTTTAAGTCGATCAATCTTTTTGGGTTGACAGTAATATACAAAACATTTCCATTTAGCTGCATAGCACTGTCTGGTTGTGGGTTTGCGTGCTTCTTTTAGAATGTCCATACATTCTGTTGGAAGCTGTAGATATTCAAACTCTATGACCTCAGGAGCCAAATCGCCAAGTTGAGCATACTGGGATGCCTGATTTGACCTTTGCTTTGAGTCAATATGTCCGGTCTGTTTGGAAGCTTGTGATGTGGAACTACATATAGATCCAACAGTGTTGTGTACCAGTGTTGACATTCTCACATGGGAGATATGAGTATCATAGTGAGGGAAGTGTGACAGATCTTGTTGACCAGAAATTGAATTAGTGGGAGAGGGGTAAAAGTGTAAGCAAATATCCCTGACCAATTGATCCATCGAGCATTGCCCTTGGATCAAGGGTCTGGGTACCTGGATGTGACGTTTGGGCATTTTGCGTTTTTACTTGTTGCAAAGAGGTTTATGTCTGGGGTGCCCCACATGTGGAAGTATTGTTGAATCACTTGTGGGTGAATCTCACATTCGTGTATTTGTTGCTGCGTCCTGCTTAAGAGGTCCGCTAGTTGGTTGTGTATCCCTGGGATACACTCTGCTAGTAGTTGACTGTGATTGTGAAGTGCCCATTTTCAAATTGTCTGTGCTAGAACAGACAATTGAGATGAGTGTGCCCCCCCACCTGTTTTTGCAAATAAGACATTGTGGTCATGCTGTCTGTTCTTATCAACACTGTTTTGTGCATGATCTGTGGTTGGAAAGCTTTGAGTGCTAGGAATACTGCTAGTAATTCCAAATGGTTTATGTGATAAGTTTGTTGAATTAAGTCTTGTTCCCCTTGCATGGTAAGGTTGTTGAGATGGGATCCCCAACCTAGCATTGATGCATCGGTTGTGATTATGGTCTGTGGCACAGGATCCTGAAGTGGCCACCCTTTTGATAAGTTGGTGTGATTCCACCATTGCAGAGAGTTTTAAGTTTGGCGGTCCAACTGCACTAGATCGTGAAGTTGACCCTGTGCCTGACACCACTGTTGCGAGAGACAGTAGGGGTCTCATGTTTAGAAGTGCATTGGGTACTATTGCTATGCACAATGCCATCATTCCCAAACATTTCATGATAAACCTTACTGTGTAAGTGTGATTGTATTGTAGTTGAGATATAGGATTGTGAAAAGGTTGAATTCTCAGTGGGTTTGGGTACGCTAATGCTGACTGAGTGTTCAGAATGCATCCATATACGGTTGTATTTTGGTTGGTTGCAGATGAGATTTCTGGTAATTGATTATGAACCCTAGATTGTGTAGGGTATCCACTGTGTACTGTGTGTGCTGTTGACATATTTGAATGGTGCTGGCTTTTATAAGCCAGTCGTTGTAGGAGGCTGGCCTGGCTTGTAGTGGGTACCAAGGGGTACTTAGACTCTGTGCCAGGTCCAGTTATCCCTTATTAGTGTAGAAGAGGTGTTTCTAGCAGCTTAGGCTGATAGAAGGTAGCTATAGCAGAGCAGCTTAGGCTGAACTAGGAGACATGCAAAGCTCCTACTATACCACTAGTGTCATATGCACAATATCATAAGAAAACACAATACACAGATATACTAAAAATAAAGGTACTTTATTTTTATGACAATATGCCAAAAGTATCTCAGTGAGTACCCTCAGTATGAGGATGCCAAATATACACAAGATATATGTACACAATACCAAAAATATGCAGTAATAGCAAAAGGAAGTAATGCAAGCAGTGTAAAGTTACAATAGATTGCAATAGGAGCACATAGGTATAGGGGCAACACAAACCATATACTCCAAAAGTGGAATGCGAACCACAAATGGACCCCAAACCTTGGTGAGCTTGTAGAGGGTAGCTGGGACTGTAAGAAAACAGTGAGGGTTAGAAAAATAGCCCACCCCAAGACCCTGTACGGTAGGTGTAAAGTGCACCTACACCCCCAGAGAGCACAGAAGTCGTGATAGGGGGATTCTGCAAGGAAGACCAACACCAGCAATGCAACAACAGTGGATTTCCGGACCTGAGTACCTGTAAGACAAGGGGACTAAGTCCAAGAGTCGCGACAGTGTTGAGAGTGGGCAGATGCCCAGGAAATGCCAGCTGAGGGTGCAAGGAAGCTGCCACTGGATGGAAGAAGCTTTGTGTTCTGCAAAAACGAAGAGGACTAGGAACTTCCCCTTTGGAGGATGGATGTGCCACGTCGTGAAGAAGCTTGCAGAGGTGTTCCCACGCAGAAAGACCGCAAACAAGCCTTGCTAGCTGCAAGGATCGCGGTTAGGGTTTTTGGATGCTGCTGTGGCCCAGGAGGGACCAGGATGTCGTCACTTGGATGAGGAGACAGAGGGGCCGCCCAGCAAGTCAGGGAGCCCTCACAGAAGCAGGCAGCACCCGCAGAAGTACCGGATCAGGCACTTAGAGGAGGAGTGAACCGGAGTCCACCTGAAGTCAGAAAAGGGAGTCCCACGACGCCGGAGGACAACTCAGAAGGTTGTGCACTGCAGGTTAGAGTGTCGGGACCCAGGCTTGGCTGTGCACGAAGGAAATCCTGGAAAAGTGCACAGGAGTCGGAGCAGCTGCAAATCACTCGGTACCCAGCAATGCAGTCTAGCGTGGGGAGGCAAGGACTTACCTCCACCAAACTTGGACTGAAGAGTCACTGGACTGTGGGAGTCACTTGGACAGAGTTGCTGAGTTCCAGGGACCACGCTCATCGTGCTGAGAGGGGACCCAGAGGACCGGTGATGCAGTCTTTTGTTGCCTGCGGTTGCAGGGGGAAGATTCCGTCGACCCACAGGAGATTTCTTCAGAGCTCCTGGTGCAAGAAGGAGGCAGGCTACCCCCAGAGCATGCACCACCAGGAAACAGGTGAGAAAGCCAGCAGGATGAAGCGAGACAAGGTTGCAGTAGTCGTCTTTGCTACTTTGTTGCGGTTTTGCAGGCGTCCTGAGCAGTCAGCGGTCGATCCTTTGGCAGAAGGTGAAGAGGGAAATGCAGAGGAACTCTGGTGAGCTCTTGCATTCGGTATCTGAAGAATTCCCCAGAGCAGAGACCCTAAATAGCCAGAAAAGGAGGTTTGGCTACCTAGAAAGGAGGATAGGCTAGTAAGACAGGTAAGATCCTATCAGAAGGAGTCTCTGACGTCACCTGCTGGCCCTGGCCACTCAGAGCAGTCCAGTGTGCCAGCACACCTCTGAATCCAAGATGGCAGAGGTCTGGGGCACGCTGGAGGAGCTCTGGGCACCTCCCCTGGGAGGTGCAGATCAGGGGAGTGGTCACTCCCCTTTCCTTTGTTCAGTTTCACACCAGAGCAGGGCTGGGGGATCCCTGAACCGGTGTAGACTGGCTTATGCAGAGATGGGCACCATCTGTGCCCATCAAAGCATTTCCAGAGGCTGGGGGAGGCTACTCCTCCCCAGCCCTGACGCCTATTTCCAAAGGGAGAAGGTGTAACACTCTCTTTCTGAGGAATACCTTTGTTCTGCCTTCCTGGGCCAGGCCTGGCTGGACCCCAGGAGGGCAGAAAACTGTCTGAGGGGTTGGCAGCAGCAGCAGCTGCAGTGAAACCCCGGGAAAGGTAGTTTGGCAGTACCCGGGTCTGTGCTAGAGACTCGGGGGATCATGGAATTGTCTCCCCAATGCCAGAATGGCATTGGGATGACAATTCCATGATCTTAGACATGTTACATGGCCATGTTCGGAGTTACCATTGTGACGCTATACATAGGTAGTGACCTGTGTATATTGCACGCGTGTAATGGTGTCCCCGCACTCACAAAGTCTGGGGAATTTGCCCTGAACAATGTGGGGGCACCTTGGCTAGTGCCAGGGTGCCCACACACTAAGTAACTTTGCACCCAACCTTCACCAGGTGAAGGTTTAGACATACAGGTGACTTATAAGTTACTTAAGTGCAGTGGTAAATGGCTGTGAAATAAGGTGGACGTTATTTCACTCAGGCTGCAGTGGCAGGCCTGTGTAAGAATTGTCAGAGCTCCCTATGGGTGGCAAAAGAAATGCTGCAGCCCATAGGGATCTCCTGGAACCCCATTACCCTGGGTACCTCAGTACCATATACTAGGGAATTATAAGGGTGTTCCAGTATGCCAATGTTAATTGGTGAAATTGGTCACTAGCCTGTTAGTGACAATTTGGAAAGCAGAGAGAGCATAACCACTGAGGTTCTGGTTAGCAGAGCCTCAGTGAGACAGTTAGTCATCACACAGGGAACACATACAGGGCACACTTATGAGCACTGGGGCACTGGCTGGCAGGGTCCCAGTGACACATACACTAAAACAACATATATACAATGAAATATGGGGGCAACATGCCAGGCAAGATGGTACTTTCCTACAGTCGTCCAGATAAGGAAAGACATATATATGTTGCCTTCTGAGGTATGCTGCATCCACTGTGAGGCATTTGGTGAATACCCTTTGTGCTGTTGTTACTCCAAAGGGTAGTACTTTGAACTGGTAGTGCTTGCCTGCTATCACAAATCTTAGAAATTTGCGATGTGCAGTGTGTATGGGAATGTGGAAGTAAACACCTTTTAGATCTAATGCTGTCATATAGTCTTGTTTTTGTAGGAGGGGAATGACGTCCTGAAGAGTGACCATGTGGAAATGCTCTGACAGGATGTACTCATTGAGGGGTCTGAGATCCAAGATTGGTCTGAGAGTACCATCCGTTTTCGGTATGATGAAGTATAGAGACTATACTCCTTGCCCCTTGTTGGGATATAGGTACTATCTCTATTGCACCCTTGAGCAGAAGTGATTGTACCTCCAGTTTTAATACATTTAGGTGCTCCAGAGAAAGCCTGTGCGAGCGAGGAGGAATATTTGATGGAGTAGAAATTAGTTCTAGGCAATAACCATTCTGGAAAATTGACAGCACCCATTGAGCTGTTGTAATGTTGTGCCATTGTTGGTAGAAATTTCCCAGTCTTCTTCCCACAGGAGATGTATGCTATGTAGAGATGTGCAGAAAGTCAGTGTTTGGTTGAGGTGGAGGAACCTCTTGTGGTGGTGGATTTACCTCTAAAGTTATTTCCTTTGTAAGAGCCTGTGAAAGAGCCTCTATTGTAAAATTGTTGTCCTTGTTTCTGTTGGGATGTGGACAGCTCTGAGGTTTATGGTTTAAAACCACCTCTAAACTGGGGCCTACGAAATGTTCCCCGAGTAGGGGTAGTGTGAAGGGCACCCATAGCCTTAGCTGTATCAGAGTCTTTCTTCAATTTCTCTATAGTGGTATCTACTTCTGGGCCAAATAAGTGCTGCTTATCAAAAGGCATATTGAGTACTGCCTGTATTTCAGGTTTGAACCCTGAAGTTCTTAATTATGCGTGCTTTTTAATAATCACACTGGTGTTGATACCCCTTGCTGCTATGTCTGCTGCATCTAAGGCAGATCTAATTTGGTTATTAGAGATAGCCTGGCCCTCAGTAACTATCTGCTATGCCCTTTTCTGGTGTTCTGGTGGAAGTTATTGTAAGAACGCCTCCATTTCATCCCAACGAGCTGTATCGTATCTGGCTAACAGAGCTTGAGAATTTGCAATCATCCAGTGATTAGCAGCTCGAGTTGCTACTCTTTGCCCTGCTGCATCAAACTTATGACTCTCCTTGTCTGGAGGGGGAGCATCCCCTGTGGATTGGCTATTTGCCCTTCTCCTTGCTGCACAGACAATTAAAGAGTCAGGTGGGAATTGTTGTGTAATGAAAAGTGGATCTGAAGGTGCAGGTTTGTACTTGTCTACACTTGGAGTGATAACTATAGCCTTCACTGGCTTCTTGAAGATGTCGTCTGCATGTTTAGGCATGCCTGGGAGCATGGGTAGACATTGATACTACTTGTGAGTGGATGTTAATGTGTTGAATAAAAAATCATCCTCAATGGGATCTGTATGCAACTGCACGTTCTGATATGCAGCTGCCCTAGCTATGACCATATTGTAGGCAGTGGTGTCTTCAGGTGGAGATGGCCTAGCTGGATATGAATCAGGATCATTGGAGGGTATGAGATCTGAATCATATAAATCCCATGGATCTACGTTATAATGAGTATCACCTAAATCATCCCCATGTGTAGAGATAGGGGATTGTGGAGAAAAATTGTGTAGGTGAAGGTGGTGGAGTATCTGGTGGTGGAGAAGCAGTAAGTAAAGGAGAATGTGGTGGTGAAGGCTGTTGTAGTGCCTTTGGTTTCTCCTTATGCTTACATATTTTAGCAGGTGGAGGCCTAGCTTTAAGATTCGCTTGGAAAGTTAACTTTATCTTTGTTGTAGGAGGAGGAGAAGCAATAATCCTTCCAGTGACTTTGTGTATCTGGATTTCGTGCTGTTTAGCATCCATTACTTCTAAAATGGGCCTTATTTGCGAAGACTCCTCTGTAGCTGGAGCATATTTTCCACCCACAGGTTTCAGCTCTGAAAGTCTGGAGACTGAATGTTTTAGTCGGGTCGAGAATGTCGGCCCCGATATCGTTGGCAGTTTTTTCAGCTCCGAGGTGGAAGGCTCTGCTTTTCGACTCGATCCTGAAACAGGTGTGGCATGCTGGTCGGTCGGCTCTGAATGCACTTTGGTCTTAATTTTCAGTGCCAAACCCGAAGGTTGGTCATCCGCATGTGTTTTTCGGGTCTGACCATGACCGGCAAGCAGTGGTGGACCCAAGACCAGTGCTGAAGTCTTTTTGGTTGTCTTTGGGTGATGGATGGGGGGGCTGATGTACTCACGTACTGCGCCACTGGAAGCATTTAGCTATCCCCATCTGAATCTCGTTCCGAATCAGAGTCTGCGATAGAAATTGAAGCTTGAGCATGTTCTTCTCCGAAGATATCGGGCGTTTGTTCCGACGACTTGGATGCCATCTCCAACCGACGTACTCTTCGATCCCTAAGAGTTTTCTTTGAGCTGAAGGATCAACACATTTCACAGGTTTCTTCTGTATGATCCGGAGAAAGACAGAGGTAGCACGCCGAGTGTTGATCAGTATATGGGAACTTGTCGTGACACCGAGGGCAAAAACAAAATGGAGTCCGTTCCATCAGCCTAACATTCGACAACCACGAGTCTAAGTAGGCCCAAGAAGGGCGCGGTCACCTGAAAGGGCGTTTAATCGACCTGGATGATTACAATCGGATCCAATATAAGTGAGAAAATGTGATCAAAAACTATACAGACGCTTATAGCGAGAAGAGAGAAGTTCAGATAGTACTGAACCGAGATCTACCGGAACGAAAGGAAACACATCTGAACGCGACGGCGGAAAGAAAACAATCTAACAAAGGACTTGATGCCCATGCGCAATATCACCGAGAGGAGGAGCCACTTGATCTTGTGACTCGAAAAAGCTTCTTCGAAGAAAAACAACTTGTAACACTCCGAGCCTAACACTAGATGGCGGATGGAGGAAGTTGGCTCTGTATATACTATCTCAAAGTGAGAGATATTGTGCACAGAGTCCAAGGGTTCCCCTTAGAGGTTGATAGTGGCAATAATAGATAATACTAATGTTCTATTTGTGGTAGTGTTGTCGAGCAGTAGGCATATCAGAAGGTAGTGTTTAGCATTTGCTGTACACACACAGGCAATAAATGAGAACACACACTCAAAGACTTAACTCCAGGCCAATAGGTATTTATATAGAAAAATATTATTTTCTTTTTTTATTTTAGAACCACAAGATTCAGAATTCAATTAAGTACATAAATTGTAAGGTACTTGGCATAGGTAAGTATAGAACTTTGAATGAAAACAGTAAGGTACACAGTTTTGCATAAAACGGCAATAAGCTATTTTAAAAGTAGACACCGCAAAATTCAACAGTTCCTGGGGGAGGTAAGTGAAGGTTAGTTTGTCAGGTAAGTAAAGCACTTACAAGTTCAGTCTCCGGGGCATAGGCCGCCCACCGTTGGGGGTTCAAGTCAACCCCAAACACCCAGCACCAGCAACACAGGGACGGTCAGGTGCAGAGGTCAAAGAGGGGCCCAAATATCATAGGCGACTATGGAGACTAGGGGTGCCCTGGTTCCAGTCTGCTAGCAGTTAAGTACCTGCGTCCTCGGGAGCAGAGCAGGGGGGGTTCGTAGAGCACTAGTGGGGGGGTCACAGACATGCACACAAAATACACCCTTAGTGGCACAGGGGTGGCCGGGTGCAGTGTGCAAAGTAGGTGTCGGGTTTTACGTTGGTTTCAATGGAGGGACCCGGGGGTCACTCTGGTGATGCAGGCAGGGCACAGGGGGGTTTCTCGGGCCAGCCACCTACTGGGCCAAGATAGGGCCGCCTGCTGGTCACTCTTCACTGGTAGCTGGTCCCTCTTGGGCCTGAGGGCTGCGGGTGTAGTGCTTCTTCCAGGCGTCGGGTTCTTTGTTACCGGGCAGTCGTGGTCAGGGGGAGCCTCTGGATTCTCTCTGCAGGCTTCACTGTGGGGGTGCAGGGAGGTCGTCTCAGGGTGGCCACATCGTGGGAGTCGCCTGGGGGTCCTCGCTGCAGTGTTGGTTTCTCTGGACACGAGCTGGGGGCATTGGGTGCAGACTGTTGGGGACTCACGCTTCATGAGTGAGGCTGGAGTCCCTTTAAAGATGGTTTCTTCCTTCTTGTTTGGACAGAGCCGCTGTCCACTGGAGTTTCTTGGTCCTTTGGGTTGCAGGTCAGTCCTCTGAGTCGGCAGAGGTCGCTGGTCCCGCTGGATGCGTTGCTGTTGCAGGTTCTCTGAGTCTGGAGACTGACCGGTAGGCCTGGGGCCAAGTCAGTTGTTGTCTCCGTCTTCTCGGGGCTTTCAGGTCAGCAGTCCTTCTTCTTGTTCAGGTTGTCAGTAAATCTGTTTTCCTGGGTTCAGGGTCACCCCCAAATACTAAATTTAGGGGTGTGTTTAGGGCTGGAGGGCAGTAGCCAATGGCTACTGTCCCTAAGGGTGACTATACCCTCCTTGTGCCTCCTCCCTTTGGGGAGAGGGGTACATCCCTACCCCTATTGGGGGAAATCCTCCACAGCAAGATGGAGGATTTTCTAAGGAAGGGGTCACCTCAGCTCAGGACACCTTAGGGGCTTTCCTGGCTGGAGGGTGACTCCTCCTTTTTTTTCTCATTCTCTCCTCCGGACATGCCGCCAAAAGTGGGGGCTGTGTCCGGGGGGCGAGCATCTCCACTAGCTGGAGTGCCCTGGGGCATTGTAACACCAGGCTTGAGCCTTTGAGGCTCACCACCAGGTGTTACAGTTCCTGCAGGGGGAGGTGTGAAGCACCTCCACCCAGGACAGGCTTTGTTCCTGGTCACAGAGTGTACAAAGGCACTCACCCCATGTGGCCAGAAACTAGTCTGGAAGTGGCAGGCTGGCAGAGACCGGTCAGCCTAGCACTAGCAATTGGGCTGGCATGCAGGGGGCATCTCTAAGATGCCCTCTGAGTGCATTTCTCAATAAATCTCACACTGGCATCAGTGTGGATTTATTGTGCTGAGACGTTTGATACCAAACTTCCCAGTATTCAGTGTAGCCATTATGGAACTGTGGAGTTTGTGTTTGACAAACTCCCAGACCATATACTCTTTATGGCTACCCTGCACTTACAATGTCTAAGAATTGGCTCATGCAGCTATGCCTGCACCTGTGGTATAGTGCACCCTGCCTTAGGGCTGTAAGGCCTGCTAGGGGGTGACTTACCTATGCCACAGGCAGTGGTTTTGGGCATGGCACCCTGAGGGGAGTGCCATGTCGCCTTAGTCTTTTTCTCCCCACCAGCACACACAAGCTGTAAAGCAGTGTGCATGTGCTACGTGAGGGGTCCCCAGGGTGGCTTAAGACATGCTGCAGCCCTTAGAGACCTTCCTTGGCATCAGGGCCCTTGGTACCAGGGGTACCATTTACAAGGGACTTATCTGTATGCTAGGGCTGTGCCAAATGTGGAGACAAATGTACAGTTTTAGGGAAAGAACACTGGTGCTGGGGCTTGGTTAGCAGCACACTTTCAATCATAACTAGCATCAACAAAAGGCAAAAAGTAAGGGGGTAACCATTCTAACAGTGGCATTTTCCTACCCCCCACCCAAACCAAAGAAGATGAGACTAACCTTTCCCAAGAGAGTCTTCATTTTCTAAGTGGAAGAACTTGGAAAGGACATCTGCATTGGCAGGGGTAGTCCCAGGTCTGTGTTCCACTACAAAGTCAATTCCCTGAAGGGATATGGACCACCTCAACAGTTTAGGGTTCTCTCCTTTCATCTGCATAAGGCATCTGATAGGTCTGTGGTCAGTTAGAACTATGAAGTGAGTACCAAACAGGTATGGTCTCAACTTCTTCAGTGACCAAACCACAGCAAAGGCCTACATCTCAATGGCACTCCAACGCTGCTCCCTGGGGAGTAACCTCCTACTAATAAAAGCAACAGGCTGGTCAAGGCCATCATCATTGGTTTGGGATAGGACTGCTCCTATCCCATGTTCAGAGGCATTAGTCTGCACAATGAATTGCTTAGAATAATCTGGAGCTTTCAGAACTAGTGCTGAGCACATAGCTTCTTTCAGGGTGTCCACGGCCCAGTTAACCTTTTTGGGCATTTTCTTGGCGGTACGTTCTGTGAGGGGAGTCACTATGGATCCATATCCCGTCACAAACCTCCTATAGTAGCCAGTCAAGCCAAGGAATGCCCTGACTTGAGTCTGGGTTTTTGGAGCTTCCCAGTCCAGAATTGTCTGAATATTGGGTTGTAATGGTTGCACTTGGCCTCCACCTACAAGGTGTCTCAAGTAAAACACTGTGCCCTGCCCTATCTGACATATAGATGCCTTGATAGAGAGGCCTGCTGCTTGCAGGGCCTGCAAAACCTTCTTCAGGTGGACCAGGTGATCCTGCCAGTTGGAGCTAAAGACAGTAATATCATCTAGATATGCTGCACTAGAGGACTCCAAGCCAGCAAGGACTTGATTCACCAACCTCTGGAAGGTGGCAGGGGCATTCTTTAAGCCAAAGGGTATAACAGTAAACTGATGATGCCCATCAGGTGTTGCGAATGCGGTCTTTTCTTTTGCTCCAGGTGCCATTTTGATTTGCCAGTACCCTGCTGTCAAGTCAAAGGTACTTAAGAATTTGGCTGCACCTTATTTGTCAATTAATTCATCTGCCCTTGGTATGGGGTGAGCATCTGTCTTGGTGACAGAGTTGAGCCCTCTGTAGTCCACACACAACCTCAGCTCTCTCTTTCCATCCTTGGTGTGAAGTTTGGGGACCAAGACCAGGGACTGTCAGAATGCTGTATCACTCACAATTCTAGCATCTTGTGGACTTCCACCTTGATGCTTTCCTTTACTTGGTTAGACTGTCTGAATATTTTATTCTTGACAGGTAAACTGTCTCCTGTGTCCACATCATGGGTACACAGGTGTGACTTACCTGGGGTTGAAGAAAAGAGCTCAGCAAACTGCTGTAGGACTTGTCTGCAGTCAGCTTGCTGTTGGCCAGACAGGGTGTCTCAGTAGACAACTCCATCTACTGTGCCATCTTTAGGGCCAGTTGAGAGGAGGTCAGGGAGTGGCTCACTCTCTGATTCCTGATCCTCATCAGTAACTATCAGCATGGTTATGTCGGCCGTGTCATTGTAGAGTTTAAGGCGGTTAACATGGATCACGCTCTTTGGTGTCCTGCTAGTGCCCAGGTCCACTAAGTAAGTGACCTGACTCTTCTTTTCTAACACTGGGTAAGGGCACTCCATCTGTCCTGGAGTGCCCTGGGAGCCAGACTTATGCAAAGCACATGTATCTGCAGCTACACATGCCATCGAGCATATATGGACTTGTGCTGAGTTACAATTGTGGAATTTCCGCAGAATCCATTTTTTTTTCAACCCACATACAGTGTCTTTTTCAGTTCACTGACAACAGCCACAGGGAAAGTGGTCTACCACACGTAGGAGATGCCACATACTTGTTAGGGATGCTGTTTTTGATTCCTCTCATTTTGAGCTTGTGTTAACCAAAATATCCCTGAGGCTTCAGCCTCTTCTACAGCAGAACACGGGTTTCTCAAGCTTAAGACTGCTTGTTTTGAGTATTCACCAATTGTTGTTATTTTGCTTTATACCTGATTGGAAGCTATGCTGTATGTAGTCATCGCTCGTCCTTGGCTTCATGTCTTGAATTGTCTAAATGTGCTTCTCTATTGTTATTTCTTACACCTTTCATTGCATTTTGTATAATTATTTTAGGGTATTTTATGTCCCTCAACTTCTTTGCTAGGGTTGCTGCTTGCTTCCTATAATCTTGGAGGTTAGCACAGTTTCTCCTTATTCATAACAAATAGTCATAAGGTAGATTCTTTCTTAAGGGCCTGAGATAGAAACTATCAAAATTTAATAGGTGTTTTTTGGGAATGGGTTTTTCATATGTTTCTGTACTCAGTCCCACATGTTCTGGAAACAGTGCTTAATTTGAGACAGTAGTTTCTGGAGCGGGGCACCGGCACTTATTTTTGAGGGCCAGTACTTATTTTTATGCCTCAAGCATTTACTGCTAGCAAAAGACACATATGGGAAAGATGGAGGAAGAGAAAAATTAAAAAGCATAGCAAAGGGAGAAAGCAGAAAGCTGCAAGAGTGAGCTGAAGGGGCAGGCCGTGGCTGTAAATAGATTAAAGAGGCTTGAGATGGCTTTAGGATTAACTGCCTCAGTATTCTCTGCTTACACATTTAATTGTAGCAGCTGCGTGTTTCAGAGCAGAGCTTTAGGCATCTGCACGCTTTTATTTACAAATTAAGCACTGTCTAGAAATATCCTAATATCCAGGAATGTGAGTTTGTTCTTGAAATTGTGTGAAAATATGTAGTGTTACATCTCTAATCCAAATTACCAATACATCTTCAATGTATAGTTTCCATATTTTTATCCTATCTTTGAAAGGATTTGTCTCAGATAGTACATACTTTTCCTCCAAATTATACAAATACAGACCAGCTATACTTGGTGTGATGGTACTCTCCATGGATGTCCCATGAATCTCTAAATAGAGCGTACCTTTGAATTCAAAGAAATACCTTGTTAGATCCATTCCGGCATACTCAATCAGTTATTTGTATAGCGCATCTTCTCATCTGTGGGGTCTTAAGGAAGGTGCTGGTGACTGATCAGTCGAAGAGCCAGGTCTTGAGGTCCTTCTTGAACTGATTCAATGAGGGGTACTGACTGAGGTGGAGTAGCAGCGTATTCCAGGTCTGCGCAGCGAGGTGGGAGAAGGCTCTACCTCCTGCTGTGTTCTTCCTGATTCTAGGAGTGGCGGCGAGGGCCAGTTGAGCAGAGCGTAGTTGACTGGAGGGGGTGTAGAAGGATAGGTGGTAGTCGAGGTACGCTGGTCTGAGATTGTGTAGGGCCTTTGTAAGCACATGTCAGGAGTTTGAAGGTGATGTGTTTGTTGATAGGGAGCCAGTGCAAGTTTCTCAGGTGGGCGGGATGTGGCTGTGGTGGGGGATGTCCAGGATGAGCCTTGTTTGAAGTTTCTTCATGACGGTGGCATAGTGTGTGTTGCCGTAGTCAAGTTTGCTGCTGAAAAATGTGTGAGTGACCGTCCTTGTTTCAATAGGAATCCACTTTAATATCTTCCGGAGCAGGTGAAGTGTGTGGAAGCACGACTATGAGATGGTGTTGACTTGGTGGGCCATGGACTGCGAAGAGTTGAAGATGATGCCAAGGTTGCGTGCGTGGTCAGTGGGGGCAGCGGCAGTTCCAAGGGCTGTTGGCCACCAGAAGTCAACCCAAGCCATGGGAGAGGTGCCCAGGACTAGGATCTCTGTCTTGTCCGAGTTGAGCTTGAGGCAGCTGTCTTTCATCAAGTCGGTGACTATTCTCATTCCATTGTGGAAGCTGCTTTTGGCTGTTGAAGGTTTGTCGGTAAGGGGTAGAATTAGCTGTGTGTCATCAGTGTAGGAGACGATGTTGAGGCCATTGTGTCTGAGAATCTTGGCGAGGAGGTCCATGTAGATTTTAAAGAGGATGGGGCTCAGGCAGGAGTCCTGCGGGACTCCGCAGCTGGTTTCTGTAGGTTCCGAGATGAATGATGGGAATCCGACTCACTAGATACTTCCGGTGAGGAAGGAGCGGATCTACCCCAAGACCTTGCAGCGGATGGCTGCGTGATGTAGTCTGGTGCATAAGGTAGTGTGGGCAACGGTGTCAAAGGCAGAGGAGAGGTCGAGGAGGATGAGGGCAGCTGTTTCTCCGTGGTCCAGTAGGGTGCGAATATCATCTGTGGCTGTGAGGAGAGTGGTTTTGGTGCAATGGTTGCTCCTGAATCCAGATTGGGAGGGGTCTGGGATGTGGTTAGTCTCAAGGAATTCCGTGAGCTGCGTGTAGATAGCTTTTTCTAGTGCCTTGGCCGGGAATAGGGAGCAATGAGATTGGTCTGTAGTTTTTACGATATCCCTTGGGTCTGTGGAGGGCTTCTTCAATAGAGGGTTGATCTCAGCGTGTTTCCAGCCGTCTGGGGTATTGGCGATCTCGATGGAGCGGTTGATTGTCCGGCACAGTTTGGGGGCAATAGTGGTACTGGCTTGGTCAAAAAAGTGGTGTGGGCATGGGTCCGAGGGTGCTCCTGAGTGGATAGAGCTCATGACTTTTTGGGTGTCTGACGTGGTGATGAGGGTCCAGTGGCTCAGGTTTGGCTGGGGGTTAGTGGTTCATGGGGGGCTGATAGGCGGGGGTTGGGTTTGGCTCTTGAATCCTTCATAGATGTCCTG
Source organism: Pleurodeles waltl (assembly GCF_031143425.1). Classification (NCBI taxonomy): domain Eukaryota; kingdom Metazoa; phylum Chordata; class Amphibia; order Caudata; family Salamandridae; genus Pleurodeles; species Pleurodeles waltl. Next base: position 969,532,083 of record NC_090446.1, on the reverse strand, counting down.
GATTTATGGTGAAAAAAGGTGGCAAGGTTCTCGCAGGGGTCCTGGGGTGTGTGTGTGGGAATGTCTGTGGTGTCCTTTCTGGGATTTGTGAATTCCTTAACTATGGTTTTTGCCGAAGGAAGGGGTTTTTGCCGAAGGAAGTCGTTTTTGCCAAAGGAAATGGTTTTTGCCGAAGGAAGTGGTTTTTGCCGAAGGAAGTTGGTTTTTGCCGAAGGAAGTCAGCTGAGGAGTCCCTGGAGTCTGGGGGCGGGGCTGTGAGCCCTTTAAACTTGAAATGAGCGCGCCCGCTTCGCGAGTCGCACGTTTGTGCCAAAGGAAGTCAGCTGAGGAGTCCCTGGAGCCTGGGGGTGGGGCTGTGAGCCCTTTAAACTTGAACTGAGCGCGCCCGCTTCGCGGGCCAAGGGCAGGCCTGTCCTTTGCCCGTCAGTGCCCAGAAGAGGCTGGGCTGGGCCACCCCCCTTGGTTTTCTCTTCTAAATTCTTTGTTCGTGCACCTTACAAGAGTGTAGTGAGTGCCTTTTTTTGCCCTTCCTTATCTATCTTATTTCCCTTGCCGAGCATGGGGAAGCGCAAGGCGCGCACCAGTCCTGATGCTGCAGGTGCTAAATCTAAAAACCTAAAACTCAATAGAGTAGCGCAAGTCCATTCAAACTGCGTCTCAAGAGAAATTGATAACTTAATTGAGGAGGTGGAATCTATTCTTAAGGAAAAGGAGAGCAAAGCCTGCAAGAGACTGAAATCTGGGACTTTACTTCCGTTCCAAACAGCAGGCCCTAACCTTTCTATTGATCCCCAGCCTTTGAAATCCCCTGTGCAAGTTTCTGTATCACCTAGCCAGTTGGGTTTGCCTAAATCTTTGACTCCCCCTGGTCTAATGGATAACTTAGATGCTACTTCTTATGATCCTATCCTCAGTGGCATCCCTTGCGCTAATCGGTTTTCTACTTTAGACCAGGCTGACTCGGTGGTGCCAACCAATCTTCAATATCTTCACACGCTATCACTCCCTGTGACCCTCCAGGAGAAGACGTGCTAACAATAGTCTCTAGTTTAAAACATGAAGTCGGGGAGCTAAAGGGCATACTGTTTGAGGTTCTCAATCTCCTAAAAAAAATTGACTCACCTCCTCACCGTACTTTGATTCCTGTGCCGGTACAATCTTCTTGCCCTCTGGGCCCGGTTGCACTGCCTGTTATTTCTTCATCAAGTGGGGACCATAACAAGGGCCCCACTAATAAGCCAGGCCATAGGATTCAACCGGCCACTTCGACAGTACGTTCGGCACCTTCCTCTTCTGACTTTGGTCAAGTTGTGGCCCCTTCTACTCATGTGTCTAATTCAAATTGTATTTATTTGTGCAATGTTCCTCCTCTTACATCTCATATCAGAGAAGATACCTCCTCTCTTGTTAACAAGGTGGCATATTGGATTCGTCATACCAGGGGCTGTGCTTCTATTATTCACTCTGACATTGTCTTTGCTTCTCGGGTATGTGGTTATCCCGGTGGCCGTGACACCATTAAAATTAACCTCACTAACCCCGAACTAGTTAGGGGTCTTTTGCAGATGGAAGCCCGCAATATGTTAAGAACTGACCTTGATATACATTTCCGAGAACGCCTGCCTGCTATTGGCCACAAGATCTTGCCCGCCCATCCTTTTAGGCCCAAGGGAATCCCCTGCATTGCTCCAGTTCTTGTTCCTAAGTCTGGCTTGTTGCCTTTCCCTGCTGATGGGGCTGCTTTGGTTCACAATCCTAAACATATTGGTACTCAAGACCCCGTTACTATAGGGGATACATCTGATGTGGACTGACTACGCTTCCCTAATCATTGCATATCCTGTGGTCCACTTGTATTGTCTCAAAGACCTTTAATCAGCCCAGGTGGTCCCATTTCAAGTGCTTCTCTCTGTACCCCTATAGTAAACTCTAAATTAGTTACGGATACTGATTCTGGTACACTCACTTGTAACACTCCAACTTTCGAAGGGCATTTGCTGTCCTGGAATGTGGCAGGTATCAAGAGCAAACTGCCTGATCCGGAGTGGGGGGCTTTTGTGGAATCTTACTCTATCTGCATGTTCCAGGAAACTTGGGCAATGGGTGGTGTGTATAGGCAAGGTTATCGTTCTTTTATAAAAAAGGCAATTCAATCCCCCAGGGGAAGGGCGGTTGGGGGTCTATGTATCTGGGTCAAGATGTCTGAGATGGTTAGGGTCAAGGAAATTGATGTTGATTCTTGTGATATTTTAGCCATAGTAATACAGCCTAGGTCTAGTACCCCTGTGCTGTGTATTAATATCTATAACCGTCCAGGCTCCCTTAACCAACAGTCTGATACCATTCATCGCTTGCATAATGTTCTTTCAGAATTCCATTCTAAATACCGAGTCATTATTGCTGGTGATCTTAACGCCCAACTTGAACTTGGCTCAGCCTTTGCTGAGTCCACTCAGGATGAGGACGTAGTGTGGAACATTCCCCCACTTCAATTTCATCCTACGCCACTCATTCCTCCCCCTAGGGTGTCTCAGATAATAGACCTTGCACTTACTTATGGCCTCCGTTTTGGAAATGGCCAATTTCCAAATGATAACCCTGCTAGGCCCACTTTTTTCAGAGGTAATTATAGTAGTTGTTTGGATTATGTCATCTTGGATTTGCGAGTTTGGCATCTCATAACTAATGTAGAGGTGGGTCTTCCACGCACTAGCGACCATGCCCCCCTGCAAATTGCATATAACGTAGCCCTGTTTGATCTACCCGCTGGTTTGGTTGGTCGAAGTGATCTGTTGAAACTTTCCACTAATAAGCTTGCGGTAAAGTGGCCTTCATTTTTTAAATCTAACTTACTGAACCATAAGCTTGGCATTATGATGTCCCGTCACCAACTTTTTGAGGACTCCATCGCGTTATCTCCTTCAGAAATGATGTCCACCCATATGGGTTTTTTTGCGGAACTTAAGGAGCTTTTTACTAAACCTTCCAAACCCCAAACAAAATCTTCTGCTCCCAGGTGCAAATGGTTTGACAAAGAGTGCCGGGTGGCCAAGCATCTTTTATCTGAAGCCTTAAAGGTAAAAAACCGGGATGACATTACATATGCGAGAAAGAACTATGTGTCTACTCTCACTCTATCAAAACTCAAATATGAGGAGCATTTATGGGAGTGTCTGGCGGAGGCTGCTAGCTCTCGCGACGCCAAGCTCTTTTGGACTTTGGTTGCGCGCAGCGACCCAGGCCTGTCATCCACTACTGAATGTCATATCGACCCAGGAACCTGGTTCTCTTATTTTCGTGAACTGTATGGCTCTCGGCTGGAGTTTTATGATACTTCCACAGATTATGCACTGTGCCAGCCCGAAATGCCACCCTTCACCCTAAAAGAAACAGAGATGGCAATCTGCGCTCAAAGATCTGGAAGGGCCCCTGGCCAAGATGGTATTCCCTCGGATCTGTACAAATCAGACCTATCTGTGTGGACCCGATATATTAACAGGGTATCAAACACTGCCATGGCATCTCGATCCTATCCGCTCTCGTGGAAGATGGCGATTATTGTCCCCGTTCATAAAAAAGGAGACAAGAGCTCCCCCGGGAATTATAGGCCTATTAGACAACTTGCAGAATTTTTTTTCGTACCAGTTGCTAACTAGATTAAAACAGTGGATAACGAAAAATCAGGTCTTAAGCCATCTCCAGGCAGGATTTAGGGACAAGATCAGCACTATCGATCAGATCTTCCGATTTACCACCATCAAGTGGAAGACCGTAGATGCAGACAAAGGCCACTTATTTGTGGCCTTTGTTGATTTGAAGTCTGCGTTTGACCTGGTCCCGCGTGCCAAGCTTTGGGAGGTGATTAGTACCACTGGTGTTCCGGGTTCCATGATTAATATTATCAAGGATCTTTATTCTGATAATTCTGCTAAAGTCCGCTGGGGTGCTATTGGCGATTTGACTCCTGCTTTTCCAACTGCACGGGGCGTGAGGCAAGGCTGTGTCTTGGCGCCCACCCTATTTCTCTTGTTTATTAATGCCTGTTTGCCATATTTTTTAGACTGTCAAAGTGATGCCCCTAGCCTGGGCGGGCAGAAGATTCCCTGTCTTCTGTTTGCAGATGATACCCTATTGTTATCACGTACTGCTATGGGCCTTTCTAGGCTGCTCTCCAGATTCCTGGAGTTTTGCACTGACCATGGGTTATCAATTAATTCAGCAAAAACAAAATACATGGTTTTTGGAGATATTAGGCAAAAAATGAAGAGGCCTGTATACTTAGATGATGTCCCCTTGGAAAGGGTGGGTACCTTTGATTATGTAGGTATTAAAGTGGAAGATTCACATCTTTGGCATGCCCAGCGCCATAAATCTTTATTATGCCTGAAGCAGAGGGCGGGTGGAATTGTCAGATTTGCCTCTAGTTCCGCCTTATATGGAGCTGAACTTTGGGGCCATTGTAATTTGGCGAATCTGGCTAGGGCGGAAAATCAGTTTCTAAAAATGATGCTAAAGGTTCCATCGAGTACCCCATCCTTGCCCATTCACCTGGACCTAAATCCTTTCTCAATCTCACAGATTGCTGCCCTAAGGCCCCTGCTGTTTTGGATTCGGTTGTGGACAACAGATGCCCTAACCCCTTTTCGGTGTGGCCTTCTCAATGTGGTGGGCCGCGATTCTAGTATTAAATCTAAATGGTGCGTTTTTGTTGAACAATCCTTTTCTCGACTTGGCTTAGGTTCCTATTGGCATGATCCTATTTCTATTCCTAAAAATGCTGCACAGCTGTTAAAGGATGCTTATTGGCATAATGTTCAGGTTGGACAATTTGCTAGTTCTATTCCATTGTCTATGTCCGACAATTTTTTACTTGTTAAATGTCATTACGAATTTGAGCCCTTTTTGGATGCAAAGTTATCTCCATTTGCTCGTGCCCTTTTTATCAGGTTTAGGATCGGGTCTCTCCCTCTGTGCTGCTTTACGTACAAATGCTCTAGTTCAACTAATAGATCTAAAGGTTGCCCGATGGGTTGTAAAAGTGAAGAAACTGTTTCACACGTTTTCTTCCACTGTCAAGCATATCACAAACAAAGAGCACTTTGGCTCATCCCGCTTTGCAAACAATTAGGGGTTAGATCCTGTCTCCACGCGGAGAGAATTTTAAAATGCGACCCGTCCGTCCAGATAGCTCTACCAGTGGCAAGATTTCTCGAGTCTATCTGGCGGTTGAGATTAGCAAGTTTAAGGGACAAAACTGTGTAGTTATTGTTTAGTTTTATCTATGTATATTTACTCAACTTGGATGTATGATTGCAGTTTTTGTTAGACCTTGGTTTGGTTTATTATGGATTATTTATAGACCTATGGAACTGATCCCTCATTTTATGTCGTGAGAATTTTAAAACAAAATTCATCCACCCAGACAGTTTTATTAATGGGGAAAAAAAAGGAAAACATTTTTGTATTATTCTGACATTGGCAATTTTGAGGAGCAAGAGTGGGGAATTAATTTTTAGACTTATTTATGTATATTTATCAAATTGGATGTGTGATTGCTCCACAGGATATAGATATTGGTGTATTATATTTTTAACCAGTGCTGATTCATGGAACTATTCTCATTATTGAGTACAGCCTTTCATTATATTAAGTGATGTTTATCTGGCTGCTTATTTCTTGTTTGTTTTTTAAACTTGTCTTGTCCTTTTTAACTGTGCTTTTACCTTATTCTTTTAGTACCCCCCTGCTTTTAAGAAGCCCTCTTTCTTTTTGTTGTGTATTGTACTTTAATGGTTTGTTTTTTACTTACCGAAATAAAGTTAAATGACTTGACTGACTGTGAAGAGCTCCTTGCTGTTGCGTGCGCTGGTGTTGATGCGCTACCGAATGGCTGACTTTCTGAAGGATCTAATGCGCTTGTGGTGTGAGGTGACTGCATCTTTGTAGGCTTTGGGGTCTGTCATGCTCTTGCTGTTTCTCCACTTTCTTTCTAGTCATCTGCAGGTGTGCTTCGATTCATGGAGATCGGATGAGAACCAACTGGGTTTCCCATGGTGCTGATTGCCGGCCAGTTTCCTTAGAGGGGCTAAGCAAAATGTCTTCGGGTAGAATAGTTTCAAGCTGTTTCGTATAGGATCTCTTCAATTAACTCCTGTGTTGTATCTTGGGGGAGGCTGGTATACAAGCATTCAATATCTAAGCCTGCGGAAAGTTGCATCTCTGAATTAAACCCCCAATTTCACAAGGGGTTGAACAGATCCTTAGTATCTTTCAAATACCTTGGTATACTTTGGACAATGGGGACAGGAAAATAAAATCACAGAATTGATAGAGTGGCTCTAAGAAGGAGCCTATACCAGAGAGAACAGGGGGTCCTGGCGGAAGAGACTTTTTCTTGTGAATTTTAGGAAGCATATAGAAACAAGGAGTGACTGGTTTTGCGTGTGTCAAAAAGTCGGCTTCCCTTTCTAAAATCCAGACATGCTAATATTTCTTCAGTCATGAACATGATCTTTCTTGCAAGAGCCTGTTTCAGGTGACTACAGCACCACTGGAAGGTACTGCAAGTCCCATGAACCATACGACTCGGCAAAGGAGGAAGGACGTCACTGCCCTGCACTATTACAGAACTTCAACATTTCCCATTGGACGGTCTAAAGGGGGCCCCATTTTCGCCGATCGTCGGCCGGTAGGAGGCTGGGCTGGGCTTAACCTCTTGCTTTGTTTCCCGGGTACACGACTTACTACAATCACCTTCTCACTACAGCCCCCCCCGTGCGAGGTTCTGCTTATTCAAATTTATTACTTATTTGGTCATACATTTGGCTATAGTTGGGTCCTTCCATTATTATTGTGAATTTTGCATGTTTTGTCATCTTTTGCCCATGTAACTGTAACTACTCAGTCACCTGCTCCATCTGAGAAGGTCAGTGTTGCTTTACAACCAGAAAACTCTAAAAGTAAAGAAGGTTTTCACTTTTCACAAAATGACTTCTAACAGACATGATTTGCTGCAATCTAGGGATGCTGGGGAACAGGGTGAGCAGGAGGGACGTGTGTATGAACACAAATAAAGCCAGCTGCTAATGGTCACCATTGGTACTCTTCCAGCCTTAAAGAGGTTGTTGACCTTGTTACCTCTGGAAATCTGAGATACTAGATTTAAAACAGATGCTTGTAAATTTGTTTGATCAAGCTTGCAGGTCAAACTGTGCTCTCATCGTTTTGTGACAATTCCAACCCCAGGTCTGTCAAAACTGCCATCTAATTTGCAATCGCCCCCCCTTTCAATCTCCCAACTAACCAAGGTGAGTTGTTGTACAAGAGGGATCACCCAAAGGATACAAGGAAATTGAAAGGAAATAATTTAGGTATTAAAGATCGGAATCTGAATTTAAAAATCAACTTGATAACGGGGGAAAGGAAGGGCAGAACTCAGCACCTAAACCCAGGGTCTTTACAAGCAAAAGCCCATGGCATAGTGAAAACGTTAATTCTATGTCTAGGAGTGCCTTTAACTGGGATTTTGTAATCATTCCAACAGTACACATTTACACCCTAGAGTTGGCCACAATTCTTTTAAAGAAGTTACAGTCTTTATGACAAAGGTCTATAATTTACTAATAGGTAAGCATGAGTACACTACTTCATTGAAAAATAAGACTGTGCTCTGGATTAGGTCAGTGCAGCAGTGTTATTCAGTATTCTGTAGCGATGTGCTGGAGGTTCCCCACTTTACTGACCCAACAGGTCATTGGAACTGTGTTAGTATCACCCTCAAAAATGCTGAGCTTGCACAGGTTCTTGTTATATTGGGCTCAAGGGTAGGTCCCTTAAAGGCTTACAATTCAGTTTAAACCATTCCCTTCCCACAGCCAACAAGAAACAAATCCCAGCCATCAAGACCCCAGAGAGAGATTGAATCATATGAGTTAGGCAAAAAACATCCCACGTCATAGGTAGATGGGAAACCAATGAGCTAATAGCTTAGTGGCAAAGGACATTAATACTAATAAGAATGATAACTTGACTTTATACCCACTGCGTTGTAGTACTTGTGATCAACACTGTCTAACTTATTATAGCTTAGCACTGAGAGTGATATGTCTCTAAATGGGTAAGCAGACGCTATTGTAATTGACAGACAATACCATTTACAACACTAGTTTGAGTCAATGTAAATATACCATTTGTAGGAAAGTGGAGTATTATGTAGTGAGGCTGTGTGAGTATCACTATGCAGTACTCTCACAATACCCAATCTGTGTCCTTGGATTCACAGAAAGAAAAATCCCTAGCTCAGGCTTTATAGAGGAACATGTGCATTTCAGAGTACCAACATAGACAATAAGTAAATGACAACTCAAAAGAAATCAGCCACCAATTTATAAAAAAAATAAAAAAAAGCAAATTTTTACATTAATTTAAATATCAAAACAAAATCAGTCAGATATATATATCTTGAGTTCTGGATTTGGCGCACTAAAGGCAAGCCCGTCTGGTACCATTCGTGACTGGACCGTGCCCAGCGCCACAAGCCCTGGCCCTCCCTTCCTCCGAAGATACACCATTGCTTAAGCTCTACACCCTCGACCCCGGACCTGCCAGCATGCTGACCCACGCTCCACGTAAGGACCTTTCACCTGCACCCACTGCCACTTCACCTGCCAGAGCGCACACATCGGCTCACCAACCAGTCCCACCCCAAACACATCACAGAGCACACCTCCTCGATGGTATGAGCAGCCTAGGATTGATCCACATCATCCATGACCCTACCGCAGGACACAAGCTGTACCCCATTTTCACCTCCAGCAACCACGTGAAATAGAGCCATGTCACAGAACTCACATGGACCGATCACTCCATTTTCCATTTCAGCATCTCCATCCCCAAGATGACCAGCGCACTCCACCAGAGGTGGAACAAAATCCCTGAGACCAGCTGGGCAGACTCTCTCATCACCTCCAACCCCGCTACTAACACCAACCTCGAACAGGGAGTGAAAAACTTCAACACCTGGATCACCAATTGCACCAACAGCATCATCCCCATCAACAACAACATCCAAAGAAAATCCTTCAAAAAGGTCAGCTGAGATACTTAGGAACCCAGAACAGCAAAATGAGACAGCAAATGGCTGAAGGGGAGATGGCACATCACCAAGGACACCTCTGACAGAGCAGTTTTCAAGACCTCCCTCAACCCCTTCCACAACCTGCTGAGGGCAATTAAGAAGATAGCCCTTGCCACACTCATCAAAACCAGCACCAACAACACCAAGGAACTTTTCAACATCATTAAGGAATTCACTAACCCAGATGCCAGTGAAAACAACATCACACCCTCACAGGAGCTGTGCAACAACCTCGCCCACTTCTTCCACAACAAGATTGCAACTATATATTTAGAATCTTCACCCCCAACTGACACCTATGGACTTCCTCGACAAATACGCCACCACTGTAACAGACAGGAACCATACACTGACCACCTGGAACATCCTCATCACCCAGGCATCACCTCCAACATGAAATCCATCCACTCGGAAGCTCCCACACACCCATGCCTGCACCACACCTTCAACCTTGGAAACCAAAGGATCAGCCAGGAACTCACCACCCTGCTTAACACCTCTATCACCATCGTAACATTTCCCGACGCCTGGAAACCCGCTGAAGTCAGACCACTACTCAAAAAGCCCTCTGCTGACCCCAGTGAACACAAAAACTACCAGCCAATCTACCTGCTCATATTCCCAGCGAAAGTACTGGAAAAGATCATCAACAAGCAACTCATGACATACCTGGAGTAGAACCAGCTACTTGACACCTCCCAATCTAGCTGCGGCAGCAATCACAGCACCAAAACTGCCCTGATCACAGCCACTGATGACATCCGAACCCTCCTCGACTAAGGAGAAACAACAGCTTTGATTCTCCTCAAACTCTTGGGGGCCTTCAACACCATATACCGCCACATGCTGATCAGCATCCGAGGGGACACGCTCAGATGGAACACTTCCTTCCTCACCGGAAGAATCCAGCTGAATCACTGCCCACCTTTCACCTCCGAACCTAAGGAGATCACCTACGATGTCCCACAGGGCTCATCGCTTAGCCCCACTCTCTTCAACGCATACGTGACCCCGCTGGCCAACATCGTCAGATCCCACAGTCTCAACATAATTTCCTACACAGACGACACCCAACTCATCCTCTCACTCACTGACCACCCCTCCATCACCAGAACCAACTTCCACAGATGCATAACAAGCATCACTGACAGAATGAAGAACAACTGCCTGCAGCTGAACACAGACAAGAGAGAAGTACTGATCTTTGGTAACAGCAGCAACACATGGAACGGCTCCTGGTGGCCATCAGACCTAGGACCTGCACCCACTCACTCCGACCACACAAGAAACCTTGGAATCATCCTTGACAACAAGCTCACCATGAAATTACAGATCAAAGCTGTCCCCTCTGCCTGCTTCCTCACTTTGCGCATACTACATAAGATCTTCAAGTTGCTACCCCTACACATGAGATGCGCTGTGACACAGGCCCTCATCATCAGCTGACTGGACTATGGCAATACCCTCTACGTATGAATCGCCACACACCTCCTACAGAGACTGCAGACCATACAGAATGCTGCAGCCAGACTCATCCTTGGCCTTCCCAGATGAACCCACATCACACCCCACCTCAGGCAACTCCACTGGTTCCCTGTACAGAAGAGATGCCAATTCAAGCTGCTGACCCATGCACACAAGGCTCTACACAACTAAAGACCCGCGTACACCGCCTGAGCTACCACATATAGTCGAGCAGACTATGCTGTGCCTCCCTTTCACTTGCCCATACTTCCAGCATCTACCGAAGCAGAAGTGGAGGATGCTCCTTCTCTCACATCGCAGCAAAAACCTGGAACAGCCTCCCCAAGCACCTCTGGACTATCCCCTCACTTCCAGAATTCCGAATGGCACTCAAGACCTGGCTGTTCGAATAAGCCTCTGGGACCTGCAAGCGCCTCGATACCCTATTGGGTGTATAGGCGCACTTTCTAAATCCTAATTGATTGATTCCCTCCTAGTGCAGCTTTGAACAAAGGGGTCAGTAGCCGAACTGGCCACCAACAAACCTTGGCAGCGGCAAACATCCCTTGATTTCTTTCACATCCAGGAGTCTGGGGGAAAGTGCCAGTCGACCAAAACTTGCTGGAGGTCAGGCTTACGTTTCCCAGAAGCCACTAGACCATTTACTTTTAGCGATCCCTTGGCGGGCCTGATGGCCAGTAACTTCTTGGTTCCAAGAATGCAATTTCTATCTGTAAGTTGCAGGGGACTCGTACCTCTTTCCCAAGGGAGGCCAGGTGACAGCTTTCGGTTACAGGCATGGGTCTCCTCTTTGGCTTTGGTCACAGTTCAGAACAGATCTGAGGTTCTGGTGACAGGAGTGCCCCTTAAATCCTAGATTTAGGGGCTTTACGGGTGTGGGGACAAGTGGACAATGGCTACTGGTCCCTGCAACTAATCCACCCCTGAGGTGACCACATCCTGGGGTATCAACTTTCCTACCCAGACCATCTATTTTACTACATTCAAAGATGGCAAAACCCATCCTCGTCTGTACAGACCAGGTACCCCACCCTAGGGGTGTGGCTAGCTTTCTGAGGGTGTATGCATCCTGACTACCTAATTTTCCCACCTGTCAGGGAGCAAATGGGCCTCGGCCAGTGGAGTGGCTTTGTCTTCCTCTGGGGGACAGCATACTTGTATCTCAGAGGTGCTGTGCCCTTTGAAACTCACTGCCTTGATGTTCCACTTCACTAGCCTTCATGCCAGAAAGGGAAGTGAAACCTCCCGCCCAGGCAGACTTTTGTTCCTGACTCCTTGCAGGGGGTCAGAATCCTGTCATGGCGGCAGCAGCTGCAGGCAGTCAGCCGGGGTACAGCTAATGCTTGGGCAACCAGGTAGGTAACGTCTAAGGCAGCCACCTGGGTGCATGTCACATTAAATTACTTTGAATTCAAGTCAGGTTTAATGAGAGAAGTTGCTTGATACAAAACATGACATACCTCAGAGGGGCCATAATGGAGTTGGCGTTCTCGAGGGTGCCCGGGTGCCAACCCACGTTATCCTATGGACGGCTGATTACTTATCTTTCCTTGAAAAGGCTACTTTAGGGACAAATATGCTTGCATCTATATGCCCACACTTTTTATATAATGGACCCTGCCTCCTGAGCTTGTGAGGCCTTCCTTAGGGGTGACTGGCATATATTAAAAGTAATGCTTTGGAATTGCCACACATGGTGTGTCCAATGTTGAGTTTGATCAGCTTACACTGCTCCTGCAGGCTGCAATGGCAGGCCTGCTGACACCTGTTTACTTGGGTCACTCAGGGTGGCACAATCCGTGCTTCAAACCCTGGTGACCCTCTTAACGCCCATGCCCCAGATACCACTCGTATATATACCTATATAGTATCATATGGTAGGAATTTATAAGGGAGTTAAAGTCCTTGCCAATTGGGCATACCAATTTATACATGTCGAGATTAGGGCGAGAGCAGGCTCCAGTTCACTTTCTGAGTCCTAACCAACAGCACTGGAAGCAAAAAGTGTGGGGGTGATCTTACAAAAAGGGGATCGGGCTCTGATCTAACAAGAGAGGTTCCTCTGTTAAGTTGACATGTTGCAGGCTTAAAAGTGAAACTGGGGTCTAGTGACTGGGGTGCCTTTATGGATAAGTTTGACTTTTGTCTGATGCAAGAGACCTGGGCTACCACGGATTACCATAGTAAGGGATATACACATTTTCAAATATTGGCTACAAAGTGTAACAATGGTCTCCCAATGGGTGGCTTATGCAGTTGGGTGGAAACAGCTTTATGTTGTACTGTAAAGCAAACTGAAACAAACTCATATCTTGGGTTTAAAATATCATTTAAAAATAAGAGACCACTTTTACTACTTAATGTATGCAACAGAAGTGTAATAAATTCCTCTGAATCAACCGTTATGCCAACTAGATACCATTTTAAATAGGAAAGGAAATTAGGAACGATTCTATTATAATTATTTGGGAGAACGTCAATTCCACTTTGAAACGTTGGGGCTACTGAAAGCGATAGTTAGAGGCGAGGATGCCTCCTGCAGCACCCCGTTGGCTTAGTAGCCCAGACCTGCCTCCAACCTTCTTGAAATACCCTACAACTAGTTTATCTCATTTACATATAGAATACAGGTGTGCTGCGGGCGTTCAATATCAGATGCCTGGACCGCTCCAACTTTTAAGAGGCGTATACAGGATCATCTATTGATGGATGTTTGCTGATGGGGTGATCTAATTCATATGGAAGTTTCCCCCAGACATGAAAGTGATCACAATTCTTTGATTTTCGATTTTATAGGATCACCGATTAAAGGGTGAGAATAGATAGCTTTGTTTCTAAAAACAGCAGATTCGTCATCACAAACAATAGGAAAAAAGTGAATTGGGATAAAATTATTAATACTCCACAAATTATTGTCTGTCTATAACAAAACAGTTTCAACACCGTGTTACTATTGAACACGCATCAAGAACTTTTAGATCAACTAAAGGAGATTTTTGTTAGAAATTCCTTATTGGGCCTTGAACTACAAAAAGCTATTGAATAGTTTAATAGGAGCTGTGGATCAAAGAAATTAAAGCTTGTAGTTGCAATAAAATCAGGGTTTCATTGGGGTAATAAAATATTTTAGGGGTGGAATATGGGCAGCCCATTAAACAAACTATACTGGGATTGTAGAATGTGGGAAGAACTTCTGGATGGCACTAGGCATAATGATCCAAAAAGTTATTGTAACATAGTATCCCACAGTGCCCTGAACTACACTTTGAAAGCGGAGGTTCATGTCCAGGCAACCAAATGGTTTAAGCATTTTGATAACCTTTTTAATGACTCAGTAGTATCTGTGGCCCCTAACCCTTCACCAAAATCTTGCCTAGATAGGCGTGATCTTGAATTAGTAGTTCCAAGACTATTAAAGCACAGAATAAGGCCAAAGACTCAGGTTTGGATAAAATACCCTTGTATCTTTTTCTTTCTGACCTGGACATCTGGACCCCCTACATAAACACTGTTTCTAATGCAACTGTCTTTAAGAAGGGCGGCTGTATTGATCTCTGTAACTATCAACCTATAAATCTGTGTGGTAATTGCAGAAAATATTCTGCAAGCAGGTACTGGACAAACTTACAGACTGGATGACTGATAACATCTTTAATGAGTTGCAGGCTGGGTTCAGACCCAAGACAAGTACTACTGACCAGGTATTTCATTTTCTTTTGCTAAGGTGAAAGGCTGTTGAAATTGTAAGAGGCAGCTTTTATGTTGCTTTTGTCGACCTTTGAGCTGCCTTTGACAGGGTCCCAAAAGAGAAGCTGTGAAGGATTTTGGCTGAAATGGAAGTTCTCTTTGATCTTGTGGCTGTAATTAGACAGCTACATACACATAAAAATGTCCATGTGAGGTGGGGCCCAAATGGAGAGCTGACTGAAAGGATTACAGTCAAAAGGGTGTACTTGAAGGCTGTGTCTTGAAGCCCATCCTTTTCATCTTTTTTCTACACAGCTGTACTGATTAACTAGCTAATTGTGATAATGACTCGCCTGTCTTGGCAGGCATGAATGTGCCTGTCCTATTAATTTCAGAGGATACCTTCTTGTAGGAAAATGCCACTGTTGGCATGGTTACCCCCCCACACTTTTTTGCCTAGTGTTGATGCCAACTTTGACTGAAAGTGTGCTGGGACCCTGCTAACCAGGCCCCAGCACCAGTGTTCTTTCCCTAAAACTGTACCTTTGTTCCCACATTTGGCACAGCCCTGGCACACAGTTAAGTCCCTTGTAAAAGGTACCCAAGGTACCAAGGGTCCTGTGGCCAGGGAAGGTCTCTAAGGCCTGCAGCATGTATTATGCCACCTTGGGGACCCCTCACTCAGCACATGCACACTGCCTTGTAGCTTGTGTGGGCTGGTGGGGAGAAAAGGCTAAGCAGACATGACACTCCTCTCAGGGTGCCATGCCCACAAACCACTACCTGTGGCATAGGTAAGTCACCCCACTAGCAGGCCTTACAACCCTAAGACAGGGTGCACTACACCACAGGTGAGGGCATAACTGCATGAGCAATATGCCCCTACAGTGTCTAAGTCTATTATTAGACACTGTAAGTGCAGTGTTGCCAGATTGAGTATATGGTCTGACTCTGGGAGTTTGTCATTATGAACTCCACAGCACCATAATGGCTTCACTGAACACTGGGAAGTTTGGTATCAAACTTCTCAGCACAATAAACCCACACTGATGCCAGTGTGGGATTTATTGAAAAATGCACACCGAGGGCATCTAAGAGATGCCCCCTGTATGTTAGCCCAACTGCTTGTGTAAGACTGACTGGTCTGTGCCAGCCTGCCACTTTCAGACGAGTTTCTGACCACATGGGGTGAGTGCCTTTGTGTAGTGGTCAGAAACAAAGCCTGGCCTGGGGTGAGGTGCTTCACACCTCCCCCTGCAGGAACTGTAACACCTGGCAGTGAGCCTCAAAGGCTCAAGCCTCTGATTACAGTGCCCCCAGGGCACTCCAGCTAGTGGAGATGCCCGCCCCCGGACACAGCCCCACTTCTGGCGGGAATTCAGAGGGAAAATTAGGAAAAATAAGGAGAAGTCACCCCCTCAGCCAGGACCACCCCTAAGGTGTCCAGAGCTGAAGTGTCTCCTACACTGACGACACCCAACTCATCCTCTCCCTCTCCAACGAACCCAACAAAGCCAGACACAACTTCCACAAAGGCATGGAAGCAGTCGCCAACTGGATGAGAAACAGCTGCTTTAAACTCAAAGCAAACAAGACAGAAGTACTCATCATGGGCCCTCAACCCAACGAGTGGAACGACTCCTGGTGGCCACGCACCCTCGGAAACCCGCCCATCTCCACCAGCCAAGCTTGCAACCTCGGGATCATCCTGGACTCCAATCTCTGCATGAACCATCAAATCAACTCACCTGCTTCCGCACTCTCCGCCTCCTACGCAAGTCCTTCAAATGGATCCCCTTCGAACATAGAAAGACAGTACCACACGCCCTCATCACCAGCAGGCTGGACTATGGCAATGTACTCTACGTCGGAATCAACAAGAAACTCATCCGTAGACTACAAATCATCCAGAATGCAGCCGCCAGACTGGTCCTCGACCTACCTCAACACTGCCACATCTCGCAACACCTGCGTACACTGCACTGGCTTCCCATAGAGAAAAGAATTACCTTCAGGATCCTCACCCACAGAGCCCTCCACAACTTCGGACCAGCCTACCTGAACCAGCGACAACCTCCACGTACCCCACAGGATCCTACACTCAGCCCATCTCTCTCTTGCAGAAGTACCCCGCATCAGGAAAACCAGAACAGGAGGACGGTCCTATCCCTACCTCGCAGCCACCTCCTGGAATGCCCTTCCTCTCCACATCAGACAAACCACCTCCATCCACAGCTTCACGAAGGAACTGTAGACATGGCTTTTTTAAGAACCACCTCACTGGTGAATGCTACACTCCCCACCCTCTCCCCCTCCACCCCCCAAATGCCTTGAGATCCTAACAGGTGAGTAGTTGCGGTGTATAAGCACTGACTGATTGACTGAAGTGACCCCTCCTTGAGAAATCGTCCATCTTGCTTTGGAGGATTAGGACCAGTAGGGATAAGAATGTGCCCCCCTACCCAAAGGGAGTGGACACAAGGAGGGTGTAGCCACCCTCAGGGACAGCAGCCATTGGCTACTGCCCCCTGACCCTAACACGCCCCTAAATTTGGAATTTAAGGGTCCCCTGAACCCAGCTCACCAGATTCCTGACTACCTCAAGAAAAGAAGGACTGCTGAGCTGAAAACCCTGCATTGAAGAAAGGGAGACACAACTGACTCAGCCACAGCCCTACCGGCCCATCTCCTGCTTCAAAGACCCTGCACAAGAAAAGAGACACGTTCTACAGGACCAGTGACCTCTGAAAAGCCTCCAGAGGTCTGCCTGCATCACCAAGGACCAAGAAACTCCCATGGACAGCGGACCAGTCCAACAAGAAGAGGAGGAAACTACTTCCAAGGGACTTCCACCTCACTCAGGAAACACGAGTCCAAAACCACTCTGCACCTGACGCCCACGGCCCGTGTCCAGGAGGCCCAACTATCCAAAGAGGATCCCCAGATGATTCCAACCAAGTGTCCATCCTGGGCTGACCTCTCCACCCCTCCATGACGACGCCTGCAAAGGGAATCCCGAGGACCCCCCCTTACCGCCACTGCCCGGGACGATGATTTACGATGCCTGGAGAAGCACTGCACCCGCAGCCCCCAGAGAAACCAGCCACCGGTGCAGCAGTGACAAGCAGGTGGCCCTCCTCCCTGTCCAGTTAGAGGCTTGCCCGAGAAGCCCCCTGTGCCTGGCCTGCAGCGCCTAAGTGACCCCCGGGGTCCACCCATTGAGTTCCACTGGGAACCTGAAGCCCTGTTTGTACCCTGCACCCGGCTGCCCCATGTCGCTGAGGGTGCGTTTTTGGTGCCTACTTGAGGCCCCCCCAGTGCTCCTCTAAATCCCCCTGGTCTGCCCTCCGACAACGCGGGTACTTACCTGCAAGCAGACCGGAACCAGAGTACCCCCTTTTCCATCGGGACCCACGTTATTTTGGCTCCTGTTTGACCTTTGCACCTAACTGGCCCTGTGTTGCTGGGTGTTTGGGGTTATCTTGAACCCCCAACGGTGGGCTACCTATGCCCCAGAGACTGAACCTGTAAATCAATGACTTCCCTACAAACCTGTACTGTACTTTCTTCCCCCAGGAAATGTTGAAAATTGCAGTGTCCACTTTTAAATTAGCTTTTTGCCAGTATAAGAAAATCTGTGTACATTGTTGATTCCATCCAAAGTCCTGATTATAACAAGGCAAAGTACCTTTCATTTAATGTACTTACCTGCTAATTGAATCTTGTGGTTCTAGAAATAAATTAAGAAAGAATATTTTTCTATATAAAAATCATATTGGTCTGGAGTTAAGTAATTGAGTGTGTGTTTCTCTTATTGTCTGTGTGTGTACAACAAATGATTAACACTACCCCCTGATAAGCCTAACTGCTCGACCACACTACCACAAATAGAGCATTAGTATTATCTATTATTGTCTCTGTCAAGCCTCTGGGGAACCCCTGGACTCTGTGCACACTATGGGGGTGATTCTAACCCTGGCGGTCGGTGATAAAGCGGCGGCCAACCCGCCAACAGGCTGGCGGTCAAAAAAATGGAATTCTGACCCTGGCGGGAACCGCCAACACAGCCCGCCAACTTAACACTCCGACCGCCACGGCGGTACAGACAAACAGCGCGGCGGTCACCGCCAACAGACAGGCGGCAGACAATGTACCGCCCACACTATCATAACTCACCAATCCGCCACCTTTTCCGGGGCGGGAGCACCGCCGATAAAAACACGGCGGAAACAGACCACGAACGGGAAAAAACTCACCTCTACGCACTCCACGAGGAAGGAGGACAGCATGGAACCCGAATTAAACATCCTACCTGCTCTCGTCTACCTGCTCATCTACCACGAGTACGAACTCCGGCGCAGACGACAACGGTGAGTACTGCACCTACGACACACGGGAGGGGGAAGGAGGAAAGGTTACGCGCACACACATATGCGAGCCCCACCCCCCCCAAACTATGTACACACCAATGCAGAGCAACAAGTCACAGTGATACCACCCAAACCCCCCGGAAAAATGCAAAGACATCATTAAAATTACCAAAATATTTATGTACAATAAAGGCTTTGAAAAGTATTGGTCAACTAGGCAAAAAACAATACCAAAATAATTATATATACAGTGCAATGGATAACCGAGGCAATGAGTCCTGCACATCAAAAGAAAATCGAAGTGTCCGTGGGCCAAAGTGTAACAACACAAGGGCAAAGCCCACACAGGAGACCTGAGTCCTTTGGAGAGAACACTGCAGGGGCATCTGATGACAAAACTACAGGCACCTCAGGGGGAAGGGAAAGGGGGGGGCACCACAGCCACATGAGTCCACGACGCCAGATCCACGAAGGGGCAACCATGCCTACTGTGCCATCCTGGGGAGTGCAAAGCCACAGTCTCTCAAGTCTCTACAGTGAGTGGCTTGCCCACTGTCACATCCTGGGGAGTGCAAAGCCACAGTCTCTCAAGTCTCTACAGTGGGTGGCTTGCCCACTGTCACATCCTGGGGAGTGCAAAGCCACAGTCTCTCAAGTCTCTACAGTGGGTGGCTTGCCCACTGTCACATCCTGGGGAGTGCAAAGCCACAGTCTCTCAAGTCTCTACAGTGGGTGGCTTGCCCACTGTCACATCCTGGGGAGTGCAAAGCCACAGTCTCTCAAGTCTCTACAGTGGGTGGCTTGCCCACCGTGCCATCCTGGGGAGTGCAAAGCCACAGTCTCTCAAGTCTCTACAGTGGGTGGCTTGCCCACTGTGCCATCCTGGGGAGTGCAAAGCCACAGTCCATCAGGTGGATTACAGTCTCCACAGGTCAAGGAGGAGGCATGGTGGGCACAGTGAACCGTTAACAGTGCTTGACAGGAAGGGCCCAGCGGAGCGGTGCTTGAGACGGCGGTGCCCAGCGGAGTGGTGCTTGACAGGAAGGGCCCAGCGGAGCGGTGCTTGAGACGGCAGTGCCCAGCGGAGCGGTGCTTGACAGGAAGGGCCCAGCGGAGCGGTGCTTGAGACGGCGGTGCCCAGCGGAGCGGTGCTTGACAGGAAGGGCCCAGCGGAGCGGTGCTTGAGACGGCAGTGCCCAGCGGAGCGGTGCTTGACAGGAAGGACCCAGCGGAGCGGTGCTTGACAGGAAGGGCCCAGCGGAGCGGTGCTTGAGGCGGCGGTGCCCAGCGGAGCGGTGCTTGACAGGAAGGGCCCAGCGGAGCGGTGCTTGACAGGAAGGGCCCAGCGGAGCGGTGCTTGAGACGGCGGGGCCCAGCGGAGCGGTGCTTGAGACAGCGGGGCCCAGCGGAGCGGTGCTTGAGACGGCGGTGCCCAGCGGAGCGGTGCTTGAGACGGCGGGGCCCAGCGGAGTGGTGCTTGAGACGGCGGGGCCCTCTTCAGCGGTGCTCTTCTGCACGGCGGGGCACTGTTCAGCGGTGCTCTTCTGCACGGCGGGGCCCTGTTCAGCGGTGCCTATCCTCACAGCGGGGCCCTCTTCAGCGGTGCTCTTCTGCACGGCGGGGCCCTGTTCAGCGGTGCTCTTCTGCACGGCGGGCCCTGTTCAGCGGTGCCTATCTTCACGGCGGGGCCCTGTTCAGCGGTGCTCTTCTGCACGGCAGGGCCCTGTTCAGCGGTGCCTATCTTCACGGCGGGCCCTGTTCAGCGGTGCTCTTCTGCACGGCGGGGCCCTGTTCAGCGGTGCCTATCTTCACGGCGGGGCCCTGTTCAGCGGTGCTCTTCTGCACGGCGGGGTCCTGTTCAGCGGTGCCTATCTTCACGGCGGGGCCCTGTTCAGCGGTGCTCTTCTGCACGGCGGGGCCCTGTTCAGCGGTGCTCTTCTGCACGGCGGGGCCCTCTTCAGCGGTGCTCTTCTGCATGGCGGGGCCCTCTTCAGCGGTGCTCATCCAGTAAGTCAAAGGAGCCATGACCTGGCCTGGACTCCCTGCTCAGTCGCCCTCCGACCGTGATGTTGCTGGACCCTTCGGTGACGGAGTCCTGGGCCCTTTGGTTTCCTCCCTAACACCCGGGATGGGGCTTGTGGGGCCCACCTGCTCCGCGCTCCTGCTGGCTGACTTCTCCGCCCTGCTGCCCTTTCGCTCCTTAGATGGGGCTCTCGGGCCCTTGCCTCCCCTAGATGTTGTGGCTGGTGAAGTGGGCGAACTTTGCTCCTTGGGGGCAGCCGTGTCAGTCCTCTCACGGCGGCCCTTTACTTTCCTGGTCCTCTTGCCTGGGGGGGGGCTGGATGTGTCCTTGCTGCTGATGAAGTGTCACTGCTGGCAAAGGGTGGACTCCAGAACCCATGCACCACAGTGACACTCGAAGCTGGGCTGGTGGTGGCTGAGGTGCTCTTGGGACTCTTTGCAGATGGAGGGGGTGGGTCATCGGAGGGAAAGAGGTTAAGATTAGCGAGGAAAACTTTTTTAGGACCAAGGTAAAGGGTAGGAGAAGTGGTGATGGGAGTGGAGGAAGAGGATGTGGTTGTAGGAGAGTCAGGTGTGCTGTCTTTGGGTGCAGGTGCTGGTGCTGTAGGCTGTGGTGAGGTGGATGGCTGTTGGGTGGGTGGCCGCCTGCGTTTGTGTGGTTTGGAAGAGGGGGTGACAGACACAGTGGGAGAAGACACAGGGGACGTGTAAATGGCAGTGGGGGTGGTGACTGCACGTGTGCGGACTGGACTGGAGGGTGTGCTGGTGATGGAAGCACTGGCTGATGGTGGTGTGCATGCAGGTGTGAGTGTAGACGTCACAGGGAGGGAGGAGGGAGACGAGGAGGAGGGGGACACAGAGGTGGTAGTGACTGTTGGAATGTCTGCATCTGGGTGTTGCTTGGGTGAATGCTTGTGGGTTCTGTGGTGCTTGTGTCTGGATGAGCTGCCCTTGGGTGTTGAGGTGTGTGCAGGCTGGTCTGATGGTGTGGATGGGATAGGCTGAGGAACAGGAGACAGAGACAGGCTGGAGGCAGTAAGAAGAGGGAGGCTGGAAACAGGGACAATGGCTGCCGTCAGTGCTGAGGCCAGAGCATTGAACGATCGTTGATGGGCAGCCTGACCCGAATGAATGCCCTCCAGGTAGGCATTGCTCCGATGCACCTCCCTTTCTACCCCCTGGATGGCATTCAAAAGGGTAGTCTGCCCAACAATGAGCGTCCTCAGGAGGTCAATGACCTCCGCACTGAGGGCAGCAGGGGTGACAGGGGCAGGGGCTGAGGTGCCTGGGGCGAAGGAGACGCCTGCCTTCCTGGGCGAGCGGGCACGGAGCGTAGGCTGAGGGGCTGCTGGGAGGGCGGGGCTGGTGCGCTGGGTGGCGGCTGTACCTGTAGAGGCGGGGGGCCCGGATGTTGCCGCCACCGCTAGGGAGCTCCCATCCGAGGACGTGTCGGTGTCGCTGGTCTCACCACCGGTCCCCGTTGTGGTGCTCCCCTCGCCCTCCGGATCACTGGTGCCCTCGGTGTCTGTTCCTGGGCCCACCGGGGCCTTGTGACTTGCAGCTCCCTCGTGCTCCGATGCCAAATCTCCTCCGCCTGATGATGCTAATGCACACATGCACAAGAAGATGAAGAAGAAGGGTGGGGGGAGAAAAACGAAGACCAGGTTGAGTGCATGCAATGTCAACACCGTTGGCGGAGAGGACAGACATAGGAGCCTCATGCACTAAGCCGCGCATTCGGGGTACACTACTCAGTACTTCTGACTAGGACAACAGGTCTAGAGACGACAAACGCGCACATGTGTGATGCTGGACCATCGATAGTTGTACTTGTCACCCTACAGAGGTGGGGTCCGGGAGCACAGGGCCATGCCTAAAGGAGAGGACTACACTACAGAAAGCGCCCTGGCCTAATGTCACCCACAACCCTCCTCCCCCACCCAGATGCCTCCACTGCGCATAAAGATAGCAGAATGTGCTGATACTCACCCCCTTGTGTCTGCTGTGATGTCCTCAAGCGCCCATCCAAATCAGGGTAGGCCACCGCCAGGATCCGGGACATCAGGGGGGTAAGGGTACGACTGGCACCCCTCCTAGGTTGGGAGGCCATCCCCAGCAGTGACTCAGCGGTCTTCCTGGTCCCGCGGCGGATGTCCTCCCACCTCTTGTGGCAGTGGGTGCCCCGTCTGACGTGGACCCCCAGGGCCCGGACTTCCTTGGCGATGGCACGCCAAATGTCCACTTTCTGATGGGCGCTGATCTATTTGACATGTACAGGGTGGGAAGGAAACATTCATCAATGTACTGCATGTTAGATGTGATTGGCCCCCCCTCCCCAACCTTGCCATATGGCACATGCTCTCATCTGTCGTGCGTTGCACTCCTCATTCGCCCCCCACCCCACCAACTTACATTCATCCCACTCCACACAGGCATCGCCCATTCCATGTGCACCCGGTGTACTTACCTGTTGGTCTGGAGGACCGTAGAGTAACGCATACTGGGGGAGGACCCCATCCACAAGCTTCTCCAACTCTTCGGAACTGAAGGCAGGGGCCCTTTCCCCAGTCGCAGCAGCCATTGTCACTTCCAGACCGAGGTCACAGCAGCACTTGCAGAATAGGTCCTCTCCTGTGGATGATCAGGTCTCGAGTGATTAAGCAGATAGAAAATGGCGGTCACGCCCGCGGCGGTGCGTACCGCGGCGGTGCGTACCGCGACCGCCGGCGCACCTCGTCATTGGCTCCTGAAACCCATAGGCTTCAATGTTAACCAATGCGGCTTCGTATAGCGGTCTTCGACCGCCTACCGCCACGGTGTGCCCCGCCAGCGCATTGACCTCACATCCCATTGTCCCACTTCACAGGTCAGGCAGCCGCCATTTCAAGGGCCCACATGGCATAATTTGTACTGCGTCACACAGGCCTAGGCCTTGCATTGCCACACATACACGCCTTTCAATACATAGATAACCGTGTGCTATGCAAGCTGTGGTGAACGTACCAGTGATTTGCTTGACTCTGTGCTCCATGTTGTCCTTCCTAGGCACCGTCCGCTGGGACTTGCGAGGAGTAGGATGAATCCTCGCGTGTACCGACCGCTGGTGGACCTGTCGACAATGGAAGAACGCCACATCATACTACGATACCGACTTGACCGTGCCACTATCCATGAACTGTGTGCCCAGCTGGAGACAGCCCTGATGTCCCCCATCCGCCAACCCACAGGAATTCCCCCTCTAGTGCAGGTTCTGTCAGTCCTCCATTTTTTGGAAAGTGGCTCATTCCAGACAACAGTGGCCATGTCATCTGGAATGTCTCAGCCTATGTTTTCTAAAGTTTTGTCTAGAGTGTTGTCTGCCCTGACGAAACACATGCGGAGTTACATTGTATTCCCTGAGGAGGTTGATTTGGCCACTGTGAAGGGTGATTTCTATGCCCTTGGACATATCCCCAACATCATTGGTGCCATTGATGGGACCCATGTGGCCTTAGTACCCCCAAAAGACGATGAGCAGGTGTACAGAAACAGGAAAAGTTACCATTCTATGAACGTCCAGGTGGTCTGTTTGGCTGACCAGTACATCTCCCATGTGAATGCCATGTTCCCTGGGTCAGTGCATGACGCGTATGTGATGCGTAATAGCAGCATCCCTTATGTGATGGAACAGCTACAGAGACAACGTGTGTGGCTAATAGGTGACTCTGGTTACCCCAACCTGCCTTGGCTATTGACCCCAGTGAGGAATCCCCGGACCAGGGCAGAGGAACGGTACAATGAGGCCCATGGGCGAACTAGGAGGATCATAGAAAGAACCTTTGGCCTCCTGAAGGCCAGGTTTAGGTGCCTGCATATGACAGGGGGATCCCTGATGTACTCACCAAAGAAGGTGTGCCAGATCATCGTGGCCTGCTGTATGCTTCACAATCTGGCATTGCGACGTCAGGTGCCTTTCCTGCAGGAGGATGGTCCAGATGGTGGTGTTGAAGCAGCTGTGGAGCCTGCGGAGAGTGAAGAGGAGGAAGACGAAGAGGACGACACAGACAACAGGGACAGAGTTATCCAACAGTATTTTCAGTAGCACACAGGTAAGATTCACCCACGCCATTTAACATATACTGAAAGCCCCCTGCATCTTTACTTTGTGTATTTCCCCCCAGTTCTTTTAAACTGATGTTTGATTTTCCCTTCCCTTTTCAGTGCTGTATGACCCACTGCGTGACTTCTGCTTGGTTAGCCCATGGACTAAGGCTTATTGACATCGGTATGTTGTCATCACAAGAATAACAGAACATTTTTGCTCAGTAATGTGTTATACATTTGTAAATAATACAGGCTGACTCCTGAATGAATTCAGTGCAATGAGTGATTTATTTTTAGTGCTAGATATTGGTACATGATATTAAAACGGTGATGAGTGAGGGTGGAGTTATGTCCATGGCAGAGTCCAGTTCTCAGTTTCACAGGTGCATTGTCCATATGCCTGTGGAAGGATGGAGCAGGGGCAGTTCAAGGTTGGACAGGGTGACACTGTGGGACAGTGGGATGACATCAGGGGGTATATTATGCTGGCGGGGGTCTTGTCATCCTACTCTGTCTTCCTGTGAGATCTCAGGTTCCTCTTGCGGGGTGGTTGATCTTCAGCATGAGGTGGGGTTCTGGTGGCCTGTCGTTGTGTAGGGGCCTCCTGACCACTAGCGCCGGCGGAGGTGGTAGGCTGTTCCTGGCTAGTGACAGGGGCCCTTTGTGGTGCCACATGGTCCCGCATTGTGGTTTCTATCCGGTTGAGGGCCTGGACTATGGTCCCCATAGCGGTAGCGATGGTCCTGAGTTCATTGCTGAACCCCATGTAGCGTTCCTCCTGCTGTGCCTGGATCTCGGTGAACCTGGCCAGTACCGTCGCCATCGTCTCCTGGGAGTGATGGTATGCTCCCATGATGGTGGTGAGGGCCTCTTGGAGAGTGGGTTCCCTGGGCCTGTCCTCCCCCCCTGTCGCACACCAGCCCTCCCAGTTGCCCTGTTTCCCCGGGCCTCTGTCCCCTGGACTGTGTGCCCACTACCACTGCCCCCAGGTCCCTGTTGTTGTTGGGGTGTTGGGTCAGCCTGGGTGCCCTGTAGTGGCGGACACACCGCTGATTGACGCGTCCTAGAGACAGAGGCATGGGCCCGCTGGGTGGGAGCTGTGCTGGTGTTCCCAGAGGGGGTTGGGTCTGCTGTGGCCTGTGGCTGACTGAGGGTAACCGACTGTCCAGAGGTCCCCGATGGTCCGGGCTGGTCATCAGGTTCTAGGTCGACAGAGCTGCTGTCCTCGCTGGGGGCCTGTTCTGGGGGTGGGATGGACAAATCTGGACCCTCCGTGGCGGTGTGTTGGCGTTCGGGCCCTGCAGGGGTAAAGGAGTATGGTTATTGCTTTTGTGTGTGCCATGGCGTGCATTTTGAGTGCCCTTGTCCCCCAGTGCTGGCATTCCCTTGTGGGAGGTGTTGTGAGGGAGGTTGGGGGGGGGGAGGGGTATGGGTATGTGCAATGGTCATGCTTTGGTGGTGGCTGTCTATGGTTTGTGTTGGCATTCAGGGGTTGGTGTGGTTTAGGGTGGGTTGTGCTGGTGAGACATTGGCAGGGAGGTTGTGTGCTGGGGGGTTGAGATTGGGGGTGAGGGGGGGGGGGTTTGGCATGCTGGTGGTTGGAGGGGGGGTGAAGTAGTTGAGATTCGACTTACCAGAGTCCATTCCTCCGTGTACTCCAGCGAGGCCATCAGGATGCATGATGTTTACTACCTCTTGCTCCCATGCTGTGAATTGGGGTGGAGTGGGTGGGGGTCCGCCGCCAGTCTTCTGCACAGCGATATTGTGTTGCGACACCATCGAGCGCACCTTCCCCCGTAGGTCGTTCCATCGCTTTCTGATATCTTCCCGATTTCTGGGATGCTGTCCCACAGCGTTGACCCTGTCTACGATCCTTTGCCATAGCTCAGCCTTCCTTGCTATAGTGGTGTGCTGCACCTGTGTGCCGAAGAGCTGGGGCTCAACCCTTATAATTTCCTCCACCATGACCCTGAGTTCTTGGTCCGAGAACCTGGGGTGTCTTTGTGGTGCCATGGGGCGGTGTGGATGAGGTGTGGGGTGGTGTTTGTGGTGATGTGCGTGGTGATGTGTGCGTGTATGTGGTGTGGGTGATGAGGTTGGGTTCCTGAGTGTGTTGGGGTTTTCTATTGCTGTGCTCGCTCTCTCTATCTCTCTCTCTCTCGCCTTCTCTCCGATTTCCAACTAGTGGGGGTTTGTGGGTGATGTGGGTGTGTGTTTTATAGTTGATTGGATGTGTGGGAGTGTTGTTGGTATGTGTGTCAGGTGTGTGTATTTCAAATTGTCCAATGTGGCTGTGTTTTGTAATGGTGTGTGTATTTTGACCGCGGCGGGGTGTACCGCCAATGGAATACAGCGGTTGAAAGACCGCCGCGTGGATTCGTGGGTCAGAATGGCATGGGCGTGTTTGTGTTGGCGTGGCGGTGGAGGTTTGGTCTTCTCCAGTTTTCCGCGGCCCGCTGATGAGGCGGCCTTCCTTGGATGACGGGTTTTTGGCGGATTCACAGTTGGTGGTCAGAATGACCGTGGCGGTTTACCGCGGCCGCGGCGGTAGAATGGCGGACTTCTGACTGGCGGTAAGGGCCTTTTACTGCCGAGGTCAGAATGACCCCCTATATCTCATTTTGATACAATATATACAGCTATAGAGCCAGCTTCCTACACTTACTCATCTCCAAAATCCAGTAAAGGTTGGAACCCTTACTTCAAGTGTTTGTCACCTTTTGTAGCTTACACAGATTGGAAATAAACACACACAAAAAATGTATGCAATTCAGCCCACGTAAAAACTTTAGGGGAAAAATAAAACTGGGTAACAATGCACTTGAGAGAGTTACTTGAGTTTGATTATTAGGGTGATAGGTTGTCAGATTCTCAAAAGTGGTGTGAGCAGATTACTGAAAGTAAATGATTGTTAAAACACGGATCAAGTCTGTTAATTAAATGTCTTAATTGTGGTAATACCTAGTTTTGCCAGCCTTTGAGAAATATAGAGCCCCCGCCACGTCATCCTTTAGGATCTGAACTATGGTCATACAGTATTAAGGATAGTCTTGAAAAGGAAGAAAATGTCTTCTTAAGATCTCAAGTGTTCAGCTATCCTCTATTAGATTGGTCCTGAAATCAATTATTGGCCAAGCAGAATTGCGTCCTATCTTACTTTAGATAAGAATATGGACCGCGGGCAAGTTTAAAGCCTATAGAGAAGGCGTATCTGATGTAAGGGGCTTAGAGAGTACTGGTTTAATGCCTTTTGTATCACCAAGTGCACTTATTGTGCAATAATGGAAAGGTATTGGTTTTGCACACTTATGAAACTGTTACCCACAGACAAGGTGGGTCATGTTAGAAATAAATTCCTATTGATGAATTGGGAATACATATTTAAGTACGTGGATTTTGTATTGTCTCCAGTAGAGTGACGTTTATACATCAAGTTTAGAATGGGGTTCTTACTGCTGTTTTGAAGAGCACATGGTCGAAGACTGAAGCTGAAAGCAAGACATGTCCATTGTGTAAACCTGTAGATGAAACTGAAGAACATGTTCTTTTTTGCATCTCACACAAGAAACTTAAACAGAAATACATTAAGCCACTCTGCTTACCAATGGAGATAAGACAATGCCATCTTGCTTCGGGAATATGTAAGCCTGACACCAGTATTTGCGTTGTGTTTGTAAATTCTAAACACTTTCAGTCAGATTCGTACATATGATGTAGAAAACTAAAATTATGATTGTAGGAGGTTAAATCTCCAAATGACCTTTAAGAATTTATTTTTGTCTTCTAATTTGAATTTTATCTTGTAATGTTAATGGTTTTGTCATGCTGTGATTTTATGTGGTTGTGTCGATGGATGTTTTACATTAAGAACGACAATAAAGTGAATGAAAAGTAGAGTATCTTCAAGTTGGGTAGCTGTAAATATCCATTAGCTGCAATTAGCACCAAACGATCTTCTTAGAGGTGGCAGACAAATGTGCACTTTATAAATATATATATATTAGGCCATGTTACACCCTGTGAGTTCGGGTGTTCAGACCTTGTGACATACTTTTCCATCCACTAAGAACAGACTATCTTCTGGAGTCTTCAAAACCTGCCTTTTATCACCCTCTTCCATATAATCATAAGAATGCAGAAATAATCTAGATCGTTTACTCCTCTCTCTCCCCTAGTGTGCAGAAAACCTGCTTACTGTGGCATATAGCGCTATACATTTAAAAAAAAAAAAAAAAAGACTCCCTCAATTACTTTGTAATGCTTGTGTACACCACTCCTTGAAAAGAACCACAACCAAGATTTTTTTTTAGCAGCACAATGGATTTATTGAAGGACCACAATGTTTTTAAAATATCTGTTGCTTAACCAGCACAATGAAAAGTAAACGCCTGCAAAATATACAAAGAAGTGAACACTCGTCAGTAACTTTGACTTGAAAGAAGGGCATTAAGTATCATATTAGGAATAATATTATTCTTCTAAGTAGTGAGACTAACAACAAAATAATGTGGGTGGAGTGCTTTGTGCTTGACTGCACTACCTAGCCAGGGGCCATGCAGTTCAGTTTGCAAGCAGCAGACGATCATGCTTTATAAGTAAATGATCAATCATGTGTAATTAAATGATGATTGGTCGATGACACAGGAATATTGTCAGCAGGGGCGCTGACACGGTTGTACGCTACCTTGTCGTGCACCAGAGTTTATTCATGGAACCTACATGTGCTTTTCTTTTACGTGGCTATCCTAACCACTCTAAATATCAATACATAAAAAATGTTAAGGCATCTCTGACGAAAAATGATTGTATCGGAGATGGCTGAAGATGGGTAAGTGTGGCGTGCTACATACTTTAGGCCAATCTGAAAAGGTTCATAGCTCCTCCTCCTCTTCACTTAAAAACACAAGGCGCTCATCAGCTGCGAAGCCCAAAGTCCAGAGTTGGGCTAAGAACCAGCCGATTATAACACGGAATGCACAGATTTAGGGCAACAAACCGCTGTAAGTGTTGATGCGGTTACCAGAGGCTAGTACAGCTGCTCACTATCATGAGGAATGTTAAGAAAATGTGGTTACTATGCTTTTACACTAAAGGAAAACTGAGTTCTGTGTTGAAAAAAACAGAATTTCACATTGAGTGTGGTTGTAACGTATAGAAACATCTGAGGTGAAATCACGAGTGTGATTACAAGCAGGCAGCAGATCTGTCACCTCTTCTAAAAGTGCCCATTTCTATTTGTAGGTGATTATTACGGACAGGTGAGTTTGCACAAACTGTCTGGCCTGTAAGTTTATCTGGAGATTTACCAAGAAGTCAATACCTCTGAAAGAACAGCAAGGGTGAATCACAGTCAAACACCATCTAGGAATGTTTTGCATTTGAGTGCTAGAGCAAGAGGTGGTTAAATAATCCGGAATTCACAAACATGGTCTGAAAATGTTGCTGGCTTTTGTATCTGACATTATCACGGAAATTAGACCTTACCGGTTGAGTCTGCGCTTAATGCATAGTTTACATAATCGACCAGTGATTCTACACAATGTCTGTGCCCTCAACAGGCACGTGCCAGACACCAGCAAAGCTCCAGATGTGAAACAACCCCAAGCACTGAAAATGAAGATGTGCAGAGGTCAATGGAAACGTTTGATAAACTAAAGACATCACTGATAGGAGAGACGTGAAATCGTATTTCTAGAAAAAACAGGCACAAACGGTCTTCGGAGCTGTGCTCGCAGTCTAGTTACAAGGGTGCCCACGCTTACTGCAAGTGCTTTTCCAGGGTGTACCACTTTCGTTCTGCATAGGCTTCTGGAGTGAAAAGTAAGTAAACACAGGCACTTAAATCTGTATCAGTGCAAAATGGAGGAGGAAGAAATCCACTGAAGAGACTAGAAAGAGCGTTCTCTTGGAGGGCAGAGGAGTTATTCGCCTCTCGCTAAATGGGAGTTCCCAGTAGGACAAAAAGAGAAAGGCGTGCTCTGCCATTCATGCCACTACCTTGGCATGGAACAAGTGCGCAGATTTGAGGAGACAACAGTTTGATTCCTGAAATATTTGCTAAGACTCTAGAGCTGATGTGAGTGGCGCCCCAAGCTCTGAAGTAGTCCCGGACATTCTGACTATTTGAACCCCAATATAACACCAGGAGGCTTGCAATGTACACAGTAGTTACCAGACACGGTTGGTATTCTTAAAAATAAAAACACAGCTTGTATGCCAGCTCGGAGAGTCAATCAGCCGCAAGGCTCAATTGCGAACTTAAGACAACGTCGTCTCTTTATATTTACACCTGAGGCTGTGTTGGTATGTTCGTTTTGTCGTGTGCGATGGCAGTCTGTGAATAGTGGAGATTGTTAGAGTACCAGGGCACTATCTTGGACGTCAGAACATCGCCCAGCTCAAGAGTCGTGCTTGAGGAGCTCCGGCAGGAGCGAGCGGAACATACTTTCATCTAAGACGATCGCGTTTCAAGCTCGCCGCTGCCTTCCAGGCCTCCACGCACTTCGAGAGGGGGATCTCTTCAGGGAACAGGTCCTCCAGCTCGAGGTAGGGCTCCTCTCTCTTCGTCTCGATGTAGGCGGCGAGTGTGTCCCTCAGGCTAAAACAGAGAAAGACAAAAACGGCTCATTTAGGGCCATATGTACGAACACTTTTTCCCATAGACACAGAATGGGTAGAAACCTTTGCTACATCTGGCCCTTAGTGTCACGTGAAGACCTTTAGCGACTAACAAGGAGTAGTGGGCCTCAATGACGTGCTCCTGTGGCTATGGGAGGTCTCTGTGAAGGGTGGGCAGGCTGCCGAGGGCTATGTGAATGGTTATTACACAAAAGGTGGGTGGCACTGCACTGAGTGTTGAAGGCATGTAAGGGGTGGTTTGGGGTTATGTGAGGTCTGCTGGGGCAATGCGAAGGGTACATCGGAAATATGTGAAGGGCATCAGTGGTTTTTGTGAGAGACTTTTGCAACTAGTACAGCAATATGCTTACACGTGATATTCAACTGGGGGATATTTGATGAACTTTAAATAATATATTAGTTGTTTGTAGATCATTCAAAGTGCAGGAGATACATACAGGAGAAGGCAGAGGAAGAGAGGAAAGGAGTGACACTAAAAGAAAGGAAGAGATGACGAAGTGAGAGAGGGAGGAAGTGCCCATACGAGAGAAACTGTCATGGGAGCGGGTTACACCTCTGTCTAATACTCAAACCCTGAATGAGGTTAACATACCCAAAAAACACTCAATGACTAAAACGCTGAAGATTCAGACAAAAAGTACACATTTTCATCATTACTTTACTGGGAAAGTTCTCCTACCTCTGCAGCATCCACATGAGAATCGGGGAGATTTAATCAATATAAAATCACTCTGTGCAACCCAGCGATGGGTAGACAGTAAAAACAAGCATTGTTAAAGGAAATAGGTCTGGTGTTGGTTGTCAGCTTTCTGGCTATTCTTTTGTCATGGTTTCTGCAAAACTTTATTGTTTGGGAATATACCCAGCCCTCATCAATCTAAAAAAACATTTGCTACAAGCAACATTTTTTGGAGGTCTAAGAAACACACATTATCATAGTACTCCCTTGCACTGAAGGGAACTAATTTGAATGTGGGTGTGTTCCTTGTGAAAAGGCAGCGTGCCATAACTTGCAGTAAAGTCAGCCAGTGGCCGAAGTAAGCTGTTACACTGCCCCTTAATGCATGTTGGAGTGGGTCGAACAAAAATGTGAATTACACCAATCTCAGACTAATGCAAGAAGTGTGGCTGGCTGAAACATGTATAGGTTGCTATGTTATTCACCTAATTTTAGGAAAATCAAATGGTCTTGGCTAACGCATGTAGGAAAGTAGTACCTTTCTGGTATAGTTACCCCCACTTTTTTACCTGGTGTTAGTGTGATTAGACTGTAGTGCACTGGGATCCTGTTAACCAGAACCCCAGTGTCGGTGCTCTCTCCCCTAAATTTGGTTGTAGGTAAATTTTACACCCCACAATTGGCATACGGGTGCACCCATGTAAGACCCTAGTACAGTGATTCCCAACCTTTTGACTTCTGTGGACCCCCACTTTATCATTACTGGAACCCAGGAGATGCCCAATGAATCATTGCTGGAATCCGGGGACGCCCCACTGAGTCATTACTGAAAGCTGTGGACCTAATCTGATAATATAATTACATTTTTAATCAGTTGTGGACCCCCTCAGGAGGCTTCACGGACCCCCAGGTGTCCCCGGACCACAGGTTGGGAACCACTGCCCTAGTATATCATACTTAGGTATCCAGGGCATTGATACACCGGGGGTCTCCCATGGGCTGCAGCATGTATTGTGCCACCCGAGGGGTCCATACAAAACTGTGCCTACTGGCCTGCCATTGCAGCCTGTGTGAAATGGTGCATGAACTTTCCACTCCAGATATAAGGTTTGCCTCATAGTCTCTGCACTCTAACCCTGTAAGTCACCCCTAATGTAGGCCCTTTAGACAAGGACAGAGTGCATGGTTCTAAGTGTAAGGGTACCCCTGCATGAGCAGAGGTGCTCCTACAAACCCCAGACTCCATTTCCTGGGCTTTGTAAGTGCGGGAAGCCATCTGAAGGTATGTAGTGGACACTGGTCAACACGAGTGGTTCAACTACATATTAGCTTCCCCGAACATAGGCATGTTTGGTATCAAACATGTTGGAATCATGCAACGATACCGATTTCAGTGCTAGTTGCATGATACCATATAGTCTGGGGGTTTCTATGGGATTCCCCATGTCTGTCTGTACAACCTTGCAGGGTCTGCATGCCAGTCTGGGCTGCTGCGGACCCCAGACACTGTTCTGCCCTCCTGCTGCTGAGCCTAACTCGGGCAGGGGAAGGCAGAACAAAGGATTTCCTCTAGGACAGCGGACGCTTCTTTAGAAATAGGTTTCTATGGGCTGGGGTGGGGTGCCTCTGAGTGCCACCAGACTGCTTTGAAGGGCACATTTGGTGCCCTCCTTGCATAAAACGGTTTGCACCAGTGCAGGACCCCGGGTTCCCACTCTGGCACGAATCCACACAAAGGATAGGGTAGTGAACGCCCCCATCCAGCTCTTCTCCTAGGGAGGGGCACAGAGCTCTGCCAGGTAGCCACTTGATTCTGCCATCTTGGAAATAAGATGAGCAGAAACACCTGGGAGCATATGACTGGTTAGTCCAGCTGGGTGACATCACTAACCCTTCCCCCAAATAGGTGGGTCACTGCAATAAGTGCCCAATCCCCTACCTTTGGTTACTTAAGGGGTCCCCTGAAGGTGGGGTCCTAGATTTGTCTGTAAGACTTCAGAAACCATCTGCAAGTGTCCTCTGCAAGACACTTCGGCAACCTGGACACCGGAACCGCTGTTGTTCTTCGCTGGAACCAGAAGAAAGACTGTAACCAGTAGGAGGGCTCCTACTGAAACTTTTTTTCCAAGATCTGCAAGGACTTCTGCAACCCCGTGGCCGTGCATCCTCCAGAGTCATTGTGACTCTGCCTGCACAAGGAAAGCAAGAAGGAATCTCTCTTGGAGCAAAGGAGTCACACCCCTGCATCTGCAGGCCCCTCAACGATGATGCCCGGCTTGTGGATTCTGCTGTCCCACAGACTCTCCAAGGCTCTCCAGAGGTCTGACTTATCTTCTTTCCAACTGGGAAGTTTGTGGTCCCTCACTGGAGCTGCCTGGCTGGAACCCCTGTGTACGGCGTCTGCTTGTCGTTGCCAGGCATGTTGGCTATCGAGCCTGGAGACCTCTGAGCTCCAAGAAGCCCCGGCTTCCAGCACTCTCCAGCTCCAAGAACGACATCCACTCTGCAACTCCTGCAATATGGGCACCCCCCTTTGCTGTGCTGCTGAGGCCAAGCCTGTGACTGCTGCCAGAGGGTCATGCTGGGGGGCTCCAATGATTCCTGCTGGCTCTCCTACTTGCTAAGGGTTGGCCCTGACCTACCTGCCAAGGTTGGGTCACCTGGACCTTGCATGTCTCCACAAATTCTGCAAAATCCGACCAAAAGTTCTCTGCATTTGCCAAGGCCTGCTGGTGGCCCGTTAACCACCAACGCCTCTGCAATTCATGACCGGCAAGGGACAGCTTGTGGACGACTCCTGGGATTCTCATACATCGCCCGAACTCCACAGCTGCCCTTCTTCATCCTCCATCCTACAGGAAGCATCACAGAGAAGGGTGGGCAGTGCCTTCATGCACCGCCTGGGCACCTCCAGTTTGCCTGGACTCTGTCTCCTCTCTCCGCAGGCCCTCTTCTTCCAGAACCCATTCCTAGGTTCCACCGACCTGTTCCATGGGTCGTGACAGCAGCTGGACAACTGTGATCCCCAATGACTTCAACGGGAGGTTCCGACACAACTTCACCCCTATGCACCTGGGCTCGCTGGTGTAGGTACGCCACGGTTCTGGGTTTCTAGGGGTGGGGGCACTATCCAACCTCCCTTGTCTTAACAGGTTTCCTCGGGGTTCTCTGGGAAGGGTCCTAAAACACAAAAACTCCAACCACGACTTCCCCATATTAGTCTATGGACACTGACCCGAGATTTCTACTCTGCACCCGGGTGCTTGGGGAATCCTGCCTACTTACCTTTTGGGTTTTAATACGTTCCCAGTCCTAAGGGTATTGGGATGGTAGTGTGGGTTGGGAGTGAACTTCGCATTTTATTTTTTAGTATAATGTATGCCACCCCACCCCCTGGAGCCCCCCACCAAAATAGGGTCCCATGTTCTTCTATGCCTTTACTTACCTGTTGCTAAGTATATTTTTGTATGCTCATATCTTCGGTTAGGAGCTATAACAAGGTTAGTCCTAGAGTGTGTGTTATAATATAATAAATATTAAATATTACACAATCTGGTATGCTGTGAAATAGC
The DNA here is from genome assembly GCF_031143425.1 of Pleurodeles waltl. Classification (NCBI taxonomy): domain Eukaryota; kingdom Metazoa; phylum Chordata; class Amphibia; order Caudata; family Salamandridae; genus Pleurodeles; species Pleurodeles waltl. The sequence goes on along the minus strand of NC_090446.1, from coordinate 969,496,410 downwards.
AGAAGTCAGAAAATCAAAACACTCCAAAAGGAATTTACAATAGGATTGGCGGGGGATGAGATCTGATGAAGATGGAATGTACATAAGAAGTGTCCTGCTATCACATCAGGCTCTAAACACAAAGGCATCACTAAAGTGATTATATATTGAGGACAGAAACACATGCCCTGTAGGGAATTAGCTTGTGTGCAGATGTGCTCAGTCTCAGAGAGCAAAATGTAGTCACTCAAGTGAAGTTAATCAGTAGTTCAAGTAGGCTGACCTAATGCCCCAAGCTATATGCTGCAGTTGGCAGAAGCAAAATGTGAATGAGACAATAACAGACCAATGGATGAAGAGAGGTGGTGGAAAGCTCCCATATGTAAGTATTTTATACATATTTTAGTAAAATCAAAGGCCTTGGCTAACGCCTGACCAAAATAGGGCAGCAGAGGGAAGCAAATGCCATGAGGCAATTCAAGAGGTGTAGTGTACAGGGGCTGAGCATTAAGTATGTCAAGGAAGGCAAGGGGCAGGGTCGAAAGGGGACAGAAAATAGGCTAGGGCACCTAAATAAAAGTGGCCTCCATTAGTGAATTATTAGCTAAAAATATGCCCATGTTTGCAAATTGGGGTGGCTTTACACGTGCAGTGTTTTCCATGGTTTGGAAGACTGCATAGCTTTGAGCCTGCTGTAGCCAGTGTTTGTGGCAATATAAGGGACATTAACAGCAAAAAAAATTAAATACAAAAAGTCCAGCAGAAAAAAGCCGACAACCAAAAACACTGACTGACACACTGACTTATCAGACCATTCCTTCAGGCAGTGCCTGATTGTACTATAGTCCAGTCCGATCCTGACGAGGGATGCTGAGAACAAGCCAAGATAGTGGGAAAACATCTGAGGGGGTGACTAGATATAGAGATTATGAACAGTTAAAGTACACTTTTTCTATTATGAAAGTACACTATTACACAATTTTCTCAGCTCATTTCTGAATGAAACATTTGCAAGTAGTGCCCATGAAGTTGTCCTGTAGTTTAGATGTTTGGTGCTTCAAGAGCAATTGTTACCAGTGACTACTGTGGAATGCATTGTATGGATGAGCATCTCTAACATGGTTGTTCAAATTTACTGAGTAACAGAAGGCTGGGTGGGGTGGCAGAAAGGAGGTGCCTGGGACCATTTACACAGGAATAATAAATATGTACAACAAAACAGCAAAAACAATACGAACAGAAACAACGACCCTTGGCACGGGTGTGTGAGTTTCTGGTAATTGTTATTTATAGCCAGAGCTTTCACCAGCTGAACAACTGAAAATGTTACATATAGTGCACACATTATACCTCCAGGAGGGCTTAAATTCATCTGTCGCGCGGACACGTTTCAGTTTCAACACAATCATTTCATGCAGCTCGAGCAGAAAGATGTCAAGATTGGTCTGGGCCAGGAACACATTCAGCTGTCGGATATCCTCCTGAATCAAAGCACCTTTATACTCACTGGGAACTTCTGCAAACGGATCCTGCATGTTAATAAAAAGTACAGGTAAAGACATCTGTACAGCTTCATATGCCTTTTGATCAAGTGAGGAGCTCAATTTGAGTCAGAACATTAGAAGAATCCTTGTAAATAAAATTTCACTCACATTTCGCTTTAAGGTGCTTATGGTATATTAAACTAAGAAAAAGTTACTGACCTGTACTAAAGTTCTCCGATGTTGGTAATTTTTGGAGAGTCACATGCTTGAAATAGTCTAAATCATTAGACAAACTACATTGTACTTTGTGTTCAGTCATTTTCATATACACTGATTACTGTGGAGTAAACAGCCTGACCTGCCGAGTTTGAAGCTGGGGGAACCAGGTTCAAGTCTCGGCGTCAACTCAACATCCTGTGATTTTGGCCAAATCACTTAATCTCCCTGTGCCTACAATTCGGGGCCTTGAGACCCTCACGGGTGATTTGCTGAGCCTTACAAATTCAGGATTATTATTATTTATTATTATTTTAGCCATATACTATGTATAAAATGTCCTATTATTTTTGTTACTAAATTCTAGCCAATAGCGTGGAAAGGCACAGAGCTGAAATCCCCTCAGATGCTCTTCTAGTCCGACTTTCATGAAGTGTAAATCACATAGACCTCATGAAATGGAAAGAAGCAAATCTCATATGAACCTATAAAAGACACCAGCGCTGGAGATCCATGATTACAAGTCTCTTTTCTTCCTTTGGCTATTAATATCTACAGAGCGCAATTACCTTTTGACCAATGCGGATGCGCTTTGGAAGAAAATAAGAAGGACTTTATGTTGGGACATATTAAAAGACTAACGGGGCTGGATCTACAATTACTCCTGAGAAACACCTTTTCCTTATAGAATTGCGCACATGGTTCAATGATAGAAAAAGCTTGAAGCTCGCTGATCCACTTGGGCACAATGAAGGGCAGTAAGAATGCTGTCTTCCAAGGTAGATGCTGAATGAATATCCACAGAAGGATCTGAAAGAAGCTTTTGTTAAAACTGGCAGCGGAGTGTTCAGGTCCAAAAGACATATATAATTCCAGAATGCTTCCGTCGGGAAAGTAACAAAAATGATTTTTTGTTAAAGGGCCCAAGTAACCCCTTAACAGATTGTGTAGTGAGTTACAACACATCCTGTAGCTAAAAGACCCTATATTAAGGAAGTGTAAGACAACAACTTTATATATGGAAGATCAGCGCAATGCTCATGAAGAACAAGTTACTTATTTCAATAATGCCTTATCTGGGAGACTTTATCTAGCAGCAGATTCCTTACCTTAGAATTTTCCCAAGGCGTCAGGCTGGATTTGGAAATTCTTGAGCAGTACCACTGCACATCAGTAGGTGACAATGATTGGCTCCTTGTCACTAGTGATGTGTACAATGACTATATAGGTACCACCCCTACGGGCTATCCGTTCCTTTTAGTGGGATTTCCACACCAGAAGTGCAGAGCCATGAAGGATGCTCATGTATTAGTGTGCAGCACTATAGTCTTTCAATGGTAACCCTATGCAGATATCTATTCGCAGCGTGGGGAGGAGTGGAGGTTTGGTAAGCAATCTGCAGCTAGACAGAGTCTCTACCAGATAAAGAGTGACTGAAGGTAAGTAACTTTATCATTTGACAGAGACTTCTATTCACAGATTCTTTAACTTAGAATAGATACCCAAGCAATACCTCTCTGGAGGTAGGTCTGCAAAAAGATTAGAACAAAAAGTCCTGTAGGACCGAATGGGCAAAGTGCCTGTCACAAAAGTCCTGACCGTCCAGGCAGAAGTGTTAAGTAAAAATATGCAGAGACACCAAGTTTGCAGCCTGAGAGATGTTCAGGACAGGGACTTTGCGAGCTAACCCAGTGGTCTCAGCTTTGGCTCTAATGGAATGAGCTTGCAAGCCCTCAGTAAGTTGCTTCTTGGCCAGTGTGTAGCACATTTTACTCAAGAGCACAATCCATCTTGAGATGGTCCTTCTCTGCACGGCTTTTCCTTTCTTCAAACCGACCTACCCAATGATCGTGCACTTTTAACTTAAAAAAAGGTAGGTCAATGTAGAATGACTTTCGACGGGTGAGGCAGAGCAAAGAAAGTAGACAGGGTGATATCTTGACCCACATGAATAGGTGTCACTACTTTTGGGAGAAAGGACGCACAAGTTCTCAGAGCCAGTTTGTCTGGGTAGAATGTCATGCAGGGAGTGTTCACAGAGTGCTTACAGCTCGCAGACCATCCTGGCCAATGATATGGCCATCAGAAAAGTTGCTTTGATGGTGATTAAACGGAATGGACAGTTGTACAGAAGCTCAAAAACACACATATTAGAAAGGTCAAGACCAGATTGAGGTCCCACCGGGGCATAATTAATGGTTTTGGAGGGAACAGATTTCGACGTCCCTTTAGGAAACGAGTTACGGGTGACTTGAACAAAGAAGGTTTGTCCGGCAATGGCAATAAAGCCAAAATGGTTGACAGATAACTTTTTACAGTACCTAAACCAGAACCCTGCTGGGACAGAGAAATAATGGACAACTGGACTTGGGATAAGGATGCAGAAAGAGGGTCAACAATCTTGCAGGCACACCATGTCACAAATTTGTCCTGGTGAAGGAATGCCTGGTGGCCAGAATGACATTAGCGATTTTGGGGTGGGGGAAGGTCAAAAGCTGTCAACTGTCACCACTTAAACTCCAAGCATGAAGGCAAATTATGTGCAGGTTCAGGTGCAACACCCTTCCCTACTGCTGTGAAAGAAGGTCCCCCCAAAGGGGCAGACTGATCAGAGGACCTATGGTTATGCTCAGGAGTTTGGGATGTCAAACTCTCTATACCCAATCTGGAGCTATCGGCATGATTTGGGCCTGGTCATTCCTGATCTTCTAGAGAAGTCTAGGAAGGAGTGCTATCAGCAGAAAGGCACACAGAAGGCCTTAGCTCCACTCAAGACTAAAAACACCCCAGAGCAAGAGCTACTTTGGAAACTCAAGTATGCAGAACTGCTGAAATTGTGTATTCTCTGCAGTGGTAAACAGATCTAACCAAGGTTCGTCCCAGTCTTGGAAAAGACATTGAACCACCTCTAGATGACGATGACAATCGTGATCTGCTAAGCATTGACAGCAGAGTTTGTCCACTCTGGTGTTCAGCACTATGTGCTGGATCACCAGGGAAATGCTCTGATGTTCCAGCCATGTCCAGAGACACAGGACCTCTTGATACAGGGTCCGTGACCCACCCTGCCCTGTTTGTATCAGTATCAAATGGTGGTGGTGTCTGTGAACACCTGCACTAGCCTTCCCTTGATCAAATGTAAAAAGGCCTTCAATGCCAGCCAGATCATCCGTAGCTCCAGAAAATTGATTAAAAGTCCAGATTCCGGTAGAGACCAGAGACCTCTGATCTCCACCTCTTCCAAATGGGCACCACAGCCCAGGAGTAACGCATCTCTCACTACAGTTATCTCTGGTTTGGGAAGGTAGAGAATTCTATCGCTGACCCAATCTCAATTTACTAGCCACCACCGCAGGTCTTTTGCAGTTCCCTCCGAGAACTGCACTAAGTTGAAGAGATTCCCCTGATGCTGAGCCCACTGGAACTTCAGGTCCCACTACAGAGCCTGCATATGCCAACAGGCATGCCTCACTATTAGGATACAGGAGGCCATAAGACCCAACAGCCTCAGAGTCAGTATAATCAAAATCTACAACAGAGGCTGAAACATCTGAATCACAGCTCAAATATTCTGGATTTGCAGTTTGGGAGAATAGGCCTGTCACCCCACTATGTCCAGAACACCTCCAATGAAAGGGAGAGTCTCAGAGGGAGTCAGGTGAGACCTCTGCAAGTTGAAAGTGAGTGCAGGAGGTCTGTGGTATTCTGGAAGTGGGAGACGACCGCCTTGAGCGAGCGCACCTTCAACAGAAAGTCATCATCATGGTAGGGTATGACTGGAACTACTAATCACCTTAAGTGTGCTGCGACCATCGCCAACACCTTGATGAACACCTGAGGGGTGCTGGTAATGCTAGAGGCCCACCGTAAACTGCAGGTAATGCATGTGGGCAGGTAGGACCAGGATGTGGAAGTAGGCATCATGCAAGTCCAGAGCTCCTATTCAGTCTCCAGGGCGAGAGCAAGCATAACCTGAGTGTAGGAAGTTGGCTCTGTATATACTATTTCAAAGTAAGAAATAGTGTGCACAGAGTCCAAGGTTTCCCCTTAGAGGTAAGATAGTGGCAAAATTAGATAATTCTAATGCTCTATTTTGTGGTAGTGTGGTCGAGCAGTAGGCTTATCAGAGGGTAGTGTTAAGCATTTGTTGTACACACACAGGCAATAAATGGGGAATACACACTCAAAGACTTACTCCAGACCAACAGGTTTTTATATTGAAAAATATATTTTCTTAGTTTATTTTAAGAACCACAGGTTCAAGAATTACAGTAAATACTTTAAATGCAAGGTACTTCACTTAGATACTTTAGGAACTTTGAATGAAAACAATATCATGTACAGTCTTTGTAAAAATGGCAATAAGCTATTTTCAAAGTGGACACAGTGCAAAAATCAACAGTTCCTGGGGGAGGTAAGTAAAGTTTAGTTTTGGAGGTAAGTACAACACTTACAAGTCTTAGTCCTGGGGCATAGGCAGCCCACCGTTGGGGGTTCAAGGCAACCCCAAAGTTACCACACCAGCAGCTCAGGGCAGGTCAGGTGCAGAGGTCAAAGAGGTACCCAAAACACATAGGCGCTTTTGGAGAACAGGGGTGCTCCGGTTCCAGTCTGCCAGCAGGTAAGTACCTGCGTCCTCGGGGGCAGACCAGGGGGGTTTTAAAGAGCACTGGGGGGGGGACACAAGTAGGCACACAAAACACACCCTCAGCGGCACAGGGGCGGCCGGGTGCAGTGTGCAAGGCAGGCGTCGGGTTTCAAATAGGAAACAATGGAGGGACCCGGGGGTCACTCTAGCAGTGCAGGTAGGCACGGGGGAGGGGGGATGGCTTCTCAGGACAGCCACCACCTGGGCAAGGCAGAGGGTCGTCTGGGGGGTCACTCCTGCGCTGAGGTTTGGTTCCTTCAGGTCCTGGGGGTTGCGGGCGCAGTGCCAGGTGTCGGGTCCCTTGTTACAGGCAGTCGCGGTCAGGAAGAGCCTCTGGATTCTCTCTGCAGGCGTTGCTGTGAGGGCTCAGGGGGGTCGTCTCTGGTTACGCACGGGCTCGCAGTCGCCGGGGAGTCCTCCCTGAGGTGTTAGTTTTCTGCAGGTCGAGCCGGGGGCGTAGGGTGCAGAGTGTAGAGTCTCACGCTTCCGCAGGAAACGTGAAGTCCTTGGAAGGTGCTTCTTTGTTGCAAAGAAGTAGCTGGTTTTGAACAGGGCCGCTGTTCACTGGAATTTCTTGGTCCTGTAGTCCAGGGCAGTCTTCTGAGGTTTCAGAGGTCGCTGGTCCCTGTCGGATGTGTCGCTAGAGCAGGTTTTCGAAGTTGGAGACTGGCCGGTAGGGCTGGGGCCAAATCAGTTGTCGTCTTCCTCCTTCTCTGCAGGCTTGTAGGTCAGCAGTCCTTCTTTCTTCAGGTTGCAGGAATCTGATTTCCTGGGATCTGGGGAGCCCCTAAATACTGAATTTAGGGGGGGTGTTTAGGTCGGGGAGGGTAATAGCCAATGGCTACTGTCCTTGAGGGTGGCTACACCCTCTTTGTGCCTCCTTCCTGAGGGGAGGGGGCACATCCCTAATCCTATTGGGGGAATCCTCCAAACTCAAGATGGAGGATTTCTCAAGGCAGGGGTCACCTCAGCTCAGGGCACCGTAGGGGCTGTCCTGACTGGTGGGTGACTCCTGCTTGTTTTTATCATTATCTCATCCAGCCTTGCCGCCAAAAGTGGGGGCAGTGGCCGGAGGGGCGGGCATCTCCACTAGCTGTGATGCCCTGGAGCGCTGTAACAAAAGGGGTGAGCCTCTGAGGCTCACCACCAGGTGTTACAATTCCTGCAGGGGGAGTTGAGAAGCACCTCCACCCAGAACAGGCTTTGTTCCTGGCCACAGAGTGACAAAGGCACTCTCCCCATGTGGCCAGCTACATGTCTGGTGTGTGGTCATCCTACACTAGAAGTTGGGTATGTATTCAGGGGGCATCTCTAAGATGCCCTCTGGGTGTATTTTACAATAAATTGCACACTGGCATCAGTGTGAATTTATTATGCTGAGAAGTTTGATACCAAACTTCCCAGTTTTCATTGTAGCCATTATGAAACTGTGGAGTTCGTGTTTGACAAACTCCCAGACCATATACTCTTATGGCTACCCTGCACTTACAATGTCTAAGGTTTTGCTTAGACACTGTAGGGGCATAGTGCTCATGCACATATGCCCTCACCTGTGGTATAGTGCACCCTGCCTTAGGGCTGTAAGGCCTGCTAAAGGGGTGACTTCCCTGTGCCATAGGCAGTGTGAGGTTGGCATGGCACTCTGAGGGGAGTGCCATGTCGACTTTGCCTTTTTCTCCCCACCAACACACACAATCTGCAATGGCAGTGTGCATGTGTTAGGTGAGGGGTCTCTTAGGGTGGCACAACACATGCTGCAGCCATATTAAGTATATGGTCTGGGAGTTTGTCAAAAGGAACTCCACAGCTCCATAATGGCTACACTAAATACTGGGAAGTTTTGCATCAAACTTCTCAGAATAATAAACCCACACTGATGCCAGTGTTGGATTTATTACAAAATGCACACAGAGGAAATTTACCCAATCCTTCAGCGCAGGACTGACTGGTCAGTGCCAGCCTGCCACTCAGACGAGTTTCTGCCCCCCTGGGGTGAGAGCCTTTGCGCTCTCTGAGGACTGAAACAAAGCCTGCACTGGGTGGAGGTGCTTCTCACCTCCCCCTGCATGAACTGTAACACCTGGCGGTGAGCCTCAAAGGCTCATGCCTTTTGTTACAGCACCCGAGGGCATCCCAGCTAGTGGAGATGCCCGCCCCTCCGGCCACTGTCCCCACTTTTGGCGGCAAGGCTGGAGGAGATAATTAGGAAAACAAGGAGGGGTCACCCACCAGTCAGGACAGCCCCTAAGGTGTCCCGAACTGAGGTGACCCCTGCCTTTAGAAATCCTCCATCTTGAGATTGGAGGATTTCCCCAATAGGATTAGGGATGTGCCCCCCTCCCCTCAGGGAGTAGGCACAAAGAGGGTGTAGCCACCCTCCAGGATAGTAGCCATTGGCTACTGCCCTCCTGACCTAAACACACCACTAAATTGAGTATTTTGGGGCGACCCAGGAAATCAGACTTCTGCAACCTACACAAAGAAGAAGGACTGCTGACCTGAAAGCCCTGCAGAGACGACGGAGACAACAACTGCTTTGGCCCCAGCCCTACCAGCCTGTCTCCAGACTCAGAGAAACCTGCACAGCAACGCATCCGACAGGGACCAGCGACTTCTGAAGCCTCAGAGGACTGCCCTGAAACCCAAAGGACCAAGAAACTCCTGAGAACAGCGGCACTGCTCACAAACAGCAACAACTTTGCAACTTTATTGCAACTTGTAAAGACTTCACTCTTCCCGCCGGAAGCGTAAGACTTCACCGTCTGCACCCGACACGAGCTCCTGAGAACCAACACTACAGGGAGGACTCCGAGGCGACTGCGATCTCGTGAGTAGCCCGAGATGACCCCCTGGACCGCCACAGCAAGCATGCAGAGAGAATCCAGAGGCTCCCCCTGACCGCGACTGCCTAAAACAAGGAACCCGACGCCTGGACCAAGCACTGCACCCGCAGCCCCCAGGACCAGAAGAAACTGAACTCCAGTGCAGCAGTGACCACCAGGCGAGCCTCTGCCTAGCCTAGTCGGTGGCTGGCCCGAGCAGCCCCCCTGTGCCCTGCCTGCACCGCTAGAGTGACCCCAGGGTCCCTCCACTGATTCCTATCCAAAACCCGACGCATGCTTTGCACACTGCACCTGGCCACCCCTGTGCCGCTGAGGGTGTGTTTTGTGTGTCTACTTGTGTGCTCCCCAGTGCTCTACAAAACCCCTCTGGTCTGCCCTCCGAAGACGCAGGTACTTACCTGTTGGCAGGCAGGCCCCTGTTCTCCATAGGGGTCAATGTGTTTTTGACCCTCCTTTGACCTCTGCACCTGACCGGCCCTGTGTTGCTGGTGCGGTGACTTTGGGGTTGCCTTGAAACCCCAACGGTGGGCTGCCTATGCCCAGGAACTTGAACTTGTAAATGCCTTACTTACCTGAAAAACTAATCATTACTTAGCTCCCCCAGGAACTGTTGATTTTTGCACTGTGTCCACTTTTAAAGGGAGTCAGTGTCGTCTCTGCCACAGTCCACATTCCTCGCCGTCTTATGTTTGATAAATAAAGCAAGCTTTTTGTGATCCGTGAAAAACAACGGCTTCCCATCCACCTCCACTCGCAACTTGGCTGGATACAGCATGCGATATTCCAGTTGCAGGTCTCTAAGTTGTTTCTTCCTAGCAACAAACTGCTGCCTTGCCTCTTGCACTGGTAATGTGAAATCCGGGTATAGTGAGACAGTCATACCTTCGTACTGTAATGTTTTCAATTCTCTGGCTCGCCACAGAGCTGCATCTCGATCCCTGTAATTCAGTAACCTCGCTATTATGGGACGCGGAGGGGCACCCGGAGGCGGCGAGTCACCAAAAAGCGGTGGGCCCTTTCCACTACTAGTAAGTCAGAAAAAGTGGAGTGCCCCAGCAGCTGAATGAGCAGACGTTCAACAAAGCTTTCCATGTTGTCAATCGCAGTGGACTCAGCAATACCACTATACTCAGATTATTCCTTCTTGAACGGGCCTCCAAGTCGTCCACCTTGGCCTGTAAGGAGCACATACTTTTATTCAGTTTAGTCTGTCCAGTGTTCAATTCAGTTTGGCCATCCTCTACGTCTGATATTCACCTTTCCGCCTGATCCAGCCGCTCCGCATGTTTGTCCAAACGCTCGAACATTTTGTCCATGCGGTAGGAGAGGGAATTGATCTTCCCGTCGTTTGGGTAAGACTATGCTGCATTGCCACCTGAATCTGCCATAGATCCTGCTCCTCGCCTGCTGTCATGCTTGGTCCTCCTACCTGGCCAGGTCCTGCACCCTCACCAGAGGGACCACCTGCTTTACGTTGGTCAAATTGCAGTTTGGCCTGGGTTTTATCCGATTTACCCATAGTGTGGATCGCAGGAGGGCAAATCGCACCAGGTGATGCCCTTCGCACCACCACGTTGCCACGTGTCTAGGGCACGGGCACCAGCCAAACCTGGCCCACCGGTCTACGAGCCACCAGCCGCACTGTTCACTCCACAGTGGACCCGGCCCGGACAACTATGTCGCCTCACCAACCACTGCGGGGCACGCACAATGTTCACACCGCGTAAGCTGCAGGGCACTGTGGCCCTCATTACAACTTTGACGGGCGGCGGAGGCCGCCCGCCAAAGTTGCGCCGCAGGAATACCGCACCGCGGTCTGAAGACCGCGGCCGGCATTCTGAGTTTCCCGCTGGGCAGGCGGGCGGCCGCCTTAAGGCCGCCCGCCAGCCCAGCGGGAAACAACCTTCCCACGAGGACGCCGGCTCGGAATCGAGCCGGCGGAGTGGGAAGGTGCGACGGGTGCTACTGCACCCGTCGCGTATTTCACTGTCTGCTATGCAGACAGTGAAATACAAGCGGGGCCCTCTTACGGGGGCCCCTGCAGTGCCCATGCCGTTGGCATGGGCACTGCAGGGGCCCCCAGGGGCCCCGCGACACCCCCTACCGCCATCCTGTTCCTGGCGGGCGAACCGCCAGGAACAGGATGGCGGTAGGGGGTGTCAGAATCCCCAAGGCGGCGCAGCATGCTGCGCCGCCTTGGAGGATTCTGACGGGCAGCGGAAAACCGGCGGGAGACCGCCGGTTTTCCTGCACTGACCGCGGCCAAAGCGCCGCGGTCAGAATGCCCTAAGGGGCACCGCCAGGCTGTCGGCGGTGCTCCCGCCAACCGCGAGCCTGGCGGTCACAGACCGCCAGGCTCGTAATGAGGGCCTCAGTGTCTTACCCTAGGGCTGTTAACTTCAGCGAGCAAGAGTTAATTAGGATCGAACGGAGCCGGGGCCAGGGGGCTGATCCCAGAAGGCGCGAAGCAGCTCCAGTGCTTCCCAGGGCGCATGATCACAGTGCACTCCACCTTTGCCTCAGGCCCTTTGCAAATGTCAGCAGCATGGTCTGCATGCGTCACACCCCAATTCTGTCACCTCTGATACACTGGGGTCTCTGCAGCACCGCACCAGGCTCCATCCTCCGCCACTGATCTCCGCTGCGCTCCCGCGCCCTGGCCAGATAGCCTTGCGCCCCAACAGCTGGGTCTGCCTCCAAACACTCCGGACCCAAGTCCGTAGAGGCCATAGTGCGGGCCAGCACGGACGCGGGCGAACCAACCTCCGCCGCCAGCCTCTGCAGCGTCCTCGTGTCCCGATCAGACACCTCCATGTTTCAGCACGCCGACCTCAGGTCTGTCTAGGTGGCAGCGCCGATCGGTGCGGGCGCGCGCTATCTCCGCATCCGCATTCAAAGTTTCCAGCATCGGGACACTATGCCGCACTCAAGCCAGCATTATAATTTGCTCGTTGTAACGGATAATGAACGGATTGTTCGGTGGCTGATGGAGCACTCTTACAGCGCGGACATTTTGCGGCTCGGCAAGCTCCGCCCCGAGTTCTTTAATGTTAACCTATTTGAGGAAAACAATGTTCAGCAAGTACAGGGTTAACAATGACTTATGAGGCCAATCTCAGAGAGTGAAGGCAAGTATTGGGCATTGATCAGAACCACACCAGGTCACTCCGGACAGCAGTGGGGTGCAGGGGTGCAGCAAGGCATAAGGTGCCCAATGGTTTTCTATGGGAATTTGTCCTCGTGAAGACAGGCTCTGGGTAGGAAGCCAGTCGGGGACAACAAACAGGTCAGTTGCAGACTTGTGGTGCCCAGGGACGTAGGTGCACCTTTGGTCCTTTTCTCCAAGTCCCGGGGTGACGGATGCAGGGATATCCTTAAGCGTTGCATTTTGCCATCCGGGACCACTCACAGTCAGGTGGTCCTGTGTGTCGAGGCTGCAGATGTCGTCGGGGAGTCCAGCAAGGGTGAAACCAGGGTGGACTCGAGCTCCGGGGAGCTGGGGGACGCCGTTGGCACCAGTGACCCACCTCAGACTGGGTCATGGGTGACAGGTGCAGAGGTTGCTGGAGATGTCAGGTTTTGTCTCACCACAAGGCCGTGGGAGGGGGCCTGCATGCAGAGGCTGCAGGCTACTTGGGGGGTGTCCAGGTGTGGTGAAACCTGAGTGAACTCGGACTCTGGATAGCTGGGGAATTTTAATGGCACCACTGGTTGTCTTCACTTTGAGTTATGGACATCGGGTGCAGAGGTCAAGTCAGGTGTCTGGTGTTTGCTGTTCAGGAGGTTGCAGTCTTTCATGAGACTTTGTTGCAGAGTAGAGTCTTTGGGGAAGGCAGACAGTCCTCCTGGGTTTCTTGGAGGCTTAGCTGCAGGACAAGCCGTCTTTTGGCAAAGACCACTGAGGTCAGCAGGAAGGCCAGTGGGGCTTGTACCAAGTCAGCTCCTTCTTCTGTTCCTCTTCTGCAGGTACGACTCTAGTCAGGATCTGAGTTCTAGGGTTTAGGGGTGCCATCTAAATACTCAATTAGGGGCGTTAAACGAGTGCAAGGTGGTAGCCAATGGGCTGACCACCTTTAGGGTGACTACACCCTTCTTATGACCACTTCCACTGGGCAATGGGCATAACCCTAATCTTAGTGGCCTAATTACTTCCAAACAAGATGGAGGAATTTAAAAAGTAGTGTCCACTACTGTTCGTCTACCTTAGGGGTGGTAATAGCATGAAGTGGGCACACCTCCTAATCTGACTATTCTTCCTGCCTGTTCTGCTGCCAAACGTGGGGTGAGGAGTGGGGGTGTGGGGGGGTTGGGCTTGGTCATCACCACCATCTGAAGGGACCTGGGTCGCACTGCAAAGGCGGCTAGGCCTTTGAAGCTTCCCGCCCTGAAATGTCCATCCTGCCTGGGTGAGGGACTAACACCCCCGCCCAGTGTAGGCTTTTGTCTCTGGCCTGCCGGAGTGCTGGTTCTCAACTTGGGGGGCCAGAAACGTGTGTAACATGGCTCAACTTGTCAGAACCAGTCAGTCAACACACTAGTAGCTGGAAGGTTTTCAGGGGCCACCTCCAAGGTGCCTCCTGGGTGAAGTTATTAATAAATCTCTCATTGGCATCAGTGAGGGTTTATTAATCTGAAATGTTTGATACCAAACATCCCTATACTCAGAGAAGCCATCATGTAGCTGGGGAACTCGTAGTGATCAGTGTCAAGCATATGCATTGGTTTCCCTGGTCACTTACCAGGGAAAACTGACAAAGACATAGCAGAGGCATATCTGCTCGTGCAGATATGCCCTCACATGTAATATAATGCACACTGTCTATGGGCTGTAAGGCCTGCTACAGGGCTGACTTACATGTATTGCATGCAGTGTTTAGGGGACATGGCACACAGGCTGTATGCCATGTTGTGTTTTACTTTTGTCTGCACCAAGACATGCAGCCTGCAATGGCAGTCTGTCATGTGCTTGGTGAGGGGTCCCTTAGGGTGACACAATTCGGGCTGCAGCACTTAGGGACCCTCCTTAGTACCCCAGGCCCTAGGTACAATTTAGTAGGGACTTATAGGGGGTGCTAAATGTTTAGCCAATTGGGAAAAACTGTGCAGTTTCAGGGCAAAGAGATCTGGCACTGGGGTACTAGTTTGCAGGAACCCAGTGCACTTTCAGTCGAAATTACACCAGAAACCAGGCAAAAAGAAGGGTGTTGGGGCGTGACCATGTAGAAAGAGCCACTTTTCTACAGACGCACAAAGAGCCAATCAAAGTAACCTAATAGCGCGCAGGGGTACACCCCAAGACAATTCTTCAGGATCCAGTATGATGCCTGGGATAATTCTAAGGTAATGAATATGCAGCTAGAAGTCTCTGTCAGATCTGTATCATAAGGAGGCAAGTCTCTAGGAGCTGACTCAGAGCTACGCTTGGGGCACTATACAAGAGTCTGGGGCTGTGGAGACGCTGAAGGGTTGATCAGCTGCAGCACAAGTGGTTGAGGATGCATTGGGTGCACTAGACATTAGAAGGTCCTGAAGCGGAATCCCTTGACAGACCTAAACGAATAGCTTCTGCCGTCGGACAATGAGCAACCCTGACATGAACAACTGCAAACAGACTGAGTCCACGTGTTACCATTCACAAGGATTGCTGAACAAGGACGATGTATCTGATGTAGATATGCTAAACGCAAACCTGGGAACTTCAGGAGGTCAGAAGCAGACCTGTAATGGGACCTATGAGTTCTGAGGCTTCACTTAGGACTCAGTGGGGTGAGCGGTTCCCCTCCTGCACCCTGAGAGGAAATGACCACTAGTGCTGAGACTTGAACTGAAAAGGTGCAGGAGGAGGAGTGCAGGCCTCCTCCTAGGATTGCTGTGCTGGTGCAGAGTGGTACTGCTCACCGTGCCACTGGTGGTTTGGAGGATTGGGCAGGGGGTGCTGATTGCCTGTGCAAAGCTATGGAACTGGGTGGCACCGGTGGTACGTGGGGGCCTACATGCAAAACCCTACCATTTTGAGCAACTGAAGGAGCCCAGTAGCAACAAACCGGCTGGGCCTGGGTGTCCCAGCCAGCCTGATGAACTCCCCAAGTGAGTAACTGCAGCAGAGAGAGCTTGATTGGTGCGCTTCTTCACCCCAAACCCAAGGGAATGGCACTGGGAAGAACAGGAAAGATGTATGACCTATACAGCAAGTTATTAAACAAGTAATCCCCCTTCCCAGTGGCATTACCTTGAAAGCCCCAAGGAATGTACACTGAATGTGAACTTCATGGCATCAATGGAGTAGATGTAGCTTGGGGGCTCTAGGAACATCCAGGACTGTGTGGAAGGGGCCCCTGAATAAAAAGCTTCCACGCTCTGGCATCAGTTTGCTCATGTATGCCAAGGGGCCAAAATGGCCACCTTCCTTTAGAACAAAACACACAATGCAAGACCCTAAGCTGTATAGAGGCTCCCTGAAAAGATATTTACACACATTCAACCATGACGTCTGTGCAAGATGGTCAATGACAAGGTTCCTCCCTCCACAGAAACAGCAAAAATGAAGAACTATGTAAAGGCTTCCAAATTAGAGATGTACAATCCCCCTTCTAGCACTCGTATAGGCAATGGATCAGTCACAGAGGTACTCCCTACAGACATAAACCCTCATTACAACCCTGGCGGTAAATGGCGCCTACCGTCGTGCCGACAGCCGCCAACATACCATGACCGCGGTGGTGTTCCGCTACGGGTATTATGACCCACATTAAGAAATCCGCCACTATACAGACACCCACACAAGTCCGCCAGACCAAAGGTCAGGGATAAACTGGCGCTAGCAAAACCCACACCTTTACGCCAACAGGAATGACACACATACACACACCACACCCACACACCCAATCCAATATAAAACACACACCCACATTACTCACAACCCCTTATAGTGAAAAAAAGATAGCACGCAGAGAGAGACAAGCCAGGAGCACCCACTCAGAGGCACAATACATCGTCACCCATACACCATCCACGCACCTCACAACACATCACCCCACACATCCTCACACATACCATTCACACCACATCCATGGCACCCCAAAGACACCCCAGGTTTTCAGAGGAGGAGCTAAGGGTCATGGTGGAGGAAATCATCCGGGTACAGCCACAGCTATTCAGATCACAGGTGCAGCAGACGTCCATTGCTAGGAAGATGGAGCTATGGCGGAGAATCGTGGACAGGGTCAACGCCGTGGGACAGCAACCCAGAACAAGGGACAACATCAGGAAGAGGTGGAACGACCTACGGGGGAAGGTGCATTCCGTGGTTGCAAGACACCAGGTAGCTGTACAGAGGACTGGCTGTAGACCCCCACCTCCTCCCCCACAACTAACAACATGGGAGGAGCAAGTCTTGGCAATAATGCATCCTGAGGGCCTCGCAGGAGTAGCAGGAGGACTGGACTCTGGTAAGTCAAATCTTTATTACTATATCCCCCACCCTACCTGCATGCCATCACAAACTCCTGCCTCTACCCTTACACTCCACTACCTCACATATACCCCACTATCACAACCCAGCCATCCCAAAACCAAGCCCTGCATGTAACACCAATCCATGGACCCCCATCACAGCCCTGCATAGACACCCATCACCACAGCATGCCCATTAGAGAGAATCACCTAGCCCATAAATTCACCACGCACACAAGGCAAAGCTGACAGGGCAATCACAACCATACAGGGAAACACACCCATGCACAAGATGGCACACGCAGATACAATAACACTGCATTTTCATCCCCACAGGACCCCCTACTCAACGTCACCTGAGAGGAGGTGCCAGCTACATCCAGTCCCCCCACAGAGGAGGCCAACAGTGACGACAGCAGCTCTGCACACCTGGCTCTCGATGACCAACCTGGCCCATCAGGGACCTCTGGACAGTTGGTTAACCTGACACAGTCCCATATCACCACAGAGCCTCCCCCCTCGGGAAACACCAGCTCAGCACCCAGCCAGTGGGCCCATGCAACTGTCCCCAGGACACGTCAATAAGCAGTGTGTCCACTACTACAAGGACCCCAGGCAACCCCACAAACCCAAGAAAATCAGGGGCCTGGGCCAGTGGCACAGGACAACATGGAAACTGGGAGGACTGCTGTGTGACCGGGGGAGGACAGGCCCAGTGAACCCAATCTCCAGGAGGCCCTCACCAACATCCTGGGTTGTATACCATAATTCCCAGGAGACCATGGGCCAGATGCTATACAAGTTGCAGGAGACCCAGCGGCTGCAGGAGGGACAGTACCTGGGGATCAGGGAGGACCTCAAAAACCTCTACACCATCCTGGTCACCATTGCAGGGGTGCTGGCTGACATGGGCAAGACCATGAGGGAGGCAGTGGCACACCAACGGGCCCCTGACACTAGCCACACCGATGATCAGCCCTCCACCTCTGCCAGCGCTAGTGGACAGGAGGCCCCACCACAGTACCAACAGGCCACCAGCACTCCACCGCCTGCAGAAGGAGAACCACCCCGCAAACGGTTCCTGCGATCCAGTCAGAAGCCAGAGAACACTGCTAAGACCCCTGCCAGGAAATAGGACTCTCCTGATTGTCACCCTTCTGTCCCACTCTGTCACCCTGTCCACCTTGTACTGCCATTACTCCCCTTCCTATGCCCCATTGGACTATGCACCTGTGATACCAAGAGACTGGACTGTACCCTGGACTTTCCCCCACCATCAACCTAGCCCATTGCACATCCCCCTCTACTTATGAGCACTTAAATAAACACCCTTGGAACAAATACAAATCTGGAGTCCGTCCAATGATTCAATGATGTATTAGTTCAACATTATCAAAACATTGCAAGTCATATGTACAGTTAAATATACTTTGGAATGACCTTTGGTGGGCAGCAGTACACATAGCAGGAGGCAGAGTGGACCCAGATATCTCAAAATAGAGATCCCAAAGGGTACAGTAAATGGCCATAGACAAAGGGAAACGGGCTGCCATGTACAATGTCCAACAGAAAACCGAAAAGTTAAGTGAAGTTACAGTGTCTTACCTGTGTGTCACTGGAAGTACTGCTGAATTATATTACTTCTGTTGTCAACATCTTCTTCCTCTGCCTCCTCTTCCTCACTGTCCATGGGCTCCACCGCTGGCACAAGACCATCTCCAGGCTCATCTTCCAGCAGAAAAGGCACCTGGCGTCTCAAGATCAGGTTGTGCAACAAGCAACGATGATCTGGCACACCTTCTTGGGTGAGTAGTACAGGGATGCACCTGTCAGATGGAGGCCCGGAACCTGGCCTTCAGGAGGCTGAAAGTCCTTTCAATAATCCTCCTTGTACGCCCATGTGCCTCATTGTAACGTTCTTCAGTAGCCATGAGAGGTTGAGGTAACGAGTCACCTGCAAATATTGAGGGACAACTGTTGGACACACACTAACCCATAGGGATAACCCCATACCCATACACCTACTTATACTGGGTGGGGACCTTGGGCTCACCTATTAGCCACACCCAGTGCCTCTGGAGGTGGCCCATCACATATGGGATGCTGCTATTCCTCAAGATGAAGGCGTCATGCACAGAGCCAGGATATTTGGCATTCACATGGAAGATGTACTGGCCCGCCAAACACACCATCTGCACATTCATAGAGTGATAGCTTTTTCTAATCCTGAAAACTTGTTCATTTCTCCTGGAAGGGGGGGGGGAGGGGGGCAAATGCCACATGTGTACCATCAATGGCACCAATGATGTTGGGGATATGTCCCAGGGCATAAAAGTCAGCTTTCACTGTGGTCAAATCCTCCACCTGGGGGAATACGATGTAGCTGCGCATGTTTTTCAGCAGGGCAGACAACACTCAGGTCAACACGTTGGAGAACATTGGCTGAGACATCCCTGATGCCATGGCCACTGTAGTTTGGAAGGAACCACTTGCCAGGAAATGGAGCACTGACAAGACCTGCACTAGAGGGGGATACCTGTGGGCTGGCGGATAGCTGACATCAGGTCTGGCTCCAATTGGGCACACAGTTCTTGGATTGTGGCCCGATCAAGTCTGTATGTAATAATAATGTATCTGTCCTCCATTGTCACAAGGTCCACCAGGGGTCTGTACACCGGAGTATGTCACCATCATATATTCAGCCTCAGCGGTTGAAGCCTATGGAAGAAAACGGTGAGCAGAGGGTCATATTCACACATCTATTGCACTAATGATGATTTTGTTCCTTTACAGAACCAGTATGTGAATCCGACAGTCAGCTGCTGCGCCAGTGTCTACTGTGACGCAGTTAGGTGCCATGCCTTGTGCCCCCATGAAATGGCAGCTGCCTGGCCTGTGAGGCGGGACAAGTGGAAATGAGGTAATTTCGCTGGCGTTGTGCGCCATTGCGGTAGACGGTCGAAGACCGCCGCGTAACTTCGCATTTGTTATCATTGGGCCCTATGGGTTCCAGGAGCCAATGGCGATGTACGCCGGCGGTGAGGGTATGCACCACCGCGGACGTGACCGCCATTTTCTATTCGTTCACTCACTTGCTACCTGACCGTCAACAGGAGAGGACCTACACTGCAAGTGCTGCTGTGACCTGTGTCTGGAAGCAACAATGGCTCATGTGTCTGGGGAAAGGGCCCCGGCCTTCACTGTGGAAGAGTTGGAGAAACTGGTGGATGGGGTCCTCCCTGAGTACACGTTAGTCTACGGTCCTCCAGACAAACAGGTGAGTTCACTGTGAGCATGATGCGTGGGCCATGAATGTATGGAGTGCTGTGTGTGTAAGCCACATGTAGTGGGGATGTTGGGGAGGGGGCAGAGGGGTCCTGGCCAGAGTGCTGCTTGTATGGTGGTCAATGTATGTGCGTAAGGGGATGGAAGGGATATGGTGGGCCATGAGTATGACAGTCCGTACGGTATGACTAATCCGCTTTCTGCTGTCTTTTCCATGCAGGTCAGCGCCCACCAGAAAAAGGGTATTTGGCGTACCATCGCCAAGGAGGTGCGGACCCTGGGGGTCTTCGACAGGCGGAGCACCCACTGCCGCAAACTGTGGGAGGACCTGCACCGCTAGGCAAAGAAGAAGGCGGAGGCCCAGCTGGTGCTGGCCTCCCAACAAGGAAGGGATGCCCGTCGCACCATGACCCCCATGATGTTCCGCATCCTGGCGGTGGCCTATCCGGAGTTGGTTGGGCGCTTGAAGGCATCACAGCAGCCACAATGGGGTGAGTACAGATTCTGAATCCTGACTTTGCATGCGTTAGGAGTTACCTGGGTGGGGGATGTGGCATATGGGTGCCCCTAGGCCAGGGCCAAGATGGCAGGGTAGGTCCCTTGTTGGGCAGGCTCAGAATCACTCCTACCCCAATAGTGTTAGTGGGCATCCACTACTGAGCTGGGTCCTGTGGGTTTCAGGTGCAGCTAATGGCAGTAGGCATTGTACCCCATGGGCTGGTGACTATCTTAGTAACTGGTAGTGCATGGCCTAGTGCATAGGGCTGCTCCCTCTGTGTTGTGTATGCCAACACAGAGGTATGGCTGGCATTGACCAAGTGTATCCTCTGTCTCTCTCCCCCTTTTTGTTTTGTCCCCCTGTCCTTGTGTGCATTAGCATCATCTGGCAGAGGAGCAGAGGCGACAGAACGAGCTGCTTTCCCACATGGGCCAGGAGGCTGAATCCACCGAGGGTGAGGGCACCAGTGGGACAGAGGTCGAGGGGTGCACCACGACGAGAACAGGAGGGGAGACATCGATTCCTCCTCTGATGGAAGCTCCCTGACGGTGGCGGGCACGTCTGTGCCCACCACAACAACAGGTACAGCCGCCACCCCCCCTACCAGCACCGCCCTCCCAGCAGCCCCTCAGCGTGTTTCCAGTGCCCGTTCACCCAGAAGGGGGGGCATCTCCTTCACCCCAGGCACCTCAGGCCTTGCCCCTGTCAGCCCTGCTGCCATTAGTGAGGAGGCTATTGACCTCCTGAGATCCCTCACTGTTGGGGAGGCAACTATACTGAATGCCATCCAGGGTGTCGAGAGGCATTTGCAACAAAAAAATTATACCTGGAGGGCATTCACTCTGGCGTGGCGGCCCAACAGAGAGCATTTCAGGCTCTGGCCAACTCCCTGATGGCAGACCTTGTACCTGTCTCTAGCCTCCGCCCCTCCAACTTCCTCTACCCAGACCCAATCCCCTCAACCCAAGCACACCTTCAGACCAGCATTCACCCAAATCAACACACAAAAGTGGCTCAGGCAAAGACAAGCACCACACTTCATCACACAGGCACACACACAAGCACCATCCCCATGCAGACACACCAACATCCACTGTGTCCTCCTCCTCGTCGGAGGCTGCAGGTGAAGGCCTGGTGCCTACCAGAACAACCACCAGCCCCCGCCACCTGCACAGCAGCCAGCACCGCCACTAGCACCACTGGGCAACCGTCTGAGGCTGCAGGAGAAGGGCTGGAGCCTCCCTCTACCATTGGCAGCACTGCCACCTGCACAGCCCCTAGCACCGTCACAGGCCCCGCTGCAAGCACCGCCCCAGTGGGCAGCCGCCTTGAGGCTGCAGGAGAAGGGCTGGAGCCTCCCACCACCACTGGCAGCACCAGCACTACTACCAGTTTGCAGCCTTAGCCGCCGCAGGATGGAGTCTAGCCCTGCCTCCATGGACTATCATGCAACCTGTTCGCTGCAAATCTCGTGCCTCAGACACCCAGGTGAGGGACTGTGAAGCCCAAGTGTTGCATCACTGGGCACAAGGTCCCCTCCAGAACCAGTGGAGATATGCATCCACTCACCCTATCCTTGGCAGGATGAAGCACACTGGGCACAAGCCCCCCTCCAGAACCAGTGGAAGAAGGTATCCACTCACCCTATCCTTGGCGGGATGAAGCACACTGGGCACAAGGCCCCCTGCAGAACCAGTGGAGATATGCAACCACTCACCCTATCCTTGGGAGGATGAAGCACACTGGGCACAAAGCCCCCTCCAGTACCAGTGGAAGAAGCCATCCACTTGAGAGAATGTGGTTTTGCACTCCCCAGGACCAAGCTGTGGGCAAACCAACAACTTGAGAGACTCGTGAGACTGTGGCTTTGCACTCCACAGGACCAAGCAGTGGGCAAACCACCCACCTTAGAGACTGTGGCTTTGCACTCCCCAGGTCCAAGCAGTGGGCATGGAGCCCCTTCGAGGAGCAGTGCCGTTATTCCATCTTCCGGCTGATGTGCCCCCCCTTCCCTATCTCCCCCAGGGGCCTGTGTGTTTTCGACCTGATGCCCCTGCAGTGTTCTCTCCATTTTGAGGCAGGAGTCAAGCGTGGGCTTGGCCCATGATTTTTGGCCCAGTGACCCACGGACATTTTGAATGGACAATGTACCGCCTTATGTACATATTGCATATTTTTGTAAATACTGGTTTTCTATTTATTACGTATATCTGCCTATTTGTAAATATCATTGATTTAAATCTATTCCTTTTATCCTTGCGTTCTTCCAGGGGGTTACAGGGTGTAAATGTAACGTTGATGCATGTGTTTGTGTGTATGTTGTTGTGGGTAAGGATGTGGGTGTTGCGTGTGTGTGTGTCGCTCTCGTTTTCCTCCCTCCCTCCCCTGTGTACTAGGTGCAGTACTCACCGTGGTCATCGTCGCCGCCTTTCGTATTCCTGGTAGATGAGGAGGTAGATCAGCATGGGCAGGACTTGCAGCTCGGGCTCCATGGCGTCCTGGTTCTTCGTTGAGTGTCGAGAGGTTTCCCTTCAGAGTAGTGTTTCCACCGTGTTTTTGATGGCGTTGGTACCGCCCCGGAAAGGCTGACTGACGGATAGGCGGGTTGTGATGGGGTGGGTGGTGCATTGTCTTCCGCCTGTCTGTTGGCGGTTAACGCCACGGTGTTTGTTGCTACCACCGTGGCGGTCGGAGTGTTAAAGTGGCTGTTTGTATTGGCGGTTTCCGCTGTGGTCATGATCCCATTTTTGTTTACCGCCGGCCTGTTGGCGGTATTACCGCTGCTTTAACACCGACTGCCAGGGTTGTAATGAGGGCCATAATCTTGAAGATCCAAGAAACATGGTCATCTCTGGAAGAAAAAATTGGAGAGGTCTGCTTGCACATGTCATTGCTCCACAATGACGTTGATGGCATCACGGAGGCAGAAGGTTGCAAAACTGGCGCAGAGGACTGTTCAGGTTCTCCAGAACAGTCTCAAGACTCTCCAACACAGTAAAACAATTAGAAGACAGAGACAAAGACATGGAAGGAAGGGCCTGTCACAACTAACTTAGACTTGTGGGGATATAGGAGGACATGCCCAGAACATGTTCTTACCACCTGGTTCAAGACCTGAGTCCCGCGGGTGGATCTTTTGCCTAGATTTGTCATTTAAAGGGCCCACCTCGTGCTTTCACACAAGCTGCCCCAGAGCATTTAGACAGAGACATAATATTTCAGGCTGCTTCCCACACAATTGAGGTGTTCTTCAGTTCAACAAAAGTGATTCTGTTTCCAGACTATACACGCTTGGTTAAACAATCCTTCATAGCACTCAAACAGAAATGCAGAGCCACGGACGTAGGATATGTGCTGAAGTACTTGGTCAACTTTAAGAGGAAGGGGAAATCAAATGTATTCAATACCCTTGAATTTGGGTTGGTACTTGGTGGAAGGGAGAGGAACCCCACCTAAAGGAGCACAAACATAGATCCCCAGAGCTGCTCAAGAACCAGTCAGCATGAAACCCCTTTAAACAGACGGTGGCACCTAAACATATTAAGGGGACAAGCAACTAAAGTGGCGAGGTCAATGCCACCATCAGAGGATAAAACAGCCTCAGTGATCTCCCTAACTAGACCAACCCCAATTACATTACCAATGGTGAGCCCAGCTACACCCTATGACTGGCTATTAGTAGTTTTTTCCCACCACCACTGCTATTACTAGGGGCACTAATGGTTGCAGTTGGGGTTGTAGTGGTGGGAGTTTTGGTGTTTTTCTTTGGACAATGAGGATCAGTTGCCCAATGGCCTTTGGCTTTACACATATCTCAGAATCAAGTTATAAAGGCTTTCATAATCAGTCACCTTACTGCCATGTAACCAACCTTCTATGGCCTTCGCAGAAGAGTCCACAAAGTTTGTCCAGTCCTGTGATGACTCCTTTCTGGTCTCTCTGAACTTAAGTCTGTACTGTTCAGTGGTTAAGCCTAGACTATCCAAGAGTGCATTTTTAAGAACCTGGTAATTATCTGCATCATCCTCTCTGAGAATAAGTCTGTCTCTACCTTCGCCAGAGAAGGCTATCCAAAGGATAGCAGCCCACTGTACATGAGGAACCCTCTGAACTTTACAGGCCCTCTCAAGTGCAGCAAACCACTTGTTGATGTCATCACCTCCTTTTAAGTACTACACAGAATGGTGATGATCCATCACTCAAAATTACTCCAAAACTACCAAACTTGCATATCACATCCACATCCGCATCCTATTGTGGAATGTGAACGGACTTAACAACAGGATCAAACGAGGAATGGTATTGCAATTCATCAAAATACATTTTCCTGGGCTTCAGTTCCCACAAGAGACCCATCTTATGGGTACCAACTGTACCTTTCTGAGAAGCCATGGCTACAAAATAGTGCACCACTTGGGATTCACAGAAAGATCCAGAGGGGTGTCCGAACTAAGCCACAAATCCTTCTTGATGGTGATTTCAAACGTTTATACAGATAACATGGGACGCTATGCTGTAATGACAGGTATAGGGCTAGCATTGGAAAATAATTATTGTTTATGTCCCACCTCTTTACACGGGACACTCTACCGAGCTTAAACGGCATAATAGCAAATATGCCACACAGGATTACATTTCTAGGGGGTGACTTCAATACCATTATGGAGGAGAGACTCCCGCTGGACAGAGACATCTAGATTCACTGCACTCTCTGATTGGGCAAGGCTGTAAAGTTATTTGTATCAGTGAAACATGCAGTGTCATATTTTATTTAGGAATATGGTGATGCTTATTTGCGCATTTTCCTGCTTTTAAAAAAAATAAAATTAATGTGAGCTTTTCAGATACATTATTTTTATAGGGTTTCACGTGAATTCTAATTGCCTTTAAAAAAAAAAAAAAAGTACTTTTGAGATTTCTTTAAAAAACAAATGTGTGGTTTAAGGTGCGTTCCAAGATTCCACATATTGTTGGAGATATTCTAATTATCATGAATTCAAGAAGATCTTTTGACAGAAACTGTTCCTCTAAGGACCATGAAATTTCCGAAAGTCTGAATGATGTTGGAACCTACCCTTTTAAGCCTGATAAGATGTTCGGACTTGCGGGCCGAGAGGAGTTGCCACAGAGCAATTGCATGCTTCAGAAGACATCGACTCAATGCCTGAAAGATAAAGGCGTAATATAGGACAATAAAAATATGCATATCTAATATTTCCACAAAATTGGCTGCTACGAAAATTAACCCAATATCAGTAGAACACACAATGCACTCAAAAATTACTCTTTCTATGTATCTTGATACTTCTTGTTCTCTCATTCATAATTTCCTACAGCATGAGTATTTGTGTACCTGTATTTCTAGAGAACATTTTGTATTCCAACCTCTCCCACTATGGATAATGTTGTATATTTAAGATAGTTTTCTATTCCCACTGAACGCTATATTTGGTAGTGCTACGTTTCTGTTAATTTGTCCCATTTCGTGAAATCACCAGTCACCACTATCAGCTTGCCCAAGTATTGTCTTAAAGTGTAAGCTTTCATTGTTTTCTGGGATTCCTAATGGGATCAATTTGAACTATCTACTGGTCCAGGTGATTTGTTACAGGCCCCCCTAAATGTCAAATCACTAAACAAAAATGTTCTTACCTTTTGTAACTATCTTCCTGTTGGATACTCTACCTGCAGGTTCATTACCTCTTGAATATCTCTTAGTGCCAGACTGCATCTGGAATCTGAAAACTTTGCACCAGCTCTCCTATGCTGGTAGGTACACCCTGGTTCCATCTCAATGTAATTTGCAGCAAGGATGTGACATCACTAAAGCCATACAGGGCCGCTCTATCAGTTCCTCATTAATTTCTTTCTGTGGCCGTAGAAGAGGTCAGCCTTGACCGACAGTGAATATTCAACAGTATCAACTGAACATTATTAGTCACGAGGCAGCTACCACAGCAGTACCACCTCCCAAATGGTGGGCCTGTAGGAGTGCTCAGACCGGGAAATACTGATGCACAGAATGATCGGACTGGCCATCCTCCTTCCAAACAACAGTGCTTCTAAAAAATGTGAAGGAAAGCCCATGTCACTGGGCAACATATGTCTGTTAAGGGCAGTCCCCTGAAATCCTTATAGTTGTTCTTATTTTTTTTTTTAGCAAAGGTGTAGACACCTTAATACATAAGACAATCTATTGAGATGAGTCTACTTTCATACCCCCTTGCCCTTCTTGTTGCTCACATTCCCCCCCCCCAAATAAAATGCTGACCATTAGACCTTAACTCCTTCCTCTCATCAATATAAAAACTGACAGCTCTACAATGGTCAAGCAGATGTAACTTCTCCTACTCCTTGGTAGGTTGGGTGGGGGAAAATGTGGGAGTGTGACAGACTGCCCCAAATGAAACAGGGGCAACACCTGTCAACATCTTCAATAGTAAAGCCTCTTTGGCCCTGAAAACCAGCTTGCTAGGTTAAAATTAGGTGAAGGGTGGACAGACACACAACGTTTGATGCACAAGGCTGACATGATGGGCACAAAAAAACAATTTTCAGAGTCAAAAGCTGCGACTGGCAGAGTTCAAACAGAATCCTCATCAGAAAGGTTAGAACTGAATTAAGGTCCCATTCGAGCATAATGAACAGACAAGTCGTGAACATGTACGATAGCCCCTTCAGAAATATTACAACTATCGGGACTTGAACAAAGAGGGTTGAACAAGTAAACAAAGGCTGCAACCGAGCCCCTAACGGTGCCTGCTGCATGACCCTGCTGGGCCAACTAAAGAACACAACGTAAAACATTAGACAGGTGTCAGGAACATTCTCATTCGCACACTGGGTAATAAAAGGGTTTTCCCTGTGTGGTTAAAACCAATTTCTGGGAGGAGTGACTAGCGAACAAGATAACATCAACCACCTCTAGAAGCACCGAAGGGAGATCAGAGTTTCCTTTTCAATCTCGAAATATAAAGGTAGAGGATCTAGAGATTGGGGTGTACAATCTGGCCCGTACCCCTCCCACTATGAGAGGAGGTCTGTCAAGAGTGGGAGCTGGAGTAGGAAACACAGGGAGAGTCTCAAGAGAACCTATCCTCATACCACACTCTTTTTAGCTAGTCCAGATCGATGTGAACCTTCCTCATGACCTAAGTAATCAAAGAGATGGGAAACCTAAGAATTCCCAAACACTCCCTGCAACAGAAAATGAAGTGCACATTACTGTAGGCAGTGTTCATTCTCAAGAGTGGGGAAAAGGTCCACCTAGAAGTGCCCCTACAGGCTGAAGATGTCCTGTATCACCTCCGGATAGAGGTGCGTTGCAAAATGATGCCAACTCAGGCAGTAAGCTCTTGTGTTCAGAGAGCCTGACAGATGCCGGGGACCAGGCAGACTCCGCGCACTTGTGTCCAGGCCCAAAGTTTATGCCTCTTTGCGTGTTCACATACCACATCGTGGTCATGTTGTCTGTTAAGATCTGGGTTAATCTGCCACAAAGGGTGAGCCGAAGAGCTTTTAAACGCATGCGAATCACCATCAGCTTGAGAAAAGTGGTGTGTGGTGTTTGGTCATCTAGAGACAAAGAAGCCTCTGATCTCCAATTTGTCCATATGTGCTTTACTACAGTGACCTTTGCTGGTGGTCATCAGACTAGCAGGCGGAGAACTATCACGACTGGAACGTGATCGACATGCTGAAATATCAGAATTATTTCCTGAATGTCCTGGATCTGCTACGGAAGAGGAAAAGCTTAGATGTATTCTAGCACTGCCCCTATGAACATTGCATGCTGTGGGAGCACCAGATGGGACTCAGGCAGAATTAGCCAAGCCAAGTGTGGTATATTTTTTCTGTTTCAACCTTGTGTATCTTTTGGCGTGAAATGTTGTGCGTCATGTATGATGTTATTAGTGTGGGTGTTTTATCCCAGTCATTTGGAGATTTTGTCTACAGCTGTGGACTATGCACATTACATCCTATCTCCCGGTGGAGAGAGCTTCCATTACTTGTATTGTGTTCCTCAATAAGGTGCCTATTCCTACACCTACCTGCCTCCTTAGTCTTAGAACTCGCGAGCATCTTTTAAATGCAATGTCAGGATCAGTATGCAAAAATATGCATTATACAAGTCAAGGGACATCACCCAGTCTTCTGCTTCCAGCACCAAAAACACCTGAGTGAGAGACAACATCTTGAACTGCTTGAGCAAATAAAAATTCAAGGCCCTGAGGTCCAGGAGCAAATGCAGACCACCTGCCTTCTTGGAAACCAGAAACTACTTTTAATCGCACTGCTGCCCTGTTCTGGGACTTACTCCACATCTCCATTGTGCAATTGTCTGACCAGCTCCTGTTGGAAAATTTGAGCTTGGCCTTCTGAATGCCAGGACTGAGGCAGAGGGATCTTGGAAAGATAGGAGGGGTCTGTTGGAAGGGAAGAGAATATCTTCTTTCTATAATTTGTAGTACTCACTAGTACATCTGCAAAAAGGACAATACAATTCCAATGAGCTGCGTTTGTTCCCTCAAGGGGAAAGTAAAGCGTCTTTTTCAGGTGGAAAAGGCTGCTGCATGGGCTGCGAGCACTTGCACTGACAAAAAAGAACAGTTTCAAATAGCCTCAAAACGTTTTTCGATATTGTCTGTGAAAGTCTCGGGCTGGGCACTTTAGGCCCAATGATCATGAAGTTGCTTTTTCCATTTTAAGCATTCCAGGGCTGAGTCCACCTTGCCACTCAATAGATAAGAGCCATCAAATGGAATGTCCAACAGGCTATCCTGTACATCACCTAAAAAACCTGTAAAACATAACCATGGTTCGTCAGGGTAACAGAAGATCACAAGGGTCTGGCGAACACATTCACATTCCACAGTATATAGGTCTACCCTGACCACCACTGCACAATTCTCTTTCATGTGGTTAAGAAGACAATGCACTGCCATACCCACCGCATACCAGAAGGCATAGATGTACCTAGCTAGTAGACAATGGGTGTCCATAGAACTAAGTGTCAGGTTCCCAGAGCAAAACACATTTTTACCCACAGCCTTGCACGTTTTAGGACCTCTGTCCAGAGGTACCCTGGGAAATGCTCCTGGATTCTAAATGGCTTTAATTTCGTTTTGTAGATTACTGGAATCCCACAGGAGATGTGGAAGGCTTCCTAAATGACTCCTGGACAATCTTACTGAAACAAATCGCACTTGAGAATGGTTATTGGACAATCCTTCTAAAACTAGTCACCAACATTTTTGCTCAATTTATGACATGAACATTTAAAAGTTACATAGACCTCTAGCCGCTGCAATCTAAGGATTTTTTTCATGGTCGTGGGGATGATTGTTGTTTCACCTTGTTGGAGATGGACCCTAATGTTCCAATATCCTTTGCCTCTTTAAGGATGGCATGTAGCATAGGAGGCGATCTGTGGCTTACATGTTTTGTAAACGTCTCCAGGGAAGCCATCCTCTCCAGGGGATCTTCAAGTGCATAAGTCTGTGATAAAAGAGATTAATGAACCAATCTCAGACTTAGCCACAGTGTTCTTGAGGAGGGGCAGGCGTCAGGGCCAGATAAGGAACCCGTGGCAGTGTTCTGAGCATCGGTGCTGCTCCACCTGGCAGCAACAGTGAGCCCTGTGGCAGGATCAACCGGCGCCAGGGAGCACCTGCTGGTCATAACAGTCAGGTGGCCAAAAGAGATCAAAGGGGTCAGGATGCACACTAGAAGAAACAGAAGTGTGTCTGTTCAGCACAATCAGGGATTGCAGGAATTGTGCTGCACCAGCCCCAGGCCGACAATGGGACCCAGATGGGCTAGGGTTGGCAGAGGAGAGCAGCTTTGAATCCACGTTAAGCATTTAGGAAAAAAAAAAACTGATGTCAGGGCACCATGGTGATGTTACATGGCTCCAGTGATGTTACATCCATGCTCCATTCTGAATTCGAGATGGACCCAAAGTCACCTACCGAGCAGGGGAGCTGGTGCTAAATTTCCTGGTCAAGTATAGTTCCTCAGGATATTCAAGATTTGAGGGATCTGTAGTTAGAATTGTCCATCAAAATGGCATCTGACTGATCAGTCTCAATTATAATCTAAGTTGGAAAGAGCTATCATATGGTGTAAGGTTGCACTTTTTCTTTAATATTGAGAAAGTACAGGCCCCTGTTATAAGGGAGAATTGCTGAGTGGGAAATCCTTCCACAAAGATGTCTTCTTCTTTTGTTCCAAAATACAATTGCGAATTTGAGGAATGCAAAAGGAGTATTTAGCAGGAAGATGCCCATTGCATACATCCCATAATAATAATCTAGCTAGTCACCACCACCTTTCATGCATGGTACAGTGCAGAGGGCTGGTTGAGGCCAGGCCCAAAAGTTCTTACCTCCAAGACATGGACATTCGTCTGGCCTCTCATCTGAAGAACTTCTTCAACATATTGGACGAGAGGTTGCTCAGATTCTCCCCCAGCTGTGGCCAGAAAACCGAGTGTCACCTCAGTCATTGATAGAGCCTCACATATGTCACTGTATGAATGTAGCTCTCCACTTATGGAGTTGATCATGGAATTGGAGAGGGTATCCTAAAAGCAAAAATGGTACAAGAGAGAAAAGATGAGAGATCAAGACCGTGAACAACAATGATAGGTAATACAATTCAGGAGGAGAGAATACAATTGAAATGTTTAGTTCACTGTAAAGTGTAGGAGGAAAAAGAAACATAAAAGTGGGGCGAATCAGCTAAATGAGTTGTGGGATGGGTTTGACAGGTGAGGCAGTGAACTCTGAACTCAGTTGCACAGTGTAGCAAGTAGGGTAAGAGACAAGGCAAGCAATGATTAACAATTAGATACACAGTTTTGGGGTAAGATAAGGAGATTGAAAGTAGGATAATCAGCCACATGGTTATGCATGTACAAACTGCGAGCGAATGAACCCAACATCGCTCTGGTTCATATATATTATGCATCCTGCCTCTCACCATGGTCTTTCACTATTGTTTTTGAAAGGTAGCTTCCACCAAAAAGCTGCAAAGGTGAACTGAGATACAATGTTTACTATACCTAAATCTAATACTGTGAGAGACAGTGCAAAGTAGTAAAGGATATTTCTAGAACGAGTAGTACAAAAATGACACACATTTTAGACACACTTACTCATAATACAACATCTATAAACTGCTTATTTATTAAGCCTGTTAGAGCACACTGTCATAAATGTTATAGCGTGTTCACTGTGAGTGCACCAGAGAGTTTCAATCTACAACTGTATACGAAACCTATTAAAACAGGGACTGGAATAAAATTATACTTTTTTTCTTGCACCCTACATTTTGACCTTCACATCAGTTAGGTAGAACCTGACAGATATTGGGACATGGGACAGTAATTTCCTTAACATATGAACAAACATTTATGTATTCCTTTTCATTCTGGGGTACCAGCATAGAGACTAGGGAAACAGGTAGTGGAGTGCAGTATGTGGGAAGAGAAGATGTTGGAAGAATTTATCAGAGGGAAGGATCGCCAAATATATCTGACGGTGAAAAGGCAGGGGTCAAGCTTTGTATATTCTTTCCAATTCACCTAACTAGAGATGGAAACTAATATGAAACTTTAAAGGGGCTAGCTGGAGCACATCCCGCACGTAAAGGAGCTATAACTGTATGTGATGATTCACCAACCTTTCTTTCTGAATGGTAGTACCTCACTGATAGCTTAAGGACTACACGGAACCTGTTAATCATATTTATTATGTAATGCAGCTTGCTACTCACCTGACGCAGTTTCATACTAATATCAGAAAACATGTTCTCATAGTTTCGATCCTGTCTGCACACCAAGGTTGGGATGCCCTAGAGAGAAACAAAAGTTTAAGGTTAAACTGGCTAATGCATCAATTATGCATTCTAAAACATTCTAAATTCTGTTTTATAAGAATGGAGACTAGTCTGGATACAGATCAAACAAGAAAAGTGCATCACAGTTCAGGTAGATGCTGAAAGTAATCACCAGACATATCAACAAACTCCTGGGGGTTACCAGTAGAGGCTACGACCAGCAGAAAATCAGCAGCTTCCAGCATCAAGTATTATATCATCAACAGTGTTCAAAAGGAGATTTCCACAACAGCCATAGGTATTGTAGAAAATTCTCAGTCCATGGCCTGTAGTATTGACGTGCATCAAATGCCTGATAAAATCATCAGCACAGTTCAGTGTCAAGAAAGTCTTTTAGTCAACAAGAACGCCATTGCACAACATACTACCCTCAAGCAAAATGTTATAAAGAACGCACACAAGACACCTCACCAGTCTTAACCTTAAGCTATAGGTAAAAACAAACAGGCATCTCTTTATAAGACACCCATGTAAAAAGAATATGATAATAGTTAATTATGTGATGTTAGGTTGGGGAATTTATCACAAAAACCTCTTAAGACTGAGTGTCACTAATTCTCTTATTCCTCAATTTGTAATGCAGTAACCTTGCATGTGTCAACATAAGACATACCTCTTCAAACCATCATTCTGTGTCCAGTTCTCCAGAACTAACTTAAACTACATGACACTGTAGCATAGATAAGCTAGGCTCATTAAGCAAAGTGGATGTGAATGTGGTGACTGATGAAGGAAACTCTGAATACTAGAAGGTCTTTGCCTGGAAGATCTGTGAGTCAATACAAATACTGTCCAACTAAAAGTATAACAGCTGTGCCTTTAAACCTGATAACCTCCAACCTTTTGATTGACAGGTCAATAAAATTAGTAACAATACATTGGCTAATGGTAACACTAATATTTCTAGAGATCTACAGAAATGAAAGCTCAAAAATCACAATCATACTTCAAAAATTAAATTAGCTCCCTTCAAAGTCTTATACATTGTACAATACTTTTTTTTTCTTGTTTTATGAATTGGTTTTATGAGCAAATTTTCATGAACTAAAATACGATATACATTTACCATTTCATACAAAGATTGACCCATTTAGTCTACAGATAAATAAAAGAAGCATGTAGACTATAAGAGTAGAAAATAAAGTGCTGCATGTCCCATACAAACTGTCAGGAAAGTGCAGAGGTATGCTATGGGAACAGGTAGAGAACAAGAGAACAACTGAGTACAACTATACTGATATAGTCATCATTAGTAAGATACATTTTTCTCCAAAAGCTACCAAAATGTCAGATTTGCTCCTGAATTATTTGACTTTTTAGCTTGATAAATGTTCAAGTCTTTTTATTGTCAAGTTTTTCCTGCATCTTTTTCATGATCGTGGCTTTGGAGACCCAGAAAAAAGAACTAGTACAGATAACTCAATAAAAAATATGAATCTATCTGTGATACATATTGAGGATTAGATTTCAAAATCATGCTTTGCTATTAGACATGGACTTAACAAGTAGTTGACTAACCACTCGAGATGTAAGCTATGATACCCAAGCAATGTCATCCTCGGTGGTGGGCTGCGGACCAAGATCATGCTAGAAAGTCATGCAGGACCGAACGAGCAAAGTAGCCGTCTCGACGGACCTGACTATCCAGGCAGTAATGCTTAGCAAACGTGTGCAGGGATGCCCACGTAGCTGCCTGACAGAGATCTAGGACAGGAACTCTGCGTGCTAACGCAGTGGATGCAGCAGTTGGTCTGGTACAATGAGCCCGCAAGCCTTCAGGAGGTCGCTTTTTAGCCAAAGCGTAGCACATTTTGATGCAAAGATCACCCATCGAGAGATGGTACGCTTTTGCACCGCCTTTTCTCTCTTCACACCCACATAGCCAACAAAGAGTTGATCATCCACCCGGAAATCTTTAGTACGATTGAGGTAGAACGCCAACGCTCTTTTAGGGTCCAGAGGGTGGAGTTTCTCCTCCTCATGGGAAGGATGTGGGGGTGCATAGAAGGTAGGCAAAGTGATGGACTAGCCTACATGAAATGTTGTAACCAACTTAGGAAGGAAGGAAGCTCTAGTGCATAACACCACTTTGTCAGGGTGTACAGACAAGTATGGAGGCTTTGAAGAAAGGGCCTGAAGCTCACTCACCCTGCGAGCAGAGGTGATAGCGATGAGAAAGACAGTTTTGAATGTGAGGAGCCACAAGGGACAATTATGCATTGGCTCAAAGGGGGTACACATCAAGTAAATAAGTACAAAATTAAGATCCCACTGAGGCATGATGAAGGGAGTGGGAGGAAATAAGTGGGTGAGCCCTTTTAAGAACCTACTCACAATAGGAGATTTAAAGAGTGAGGGCTGATCAGGAAAACTAAGAAAGGCGGAAATGGCAGACAAATACCCTTTAAGGGTGCTCAATGCAGAGCCCTGCTGGGCCAAAGAAAGAATGAACAGAAGAACCTCTGAAAGAGGGGCAGAAAGGGGGTCAACAGATTTGTTGGTACACCATGCCACAAATGTATTCCAACGACAGGCGTATACAGTTTTAGTCAATGGACGCCTGGCTGCCAAGATAACAATACAGACTTCGGGTGGAAGGGCAAATGCTGTCAACTGTTGCCGCTCAATCTCCACGCATGAAGGCGGAGGTTGAACAGGTTCGGGTGGAGGACTGTCCCCTGCTGCTGCGACAGGAGATCCGCCCAAAGAGGTAGTCTGAGTGGAGGATCGATGGACATGCTCAAGAGCTCTGGATACCACACTCTTCGAGCCCAGTCCGAAACCACCAAGATAACTTGGGTCTGGTCGTACTTGATTTTCTTGAGAACTTGGGGCAGAAGAGGGATAGGCGGGAAGGCGTAAAGGAGGCGGGAGCTCCACTCGAGATGAAAAGTGTCTCAGAGCGAGTGCCGCCTTGGAAACTCCAACGCGCAAAATAGCTGACATTGCACGTTCTCTGCGGAGGCGAACAGATCTAACCAAGGCTCTCCCCACTTGAGAAAGAGACCTTGAACCACCTCCGGATGGAGACGCCATTCGTGATCGACAGTGCGTCGGCGGCTGAGTTCGTCTGCTCAGGTGTTGAGAGAGCCTGCAAGATGTTGAACCATCAGGGTAATGCCATGATGTTCCAGCCATGTCCAGAGGCGTAGTGCCTCCTGACAAAGGGTCCAGGACCCTACCCGCCTTGTTTGTTGGAGTACCACATGGCGGTAGTGTTGTCCGTGAACACCTGCATCACTTTCCCTTTTAGAGAGGGAAGGAATGCTTTCAACGCAAGCCTAATCGCCCGGAGCTCCAGTATATTTATGTGGAGTCCCGACTCCGCCGGAGACCAGAGGCCTCTGATCTCCGCCTCTCACATGTGGCCGCCCCATCCCAGAAGTGACACATCTGTCACTATAGAGAGATCTGGTTGGGGAAGGGAGAGGGATCTGTATTTGACCCAATCATGATTCGAAAGCCACCACAGCATGTCTTTCACAGTCCCCTCCAAGATCTGGACCATGTTGGAGAGATTTCCCTGATGCTGCGCCCACTGGAACTTCAGGTCCCACTGCAGAGCCCGCATATGCCACCTGGCATGTGTTACTAGTAGGATGCAGGATGCCATGAGGCTCAGCAGCCTCAGAGTCAGCCTCACCGAAACCCAAGACCAAGGCTGAAAGATCGGAATCATAGCCTGAATGTCTTGGACTCGCTTTTCGGGAGGATAAGCCCGAAACTGCACTGTGTCCAGAACAGCTCCGATGAAAGGGAGAGTCTGAGAAGGAGTCAGGTGTGACTTCAGCACGTTTATAGTGAACCCCAGGTGGTGCAGGAGGTTCGCCGTAGTCTGAAGGTCAGAGACAACTGTCCGGGGCTAAGGCGCCTTCAACAGCCAGTCGTCTAGGTAGGGGAAAACTGAGACCCCTAACCTGCACGGGTGAGCTGCAACCACCGCCATCACTTTCATGAACATCTGAGGGGCGCTGGTAAGGCCGAAAGGGAGCACGGTAAACTGAAAGTGCTCGTGACCTACCACGAATCGTAGGTAACGTCTGTGGGCAGGCATGATGAGGATGTGGAAATAAGCGTCCTGCAAGTCCAACGCTACCATCCAGTCTCCTGGGTCCTTGGCCAAGAGAGCCGCGACTTCCTGGTGAAGAAGCACCAAATGATCCTCCGGAAGATGATGGAAGGATGGTGGCATGTGTGGTGGTGCAGATTCGAAAGGGAGATAGTAGCCCTTACGAATGATCTGCAGAACCCACCAGTCCATGGGGATTTGTTCCCAGTGGGGCAGGTGATGGCGGATCCTGCCACCAACTGGGCGGGAGTGAGGGGACGAACTAGGAGGGTTTGGAGGCTGCAGCGGGGGCAGAGGTGGACTGGACAGACCTCTGGTTTCCTGTCCCACGGCCATGTGGAATTCCACGGCCACATATAGGCTGTCCAGCGTGCATGGCACGGTGGCTGGGTTGAGGACGCAACAGGGCACCCCTTCCGTGTCCACGAAAGTGACGAAAAGTGGACTGTGGTAGGCTTGTGGCGGAGGAAAGAACAAGGGACCGAGCCGTAGCCCGGGAATCCTTGAATCTCTTCAAGGCCAAGTGTAAGGAAATGCCTCCTTTGCATGGTTACCCCCTGACTTTTTGCCTTTGCTGATGCTAAGTTATGATTTGAAAGTGTGCTGGGACCCTGCTAACCAGGCCCCAGCACCAGTGTTCTTTCCCTAAACTGTACCTTTGTCTCCACAATTGGCACAGCCCTGCACTCAGGTAAGTCCCTTGTAACTGGTACCCCTGGTACCAAGGGCCCTGATGCCAGGGAAGGTCTCTAAGGGCAGCAGCATGTCTTATGCCACCCTGGGGA
Organism: Pleurodeles waltl; assembly: GCF_031143425.1. Lineage (NCBI taxonomy): Eukaryota > Metazoa > Chordata > Amphibia > Caudata > Salamandridae > Pleurodeles > Pleurodeles waltl. The sequence goes on along the minus strand of NC_090446.1, from coordinate 969,459,249 downwards.
TCCCTCACTCAGCACATGCACACTGCCTCTCAGCTTGTGTGTGCTGCTGGGGAGAAAGTGACTAAGTCGACATGGCACTCCCCTCAGAGTGCCATGCCAACCTCACACTGCCTGTGGCATAGGTAAGTCACCCCTCTAGCAGGCCTTACAGCCCTAAGGCAGGGTGCACTATACCACAGGTGGGGGCATATGTGCATGAGCACAATGCCCCTACAGTGTCTAAGCAAAACCTTGGACATTGTAAGTCAGGGTAGCCGTAAGAGTACATGGTCTGGGAGTTTGTCAAACACGAACTCAACAGTTCCATAATGGCTACACTGAAAACTGGGAAGTTTGGTATCAAACTTCTCAGCACAATAAATGCACACTGATGCCAGTGTACAATTTATTGTAACATACACCCAGAGGGCATCTTAGAGATGCCCGCTGAATACCTACCCGACTTCTAGTGTAGGTTGACCAGTTTCTGCCAGCCTGCCACACACCAGACATGTTGCTGGCCACATGGGGAGAGTGCTTTTGTCACTCTGTGGCCAGGAACAAAGCCTGTACTGGGTGGAGGTGCTTCTCACCTCCCCCTGCAGGAACTTTAACACCTGGCGGTGAGCCTCAAAGGCTCACCCCTTTTGTTACAGCGCCCCAGGGCATCCCAGCTAGTGGATATGCCCGCCCCTCCGGCCACTGCCCCCATTTTTGGCGGCAAGGCTGGAGGAGATAATGAGAAAAACAAGGAGGAGTCACCCACCAGTCAGGACAGCCCCTAAGGTGTCCTGAGCTGAGGTGACCCCTGCCTCGAGAAATCCTCCATCTTGAGTTTGGAGGATTCCATCAATAGGATTAGGGATGTGCCCCCCACCCCACAGGGAGGAGGCACAAAGAGGGCACCGGAGCACCCCTGTTCTCCATAGGCGCCTATGTGTTTTGGGCACCTCTTTGACCTCTGCACCTGACCAGCCCTGAGCTGCTGGTGTGGTAACTTCGGGGTTGCCTTGAACCCCCAACGGTGGGCTGCCTATGTCCCAGGACTGAGACTTTTAAGTGTTTTACTTACCTCTCCTAATCTAACCTTTACTTACCTCCCCCAGGAACTGTTGATTTTTGCACTGTGCCCACTTTGAAAATAGCTTATTGCCATTTTTACAAAGACTGTACATGATATTGTTTTCATTCAAAGTTCCTAAAGTATCTAAGTGAAGTACCTTACATTTAAAGTGTTTCATGTAAATCTTGAACCTGTGGTTCTTAGAATAAACTAAGAAAATATATTTTTCATTATAAAAACCTATTGGCCTGGAGTAAGTCTTTGAGTGTGTGTTCCTCATTTTATGCCAGTGTGTGTACAACAAATTCTTAACACTACCCTCTGATAAGCCTACTGCTCGACCAAACTATATCAAAATAGAGCATTAGAGTTATCTACTTTTGCCACTATCTTACCTCTAAGGGGAACCCTTGGACTCTGTGCACACTGTTTCTTACTTTGAAATAGTATATACAGAGCCAACTTCCTACACAGACCACCTATAGAGAACAGGATGACACCAGACTGTTAGAGATGTTTTTAATCAGGTCAAAGTGTTGGATCAATTGTAAGTACATGTACCAACAGTACCTATACATTTAAGTTCAACATCCTGAGAGTTCTCTCACACAGGTACTTCAGATCCAAGGTGGTAAAATAAAAAAAAGCCGTTCTTAAAACTGATTGACTTGCCGTTCCTCCACGGGGTTTCTCTATAAAAAATAATACACTCATCACCAATGGCGCTCAAACAGAAATGCCTATACTAACAGCTAAGGAAAATCACTCGGTATTCCCAGTATCTTACCTTGAGCATTATAACCAGATCCGCTAACACATGACTGCTTGAGCAGCACACCGTCCTGATGACACACGTGTACACACCAAAACGCATACTGGCTTTTAAACCCCTTCGCTGCCAGGCCTTTTCCCCCCTCAGGTGCCAAGCCTTTTTTTGGTTGTTTGGGGCAGTTCACGCTTGGCACACCTCATAACCTTTTGTCCACATAAGCTACCCACACCAAATTTGTGTCCTTTTTTCCAACATCGTAGGGATTCTAGAGGTACCCAGACTTTGTGGGTTCCCCTGCAGGAGACCAAGAATTAGCCATAATACAGCAAAAATGTTTTTTTTTTTTTAAAGAAGGCTTGTGGTTTTTCCCCTAAAAATAGCATCAACAAAGGGTTTACAGTGTTAAAATCTTCCCAGCTTTCAGGAACAGGCAGACTTGAATCAGAAAACCCTATTTTTCAACACAATTTTGGCATTTTACTGGGACATACCCCATTTTTACTATTTTTTTGTGCTTTCAGCCTCCTTTCAGTTAGTGACAGAAATGGGTGTTAAACCACTGCTGGATCCCGGAAAGCTAAACATTTCCGAAAAGTAGACACAATGCTGAATTCAGCAAGGGGTAATTTGTGTAGATCCTACAAGGGTTTCCTACAGAAAATAACAGCTCAATTAAAAAAAATATTGAAATTGAGGTTTAAAAAAACAGCCATTTTCCGCCATTTTTTACTTTTTCCTGCAATCTCAGATTTTTTAAAGCAATATACCGTTACATCTGCTGGACTCTTCTGGTTGAGGGGATACATAGGGCTTGTAGGTTCATCAAGATCACTAGGTACCCAGAGCCAATAAATGAGCTGCACCTTGCAATGGGTTTTCATTCTATACCGGGTATACAGCAATTCATTTGCTGAAATATAAAGAGTGAAAAATAGGTATCAAGAAAACCTTAGTATTTCCAAAATGGGCACAAGATAAGGTGTTGAGAAGCAGTGGTTTTTTGCACATCTCTGAATTCCGGGGTGACCATACTAGCATGTGAATTACAGGGCGTTTCTCAAACAGACGTCTTTTTTACACACTGTCTTACATTTAGAAGGACAAAATAGAGAGAAAGACAAGGGGCAATAACACTTGTTTTCCTATTCTGTGTTCCCCCAAGTCTCCCGATAAAAATGGTACCTCACTTGCATGGGTAGGACTAATGCTTGTGACAGGAACGACAACATGGACACATCCCATTTTTACATTGAAACGTGACGTGTTTTTTGCAATGTGCCCAGCTGTAGATTTTGGCCTCTAGCTCAGTCGGTGTCAGGAATCCCCAAGGTGCCTCCTGCGTTATCTGTCAGCATCCCCAGGGATTAGGGTTGAATCATGTCTCTGTTCTTGGTTAAACCTTCATGTTTCTAAGTAAAAATAATGTGATGTGTTACACAATTGGTTTTATCAATGATTGTTTTACCAATCCTTGTTTGCTCATGTAAGCAGGTGTAGACATGTGCTTCTGATTGGGTGTGGTGTAGATATGTGCTTCTGATTGGGTGTGGTGACTCATCCACCTCTGGAAACTCAACTGCTTTCCTGATTGGCTATAAATAGCCGAGTGAAGCATGCCTCCATGCTTGGCTTTGTTTTGCTCCCTGATCTCAGCATCTGATTTGGCAGTCCAACCCCTGCTGTCATCCTCGTATTCAGGACTTTTGAGGCAATTCTTTTCTTTGTTCCTGTACCAGCTGACACCAGGCATTCCTCCAGCACTCCAGAAAAGACTTCAGCTAAGTGACTAGTATTCTCCGGGGAGTTTGTTCTTTGAGCGCCGCTCTTTTCTAGAACAGCTGGTGTATTTCAGACCTCGTATTTTGGCAGAGTGCTTATCTTGAAGAGATAAATGCATTTCTGAACAGTCTACATTATTATTGTAGTTACTTGCCTAAATGTGCTTCAGGAAATATGCTTGAGCTCAAGTACCACAGAAAGTGCAATTTTAAAAGAGCATTTACGTGACTTTTCTTTCTCTAATAGCATAACTCTTGGATTTAAATTGTGTCATTCATGCCTGTGTTTCAGGTTTGAGGAATTTGCTTTTGAAAGGGTTTTTACACACACACACACACACACAGTGAAACCAACCCAAACTGTCCCCCCCAAACTGTTTAAACCCAGAATGGACACTTGTATTTCTTGGATTGTTTTTGTTCCTTTTAGTTTAACCCTATGCATGTAGGAAAGTTATACGTGATATTATTAATGCCCTTGTTTGTCTTTCTTGTGCATGATAAGTGCAACCACAGTTCTAATTGTAGTGTGCAACAGTGAATCTTTGTGAAGCCAGCCCTAGTGTCGCAGTACTTATTGTTAAGGTACTCAGTTTGGGTTTTTGGTAATGCAGTGTTAGTAATTGTGCCAACAATTATTATCCAAGAAAAGTGCTGGAGCATCCTGGTGTTCTTCTCCTGTGCCCATATCAGAAAGAGAGATTCAGTTTCAAGGAAGTTGAGTGCACTAACTCTACTATCACTCTGTCAACAATGACCTGCCGAAGATGCAGGGAGCCTGGCTAGACCAGCAAGATGTGGCAGTGTTTTGTCTCCTTCTCTTCCACTTCCCCTTTCCTTTTGGGATACCTGCCAGGGTTTCTGTGTCCACCAGGAAGTGCCGAGAGGTGTTCCAGGAGGTCGGGGGAATACCATTGCCCCTGCAGGCATCATTCTTTTCAGGTGAGTGGCCCCGTCACAACAGCCGGCACCTAGGGAAACCTACCAAACCTGTGCATTTTTTAAGATAAGACACCTGGGGGAATCCAAGATGGGGTGACTTGTGGGGCTCTCACCAGGTTCTGTTACCCAGAATCCTTTGGAAACCTCAAGAAAACCACTTTTTCCTCACATTTCGGCCTGTGACATGGAAGAGCCAAAAACATGTCAAAATTGAGGGGGAACCAAAGCGGGTCCAAAAGTGCAGTTTGAAAAAAAACATTTTTAGGCTGACAAGTGCAGCAGAATTGTTATCGGTATAGATGAGACAATGTTGGGTGGTAGGAATTTTGTGGTTTCTTGCAGATTCCGGAAGGTTCCATCACAAAAATGTGGGAAAAATGTGCGATTTCCAGCACAGTTGGAGGTTTGCAGGGCATTGTATGGAGGAATAGTGAGGAAGGGGACAGCCCAAACCCTTGTTTACAGTACGTGGGAAGGGAGGTTTTAGTTCAACAGACAAAAACCCTGGTACTAAGGTGTGGGTGGAATCCCGAAATCACCCTCCAGAAACAGCAGAAATTATAGCTAAGGGCTCTGATAATTTTGTCCTAATCATTAAACCAGGAAAGGAGTGATGGGAGCACATCCCAGCTGACAAATGGTATTTCCAAGAATGATAATACTTTTCTCTTTTACAGATCACACTACAAGGTGTCTATGTGCTGACTGTTGTGTGGTCTCCTTTCAGGTGTGTGCGTGCTTTCAGGTGTGTGCGTGTGGGGTCATGGAGGACCGAAAAGCCCAAACTCCGAAATACGCAATTGACCATGTCGAGCGACACCTTTACTCACTTGGCTGAAAATGTATGGTCCCACTTGGTACGAGTTGTACTCGACCGATTGGATTTCTGCATGGGAGTCATGCAAAGCACACTGGATACCATCTCAACCTGCCTAGTGGCTATCCCTACGCCTGCAAAAATTCTAATGGATATCTTTAATGTCACCAATAAGGATAGAAACATGCAACAGAGTGACGTGTTCTCATTTTTCACCTTATGAGTATTGTAGATTTTGCCAAGAAACAACAGATGAAAAGTGAGATAATATCACATAACTAACTACTTACAACATCACCCCTGGCGTTATATGGTTTAATTTCACCTGTAATTCACTTAAAATTGGAAAATGCGCTCAACTTCGCCTCGAGGCAGCAACGGGATCTCTTCAAGAGATACCATGGGAGCAAAAGGTACTCTGTCATTACCAAATGGATACACATTACAAACGGATGGATAATCCTATGTCTTGTCTTTACATTGTGAATGCTACTAGTCACATCAAGCATGTCAAATTACCGGTGGGTTGGCTGTTTTTGTGTGGAAATATCACTTTCACCTACATTTCTGCTAATATAACTGGTGGACCATGTACCTTTACATGATTAGGACTGATGATGTTTCCATTTCATTCTATACATACTCGGTATTCAAAAGAAGCTGTTCAATTAGGTAAACACTGTGATGGCGAACCTCAATTATTATCCCAATCAGCTTGAGCCTTTCTATTGTAGGCGTGCCTGGGTTAACTGTTTATAATACTCGAATGCTCAATAAGTTGGCATGCTTAATCGTTAAGAATATTAATCACACTTCTATTGCTTTATCTGAATTTGTACTAGATATACATGGTACTAGAAAAGCTGCACTGCAAAACAGAGCTGCTATAGACTATTTGTTATTAAAGCATGATCATAGGTACTCTGAATTTAAAGGCATGTGTTGCTTTAATTTGTCAGACCACTATCAATCCATCTAGCCCATATTGACACTTTACATGCATTTGTGAAAGGAGTAAAACAAGATGTAGATAAAGGGTGATGGGATTTGTTATTCCAGTGGTTGCCCGATTTCAGACAATTACGTAATGTCTTGGGTGTGATACTCATGGTAATTTCTATAGTTATAATATTGTGTTGCTGTGTACAATGCATACCTAATTGCCTTGCAATGCTTAGACCAAAACAAGTTCATTTCACATCTGTATGTTATGAGAGTCATTGGTCAAAGGGTGAAGTGTAATGCTATTCGTATTTACCCACCAGCTCCATCTTGACCACTGAATCCATTTTGTGTTTAATTTAGCTTCAAGCACCGTCTGGTATTTGTCCGCGCACAGCTCGTGCAACATGTTCGCTCTTTCTCACCATGGCAGGGACATAACCGGGAGGAGTGAGGGAAAGATAAGGATGTACCAGAAGAATGTTTATGGTATGTCAGGGAACAAGTTGGTCTTGGGAGTGCACCTTGGGATGTGCCCAAATCTCTAACATGCTCTTTGAACACGGATTGGTACAGCCAGCGTTTAAACAACAACTCACAATATGGGAGGGGGGAGTTTCTAGAATTCTCCTCTCTAGTTTGTTTAAGGTATTTAAGAGGGAAACTTGACGACTGGGGTTAGAGACAAAAATCATACCAGGAAAGGGGCGCCTTTGCCCGGTTCCCATAGAGGGTCTTTTTCTCTCTTTCGATAGTCGTCTGGGTTCTCAACTTGAAGTTGGCAGAGATGATGTCCCTACCTCGGCCCATGTTGATGTATTTTTTATTCTTAATTTTAGCTTCGCATTGTGAATAAATGTATACTCACTGTATACGCAGATATATTATCCATGATTGAATTAGTGTATTTTCATTGTTCGTTTCTATGATCATTATTATTCTACTGCTGTGATTATTTTCGGAAGTGTATTTTTGTTGCTGCATTTGAGCTTCATGTTTCCTCTATTCGAACCTTAAAAAGTGCTTTAATACATTTTTTACTACGAGCTCTGCATTGTTGGAATTCCTTTTATTCGTGTTGCTTCTCAGTCTGAAGTAGAAGCAAAACAACAACTCATCTGGAGCTGGTACTCCTCTGTTCTACACGACCTTTCTTCGCACCCACATAGTCAACACAGAGTTGATCCTCCAACCTGAACACTTTGGTACGATAAGGGTAGAATGCCAATGCTCTTTTTGGGACCAGGCAACGGAGTCTCTCATTTTCCTTAGAAGGATGTGTGGGTGCGTAAAAAGTAGGCAAGGGGATGGATTGGCCTACATGGAAGGGGCATCACTTCTTTTAGAAGAAAGGAGGCCTGTGTATGAAGCATCACTTTGTCAGGATAGATGGAAAGGTAGGGTGGCTTAGATGAGAATGCCTGCAGCTTAAACAGACTAGGCAGATGTAATGGCCACAATGAAGGGCGTTTTCAAAGTGAGCAGCCTGAGAGGACAATTGTGGAGAGGCTCGAAAGGAGCACACATGAGGAATGTCAGAACCAGATTTAAATCACATTGGGGCATTATGAATGGGGAAGGAGGAAACATATGAGTAAGGCCTGTATGCAACCTATTTACAATAGGAGATTTAATCAAAGAAGGCCGATAACACAGCAGTAAGAAAGCAGAGACTGCAGACAATAACCTTAGAGAGTGCCCAAAGCAGAGCCTTTTACAAACAAGCAAACCTTAGAGAGAAGGGCAGAGAGGAGGTCAACAGACTTGTCTGTGCACCATGCCACAAATTTCTTACAGCGACAGGCGTATACCATTTTGGTGGCGTGATGCCTGACTGCCAAGATAATATTACAGACTTCAGGCAGAAGGTCAAAAGCTGTCAACTGCTGTTGCTCAATCTCCACACAAGAAGGCAGAGACTAGACAGGTTTGGGTGGGGAACCCCCCCCCCCTGCTTCTGCGACAGAAGAACCTTCTGAAGGGGCAGTCTGAATGGAGGATAGATGACTGTGCTCACTAGCGTGCAATGCCAACCTCTTCGTAACCAGTCTCGAGCCACAAGGATCACTGTGGCCCAGTCATTCTTGAGCTTCTTGAGAACTCTAGGCAGAAGTGGTATGGGTAGAAAGGCGTACAGGAGGCATGAGCTCCACTCGAGACGAATAGCGTTTGCATAGTGAGTGCAGCCTTGCCAACTCCAATGTGCAACATGGTTGACATTGCGTGTTCTCTGCGGAGGCAAACAGATCTAACCAAGGCTCTCCCCACTGCTGAAAGAGGCCTTGTGCCATCTCTGGATGGAGACCCCACGCTTGATCAACTGGGATGTAGAGGCTTGGATAACAAAGCTCTCAGGGGTGGGGCATTGCATCAGGAAACCTGGGTCGCCCGGTGATGGCGGCGGGTAATAATCCTGCTCACAGGAGCCCCTGTGTTGGCTTTGGACAAGGTACCCAGCAGGACATCGGTAACAGCTTCAGTGAACGACAAAAGGGGTTCGGAGGATGAAGCCCCAGGCTAAAGCAGTCAGTAGTTTAGTCCCAACTGTCTGCTCAAGGCCCAGGACCTGTGCCGCTCTTCGTACCACTATGAAACAGGGTGCTTTCTCCTCCATAACCATGGTAGGGGGAGAAAGAATGTCAGTGTCTGGGAGAGTCTCCAGACTACTGACTTCACCCAGGTCCATCCACCAGTCCACAGGATCCTGGAGCTGGTATTCTAAATGGTCCAACACCCCCTCCCATTCCTCACTGCACCCCAATAGAAGAGAATAAGCGTCCAGATCAGACACAAGGGGCAAGGTCCTTGCCGAAGTCAGCATCGCGCAACGCAGATCCAGCTCTGTGTCTGATTTGGCCATTAGGATGGTGGTGACGCCACCAGGGGGCATGGGCAGCGTCGAGCTTGGAACCGCTGTCGGGGAAGGTTGCGATGGTACAACCTACGCCTGTTCAGATCTATGAACAGATCCATCTGTGCTTCTAGGAGCTGAGGCCAAATCCGCCGGTACAGGGCCTGAGAGCGCTCCAGCAGGGTCAGAATGCCCAAATATGAGGCACATGGTCTCATAAAACTCTATTAGTTGGGCAGGGGATGCTCTGGGAAACTCGGGGAGACATAGAGCCGACACAGATGCAGGCTTCGAGGCCTAGAGTGATGATGCTCCCTTTCCCTCATCTTGATGGCTGACGGATGGGGTGAAATAGAAGAACGTTTGTTCTTCAACAACTTCTTCTTGTGCACCAACTTACCTGAGCGCCCCAATGACTTGGGGTGAGACAACGAAGAGGAAAGGCTCTGTGACCGATTCTGGGACCTTCCTCTTGACTGAGATCAGGACCTATGCGGAGCCGAACACCGGGCCGCAAGGAGCTTAAGGGACTGCTCCCTCAAAGCCTTTGGATTCATGGCTAGGCACTCGGAGTCGTGGTCGCACTCCAGACATCACAAGCACATGAGGTGCAGATCCATCACGGACATCGTCTTATGACAGGACCCGCAGGGCTTGAACCAGGTCTTACTCAAAGACATACTCGATGCACCGGGAGTGCAGACACTCACAAATCTTTGACAAAAAGTCAAAAAAGACCAGTCAAAAATTGAGTGAGGGGTAGCTCCTATTCGGATCAGCGCCTGGCTGGCGCGGAAAGAAAAGAACTGACATCAGTGTGCCGGGGTGTCACCTATATAGGACCCGCAACGTTGTGTCAGGCACGGACACAGAGCCCATCAACGCCACCTATAAGCATGCAGGGTTACTTTCCAAGAAAAATCTCCGGATCCAGACTGACACCTGAGGGAAATTCAAAGGCAAGGAATCTGCAACTAGATGTCTCTATGAGATACATCAGTTTCTATTTCCATCATGGACGAAGAACAAGCTACAGGATGACCATCATGTTGAAGGACTGTGCCCATATATTCTTACAGAAAAGTACTCACACATACAACATACAAATAATCTATTTTAGGCACTGCTAGAGCTTATGGCCATCCAAATGGGTCTTGGAGTGCTAAACAGATTTACAGGCCCTGGTTCATCCAGATTTACACACATAGACAGGTTTTCAATTGCTTTCCACATATGTCCCACATCTGAAGACAGGCAAGGGCCCCAGATATGAAGGACTGGATTAACATTTACAGGGCGGAATAAACAGGCTTCCTCCCCACAAGGGGTGCAGCTTGTACTGGTAAAAAGGCATGTACCCTTAAACTAAAACTGATGCTACCATAACCAATAACCCCATAGCCTTACATGAGGAAAATTGTCATCATTTTATCTGACATTTTTTATATAGTACAATAAAAGAGCAAAGTCTTCATTTGTTTTCTTCTGATCTGGGGAAGGTTCTCCTGATATTTCACCTCCCATGCTTTAGAGTTCTAGAGGTGCAGTTCCAGAGAAACAGTGGGCACAACTATGTAGGACTTGAATTAGTTGATTTCTAGATTTAGTACGCCATTCACTCTGAATTTTCTCTACTACCGTGAACATCTACAATGAAATAGATAGTTGGGTTGTTGTGGGCATAACACGTCAGTGGCGACAGTGTGCTTTCTGTACTTTGCAATGGTCTATTTCCAGAGTTGTTACTATAAAAATAAAGCTTGAATTACAGTCTTAAATGCGAGCAAGTTGAGGAAGAAGATTTACTTTTTTCAAAGGAGTGAAAAAAGTTATACTTGTCAACCATCTTTAGCTGATTAACTTGGTGGCTAGATGTGGCTGTTCATTAGAGGATGAGGCTCAAGCCAGAAAACCCATGATTTAACTTCCTGAGCAAGTGAAGGGGAGAACTCCTCAATTGGAAATTTGTGTAAACAGGCTGGATGAAACTTGTAGTTGTTTTAATAGAAAAGGAGGATAAATGCAACCTTGAGAGGTTTGAGCCTTCAGAAGTATGTCATCCATAGACTATGTTTTCATTTATACTTGGGTGGTTTGAGCCTTCAGAAGAATGCAATCCATAAACTATGCTTTCATTTACACTTGGGTGTCATCTGCATAATTACTGACTGTGAGAGTTGACTATTCCATCAAGAGTCTCAGGGGTTTAATGTAGAGATTAAATGACATGGGAGTGAGGATAGATCTTTATGGAGTTTAATATAACCAAGTCAGTGTCACAACTTCTCTTCCTCAACCTGTTTTCTACTGCTTTGGAAAGAGGTGACACAGCCTAGACATTTGCCACTGAAGCAAATACAGGTTTCAGTGCTGTGAAATAGCCTAGAATGATCACCACTGTTAAAAGCTATGAAGTGAGCTATAAAATGCAAAAACTGGAGGTATTGTTGTCTTATAGGTGATGTTAACTTTGTTTATTTGTTTAGCGCACAATTCCAAAGCGTCTTCCCACTCAAGAAACTGACAATCAATAAGAGTTAAGGGCATGATTTAGAGTATGGTGGACAGGCTACTCTTTTGCACAAGCAAAACATTTGCAGATCGCCAGGGTAACACCAATGCAGTAAAGTAAAATTTACTCCATCTAAGTAAACCTGTTTCTGGCAGCCAGAGGGAGTACAGGCCATTAGAGGTAAGCCATCTAAGTCTACTTAAAGTGGTGTTGGGGCCATTAGCTTTTTTTTTCTTTTCCCAACAATTAACCCCTCCTTTGGTAATTCTTTTCAGAAAATAAAAAACATCTTAAAAATTTGGTGTAAGAGTCACTCACCAAAGACTGCAGTTCATATAACCCCAGTGAGTTCACCGCAGGGCTCACAGTGAACTCTAAATTTGGTGGGCAGAGTAAAGGCAAGTTAGTGGGAATAAAGCCCTCTGCTCCCCTGACTGCCTTTACTCCATTTGCCAATGCCTAAATCAGGAACTAAGACTAGATATAAATAAAGCATGAATCAGTGGGAAGTCTATCTACCACAAAAGTATTATTTTTTAATGTTTTCTAAATTTAGTTATGTTTTACTCGCAACATAAAGGAAGGAAAAGGGGGTTCAATTGTTCTGCTGCTGCTATTGAGAATGCTCTGTGACCATGACTATCATTCAATATGTTGAAGTTGTTTCTGTGTTTCTCTTAGTGTGGAATCCTGACTGATCATTAGCAATTCTTTCTCTTTAACGGATATCGCAAAATAGTCAACTGCACACTTTTCAATGGATTTCCCAGGCCCTGGAAAATTAAATAAAGGAGGGTACTTGATTACGATGGGCATGAAACTTTTTTGAGTAAAGGCACTGTAGGGAAATGCCTCTATGGCATGGTTACCCCCTGACATTTTGCCTTTGCTGATGCCAAGTTATCATTTGAAAGTGTGCTGGGACCCTGCTAACCAGGCCCCAGCACCAGTGTTCTTTCCCTAAACTGTACCTTTGCCTCCACAATTGGCACAACCCTGGCACCCAGGTAAGTCCCTTGTAACTGGTACCCCTGGTACCAAGGGCCCTGATGCCAGGGAAGGTCCCTAAGGGCAGCAGCATGTCTTATACCACCCTGGGGACCCCTCACTCAGCACATACACACTGCTTGCCAGCTTGTGTGTGCTGGCGGGGAGAAAATGACTAAGTCGACATGGCACTCCCCTCAGAGTGCCATGCCAACCTCACACTGCCTATGGCATAGATAAGTCACCCCTCCAGCAGGCCTTACAGCCCTAAGGCAGGGTGCACTATACCACAGGTGAGGGCATATGTGCATGAGCACTATGCCCCTACAGTGTCTAAGCAAAACCTTAGACATTGTAAGTGCAGGGTAGCTATAAGAGTATATGGTCTAGGAGTTTGTCAAACACTAACTCCACAGTTCCATAATGCCTACACTGAAAACTGGGAAGTTTGTTATCAAACTTCTCAGCACAATAAATGCACACTGATGCCAGTGTGCAATGTATTGTAAAATACACCCAGAGGGCATCTTCGAAGTGCCCCCTGAATACATGCCCGACTTCTAGTGTAGGCTGACCAGTTCCTGCCAGCCTGCCACACACCAGATATGTTGCTGGGGAGAGTGCCTTTGTCACTCTGTTGCCAGGAACAAAGCCTGTACTGGGTGGAGGTGCTTCTCACCTCCCCCTGCAGAAACTAACAGCTGGCGGTGAGCCTCAAAGGCTCACCCCTTTTCTCACCATGCCCCAGGGCACCCCAGGTAGTGGAGATGCCCGCCCCTCCGGCCACTGCCCCCACTTTTGGCGGTAAGGCTGGAGGAGATAATGAGAAAAACAAGGAGGAGTCACCCACCAGTCAGGACAGCCCCTAAGGTATCCTGAGCTGAGCTGACCCCTACCTTGAGAAATCCTCCATCTTGAGTTTGGAGGATTCCCCCAATAGGATTAGGGATGTGCCCCCTCCCCACAGGGAGGAGGCACAAAAAAGGGAGGAGGCACAAAAAAGGGTGTAGCCACCCTCAAGGACAGTAGCCACTGGCTACTGCCCTCCCAGACCTAAACACACCCCTAAATTCAGTATTTAGGGGCTCCCCAGATCCCAGGAAATCAGATTCCTGCAACCTGAAGAAAGAAGAAGGACTGCTGACCTACAAGCCTGCAGAGAAGGAGGAAGACAACAAATGATTTGGCCTCAGCCCTACCGGCCTGTCTCCAACTTCGAAAACCTGCTCCAGCGACGAATCCGACAGGGACCAGCGACCTCTGAAGCCTCAGAGGACTGCCCTGGACTACAGGACCAAGAAACTCCTGTGAACAGCAGCCCTGTTCAAAACCAGCTACTTCTTTGCAACAAAGAAGCAACTTCCAAACACTTCACGTTTCCCGCCGGAAGCATGAGACGCTACACTCTGCACCCGATGCCCCCGGCTCGACCTGCGGAAAACCAACACCTCAGGGAGGACTCCCCGGCGACTGCGAGCCCGTGAGTAACTAGAGACGACCACCCCTGAGCCCCCACAGCGACCGCCTGCAGAGAGAATCCAGAGGCTCACCCTCACCGTGACTGCCTGTAACAAGGGACCTGACGCCTGGAACCAACACTGCACCCGCAGCCCCCAGGACCTGAAGGACCCGAACTTCGACGCAGGAGTGACCACCCAGGCGACCCTCTGCCTTGCCCAGGTGGTGGCTGTCCCGAGAAGCCCCCCTGTGCCTGCCTGCACCGCTAGAGAGACCCCCGGGTCCCTACATTGAAACCTATACAAAACCTGACGCCTGCTTTGCTCACTGCACCCGGCCGCCCCTGTGCCGCTGAGGGTGTACCTTATGTGCCTTCTCGTGTCCCCCCGGTGCTCTATAAAACCCCCCTGGTCCGCCCCCCGAGGACGCAGGTACTTACCTGCTGGCAGACTGGAACTGGAGCACCCCTGTTCTCCATAGGCGCCTATATGTTTTGGGAACGTCTTTGACCTCTGCACCTGACCGACCCTGAGCTGCTGGTGTGGTAACTTTGGGGTTGCCTTGAACCACCAACGGTGGGCTGCCTATGCCCCAGGACTAAGACTTGTAAGTGTTTTACTTACCTCCTAATCTAACCTTTATTTACCTCCCCCAGGAACTGTTGATTTTTGCAGAGTCCACTTTGAAAATAGCTTATTGTCATTTTTACAAAGACTGTACATGATATTGTTTTCATTCAAAGTTCCTAAAGTATCTAAGTGAAGTACCTTACATTTAAAGTATTAACTGTAAATCTTGAATCTGTGGTTCTTAAAATAAACTAAGAAATTAAAATGTCACTTACCCAGTGTACATCTGTTCGTGGCATCAGTCGCTGAGATTCACATGTTCTGCAATAGCTCGCCATCTGGTGTTGGGTCGGAGTGTTACAAGTTGTTTTTCTTCGAAGAAGTGTTTTCGAGTCACGGGACCGAGTGACTCCTCCTTCTGTGCTCATTGCGCATGGGCGTCGACTCCATCTTCGATTGTTTTCCCCGCAGAGGGTGAGGTAGGAGTTGTACTATAGTAATAGTGCCCGCGCAATGAAATGTGTAAGTATGTACCTATTAAAGGTTTAAATAATATATATACAAATGTACAAAATTGAAGGTAACTTCTGAACTGCTACAGGCTTCCGGGGAGGTGGGTGGGCACATGTGAATCTCAGCGACTGATGCCACGAACAGATGTACACTGGGTAAGTGACATTTTCAGTTCGATGGCATCTGTCGCTGTAGATACACATGTTCTGCATAGACTAGTAAGCAGTTATTTCCCCATAAGCTGTGGTTTAGCCTGTAGGAGTAGAAGTTGTCTGAAATAGAGTTCTTAATACAGCTTGACCTACTGTAGCTTGTTGTGCGGATAGCACATCTATACAGTAGTGTTTGGTGAATGTGTGAGGCGTAGACCATGTGGCTGCCTTACATATTTCATGCATTGGGATGTTTCCTAAAAAGGCCATTGAAGCACCTTTTTTCCTTGTTGAATGTGGGAGTAATGGGCAGTTGTCTTTTTGCTTTAAGGTAGCAGATTTGGATGCATTTAACTATCCATCTGGCTATACCTTGTTTTGATATTGGGTTACCTGCATGAGGTTTTTGGAATGCAATAAATAGCTGTTTAGTCTTTCTGATGTTCTTTGTTCTGTCAATGTAGTACATTAATGCTCTTTTGACATCTAATGTATGTAGTGCTCTTTCAGCCACAGAATCTGGCTGTGGGAAAAAAACTGGTAGTTCTACCGTTTGATTTAGATGGAACGGTGAAATAACTTTTGGTAAAAATTTAGGATTAGGTCGTAGGACGACCTTATTTTTATGTATTTGTATAAAAGGTTCTTGTGTTGTGAACGCTTGAATTTCACTTACTCTTCTTAGAGATGTAATGGCGATGAGAAAGGCAACTTTCCAGGTTAGGAATTGTATTCCGCAAGAGTGCATGGGTTCGAAAGGTGGGCCCATGAGTCTTGTTAGGACCACGTTTAGGTTCCATGAAGGAACAGGTGGTGTTCTTGGTGGTATAATTCTTTTAAGACCTTCTATGAATGCTTTGATGACTGGTATCCTATACAAGGAAGTTGAATAGGTAGTCTGCAGGTATGCAGATATTGCTGCAAGGTGTATTTTAATAGAAGAGAAGGCTAGCTTTGCTTTTTGTAAATGGAGCAAGTAATTTACTATATGTTTTGGAGTTGCGTGTAGTGGTTGTATCTGATTATGATGGCAGTAACAAACAAATCTTTTCCACTTACTTGCGTAGCAGTGTCTAGTGGATGGCCTTCTGGCCTGCTTTATGACTTCCATACACTCTTGGCTAAGTTGTAAGTGTCCGAATTCTAGGATTTCAGGAGCCAGATTGCTAGATTCAACGATGCTGGATCTGGGTGTCTGATCTGTTGGTTGTGTTGCGTTAACAGATCTGGTTTGTTGGGCAGTTTGATGTGGGGTACTACAGAGAGATCTAGCAGTGTTGTGTACCAGGGTTGTCTTGCCCACGTTGGTGCTATTAAAATGAGTTTGAGTTTGTTTTGACTCAATTTGTTTACTAGATAAGGAAGGAGAGGGAGAGGAGGAAAAGCGTAAGCTAATATTCCTGACCAGTTCATCCATAGGGCATTGCCTTGGGATTGCTTGTGTGGGTATCTGGACGCGAAGTTTTGGCATTTTGCGTTCTCTTTTGTTGCAAATAAGTCTATTTGAGGTGTTCCCCAGAGTGTGAAGTAGGTGTTTAGAATTTGTGGGTGGATTTCCCATTCGTGGACTTGCTGGTGATCGAGAGAGATTGTCTGCCAGTTGATTCTGGATCCCTGGAATAAACTGTGCTATTAGACGAATTTGATGGTGGATTGCCCACTTCCATATGTTTTGACCTAATAAGCTTAACTGCGTTGAATGTGTTCCTCCTTGTTTGTTTAGATAATACATCGTTGTCATGTTGTCTGTTTTGACAAGGATGTATTTGTGGATTATGATTTGTTGGAAAGCTTTTAGTGCTTGAAAAACTGCTAATAATTCTAGATGATTTATATGCAGTTTTGTTTGATGTATGTTCCATTGTCCTCTTATGTTGTGTTGATTGAGATGTGCTCCCCACCCTGTCATGGAAGCATCTGTTGTTATTACGTACTGTGGCACTGGGTCTTGGAAAGGCCGCCCTTTGTTTAAATTTATACTGTTCCACCATAGAAGCGAGAGGTAAGTTTGGCGGTCTATTAACACCAGATCTAGAAGGTGACCCTGTGCTTGAGACCACTGTGAGGCTAGGCACTGTTGTAAGGGCCTCATGTGCAGTCTTGCGTTTGGGACAATGGCTATGCATGAGGACACCATGCCTAGGAGCTGTAGTATTGTTCTTGCTTGTATTGTCTGATTTGGAGACATGTGTTGAATGACTCTGTTGAAATTGTGAATTCTTTGTGGAGTTGGCGTTGCTACTCCTTTTGTCGTGTCTATTATGGCTCCTAGATATTGCTGTACTTTGCTTGGCTGAATGTTGGATTTTGCAAAGTTGACGGTGAACCCTAGTTTGTAGAGGGTTTGTATGACTTGATTTGTGTGGTTTGAGCATTGTGTGAGCGAAGTGGTTTTGATTAGCCAGTCGTCTAGATACGGGAATACATGTATTTGCTGCCTTCTGATGTGTGCAGCGACTACTGCTAGGCATTTTGTGAATACTCTTGGAGCGGTTGTTAAACCAAAAGGCAATATTTTGAATTGGTAATGTATTCCTTTGAATACAAACCTTAGATATTTTCTGTGTGATTGATGTATTGGTATATGGAAATATGCGTCTTTGAGGTCTAGGGTTGTCATGTAGTTGTGTTTTTTGAGCAATGGTAACACTTCTTGTAGTGTGACCATGTGAAAGTGGTCTGATTTGATGAATGTGTTTACTACTCTGAGGTCTAGAATTGGTCTCAGTGTTTTGTCCTTTTTTGGTATCAAAAAGTACAGTGAATAAACTCCTGTGTTTATTTGTGTGCTTGGTACTAATTCTATTGCATTTTTTTGCAGTAGTGCTTGAACTTCTATCTCTAGAAGCTGTGAATGGTGTTTTGATAAATTTTGTGATTTTGGTGGTATGTCTGGAGGGAATTGCAGGAATTCTATGCAATAACCATGTTGGATAATTGCTAGGACCCATGTGTCTGTAGTTATTTCCTCCCATGCTTCGTAATATTGACTTATCCTTCCCCCCACTGGTGTTGTGTGGGGGGGGGTGAGTGACGTGTGAGTCACTGCTTGTTGGTAGTGGTTTTGGGGCTTTGAAATCTTCCTCTATTCCTAGGGAATTGCCCTCCTCTATACTGGCCCCGAAAGCCTCCCCTGTACTGTCCCTGGTAGGTGGACGGTGCGGACTGTGAGGTACT
The DNA here is from genome assembly GCF_031143425.1 of Pleurodeles waltl. Classification (NCBI taxonomy): domain Eukaryota; kingdom Metazoa; phylum Chordata; class Amphibia; order Caudata; family Salamandridae; genus Pleurodeles; species Pleurodeles waltl. The sequence continues at coordinate 969,440,737 of NC_090446.1, read as the reverse complement.
AGCTTGTGTGGCCTGACCCCGAAACCCTCCTCTAAAAGGTGTTTTGAGGAAGGTGGTATAAGATCCTCTGCTCTGCGGGGAGTAGAGTGCGCCCATGGCCTTGGCAGTGTCAGTGTCCTTTTTGAGCTTTTCTATGGCTGTGTCGACCTCCGGACCGAACAGAAGTTTTTCGTTTACTGGCATGTTAAGTACTGCCTGCTGAATTTCTGGCTTGAATCCAGACGTTCTGAGCCATGCGTGCCTACGGATGGTAACCGACGTATTAATGGTCCTTGCGGCTGTGTCTGCTGCATCCATAGAGGAGCGTATTTGATTGTTGGAAATGTTTTGACCCTCCTCAACAACCTGTTTTGCTCTTTTTTGTAGATCTTTTGGGAGATGTTCAATGAGATGCTGCATCTCATCCCAGTGGGCTCTGTCGTATCGCGCTAGCAGCGCTTGTGAGTTTGCGATGCGCCACTGGTTTGCTGCTTGGACAGCGACCCTCTTCCCGGCTGCATCGAACTTTCTGCTTTCTTTATCTGGGGGAGGTGCATCCCCAGAAGTGTGTGAATTTGCCCGTTTTCTGGCAGCCCCTACCACCACAGAGTCTGGTGGCAGCTGAGAGGTGATGAATACAGGGTCCGTAGGAGGCGCCTTATACTTTTTGTCCACTCTAGGCGTTACTGCCCTACTTTTAACTGGTTCCTTGAAGATCTCCTTTGCATGGCGTAGCATGCCTGGGAGCATAGGCAGGCTTTGGTAGGAGCTGTGGGTGGAGGAGAGGGTGTTAAATAAAAAGTCATCCTCTACTTGTTCAGAGTGTAGTTCCACATTATGGAACTGTGCTGCTCTAGCCACCACTTGTGAATAGGCTGTGCTGTCCTCAGGTGGTGATGGCCTAGTTGGGTATGTGTCTGGGCTGTTATCAGACACTGGTGCATCGTACAAGTCCTACGCGTCTTGATCTTGGTCATCGTGGCTCATGGCGGTGTGAGCTGGCGAATGTGACGGGGTGTAAGTTGGCGAAGCCGGAGTTACAGGTGGAGGCGAGGGAGGAGGTGTTACCTTCTTTGCTGTTTGTTGCTGAGGAGCCTCTAGTGCTATAAACTGAAGTGTTCTCTTTCTTTTGACAGGTGGAAGGGTACTGATCTTCCCTGTCCCCTGCTGAATAAAGATACGCTTTTGCGTGTGATCCACTTCAGTGGATTGCAGTTCCTGTTCGAATCTGTGTTTTTTCATTTGTGAAGACATAGAATGCTCTTTAGTATAGGAGCCTGAAACTGGGTCTGTTGGTGCTTTTTTCGGCTCCGAAAACCCTGTTGTTTGTCTTTTCGGCTCCGAGGTAACCTTCCTCTTCTTTTGTGCCGAAAAATCTTGGCCCCTATGGTCTTCGGCGCCACTGTCTCGGCGTCGATCCGTGTCGACACCGAACTCTCGGTGTCGATGCTTCTCTTTAGCACTCTCTCGGTCCCGAGGAGGCTGCGTGCCGGTGTCTCGACCGGAGTCGGACGATCTCGACACTGAATGGGCCTTTTTCGGTGCCGATTGTTGGTCACCGGTAATTTGGGTTGAGCCATGGCCGGTTGGCAGTGGCGTCCCCTGGGCCTTTTTGCCTTTTTTAAGTTCTGATCTCGACGTCTTACTCACAGTTTTTGTATTGTCGAGTTCGTCGGAGTCTGAATCCTGGATGGAAAAGGATTCCTCCTGTTCCTCTTCTGTCTCGAACTGTCGATGCTCCTTTGGCGTGGACGCCATCTGCAGTCTTCTCGCTCGACGGTCGCGCAGAGTTTTTCGGGACCGGAACGCCCGACAGGCCTCACAGGATTCTTCGCTGTGCTCGGGTGACAGGCACAGGTTACAGACCGAGTGTTGGTCCGTATAAGGATATTTGTTGTGGCATTCAGGGCAGAATCGAAACGGGGTCCGTTCCATCGGCGTTGTTCTCCACGCGGTCGGGCCGACTAGGCCCCGACGGTGTGCCGAAATCTACCCCGAAGGGCACCGAAGCGCTTCGATGTTCAATGCGTCGTCGTGTGTGTTTATCTCGAACCGGATCGCAACGATACCGTCGAAAATCTTCAGTTTTCAGCTATCTTTCCGTTCCGAAACTCGGAGCGACAGGAACACGTCCGAACCCGATGGCGGAAAGAAAACAATCGAAGATGGAGTCGACGCCCATGCGCAATGAGCACAGAAGGAGGAGTCACTCGGTCCCGTGACTCGAAAACACTTCTTCGAAGAAAAACAACTTGTAACACTCCGACCCAACACCAGATGGCGAGCTATTGCAGAACATGTGTATCTACAGCGACAGATGCCATTGAACATATATTTTTCAATATAAAAACCTATTGGCCTGGAGTAAGTCTTTGAGTGTGTGTTCCTCATTTATTGATGGGGTGTGTACAACAAATGCTTAACACTACCCTCTGATAAGCCTACTGCTCGACCACACTACCACAAAATAGAGCATTAGAATTATCTAATTTTGCCACTATCTTACCTCTAAGGGGAACCCTTGGACTCTGTGCACACTATCTCTTACTTTGAGATAGTATATACAGAGCCAACTTCCTACAGTGCCCAAAGCAGAGCCCCACTGGGCCAAAGAAAGAATGAACAGAATAACCTCGGACAGAGGGGCAGAAAGGGGATCAACAGATTTGTTGGTACACCATGCCATAAATTTATTCCAACAACAGGTGTGGAAAATGTCACTTACCCAGTGTACATCTGTTCGTGGCATTAGTTGCTGCATATTCACATGCTGTGCATAGTCCGCCGTCTGGTGTTGGGTCGGAGTGTTACAAGTTGTTTTTCTTCGAAGAAGTCTTTTCGAGTCACGAGACCGAGGGACTCCTCCTCCTTTGGTTCCATTGCGCATGGGCGTCGACTCCATGTTAGATTGTTTTCCCCGCAGAGGGTGAGGTAGGAGTTGTGTATGTTAGTAATAGTGCCCATGCAATGGAATGAATAAGTATGTACAAAATGAAGGTTAAAATAATATATTTACAAATGTACAAATGTTGAAGATTACTTCCAAACGGCTACAGGCTCCCGGGGAGGCGGGTGGGGGGCGCATGTGAATCTGCAGCGACTAATGCCACGAACAGATGTACACTGGGTAAGTGACATTTTCCGTTCAGTGGCATGTGTAGCTGCAGATACACATGCTGTGCATAGACTAGTAAGCAGTTATCTCCCCAAAAGCGGTGGTTCAGCCTGTAAGAGTGGAAGTAGTTTGAAATAAAGTTCTTAGTACAGCTTGACCTACTGTGGCTTGTTGTGCAGATAACACATCTACACAGTAGTGCTTAGTAAATGTGTGAGGCGTAGACCATGTTGCTGCCTTACATATTTCGTTCATTGGAATATTTCCTAGAAAGGCCATGGTAGCACCTTTCTTTCTGGTTGAGTGTGCCTTTGGTGTAATAGGCAGCTCTCTCTTTGCTTTAAGATAGCAGGTTTGGATGCACCTAACTATCCATCTGGCTATACCTTGTTTTGATATTGGATTTCCTGTATGAGGTTTTTGAAATGCAATAAATAGTTGTTTTGTTTTCCTAATTAGTTTTGTTCTGTCAATGTAGTACATTAGTGCTCTTTTGATGTCTAATGTATGTAGTGCTCTTTCAGCTATTGAGTCTGGCTGTGGAAAGAACACTGGTAATTCTACTGTTTGATTTAAGTGGAACGGTGAGATAACCTTTGGTAAGAATTTTGGGTTGGTTCTTAGAACTACCTTATTTTTGTGTATTTGAATAAATGGTTCTTGTATAGTAAACGCCTGAATTTCACTTACTCTTCTTAGAGATGTAATGGCAACGAGAAATGCAACTTTCCACGTTAAGTATTGCATTTCGCAAGAATGCATGGGTTCGAAAGGTGGGCCCATGAGTCTTGTTAAGACAATATTGAGGTTCCATGAAGGAACAGGTGGTGTCCTTGGTGGTATAATTCTCTTTAGTCCTTCCATAAACGCTTTTATGACAGGTATTCTAAATAGGGAAGTTGAATGAGTAATTTGCAGGTATGCAGATATTGCTGCGAGATGTATCTTTATGGAAGAGAAAGCTAGATTTGACTTTTGCAAATGTAGCAAATACCCTACTACATCTTTTGGAGATGCATGCAATGGTTGAATTTGATTATTATGACAGTAACAAACAAATCTTTTCCATTTACTTGCATAGCAGTGTCTAGTGGAAGGTTTTCTAGCTTGTTTTATGACCTCCATACACTCTTGAGTGAGGCCTAAGTGTCCAAATTCTAGGATTTCAGGAGCCAAATTGCTAGATTCAGCGATGCAGGATTTGGATGCCTGATCTGTTGTTTGTGTTGTGTTAATAGATCTGGCCTGTTGGGTAGTTTGACATGAGGTACTACTGAAAGGTCTAGTAGTGTGGTATACCAAGGTTGTCTTGCCCATGTTGGTGCTATTAGTATGAGTTTGAGTTTGTTTTGACTCAATCTGTTTACTAGATATGGAAGGAGAGGGAGAGGGGGAAAAGCGTACGCAAATATCCCTGACCAATTCATCCATAGAGCATTGCCTTGGGATTGCTGGTGTGGGTACCTGAATGCGAAGTTTTGGCATTTTGCGTTTTCTTTTGTTGCAAATAGATCTATTTGAGGTGTTCCCCAAATTTGAAAGTAATTGTTCAGGATTTGGGGGTGAATTTCCCATTCGTGGACCTGTTGGTGATCCAGAGAGAGATTGTCTGCTAGCTGGTTCTGGATCCCTGGAATAAATTGTGCCATTAGGCGAATGTGGTTGTGAATTGCCCAATGCCATATTTTTTGTGTTAGGAGACACAACTGTGTCGAGTGTGTCCCCCCCTGTTTGTTTAAATAATACATTGTCGTCATGTTGTCTGTTTTGACAAGAATGTATTTGTGGGTTATCATGGGTTGGAATGCTTTCAGCGCTAGAAATACTGCTAACAGTTCTAGGTGATTTATATGAAATTTTCTTTGATGTACGTCCCATTGTCCTTGGATGCTGTGTTGATCGAGGTGTGCTCCCCACCCTGTCATGGAAGCATCTGTTGTTATCACGTATTGTGGCACTGGGTCTTGGAAAGGCCGCCCTTTGTTTAAATTTGTACTGTTCCACCATAGAAGCGAGATGTATGTTTGGTGGTCTATCAACACCAGATCTAGTAGTTGACCCTGTGCATGTGACCATTGTGATGCTAGGCACTGTTGTAAGGGCCGTATGTGCAATCTTGCGTTTGGGACAATGGCTATGCATGAGGACATCATGCCTAGGAGTTTTAATACCATCTTTGCATGTATCTTTTGAGTTGGATACATGGCTTGTATCACCTTGTGAAAATTTTGAACCCTTTGTGGACTTGGAGTGGCTATCCCTTTTGTTGTGTTGATTGTCGCTCCTAAGTATTGCTGTGTTTGACATGGTAAAAGATGTGACTTTGCATAGTTGATGGAGAAACCCAGCTTGTAAAGGGTTTGTATAACATAATCTGTGTGGTGTGAACACTTTGTTAGCGAGTTGGTCTTGATTAGCCAATCGTCTAGGTACGGGAACACATGTATTTGCTGCCTTCTGATGTGTGCAGCTACTACTGCTAGACACTTTGTAAAGACTCTTGGCGCTGTTGTTATTCCGAATGGCAACACTTTGAATTGGTAATGTATTCCTTTGAATACGAACCTTAGGTATTTTCTGTGCGAGGGATGTATCGGTATATGGAAATACGCATCTTTTAGATCTAATGTTGTCATGTAGTCTTGCTGTTTCAGCAGTGGGATTACGTCTTGTAATGTGACCATGTGAAAGTGGTCTGATTTGATGTAGGTGTTTAGTGTTCTGAGATCTAGTATTGGTCTTAGAGTTTTGTCCTTTTTGAGTATTAGAAAGTACAGTGAGTAAACTCCTGTGTTCTTTTGTGGACCTGGTACTAATTCTATTGCGCCTTTTTGAAGTAATGCTTGAACTTCTAGTCCTAGAAGGTCTATATGCTGTTTGGACATATTGTGTGTTTTCGGTGGGACGTTTGGAGGGAGTTGGAGAAATTCTATGCAATAACCATGTTGGATAATTGCTAAGACCCAAGTGTCTGTTGTAATTTTCTCCCAAGATTTGTAGAACTGGCTTAGTCTTCCCCCCACTGGTGTTGTGTGAAGGGGTTGAGTGACCTGTGAGTCACTGCTTGTTTTGAGGGGTTTTTGGACCTTGAAATTTTCCCCGGTTTCTAGGGAATTGCACCCCTTTGTATTGGCCCCGAAAGCCTCCCCTTTGGTATTGTCTCTGGTAGGTAAACGGTGTTGTTTGTGAGGTGCTGGCTTGTGTGGCTTGACCTCGAAACCCTCCTCTGAAAGTAGTTTTGCGAAATGTGCCAAATGTGCCTATGCCCTGCGGGGAATAGAGTGCGCCCATGGCTTTAGCTGTATCAGTGTCTTTCTTTAATTTTTCAATTGCAGTGTCCACCTCTGGGCCAAACAATTGTTGTTCATTGAACGGCATGTTGAGCACTGCCTGTTGTATCTCAGGTTTGAAGCCGGATGTGCGCAGCCATGCGTGCCTCCTTATTGTTACAGCAGTATTTATTGTTCTTGCAGCTGTATCTGCTGCATCCATAGAAGAACGGATTTGGTTGTTGGATATATTCTGTCCCTCTTCAACCACTTGTTATGCCCGTTTCTGGAATTCTTTGGGAAGGTGCTCGATGAGATGCTGCATCTCGTCCCAATGGGCTCGGTCATATCTCGCTAGGAGTGCTTGCGAGTTAGCGATGCGCCATTGGTTTGCAGCTTGTGCTGCAACCCTTTTCCCCGCTGCATCAAACTTGCGGCTCTCCTTGTCAGGAGGTGGTGCGTCGCCTGATGTGTGTGAGTTGGCTCTTTTCCGAGCTGCTCCTACGACAACTGAATCTGGTGTCAGTTGTGATGTAATAAAAGCAGGGTCTGTGGGCAGTGCCTTGTATTTCTTCTCCACCCTTGGAGTAATCGCTCTGCTTTTTACTGGCTCCTTAAAAATTTGTTTAGCGTGCCTTAGCATCCCCGGGAGCATAGGAAGGCTTTGATAATTGCTATGGGTGGAGGACAGGGTGTTAAAGAGGAAGTCATCCTCGATAGGCTCTGAATGTAGCGATACATTATGAAACTCTGCTGCCCTAGCTACCACCTGTGCGTATGCCGTACTGTCCTCAGGTGGTGAGGGCTTAGTGGGGTACGACTCAGGGCTATTGTCCAATACTGGAGCGTCATAGAGATCCCATGCGTCCTGATCATCTTGGCTCATGGTGGTATGAGCTGGTGATTGTGGGGGAGTCTGTGCCGGTGATATATGAGTTGCCGGTGGTGGAGAGGGTGGTGGAGTTACCTTCTTTACCACTTTTGCTTGTGGTGTCTTGTTTTGTTGTTGGAAATCTAGTTTCCTTTTTCTTCTGATTGGGGGAAGAGTGCTGATCTTCCCTGTACCACTTTGTATAAAGATCCGCTTTTGCGTGTGATCTACGTCTGTAGTTTGTAATTCCTCCTCAAATTTATGTCTTTGTAGTTGGGAGGACAGTGATTGTTCCTCTGAGTAGGAACTGTCTTTCGGTTCGGTTGCTGGGCGTTTTGGCACCGAAACCGTGTTTTTTGTTGTTTTCGGCTCCGACGAGATTTTCCTCTTTTTCGGTGTCGCACCCTCTCGGTGTCGACCATCTTCGGCGCCGCTATCTCTGTGCCGAGCTGCTTCGGTGCCGCTGTCTCTGTGCCGAGCAGCTTCGGTGCCGCTGTCTCTGTGCCGAGCAGCTTCGGTGCCGCTGTCTCGGTGTCGACCCTTTTCTGCGGCACTTTCCCGGTCCCGAGATTGCTGCGTGCCTGTGTCTCGACCTGAGTCGGACGACCTCGGCACCAGCTCGCCCTTTCTCGGTGCCGATGGACGGTCACCTACTTTATGGGTTGAGCCATGGCCTGTTGGCAGTGGCGTCCCCTGGGCTTTGTCTGTTTTTCCGTGTGATGCTTGTTTTGACGTCTTACTCACGGTTACTTCGACGTCGAATTCTTCGGAATCCGATTCGTGGATGGAGAATGCTTCTTCTCCCTCTTCCTCGAACCGTTGTTGTCTTGTCGGCGTGGAGGCCATCTGCAACCTTCTGGCTCTTCGGTCTCGGAGCGTTTTTCTCGACCGAAATGCTCAACAGGCCTCACACGTCTCTTCTTTGTGCTCGAGTGACAGGCACAAGTTACAGACCAAATGTTGGTCTGTATAGGGATATTTACTGTGGCATTTAGGACAGAATCGGAACGGGGTCCGTTCCATCAGTCTCGATGTTGCACGCGGTCGGGCCGACCAGGCCCCGACGGGGGATCAAAATTACCCCGAAGGGCTACCGGAGCTCTTCCAGATTCGGTGTCGACTCTAATCTAACCCGATACCGAACGAAACAATACCGACTAATTTTCCGTTGATTCTGGCTATCTTTCCGACCCGAAACACGGAGCGAAAAGGAACACGTACGAACCCGATGGCGGAAAAAAAACAATCTAACATGGAGTCGACGCCCATGCGCAATGGAACCAAAGGAGGAGGAGTCCCTCGGTCTCGTGACTCGAAAAGACTTCTTCGAAGAAAAACAACTTGTAACACTCCGACCCAACACCAGACGGCGGACTATGCACAGCATGTGTATCTGCAGCTACACATGCCACCGAACATACAGTTTTGGTTGATGGACACCTGGCTGCCAAGATAACATCGCAGACTTCCAGTGGAAGGGCAAAAGCCATCAACTGTCGCCGTTCAGTCTACACGCATGAAGGCGGAGGTTGGACAGGTTCGGGTGAAGAACCGTCCCCTGTTGCTGCGACAGAAGATCCGCCCGAAGAGGCAGTCTTAGTGGAGGATCGATGGACATGCTCAATGGCTCTCAATACCATACTCTCCGTGCCCAGTCTGGAGCCACCAAGATGACTTGGGCCCAGTCATCCCTTGATTTTCTTGAGAACTCTGGACAGAAGAGGTATAGGTGGAAAGGCATAAAGGAAGAACGAGTTCCACTCGAGGCGAAAAGCGTCTCAGAGCGAGTGCCGCAATGGAAACTCCAACGCACAAAATAGCTGGCATTGCGTATTCTATGTGGAGGCGAACAGATCTAAGCAAGGCTCTCTCCACTGCTGAAAGAGACCATGTCAGAGAGATTCCCCTGATGCTGCGCCCACTGGAACTTCAGGTCCCACTGCAGAGCCCGCATAGGCCATCTGGCATGTGTTACTAGCAGGATGCAGGAGGGCATGACACCCAGCAGCCTCAAGAGTCAGTCTGACCGAAATCCAAGACCAAGGCTGAAAGATCGGAATCATAGCCTTAATGTCTTGGACTCGCTTTTCGGGAGGATAAGCCCAAAACTGCACTGTGTCCAGAACCGCTCCGATGAAAGGGAGCATCTGAGAGGGAGTCAGGTGTGACTTTGGCACGTTTATAGTGAACCCCAGCGTGTGCAGGATGTTCGCTGTAGTCTGAAGGTGGGAGATGACTTACTGGGGCGGGTCCGCCTTCAACAGCCAGTCATCGAGGTAGGGGAATCCTGAGCCCCCTAACCTGCGCAGATAAGCTGCAACCACCGCCATCACTTTCGTGAACACCCAAGGGCCGCTGGTAAGGCCGAAGGGGAGCACGGTAAACTGAAAGTGCTTGCGACCTACCACGAATCGTAGGTAATGTCTGTGGGCAGGCAGGATGGGGATGTGGAAATAAGCGTCCTGCAAGTCCAACGCTACCATCCAGTCTCCTGGATCCAAGGCAGACAAAACCTGAGCCAGGGTGAGCATTTTGAATTTCTCCTTGAGGAAGTAGTTTAGGTTCTGAAGGTGTAGGATAGGACGTAAACCCTTGTCCTTTTTTGGTATCAGAAAGTAGCTGGAATAACAACCACGACCTACTTCTGGCACAGGGACCTTTTCTATAGCTGCTCCCTTGGCCAAGAGAGCTGCGACTTCCTGGCGGAGAAGCGCCAAATGATCCTCTGGAAGGAGACTGAAGGATGGTGGCATGGTTGGTGGAGCAGATTTGAAAGGGAGTAGCCCTTTTGAACTATCTGTAAAACCCACCTGTCCATGGTGATGTTTTCCCAATGGGGCAGGTGATGGCGAACCCTGCCTTCAACTGGACGGAAGTGAGTGGACGGACTAGGAGGGTTTGGAGGCTGCAGTGGCGGCAGAGATGGACTGGGCAGACCTCTGGTTTCCTGTCCCACGGCCACGTGGAATTCCGCGTCCCAAGCCACGCAGAGGCTGAACATCATGGGTGGCACAGTGGCTGGGTGGAGGACGCGACAGGGAGCCCCTTCTGTGGCCACGAAAGGGGTGAAAAGCAGACTGTGGGGGGCGAGGGTCAGAGCAAAGACAGAGGGACCGAGCCTTAGCCGGGAATCCTTGAATCTCTCCAAGGCCGAGTCCGCTTTGTCTCCGAAGAGACGTGAGCCATCAAAGGGCATGTCCATGAGTGACTGTTGTACATCCCCAGAAAAACCAGAAGTACGCAACCAGGCGTGGCATCGTAAGGCCACGGTCGTGGCACCAGTCTACCCAGAGAGTCGGTCGTGTTCAGCCCACAAAGGATTGTGAACTTTGCCGCATCACACCCATTTTTCACAGCTTGGGAGACAATAGCACAGGCCTCCTCCGGTATCTGCAGCAGGACTTGCGCAACCATATCCCACAAGGAGTGGTATAGCCGCTCAAAAGGCATGCGGTGTTCACAGACCGCAGCTAGAGACTGGGGGAAGAAAATAACTTTTTGCCAAATTGTTCCAGTCATTTTGATTCCCTATCCGAGGTGGGGGAGAGGAATGCACCTGAAGAAGAGGAAGCCTGGGTAACAAGACTCTCAGGCGTTGGGTGTTGGGACAGGAATTTAGGGCCCGTCGGAAGGCCCAATGGCGCCGTGCGATAGTCCTATTCACAGGAGCCCCTGTGTTGGGTTTGAACCAGGTACCTAAAAGGACATTGGTGAGGGCTTCATTAACAGCAAAAGGGGTTTTGAAAGAGAAGCCCCAGGCTGAAGCACCTCCGTCAGGAGATTAGACCTGACCTCAACAGTGGGAAGCTTAAGACCAAGGATCTCAGCTGCCCTACTGACCACCATACCATAAGTTGCTCCCTCCACCGTAGCCATGGTAGGAAGAGACAGCATGCCAGCATCTGCAGAAGTATCCAGACCACTGGCTTCGCCCAATTTCTAAGCCCAGTCGATAGAAGGGTCATCCTGGTATTCATAAGGGTCCAGGGACCCCTCCAATCCCTCCATTCGTACCCATAAGAAAAAGGGTCCGAATCTGACCTGAGGTGAATAGGCCCCATCGAAGTCAAAGCTGGCGTGGGCCGACCCCGCTCCGAGTCGTTGGGAATAAGAATTGGGTCGACATTGATAGTGGGCACTTTTGACGTCGAGAGCGTCGACAATCGACCTGGCGCCAACGAAGGCCTCAAGGGTGCAACCGGCGCCGGTATGGATCCGCGCGTGGATCCGGAAGTGACCTCGGTGGCTGGAGCCGAAGCCGCCGGCGTGGAACCTGAAGGCCCCTCACCCGAACCCCTTGGGCCCGAAGGCGCCGTATCGGTGTCGAACTGCCCAAAGATGAGGCACATGGCTCTCATAAAACTCTTTAAGCTAGGCGGGGGTCGCTCCGTGAAAGTTGGGGAAGGGCAGAGCCGACCCAGGCGCAGGCTCTGAGGATGGAGGCCTTGTGCGTGGAGCTCCTCCTGTGTCCTGTCGGCCGAGCGATGGGTCGAAGTCAGAGAGCGATGGGACTTCTTCGACTTCTTCTTCTTCTTACCTTGACCCAAGGATTTGGAAGATGATTGGTAATGATTCCGCGACCGATCTTGAGACCTTCCTCTCAAGCGAGACCGGGACCTATGCGGAGTAGAGTGCCGGGCCGCCAGGAGCTTTAGGGACTGCTCCCTCAAAGCCTTCGGGTGCATGGCCCAGCACTCAGAGCATGACTTCGAGTCGTGGTCGCGCTCGAGACACCACAGACAAACCTAATGAGGATCCGTCACCGACATCGTACGATGACAGTCCTCGCACAGCTTGAAACCGGTCTTCGGGCACATCTTTGACGCACCAAATTTTCACATAAAAACTTGACAAAACAGTTGAATCGGGCCACAAAATAGCCAGGGTAGCTCTTCTCCGGATCAGCGCATGGCATGGAAAGAAAAGAACTGATGTCAATGCGCGAGGGGGGCGTCTATGTACTACTCCCGACGTCATCATGGCAACTAAGACGCCAACGATGCCTGCGGAGTCGACCGACGCCACCTACCGATGCGCAAGGTTAGTGTTCGAAAAAAAATCTCCGGATCCAGTCTGACACCTGGGGGAAATTCTATGGTAAGGAATCTGCAACTAGAAGTCTGTAAGGAAATGCCTCCGTGGCATGGTTACCCCCTGACTTTTTGCCTTTGCTGATGCTAAGTTAAGATTTGAAAGTGTGCTGGGACCCTGCTAACCAGGCCCCAGCACCAGTGTTCTTTCCCTAAACTGTACCTTTGTCTCCACAATTGGCACAGCTCTGGCATTCAGATAAGTCCCTTGTAACTGGTACTCCTGGTACCAAGGGCCCTGATGCCAGGGAAGGTCTCTAAGGGCTGCAGCATGTCTCATGGCACCCTGGGGACCCCTCACTCAGCACATGCACACTGCCTCACAGCTTGTGTGTGCTGGTGGGGAGAAAATGACTAAGTCGACATGGCACGCCCTTCAGAGTGCCATGCCAACCTCACACTGCCTGTGGCATAGGTAAGTCACCCCTCTAGCAGGCCTTACAGCCCTAAGGCAGGGTGCACTATACCACAGGTGAGGGCATAGGTGCATGAGCACTACGTCCCTACAGTGTCTAAGCAAAACCTTAGACATTGTAAGTGCAGGGTAGCCATAAGAGTATATGGTCTGGGAGATTGTCAAACACGAACTCCACAGTTCCATAATGGCTACACTGAAAACTGGGAAGTTTGGTATCAAACTTCTCAGCACAATAAATGCACACTGATGCCAGTGTGCAATTTATTGTAAAATACACCCAGAGGGCATCTTAGAGATGCCCCCTGAAAACATACCCGACTTCCAGTGTAGGCTGACTAGTTTCTGCCAGACTGCCACACACCAAACATGTTGCTGGCCACATGGGGAGAGTGCCTCTGTCACTCTGGCCAGCGACAAAGCCTGTACTGGGTGGAGGTGCTTCTCACCTCCCCCTGCAGGAACTGTAACACCTGGCGGTGAGCCTCAAAGGCTCACCCCTTTTGTTACAGTGCCACAGGGCATCCCAGCTAGTGGAGATGCCCGCCCCTCCGGCCACTGCCCCCACTTTTGGCGGCAAGGCTGGAGGAGATAACTAGAAAAACAAGGAGGAGTCACCCACCAGTCAGGACAGCACCTAAGGTGTCCTGAGCTGAGGTGACCTTTACTTTTAGAAATCCTCCATCTTGTGAGTGGAGGATTCCCCCAATAGGATTAGGGATGTGCCCCCCTCCCCATCGGGAGGAGGCACAAAGAGGGCGTAGCCACCCTCCAGGACAGTAGCCATTGGCTACTGCCCTCACAGACCTAAACACACCGCTAAATTCAGTATTTAGGGGCTCCCCAGAACCTAGGAAACTAGATTCCTGCAACCTTAGCAAGAAGGACTGCTCACCTGAAGCCCTGCAGAGAAGACGGAGACGACAACTGCTTTGGCCCCAGCCCTACCGGCCTGTCTCCCTACTTCAAAGAAAAATGCAACAGCGACGCATCCAAGAGGAACCAGAGACCTCTGAAGCCTCAAAGAACTTCCCTGCAACCAAGGACCAAGAAACTCCCGTGAACAGCGGCCCTGTTCAACAACCTGCAACTTTCTTGCAACAAAGAGACAACTTTAAAGACTTCACGTTTCCCGCCGGAAGCATGAGACTTTCCACTCTGCACCTGACGCCCCCGGCTCGACCTGCGGAAAACCAACACCTCAGGGAGGACTCCCCGCGAGTGCGAGCCAGTGAGTAACCAGAGACGACCCCACTGAGTCCCCACAGCGACGCCTGCAGAGAGAATGCAGAGGCTCCCCCTGACCGCGACTGCCTGTAACAAGGGACCCGACGCCTGGAACCAACACTGCACCCGCAGTCCCCAGGACCTGAAGGGACCGAACTCCAGTACAGGAGCGACCCCCAGGCGACCCTCTGCCCAGCCCAGGTGGTGGCTGCCCCAAGGAGCCCCCCCTGTGCCTGCCTGCATCGCTGAAGAGACCACCGGGTCTCCCCATTACTTTCTATCTAAAACCTGACACCTGTTTGCACACTGCACCCGGCCGCCCCTGTGCCGCTGAGGGTGTACTTTCTGTGCCTTCTTGTGTGTCCCCCCGGTGCCCTACAAAACCCCCCTGGTCTGCCCCCAGAGGACGCAGGTACTTACCTGCTGGCAGACTGGAACCGGGGCACCCCTGTTCTCCATTGAAACCTATGTGTTTTGGGCACCTCTTTGACCTCGGCACCTGACCGGCCCTGAGCTGCTGGTGTGGTGACTTTGGGGTTGCCTTGAACCCCCAACGGTGGGCTATCTATGCCCCAACTTTGAGACTTGTAAGTGTTTTACTTACCTTCAAAACTAACCTCTACTTACCTCCCCCAGGAACTGTTGATTTTTGCAGTGTCCACTTTTAAAATAGCTTATTGTCATTTTTACAAATACTGTACATGCTATTGTGTTTATTCAAAGTTCCTAGAGTACCTAAGTGAAATACCTTTCATTTGAAGTATTACTTGTGAATCTTGAACCTGTGGTTCTTAAAATAAACTAAGAAAATATATTTTTCAATATAAAAACCTATTGGCCTGGAGTAAGTCTTTGAGTGCGTGTCCCTCATTTATTGCCTGTGTGTGTACAGCAAATGCTTAACACTACCCTCTGATAAGCCTACTGCCCGACCACACTACCACAAAATAGAGCATTAGAATTATCTACTTTTGCCACTATCTTACCTCTAAGGGGAACCCTTGGACTCTGTGCACACTATTTCTTACTTTTAAATAGTATATACAGAGCCAACTTCCTACAAAGTCTCTATCAGATTACGTTTGTTTAAGGATTGCTTTACTAAGTAATTATCTTATTTGTCTTCAAATGAGCACGAGTTGACACTGGTAATCTCCTTTAAGCACAAGATAGAAAAAGTATGCACAATAGCTTCCGGGTTAGAGCAGGAGCAGACTTAACATACAGTGAAAATTCATAAAGGCTTGCAAATTTAGCCAATGCTGGAGTAGTATTTTTTCCAGAGTTGGGTCTCTGATTTTTCTTCCTCACCTTGATGGTAATGATGGGTTTTCCATGGAGGAACCGGCTGGTAACTTGGCGTTGAATTTTATCCAAGTCAAGCTCCTGCAGCATCTCCCCTCCGCTCTCAATGCTGTACTGGCAGTTAGACAGGACAATTGGAATGAGATCCTTCTCCACCTCGTAACTAATGACGTGTAGGTCAGACACCTCTGAGGGGCTGACAGAGTATCTGAGGAGAAAAGAATAATAAAGATCATGCCGTACCTTTCATCTGATAGTAGACAGGGCCTAATAACCACTCTTCATTTATAAAAGAAAAAATAGAAAAAAAAAACATGTGCTTTTCTCCCGAAATGTAAACTTTACTGCCACTGGCTACAACAAAGATCTATCAACTGGGGAATAATGAAAGGCAAAAGCTGATACAAAAAAGAAACAATTACATTTTTGGCCCGAATACGGATTTCAAACTACTGGTGGGTGTGGTAAATCAAAACTTTACAACATTTTAACATGCGGTAACACAGCACCAGTACCATGCAAATACGAGTTGGATACACTGTGATTGGGAATTATACATTCCCCATCCTCTCTAAGCAGGTGCTAAATGTATGTGGTGCTCTGTGTTCGGTGGGTGTCTGGTGAGGAGGTGTGAGAAGCAGAGAGGGGAAGTGGTTAAATAAGTTCTAATAGAGGGAAGTATTACATGGTCCCCCTGCCAGAAAATAAGGGATCATGGGATGTGATTTGTCTGCTGCTGCAGCCAATGCCTCATGAGAAATAACCACCTGATAAATAGGGGCTGGTGCTGCAACATCTGGGAAACCCAGATGCGGGAATACCATCCCACTGACAGAAAGACTGGCGGCTGATTATCCCGGTATGACTATCAAGGAAAACTCAATAATACATAAGCCAAATATTCACAGTACGGAACAGTGTAATATTTGCAACAAAAAAAAAACTCTCCATAGTTTGCTCTCTAAATGCCTATGTTGATTTAAGTGCCTCAACAAAAGAAGGTACTGTCTTCTATGCCACAGTTTACTCAGCATTAAACCCAACTATGAACAACTTACACATTCAAGGTTTTGGGTAAAAAATAAACATTGGAACACACATCAAAATTATTGTTGCCTAAGAAAAAGATAATGCATGCTTTGCACAAATTAAACGCTGTGTTAATTAATGATGTAGCATTAATAAATTAATATAATGTTTTGAGAATCTGAATTTAGAGAAGATGTGAGATCTTCCATAATAAAATGAAATGTAGTGAATGGAGTCACATTGCCCTTAACAAGCAACTAGATAGTAAGGTGTAAAGCCAACACTTGAAGTACACAATCTAATGATCAGTCATTCATTACAAATATACACACATAGGATCCACAGATTTCACGTTTTAACACAACATTTTTGCTTTAAAAGGGAATCAATGGTAGGGAGTAAACATACTTTCTGGTTTCATTGGTATATTTCTCCACTGTGTACACTACGTCATTGTGGATGCTGATCAGGTAGCTGACGAGGGCAGTGGCACAGAGGCCAGGTCCCTGCCGGCGAGGAAGCAGGATGTTAAAGTTGCTTTCCATAGTCAGGGCAGCATCACAGGTACCTTTTGGAAGTTTAAGTTCACCTGCAAAAGACCACATGTATTTCAAAATAGGAAACAAACATTCTTTAGGCTCATCCCCAGCTTTATTTTGAATAACTTTCACTTTTGTTTCCTGTAAAGATAATGAAGCTAGCTGACTCTTATCATAACTAAGTTAATTGCTACACTAGACAAAAATGCAAGAAAGCCATAAATAACCAGCAGAGGAACACACATCAACTTACTGTTTTTTGCTCAGATGAGGCTACTTATGAATTATCTATTCCATAACATGACGGTGTACAGAGAGCAAGTGCTCAGCAAAGGGAATCTAAGAAAAGGTTTGACCAGCACATAGGTGCAAGGGTTGCTCAACAACAATGAGTCACACAAATTTGTGACAGAGGTGACCTCATGAACCGTCCATCGTAGGGCCTAATTTAGAGGTTGGCGGAGGGGTAGCTCTGTCACAATGGTGACGGATATCCGGTCTGCTGAAATCTAAATCCCATTATATCCTATGGGATTTAGATTTCGGCAGACGGGATATCGGTCACCGTTATGACGGATTAACCCCTCCACCAAACTCTCAATCAAGCTCATAGTTCAGAATATTACCTTTATTTCTGTAATAATTGTCCCTAGGCATCCAGAACAACCACCGAACTCCTCTGAAATCGTTCACTTCGGGAAAAAATTCATACATTTTGACTAACACACATTCAACTTTCTTATGGTAAATACCTATGACCACTGCAAGGATTGGAAATTGTTCTCAACCTTTTCCTGGAAGCCAAGAGAATAAAGACAAGAACATATTATTAAGATGTTTGGGATAACTTCCTATTCTATAGTATTTTAAATATTTGCTAGGAAGTAAAGATTATGCCTCTTAACTAAAGACTATCTCAGCCCCTCATTTAATTGACTGAAAATGAACCCAACCCAATTACTGCCCTGGCATTGAAGTGACTGAAGAGGACATTAAAAAAACAAGCCTAACTGGTGCTTGAAAAGTGCCAACATTCAAAGCTTCAAAATATTAAATCACCACTCTGAAGGCAGAATGTCAGCTGCACACTTTTTAAATGCTTGATACCAATAATGAAATTAACCAGCCACCAATCCTGGTTCTGCAGATTTGACAAACTACCGCTAGATGAAAAGTGTAACACCAAATAATTCTAGATAGACTGTACAGATGGAATGTAGACTGTACATAAAGTGAACAAGTAGGCCACAGCCCGATGGACCAAACAAAATCTTTTTCCACACAAATTCAGGAGTCAAATATGGAGGAGATGGTAACTATACGTGCAATCCTATTGCCCAGAATTAGGCATGCAGCAGCATTCTGCACTATCTGCCACCTTGCTAACAAACAGCTTCATGATGAATTGAGTTGTTATGCAATAAAGTAAAGGCAGATCGTACACTGATAGCACCAGAATGAAAGAGCTTCACTCTCCCTAGGCCACCACTCACAAGTGTGCAAAGGCACTTTTCAATGTTACCTTGTGTATGCCCTAAAGTGTCATATGAATTGGACAATAATTTGTTTATCATTAGGTTTAGGAAAAATGACGAAATCATTTGGGTCACTGGGGGTAAATGCTAAAGAGGGTGTGGCTCATTGGGAAATCCAGAGGTACCTCATGGGTAGGGGCAGGCAGAACTTGTAGAGTTTCACTCTGTGAAACACTGCGGAGTTACATAAAAACTCGGTGAGAATCTGTGGAGTTCTGCCAACGGACGGAAAATATGTATGTAGCGCTGGAAAACAGCAAAACAGAGAGTGCGTCCATTCAGGATGATATTGCTGCAGCTTGAGTAGAACATCTATTCGAGCTGCAGCACATCTACTCGGGAAGCAGCTCTTTGACCACGACCACTCACATTAGAAAATCGCGCTGGGGGACACCAAATCTCACTGGCAAATCTGGAGTCTCGCAGAAAAGAATTCTGCCATGTGGCGACTTTTGGAATTTGGCTGGAACTCAGTGCTACAAGAGTAATGCAGAGTCACCAAATTCCGCTAATTATGTGAGTAGGATGAAGCATTCTACCCATCCCTACTTGAGACCCCTTTCGAGACCAGTCACAAAAAAGAGCACTGTGAGATACCATATTGAAGTTAGCAGACTGTTGAGTAATAGAGAACTCCTATGCCTGCCTTCTCTGCTGTCCTTTGAACATCATGAAGAACAGAAAGGAAACTTGACTCAGTTTGGAGTGGTTTAAAGTCAGATTGCACTGAATCAAGGATGCTGTCCAATACCGAAGATAACTGGACACTGATGTCTTTCACCGAGAGCTGGGATAACATCTTCCCCCTCATCTGCATAGCTTCCTGCAATTGCTGGCTAAATATTTTATGGCTCAGTTTCCTGCCTTACAACACCCTTCTCTGCATCTTAGCCTTCCAGTCCAGAGCCTTCCAATAGATTACTGAATTCTACATGTGCTGGTTTCCAGATGTACATTCTAGGCAAATGGTGTATTTCTTTGCTCATTTTGTTCATCACGTCTGAGAAATTATTTTGACACAGGCAGCACTCTCCCTGGAGATTAGTAAAATCTGCAGAGACCATCTTTCAGTCTAGATCTTTAGATTGTACATGGTCTAACTGGACTGTGTCATGCTGTCTACCAGCTTCTGTGATGCTAGTACATGTTTGGCAGTATCCATGATTGGTACTGTCATTTACCTCTTGGGTTTCAGAGCCACAGGAACTGCTGTACTCCAACTGTATAGCTAGGCTTTTCCCTCTACCATGCATTAGTCTCTCTAGCAGTAGAAAGGATAAGCATCCAAGGCTTACTCTGGAAGATGGGGGTAGTGGATGAGAAAACTATTACTTCTAAATGCAATGGGTCCTTGTTCACAGGGAAATAGAATAAAGCATTTTAAACCAGGCCTTAAACAAAAAAGAAAAACTAAAGCCATTTGGGACTCAGCTATGAGCCTAAAGAACAAGTTATTTACCTTCAGTAACAAATTATCTGGTAGAGAAATTCTAGTTGCAGATTCCTTACATAAGAATTTCCCCCAGACTGGATCTGGAGGTTTTTCTTTAAGCAGTACCCTTGCACGGGGTCAGGTGGCGACGGTCGACTCTGCGTGCGTCGTTGGCGTTGTGGTCACCTAATGACGTTGTAGTCGTATATAGGCACCACTTCGGCACGCTGATGTAATTTTCTTTTCACGGCTTTCCACACCATTAGCGTGGAGCCATGAAGAACACTGAGATTGGTGTGCCAGCACTAGGGCCCTGAAAAGGGCCCTCCTTGTCCCTAGAAATCAGTTCGCAGAGCGGGGAGGATGGGTGAGTCAGTAAGGAATCTGCAACTAGAATATGTCTCTACCTGATAACTTGTTACCGAGGGTAAGTAACTTGTTCATCTGATAGAGACTTCTAGTTGCAGATTCCTTACCTTGGAATAGATACCCAAGCAATACCATTCCCAGAAGTGGGTCTATGAGCCAAGATCATACCAGGAAGTACTGCAGAACCGAATGGCCAAACTAGCTGTCCCTGCGGACTTTACTGTCCAGGCAGGAGTGTTTAGTGAACGTGTGCAGGGATGCCCAAGATGCTGCCTTGCAGATGTGCAGGATTGGAACTTCACGTGCTCATGAAGTGGTTGCGGCAGTTGCTCTGGTAGAGCAAGCACGCAAACCCTGAGGAGGTTGCTTCTTAGCCAAAACATAGCACATTTTGATGCAGATAACAACCCATCTAGAGATGATCCTTTTCTCCACCGATTGTCCTTTTTTCGCACCTACATAACGAACACAGAGTTGATCATCCATCCGGAAGTCTTTGGTACGATTAAGGTAGAACGACAATGCTCTTTTTGGATCCAGATGGTGAAGGCTCTCCTCTTCACGAAAAGGATGCAGGGTTGGGTAAAAGTAGGCAAGGTGATGGATTGGCCTACATGAAAGGGTGTGACCACTTAGGTAGAAAAGTGGCACTGTTACGAAGCACCACTTTGTCAGGATAGACAGGCTTGAAGGGTGGCTTTGAAGAAAGAGCTTGCAGCGCACTCTCTCTTTATTCAGAGGTGATGGCGACATGGAGCCGAAGAGTACAATTATGAAGAAGCTCAAAAGGAGCACATATAAGGAAAGTGAGTACCAAGTTAATATCCCACTGCAGCATTATGAATGGTGTAGGCAGAAACATGTGGGTAAGACCTTTAAGGAATCTCCCAACAATGGCAGAATTAAACGAGGAAGGTTGATCAATTAGAGAAAAGCAGAGATAGCAGACAGATAACCTTTAAGGGTGCCCAAAGCAGAGCCCTGCTGGCCAAGAGAGAGTACAAACAAAACAACCTCAGACAGAGGTGCAGAAAGGGTATCAATAGACTTGTTGGTACACCATGCCACAGATTTGTTCCAACAACAGGCGTATACCGTTTTGGTGTAGTGTCGCCTGGCTGGCAAGATAACATTGCAGACCTCAGGCGAAGGTCAAAAGCTAAAAAGCACCACTGCTCAATCTCCACGCAAGAAGTCGGAGACTGGAAAGGTTCAAGGGGAGAACCGTCCCCTGCTGCTGCAACAGAAGATTCTCCCGAAGACGCAGTCTGAGTGGAGGATTAATGGCCATGCTCAGAAGCTTTGGATACCATACTCTTCATGCCCAGTCTGGAGCCACAAGAATTACTTGGGCCCGGTCGTTCTTGATCTCCTTGAGAACTCTGGGCAGAAGTGGTATTGGCGGAAAGGAGGCCTGACTTCCACTCAAGGCAAAAAGCTTCACCGAGTGAGTGCCGACTTGGAAACTCCAGCACGCAAAACAGCTGACATTGTGCGTTCTCTACAAAGGTGAACAGATCTAACCAAGGCTCTCCCCCACTGCTGAATGAGAACTACTTGTGCCAGTTCTGGATGGAGACACCATTTGTGATCAACCATGCATTGACGGCAGAGTTTGTTTGCTCTGGCGTTCAGAGAGCCCGCTAGGTGATGACCCACCAGTGATATGCCCTGACATTCCAGCCACGTCCAGATGCGCAAGGCCTCCTGACAAAGGGTCCAACACCCCACCCGCTCTGCTTGCTGCACTATCACATGGCGGTGGTGTTGTCTGTCAACACGTGCACCACTTTCCCTTTGAGAGGGAAGGAATGCTTTCAATGCAAGCCTGATCGCCCTGAGCTCCAGAAGACTGAAGTGGAGCCCAGAATACGCTGGAGACGACTCCTCTAATCTCTGCCTCCCCCATGTGGCCGCCCATCCCAGGAATGATGCGTCTGTCACTACTCTCAGATCTGGTTGAGGAAGGGCTAGGGATCTGCCTTTGACCCAATCATGGTTCGGATGCCACCACTGACTGGGCCAACTGTTGGCTCCCTGATCCATGGGGACATTGGATCCCGCATCCGCAGCCACACAGAGGCTGGGCAGCATGCGCGGCATGGCTAGTGGGAAATGGACGCAGTTGGGCGCCTCTTCCGGAGCCATGAAAGGGTGAAAAGCGGACTGAGGGGGGTGAGGTGCAGCTGCAAGGCCAAGGGACTAAGCCGTAGTCCGGGACTCCTTAAAGCGGTCAACCGCCGAGTCCGCTTTGTCTCTGAAGAGACGGGTGCCATCGAAGGGCATGTCCTAAGCGATTGCTGGACACCCCGAAAAGCCAGATGTCCTCAACCAAGTGTGGCACCTCAAGGCCACTGTCGACATAACTGATCTGCCTATTGAGCCATCCGTGTCCAGCCCACAACGAATCGTGAACTTGTTGCATCTCTCCAGTCAGCAACAGTTTGGGAGAGAATGGCCCGGGCCTCCTCCGGGACCTGTGCGACCGTATCCCATAAAGTATGGGAATAGAGGTCCCAAAAGGCATGCGTTGTTCAAGGACCACAACGCAAACATGGAGGAAAAGGATAACTTCTTCCCAAGTTGGTTTAGTCATTCTGATTCCCTATCTGGAGGGGAAAAGGGGGGTGGGGGGTGGGGGGCGGTGAGCAAATGGCAAAGTGCCAGGAGAGGAAGAAGCATGGATGAGCAAACTCTCAGGCGTGGGATGTTGGATCAGGAATTTAGGGTGATTGTCCTGTTGACAGGAGCCCCTGTGATGGGTTTAGACCATGTCCCCCCCAGCAGGACATCAGTGAGTGCTTCCTTGAAGGGCTAAGAGGGTTCAAATGTAGAACCCCCGGGGTGAAGCACCTCACCGAAGGCAGCTCGAGGCCCAGGACCTCATCCGCTCTTCTCACCACCACTCAATAAGAGACTCCCTCCTCCGTAGCCACGGTAGGGGGAGAAAGCATGCCAGCAGGGAGGTGCGAAGACCACTGGCTTCATTCAACTCCTGAGCCCAGTCCATTTCAGGATCTTCTAAAGGGTCCAGCCACCCCTACATACTTTCACCATACCCGTACACATAGCCATAATGGTCGGGGATCCTACCTGGGGAGCAAAGTCCCCATTGAAGACTGAATCGGCGTCAAGCGACACCGGTCCGGCTCGGTGTCAGGAATCAGTGTGGGATCAACGTCAATTGTGGGCCCGACCGGCGTTGGGAGCGTCAACGTCCTTACCAGCGCTGGGGAAGGTTGTGATGGCATGACCGGCGTCAGCACAGACCCGGTAACGGATCCTGAGGTGCCCTCCAGAGCAGAGGCCGAAGCTGCCAGCACGAAACCCTAGGGGGCCCTCTCCCACCCTACTGGTCCTGAAGGCTTCACCAGAGGGTTGGACTGCCTAAAAATGAGGCATATGGCCTCATAAAACTCCCTGAGTTGGGCAGGGGTAGCTTCGGCTCCCGGAAACTCGGGGAGGTGCAGAGCCGACCCAGAAGCAGGCTCCGAGGACGGAGGCCTAGAGCTTTGATGCTCCTCCCGTGTCGCATCGTCCAAGTGACTGGGTTAAGTCGAAGAACGTTTGCTCTTCTTTGACTACTACTTCTTGTGACCCCAATGTCCCGACGATTTTGAGTAGGACGAGGATGATTGGTGATGGCTTCGCGAGATGTCTCCTGACCTTCCTCTCTAACGAGACTGGGAGAGACGCGTAGCCGAGTGCCGGGCCACCATCATCTTTAGGGACTGCTCCCTCAAAGCCTACGGGTTCATGGCCCGGCACTTGGACCACGACTTCGGGTCGAGATCATGTTCCAGACACCACAAGCACACGAGGTGCGGATCTGTCATTGACATCATGCTGTGACAGAAGTCACAGGGCTTAAATCTGGACTTGCGAGAAGACATCTCGACGCACCAGGTAGGTCAAAAAACGTTGACAAAAAGTCAGTCAAAAGGCGAGTGAAGGTATCTCTTCTCTGGATCTGCGAGAAGGCAGGCACAAAAAGAAAAGAACTGACGTCTGCGCACCCGGATGGTGCCTATATACAACTGCAATGACATCATGGTGAGCACGATTCCAATGACAGACGTGGAGTCTACCCACACCACCTCATGGCGCGCAAGGGTACTGCTCGAAGAAAAATCTCCAGATTCAGTCTAATGCTTAGGGGAAATTCTAAGGTAAGGAATCTGAAACTATAAGTCTCTATCAGATATTTGTGTTTGACTGAATAGGGGACCCACTGAAGGGTTAGAGGCTGGGAGGCACTGCACTGCTGCAACCTGTTGTTGAGGATAACTGTAGGAGACTTCATTCTTAAATAGTCTTATAACTAAGTACAATATGAGAATACCTAGCAGTGAAAACATTAAGAGCATGTGACTGGTTTAGGACATTCATAATGGACTTATTGAATACACTGATCTTGATGGTCCTTTGTTACATTTTGCAGACATGTTATGTGGTAGCCATTCTCTATTTATGCACGACCTACTTGTCCAATTCAGGTTTAAAAGCAGGCATACTACCAAAATTTACTATCTTCAGAACCGGAGTGATTTATTTAGAAATTGTGAATAGTCTGGAACCAAGGTATACTCCTTTACGTAACTGCCTCTTGAATTGCAACCTTGCACAGTGCTGGTAGGTGAGTACTGTGCAACCACTATTAACACCCTGCAGAATTAGAACTTTTGCTGCGCTCCTTATACCACCTACATGTAGTCATGTGACTAAGCAAACAAAGAATAGGAGATATCCCTAGGCACAAAATAGGTCATTAAAGCATTTATTAATTAATACGAGGGGGAGAGATAAGTGATGTTGCAACATGAGTAAGAGTAATATTCTAGTGTAATATGCAATGCTATATGCAGCGCTCACCATTTGAATCAATCGATGGTCTGAGCTCATTCCAGGCAATTAAAAATTTCTCGATCTGTCCTTTGATGACACCTCTCATTCCATCTACAAATGAAAATGGGAGAATGGCACAATGTAAACTCATTTTACAAGTTATGTTTTTGACTACTATGGGCTACCAACCCCCACACTTCATCTTTTTTTATTTTTATTTCAATCAGTTTCATGAAAGTTTTGATTAAAGAAATAAATGGTACACAGTGCAATTTCTATAAACAATCGAATATAAATTCCCAAAAATAAAAAAGCTATTAAAAACATGAAAAAACAGCTATTGTCTAACATATAACAGAAAATTGTGGAAAATCATAAAATGTCCGGAAAAAGGCCTAGAAAATAAAAATCACATAGAAACAGCTTCTCAATCAAATGAAAGAACATATTCAGAATTTGAATGCAATGAGTAACCATAAAAGAAAAGAATATAAAATAAAGAAGAGAACGAGAAAAAGAAGAAGTAAAAAATAAAAAGACAAAGAAAGAAGAAACAAAAATAGATAGGGGATCAGATTGGTCTAAATGGGACGGCAAGACCCATGGTGTGAGTCCAAAAGCATTGATAAAGGATCAAATTCTTTATATAAGCAATATAAAGAAGTGCCGCTCAAGGTTGTTTTGATTTCTGCAGGTAAATACCAAAAAAGTCCCATAAGGAGTGGAAACTAGACCTATTCTGTATTTTTTTATACATCACATTGTTTGTACTTCTAGTAGCACACAATATATTCCACTAGTGTAAGGAAATGCCTCCTTGGCATGGTTACCCCCTGACTTTTTGCCTTTTGCTGATGCCAAGTTATGATTGAAAGTGTGCTGGGACCCTGCTAACCAGGCTCCAGCACCAGTGTTCTTTCCCTAAACTGTACCTTTACTTCCACAATTGGAAAAGCCCTGGCACTCAGATAAGTCCCTTGTAACTGGTACCCCTGGTACCAAGGGCCCTGATGCCAGGGAAGGTCTCTAAGGGCTGCAGCATGTCTTATGCCACCCTGGGGAGCCCTCACTCAGCACATGGACACTGCCTCACAGCTTGTGTTTGCTGGTGGGGAGAAAATGACTAAGTCGACATGGCACTCCCCTCAGAGTGCCATGCCAACCTCAC
This sequence comes from Pleurodeles waltl, assembly GCF_031143425.1. Taxonomy (NCBI): domain Eukaryota; kingdom Metazoa; phylum Chordata; class Amphibia; order Caudata; family Salamandridae; genus Pleurodeles; species Pleurodeles waltl. Next base: position 969,414,549 of record NC_090446.1, on the reverse strand, counting down.
ACTGCCTGTGGCATAGGTAAGTCACCCCTCTAGCAGGTCTTACAGCCCTAAGGCAGGGTGCACTATACCACAGGTGAGGGCATATGTACATGAGCACTATGCCCCTACAGTTTCTGAGCAAAACCTTAGACATTGTAAGTGCAGGGTAGCCACAAGAGTATAAGGTTTGGGTGTTTGTCAAACATGAACTCCACAGTTCCATAATGGCTACACTGAAATCTGGGAAGTTTGGTATCAAACTTCTCAGCACAATAAATGCACACTGATGCCAGTGTGGAAGTTATTATAACATGCACCCAGAGGGCATCTTAGAGATGCCCCCTGAATACGAATACGACTTCTTGTGTGGGGCTGACCAGTTTCTGCCAGCCTGCCACAACCAGATGAGTTGCTGGCCACATGGAAAGAGTGCCTTTGTCCCTCTGTGTCGAGGAACAAAGCCTACACTGGGTGGAGGTGTTTCTCACCTCCCCCTGCAGGAACTGTAACACCTGGCGGTGAGCCTCAAAGGCTCACCCCTTTTGTTACAGCACCACAGGGCATCCCAGCTAGTGGAGATGCCCGCCCCTTCGGCCACTGCCCCCACTTTTGGCGGCAAGGCTGGAGGAGATAATTAGAAAAAACGAGTAGTCACCCCCCAGTCAGGACAGCCCCTAAGGTGCCTTGAGCTGAGGTGACCCCTGCCTCTAGAAAACCTCCATCTTAGTTTTGGAGGATTCCCCCAAAAGGATTAGGGATGTGCCCACCACGCCACAGGAAGGAGGCACAGTGAGGGTGTAGCCACCCTCCAGGACAGTAGCCATTGGCTACTGCCCTCCCAGACCTAAACACACACCTAAATTTAGTATTTAGGGGAACCCCAGAACCCAGGAAATCAGATTCCTGCAACCTGAACTAAAAAGAAGGACTGCTGACCTACAAGCCTTCAGAGACGATGGAAGACGACAACTGCTTTGGCCCCAGCCCTACCGGCCTGTCTCCTGACTCGAAAACCTGCAGCCAGCTACGCATCCAACAGGGACCAGCGACCTCTGAAGCCTCAGAGGACTACCCTGAATCCCAGGACCAAGAAACTCCTGTGTGCAGCGGCTCTGCTCAACAACTTGCAACAAACTTGAAACTTTTTACAACTTCAAAGACCTCATTCTTCCCGCCAGAAGCGTGAGATTTCACACTCTGCACCCGACGCCCCTAGCTCGAGATCCAGAGAACCAACACCATAGGGAGGACTCCCCGGCGACTGCGACCCCGTGAGTAGTCAGAGACGACCCCCCTGGAACCCCACAGTGACGCCTGCAGAAAGAATACAGAGGCTCCCTCTGACCACAACTGCCTGTAACAAGGGACCCGACGCATGGACTAAGCACTGCACCCGCAGTCCCCAGGACCAGAAGGAACCGAACTTCAGTGCAGGAGTGACCCCCAGGTGACCCTCTGCCTAGCCCAGGTGGTGGCTGGCCCGAGAAGCCCCCTGTTAGAGTGACCCCCGGGTCCCTCCATTATTTCCTATACCAAACCAGGTGCCTGCTTTGCACACTGCACCCGGCCACCCCTACGCAGCTGAGGGTGTGTTTTGTGTGCCTACTTGTCTCCCCCCAGTGCTCTACAAAACCCCCCTGGTCTGCCCCCCGAAGACACAGGTACTTACCTGCTGGCAGACTGGAACCGGAGCACCCCTGTTCTCCATAGGTGCCTGTGTTTTGGGCACCTCTTTGACCTCTGCACCTGACTGGACCTGAGCTGCTGGTGTGGTAACTTTGGGGTTGCCTTGAACCCCCAACGGTGGGTTGCCTATGCCCAGGAACTGAGACTTGTAAGTGTCTTAGTTACCTTACATTCTAACCAATACTTCCCTACCCCAGGAACTGTTGATTTTTGCACTGTCTACTTTTGAAATAGCTTATTGCCATTTTAACAAAAACTGTATATGTTATTGCTCTAATTCAAAGTTCCTAACTTACCTGTGTGGAGTACCTTGCATTTTATGTATTTACTTCAAATCTTGAACTTGTGGGTCTAAAAATAAATTAAGAAAATATATTTTTCTATAAAAAAACTATTGGCCTGGAGTTAAGTCTTTGAGTGTGTGTTCCTCTTTTATTGCCTGTGTGTGTACAACAAATGCTTAACACTACCCTCTGATAAACCTACTGCTCAACCACACTACCACAAAATAGAGCATTAGAATTATCTAATTTTGCCACTATCTTACCTCTAAGGGGAACCTTGGACTCTGTGCACACTATCTCTTACTTTGAGATAGTATATACAGAGCCAACGTCCTACAACTAGTTAGTAAAGGAGGTTTCCGATTTGGACTTCCATTCAAACAGAATAGTCTTTGCACCAAGTGAGAGAATTGGGTCCAATAGTAGTAAAACTTTTTCAGGTAAGGTCAAGGATGTTGGGTTTGCCATGAGACCTAAAGTGATTAAATCATGCTTTGCATTCTAGCCCAAAATGGGAAGGTAAATTTACAGGTAATGAACATGTATTAAAGGGAACCTGTTTCCTGTTTGCAATGCCAACTGGCATCAGATGGTACAAGATCTGGTGTGTGGAGTCTGGAACAAGCCCAGTATGTCTTAGGTTGAGATCAAAATCTCAATTGAGCTAGTGACAGCGTAATCTTTGCCCTGAAGGTAGCCTGCCAAATTTTACTCCAAAAATCATTCGTGAAATGAGACAAGTGAGAAGGTGGAATAAGGGGATGCCATTTCTTTATTACACTTTTAGATAGATTCTGAAAATGTATATAATCTTAAAGTCAAATTACCTAGTTTCCTAAAATTACCCTGTAAAGAAGGTAGATCGGGACAGTGTGGAATAGCAAATTTCCTCAAGACTCCTTTTAGCTTAAAAAAATTGTAGAACTTCTAGTCGGGAAGATTATGGCCCTCATGACAACCTCGGCAGTCTTCTGTGAAGACCGCCGAGGCTGCGGGCGCCAGAATACCGCCAGTGCTAGTGGTATGTCTGGCTCCCTATTTTGACTTTTTCGCTGGGCCAGCGGACGGTAACAGTGTTACCGCCTGCTGGCCCAGCGGAAAAGTCACATCAACATTACTGCTGGGCCGTAATGGAGCCGGTGGCAATGCTGATGTGCAGTGGGTGCAGTAGCACCCGTCGCGTATTTCACTGCCCGAAATTCGGGCACTGAAATGCGCGATGGGGCTATGCCTGGGGCACCCTGAGTCCCCTTACCACCAGCCTTTCCATGGCAGTGTATGCCTCCATGGACATGCTGACGGTAAGGGGAGGCGAAATCCCCAGGAGCAGCTGCCCTGGCGGATTATGACCGCCGGGACCGCCATGGTGGTATACCGCCGGTCCCAGCAGTATTACCATGGCGGAAGAGCCACAGTCGTGATGAGGTAGGAAGTACCGCCAGCCTGTTGGCGGTACTACCGCCGCAATAGCCCTCGCGGTCACCGACCACCAGGGTTATAATGAGGGCCTATATGTTTTGCATAATGTGGAAAATGGACCAGGGTTTGAGGGAGTACCCAAATAGTTTATTGTGGTTATACCATTAAGAGCTCAATGAACTCAAAACAGCATCTTCCCATTTAGTTTTATTTTATGTTTATGCCATAATGAGGTTAGAAGTGAACCAGACATAGAATTATTAAGTAGTTCATCAATCTGTAACAAGGTAGCCACTGTGTCTTTTATAAAATGGGACGTGAATTAGCTAGATGTACGTTTAGAATGCATTTAGCGGTTAATAATGATGTCAATGGTAAAAGACAGAGTAAACACAATTCAATCCTTAACTGGGGGGACAGAAGACAGGGATGCCTCCCCACCCCCACTACTGCTTGACTTGGCAGTGGTACCACTGGCCCAATGTTTTTGTCAACAAGTAGATAGATGGGGAATATATGTGGACAAGTCACTTGATGCAATATCCATCTAAACGGACGACATGGTCCAATATTTCAGGGACCTGAGGTGTCCTCTTGGAGAAGCAGCACAGTTAATGTCTGAATTTGGCGACCAGTCAGGTTTACATATAAATGCACATAAGTCCTATGCCTTTTCTTTTAGAGGACTGTATGATACCCTGCAAGTTACATTCGGACTATTACAGATCCAACTTCCTGCACAATCGTTACGCTATCTGAGGGTGCAAGTGTACCGTAGCCCGGAGGATCTAGTGGATGGCAACCCAGGCCGTGTGATTGCATCATTATGGTCGCAGGTGAATTTCTGGACGACCCTGCCCCTGTCCGTGGTAGGTCGTTTGGCACTGTCCAAAATGGTACTCCTTCCTCGGTTATTATACTACTTTGTAAATTTACCAATCTTGATTCCACCACGTATATTTGCATTACTCAATACTGTGTTGCTAGATCTGATATGGGGCATGGTTTGACACAGGATTAGCCTAACTAAATTACCATTACCCCCTGATAAGGGTGGAATTGGTGCCACAGATGTGAAATCCTATTGTATAGTGCGTCAAATGCAATGGGTGGCATACTGGATGGCAGGCCATAATTTCAAAGAGATTGGCTGTACTTCCCATGTGCTGCGGCTTTTTACTGCTGAGAACAGCCAATGCTTGCCATGAAATACACGCATTAACCCACTCCATACACTCCTAATATACCACTGTGCGGTTTCCCTTAGGTACACTCACAACTAGGATGCTATGTCCTTGGAATCAAGGGATGGAGCTGACTGTGGGCTCGCTATTTACAGATGGAGTATTGATGCCCCACCTCGAATTTACACAGGCACACAGAATGCCAGACACTCTTTTTAACACATGGTAGTAGAGCTGGATATGTGCGCCGCTATTGGGCCCCTGACGGAAACACAGCTATAACACAATTACTACAGGCACGCCACACTATGGGACACGGGAGACACCTGATCAAATGGTTATATAAAGAACTTAGGGCACATCATGCCCTTAGACTCCCTCAGGCGTAAATGGGAGCTTGACATTAAAATGGCAATAACAGATAAAGAATGGCCCTTACTCTTACAATACCCGAAAAAAATCTAGTGGAATACACATTTTAAATGTATACAATTTTCAATATTTCATAGGGCCTAGCTCAAGCAGTATAGACTGAATTTCATGTTCCCGTCGGCCTTAGCGTCCTGTCCAAGGTGTCACAAACGAGTGCAGTCCTGGTCCACATATTGTGGTCGTGGCCACTGCTAGTGAATTACTGATCTGAGGTTGGATCAACATTACTTAGCTTGACTGCAAAGGATCACTGGCGCTCACTGGCACATTGTATATTGGGCTAGTATGCCAGGCCCAAATCAGCCAAGGTATCCTCCTGCTTTGCGGACATGTCATTATTACTGGCCAAACCATTATTGACACGTCCCTAAAAATCTTCAAGACTCCCCTCAATACTCCAATGGAGAGAGGAGGTGGCATAGTGGGGGCTAGCGGAGAGTGCAGCAATCCGTTGAAGGGAGTACAGAGGGCACTGCAAATGGTCGATAGCTCTAGACAGTGGCGTAGCGTGGGTTGTCAGCACCCGGGGCAAGGCAAGTAATTTGCGCCCCCTAACCCATGGATTTTAGCACTCGCGAGTGCGAGCGCGCCCCCCCCCCCAGATGTTGCGCCCGGTGCGGCCGGCCCCCCCTGCACCCCCACGCTATGCCACTGGCTCTAGAATGGGACATTATACTAGAAAGACTAAATGTACAGGACAGTGAGGACAGTACTCACAAGGGCATCACAATGAATATCCACTAACATCAGACCTATACCACCGTCCCACCACAGAACCTATAATAATATACCTCTTGGTTAACATGCCCGTACTTATACAAAGGCTCCAGGTAACATTTTCTGTCTGTTTAGTAGTCTGAGAATACAAATAGATCAATTAAAGTACCAGTCCGGTTCCCCCCTGCTGTTACGTCCCTTATGGAATAGAATCCCCCATGCCATCACAAACGATTCATACGTATATCAGTTCGTTGTTGGGTTAGTGGGTTTACAGATGTATTAACATTTGTAATCTTTGTCTATACAGGACAACACAATCATTTTTATTATGTTACTATTTGAGTCATGACGAGTTACACAACTCATTTGCCACTTGTATTCAGTTATAAGCAGTGCATCTCAATGTAACCGGAAAATGTAAAATGCAATAAAGTTTGTGCTAAAAAAAAAATTGGGGGTGGGGGGGCCGAAATCATCCTGGACTGCACACCACCACGAGCCATGTGGTGCCAAGGAGGAGCACTGATATCTTGGAAAGTCCGGTAAGTTAATACTCTCCCCCTCTCTTTCTATTCAATTTTAAAATGTTAATTCAAATTCTGGCTCTTTTGCCTTTCCATAAAAATACGGAAACTAGTTTATCTACTTCTGTAAAGAAGGAGGGGGCAGAGACATGGGAAGCATACAAAGTAAGAAGGTGATCAAAGGGGATATCACTATTTTAATAGTTTCTGTCTGTCACCACCAAGAGATGTGTTTAGAAGGCTAGGTGTTTAAGAGATCCTTACTTCAGCACCTTTGTTCATTTATGGCTTTAGAGGTAGGAAGGTCTTTACCAAACCAAATGCCCAGATATTTAACATTCTCAAATTCCCATTTTAAGCCTGAGTCACCGAGAACAGCGGCTGTGCACTGTATATTTAAAGGAAACACTTTGGTTTGAGTCTTACTGAGTCTTACTGAGCGAATAACCAAAAACCAGCAAAAACCGTCCTATCTCATGCATAATGTGTTGGATGGCAAGATCAGCATTGTTGGTAAATATTAACACGTCATCTGCATATGCAGCAGCCATCTGCCTGCCACATTGGAACTGTATACCCTTTATGTTATCATTATTTCGGAGAAAGGATAGTAGAGGTTCAACTACTGGAAGGAACAAAAGCGGTGACAGTGGACTACCCAGTTTTGTCCCCTGGTAGGCTAACTGAAAGGGAGTTGAAAGATGGCCCTTAACCCTAAATCGTGCCACCAGACAGGAGTATAATGCCATTATCATATGAATAAAGTCATCACCAAAAGTGTATTGCATCAGAGCAGACCATAGAAACCTCCAAGAAACTTTATGAAAGGCTTTTTCAGTATAAAGCACTAATGCTGCAGCCAGTTAATCAAAGTGTTTGGACTAATCAAGTGCATGACAAAAAAGTCTAATATCTGCTGTCATTCTACCCTTCAGAAAGCCAGTATGGGTGGATGCAATAAGTATTAACATAACGTTTTCTAATCTAAACACTAAAATCTTGGCATAAAGTTTGCAGCCTATATGATTGATGGAAATAGGGCGGTAATTCTTAACATCCAGATGATCCTTCCCTCTTTGGGGATAATGACTATTGTGGCCTCGGTAGCAGACCCAGACACAGTGTCCAAGTTGGCATACTGTTGGAATGTGGAACCAAGAGGATCTACTATGGCACCCACAAAGGTTTATAGAATCTGGCCATTTATCCATCCGGGCCTGGAGATTTTTCGGTTTTAGGTGAATCAATAGCTTTACGTATCTTCTCACTGTCAATCGGGGAATTAAGAAAGATCTGTTCTTCCTGTGAAATGTGAGGCAGATTATATGAAGACAGAAATTCATTGCATAGTTCTGGCATAAAAATATGAACCAGATTACATAAATCAGCATAGAAGCTTCTAAATTACTTCAGAACATCTTAAGGAGAAGTTCCAATAGACCCAGAGGAATTCCTAATTGCAGAGACAGCAGATTTACTTTTAGTATATTTCAAGTAATTATCTAGTATTTTACCTGCCCTGTTTCTGTTTATCATAGAATTGGCAATGGATGTTTTCCATCCATTTGTGGGCCCTCAAACTCACCATTTCATTGTATACATGGTGAAGTTTACAATGTTTCGGGAAGGCCGCAAAACCCACAGAGTGTTTAATAGATTCAGATTATCGTTTAATTTCAGTTTCCTTGCCTGTCAATCGTTTCTTAAGAACCCTATTTATTGTAGCAGCAATGTTTATTGATGTAGCTCTAAGAGTCGCTTTCATGGCATCCCAATGTGTAATAGGAGATGTATCATCTGGAGGATTCTTGTTCAAAAATGGGTAATAGTGTTTTTAATAGTTTCTACAATGCTATTATCACTGAGTTGCCATTGTTTGGGAGGAATGGGAAGTGCTGACAGAGTAATGTCTAAACATAACAGAAGAGTGATCAGAAAATCAATATTGGTTCAACTGTAGGATTGTGAGCCAAAGGAAGGAGTTAACTGCTGACTAAAATATAATAAATTCTAGAAAAAGTGTGATGTGGAGGGGAATAGAATGAATAATCACTACCAGATGGATTACAAAGTCTCCACACATCAATCAGGGTATGGTTCCTACAACACATTTTCATTTGATTCTGAGCTTTACTAGCCCTAAATTTGTGAGCCAAGATTTTATCAACAATACACTATGAGATTTATCATGAAGATTCTAGGAATGATGGCATCTTGCATAGCTATAGTGCCTTTCACAACAATGGCCACAGGCACAAGGTCAGCTTCAAGATCTAGTGTTGATGTACCGCCAAACACATATGTCCCTTTAATGGTGGAATCGCAGCGATCTAATAAAGGGGCAGTCATTTCAAGACCCTGTGCCTCAGACCATAATCACAACAGATGTATCAGTGATAGGTTGGGGAGCTTACCTCAACAATCGGACCATTCAAGGGCAATGGGATGTCAAACAGAAGCAACTACACATAAACCACTTAGAATTATTAGCTGTATTTCTTACCCTAAAAGCGTTTCAACCTCTTCTCAAACAGAAGAATGTTCTCATAAAAACAGACAACATGACAACCATGTATTACCTCAACAAACAGGGCGGGACACATTCATCTCAACTGTCCCTTCTAGCCCAAACAATTTGGAACTGGGCAATTCACAATCAAATTCATTTACTAGCACAATATATTCCAGGGATAGACAATCAGTTGGTAGATCTCCTAAGCAGAAATCACCAACAAACACACAAATGGGAGATTCACTCCCAAGTACTTCAAAAGTACTTTCAAAAGTGGGGACACCAGACTTAGAACTATTCGCAAAAATCGAAAATGCAAAATGCTAAAACTTCACATCAAGATACCCACATCCCCTATCCAAGGGCAGTGCTCTATGGATCAATTGGTCAGGGATATTTGCTTACGCTTTTCCCCCTCTCCCACTCATTCCCTTTCTGGTCAGCAAACTACGTCAAATGTCACTCACCATGATACTCATAGCACCAACATGGGCACGCCAGCATTGGTACACAACACTTCTAGATCTGTCTGTAGCACCGCATTCCAAACTCCCAAACAGACCAGATTTATTAACAAAGAACAAAGGTCAAATCAGGCACCCAAACCCCAATGCACTCAATCTAGCGATTTGGCTCCTGAAGTCATAGAATTTGGTTATCTAAAGCTTCCACCAGAATGTATGGAAGTAATTAAACAAGCATGCAAACCTACTACTAGACAATGCTACGCAAGCGAGTGGAAAAGATTTGTTTTCTGTTGTCGATCTAAAAACATCAAACCACCTATAGCATCGATACAACATATTGTATGCTATTTACTTCATTTGCAGAAATCAAATTTGGCTTTCTCATCCATCAAAATACACCTTACTGCAATATCTGCATACTTATAGACTTTTCAGCATACTTCTCTATTCCGAGTTCCTGTTATTAAAGCCTTCATGGAAGGATTAAGACGCATTATTCCGCCTACAACACCACCTGTTCCATCATGGAATCTAAATATAGTACTTACCAGACTCATGGGACCGACCACCTTTTGAACCCATGCACTCTTGTCAAATATGACTTCTAACATGGAAAGTCGCCTTTCTTGTAGCTATTATCTCTTTAAGAAGCGTTAGTGAGATACAAGCGTTCACTCTTGAGGAACCTTTTTTCGAAGTACACAAACATAAAGTTCTACTTAAAACAAATCTAAAATTCCTACCAAAAGTAGTATCTCCTTTTCACATCAACCAAACAGTGGAATTGCCAGTCTTCTTTCCACAGCCAGACTCTGTGGCAGAAAGAGCTCTTCATACCCTAGATCTCAAAAGATCTCTTATGTACTACATAGATAGAACTAAAGATTTTAGGAAAACAAAACAACTTTTCGTGCTTTCCAAGAACCACATAAAGGCAATCCTATATCAAAACAATGAATAGCAAGATGGATTGATTCATACAAACATGCTACATAAAAGCAAAAAGATGCCTTCTAATCACTCCTAGAACACATTCTACAAGAAAGAAAGGTCATCAATGGCATTTTTAGGGAACATAACAATGGTTGAGATATGTAAAGTAGCCACATGGTCAACTCCCCATACATTTACAGCAACAAGCCACTGCAGGCCAGGCTGTCTTAAGGACATTATTTCAAACAACTTCAACTTCTACAGGCTAGACTTTTTGGGAGGACTAACTGCTTTCTAGTCTATGCATAGCATGCGTATCCGCAGCTATACATGCCATCGAACGGAAAATGTCACTTACCCTATGTATATCTGTTCGTGGCATGTAGTGCTGCAGATTCACATGCACCCTCCCTCCTCCCCGGGAAGCCTGTAGTCGTTTTAAGTTTTTATATTTGTACATATGTATATACATTTACATTTGCATGGACATCTCTTTATATTCTTATACTCTATCACTCCTTCCTTCACCATTTGCGGGAAAACAATCTTACAATGGAGTCACTGCCCATGCGCACTGAAACCGAGAGGAGGAGTCACTCGATCACGTGACTCCAAAAAGACTTCTTTGAAGAAAAACAACTTGTAACACTCAGAGCCCAACACTAGATCTCGGAAGAGCTATGCATAGCACATGCATCTGCAGCTACACAGGCCATCGAACATATACATACATATATATATATATATATATACATACATATATATATATATATATATATATATATATATATATATATATATATATATATTTATCTCCAACTGAAGCTCTATGAAATTTTTTAGATAAGTGTTTATTTTCACTCTTATATAGATTCTCCCTAGAATCTTTTTTAGGATTGTTTCTTCCTTAAAATTTAACAAACATAGAAGACTGAATCAATACATTTATATGAATCCTTTTCACCATACTATCACTACTTTTTTACACTAATTTGCATGTGTTATATACACTTCTTAATATAGAAATAATTTAGTTCACACAGCACTTTGCACTTTAGGCTGAGGCCTCTTTTTTAGTCTATATTGGATACATGCATTTATGGAGCAACCTACAACATAGATCGGGATAGAGAAGATCTATCTACATAAATACATGGCTCGCTTTTTAGATATGTACTAGATACAATCTTGGTTTAAGACATTGAATGGTTAGAAATAGAAAACGAAGTGTAGGTTGACACTGATGTGGGAAATTTAAACTAAAAGATCGCCCTTCACAGAACATAATTTAGATACTGTAATTTTTAATCGATATGAGATCGAATTGATAACATATAATTGGTTTTTATTCTGAACTTAATGATGAATTTGATTTTATATATTTAAATTTCAAATTATAATCTCATTGATAATTATCTTGTCGATTGTTCTTAGACACTGATTAATTTTGTACAATAAACCTTTTATAAGACTTTACAGTACCTTTTTGTAATTATCAATATTTATAAGATCTGTGATAAAGTGATCAATCGTAATAATTGAAAGAATTACAAACAATGGCATACCTACGGAGACAATATATATCTCACAATTTTTTATCTCAAAAAAATATACCTTAAAAACATTTGACATATTTGAATCTTGTAGGTTGACAAGAATAACTGATGATAATGGTTTTAATGATGTATTAAAATGCAAGGCTAGATATAGATATGTCAACCCGTGATTCTCATGAAAATGAATTAATGATAAGTATTATACATTGTGGATATTTATGTGATTTATATGATATATGATACATCTATGTTTAAACTATTTAAATTATTGTAAGCTATTCATGTACTAATTGTAGGTTTTAAATCCTCAATTGTAGATCGTTGCATGTTTTAAGATGGCCGCTGCATTGGACCAAATCACTATGCCATGAAAACAAATGAAGGATCTTAACTTGTATTTATATGGTGCTGGCTTGTTAGCCGGATTTGTCCAGTAGAAGGCGTTCTGCCGAAACGCGTTGACATCTTATTTCAGGACTCTGTGTTACCCCGATAAGAAATAAATTCAATGAACTGAATTGGCTCTTGCTCCATACGATGTTTTTTCAATAATTGGGATCTGACTCACGGGATTGGTGCAGCCGTCAGATGGTTACGGTTCCATCTGTTGAAGATTATATATATATATATATATATATATATATATATATATATATATATATATATATATATACACCCCCGCTCAAAATACAATTAAAGAGAAAAGTAGCTATCAAGATCCCTGAAGTAATGAGGATACCAGTTGTGGGCATGCTGAACCCAAATTAGAAAGACAAAAAGAATAAAAGGAAAAGAAAAAGTAAAGGAGGAAAAACAGGCAGAGAGAAAAATAACAAACATTGGCAAAAATGTAAACCCAAAACCATCCCAAAAAAAAAAACCACACCTGAAATGCTAAGAAAATAAATTTCCCCACCTTCTTCTACCTTGTGAGAGTAAGTCAACAGCTGGCAAAACTTGTAGCTTGTGTGGCCATGGAACACCCAGAGTGTCCTGAAGAAATAAGCCTAACCTTTATAGTAAGGACACAAAATATACTAAACATCACAACTGAAAGGCTCCCCAGATGTGATAAAAAGGTGAAGTTAACATGAAAACATCAGATGGACGATATTTGAGAACATTCAATTTAACAAAAGAGAGAGATCATCATATAATGAGTCAACAAATAACACGTAAATATAAACATGAAGGTAAACTAATGGAATGCAAAATGCTATCAAGCGAAAAATAAATTGGTTAAATGAATCACTCTGTTTAAAGATATAAACAGAAAACAGTAACAGAAAGCACCCAACCCACTGAGTTAATCTCAAGTTATCATGTCCGTCTGGGAAGATTCGAAGATCAGCAGGATTGTTGAACAGCATGGGTATACCCTTGAAAACAATACAAAATCTGACCGGACCCACAAAAGAGAAGGGAATTGATTATTCACTTACTGGTTGACGTAGGGTGAGAAAACATTTCCTTATAGTTAACCTCTCTTTAGAATAGCCTTGTGCAGTGGTTATTCTGGCCCCATTCCATTGTACCTGCTCTATCTTCTCCATATGAGCAAGAATTTGTTCTGTGTGACCATAGCGCATAGGATAATAAAATCATTGTTCTCGGGCGTTCAGGTATGTAAGAATGAGCAACAGGAGATCTGCAATTGGGGATCCTGTGGGCTCTCTCGATTTCACATTCCTTGTCAAAGGTAAGACCCAGCAAATGCAAAATCCAGGCTTCCAGAAAGTCAGCTCAAGATTTTGCTTCAGACTTCATTTTCCGGAAGGCCAAAAATTTGTAAACTCCCTTTCCGATTGCGGTCTTCAAGCTTCCAAGTTCTCGTGCCATAACTTGTACCTTACATGATGATGAATCAAGATCTTTCCGCGTTCATGTAGAAGTACCCTGAAGTGCACTAATTCTTGATTCCCCTTCCGTAAGCCTATGGGTAAGCCCTTTAAAGTCAGATCGAAGTACCTGTAGGTCCAGATGCATCACATCAGTATTCGCTTTAGTTTCTTGAGCAAGGTCATGCAAGGCTCCCAGGTGTTGACTAACAGTGTCAATGCTCAATGACTTATCTACTTTATGCTGAGCTGGCGATTTCGGAAGAGGTGTATCAACTTTAGGGTGCTTCGTAGTGGCTTTTGTGTCTCTAGAGTCTTTAGTTCTTATGTTAGGCCATGATGACAGATAATAGAACTAATCTCAGAAGCTATACATCAGGAGGAAAGAATTGAGTAGGACTGTGGAGATAGGGTGATAGTTCACTAAGGTCGTGATGAAGAGAAGCACTTTACAGACAGCAAAACAACACAGTTCTCTATATGCCAAACTTGGACATTCAAGTAGGTAAGTAAAGTAGACCAGCTTGCATATAGTTGAAGATAAGTTGAAAGACTGTATAGGTAACAGAAGAAAAAATCCTCTTAGACTCACTTCACAAAAAGTAGATTGTGTGGGCTGAAAAAAGTCATTGATTACCATTGAAACCTCAAATTATGCAAAATGAATTGCCTTATCTAGCATACAGCACACCAACATTTACCCAAGATGAAAACCAATGCGTTATGTAGGTAAAGCTGGTTTTAAGTATGGTAAGATCCAGGAAAGAGCAGGATCAAACAAATGAATAGTCCCCATATAATGGAGAGAGTGCACAAGTTTCCAAACTGATGGTAAAGGCACAACATCAAAGTACTTGAGTCATTGATATATGGGCATAAAATACAATAGTATACAGCAGAGTTGGTTGCATCCACTGCCTTCAACTGGGTGAACACGTATCTCTCTGTGATGCGTAGTACAGCATGCAAAAGCTTTAAAGCTTCTCGCTTCCTGTTAAAATAAATATGTCAGTGTATGAGCAATTAATGTGTCAGGGCGCTCACTGTAAGAGTATTTTATGTGCTCCAGCACATGAAAATGCCAAGTATACATTGGGCGGTACATACCAGAGGAAGAGACTGCTATTTTTCATTTTCAAGGAGAACGTAGCAGAGATTCGTAAGAAGATAGGCGCCATCTTGAATGTGTGGCACACAAAGAAGAAGAGGGGTCATCGCCAAAGTTCATACTAATCAACTCCACCATGCAGCACAAACTCCGCTGCCATCGCCAAAGGTGTTTTGCCAGCCTTCTAGCCCAAATGCAAGCAGTCAGGGCATAATGGTTAGGCAGTAGATCCTGGGACACTTCGACGGGGTCTGGAGCTCACAGCTCAAGACGCCACTGCACTCGGGATCAACCCACATCCCCCTCATGCCTCCTCTAATTCAGGGCCTCAAAGCCTGCACTGAGCACTGCACCCCCAAATCTACAGCAAGGACTTACCCTTACACGACACCCTTTTGAGGATAGATATGCATATGCTTATGCAGACCCCGCTTGGAATACTCTATGATGAGACACAGGAAGTGCTTTCCCATAAGAATTTTTCACAGGTGAAAGAATGCTAACTTAAGATCAGAATCACGTCCTATGATATATCCCCCTTTCTCCACCGCCTAAGTGTCTAGCTTTGCTACATTAAGAATTCCTGTCAGAGATCAAGAACAGAACAGTAAAGTTTTCGTAATAATGTCCAATCAGTATCTGTCACTTCCACAGCACATGGGCAAAAACAATTCATCCAGAATCTTGAATATGGTGTCAGTCTGCCCTCACACCCCCTACACCCGTACCCCACAACAGTGGCTAATCCCTCTGACACATCTGTGCTGTAAAGACCAAGCTGAGACCCTTAAGACTTATATTTTCAGGTTGGCTTAATATAACTTCTTTTAATTAGCAAACTGGCCCAAATTGACTGTCATTGTACTACTCATGGTGTGTATTAATTTCCTATAATTTGATAGCTTTTCCATTCTTATTTGTAGTTTAGTTACCATTTATAGGCTAAAGGAATGGTTTATTACCTGTAATCCTAGTTCTCCCATAGAATAATCTCCACTGAAATCATAAGCACTGAATAGACCTGCCCATGTGCAGGGATCCCGGAGCACTTCTTTAAAAACATCTTCTTTTCTTTTTCACACTTTTGTTTTATTAGTGTTTCAAAGGATATGACATAACACAGCGTGACCTTTAGGGAACATCATATGGGAACAAGCATTCAAATTTTAAAGCTGGGTTCATAAAACATGCATTTTGTTATATTGTACTGGGTATGGTCTCCCCAACCAACAAATCTATTTTTTGATTAACATCACTGATTTGTCCCATTAACTGAAAAACAGGCATGCTAGTGCCATCAACAGGGTCGGGGGCCCCCCACTGCCATTCAATACTGTATGGCAAAAAGAGAAATAAAGAAGTGGGCTAAAGTTTCTCAACACTAACCATTAAACAGCAGAAAGCCTTGCCTGAAAATATGCCTCCTGCGAGTGTAGGGAGGGCCGATGCCCACTGTCCGGGCTACAGATCTCCCATAGTGGTAATCCCCTACCAGGGGGGATCATATGGGGGGGGGGCCAATGGGGGGAGCGGAACGGAGCCCCACACCTTTGGACTCGTGTGTCACGCTCGTATTTACACGTATCCGTCTAGTGTCACATTCTGGAGATTTGGGGTCACTCTGTGGCTCGCTCTGTGTATCCCCAATGGACATTTCGACTGGGTCGCTGTTAGCGGCAACCACATCTAGTGTCTCCCATGTTTCAAAGACGTCTGTCCACAGGGGTGCTATGGGCCTACGTCTGATTTCTCTCAGATCTTCTCTCCGCAGTGCCCTTTCCTCAGCTCGTGCCCAGTGCATGATTTCAGCCTAGGTCCGAGTTTGTGTTTCCAGGCCATTGCCACCCTTCTCCATGCCAGAGCCAAGGCTAAATAAATGAACCTATTGCCCACTTTCTTAGGAGTCGGTCTTTCAAAGATGCAAGCAGACACAGCGCTAGTGTATTCTCCAGTTGTCTTGTTAAGGTATCATTAATCCTGGAAACTAACTCGTCTCAATAGTGTAGCAGGTTGGGGCACCTCCATGTCATATGGCAGAAGTCTGCATCAAGCAACCGGCAGACGTCCCTCCGTATACTAGGTTAATTCTATGTGGAGTGAGATCGGTCCTGTGGGTATAATTGAATCGTATGTATTTCAGACAAGTGTTGCATGATATCGTATGTGCATAGGCAAGGATTCTTGTCCACTCAAGGTCTGACAGCCCCCTCTCTAGGTCTAGTTCCCACTTATGTCGTAGGTTACCCAGTGATCGGTCCATCATCTCGTTCGGTGACCGATTATCCAAGCGACCAAGTGAGATCCGACACCAACTCCCAACATGGTCTGGAGGACAGCCATCCTGGGGGGTTTCTTCACACTGCTCCCCCATAGTCCCCTTATGGTCCGCACCACAGCCTTGTACCTCAAAAAGTGCCCTGGTGGCAATCCCATCCAGTACATCATGTCATTGAATGGTGCCAACACACCTTCCTGATAACAGTCCCCCAGGGTCAGCGAGCCCACGATTGTCCAGAATTCCAGTTGCCCAGCTGTAAAGCAAGAATAAGGATCTCCGTGGGGTAGGCCAAGTAAGGGCATATGGCGTGGTTATGTGTGTTTTCTTAAGGGCTTTCTGCCAGGTAGACAGGGCGGTCTTCATCAATACATTCAGTATTGGCTCTCCTCATCGGTCTGAGCAAACGCGCCATAAGGCTATCATCATGTCATGGCCCACTGTCTGAGCCTGAGTCCATCAAGCCCCATTCATGATGCCACTGCGCTGGCTATTGCAGTTGAGTGGCCATGTAATAAAGTTCGAAGTTGGGAACTCCCAGTCCTCTACTCTCAGGGGGAGGCTAAGTGTGGTCAATGCCACGCAGTGTCACTCTCCGTTCCACAATAGCTCCCGCAGGAGCACATCTAACACCCTGAACCATGAAAACGGTGCAGGAAAGTACCTCTTTCTGGCATGGTTATCCCCACTTTTTGCCTGTTTTCAGTATGTTTTGATTGTGTTCACTGGGATCCTGCTAACCAGGACCCCAGTGACTATGCTCTCTTCCTTTAAACTTGGTTGCTTAGACCACACACACCCCACATTTGGCATACTGGTGCCCATTGTAAGTCCCTAATATATGGTACCTAGGGCATTGGGGCACCAGGTACCCCCATGGGCTGCAGCATGTATTATGCCACCCATTAGGAGCCCATGCAAAGTGTATCTGCAGGCCTGCAATTGCAGCCTGTGTGAAAGGGTGCATGCACCCTTTTCACTATAGGTCACTGCACCAGGTCACTATAAGTCACCCCTATAGTAGGCGGCCCTCCTAGCCCAGGGGGCAGGGTGCAGGTACCTGTGTGTGAGGGCATGAATATGAGCAGATGTGCCACCACAAACTCCAGCTCCATTTCCTTCGTGAGTGCGGGGATGCCATTTTACGCATGACCTGGACATATTTTTGTAACATTGAGTGTTTTCTTTTATGTGTGTAAGTGCTGTGTGACTACAGTAGAATTGCATGAGCTTTGCATGTCTCATAGATAAGCCTTGGCTGCTCATCCACAACTACCTCCAGAGAGCCTGGCTTCTATACACTGCCTACACTACACCAATAGGGGATACCTGGACCTGGTGGAGGTACCTTGGATACCCACCACACACCAGGCCAGCTCCTACGCCGGTAAGACCACCGACAAATTAGTAAAATAATGCAAAAGCCTAGGGAACATTACCATCTTGGATAGGGATATTTGTGCCATAATGGGGAGCTATAGGGAGCGCCAGAAAGCCACCGCTGTCTTCAACCAGCGGCATGTCCGCCCTTCCCCCAAATTGCCCTCTTGGACATCCCTCAGCCTATGTAATATTTGGATACCTAGGTTACGGAAGGTGCACAGAGCCCAAGACAGGTCGTCAGGACAGAAAAGTGGGCTGGACACGCCTTCCACCATCAGGAAGAGACAGGTTTTTAGCCGGTTCAGGCATAGTCCAGAGTATCTCTCGAATTCCCCTGGTAGTTGGAGCACCGGAGGCAACACAGCCTCTCCATCCCTCAGGTAGATGAGGTAATCTGCATATAGGGAGATGATGTGTGGTGCCCCCTCCTTCAGCACCCCCCACACAGGACCCTGTGCTCTGAACTTCGCCACCAGTGGTTCAATGCCTATGGTGAAAAATAAGGGTGGGGGACAATGGGCAACCCTGCCTGGTTCTGCTGTAAATTTCATAGCTGTCCGAGACTGCACGAACGGTTTTCACTCAAGCCGTAGGGTGGTTATACACCAGATCGATCCATCTCACCCATCGATGACCAAGCCCCATTCACAGAATTGGGGCCTTTAAATAATCCCAGCGGACCGTGTCAAAGGACTTTTCTAGGTCTACTGACACTATCATTGCAGCCGGGGTGGGCTGGTGCACATCATCGTAAAGCAAGGAGTATAGTCTCCGCAAATTTTGAGATGTGCTGCAGGAGGGTGTGAACCCATTCTGTTTGTCATAGATTAGCGTTTGCATGTGCGGCAACAACCTAGTAGCCAGAGCCTAATGGGCACCTTAAAGTCAGTGTTCAGCATAGAGAGAGACCTGAAGTCAGAGACCGTCCATCAGGGCTCTCACCCTTAGCGAGAGGAACATTCAGGGCCTCCCTGGTCATAGGGGGGCAACACTCCATTTTCTAATGCCTCACCATACATTTCAGTAAGCTTGCATGACAATTCTCTCAGAAACCATTTATAAAATACTGGCGAAAGTCCGTCTGCTCAAGGCGTCTTCCCGGATGCCAGGGACTTACCATCAGCCCTGAGCTCCTGGACGGCTATCAGTGCACCTAAAGCCTCCTGTTCCGTCACTGCCAGTGTCGGCCGTGGTAGGGCCCCTAGGAATTTGCCCAGTGAGTCTGGAAGCAATGGCTGGGGGTAGGGGCACACTGTACAGGGTCATGTAATTGGATCTAAACTCTTCATTAATGTGTGTTGGCGTTATTCCCTCTTGGGATGTCAGACGAGTGAAGGGTGAGCCCCTGCCCTCAGGGAGAATCGGCCAGGCCAGGTGTTTACCTGCTCTGCCCTCTTCCTCATGTGCCTGGGATATATATGTCTTATAATCATGGCAGTGGAGGCTTTCCATTGCCTTGTTATGGAGGTCTTGTGTTTCTAACAGATGTTTTTGGGCATGCGGGTCCTAGGCAATGTTCCCTCACCACTACCTTGAGGGCCTCCCACTCAATTCCCCTATTGGAGGCCGTTCCTTGGTTGGAGTCGAGATATTCTGTTTCCCTAGATGCCAAGGCATCTCGGAAGCCCTCACCGCAGAGTATAAACGCCATGAAGAGATGGGAGGGCGTTTCTCGGCTAGTTGCAGTGTCATGATTTGCGGGCTATGGTCGGACACCGTGCAGCCTAGATATTCGGAGTGTGTGAGTGAACCGCTGAGGGGCACAGAGCATACAACACAATCTATTCTAGTATGCACTTGATAAAGGTGGGACTAAAAGGAATAATCCCTATAATGTGGGAGCTCCGTATCCCACTCCGATATCCATGGTGCTAGTCCTACCGCAACCCTAACGGTTGCCACACCCTGCAGCGGTGGGAGCGAGCGGTCGATTTCTGGGTCAAATACTCCATTAAAGTCCCCTCTCGGAGAAGAAAGGGCCGCTCTGGAAAGCGAGCCAGTCGTGTTGTTAAGGAGTGGAGAAATGGGAGTAGATCCTGGTTCAGGGCGTAAATGCTCCCCAGCACTACTGTCCTCCCTATAAGTCGCCTCTCCACCAACACAAATCCTCCATCTTTGTCCACTTCCACCACGGAGGCCTCAAAGGGCACTCCCGCTTTCACCCACATCTGTGCCCCCTTCGCATAGGCAGAATATATGGTAGCATACACTTGTCTCCCCCATCATGTGCGGAGACTATCCGCTGCAGATTTCGCAAGATGGGATTCCTGCAACATAGCAATTTGGACCCCTCGTCTCTTCATGAATTGCTGGATCTTGTGGCATTTAGATGGTGAGCCCAACCCCTGGAGGTTCCAGGTGATCAACCTAAGGGATCCATATGTGTCAGTCATGGATTCTCAGTGGAAGCCCCTCTCATCTAGGCGCCCGCCACCCCACCACACACCACAGCAGCATGGAAGCATTGCATCATTGTACAAAAGGCAGACCTGGGCATCAGCAACAATAACATTAAGTAAACCCCAACTCCCCTTCCCCAGGACAGCACAGCAATGGCTGGCCATCCAAACTATCAGAAACAATAGTTGTGAGTTCAGTATATCACCTGTCCTGTCAGGCGGGTGGATGATTTGGCGGGTGGGGGAGGATTTGTGGGTTCTCCGTGTATCTACTGTACACCTATCAGAGTCGCCCAGACCAGCCCAGACATGTGGCAGATGAGCCTCTTCCAGCACGCGATCAGTCAAGTGGCGCAGTAGTGGTGGCGGTTACATAAGGTCACTTGCCATTTGGAGTATCACATGTGGGGCATCTTCCAGAGCGCTAACCACGGTATCTAGGTTGGACATGTTGTCAGATTCGGGGACATCGGTGGCGTCAACTTTCTCCCCGCCAGAATGGCAGGATTCCGTCAAGGACGCCGCAGCTCGGAGAGCCGCCGTCTTCTCCTGGTTCACTTGTTGAGGTGTGGATTTTGTAATTCCCTCTTCCCGGTCTCTTGGGCGTCTTCTGTTCCTACAACGTTGGGACGCCTGAAGCACGGTGAACCTCGGCCTATCAGTTCCAGATGCGTGTGATTCCAGCCAGGCCCAGGCTTCCTCAGGGGTCTGGCAGAAGTGCGTATGACCATCAAGCATGATTTTAAGTTTTGAAGGAAACAATAGAAAGTAATAAATCCCCTCTGCTTGCAGCGCCTTCTTTATCTCCATGTAAGACACCCTCTGAGCCTGCACTGTCGCTGTAAAATCAGGGAACATGCTGACGTCCCGATTTCCACCATAAAGGGTCCTGTCTCTTGCACTCTCTGCAAAAACGTGTCCCAGATGCAGTAGTGTAGGGGTCTGGCCCATCACCGGCCTAGTCGGCCTCCAGGCAGCGGGGGCCGGCCGGGATTTTTGAGAGTTGCTGAGCGCTCATGCGAGACAGCAACCAGGGTTCAAGGAAGGCCACCATGTCAGTAACTTCCACTCCCTCAGGAAGATCAATATGCCATATATAGTTGCGCCGACTGCAGCCCTCTGCATCTTCAGCACGTTGTTCCAAATGCTGCACCCGGTCTGTAAGGTGTGTCAGTTAAGTCTGCAGGGCCTGGTGCGAGGGTTCCAAATCTGCCAGGGTATTCTTATTTTTCACTCCGTACAAGAGTTTTTGGTGATCCATTCTCAGAAGGCTCAGTTCCACTGACACCTTTCCTATTTCCTTTTGCAACATGTTCTTGGGCTCCTCAATCTCCTCCAGTATTTAATGCAAGGTGTAAGGAAATGCCTCCTTGGCATGGTTACCCCCTAACTTTTTGCCTTTGCTGATGCTAAGTTATGATTTAAAAGTGTGCTGGGACCCTGCTAACCAGGCCCAAGCACCAGTGTTCTTTCCCTAAACTGTACCTTTTTCTCCACAATTGGCACAACCCTGGCACTCAGGTAAGTCCCTTGTAACTGGTACCCCTGGTCCCAAGGGCCCTGATGCCAGGGAAGGTCTCTAAGGGCTGCAGCATGTCTTATGGCACCCTCACTCAGCACATGCACACTGCCTCACAGCTTGTGTGTGCTGGTGGGGAGAAAATGACTAAGTCGACATGGCAGTCCACTCAGAGTGCATGCCAACCTCACACTGCCTGTGGCATAGGTAAGTCACCCCTGTAGCAGTCCTTACAGCCCTAAGGCAGGGTGCACTATACCACAGGTGAGGGCATAAGTGCATAAGCACTATGCCCCTACAGTGTCTAAGCAAAACCTTGGACATTGTAAGTGCAGGGTAGCCATAAGAGTATATGGTCTGGGAGTTTGTCAAACATGAACTCCACAGTTCCATAATGGCTACACTGAAAACTGGGAAGTTTGGTATCAAACTTCTCAGCACAATAAATACACACTGATGCCAGTGTGCAATTTATTGTACAATACACCCAGAGGGCATCTTAGAGATGCCCCCTGAATACCTACCCGACTTCTAGTGTAGGCTGACCAGTTTCTGCCAGCCTGCCACACACCAGACATGTTGCTGGCCACATGGGGAGAGTGCCTTTGTCACTCTGTGGCCAGGAACAAAGCCTGCACTGGGTGGAGGTGCTTCTCACCTCCCCCTGCAGGAACTGTAACACCTGGCGGTAAGCCTCAAAAGCTCACCCCTGTTGTTACAGCACCCCAGGGCATCCCAGCTAGTGGAGATTCCCGCCCCTCCAGCCACTGCCCCCACTTTTGGCGGCAAGGCTGGAGGAGATAATGAGAAAAACAAGGAGGAGTCACCCACCAGTCAGGACAGCCCCTAAGGTGTCCTGAGCTGAGGTGACCCCTGCCTCGAGAAATCCTCCATCTTGAGTTTGGAGGATTCCCCCAATAGGATTAGGGATGTGCCCCTCCCCCCAGCACCCCAGGTGGCACAAAGAGGGCATACCCACCCTCAAGGACAGCAGCCATTAGCTACTGCCCTCCAAGACCTAAAACACACCCCTAAATTCAGTATTTAGGGGCTCCCCAGATCCTAGGAAACCAGATTCCTGCAACCTGAAGAAAGAAGGACTGCTGACCTACAAGCCTTCAGAGAAGGAAGACGATGACAACTGATTTGGCCCCAGCCCTACCGGCCTGTCTCCAACTTCGAAAACCTGCTCCAGCGACTCATCCGACAGGGACCAGCGAACTCTGAAGCCTCAGAGGACTACCCTGGACTACAGGACCAAGAAACTCCTGTGAACAGCGGCCCTGTTCAAAACCAGCTACTTCTTTGCAACAAAGAAGCAACTTCCAAGGACTTCACGTTTCCCGCAGGAAGCGTGAGATCCTACACTCTGCATGCGACGCCCCCGGCTCAACCTGCAGTAAACCAACACTTCAGGGAGGACTTCTTGGCGACTGCGAGCCCGTGAGTAACCAAAGACGACCCCCCACAGCGACGCCTGCAGACAGAATCCAGAGGCTCCCCAAGACCGCGACTGTAACAAGGGACCCGACGCCTGGAACCAACACTGCACCCGCAGCCCCCAGGACCTGAAGGAACCGAACTTCGACGCAGGAGTGACCCCCAGGCGACCCTCTGCCTTGCCCAGGTGGTGGCTGTCCCGAGAAGCCCCCCCTGTGCCTGCCTGCACCACTAGAGTGACCCCCAGGTCCCTCCATTGAAACCTATACAAAACCCGACGCCTTCTTTGCTCACTGCACCCGGCCGCCCCTGTGCAGCTGAGGGTGTACTTTGTGTGCCTTCTCGTGCCCCCCCCCGGTGCTCTACAAAACCCCCCTGGTCTGCCCCCCAAGGACGCAGGTACTTACCTGCTGTCAGACTGGAACCGGAGCACCCCTGTTCTCCATAGTCACCTATGTGTTTTGCGCACCTCTTTGACCTCTGCACCTGACCGGCCCTGAGCTGCTGCTGTTATAACTTTGGGGTTGCCGTGAACCCACAACGGTGGGCTGCCTATGCCCCAGGACTGAGACTTGTAAGTGTTTTACTTTCCTCCTAATCTAACCTTTACTTACCTCTCCCAGGAACTGTTGATTTTTGCACTGTGTCCACTTTGAAAATAGCTTATTGCCATTTTTACAAAGACTGTACATGATATTGTTTTCATTCAAGTTCCTAAAGTATCTAAGTGAAGTACCTTGCATTTAAAGTATTAAATGTAAAACTTGAAATCTTGAGTGTGTATTCCTCATTTATTGCTGGGGTGTGTACAACAAATGCTTAACACTACCCTCTGATACGCCTACTGCTCGACCACACTACCACAAAATAGAGCATTACAATTATCTCCTTTTGCCACTATCTTACCTCTAAGGGGAACCCTTGGATTCTGTGCACACTATTTCTTACTTTGATATAGTATATACAGAGCCAACTTCCTACACAATGTGTCCCGTATTTGCATTGAGTGAGAGTCTGGCCACGGCACCCTGCCTGCAGATTGTGCTCTGGCTCCAGGGCTGAATGTCTGAGACCTCGGACGCCTGGCGTGTTGTTTCCCCATCTAGGCAGTAGGCAGCATCGCAGACCAGGACCGCCGTCCCAGTTCAGCATGGCTTCAGCAAGGAATGTGTCCATGGTAGCCTCTTGCCACCAACGTTGGCCACCGCCACGTGAGTGGTTGTAAAAGAGTCTAGCCCTGCCGAGTGCCAGAGGACCACGGCAAACCCAAGCAACCTCCACGCTGTGCCTCGGAGGATATATGATGGTGGCAATTCAGGATGTAGGAGGACGCACAGTGAGGGCTGAGCTGCAGAGCCCCAAAGTCACCGTCCCCACAATGATGTTCGCACAGGCCTCCCCTTGCCGGAACACTGCTGCTCTGCCGCCCAACACTTCATTCATGACTGGGTTGCAAGTGCCCGCCGCAGGAGACCCCCAGCGCTCCCAGGGTCCAGCGGGTGGGAGGGAGCGCTACACCCCCAGGAGCATTAAATTCCAATAGTAGCCCAGTGTCCACTCTCTATGACTGGGGTGGGGGGGGGGGGGGGAGGAAGGGGAAAGGAGGGCCTCCACAACCAGCAGGCAGAGCTCCAAACAAGGCAAGTCCACGGAGTCGGCGGCCGCAGCACAGGAGACAAGCAACTAGTCCACAGGACCTCTGGGCTGTCAGGCCTGGCCTCCACCGCGTCTCAGCCACTCTTGCCAGTGTATGCTACAGCAGGGTCACTCCTTGCCACTCCCAGGGCAGCACCACGCCCTCTGCAACACGAGCTTCCCACGCCCGGTTGTGTCGTTGGGGCTCCACTCGTTTTGCCCAAGATAAGTGTGGGACGGTCAGGAGCAGCAGTATCACGCTGCAGCCACTGTCGACAGCTAGCTCCGTCCCCATTTAAAAACATCTTCTTAAGTGTAGACTCTAGCTTTTCTTAAGCAAGGACAAACTTGGGACATAATTTTGTGAAAAACTTTTTGCATCCTATAAAGAAGGCTATATTTGGCAATTGCGTTTAATCTATATTTAAAAAAGGTCAATATATCATTAATAAACTGAGAAACATTTCCAGGAGTTGAGTGTTTTTTAAAATAAATATCCTTCATAAACCGTTTTAAAGGGAATGGAGAAGAAGGAATGGGGCAATGTAGAATTATAGGCTACAATATTGTAGCTATTAAAACTGACACTGCACCTTTAAGGGCTCACAGCCCTTTCAATATCCCATCATGTTCAAAAGGCAACAGTTACATCAATTATTTTTTATAGGGCAAAAGACAGAATGTGTATTAATCATCTTTGTCTTTTCCACTAGGGAGGAGGGATGGTTGCTTGCGATTTCAATGGAGATTCCCAAGACAGAGAACTAGGATTACAGGTAAGAGACCGTTCATTCTCTCTCAGGGGATCTCCATTGATAACCATAAGTACTGAATAGAATAGCAAGCCCATTTCTACAAAGAGCAGTGAAAGAAAAAGAGATGGTCCATAGAAACAACTAAGCAAAGAGATCCTGGAGTGAAGCTTGTCCTACTTGAGCATCTGTTCTAGCCTCTGAGTCCAAACAATAGTGTCTCATAAAAGAGTGAACAGATTTCCATATAGCTGCTTTGCAGATTTTGGCAACAGGAGTATTTGTCATTAAAGACAGACATTGGTTTGCTTTCTGATAGCATTACAGGATGCAAGAAACTATCTACCTGGATACAGACTGTTTAGTTGCAGCTAAACCTCTTCGTACAGGACCATAAATTTCAAACAATTGTTTGGTCTTACGTTTATCTTTTGTCTAGATAAAATGTTAAGACCCTTCTCACATCCTAAGTGTGGAAGGATTTGTATGCTGAAGTAGACTGATTCTTAAAGAAAGTCAGCAAAGTAATGGTCTCATTAATGTGAATATCCGAAACAACTTTTAGCAAGAATTTGAGATGATTTCTCATAACCAACTTATTGCTATGCAATATTGTATATGTTTCATGAGAACATAAGGCTTGAACCTTACTAACTCTACGTGCTGATGTAATCGCAACTGGGAAGCATTTTTCCAAGAAAGGAGCTGTAATGAGGCTTTATGAATAGGTTCGAAAGGGGTGCCATAAGATGTGAAAGTACTACATACTGTTTCCAAGGAAGTGAAGGATGGTGTATTGAAGGAAAAACCTGCTTGATACCCTCTAAGAATTCGTTAATAACTGGGACTTTGGAAAAAGAGGTTTGTGAACGACATTTTCTGTAGGCTGTAATAGCTGCCAAATTGACCTTAACAGAAGAGAATTGTAACCCACATCTGGCCAAATGAAACAAGTATGGAAATAAAGCATCTTCTTGGCATGTTGTTCAATTATTGTTCTTGTCAGAACACCAAATAGAGAATCAATTCCATTTAAAAGAATTAGATGTACACCTTGATGGATGTTAGGCTTCTATTAGAGTATTCATGCCTTATGAGGTACATGCAAATATCCATATTGTACGAGTTCAGAAGCCATGCTGCCAAGCTCAAAGGGGACAGATTGTGATGGATCATTTGTTCTCCGAACTTCATGAGAAGTTCCAGTCTGCACAACTGCCTCATGTGTGGATGCTCCGACGTGAAGTAAGTCTGTTAATTACCATGTCGGGGCCACTCCGGAGTTATCAATATTATTCTGGCCTTTGAGTAAGACTGTTTGATGATTACTTATGGAATCAGGAGTATCAGAAGAAAGTCATAGAAAAATCTGCTGGACTGGTTGATCCACAGGGCATTCCCCAATGTCCCTGGTTTGTTAAACCTGGAGACGAAGTTTTGACATTTTTTGTTTTCTGCTGTCGCAAATACATCTATGAGATGAAAACCCCAGGTAAAGATGATGTCATGAACGATGGCGTAGTTTAGCACTCACTGGTGATTTTCTTGAAGAATCCTGCTGAGGAATTCTGCTCGTATATTATGGATGCCCAGGAGATGGGTTGCAGTGATCCTCAGGGTCATAGCCAGCAACCAATTACATATTATTTGAACTTCTAGTGATAAGGCTCTGGACTTTGTTCCTCCATGCTTGTTAAGATAATACATCATTGTTGTGCTGTCTATCTGAACAAGGAAGGATTCTGTCTGAACAAGATAGTAGGAAAGACTTCAGGGTCAAATAAATAGCTCTTAGTTCCAGATGGTTGATATGATAAATCATTTCCATTGCAGACTATGTTCCCTGAATTTGAAGGTGCCCCATGTGCTCTCCCCAACCTAACAGAGGCTCATCGGTCACTACTGTCTGAGAGGGAACATCCCAATGAAAAAGCATCATCCCTTGAAGGAGAGTTTTCAGTTGGCACCACCACTGGAGGAATTGCCTCGCTTTGAGAGGAAGTGTGCTCCTGTCTTCCCATTTGCCTGCGTATTGACACCACTGGTCATTTAGACACTCTTGTAGTAGTGTCATGTGGAGACATATTTCGTTTCAGAAATATATAAAATATACCAGATGCCATTGAGTGTAGAGGAGATGACAATTTCCTCACTGTTGGATGACAGACTTTCCTGAGAGATTGACATTTCCGACATATGGATAAAAGTGTCTCCTCTGAAAGATACACTTTTGCTTTTATGGTGTCAATAGTTGCTCGTAAGTAATGAAGAGAATGAACTGATGATGGGGTTAATTTCTGGGGATCAGTATGAGGACATAGTTGATTGAGAGTAAAGACAGTGATTTGATAATGTGCTTGTTGTTACGGTGAAGCCTTGATAAGCTAGTTATCTAGATATCAGAGAGACAAATATTTTGCGTTTCCCGAGATGTGTAGCGACCACTGTCATGCACTTTGGAAAAATTCTGGGGGCTGACTGAAGGCCAAAATGAAGTACTTTGTACTGGTAGTGATTGTGTCCTACTACGCATCTCAGGAATTTGTGGTGTTTTCGGAAAGTGAAAGTACTCATCTTGAAGATCTTTATAACAGAGCCCGTCTCCTTGATAGATTTGAGGATACATCTGATGTAAAGCCAGCATTCTGCATGTTTCTCTCCGTATCCATTTGTTTGCCTCTTTCAGATCTAGTACGGGTCTGAATTAATTTTTCAGACCTTTCCTTTTCACCAAAAAGTAACAGGAATAAATCTGTGTTCCTTATTGGTTGAAAGGTACGGGCTCCACCTCATGCATCCGCAGAAGAATGTTCACTTCTGATCTCAGCATCTGTAGGTGTTCATTAGATGATGTTGGTGGAATAACTGGTGGAGGATTGGTGAACCTGAGACAATAAACATTCTATACAATAATCAGTACCCAGGCATACTTTATGACAGATTTCCACTCTGTTGGATATTTGGAAATAATTCCCCCTACTAGAGTGGGTAACACTAGAAGGGGAAGCAAAGGCTCATTGTTTAGAACCTGCGGGAGGCTTCTCTGCTTGAGCACTTTGGTGGCTGCCTCTTCCCTTTGGTTGGTGCCTTGGATGCTGCTGAAAAGGCAATCATTGCTGCTGTTGGTGAGGTCCTTAAGACCACAGAAGGGTTTGAACCCTCTGCAGATAAAAACATCTCTGGTAAGACTTGGAAGGGTGTTTTCTCTGTCCCTTGCGTTTTTCTAAACCAACTGCTTTTAAGTTTTCTATGTCACTTTTCATACAAGCCATTTCCTTGTCTGCATGGCTATCACATAGAGTGTTTCCAGAGAAAGCAAGGTTGAGAAACCTCTGTTGTGAGTCATGCTTCAAAGCTGTGAGATGAAGCCAAGAATGTCAACTGAGAGCTAATCCATTGCAATATCCATCGACTGCTAGCAAAGATGAATCGGCAGCAGCGCTCATCATTTGGTTAGAGACCATCATGCCTTCACTTAAAGTTTCTATGAAGTCCTCCCTACGGTCTCTTGGGAGGTCATATGTAAACTGTTGTTGGGAGTCCTGTAAGGATCTATCATATCTGCTGAGGAGGGCAGAGACACTTGCAGCTTCCATGTGCTGCATACCTTGCATATCACAGAGTTTACTTTTCTGCTTTCTTTGTCTGGTATAACTGTGGATGAAGGATTAGTAGAATTAATTTTCTTCACAGCCAAGATCACAACAGAATCAGGAGCAGGAACTGACCATGGGAATAATGGGCCCTGCTCTGGAGACCCATATTGTTTCTGAAGTCTAAATGGAGCCGCTTTGGATGTAGCTGGTGTGAGGAAAGTTCCATAGTTGTCTCTTACAAACCTGGAACCAAAGGTAGAAGAGATCGTTATGCAGAACGTTGGTGAAGAGTCTCAAATATCACTGATGTAGCTGTTGATGGCGTAAGCAAAGCAAAACAAAAACGCTGTGGGATAGCGTAACTGGATGGACGGAATGCGGAACCAATCAAACATTCACCCCCAGTCACAGATCTGGGTTTAATCCATCCATTATTTTGCTCACCATGCCACCCCAGTTTGAACCCAGCCATATGCAAATCAGTCTTGACCCTGTTCCTCATGGGAACAGTCCAGCCCGAACTGCCAGGCCAGGTTCTCCCTGGACCGGAAACAAGCATCCTGGGACCGGTTTCGGGGTTTCACCCCTCATCAGCCAGGCTAGCTTGAATCCAGT
The DNA here is from genome assembly GCF_031143425.1 of Pleurodeles waltl. Taxonomy (NCBI): domain Eukaryota; kingdom Metazoa; phylum Chordata; class Amphibia; order Caudata; family Salamandridae; genus Pleurodeles; species Pleurodeles waltl. The sequence continues at coordinate 969,384,293 of NC_090446.1, read as the reverse complement.
GGCACAGTGAGCCCGGGACCCACGTCTGGGCATACCCGGCGCACTTAGGGCGGCAAAAGCAAAGCAAAACAAAAACGCTGTGGGATAGCGTAACTGGATGGATGGAATGCGGAACCAATCAAACATTCACCCCCAGTCACAGATCTGGGTTTAATCCATCCATTATTTTGCTCACCATGCCACCCCAGTTTGAACCCAGCCATATGCAAATCAGTCTTGACCCTGTTCCTCATGGGAACAGTCCAGCCCGAACTGCCAGGCCAGGTTCTCCCTGGACCGGAAACAAGCATCCTGGGACCGGTTTCGGGGTTTCACCCCTCATCAGCCAGGCTAGCTTGAATCCAGTGGCACAGTGAGCCCGGGACCCACGTCTGGGCATACCCGGCGCACTTAGGGCGGCAAAAGCAAAGCAAAACAAAAACGCTGTGGGATAGCGTAACTGGATGGACGAATGCGGAACCAATCAAACATTCACCCCCAGGCACAGATCTGGGTTTAATCCATCCATTATTTTGCTCACCATGCCACCCCAGTTTGAACCCAGCCATATGCAAATCAGTCTTGACCCTGTTCCTCATGGGAACAGTCCAGCCCGAACTGCCAGGCCCGGTTCTCCCCGGACCGGAAACAAGCATCCTGGGACCGGTTTCGGGGTTTCACCCCTCATCAGCCAGGCTAGCTTGAATCCAGTGGCACAGTGAGCCCGGGACCCACGTCTGGGCATACCCAGCGCACTTAGGGCGGCAAAAGCAAAGCAAAACAAAAACGCTGTGGGATAGCGTAACTGGATGGACGGAATGCGGAACCAATCAAACATTCACCCCCAGTCACAGATCTGGGTTTAATCCATCCATTATTTTGCTCACCATGCCACCCCAGTTTGAAACCAGCCATATGCAAATCAGTCTTGACCCTGTTCCTCATGGGAACAGTCCAGCCCGAACTGCCAGGCCAGGTTCTCCCTGGACCGGAAACAAGCATCCTGGGACCGGTTTCGGGGTTTCACCCCTCATCAGCCAGGCTAGCTTGAATCCAGTGGCACAGTGAGCCCGGGACCCACGTCTGGGCATACCCGGCGCACTTAGGGCGGCAAAAGCAAAGCAAAACAAAAACGCTGTGGGATAGCGTAACTCGATGGACGGAATGCGGAACCAATCAAACATTCACCCCCAGTCACAGATCTGGGCTTAATCCATCCATTATTTTGCTCACCATGCCACCCCAGTTTGAACCCAGCCATATGCAAATCAGTCTTGACCCTGTTCCTCATGGGAACAGTCCAGCCCGAACTGCCAGGCCAGGTTCTCCCTGGACCGGAAACAAGCATCCTGGGACCGGTTTCGGGGTTTCACCCCTCATCAGCCAGGCTAGCTTGAATCCAGTGGCACAGTGAGCCCGGGACCCACGTCTGGGCATACCCGGCGCACTTAGGGCGGCAAAAGCAAAGCAAAACAAAAACGCTGTGGGATAGCGTAACTGGATGGACGGAATGCGGAACCAATCAAACATTCACCCCCAGTCACAGATCTGGGTTTAATCCATCCATTATTGTGCTCACCATGCCACCCCAGTTTGAACCCAGCCATATGCAAATCAGTCTTGACCCTGTTCCTCATGGGAACAGTCCAGCCCGAACTGCCAGGCCAGGTTCTCCCTGGACCGGAAACAAGCATCCTGGGACCGGTTTCGGGGTTTCACCCCTCATCAGCCAGGCTAGCTTGAATCCAGTGGCACAGTGAGCCCGGGACCCACGTCTGGGCATACCCGGCGCACTTAGGGCGGCAAAAGCAAAGCAAAACAAAAACGCTGTGGGATAGCGTAACTGGATGGACTGAATGCGGAACCAATCAAACATTCACCCCCAGTCACAGATCTGGGTTTAATCCATCCATTATTTTGCTCACCATGCCACCCCAGTTTGAACCCAGCCATATGCAAATCAGTCTTGACCCTGTTCCTCATGGGAACAGTCCAGCCCGAACTGCCAGGCCAGGTTCTCCCTGGACCGGAAACAAGCATCCTGGGACCGGTTTCGGGGTTTCACCCCTCATCAGCCAGGCTAGCTTGAATCCAGTGGCACAGTGAGCCCGGGACCCACGTCTGGGCATACCCGGCGCACTTAGGGCGGCAAAAGCAAAGCAAAACAAAAACGCTGTGGGATAGTGTAACTGGATGGACTGAATGCGGAACCAATCAAACATTCACCCCCAGTCACAGATCTGGGTTTAATCCATCCATTATTTTGCTCACCATGCCACCCCAGTTTGAAACCAGCCATATGCAAATCAGTCTTGACCCTGTTCCTCATGGGAACAGTCCAGCCCGAACTGCCAGGCCAGGTTCTCCCTGGACCGGAAACAAGCATACTGGGACCGGTTTCGGGGTTTCACCCCTCATCAGCCAGGCTAGCTTGAATCCAGTGGCACAGTGAGCCCGGGACCCATGTCTGGGCATACCCGGCGCACTTAGGGCGGCAAAAGCAAAGCAAAACAAAAACGCTGTGGGATAGCGTAACTGGATGGACGGAATGCGGAACCAATCAAACATTCACCCCCAGTCACAGATCTGGGTTTAATCCATCCATTATTTTGCTCACCATGCCACCCCAGTTTGAACCCAGCCATATGCAAATCAGTCTTGACCCTGTTCCTCATGGGAACAGTCCAGCCCGAACTGCCAGGCCAGGTTCTCCCTGGACCGGAAACAAGCATCCTGGGACCGGTTTCGGGGTTTCACCCCTCATCAGCCAGGCTAGCTTGAATCCAGTGGCACAGTGAGCCCGGGACCCACGTCTGGGCATACCCGGCGCACTTAGGGCGGCAAAAGCAAAGCAAAACAAAAACGCTGTGGGATAGCGTAACTGGATGGACGGAATGCGGAACCAATCAAACATTCACCCCCAGTCACAGATCTGGGTTTAATCCATCCATTATTTTGCTCACCATGCCACCCCAGTTTGAAACCAGCCATATGCAAATCAGTCTTGACCCTGTTCCTCATGGGAACAGTCCAGCCCGAACTGCCAGGCCAGGTTTTCCCTGGACCGGAAACAAGCATCCTGGGACCCGTTTCGGGGTTTCACCCCTCATCAGCCAGGCTAGCTTGAATCCAGTGGCACAGTGAGCCCGGGACCCACGTCTGGGCATACCCGGCGCACTTAGGGCGGCAAAAGCAAAGCAAAAACAAAAACGCTGTGGGATAGCGTAACTGGATGGACGGAATGCGGAACCAATGAAACATTCACCCCCAGTCACAGATCTGGGTTTAATCCATCCATTATTTTGCTCACCATGCCACCCCAGTTTGAACCCAGCCATATGCAAATCAGTCTTGACCCTGTTCCTCATGGGAACAGTCCAGCCCGAACTGCCAGGCCAGGTTCTCCCTGGACCGGAAACAAGCATCCTGGGACTGGTTTCGGGGTTTCACCCCTCATCAGCCAGGCTAGCTTGAATCCAGTGGCACAGTGAACCCGGGACCCACGTCTGGGCATACCCAGCGCATTTAGGGCGGCAAAAGCAAAGCAAAACAAAAACGCTGTGGGATAGCGTAACTGGATGGACGGAATGCGGAGCCAATCAAACATTCACCCCCAGTCACAGATCTGGGTTTAATCCATCCATTATTTTGCTCACCATGCCACCCCAGTTTGAACCCAGCCATATGCAAATCAGTCTTGACCCTGTTCCTCATGGGAACAGTCCAGCCTGAACTGCCAGGCCAGGTTCTCCCTGGACCGGAAACAAGCATCCTGGGACCGGTTTCGGGGTTTCACCCCTCATCAGCCAGGCTAGCTTGAATCCAGTGGCACAGTGAGCCCGGGACCCACGTCTGGGCATACCCGGCGCACTTAGGGCGGCAAAAGCAAAGCAAAACAAAAACGCTGTGGGATAGCGTAACTGGATGGACGGAATGCGGAACCAATCAAACATTCACCCCCAGTCACAGATCTGGGTTTAATCCATCCATTATTTTGCTCACCATGCCACCCCAGTTTGAACCCAGCCATATGCAAATCAGTCTTGACCCTGTTCCTCATGGGAACAGTCCAGCCGGAACTGCCAGGCCAGGTTCTCCCTGGACCGGAAACAAGCATCCTGGGACCGGTTTCGGGGTTTCACCCCTCATCAGCCAGGCTAGCTTGAATCCAGTGGCACAGTGAGCCTGGGACCCACGTCTGGGAATACCCGGCGCACTTAGGGCGGCAAAAGCAAAGCAAAACAAAAACGCTGTGGGATAGCGTAACTGGATGGACGGAATGCGGAACCAATCAAACATTCACCCCCAGTCACAGATCTGGGTTTAATCCATCCATTATTTTGCTCACCATGCCACCCCAGTTTGAACCCAGCCATATGCAAATCAGTCTTGACCCTGTTCCTCATGGGAACAGTCCAGCCCGAACTGCCAGGCCAGGTTCTCCCTGGACCGGAAACAAGCATCCTGGGACCGGTTTCGGGGTTTCACCCCTCATCAGCCAGGCTAGCTTGAATCCAGTGGCACAGTGAGCCCAGGACCCACGTCTGGGCATACCCGGCGCACTTAGGGCGGCAAAAGCAAAGCAAAACAAAAACGCTGTGGGATAGCGTAACTGGATGGACGGAATGCGGAACCAATCAAACATTTACCCCCAGTCACAGATCTGGGTTTAATCCATCCATTATTTTGCTCACCATGCCACCCCAGTTTGAACCCAGCCATATGCAAATCAGTCTTGACCCTGTTCCTCATGGGAACAGTCCAGCCCGAACTGCCAGGCCAGGTTCTCCCTGGACCGGAAACAAGCATCCTGGGACCGGTTTCGGGGTTTCACCCCTCATCAGCCAGGCTAGCTTGAATCCAGTGGCACAGTGAGCCCGGGACCCACGTCTGGGCATACCCGGCGCACTTAGGGCGGCAAAAGCAAAGCAAAACAAAAACGCTGTGGGATAGCGTAACTGGATGGACGGAATGCGGAACCAATCAAACATTCACCCCCAGTCACAGATCTGGGTTTAATCCATCCATTATTTTGCTCACCATGCCACCCCAGTTTGAAACCAGCCATATGCAAATCAGTCTTGACCCTGTTCCTCATGGGAACAGTCCAGCCGGAACTGCCAGGCCAGGTTCTCCCTGGACCGGAAACAAGCATCCTGGGACCGGTTTCGGGGTTTCACCCCTCATCAGCCAGGCTAGCTTGAATCCAGTGGCACAGTGAGCCCGGGACCCACGTCTGGGCATACCCGGCGCACTTAGGGCGGCAAAAGCAAAGCAAAACAAAAACGCTTTGGGATAGCGTAACTGGATGGACGGAATGCGGAACCAATCAAACATTCACCCCCAGTCACAGATCTGGGTTTAATCCATCCATTATTTTGCTCACCATGCCACCCCAGTTTGAACCCAGCCATATGCAAATCAGTCTTGACCCTGTTCCTCATGGGAACAGTCCAGCCCGAACTGCCAGGCCAGGTTCTCCCTGGATCGGAAACAAGCATCCTGGGACCGGTTTCGGGGTTTCACCCCTCATCAGCCAGGCTAGCTTGAATCCAGTGGCACAGTGAGCCCGGGACACACGTCTGGGCATACCCGGCGCACTTAGGGCGGCAAAAGCAAAGCAAAACAAAAACGCTGTGGGATAGCGTAACTGGATGGACGGAATGCGGAACCAATCAAACATTCACCCCCAGTCACAGATCTGGGTTTAATCCATCCATTATTTTGCTCACCATGCCACCCCAGTTTGAACCCAGCCATATGCAAATCAGTCTTGACCCTGTTCCTCATGGGAACAGTCCAGCCCGAACTGCCAGGCCAGGTTCTCCCTGGACCGGAAACAAGCATCCTGGGACCGGTTTCGGGGTTTCACCCCTCATCAGCCAGGCTAGCTTGAATCCAGTGGCACAGTGACCCCGGGACCCACGTCTGGGCATACCCGGCGCACTTAGGGCGGCAAAAGCAAAGCAAAACAAAAACGCTGTGGGATAGAGTAACTGGATGGACGGAATGCGGAACCAATCAAACATTCACCCCCAGTCACAGATCTGGGTTTAATCCCGTTTAATTGCGTAGGCAACAGAATATTAAGTTCTGTTGCTCCTCGTATGAGCACCTCCTGAAAGTTATTTATGTCATCAATTGGTGAGACTCTTGGCTGAAGAGAATCAGTCAAATCTGGCAAGTATCTTCTGGTGCTAAAAGACAAGGCTGTATAAAAAGACCTTCTTCTGCATCATGAGCTAGACCTTGACCTAGGATGATATCTGTGTCTGTGCCTAGATGACAATTGAGATGACAATGGTGACGGCAACGTCTGGAAGTGCCTCTTTAATGAGATCTGTAGCGAGATTTCAATTTTGACCGAGGAGACTTAGATCTCTGTGGAGAGGCTGGAAGGCTCACTGGTGAAGAAACTTCCAAGGGTGCCTCTGTCTGAGTGAGAGATGGAGGTGAAATGTGGGGAAGATGCTGAAGGAGCTGGAGGATATGATGGAGATGGTTGTATGGAATCTGGAATGAGAATTGGTGAAGACGGAAGGTACAGCCTGGGGTATTTTGAACACATCGTTGTTAGCAACCTTCTTGCTCTCCTTGTTCTGAACTCATTTTGCAGATCTGGTATGCCTCGGCATTGAAAGGCTTCTCAACGTCCAGTATCTTCTGTGTCCCAATATAATGGACTGTGTCAGCGTAGAGCATTTCCTGTGCCTCAACATCATGAAATCCTTCAATGCTGACCTCTATCAGCGAGGATGTTGTCACTGTACCTCGATGAGAACGATGTTGTTTTTTGCAGATTTCTCTTTATGTCGGATCTCTCTGTCCTGGAGTCCTCAGAGGGAGGTGGAGGAGACCAGGTAGAGGACTGATCCTGTCCTCGCTCACGTGAAGTCCCACCTTCAGATTGTGCCTCTTGTAGTCTGCACAGTTCTTATGCTTCATGAAGGCGAATCTTCTCCCTGTCCCTCAGAGTACGTCTGGAAATTGTCTTGGAGTGCTGTCATATTTCAGGAATGTGACTGTCAGGAAGGCAGAGTATACAGAGATCATGAGGATATGGTTTGGTCTTCTTTCTGCCATAGACAGAAAACTTGACAAATAAATACACCATTTTATTTGTCTGGAAGAACATATTTGCTGTCAGGAAATGACAGAACCACAATCTAAATGTTTAAAGTTGTTGACAAATAGTCTGAAAAGAATTTATGAAGAAATAAAATCCCAAAAAAGGCTGCACTAAGTGCTCCTAGTCCATGTCCCCAGAAGCCGGAAAAACGAACTGAGGTAACTGCCACATGGTGGGCATGATGGGAGGCTTAAGGGTTGCGAGACCAAATGTGCAGTGTCTGTTTTTATGACTTCAGTATAGCAGCTACTTTGCCCCATTCTTCCTTCTCCATTTCCTTTAAAAAAGGTTTATGAATGAAAATGTCACTTACCCAGTGTACATCTGTTCGTGGCATCAGTCGCTGGAGATTCACATGTTCTGCATAGCTCGCCATCTGGTGTTGGGTCGGAGTGTTACAAGTTGTTTTTCTTCGAAGAAGTCTTTCGAGTCACGGGACCGAGTGACTCCTCCTTCTGTCTCCATTGCACATGGGCGTCGACTCCATCTTCGATTGTTTTCCCCGCAGAGGGTGAGGTAGGAGTTGTGTTGTAGTAATAGTGCCCATGCAATGGAGTGACTAAGTATGTACCTATTTAAGGTTAAAATAATATATATACAAATGTACAAAGTTGAAGCTAACTTCCAAACTGCTACAGGCTCCCGGGGAGGTGGGTGGGCACATGTGAATCTCCAGCGACTGATGCCACGACATTTTCAGTTCGATGGCATCTGTCGCTGTAGATACACATGTTCTGCATAGACTAGTAAGCAGTTATCTCCCCAAAAGCGGTGGCTCAGCCTGTAGGAATGGAAGTGGTTTGAAATAATGTTCTTAACACGGCTTGACCTACTGTGGCTTGCTGTGCGGATAACACGTCTACACAGTAGTGCTTGGTGAACGTGTGTGGCGTAGACCATGTGGCTGCCTTACATATTTCTTGCATTGGGATGTTTCCTAGAAAGGCCATGGTAGCACCTTTTTTTCTGGTTGAGTGTGCCCTTGGTGTAATGGGCAGTTGTCGTTTTGCTTTAAGGTAGCAGATTTGGATGCATTTAACTATCCATCTGGCTATACCTTGTTTTGATATTGGGTTTCCTGCATGAGGTTTTTGGAATGCAATAAATAGTTGTTTAGTCTTTCTGATGTTTTTCGTTCTGTCAATGTAGTACATTAATGCTCTTTTGACATCTAATGTATGTAGTGCCCTCTCAGCTACGGAATCTGGCTGTGGGAAGAACACTGGTAGTTCCACTGTTCGATTTAGGTGGAACGGTGAAACAACCTTTGGTAAATATTTAGGATTAGTCCTTAGGACGACTTTATTTTTGTGTAGTTGTATAAAAGGTTCTTGTATTGTAAACGCCTGAATTTCGCTTACTCTTCTTAGAGATGTAATGGCGATGAGAAATGCAACCTTCCAGGTTAGGAACTGTATTTCGCAAGAGTGCATGGGTTCAAAAGGTGGACCCATGAGTCTTGTTAAGACAACATTTAAGTTCCATGAAGGAACAGGTGGTGTTCTTGGTGGTATAATTCTTTTAAGGCCTTCCATGAATGCTTTAATGACTGGTATCCTGTATAGGGAAGTTGAATAGGTAGTCTGCAGGTATGCAGATATTGCCGCAAGGTGTATTTTAATGGAAGAGAAGGCTAGGTTAGATTTTTGTAAATGAAGCAAGTAACCCACTACGTCCTTTGGAGTTGCGTGTAAAGGTTGGATCTGATTATGATGGCAGTAGCAGACAAACCTCTTCCATTTACTTGCATAGCAGTGCCTAGTGGACGGCCTTCTGGCTTGCTTTATGACGTCCATACATTCTTGGGTAAGTTGTAAGTGTCCGAATTCTAGGATTTCAGGAGCCAGATTGCTAGATTCAGCGATGCTGGATCTGGATGTCTGATCTGTTGGTTGTGTTGTGTTAACAGATCCGGCCTGTTGGGCAATTTGATGTGGGGTACTACTGATAGGTCTAGCAGTGTTGTGTACCAGGGTTGCCTTGCCCAAGTTGGTGCTATTAAAATGAGTTTGAGTTTGTTTTGACTCAATTTGTTTACCAGATAAGGAAGGAGAGGGAGAGGAGGAAAAGCGTAGGCAAATATCCCTGACCAGTTCATCCATAGGGCATTGCCTTGGGACTGCCTGTGTGGGTATCTGGATGCGAAGTTTTGGCATTTTGCGTTCTCTCTTGTTGCAAACAAGTCTATTTGAGGTGTTCCCCAGAGTCTGAAGTAAGTGTTTAGAATTTGGGGGTGAATTTCCCATTCGTGGACCTGTTGGTGATCTCGAGAGAGATTGTCTGCAAGTTGATTCTGGATCCCTGGAATAAACTGCGCTATTAGGCGAATGTGGTTGTGAATTGCCCATCGCCATATCTTCTGTGCTAGAAGGCTCAACTGCGTTGAGTGTGTCCCCCCCTGTTTGTTTAGATAATACATTGTTGTCATGTTGTCTGTTTTGACAAGAATGTATTTGTGAGTTATAATTGGTTGGAAAGCCTTTAATGCTTGAAAAACTGCTAGCATTTCTAGGTGATTTATATGCATTTTTGTTTGATGTACGTTCCATTGTCCTTGTATGCTGTGTTGATCGAGGTGTGCTCGCCACCCTGTCATGGAAGCATCTGTTGTTATTACGCATTGTGGCACTGGGTCTTGGAATGGCCGCCCTTTGTTTAAATTTATACTGTTCCACCATAGAAGCGAGAGGTAAGTTTGGCGGTCTATTAACACCAGATCTAGAAGGTGACCCTGTGCTTGTGACCATTGTGATGCTAGGCACTGTTGTAAGGGCCTCATGTGTAGTCTTGCGTTCGGGACAATGGCTATGCAGGAAGACATCATGCCTAGGAGTTGTAATATCATCTTTGCTTGTATTGTTTGTGTTGGATACATGCGTTGTATGATGTTGTTGAAATTTTGAATTCTTTGTGGACTTGGAGTGGCTACTCCTTTTGTTGTGTCTATTATGGCTCCCAGGTATTGTTGTACTTTGCACTGCAAAATGTTGGACTTTGCAAAGTTGACGGTGAAACCTAGTTTGTAGAGGGTTTGTATGATTTGATTTGTGTGTTGTAAGCACTTTGTTAGTGAATTGGTTTTGATTAGCCAGTCGTCTAGATACGGGAATACATGTATTTGCTGCCTTCTGATGTGTGCAGCCACTACTGCTAGACATTTTGTAAAGACTCTTGGTGCGGTTGTTAAACCAAAAGGCAATACTTTGAATTGGTAATGTATTCCTTTGAATACGAACCGTAGGTATTTCCTGTGTGACGGATGTATTGGTATATGGAAATACGCGTCTTTGAGGTCTAAGGTTGTCATGTAGTCCTGTAGTTTTAGCAATGGTAACACCTCTTGTAGCGTGACCATGTGAAAGTGGTCTGATTTGATGTAGGTGTTTAGTATTCTGAGGTCTAGGATTGGTCTCAGTGTTTTGTCCTTTTTTGGTATTAAGAAGTACAGTGAATAGACTCCTGTGTTTGTTTGTGTGTTTGGTACTAATTCGATTGCATTCTTTTGCAATAGTGCTTGAATTTCTATTTCCAGGAGTTCGGAATGTTGTTTTGATAAATTCTGTGCTTTTGGTGGTATGTTTGGAGGGAATTGTAGGAATTCTATGCAATAACCATGTTGGATAATTGCTAAGACCCAAGTGTCTGTAGTTATTTCCTCCCATGCTTTGTAATAATGACCTATTCTTCCCCCCACTGGTGTTGTGTGGAGGGGGTGAGTGACATCTGAGTCACTGCTTGGTTGTAGGGGTTTTGGGGCTTTGAAATTTCCCTCTATTCCTAGGGAATTGCCCTCCTCTGTATTGGCCCCGAAAGCCTCCCCTGTACTGTCCCTGGTAGCTGGACGGTGTTGCCTGCGAGGTGCTGGCTTGTGTGGCCTGACCCCGAAACACCCCTCTAAAGGGTGTCTTGCGGAAGGTGCTGTAGGTTCCTCTGCTCTGCGGGGAGTAGAGTGCGCCCATGGCTTTAGCAGTGTCAGTGTCTTTTTTAAGTTTTTCGATTGCCGTGTCCACTTCTGGTCCGAACAGTTGTTTTTCGTTGAATGGCATATTGAGCACTGCCTGCTGTATCTCTGGTTTGAACCCAGACGTTCTTAGCCATGCGTGCCTTCTAATGGTCACAGATGTATTAATTGTTCTAGCAGCTGTGTCTGCTGCGTCCATAGAAGATCGTATCTGGTTATTTGATATGTTCTGCCCTTCCTCAACCACCTGCTTTGCCCTCTTTTGTAGTTCCTTGGGAAGATGCTCGATGAGGTGTTGCATCTCATCCCAATGGGCTCTGTCATAGCGCGCAAGTAGTGCTTGAGAGTTAGCGATGCGCCACTGGTTTGCAGCTTGTACTGCAACTCTTTTCCCAGCTGCATCGAACTTGCGGCTCTCTTTATCTGGGGGTGGTGCATCCCCAGATGTGTGGGAGTTGGCTCTTTTCCGAGCTGCTCCTACTACGACGGAATCTGGTGGCAGCTGTGTGGTGATGAAAACAGGGTCTGTAGGAGGTGCCTTATACTTCTTTTCCACCCTTGGCGTTATTGCCCTACTTTTGACCGGCTCCTTGAATATTTCCTTTGCGTGCCGAAGCATACCTGGCAGCATAGGCAGGCTTTGGTAGGAGCTGTGGGTGGAGGAGAGGGTGTTGAATAAAAAGTCATCCTCGACTTGTTCTGAGTGGAGGTTTACGTTGTGGAATTGTGCTGCTCTAGCCACCACTTGAGAGTATGCGGAGCTGTCTTCTGGTGGTGAGGGCTTTGTTGGATATGCCTCCGGACTGTTGTCCGACACTGGGGCGTCATATAAGTCCCAAGCGTCTTGATCCTGGTCACCTTGGCTCATGGTGGTGTGAGCCGGGGAATGTGACGGAGTTTGCGCTGGTGAGACGTTAATTACAGGTGGAGGAGAGGGTGGCGGAGTCACCTTTTTCACCATTTTTGTTTGTGGCGCCTGGTCTGTTTGAAACTCCAGTCTCCTCTTTCTCCTAATAGGGGGAAGGGTGCTTATTCTTCCCGTTCCCTGCTGTATGAAAATACGTTTTTGCGTATGGTCCACTTCGGTGGATTGCAGCTCTTCCTCAAACCTATGCTTTCGCATCTGAGAGGACAGTGATTGTTCCTCTGTATAAGAGCCTGGACCTGGGTCGGTTACGGGTTGTTTCGGCACCGAAACCCTGCCTGTATCTCTTTTCGGCTCCGAGGTGGCTTTTTTCTTTTTTGGCGTCGAAACCTCTCGGCGTCTATCTTCGTCGGTGCCGCTGTCTCGGCGTCGAGCCGCTTCTACACCGCTATCTCGGTGTCGTTGCTTTTCTCCAGCACTTTCTCGATCCCGAGAAGGCTGCGTGCCGGTGTCTCGACCGGAGTCGGACGATCTCGGCACTGTTTTGGCCTTTTTCGGTGCCGATGGTCGGTCACCGAATTTAAGGGTGGAGCCATGGCCTGGTGGCAGTGGCGTCCCCTGGGCCTTGTCACTTTTCTTCTGTGTTGTTTTCGACGTCTTACTCACGGTTCTTTGATCGTCGAATTCCTCGGAGTCCGATTCGTGGATCGAAAAGGTTTCTTCCTCCTCTTGTTCCTCGAACTCTCGGTGCGCTGTCGGCGTGGACGCCATCTGAAGTCTCCTGGCTCGACGGTCACGGAGTGTCTTTCGGGACCGGAACGCACGACAGGCCTCGCAAGTCTCTTCACTGTGCTCGGGCGACAGGCACAGGTTACAGACCAAATGTTGGTCTGTATACGGGTATTTGTTGTGGCATTTGGGACAAAAACGGAACGGGGTCCGTTCCATCGACGTTGTTCGACACGCGGTCGAGCCGACCAGGCCCCGACGGGGGATCGAAAACTACCCCGAAGGGCACCGGAGCGCGTCGATCTTCGATACGGTGTTGACTCTAACTACGCCGATCCCGAACGCAACAATACCGACGAAAATCTTCCGATATTAACTAACTTTCCGTTCCGAAACTCGGAGCGACAGGAACACGTCCGAACCCGATGGCGGAAAGAAAACAATCGAAGATGGAGTCGACGCCCATGCGCAATGGAGACAGAAGGAGGAGTCACTCGGTCCTGTGACTCGAAAGACTTCTTCGAAGAAAAACAACTTGTAACACTCTGATCCAACATCAGATGGCGAGCTATGCAGAACATGTGTATCTACAGCGACAGATGCCATCGAACACGTATTTACAAGAAAACAATTACTCAGCTCCTGGAAAATGTTCTTATTTTATTAATTATATTTTGGCCTTTTTAAATATAAAATAAAGTAGTTGTCTATTTAGGCTGCAAAACTTTTTAAATAAAATTATGCACTAGGCTTGGCCTTCCTGAAGTAAGGCAAACTTAAGAACTTAAGAAGCTGTATTGCAGACGTGCCCCGGGATCCCTGGACATGGGCAGGACTATTACGTGTTCATGATTATCAACTAAGATCCCCTCAGTTAATAATCATCACCTTAGAAAGAAAAAATATTCATGTTCAATGAAGGCTCACATAGGCCCCCATGCCCAGCCTGGGGAAAAAACAGCCAAATCAAAGAGACAAGACTATAATACTTCAATGGTGCTGCAGTGACATTACAAAGCCAGATTTAATGAACAAGTGATGGAAGGAAAATGAAGTCAAGCCCAAAGGAAAAGAAAGCAACCAGCAGGGCAAAGAAGGAAAAGGTATCTGACCTGTGGAAGCAGCTTCAGCTTGAAGCTTTTTCTAGATTCACATTCTATGCGGCATTCCAATAGGAACCCCACAATGCCCTACCACTGTTGACTCCATCTTCAGACTGTATTTTCAAGGTCATCTACTTAAGTTTAATGACTGTTTTCCATATTTTGGGTATGAAAATAATTGGCTTAAACACATTTTTTTAAACAGCCTGTTCCACTACAGCTTCTTGCCTCTTTGGATGTCAAGGGACATTCTAACTGTTTAGTGAATGAATGAGACATCACCAATCAAAGTCACTGAAACTGATTACTTTGTATTAACCATACACGTGGAGTAGTGCTGTCTAGAGTACTTTGAGAAGCACAGATAAACCAATGTGTAATCTAGTGTGTAACGATCAATATAATAGTATAATTGTACATCGTTGTTACAGCATAGTAAACAAAGAGTGGTTCAGATTTCCTTAAGTCTCAAATCCTGTTGTAAGAGACCTCATTTCATATCAAGTGTATGTAATGGCTTTTCTGTTAATAACATAGGTTTCTAAAGGAGATTGATTGGTTTTGCATGAAGCAGACAGGTCCTGTAGGTAATGAAGTAATGGCAAAGAGAAACACTTTCTCTAGGGTAAGGTGGTTTAGGAAACACTAATGCATACCTTCAAATGAGGGTAGCATCAACTTGACTAACATAGTATTCGTTCGCCATGTCAGCAGCCAAGGAGGCATGTTTTGTGGCAGCAGGTTATATAGGACGGTTTCTTCAGATCCAACGTTTCCATTCAAAATATCTATTGAGTCTAAGTCCAATATCCACGCCTCTAAATTGCAAAACATATTCATACACCAAAGAGTAAATCCATTCTTAATATAAGGGTCCATTAAGAAGAGTGTTTCCAAAACAAATGGTGAAAAAAGCGATCTGAAGATGATGTCTACAGTGCAAGGCACTGTGGGATTCACTCAATTCATACTTACTTCATCTACAATTGACATCCAAAAAGATGTAACTAGTTGTTTTTCTGAACGCAGTAGGAAATACTAGGATGAAGCAGATTATGCGAATACAGAATATTTTCACACTGCAAAAATTGGAGTATCTATTTGGCTACTGATGTAATAAATACATTCGTTCCCTTTTCAGGAAGGTTTTGATGAATAATTGCTGAATAGAAAACTCACCAACAAATAGGTTGTCATTGATCTCCATTCACCTGACAGTTTGGGACACAAAAGGAGATGGTGTACCGTGGATACAGTCATCAACGGTGGACCGAAGCAACCAGAATACCACACTGTTCACAATATTTTGCCATATAACTATATATCTGTTTGTCCACATTTCTTATCTGGCAAAATTATGCACATTTGAAAACATGGTAATTAGAAGTCTTAAGTCCTGTATAATAATCTGGCATTAACACTAGTATATGGGTCAGTCTTTGGGACTGTATAAAAAATAAAATAAACAAAGAAGTCCTCAATCATCTGTGAGTCCAAATGTTGACCTCTACCGATTGCATGCCTAATTTGGATGGATAGCAACTGACACCAGAAGTAGGGATGGTGTGGAAGACGTTGGTCAAACTAACACACAGAGCTCATACCTGATTGAACACTACTCAGAAATTCTGTAATCTTGTTGAAATCTATATCAATGCAGTTCTGGAATCTTTTCACCAAATCTCTCTGGAGTGCTAGGATATCAGGCAGAAACTTCACAAGCCTCAGTTCTGCATCCTAAAAAAGTGAACAAAGTGCTGTTAGAAAGAGTGGAGATAAGACATAAACAGAGGGTTGTGCCACAGAAGTCATGAAGGTGGCACAGGAGAAGCAGGGGAATAAGGTGGAATAACAGCATGAACTGTGCCATAAGTGACAATTTTCAGACGAAAATGTAATTGAACTTGAACTGTCGTCCAACAGGATTGGTATCTTTGATGTAATTAAATATTGGGACAAACACACCATAGCAATGGGAATCTACAGAAGATAATGCAAAGGGCCACACTCTATTGACTTAACACTCACTTTCTGCAGGAATTTCCACAAAATGGGTACAGTGTCCTTCCCATCCTTCTGCTGAGCCAGATGCCATAGGTATTCAATAGATATCCTCTTTCTACAGCTCCAAATTTTAGAGCAGTGAACATGGCTATCCCTGGGTAGCCTGGAAAGGAAGGTTTTGGGGTCACCATAAACTATTTTCACCACTGGGTTAGAGCTGATCCTGTTGTCATGACTGATTATGGTGTTCACTTCCAGCAATTTCTTCTCTAAATTCTGCAAGGTGAAAAATAGAGATATAAAAAAAAATTCTGAACAAGGTCATATGTTCTGGATCAAGGGTCATCAAGTTTTTTACACCAAGACTCCACTGGCTTCAGCTGTAAAATGCAGGAGAGAATACGGCTAAGGTTAGGATATGTTGACATCCAGAACACAGTTATTAGAATATATCTTGCATCAGTAACTTAACAGTCTCTAAACATGGCAACCAATTTGTAAACCATTCTTTGCAAGACGTTTTCGATAAAAACTAAAATTATCTTTAGCTGCACTTTCAGAGAGTGAGATTATACAGGAGAAGCATAAAGGGATGTCCAGTTGAAAACAGAAGTGGGATCAGGGGACAGGGTAAGTGTTTACCTCATTCACCCCTGCTCCCCACCCCCAATCCACCAACTTATGTATGGAGGTTGGAATGCCACTTTTTCTTGGTGGTAAGGCACATCCAAATATGCAAAGTGGGAAAGGTGGCTGGGGTCCCGCCGTAAGCCACTTTTCCCTATGGCGTAGGTGACGCGGGCAGCACAGTGTCTACTGGCCACACAGAGCAAAAGGCCTGCTGCTTGTAAATGTGACAATTTGAAATGGGAGTTAATTAAAATTAAGAGGTAATCATTAAGTTAACTTTTCATTTTCTCCTATTTAAAATCAAAGAGAAACATGAATTTGTTGGTACGCTCCAATACCGAGTCAAAAAGGACTTATTTAAGAATTAATTAATTTAGTGTTTCAGTTCTTCACCTCTGTGCCCCAGCCTGGCCCATACATCTAACTAACCACTGCTCATTATCAGGCTCTGCTATCTGCAGCCTGATAGCAATGTAAAGTAAAAACAGCCTTCCCTTAACTTTAAAAAGAAAAATGTAACCCTGTCCTTATTTAAAAATGAACTCAAGGTTACAAGCTAATGTAAAAGGTGTCTGGGAGCTACTGGGAGCTCGCAATTGACTGGTTGGAGACACTGGGTTTAGCGATAGTGTGTGATTTCACTGTTGGTAAATTTCCTACAGAGCTAGTGTCTCACATTAATTCCTAAAGGGGTGAACTGGAATTGTTTGAGAATTGGGTCTTGGTTCTGTTGGCAGCCTTTCTATTTTGATGCTTTCTTATTTTAATCCAAACAGAGTTAGGCTTCTTGCTGGGGAGCCAGAATGCTGTTTAGATTCCCTTAGCCTAAGAAAGTATCCAAACAGTACCCGGCTCAACAAACAAGTTACATACCTTCAGTAACGCCGTTCCTGGTAAAGAGTCTATCTAGCAGCAGATTCCTAAAATTTTGAAAATTCCCGAGGCATCAAACTGGATCCGGAAACTTTTCTGCAGTAGTTCTGTGTGCTGCTATGTGGCGCCATGCGGCTCTCCATGAATGGCACTCCGCTCAGAAAATAATGTGCAGAGCATCTATAGGCTCCACTCTCAAAAGCTGATGTCAGTTGCTTTCGAAAGAGCATGCATCCCTAGACTGACCAGTGGATTGACTCCTGAGACTTCAAGAGCTGGAGCAGGACTAGGATCAAACTTTCGACTTGGAGCGGTCCCACTGAGGGGTTTGCCGGTGCTCAGCAATGTAGAGTTTCACCACAGTCTTGGATGACCGTCAGGTTCATCGTAGCGCAATTGCTGTAGGTCTTGGAGTCGTGACTTGACCGCAGGCACCACAGGTAAAGCTGAAGAGGGTCTTTTAGAAAGACAATTATTTGTGACAGTCCCTACATGATTTAAAATATGTCATTTTGTACAATCTTAACAGATAATAGGAGCCACAAAGAGACGAGAGCGCGCTCCCGATCCACGTTGGGTGGCATGTAGAGGAAGGAACTGATGTCAGCATGCGGAATTGGCGCTTAAATGGGGCCTACATGTCAGTTGTGGAGCAAAAAGGCATCAGTGAGGAGTCACACGGCGCCACCTACTGGCACGCAGATGTGCTGCTGAAAAGTTTCTGGATTCAGTCTGACATCAGAGGAATATTAAAAGGGTGAGGAATCAGGGTTTAAAAGTCTTGTTTAGAAATAAAAAAAACAGCTGCGTATTTTCCAAGCACTGACATTTTTGTCCTACCTCTGCCCATCTAAATAACATATTTAAATACCCTTTTGAGGGTTCTAGCTGGCATAACTCAAAATGTTTAACTCCCTGGCTATACAACTGATGTATCTATAGGTCATAAAAGAGTTACCGCAGGAAACCCTGTGTGTCATGGGGCAGTCAAGGGTTCCTCCTGTCCCTATTGGTCATTTTTAAATTTAAACAATCCCCACCCCGACTGAAGGACAATCGCCTTCTTCCTTGGCCTGAGGGTGGGGGAAAGGAGTTTGCTGGAGGGCGATTCTTTCCAGTCACAGCCAAATTCCCTAATGAGGTGTTCTGGAGCTCACTTCAAGGCCTAATCTTTAATATGTGAGTAACCTCATTAGTGAAGTTGCATACGCATAGGGATGGACCTAGGAGGATTCCCCAGCATCTCCAAGGTCCAAGCACTGAGCTAGTGGGTAAGACTATGACGGGTTAAAGCTATTACCACCATCAGCTCTTCCTAGCCATGCCCAACAGTTCTAGCCAATTTTTCAATTGGTGTAAGAGAGGGAGGTGGGAAAAAGGGCTGAACGGGCAGATATCTCCCACCACCCCATCAAAACAAGAAATTAACCAGTAGTTGGGGACTGGTAGGAAATGTACTGAGTGTTCCTCATACATTCTCCGACCAGCACCCATGTACTGATTCAGCTTCAGACAGCTCCCTTGTCTCACCATGCTAATCTGTCCAAGATAAGCACTCAGAAAAGAAGAAGCTGCGAGTCTGTGCCCCAGCAAAAAGTAAAACACCATTTAGGTGTTTTATAACCTAGGAAAAAATTCAAATAATTTCTGACTACTTAATGCAGCACAGACACACAGTTTTGCACCCTAGCACAATCTTTCTATGCTCCTCACTGATGTGCAAATCTTCCTGCGCCGCAGCAGAGACAGATGCTGTTTGGATTTTTTCTTACCCTCAGAAAAATAATCAGACAGTGCCTGGCTCCATGACGGTGTGGAGACACACACGTCATGTAGGAAGTTGGCTCTGTATATACTATTTCAAAGTAAGAAATAGTGTGCACAGAGTCCAAGGGTTCCCCTTAGAGGTAAGATAGTGGCAAAAGTAGATCATTCTAATGCTCTATTTTGTGGTAGTGTGGTCGAGCAGTAGGCTTATCTGAGGGTAGTGTTAAGCATTTGTTGTACACAAACAGGCAATAAATGAGGAACACACACTCAAAGACTTAACTCCAGGCCAATAGGTTTTTATATTGAAAAATATATTTTCTTAGTTTATTTTAAGAACCACAGGTTCATGATTTACATTAAACACTTTAAATGCAAGGTACTTCACTTAGATAATTTAGGAACTTTGAATGAAAACCATATCATGTACAGTCTTTGTAAAAATGGCAATAAGCTATTTTCAAAGTGGACAGAGTGCAAAAATCAACAGTTGCTGGGGAGGTAAGTAAAGGTTAGATTAGTAGGTAAGTGAAACACTTACAAGTATCAGTCCTGGGGCATAGGCACCCCTCCGTTGGGGGTTCAAGGCAACCCCAAATCTACCACACCAGCAGCTCAGGGCGGGTCAGGTGCAGAGGTCAAAGAGGTGCCCAAAACACATAGGTGCCTATGGAGAACAGGGGTGCTCCGGTTCCAGTCTGCCAGCAGGTAAGTACCTGCGTTCTCGGGGGGCAGACCAGGGGGGTTTTGTAGAGCACCGGGGGGGGGGGTGGTAACACGAGAAGGCACACAAAGTACACCCTCAGCAGCACAGGGGTGGCCGGGTGCAGTGAGCAAGTATCAACAAGAACAATGGTCTAAAGGTAGGGATAGATTACATCAATATTTTTTAAACACAGTGCTCAATACTGTCTTTATGGATTATTTTCAAAAATTTATTGCAACTATTTATATGCAAGGCAGACAATAACTCATTGGTGAATATAAACAGAATACAAAATGTTTCCAACATTACACACATAAAATTAAATTAAACACATAGAATTGAATTCACATTTTCATCTTGATTCAACTATGGCCAACATCTAGCTTCTCAAAGTCTTGTAGCTGACCATACCGTCAGTAGAGGGTTGTGCCCAACAACCTTTCTTTGAAAAATACTGGTGGTCTCAATTTCAAAATTGCGATTGTAATCCACTCTGTTGCGATTATTGGAAGTTCACATACAAGCCACTGTCAAATACCTATATATTTTTTAAGGTATTTTGCAGTGCGTATTAAGTGATTTTTTTGTAAAGCTGACTCCAATTAAAGAACACAATCTCGCCAATATGTATGTCAACGCGTTTCGGCCTTTTCAATCAGGGCCTCATCAGGACTATCAAGGGGCAACGTCACCTCTATGAAAATTAAAAACAAGGAGACTAACTGAGAATATACTTAAACAATCACTAACGCAAGAGAGCTAAACTGTGTACATCAGTACTGGAAAATCACCATGGAATCCCTGTGAACAGAATTGCTTCTACCAGTGGGACACACATGCTTGCTATAATCAAGTGTCTATAGCACCCAAATTGTGTAAGTGTATATAAATATGAACCTATAAAAAATATATCTATCACACAATGCTGAACTGAAGCATGCACATTAAAAAACCAACCCAAGCCTAGCAATGGGCAATACCTGTAAACGGCAGTATCCTTGTTTTGCGTCAGGGAACACCGTGTAATATCAAATGTAATGCAGGTGCTGAGCAAGGCAAAGCAAGTGACTCACTGGCATGTATTAAAGTGAAAGTTATTTGTACAAAAACAAGGACTCTTCAGAAACGAGACTCACTGTATCATTAGAAGTTCGGGAATCACTCTGTGATTATTTACCTGGACCAATGTTGCGTACACCTAGTGAGGTGTGAGTTTTTGTGTAGAGATAAATAACACATATGTGTCGCCTCCCGAGACCGGGAGCGTAATGAAATAACAAATAGGTATCGCTAGGCCAATGGTGTCCCAGTTTGTAGAGAATTGGTGAATGGAGATAGTTGACTTATATTTTTATAGTTGTTTTGCAAGATTGAGCACTCAGTTAGAATGTCAGAATCCCACATATCAAAACTTTTAGAACTTCCTTCACTCCTTAGTGGAGAGTTACCCACCAGCGAGACACCAAAATTAGACAAATTAGAAAAGTTAAAGCAACTTAAAAAGAAAAACATACGGACACAATTGCATGCACAGGTGCTATTAGAACATTTAAAGAACAACACAATTCCACTAGGATTACAGGTGAGAAATATCCCTGTCATCTTTATAAGTGATCCTAAATACCTCACACAGTTTAGTGGTATTGGCACTAAATGTTCCAGGGGTTGGTTAGCCCTTTCACTAGATACAGCTCTAAGGATCAGTGAAAGTGAACGTAAGGAAATAGCTGAATTGGAGTAGGAAATTATCTTGGATAATACTATTCAAAACGCTCAACAACTTTTAGAATCCGTCAATAAAACAATAGCAGAATTTAAAGCGAATACCATAAATAAAAAAACAACGTAACTAGCAAGGGATATAAAGAAGGAAAATGTCACTTACCCAGTGTACATCTGTTCGTGGCATTAGTCGCTGCAGATTCACATGTTGTGCATAGTCCGCCGTCTGGTGTTGGGTCGGAGTGTTACAAGTTGTTTTACCCTTGAAGAAGTCTTTTCGAGTCACGAGACCGAGGGACTCCTCCTCCTTTGTTCCATTGCGCATGGGCGTCGACTCCATGTTAGATTGTTTTCCCCGCAGAGGGTGAGGTAGGAGTTGTGTATGTTAGTAATAGTGCCCATGCAATGGAATGAATAAGTATGTACCAAATAAGGTTTAAGTAATATATTTACAAATGTACAAATGTTGAAGATAACTTCCAAACGGCTACAGGCTCCCGGGGAGGCGGGTGGGCACATGTGAATCTGCAGCGACTAATGCCACGAACAGATGTACACTGGGTAAGTGACATTTTCGGTTCGGTGGCATGTGTAGCTGCAGATACACATGTTGTGCATAGACTAATAAGCAGTTATCTCCCCAAAAGCGGTGGCTCAGCCTGTAGGAGTGGAAGTAGTCTGAAATAAAGTTCTTAATACGGCTTGACCTACTGTGGCTTGTTGTGCGGATAGCACGTCTACACAGTAGTGCTTAGTAAATGTGTGAGGCGTAGACCATGTGGCTGCCTTACATATCTCGTTCATTGGAATGTTTCCTAGGAAGGCCATGGTAGCGCCTTTCTTTCTGGTTGAATGTGCCCTTGGTGTAATGGGCAGCTCTCTCTTTGCTTTAAGGTAGCAGGTTTGGATGCACTTAACTATCCATCTGGCTATACCCTGTTTTGATATTGGGTTTCCTGTATGAGGTTTTTGAAACGCAATAAACAGTTGTTTTGTTTTCCTAATGTCTTTTGTTCTGTCAATGTAGTACATTAATGCTCTTCTGATGTCTAATGTATGTAGTGCCCTTTCAGCTACTGAGTCTGGCTGTGGGAAGAACACTGGTAGTTCTACCGTTTGATTTAGGTGGAACGGTGAAATAACTTTTGGTAAAAATTTAGGATTGGTTCTTAGGACTACCTTATTTTTATGTATTTGAATGAAAGGTTCTTGTATAGTAAACGCCTGAATTTCACTTACTCTTCTTAGAGATGTGATGGCAATGAGAAATGCAACCTTCCACGTTAAGAATTGCATTTTGCAAGAGTGCATGGGTTCAAAAGGTGGGCCCATGAGTCTTGTTAAGACAATGTTGAGGTTCCATGAAGGAACAGGTGGTGTTCTTGGTGGTATAATTCTTTTTAGGCCTTCCATAAACGCTTTAATGACAGGTATCCTAAATAGTGAAGTTAACCTGTTCTGTGCCTTGGACGAGATGATCTCGTCCAAGGCTACAGTTCCCCTGTGCCTTGGACGAGATCATCTCGTCCATGGCACAGGGGAACTTGGGGGCGCGCTAGCGCGCCCCCCGTGCACCCCCCTTCCCCCCCCAGGCGGGGATGGAAGGGGAAGACCTTCCCCTTCCACCCCCGCCCCCCCCCACGGCAATCCGATGACGTCAGCGCGCGCTCAGCGCGCTGACGTCATCGAGTGTTGCCGGCGCGCTGGAAGCCATTTGCTTCCAGCGCGTCTTCGGAGCAGGAGCTCTAAGGTGAGTCCTCTCCGTTTTTGGGGGGCGGGGGGTTTGAGAAAACAGACATGGGGGGAAAGGAAAGGGTTTTTCCTTTCCCCCTGTGTCTGTTTTCTCAAGATTCCTGCTCCACGATCGCGGGCAGGGCCCGCGATCGTGGAGCAGGAATCTCCACTAGCCACCAGGGATTTTCTGTTTGACTAAATTTGGGGGCGACCCCTTGGGCAAGGGTCGCCCCCCCCGGGGGCAATTTTTATTTGGATTTCGCCCCCCCCCTGGGGGCAGATCGGCCGTTTTTTCGGCGGATCTGCTCCCAGGGGGGGGGGGCGAAAACCACTAGACACCAGGGATGTATTGTTTTATGTTTGTTTTTGGGGGCGACCCCTTGGGCAAGGGTCGCCCCCCCCGGGGGCAATTTTTATTTGTATTTCGCCCCCCCCTGGGGGCAGATCGGCCGTTTTTTCGGCGGATCTGCCCCCAGGGGGGGGCGAAAACCACTAGACACCAGGGATATCGTTTTTTGTGTGTGTTTTTGGGGGCGACCCCTTGGGCAAGGGTCGCCCCCCCCCCGGGGGCAATTTTTATTTGTATTTCGCCCCCCCCTGGGGGCAGATTCGCCGATTTTTCGGCGGATCTGCCCCCAGGGGGGGGCGAAAACCACTAGACACCAGGGATATATTTTTTTATGTTTGTTTTTGGGGGCGACCCCTTGGGCAAGGGTCGCCCCCCCCCCCCCGGGGAAATTTTTATTTGTATTTCGCCCCCCCCTGGGGGCAGATCGGCCGTTTTTTCGGCGGATCTGCCCCCAGGGGGGGGGGGGCGAAAACCACTAGACACCAGGGATATCGTTTTTTGTGTGTGTTTTTGGGGGCGACCCCTTGGGGAAGGGTCGCCCCCTGAAAGGGGGCACAGAGGTGTTGCCCATTTCTGCCCCCCTTGGGGTCCGATTGGCCAATTCTTTTACGCCCATCTACCCCGAGGGGGGCAGGATCCACTTAGGTACCAGGGACAACTTCTAAGTTCTTGGTGGTGGGGTGTTTGTCAACTGGCAAAGTATTTGTATTTGTGATTATAACAATTTATTTCTTCTTTTTCTTCTAGTTCAACGCTTTTGCTTCCTTTGCTGTGGATCTTTGAGGTTTTGGCAGTAGTTGTCCAGTGGTTTGCATAGTTGCATGTTTTAGGTAAGTGAACGCAATTTACTCCAAAGGAGTATTGTTGACATGTTTGTAGGTGGTGTACTAAATGCAGTATTGTGTGTTTGACATTGTCCTTAGATTTGAGCACAGTGGTGTT
Source organism: Pleurodeles waltl (assembly GCF_031143425.1). Lineage (NCBI taxonomy): Eukaryota > Metazoa > Chordata > Amphibia > Caudata > Salamandridae > Pleurodeles > Pleurodeles waltl. The sequence continues at coordinate 969,359,800 of NC_090446.1, read as the reverse complement.
TGTGTTGTCATATGTCTAAATTGCTTTTTTCTTTTTTCTTTTTAGTGGGATATCATTGGTGATTGCAGAGTAGTTGCTTGGTGAGTAGCTATTTCAGGCAACTGTGTGGTATAGTTTTTTGTAGTACATAACTCTTTGTGATAAAGCTACACTTTGTTCATTACTTATTTTAGTGCTAGTTGTTGTTGGCAATCCATTTGTTGTTAGGATCATGGCTAGCCGCAAAGTGACCGCTCAGCAGGTTGTTCGCATGCTCTTTGAGTCGTCTTCAGACCATGATTACGACACTGACTCTGCATCTGAGGCAGAGGAGGAAGCAGGAGATTCTGGAAGTGAGTTTTCTGTCCAAGAGCATTCTTCTGATGAGGAAGCTACTCTCAGTGCAGATGAAGGGCCTGTGTTAGAGGAGGACATTGATGTGCCAAGAGTGCAGCAGCCTGGGGCTGCAGGGTTTCCCATTGGAAGACCTGACACCTGGATTGCCCCAAACATGGAGCAGCCACAGTTACCTGCATTTACTGGTCTCCCAGGGTGTAGAGTTAATACGGAAAACTTTCTGCCTGTCCAATTCTTTCACTTGTTTATGGACGATGTATTTTTGGAAGAGATTGTGGAGCAGACAAATGTGTATGCAGAGCAATATTTGCGGGACAACGCTGCCAGACTTAAGCCTCAGTCTAGAGCTACTCATTGGGTTCCCACATATCTGGAAGAGATGAAAAGGTTTTTAGGTTTGACTTTTTTGATGGGGTTGATCAGGAAGCCGTCACTGGCTTCTTATTGGTCTACTAGTCCCTTGATGGCAACTGCTATATTTCCTGCAACTATGACACGTAATCGGTATTTGCTTCTTCTTCGTATGCTGCATTTTGTAGACAATGCTTTAGCCTTGCCACGAGATCACCCTGATTGTGACCGCCTTTTTAAGATTAGGCCTGTCCTTGATCATTTTGTGGATCGGTTTTCAGAGGTCTATGTTCCAGGCAAAGAGATAAGTGTGGACGAGTCTTTGGTCCTTTTCAAGGGGCGTTTAGTTTTTAAGCAGTACATCCCTAGCAAGAGGGCACGGTATGGGATTAAATTGTATCTGCTGTCAGAAAGCAGTACAGGATATGTTTATAATTTCCGGGTCTACACTGGTAGGGATTCCAGTATTGACCCTCCTGGTTGTCCGGCCACTTTTGGAGTTAGCGGAAAAATTGTGTGGGAACTTGCTAGACGGCTGTTTAACAAAGGTCACCATTTGTACGTAGATAATTTCTACACTGGAGTGCAGTTGTTCAAGGAGTTGTTTAGGGTGGACACTGTTGCTTGTGGCACAATCCGTTCTAACCGCAAAGGCTATCCAAGGGAGCTTGTCTGTAAAAAACTTGAGAGGGGACAGTGCAGTGCCTTGCGGAATAATGAGCTGTTAGCTATGAAATTTTCAGACAGGAGGGATGTGTACATGCTATCGACCATCCACGATGAGAGTACTTCCCCTGTGGCTGTTTGGGGTCAGGTTGCGGAAGTGCGCAAACCTGCGTGCATTTTGGACTACAATAGGCACATGGGTGGTGTTGATAGAGTAGATCAGAGGTTGGAACCTTACACTGCTCTTCGTAAGTCGTATGTGTGGTATAAAAAGTTGGCCCTACATTTATTTCATTTGGCAACTTTTAATGCCTTTATTGTATACAAGGATTGTTCACCTGAGTCAAGGATGACTTTTGTTAAATTTCAGGAGTCGGTGATAGAAAGCCTTATTGTGGTGGAACCGGCAAGAGTTCCTAGAGTAGAAGTGGTGGAGGATGTGGTTAGATTGAAAGATCGGCACTTTCCAGATCACATTCCTCCCACTCCCAAAAAAGACATGCCCACAAAGAAATGTAGAGTATGTGCCCGGAGATCAATCCGGAGGGAGAGCCGGATGTACTGCCCCGAATGCCCTTCAAAGCCTGGGCTGTGTGTGCCCAGCTGTTTTAGAAGTTACCACACAAGGAAAAACTTTTGGGAAATACCGTGAGCGTAAGCTGTCTGTTTTATATTTTCATATGTTTCACGGTTGGCATCTGTCGTGTATTTAGTTTGAGGTTTTGTGTTTGTAGTTTAGTGCCTATTTTATAATTAGTAGTTTATTTGTTGTTTATAAATTAAAAAAAGTGATTGCGGTGTGCGTGGGGTGGCGCTTGGCTGGCGGTGTGCGTGGGGTGGCGCTTGGCTGGCGGTGTGCGTGGGGTGGCGCTTGGCTGGCGGTGCCAGCCAAACGGAAGTCCACACTCCCATCAGCTGGTGTGATTCTTGTATCAGGCATGTGGGCGTATGTAAGTGATGGGCCCTTGAGTGGCGCGGTCTGTCGATGTGAGTGTTGTAATGTGCTGGGCCCGTGGCTGGCGGTGTGAATGGTCTTGTGCGTGTCATGTATGAAAGGTGTGTGAATGGACTGTAAAGCGGTTGGTGCCTTGTCGCGGCTTTACAGCTCACGAGCTGTGAGTCATTGGTTCACTTTTTTGCCTTTCAGTTATTAGCAGTGCATTTCATTTTTGTGAAATCTCTTGTTAATAAAATTTGATCCACTGAACCATCACTCACCCTCGTGCCAAATCCAACCAGTATGTGTTGTAAAAAATGACAAAACCTGCTCCGCTGTAATCAGGCGTCGCAGCACACCTGTGACACGCTAGGTGCCTCGGGTGGGACCCCGATGATGAAGCATGCCACCAACTTGGTTGGTGGGTGAGGGGTCTTCTTCACATAACCTAAGTGTGTTTCTTTTCACTATTTTAGTGTTTGGCACATCACGGACGTATGTGCACACATCAAAATGATATATTGCAAAAATACCTCTCCCTTCTATCTCTTCAGGTTTTGGGCCTTATTCTGTTGCAGGCACCTGGCCCACCCACACAAGTGAGGTATCATTTTTATCGGGAGACTTGGGGGAATGGTGGGTGGAAGGAAATTTGTGGCTCCTCTCAGATTCCAGAACTTTCTGCCACAGAAATGAGAGGAAAAAGTGTTTTTTTGGCCAAATTTTGAGGTTTGCAAAGGATTCTGGGTAACAAAACCTGGTCCGAGCCCCGCAAGTCACCCCTCCTTGGATTCCCCTAGGTCTCTAGTTTTCAGAAATGCACAGGTTTGGTAGGTTTCCCTAGGTGCCGGCTGAGCTACAGGCCAAAATCCACAGGTAGGCACTGTTTTCTTCAAAAATTTTGGTTGTGTCCACGTTGCGCTTTGGGGCGTTTCCTGTCGCGGGCGCTAGGCCTACCCACGCAAGTGAGGTATCATTTTTATCGGGAGACGTGGGGGAACGCTGGGTGGAAGGAAATTTGTGGCTCCTCTCAGATTCCAGAACTTTCTGCCACAGAAATGTGAGGAACATGTGTTTTTTTAGCCAATTTTTGAGGTTTGCAAAGGATTCTGGGTAACAGAACCAGGTCCGAGCCCCGCCAGTCACCCCTCCTTGGATTCCCCTAGGTCTCTAGTTTTCAGAAATGTACAGGTTTGGTAGGTTTCCCTAGGTGGCGGCTGAGCTAGAGGCCAAAATCTACAGGTAGTCACTTTGCTAAAAACAGCTCTGTTTTCTGTGATATGTCCACGTTGTGTTTTGGGGCATATCCTGTTGCGGGCGCTAGGCCTACCCACGCAAGTGAGGTATCATTTTTATCGGGAGACGTGGGGGAACGCTGGGTGGAAGGAAATTTGTGGCTCCTCTCAGATTCCAGAACTTTCTGCCACAGAAATGTGAGGAACATGTGTTTTTTTAGCCAATTTTTTAGGTTTGCAAAGGATTCTGGGTAACAGAACCAGGTCCGAGCCCCGCCAGTCACCCCTCCTTGGATTCCCCTAGGTCTCTAGTTTTCAGAAATGTACAGGTTTGGTAGGTTTCCCTAGGTGGCGGCTGAGCTAGAGGCCAAAATCTACAGGTAGTCACTTTGCTAAAAACAGCTCTGTTTTCTGTGATATGTCCACGTTGTGTTTTGGGGCATATCTTGTCGCGGGCGCTAGGCCTACCCACGCAAGTGAGGTATCATTTTTATCGGGAGACGTGGGGGAACGCTGGGTGGAAGGAAATTTGTGGCTCCTCTCAGATTCCAGAACTTTCTGCAACAGAAATGTGAGGAACATGTGTTTTTTTAGCCAATTTTTTAGGTTTGCAAAGGATTCTGGGTAACAGAACCAGGTCCGAGCCCCGCCAGTCACCCCACCTTGGATTCCCCATGGTCTCTAGTTTTCAGAAATGTACAGGTTTGGTAGGTTTCCCTAGGTGGCGGCTGAGCTAGAGGCCAAAATCTACAGGTAGTCACTTTGCTAAAAACAGCTCTGTTTTCTGTGATATGTCCACGTTGTGTTTTGGGGCATATCCTGTCGCGGGCGCTAGGCCTACCCACGCAAGTGAGGTATCATTTTTATCGGGAGACGTGGGGGAACGCTGGGTGGAAGGAAATTTGTGGCTCCTCTCAGATTCCAGAACTTTCTGCCACAGAAATGTGAGGAACATGTGTTTTTTTAGCCAATTTTTTAGGTTTGCAAAGGATTCTGGGTAACAGAACCAGGTCCGAGCCCCGCCAGTCACCCCTCCTTGGATTCCCCTAGGTCTCTAGTTTTCAGAAATGTACAGGTTTGGTAGGTTTCCCTAGGTGGCGGCTGAGCTAGAGGCCAAAATCTACAGGTAGTCACTTTGCTAAAAACAGCTCTGTTTTCTGTGATATGTCCACGTTGTGTTTTGGGGCATATCTTGTCGCGGGCGCTAGGCCTACCCACGCAAGTGAGGTATCATTTTTATCGGGAGACGTGGGGGAACGCTGGGTGGAAGGAAATTTGTGGCTCCTCTCAGATTCCAGAACTTTCTGCAACAGAAATGTGAGGAACATGTGTTTTTTTAGCCAATTTTTTAGGTTTGCAAAGGATTCTGGGTAACAGAACCAGGTCCGAGCCCCGCCAGTCACCCCACCTTGGATTCCCCATGGTCTCTAGTTTTCAGAAATGTACAGGTTTGGTAGGTTTCCCTAGGTGGCGGCTGAGCTAGAGGCCAAAATCTACAGGTAGTCACTTTGCTAAAAACAGCTCTGTTTTCTGTGATATGTCCACGTTGTGTTTTGGGGCATATCCTGTCGCGGGCGCTAGGCCTACCCATGCAAGTGAGGTATCATTTTTATCGGGAGACGTGGGGGAACGCTGGGTGGAAGGAAATTTGTGGCTCCTCTCAGATTCCAGAACTTTCTGCCACAGAAATGTGAGGAACATGTGTTTTTTTAGCCAATTTTTGAGGTTTGCAAAGGATTCTGGGTAACAGAACCAGGTCCGAGCCCCGCCAGTCACCCCTCCTTGGATTCCCCTAGGTCTCTAGTTTTCAGAAATGTACAGGTTTGGTAGGTTTCCCTAGGTGGCGGCTGAGCTAGAGGCCAAAATCTACAGGTAGTCACTTTGCTAAAAACAGCTCTGTTTTCTGTGATATGTCCACGTTGTGTTTTGGGGCATATCCTGTCGCGGGCGCTAGGCCTACCCACGCAAGTGAGGTATCATTTTTATCGGGAGACGTGGGGGAACGCTGGGTGGAAGGAAATTTGTGGCTCCTCTCAGATTCCAGAACTTTCTGCCACAGAAATGTGAGGAACATGTGTTTTTTTAGCCAATTTTTTAGGTTTGCAAAGGATTCTGGGTAACAGAACCAGGTCCGAGCCCCGCCAGTCACCCCTCCTTGGATTCCCCTAGGTCTCTAGTTTTCAGAAATGTACAGGTTTGGTAGGTTTCCCTAGGTGGCGGCTGAGCTAGAGGCCAAAATCTACAGGTAGTCACTTTGCTAAAAACAGCTCTGTTTTCTGTGATATGTCCACGTTGTGTTTTGGGGCATATCTTGTCGCGGGCGCTAGGCCTACCCACGCAAGTGAGGTATCATTTTTATCGGGAGACGTGGGGGAACGCTGGGTGGAAGGAAATTTGTGGCTCCTCTCAGATTCCAGAACTTTCTGCAACAGAAATGTGAGGAACATGTGTTTTTTTAGCCAATTTTTTAGGTTTGCAAAGGATTCTGGGTAACAGAACCAGGTCCGAGCCCCGCCAGTCACCCCACCTTGGATTCCCCTAGGTCTCTAGTTTTCAGAAATGTACAGGTTTGGTAGGTTTCCCTAGGTGGCGGCTGAGCTAGAGGCCAAAATCTACAGGTAGTCACTTTGCTAAAAACAGCTCTGTTTTCTGTGATATGTCCATGTTGTGTTTTGGGGCATATCCTGTCGCGGGCGCTAGGCCTACCCACGCAAGTGAGGTATCATTTTTATCGGGAGACGTGGGGGAACGCTGGGTGGAAGGAAATTTGTGGCTCCTCTCAGATTCCAGAACTTTCTGCCACAGAAATGTGAGGAACATGTGTTTTTTTAGCCAATTTTTTAGGTTTGCAAAGGATTCTGGGTAACAGAACCAGGTCCGAGCCCCGCCAGTCACCCCTCCTTGGATTCCCCTAGGTCTCTAGTTTTCAGAAATGTACAGGTTTGGTAGGTTTCCCTAGGTGGCGGCTGAGCTAGAGGCCAAAATCTACAGGTAGTCACTTTGCTAAAAACAGCTCTGTTTTCTGTGATATGTCCACGTTGTGTTTTGGGGCATATCCTGTCGCGGGCGCTAGGCCTACCCACACAAGTGAGGTATCGTTTTTATCGGGAGACGTGGGGGAACGCTGGGTGGAAGGAAATTTGTGGCTCCTCTCAGATTCCAGAACTTTCTGCCACAGAAATGTGTGGAACATGTGTTTTTTTAGCTAAATTTTGAGGTTTGCAAAGGATTCTGGGTAACAGAACCTGGTCCGAGCCACACAAGTCACCCCTCCTTGGATTCCCCTAGGTCTCTAGTTTTCAGAAATGCACAGGTTTGGTAGGTTTCCCTAGGTGGCGGCTGAGCTAGAGGCCAAAATCTACAGGTAGTCACTTTGCTAAAAACAGCTCTGTTTTCTGTGATGTGTCCACGTTGTGTTTTGGGGCATATCCTGTCGCGGGCGCTAGGCCTACCCACACAAGTGAGGTACCATTTTTATCGGGAGTCTTGGGGGAACATAGATTAGCAAAACAAGTACTATTGCCCCTTGTCTTTCTCTACATTTTTTCCTTCCAAATATAGGAGTGTGTGTAAAAAAGACATCTATTTGAGAAATTCCCTGTAATTCACGTGCTACTATGGTCACCCCGGAATTCAGAGATGTGCAAATAACCACTGCTCCTCAACACCTTATCTTGTGCCCTTTTTGGAAATGCAAAGGTTTTCTTGATAGCAATTTTTTACTCCTTATATTTCAGCAAATGAATTGCTGTATACCCGGTATAGAATGAAAACGCACTGCAGGGTGCAGCTCATTTATTGGCTCTGGGTTCCTCGGGTTCTTGATGAACCTACAAACCCTATATATCCCCGCAACCAGAGGAGTCCAGCAGACGTAACGGTATATTGCTTTCGATAATCTGACATTGCAGGGAAAAGTTACAGAGTAAAACGTAGAGAAAAATTTATGTTTTTTTCACCTCAATTTCAATATTTTTCTTTTTCAGCTGTTATTTTCTGTAGGAAACCCTTGTAGGATCTACACAAATGACCCCTTGCTGAATTCAGAATTTTGTCTACTTTTCAGAAATGTTTAGGTTTCTGGGATCCAGCATTGGTTTCATGACCATTCCTGTCACTGACTGGAAGGAGGCTGAAAGCACAAAAAATTGCACAAATGGGGTATGCCCCAGTAAAATGCCACAATTGTGTTGAAAAATTGGGTTTTCTGATTCAAGTCTGCCTGTTCCTGAAAGCTGGGAAGCTGCTGAGTTTAGCACCACAAACCCTTTGTTGATGCCATTTTCAGGGGAAAAACCACAAGCCTCCTTCTGCAGCCACTTTTTCCAATTTTTTTGAAAAAAACGAAAATTTCACTGTATTTTGGCCAATTTCTTGGCCTCCTTCAGGGGAACCCACAAAGTCTGGGTACCTTTAGAATCCCTAGGATGTTGGAAAAAAAGGACGCAAATTTGGCTTGGTTAGCTTATGTGGACAAAAAGTTATGAGGGCCTAAGCGCGAACTGCCCCGAATAGGCAAAAAAAGGCCTGGCACAGGAGGGGGAAAAGGCCTGGCAGCGAAGGGGTTAAATGGGTAATCTGCAGATATGCAGATATTGCTGCGAGGTGTATCTTTATGGAAGAGAAGGCTAGATTTGATTTTTGTAAATGTAGTAAGTATCCCACTATTTCCTTTGGAGATGCATGTAATGGTTGAACTTGATTAGTATGGCAGTAGCAAACAAATCTTTTCCATTTGCTTGCGTAGCAGTGTCTAGTGGATGGTCTTCTAGCTTGTTTTATGACTTCCATACATTCTTGGGTGAGGTTTAAATGTCTGAATTCTAGGATCTCAGGAGCCAGATTGCTAGATTCAGCGATGCTTGGTTTGGATGCCTGATCTGTTGGTTGTGTTGTGTTAACAGATCTGGCCTGTTGGGTAACTTGACATGGGGTACTACTGACAGGTCTAGTAGTGTTGTGTACCAAGGTTGTCTTGCCCATGTTGGTGCTATTAGTATGAGTTTGAGTTTGTTTTGACTCAATTTGTTTACTAGATATGGAAGGAGAGGGAGAGGGGGAAAAGCGTACGCAAATATCCCTGACCAGTTCATCCATAGAGCATTGCCTTGAGACTGCCTGTGTGGGTACCTGGATACGAAGTTTTGGCATTTTGCGTTCTCTTTTGTTGCAAATAGGTCTATTTGAGGTGTTCCCCAAATTTTGAAGTAAGTGTTTAGAATTTGGGGGTGAATCTCCCATTCGTGGACCTGTTGGTGATCTCGAGAGAGATTTTCTGCTAGTTGATTTTGGATCCCTGGAATAAATTGTGCTATTAGGCGAATGTGGTTGTGAATTGCCCATTGCCATATCTTTTGTGCCAGGAGGCACAGCTGTGTCGAGTGTGTTCCCCCTTGTTTGTTTAGATAATACATTGTTGTCATGTTGTCTGTTTTGACAAGAATGTATTTGTGGGCTATGATGGGTTGAAATGCTTTCAACGCTAGGAATACTGCTAACAATTCGAGGTGATTTATATGCAGCTTTGTTTGATATACGTCCCATTGTCCTTGGATGCTGTGTTGACTGAGGTGTGCTCCCCACCCTGTCATGGAAGCATCTGTTGTTATCACGTATTGTGGCACTGGGTCTTGGAAAGGCCGCCCCTTTTTCAAATTTATACTGTTCCACCATAGAAGCGAGATGTATGTTTGGCGGTCTATCAACACCAGATCTAGAAGGTGACCCTGTGCATGTGACCATTGTGATGCTAGGCACTGTTGTAAGGGCCTCATGTGCAGTCTTGCGTTTGGGACAATGGCTATGCATGAGGACATCATGCCTAGGAGTTTTAATACCATCTTTGCCTGTATCTTTTGTGTTGGATACATGGCTTGTATAACCTTGTGAAAATTTTGAACCCTTTGTGGACTTGGAGTGGCTATTCCCTTTGTTGTGTTGATTGTTGCTCCTAAGTATTGCTGTGTTTTGCACGACAGAATGTGAGATTTTGTATAGTTGATGGAGAAACCGAGTTTGTAGAGGGTTTGTATGACATAATCCGTGTGGTGTGAACACTTTGTTAGGGAGTTGGTCTTGATTAGCCAATCGTCTAGGTACGGGAATACATGTATTTGCTGCCTTCTGATGTGTGCAGCTACTACTGCTAGGCATTTTGTAAATACTCTTGGTGCGGTTGTTATACCGAACGGCAACACTTTGAATTGGTAATGTATTCCCTTGAATACGAACCTTAGGTATTTCCTGTGCGAGGGATGTATCAGTATGTGGAAATACGCGTCCTTTAGATCTAAGGTTGTCATGTAGTCTTGTTGCTTTAGCAGTGGTAACACGTCTTGTAGCGTGACCATGTGAAAGTGTTCTGATTTGATGTAGGTGTTTAGTGTTCTGAGATCTAGGATTGGTCTCAGTGTTTTGTCCTTTTTTGGTATTAGAAAGTACAGTGAGTAAACTCCTGTGTTTACTTGTGTACATGGTACCAATTCTATTGCGTCCTTTTGCAGTAACTTCTAGTTCTAGAAGGTCTAAATGTTGTTTTGACATATTCTGTGTTTTCGGTGGGACATTTGGAGGGAGTTGGAGAAATTCTATGCAATAACCATGTCGGATAATTGCTAAGACCCAAGTGTCTGTTGTTATCTCCTCCCAAGATTTGTAAAACTGACTTAGTCTTCCCCCCACTGGTGTTGTGTGAAGGGGTTGAGTGACTTGTGAGTCACTGTTTGGTTGTAGGGGTTTTTGGACTTTGAAACTTTCCCCGGTTTCTAGGGAATTGTCCTCCTCTGTACTGGCCCCGAAAGCCTCCCCTTTGGTACTGTCCCTGGTAGGTAGACGGTGTTGATTGTGAGGTGCTGGCTTGTGTGGTTTGACCCCGAAACCCCCCTCTGAAGGTTGTTTTGCGGAAGGTGCCGAAAGTGCCTCTGCCCTGCGGGGAATAGAGTGCGCCCATGGCCTTGGCTGTGTCAGTGTCCTTTTTCAATTTCTCAATTGCCGTGTCCACTTCGGGTCCAAACAATTGTTGTTCATTGAACGGCATATTGAGCACCGCTTGCTGTATTTCCGGTTTAAAGCCAGATGTGCGCAAACATGCGTGCCTTCTTATGGTTACTGCGGTATTTATTGTTCTTGCAGCTGTGTCCGCTGCGTCCATAGAGGAGCGTATTTGGTTATTGGAGATGTTTTGTCCCTCCTCAACCACCTGTTTTGCCCTTTTTTAAAATTCTTTGGGTAGATGCTCGATGAGATGCTGCATCTCGTCCCAATGGGCTCTATCATATCGCGCTAGGAGCGCCTGAGAGTTCGCCATGCGCCACTGGTTTGCAGCTTGTACTGCGACCCTTTTCCCCGCTGCGTCGAATTTGCGGCTCTCTTTATCCGGAGGTGGTGCCTCGCCTGATGTGTGCGAGTTGGCTCTCTTGCGAGCTGGCCCTACCACGACTGAATCTGGTGGCAGTTGTGAGGTGATAAAAGCAGGGTCCGTGGGTGGTGCTTTATATTTTTTCTCCACCCTTGGAGTTATCGCTCTACTCTTGACAGGTTCTTTGAAGATCTGCTTTGCGTGCCTTAGCATTCCTGGAAGCATAGGCAGGCTTTGGTAGGTGCTATGGGTGGAGGAGAGGGTGTTGAAAAGGAAGTCATCCTCGACAGGTTCTGCGTGTAACGACACGTTATGGAACTCTGCTGCCCTAGCTACCACCTGTGCGTACGCTGTGCTGTCTTCAGGTGGCGAGGGCTTGGTAGGGTACGACTCAGGACTATTGTCTGATACTGGGGCGTCGTATAGGTCCCAAGCGTCTTGGTCATCTTGGCTCATGGTGGTATGAGCCGGTGAATGTGACGGAGTCTGTGCCGGTGATATATGAGTTACAGGTGGAGGAGAGGGTGGCGGGGTTACCTTTTTAACCACCTTTGTTTGTGGTGTTTGTTCTTGTGTTTGGAACTCGAGTCTCCTTTTTCTCCTGATTGGGGGAAGAGTGCTGATCTTCCCTGTCCCACTTTGTATGAAGATCTGCTTTTGGGTGTGGTCTACGTCAGTGGTGTGCAACTCTTCTTCAAATCTGTGTTTGCGCATTTGGGAGGACAGTGATTGTTCCTCTGAATACGAGCTGGCAGTTGGTTCGGTTGCTGGTCGTTTTGGCACCGAAACTGTGCCTTTGCTTGTTTTCGGATCAAAGGAGAATTTCCTCTTTTTCGGAGTCGAGCCTTCTCGGCGTCGATCATCCTCGGTGCCGCTGTCTCTGCGTCGAGCAGCTTCGGTTCCGCTGTCTCGGCGTCGATCTTTTTCGGCAGCACTTTCTCGGTCCCGAGATTGCTGCGTGCCTGTGTCTCGACCCGAGTCGGACGATCTCGGCACCGGTTCGGCCTTTTTCGGTGCCGATGGACGTCACCTACTTTATGGGTTGAGCCATGGCCTGTTGGCAGTGGCGTCCCCTGGGCCTTGTCCGTTTTCTTGTGTGGTGCTTGCTTTGACGTCTTACTCACGGTTTGTTCGACGTCGAATTCTTCCGAGTCCGATTCATGGATGGAGAAGGCTTCCTCTTCTTCTCCTTGTTCCTCGAACCCTCGTTGTCCTGTCGGCGTGGCCGCCATCTGCAATGTTCTGGCTCGCCGGTCACGGAGCGTTTTTCGGGACCGAAACGCACGACAGGCCTCACACGTCTCTTCCTTGTGCTCGGGCGACAGGCACAAGTTACAGACCAAATGTTGGTCTGTATATGGATATTTATTGTGGCATTTAGGACAGAAGCGGAACGGGGTCCGTTCCATCAGTGTCGATGTTACACGCGGTCGGGCCGACCAGGCCCCGACGGGGGATCGAAATTACCCCGAAGGGCTACCGGAGCTCTTCACGATTCGGTGTTGATTCTATTCTAACCCGATACCGATCGAAACAATACCGATGTAGTTTTCCGAAGTTATGACTATCTTTCCGTCCCGAAACCCGGAACGAAAAGGAACACGTCCGAACCCGATGTCGGCAAAAAAACAATCTAACATGGAGTCGACGCCCATGCGCAATGGAACAAAGGAGGAGGAGTCCCTCGGTCTCGTGACTCGAAAAGACTTCTTCGAGGGAAAAACAACTTGTAACACTCCGACCCAACACCAGACGGCGGACTATGCACAACATGTGTATCTGCAGCTACACATGCCGCCGAACCTTTAATTTCACAACAACGTATCCCTATTTGAGAGAAGATTTTTACAAAAATAATAATCCGAATACTTTAAATTTACAATTCCAAACAATATCACGTAAGAGATTTATAACCTTTTCTGATACATCCTCTGATTCCGATCTAGAAACACAAGGATCATTTGCTGCGGCTCAACCTTTTTTAGGCAGAGGTGGCCGCAGAGGAATAAGAGGGGGCGGCACCCCGAGGGGACAATTCCAAGATCAAGGATTTTTCCGGACCAGAAGGAGAGCTTACAGGAGATTTAAAAAAAACAGAAGACCTTATTCCTATTTATAACTTGTCCTCATATTCACTCCCTCAATCAGAAAGACAAATACTTAGCAAAGGACTTTCTTTTGTCCCTATTAGAAATCAAGATCCGATTGACAGCAAAATAGAAGTCTTACAATTTCTCCGGAAAGTCAGACTTAAAGCTTTCTTCAAGTCAGTCCCCCATAGGAAGAGGTTAATAGTAGTGGACTAAGACCTAAATCCACCTTCTTGCCAGAAAGAAACGATATGCCTTTAGAAGTAAAAGTCTTTGAAGACATAGTATTAAATGAGTTGGACTTACTTAATACTAAAAATATCTATTTTAAGGACAATTGCTCCAAAATAGAAAGAGAAGCCATAACTAACTTGGCTAAGAAAAAAGACATTATAATTAAACCAGCCGTCAAAGGAGGTGGGATAGTTATTTGGAACCTAGAACAATATAACGAAGAAGTCATGAGACAACTCAGTAACATATTACATTATCGAGAGATTGAAGTCAACACTCTCAAACAAGTCAGATCTCAAATTGAGGCTATTACATCTGAAGCCAGGGAACAGAGGTGGATCAGTAAAAAAGAGTTTGAATTCCTTAATCAGAACAAAGGTAGAACTCCATGTTTTTACATCCTGCCTAAGATCCACAAGAATTTAGATAAACCCCCTGGCAGACCTATTGTGTCGGCCTGTGGCTCTATTTTAGAACCCCTTGCACAATTTGTTGACGTTTTTCTTAAACCTTTCGTGATCAAGACTCTTTCCTATGTTCGTGACTCAATGGACATTATTAACAAGTTAGAAAGAATGCCCTTTGATGAAGACAGACAATTGTTGGTTACCTTCGACATAGAATCGTTGTACACTAATATCCCGCAAGATGAAGCGATAGATATCATCAGGAAAGTATTACCTACTGACATTGAGCCCAAAAATCCTCCCATAGATGTTTTAGCCTCCTTAGCCACAATGTCTTTAAATATAAAGACAAACTGTATCGGCAGGTTAAGGGAGTAGCAATGGGTTGTAGCTTTGCTCCAGAAATTGCTAACCTTGTCATGGACTGTTTTGAGCAAAAGTGGATTTATCCACAATCCAATCCTTTCAAACTACACATTACAAAATGGTACAGATACATCGACGACATTCTAATGATTTAGGAAGGTACAGTTGACGAACTTAGTAGGTTTCATAATTGGTTGAACCAACGGACAGTTGACTTTAAGTTCACTATGAACAAAGATAAAAGCAAAATTAACTTTCTTGACCTATGGATACTAACTAGGAAAGAGGAGTTAGAAGTCAGCCTCTTTAAAAAGCCCACAGACCGCAATACATTGCTACACTTTTCTAGTGGGCATCCTAGAACACTCAAAGAGAATCTTCCATATGGCCAATTCCTGAGAATTAGGAAAAATTGTACTGAGAAAGAAGGCTATTTCCATTGTGCATGGGAACTTACAGAAAAATTAATCAGCAGAGGATACTCCAAAAAACTGGTGAAAACAGCGGCGAAAAGAGCCTGGTTTACACCCAGAGATACATTCTTAATCCCCAAAGTGAAAGCAAAACAAACTCCACTAACTTGCGTCATTACATACAGTCCAAAGGCCAACAAAATACGCTTGATCATAGAAAAGAACTGGAAAACCATTAAAGAACTAGATATTGACAAACTGCTTTTTGCATTCAAAAGAGCACGTAGTCTGAGAGACCAATGGGTCAAAGCAGCCCACACACAAACAGAAGAGAGAAATTTGAGATCGATGTTACAACGACCAGCTCTCCAGGGACACTACAGGTGCTGTAAATGTATTGCATGTCAATATACACAAGATTCTAAAGAAATATCACTAAACGGAAAAGTACATGTGCAAAACGATTTTTCTAATTGCAATACGAAAAATGTTATTTATTGTATAATGTGTCCTTGTGATAAAGTCTATATCGGACAAACTTCCCAACCGGTTAAAACTCGCATTTTACAACACCAGTCAAGAATCAAATGCGCTATAAAGGGAGCCCCTTTGGTTGAACATTTCATGGAGTGTAAACACAAAGCAGAAGATATTCGTTGGACAGTACTGGCTGTGGTGCAACCAAAATCAGATGGGTTACCAACAATAAATAAAGTTCTAAAATTGGAAGCCAGACTGATAGAAAAATACCAAACAGCCCGGAATGGGTTGAATGACATAAATGAAGTTTGGACATTGATTGCATGATGGCTAAACAGAACTTTGACAGTGGAACCAAGTACCTGAATGCTCAAATGTGGAAAAGAGACATTGTAATATGAGTAAATACTTTACAGTATGGGTTTATTCATAGACGGCTTCTATACCAGCGATGTACTATACTTATATTATGCTATACTGGCAATGTTGATGTACCCATTTTTTGTTGTAAAGGGACTTTGGATAATTGGTTAATGTTTGACTTAGGAAATTGAGGTTTGGTAGAGAGCTAGGCTTTGATATACTACAATGTTATAATTGATATGTGACTTTTACATAGATATATATTCAACTTACTGGATTTAATTTCAAGCATCAAAAATATGAAACAACGGTACGCACTAGGTGTGCCCTATAAAAATATACACTTGGGAAATCGAGTCAATTATATCCATTTAAATGTAGGTTTACATATCAGGCGCTTAGATAATTATTCCCGTCCTCTTAAAGATGGCCGCCACCCGGCCCCATGCATATAACTAGACTCGCCGGTCTAGATGCGGCCGTAAACAAACATGGACGACCGCGCAATGCCCCAGTTAGAAGAGGCATGCGGTTGAGACGCGGCGAAATACGGGTGAGCAGTTTACCAAGGCAGAATATCTGCCGCCGTGTAGGATGTGAAGTACCCATTCGAAAGCCTACCGTCAACTGGATACGCCATGCGGATCAAGTAAGCAAGTTCGGATTCGCATTACATTGCAGTACTGTTAAGATCAATGTTTACTTCACCCTACTCTAAGTTTACCCTGCTCTTATTCTGGCAGCCCTCCCTGGCTACAAGCGCCGCGTATGCGTGCCTGGTCCAGGTAAATAATCACGGAATGATTCCCGAACTTCTAATGATACAGTGAGTCTCGTTTCTGAAGAGTCCTCGTTTTTGTATAAATAAGTTTCCCTTTAATACATGCCAGTGAGTCACTTGCTTTGTCTTGCTCAGCACCTGCATTTGATATTACACGGTGTTCCCTGACGCAGAACAAGGATACTGCCGTTTACAGGTATTGCCCATTGCTAGGCTTGGGTTGGGTTTTTAATGTGCATGCTTCAGTTCAGCATGGTGTGATAGATATATTTTTTATAGGTTCATATTTACATACACTGACATAATCTGACACTTGATTATAGCAAGTATGTGTGTCCCACTGGTAGAAGCAATTCTGTTCACAGGGATTCCATAGTGATTTTCCAGTACTGATGTACACGGTTTAGCTCTCTTGCGTTAGTGATTGTTTAAGTATATTCTCAGTTAGTCTCCTTGTTTTTAATTTTCATAGAGGTGACGCTGCCTCTTGATAGTCCTGATGAGGCCCTGATTGAAAAGGCCGAAACGCGTTGACAGACATATTGGCGAGATTGTGTTCTTTAATTGGAGTCAGCTTTACAAAAAAATCACTTAATACGCACTGCAAAACACATTAAAAAATATATAGGTATTTGACAGTGGCTTGTATGTGAACTTCCAATCATCGCAACAGAGTGGATTACAATCGGAATTTTGAAATTGTGACCACCAGTATTTTACAAAGAAAGGTTGTTGGGCACAACCCTCTACTGACGGTATGGTCAGCTACAAGACTTTGAGAAGCTAGATGTTAGCCATAGTTGAATCAAGATGAAAATGTGAATTCAATTCTATGTGTTTAATTTAATTTTATGTGTGTAATGTCTTGTGTTGAAAACATTTTGTATTCTGTATATATTCACCAATGAGTTATTGTCTGCCTTGCATATAAATAGTTGCAATACATTTTGGAGAATAATTCATCCAAAAAGACAGTATTGAGCACTGTGTTTCAAAAATATTGATGTAATCTATCCCTACCTTTAGACCATTGTTCTTGTTGATACTGTGTTACTTAACCCAGGTCAGGTTAGGGTTATTGGGTTTCCTCTTTTCTGTATAAGGGTGCAGTGAGCAAAGCAGGCGTCGGGTTTTAGATTGACAACAATGAGGGACCCGGGGGTCACTCTAGCGCTGCAGGCAGGCACAGGGGGGCTTCTCAGGACAGCCACCACCTGGGCTAGGCAGAGGGTTGCCTGGGGTGGCTCTTGAACTGAGGTGAGGTTCCTTCAGGTCCTGGGGTCTGCGGGTAAAGTGTTGGTTCCAGGCGTCGGGTCCCTTGTTACAGGTAGTCGCGGTCAGGGGGAACCTCTGGATTTTCTCTGCTGGTGTCGCTGTGGGGACTCAGGGGGGTCGTCTCTGGTTACTCACGGGCTCGCAGTCGCCGGTGAGTCCTCCCTGAGGTGTTGATTTTCTGCAGGTCGAGCCAGGGGCATCGGGTGCAGAGTGTAGAGTCTCACGCTTCCGGCGGGAAACGTGAAGTCCTTGGAAGTTGCTTCTTTGTTGCAAAGAAGTAGCTGGTTTTGAACAGGGCCGCTGTTCACTGGAGTTTCTTGTTCCTGTAGTCCAGGGTAGTCCTCTGAGGCTTCAGAGGTCGCTGGTCCCTGTCGGATGCGTCGCTGGAGCAGGTTTTTAAAGTTGGAGACAGGCCGGTAGGGCTGGGGCCAAATCAGTTGTCATCTTTCTCCTTCTCTGCAGGGTTGTAGGTCAGCAGTCCTTCTTTCTTCAGATTGCAGTAATCTGATTTCCTTGGATCTGGGGAGACCCTAAATACTGAATTTAGGGGTGAGTTTCGGTCTGGGAGGGCAGTAGCCAATAGTTACCGTCCTTGAGGGTGGCTACACCCTCTTTGTGCCTCCTTCCGGTGGGGAGGGGGGCACATCCCTAATCCTATTGGGGGAATCCTCCAAACTCAAGATGGAGGATTTCCAAAGGCAGTGGTCACCTCAGCTCAGGACACCTTAGGGGCTGTCCTGACTGGTGGGTGACTCCTCCTTGTTTTTCTCATTATCTCCTCCAGCCTTGCCGCCAAAAGTGGGGGCAGTGGCCGGAGGGGCGGGCATCTCCACTAGCTGGGATGCCCTGGGGCGCTGTAACAAAAGGGGTGAGCCTTGGAGGCTCACCGCCAGGTGTTACAGTTCCTGCTGGGGGAGGTGAGAAGCACCTCCACCCAGTACAGGCTTTGTTCCTGGCCACAGAGTGACAAAGGCACTCTTCCCATGTGGCCAGCAACATGTCTGGTGTGTGGCAGGCTGGCAGAAACTGGTCAGCCTACACTAGAAGTCGGGTAGGTATTCAGGGGGCATCTCTAAGTTGCCCTCTGGGTGTATGTTACAATAAATTGCACACTTGCATCAGTGTGCATTTATTGTGCTGAGAAGTTTGATACCAACCTTCCCAGTTTTCAGTGTAGCCATTATGGAACTGTGAAGTTCGTGTTTGACAAACTCCCAGACCATATACTCTTATGGCTACCCGGCACTTACAATGTCCAAGGTTTTGCTTAGACACTGTAGGGGCATAGTGCTCATGCACATATGCCCTCACCTGTGGTATAGTGCACCCTGCCTTAGGGCTGTAAGGCCTGCTAGAGGGGTGACTTACCTATGCCACAGGCAGTGTGATGTTGGCATGGCACTCTGAGGGGAGTGCCATGTCGACTTAGTCATTTTCTCCCCACCAGCACACACAAGCTGTGAGGCAGTGTGCATGTGCTGAGTGAGGGGTCCCCAGGGTGGCGTAAGACATGCTGCAGCCCTAAAAGACCTTCCCTGGCATCAGGGCCCTTGGTAACAGTGGTACCAGTTACAAGGGACTTACCTGAGTGCCAGGGTTGTGCCAATTGTGGAGACAAAGGTACAGTTTAGAGAAAGAACACTTGTACTGGGGCCTGGTTAGCAGGGTCCCAGCACACTTTCAAATCATAACTTAGCATCAGCAGAGGCAAAAAGTTAGGGGGTAACCATGCCAAGGAGGCATTTCCTCACACGTCAGAAATGAGCTTGGATGTTGCTTGGCTTTTTCTTAGCCTCAGAAAGAAAGTCAAGACAGTGCTTGGGCCCCTGCTGGGGTGTAGATATACATAAGCATTTGCACCTCAGTGAGGAGTACAGATCCTGTATACTATTGAGATTCTTTCTTAGTCTAAAAAAAAATCCAAACAGTGGCGGGGTTCTTGCTTGGGAGCAGACAGACACACATCTGTGTGTCAGTAAAGAACTGGGATGTTGTTTGGATTTTCCTGTGCCTAAGAAAGAATCCAAACAGAAACTGGCTCATTTCTGGGGGCAGACACACACAAACACTCATCTGCACTCCAATGAAAATTCTGAATGCAGCTGGATTTTTTTTATAGCCTGAGAAAAAAATTTAAACAGCAACTAGCTCCTTGGTGGGACAGAGGAACACAAGTCTGTACCTTAGGTCATCCAGCCACCTAGAGAACCCTATCAAAAGCAGACATTTCTGACCACCAGACATCTAGAGGAGTTGGTGGTGATGTGAATTGCAACAACGCCAGCACCTTCATGTAATCAAAATTCCCCACAGGTCAGATATTGGTTAGAAAAAAGGATTTCCTCAAATTTCTGTGATGAAAAGCTCCTGAATATGTAGAAAATAGCTCAATTCCCACCACCCAGTGTTCACACATCTACCAATAATAATAGTACCTCGAAAGTGTAGATGGCCTGCTTTAACTGACAGAAATAGAACAAATATGTGATCAAGTGAAGTCCTTCATAGTGTCAGTGTGGTCTTCACATGTTAACATATGTACCACTCCTGTCCCGTGCAACAGACCAAGGCACACATGTGGGACTGTTTTTATCCGAGGAAGTGTGGTAACACAGGATGGTAAGACTTTCATAATTAACCTGAAGTTCTTGAGTTTCTGTCACACAAAAGGAAAGAAATAGTGATTTTCTTTTTATGAATACTATGACATTTCCATGGAGGTCTGCCCAATATTAGTGTTGGGAATAATGCAAGCCACATCACCATAGATTCCCTTGTGCCTCTAGTGATCAGAAATGTCTGGGGTTGGTAAATTTCCCTGGGTGTGCCCAAATACTGAAGCCATCCCGAATAGAGTCTCCCTAATCAAAAACATTCCTTGATGTCTTCAGTGTGGATTCCAGTTCAAATCTATGGAAACCCACCCATATATGAAAAAAACTACATTTGGAAGATCTAGAGAGAAACATATTTGGGCCAAACCTTAGGAGGGATATTTTAATGTGAGGAAGACTGAAGTAAAAATATTGTATCTTTGTGAAAACTTGCAAAATATGACAAATGTCTTGATCTGTGTGCTGCCCAAGCTATCTAGTCAGGGCAAAGACAGTCAGGCACCCATGAATATAATCATTATGCTGGGTAGACAAACAAGTTACTTACTGTTCGTAAGAAAATGCCTCCTTGGCATGGTTACCCCCTAACGTTTTGCCTTTGCTGATGCTAAGGTTTGATTGAAAGTGTGCTGGGACCCTGCTAACAAGGCCCCAGCGCCAGTGTTCTTTCCCTAAACTGTACCTTTGTCTCCACAACTGGCACAACCCTGACACTCGGGTAAGTCCCTTGTATCTGGTACCCCTGGTACCAAGGGCCCTGATGCCAGGGAAGGTCTCTAAGGGCTACATCATGTCTTATGCCACCCTGGGGAGCCCTCACAGCTTGAGTGTGCTGGTGGGGAGAAAAATACTAAGTTGACATGGCACTCTCCTCAGAGTACCATGCCAACCTCACACTGCCTGTGGCATAGGTAAATCACCCCTCTAGCAGGCCTTACAGCCCTAAGACAGGGTGCACTATACCACAGGAGAGGGCATAGCATGAGAATTATGCCGCTACAGTGTCTAAGATAATTCTTAGACATTGGCACAGTAGCCACACTGAGTATATGGTCTGGGAGTTTGTCATTATGAACTCCACAGCACCATAAGGGCTACACTGAATACTGGGATGTTTGGTATCAAACTTCTTAGCACAATAAACGCACACTAATGCCAGTACTGGGTGGAGGTGCTTCTCACCTCCCCCTGCAGGAACTGTAACACCTGGTGGTGAGCCTCAAAGGCTCACCCCTTTTTTACAGTACCCAAGGGCATCCCAGCTAGTGGAGATGCCCGCCCCTCCGGCCACTGCCTCCACTTTTGGCGGCAAGGCTGAAGGAGATAATGAAAAAAACAAGGAGGAGTCACCCACCAGTCAGGACAGACCCTAAGGTGTCCTGAGCTGAGGTGACCCCTGCCTTTAGAAATCCTTCATCTTGAGTTTGGAGGATTCCCCCAATAGGATTAGGGATGTGCCCCTCTCCCCCACAGGGAGGAGGCACAAAGAGGGTGTAGCCACCCTCAAGGACGGTAGCCATTGGCTACCGCCCTCCCAGACCTAAACACACCCCTAAATTCAGTACACCCTTATAATTCCCTTGTATATGGTACCTAGGCACCCAGGGTATTGGGGTTCCAGGAGATCCCTATGGCTGCAGCATTCCTTTTGCCACCCATAGGGAGCTCAGACAATTCTTACACAGGAGTGCCACTGCAGCCTGAGTGAAATAACATCCACGTTATTTCACAGCCATTTTACACTGCATTTAAGTAACTTATAAGTCACCTATATGTCTAACGCTCACTTGGTGAAGGTTAGGTGCAAAGTTACTTAGTGTGTGGGCACCCTGGCACTAGCCAAGGTGCCCCCACATTGTTCAGGGCAAATTCCCCAGACGTTGTGAGTGCGGGGACACCATTACTCGAATGCACTACATATAGGTCAATACCTATATGTAACATCACAATGGTAACTCCGAACATGGCCATGTAACATGTGTAGGATCATGGAATTGTCACCCCAATACCATTCTGGTATTGGGGGGTGACAATTCCATGCATCCCCGGGTCTCCAGCATAGAGCCCAGGTACCTCCAAACTAACTTTCCAGGGTCTTCACTGCAGCTACTGCTGCTGCCAACCCCTCAGACAGGTTTCTGCCCCCCTGGGGCCTGGGCAGCCTAGCCCCAGGAAGGCAGAAGAAAGGATTTCCTCTGAGAGAGGGTGTTACACCCTCTCCCTTTGGAAATAGGTGTGAAAGGCCTGGGAGGAGTAGCCTCTCCTGGCCTCTGGAAATGCTTTGAAGGGCACAGATGGTGCCCTCTCTGCATAAGCCAGTCTACACCGGTTCAGGGATCCCCCCAGCCCTGCTCTGGTTGAAACTGGACAAAGGAAAGGGGAGGTGCCCAGAGTTCCTCCAGTGTGTCCCAGACCTCTGCCATCTTGGATGCAGAGGTGTGAGGGCACAATGGACAGCTCTGAGTGGCCAGTGCCAGCAGGTAACGTCAGAGACCCCTCCTGATAGGTGCTTACCTTTCTCTGTAGCCAATACTCCTCTGAGGGCTATTTAGGGTCTCTCCGGTGGGTATCTCAACAGATAACAAATGCAAGAGCTCACCAGAGTTCCTCTGCACTTCCCTCTTCGACTTCTGCCAAGGATCGACCGCTGACTGCTCCAGGATGCCTGCATAACCGCAACAAAGTAGCAAGAAGACTACCAGCAACATTGTAGCACCTCATCCTATCGGCTTTCTCTACTGTTTCCTGGTGGTGCATGCTCTGAGGGCGGTCTGCCTTCACCCTGCACTGGAAGCCAAGAAGCAATCTCCTGTGAGTCAACGGAATCTTCCCCCTGCCAATGCAGGCACCAAACTTCTGCATCACTGGTCCTCTGGGACCCCTCTCATCCTGACGAGCGTGGTCCCCAGAACACAGGAGCTGGGTCCAAGTGTCTTCGACAGTCCAGTGGCCCTTCTGTCCAAATTTGGTGGAGGTAAGTCCTTACCTCCCCACGCCAGACAGTAATCCTGTGTACTGCGTAAACTGCAGCTGCTCTGGCGTCTGTGCACTTTTGCAAGAGTTCCTTTGTGCACAGCCTAGCCCAGGACCCCAGCACTCCGTCCTGAATTGCCCAACTCGCTGAGTTGGACTCCGACATCGTGGGACCCTCCTTTGTGACTCTTAGTCGACCGCTGTCCTCAGATCTTCTAAGTGCCTGTTCAGGTGCATCTGCGGGTGCTGCCTGCTTCTGCGTGGGCTCTCCGCGTAGCTGAGCGCCCCCCCTGTCTCCTCCTCTAAGGGGCGACCTCCTGGTCCTTCGTGGGCCCTAGCAGCACCCAAAATCCTTAACCGCGACTCTTGCAGCTGGCAAGGCTTGTGTACGGTCTTTCTGTGGGGAAACAACTCGGCATCCTCCAGCACTTCGTGGGACATCTTCTGACCAAAGGAGAAGTTCCTGGCATCTTCCATTGTTGCAGAATCCTCAGCTTCTTCCACCCGGAGGCAGCCCTTTTTCGCCTTCATCCGGGGTTTAGTGGGCTCCTGCCCCCCTGGACACTTTTGTGACTTTTGGACTTGGTCCCCTTCCTTTACAGGTCCGCAGGTCCAGGAATCCGTCTTCAGTGGGTTGCAGTCAGTTGTTGTCCTTGCAGAATCCCCTATCTCGACTTTACTGTCTTTCTGGGGTAGTAGGGTAACTTTACTCCTACTTTTCAGGGTCTTGGGGTGGGGTATTTTGGACACCCTTAGTGTTTTCTTACACTCCCAGAAACCCTCTACACACTACACTAGGCCTGGTGTCCATTTGTGGTTCGCATTCCACTTTTGGAGTATATGATTTGTGTTGCCCCTGGGCCTATTTCTCCCTATTGCATTCTATTGTGAGTCTACATTGTTTGCACTACTTTTCTAACTGTTACTTACCTGATTTTGGTTTGTGTGCATATATTTTGTGTATATGACTTGCCTCCAAAGGGAGTATATCCTCTGAGATACTTTTGGCATATTGTCACTAAAATAAAGTACCTTTATTTTTAGTAACTCTGAGTATTGTGTTTTCTTATGATATAGTACTAAGTGATGTAAGTGGTATAGTAGGAGCTTTGCATGTCTGCTAGTTCAGCCTAAGCTGCTCTGCTATAGCTACCTCTATCAGCCTAAGCTGCTAGAACACCTCTAATCTACTAATAAGGGATTACTGGACCTGGCAACAGGTGTAAGTACCACAAGGTACCCGCTATAAGCCAGGCTAGCCTCCTACATTGGCGGCAGCGGTGGGATAAGTACTTGTAACTGCTTTACCACTTTGTCATTGGTGCTTTTCATAAGAAAAACATATACCAAATATTTCAATATATACACATTGAACCAAAACAGTTTACTGCTCTGCTCTAAAAATTTCTACAAAGTTTCTGAAAAGTTCTGAAAACTTTTAAAAGTTTCAACCAGCGACGCATCCAACAGGGACCAGTGACCTCTGGAGCCTCAGAGGACTGCCCTGGACTAAAGGACCAAGAAACCCCAGTGAGCAGCGGCCCTGCTGAAAACCAGCTACTTCTTTGCAACAAAGAAGCAACTTTCAAAGAATGCACGTTTCCCGCCGGAAGCGTGAGACTTCACACTCTGCACCCGACGCCCCCGGCTCGAGATCCAGAGAACAAACACCACAGGGAGGACTGCCCGACAACTGCAAGCCCGTGAGTAGCCAGAGACAACCCCCTGAACCCCCACAGTGACACCTGCAGAGAGAATCCAGAGGCTCCCCTGACCGCGACTGCCTGTAACAAGGGACCTGACGCCTGGAACAAGCACTGCACCTGCAGCCCCCAGGACCTGAAAGAACCGAACCTCAGTGCAGGAGGGACCTCCAGGCGACCCTTTGCCTTGCCCAGGTGGTGGCTGTCCCGAGAAGCCCCCCCCTGTGCCTGCCTGCACCGCTAGAGTGACCCCGGGTCCCTCCATTGTTTCCTACCTGAAACCCAATGCCTGCTTTGCACACTGCACCCGGCCACCCGTGCTGCTGAGGGTGTGTTTTGTGTGCCTACTTGTGTCACCCCCCAGTGCTCTACAAAACCCCCCTGGTGTGCCCCCTGAGGACGCAGGTACTTACCTGCTGGCAGACTGGAACCGGAGCACCTCTGTTCTCCATAGGCGCCTATGTGTTTTGGGCTCCTCTTTGAACTCTGCACCTGACAGGCCCTGAGCTGCTGGTGTGGAACTTTGGGGTTACCTTGAACCCCCAACAGTGTGTTGCCTGTGCCCCAGGACTGAGACTTCTAAGAGTTTTACTTACCTCCCAAACTAATCTTTACTTACCTCCCCCAGGAGCGGTTGATTTTTGCACTGTGTCCACTTTGAAAATAGCTTATTGCCATTTTTACAAAGACTGTATATGATATTGCTTTTATTCAAAGTTCCTGAAGTATCTAAGTGAAGTACCTTGCAGTTAAAGTGTTTATTGCAAATCTTGAACCTGTGGTTCTTAAAAAAAACTAAGAAAATATATTATTCTAGATAAAAACCTTTTGGCCTGGAATAAGTCTTTGAGTGTGTGTTCCTCATTTATTGCCTGTGTGTGTGCAACAAATGGTTAACACTACCATCTGATAAGCCTACTGCTCGACCACACTACCACAAAATAGAGCATTAGAATTATCTAATTTTGCCACTATCTTACCTCTAAGGGGAACCCTTGGACTCTGTGCACACTATCTCTTACTTTGAGATAGTATATACAGAGCCAACTTCCTACACCGTTGGTAACAAATTATCTGGTAGAGATATATTCTAGCTGCACATTCCTTACCTTAGAATTTCCCCCAGGTGTCAGTCTGGATCTGGAGATTTTTCTTAGAGCAGTACTCCTACATGCCTTCAGGTGGCGTCGGCCGACTCCGCATTCGTCACTAGCATTGTGATCACCGGAAATGACATTGTGGGTTGAACACAGGTGCCATCCCGGAGTGCTGATGTCAGTTTCTTTTCATGACTTTCCACGCCAGAAGTGCGGAGCCATGAAGAACACTGACTCTGGTGCGCTGGAACTAGGGCCCTGTAAGGGAAGTCCCTGTCCCTAGAAATCGATTTGAAAAGCGGGGAGGATGGGTGGGTCGGTAAGGAATCTTCAACGTAAATATGTCTCTACCAGATATTTTGTTACCGAAGGTAGGTAACTTCATCTGATAGAGAATTCTAGTTGCAGTTGCCTTACATTAGAATAGATACCCAAGCTATATCACCTTCGGAGGAGGGTCTGCAAACCAAAATCATACTAGGAAGTCCTGCAGGACCGAACAGGCAAACTACCTGTCCCTTCGGACCTGATTCTCCAGGCAGTAGTGTTTAGTAAACATGTGCAAGGACACCTACATTGCTGCCTGACAGATGTCCAGGACTGAAACTCTGTGTGCTAACGCAATGCTTGCAGCTGTTGCTCTGGTACAGTGATCGCGCAAGCCTTCCAGGGTTTGTTTTTTAGCCACTGCAGAGCACACTTTAATGCAAAGAACAACTCATCTAGAGATGGTTATCTTCTACACTGCCCGACCTTTCTTCGCACCCACATAACCCACAGAGTTGATCATCCACCTGGAACTCTTTGGTACAATCAAGATAGAATGCCAATGCTCTTTTTGGGTCCAGGCGGTGGAACCTTTCCACTTCCTTTGAAGAATGTGGGAGCAGGTAAAATGTAGGCAAAGTGATGGATTGGCCGACATGAAAGGACATGACCACCTTAAGTAGAAAGGAAGCTCCGGTATGAAGCAGCACTTTGTCAGGATGGATGGAGATAAATGGTGGCTTTGAGGCAAGAGCCTAAAGCTCACTCACTCTGCGAGCAGAGGTGACGGCTGCAAGGAAGGATGAATATGGAGCTCGGACTCCACGGAGACCAGACCCCTCTGATCTCTGCCTCTACCATGTAACCGCCCCATCCCAGGAGTATTACAACTGCCACTATGGTCAGATCTAGTTGGGGTTCAAATGCCACCACTGCAGCTATTGAACAGTCCCCTCCAAGATCTGGACCATTTTGGAGAGATTCCCCTGATGCTGTGCCCACTGAAACTTCAGTCCCACTACACTGCATATGCTATCTGCCATGTGTCACCAACAGGATGCAGGAGGCCATGAGGCCCAGCAGCATCAGACTCTGTCTCCCCAAAACCCAGGATAGAGGCTGAAACATCGGTATCATAGCCTGACTATCCTGAACTCGCCGCGCAGGAAGATAGGCCCGAAACTGTACTGTGTCCAGAACAGCTCCAATGAAAGGGAGCGTCTAAGAGGGAGTCAGGTGTGACTTTGGCACGTTTATAGTGAACCCTTGTGAATGCAGGAGGTCTGCTGTAGTCTGGAGATGGGAGACGACAGCCTGGGGGGAGCCCGCCTTCAACAGCCAATCATCGAGGTAGGGGAAGACTGAAATCCCTAACCTGCACAGATGAGCTGTGACCACCGCTATCACTTTGGTGAACACCCGAGGGGCGCTGGTAAGCTCGTAATCTACCATGAGCCGCAAGTAATATCTATGGGCAGGCAGGATTGGAATATGGAAATATGCATCCTGCAAGTCCAAAATCCAGTCTCCTGGGTCCAGCAAATCCAGTCTCCTGGGTCCAGGGCAGAGAGAAACAGAGTGAGCATTTTAAACTTCTCCTTTCTGAGAAAGAGATTGAGGGACCGAAGGTCTAGGATAGGGCGGAGGCCCTCGTCCTTCTTTGGCACCAGAAAGTAGCAGGATTAGCTACCACAACCTACTTCTGGCACAGGGACCTTCACTATGGCTCTCTTGGCCAAGAGAGCCGTAAAGTCCTCACGGACATGTGCCAGGTGATCATCTGTCATCCGATCGTAGGATGGTGGCATGGACAGAGGGATAGTCTTGAAGGGGAGGGAGTAGCCCCTTTGGACTATTTACAAAAGCCTCCCTGTCTGATGTCATGATGGTCCCTGGTGGGGAAGCGTCAGAATCTGAAGATTTGGAAGATGCGGCTCAGGGGGGTTGGTGGGGTGGGCTGGCTAGACTGTTGGCTCCCTGATCCACACCAATGTTGGATACCACGTCCTTGGCCATCCAGAGGTTGGGCAGCAGGTGCTGCACGGTGGCTGGCGGGGAATGGAAATTGCTTGGCGCCCCTTACGTCGCAACATAAGAGGCAAAAAACAGACTAAGGGGGAGAGGGGCAGCTGTGATGCCCCTCAGAGTGCCATACCCACAAACCACTGCCTGTGGCTTAGGTAAGTCACCCCTCTAGCAGGCCTTACAGCCCCAAGGCAGGGTGCACTATACCACAGATGAGGGCATAGCATGAGAACTATGCCGCTACAGTGTCTAAGCCAATTCTTAGACATTGGCAGGGTAGCCACACTGAGTATATGGTCTGGGAGTTTGTCATTATGAACTCCACAGCACCATAAGGGCTACACTGAATACTTGGATGTTTGGTATCAAACTTCGCAGCACAATAAACACACACTGATGCCAGTGTGTGATTTATTTAAAAGTGCACACAGAGGGCATCTCAGAGATGCACCCTGTATGTTAGCCCAAGTGCCAGGCTGACCAGTCTGTGCCAGCCTGCCACTTCCAAACAAGTGTCTGACCACATGGGGTGAGTGCCTTAGTGCGCTCTGTGGTCAGAAACAAAGCCTGTCCTGGTTGGAGGTGCATCACACACCCCCCTGCAAGAAATGTAACACCTGGCAGTGAGCCTCAAAGGCTCAAGCCTGGTGTTACAGTGCCCCAGAGCACTCCAGCTAGTGGAGATGCCCACCCCCTGGACGAGCCCTCACTTTTGGTGATAAGTGCAGGGGAATAATGAGAAAAACAAGGAGGAGTTACCCCCTCAGCCAGGACCACCCCTAAGGTGTCCTGTGCTTAAGTTACCCCCTTGGTTGGAGAATTAGGACCAATAGGGATAGGGATGTGCCCCCCTCCCCAGAGTGAGTGGGCACAAGGAGGGTGTAGCCACCCTCAGGGACAGTAGCCATTGGCTACTGCTCTCTGACCCTAACACACCCGGGGAGACCCTGAAGCCAGCTCTTCAGATTCCTGACGACCTCAAGAAAGAAGAAGAACTGCTGAGCTGAAAACCCAGCAGAGAAGAGGAGGAGACACCAACTGACTCGGTCCAGGTGACCAGCCTGTCTCCTGCTTCGAAAAGATGCAAGAAAAGAAGCAACGCGTTCTTCAGGACTAGCGACCCCTGAAAAACCTCCAGAGGACTGCCTGCATCACCGAGGACCAAGAAACTCCTGTGGACAGCGGACCTGTCCAAAAAGAAGATCAAGAAACCAACTTTAAAGGGACTCTTACCTCACTCCAGAAGCGTGAGTCCAACTACTCTGCACCCGACACCCCCAGCCCGTTTCCAGAGAAACCAGCTATCCAGAGAGGACCCCCAGGCGACTCCAACGACGTGTCCACCCTGGGCTTACCTCTCTG
The DNA here is from genome assembly GCF_031143425.1 of Pleurodeles waltl. NCBI lineage: Eukaryota > Metazoa > Chordata > Amphibia > Caudata > Salamandridae > Pleurodeles > Pleurodeles waltl. The sequence continues at coordinate 969,330,467 of NC_090446.1, read as the reverse complement.
CACCCCCATGATAACGCCTGCAAAAGGAATCCCGAGGACCCCCCTGACCGCGACTGCCTGGGACGAAGATATCCGACGCCTGGAGAAGCACTGCACCCGCAGCCTCCAGGCCCGTGAGAAACCGACCACCAGTGCAGCAACGACCAGCAGGCAGCCCTCATTCTTGCCCAGTCGGTGGCTTGCCCAATAGGCCCCCCGTGCCCTGCCTGCAGCGCCTAAATGACCACTGGGTCCCTCCGTAGAGTTCTACTGAGAACCCGACGCCCTCTTCGCACACTGCACCCGCCGCCCCCGTGCTGCTGAGGGTGTGGTATTTGTGACTACTTGGGGCCCCTTCAGTGCTCCTCCAAACCCCCCCGGTCTGCCCTGACAATGCAGGTACTTACCTGCAAGCAGACTGGAACCGGAGTACCCCGTCTCCATAGGCGTCCACATTATTTTGGCTCCTGTTTGACCTCGGCACCTGACTGGCCCTGAGTTGCTGGTGCTGGGTGTTTGGGGGTTACCCTGAACCCCCAACGGTGGGCTACCTATGCCCCGGAGACTGAACCCCTAAGTGTTGTACTTACCTCAGAAACTGTACTTTACTTACCTCCCCCAAGAACTGTTGAAAATTGCACAGTGTCCACTTTTAAAATAGCATTTTGCCATTTTAAAGAAAACTGTGTACATTATTGATTCCATTCAAAGTTCTAAGTATTACTGTGTAAAGTACCTTTCATTTAATGTACTTAGCTGCTAAATTAATCTTGTGGTTATAGAAATAAACAGAATAATATTTTTCTTTATAAAAACCTATTGGCCTGGAGTTGTCATTGTGTGTTTTCACTTATTGCTTGTGTGTGTACAACAAATGCTTAACACTACCCCTCTGATAAGTCTAACTGCTCGACCACACTTCCACAAATAGAGCATTAGTATTGTCTATTATTGCCTCTGTCAAGCCTCTTGGGGAACCCCTGGACCTTGTGCACACTGTATCTCATTTTAATACAGTATATACAGAGCCACCTTTTTACATGACCTGTGTCCAGTACACGGGCAAAATGGCTTCCCCGCACTTGCGAAGTCCAGTGTAATGGTGCTGGAGTTCGTAGGGGCACCTCTGCTCATGCAGGGGTGCCCTCGCACACAGGTACCTGCACCCTACCCTCTGGGATAGGAGGGCCTACCATAGGGGTGACTTACAGTGACCTGGTGCAGTGACCTGTAGTGAAGGGGTGCATGTACTTATATGGGGGTACCAGTATGCCAACTGTGGGGTGTGCTAAGTCCGAAGCAACCAAATTTAGAGGGAGAGAGCACAGACACTAGGGGCCTGGTTAGCAGGATCCCAGTGAACACAGTCAAACACACACTGACAGCAGGCAATACGTGGGGGTAAACATTCTAAAAAGAGTGTGCTTCCCCACACTGAGGATGGCCCATCTGGAGATGGTCCAATTTTCCACTGCCCAACCTTCCTTTGCACCCACATAACCTACAAAGAGTTGATCATCCCCCCAAAACTCTTTTGTACTATCAAGGTACAATGCCAATGCTCTTTTTGGCCTCAGGCGGTGGAGTCTCTTCTCTTCCTTAAAAGGATGAGGGGGCCCATAAGAAGTAGGCAAGGTGGTGGATCGGTCTACATGAAAGGCCGTAACCACTTCTGGTAGGAAAGAACCCCTAGTGTAAAGCCCCACTTTGTCAGGGTAGATGGAAAGGTAGGACGGCTCAGATGACAATGCCTGCATGTTATTCACCCTGCGGGTAGGTATAATTGCTACAAGGAAGGCTGAGAGGGCAATGGTGGAGAGGCTGGAAAGGAGAGCACGTCAGAAATGTCAAAACCAAATTTACATCCCATTGGGGCATAAAGAATGAGAATGGAGGAAACAAATATGTAAGGCCTTTAAGGGACGAATGTACAATAGGAGATTTAAACAAATAAGGTTGATCAGGCAAAAAAATCAGAAATAGCAGACAAATAATCTCTGAGAGTGCCCATAGCAGAGCCCTGCTGGATCAGAGAATTGATAAATAGGAACTCAGAGAGGGGTGGAAAGGGGGTCAACAAATGCGTCTTTACACCATGCATCAAATTTCTTCCAAAGACAGGTGTATACTGTTTTGGTAGAGGGATACCTGGCTGCCAAGATTATGTTACAGACTTCGGGCGGAAAGGTCGAAAGCTGTCAACTGCTGCTACTTAATCTCCAAGCAAGAAGGCTGAGAGTTGACAGGTTTGGGTGCAGAATCTTTCCCTGCTGGTGTGACAGAAGATCCTCCTGAGGGGCAGCCTGATCGAATGGCTAATGGCCATGCTCAGTAGCTGGGGATATTAGACTTGCTGTGCCCAGTCCGGAGCCACAAGCATAACTTGGGCCTGGTCATTCTTAATCTTCTTGAGAACTCTGGGCAGAAGTGGTGATGGCCGGAAGGCGTACAGGAGGGCTGAGTTCCCCTTGAGATGAGAAGCATCTCTGAGCTATATCTGCCTTGGAAACTCCAACGTGCAAAACTGCTTACATAGAGCTTTCTCTTTGGAGTCAAATAGATCTCTCCACTGCTGAAACAGACTTTGCGCCAGCTCTGAATGGAGATGCCATTAGTGATCCGGTTGATACATTTGGCTGAGTTTGTCTGCTCTGGCGTTCAGAGAACCAGCCAGATGTTGAACCACCAGGGATATGCCCTGATGTTCCAGCTACGTTCAGAGGCTAGTAACAAAGGGTCCATCACTCCACCACAGACATGCTTGTTGCAGTACCACAGGGTGGCATTGTTGTCTGTGAAAACTTGCACCACCTTCTCCTTGACAGAAGGATGAAATGCCTTCAATGCCAGCCGGATCGCATGGAGCTCCAACAGGTTGATGTGGAGTCTAGACTTTGCCAGAGACCAGATGCCTGATCTCCACCTCTCCCAGATGGCTGCCTCATCCCAGGAGTGACACATCTGTCAATATTGTCAGATCTGGTTGGGAAACAAGAGGGATCTGCCCCAGACCAATCGTGGTTCATTAACCACCACTTCAGATCTTGCGCAGTTTCCTCCAATATCTAGAGAGACTGCCCTTATGCTGAGCCCACTGGAACTTCAGGTCCCACTGCAGAGTCTGCATATGCCATCTGGCATAAGTTACCAGAAGGATGCAGTAGCCCACAAGTCCCAAAAGACTGAGTCAGTGTCACAGAAATCTAGGATAGAGGCTGAAACATCGTTATCATAAACTGAATAATCTGGACTGGCCGCTCAAAACTGCACCGTGTCCTGACCAGGTACAATGAAGGGGAGCATCTGAGAAGGAGTCAGGTGTGACTTTGGAACATTTATAGTAAACCCCAACAAATGCAGGAGATTCACCATAGTCTAGAGGTGGGAGACAACAGCCTGTGGTGAGCCACCTTTAACTGCCAGTTGTTGAGATAGCAAAAGTCTGGAACCCCTGATCTCTGCAGATGAGCTTCAACCAGCACCATCACCTTGGTGAACACCTGAGGGGAGCTGGCAAATTGCAGACAGCGCTGATGGGCAGGAATGTGAAAACAGATGTACCACAAGCCCAATGCTACTATCCAGTATTCTGGGTTCAGGCCAGACAAGACCTGAGTGAACATGAGCATTCTGAATTTCTCCTTCATGAGGAAGAGATTGAGGGCTCGTAGATCTAGAATAGGGCAAATACCTCTGTTCTTTTCGGGAAGCAGAAAGTAGCTGGAATAGCAACCGCAGCCTACTTCGGGCACTCTTTCTATGGCTTCCTGGGCCAAGAGATCTGTGCCTTCCTCACAGATAAGGGACAGATGATCCTGCGTCAGCCTGTCCTGAGATGGTGCCATGGGTGCAGAGGTAGTCTTGCAGGGGAGGGAGTAGTACCTTTGGACTATCTGGAAACCCACCTGTCCGATGTAATGGATTGCCAGTGCAGCAGATGATGGCAAATTCTGCCACCAACTGGGTTCTCATGGCGGTAAAGAGGCATACTGGGAGGGTTTGGAGGCTACTGCAGAGGGGGTGACGGTGGACTGACCAGACCTCTCGTCACCTGACTCACAAGGTCTGTGGATACTGCTCCCTCGTCCAGGCAGAGGCTTAGAAGCATGTGTGGCAAGGTGGCTGGTGTGAATTGGTGCGGCAGCAAGCCCCTTCTGTAGAACCACAAAAGGAGGGAAAGGCAACTATGGGGATGAGGGCTGCCATGGGGCCCAAAGTCCTGGCCCTAGCCCGAGATTCCTTGAGCACTAGAGCCCTGAATCTGCCTAGTCCCTGAAGAGACTGGAGCCATCAAAGGGCATATCCATAAGGGAAGCTTGTACATCCCCTGAAAACCATCCTCAGCCAGGCGTAGCGCCTCAGTGCCACTGTCTTGGAAACCGCTCTGCCTAGCAAGTCGGTAAGGTCAAGCCTGCAACAAGTTGTTAACTTTGCTGCATCCCTTCCTTCGGCAACAGCCTGAGAGAGTACCATCATGGCCTCCTCTGGGACCTGTAACAGCACTTGTGCAATCATGTGCCACAGGGTGTGGGAATAAGGGTCCAAACAAAATAACAGACCACAATGTCAGGCTGGTGGAAGAAAACATCTTAGTTCAAAATTAATTTAGCCTCTTGGGTTCTCCTTCCAGGGGAGCAGTAGGGAAAGCGCAATTGGGAAATTGAGGCTTGGACCACCAAACCTCCAGGGGTAGGGTGCTGAGTGAGGAAGGCTGGGTCCCCTGGAGTGGGGCAATGTTCTATTCACGTGAGCCCCTGTGCTGGGTTTGGACTAGGTAATCAAAAGGATGCTTGTGACAGGATTAGTGAACAGGAGTAAGGGTTTGTAGAAAGTGCCCCTTTTGGCATGGTTACCCCCCACCTTTTGCCTGATATTGATGCAGACTTGACTGAGAGTGTACTGGGATCCTGCTAACCAGGCCCCAGTACCAGTGTTCTTTCACAAAAACTGTAACATTGCTCCCAAAATTGGCACACCCTGGCACACAGTTAAGTCCCTTGTAAAACGTACTCTTGGTACCAAGGGCCCTGTGGCCAGGGAAGGTCCCCAAGGGCTGCAGCATGTATTATGCCACCCTTGAGGACCCCTCACCAAGAAGGTGCACACTGCCATTGCAGCTTGTGTGTGTGTTTGGTGGGAACACAAGGTGCCATGCCTACAAACTACTGCCTATGGCATAGGTAAGTCACCCCTCTAGCAGGCCTCACAGCCATAAGGCAGGGTGCACTATACTACAGGTGAGGGCACAGTTGCATCAGCAATATGTCCCTAAAGTGTCTGAGTCCATTCTTAGACATTGTAAGTGCAGTGAGGCCATACTGAGTATTTGGGCTGGGAGTTTGTCATTACGAACTCCACAGCGCCATAATGGCTTCACTGAAGTCTGGGAAGTTTGGTATCAAACTTCTCAGCACAATAAATCCACACTGATGTCAGTGTTGGATTTATTAAAAAATGCACCTAGAGAGCAACTCCCTGTATTTTAGCCTAACTTCTAGCGCAGGACTGACCGGTCTGTGCCAGCCTGCCACTTTCAGACAAGTTTCGGACCACATGGGTGAGAGCCTTTGTGCTCTCTGTGGCCAGACACAAAGCGTGCACTGGGTGGAGGTGCTTCACACCTTCCTTCTGGAGGAACTGTAACACCTGGTGGTGAGCCTCAAAAGGTGAGGCCTCTTGTTACAGGTCCCCAGGTCACTCCAGCTACTGGAGATGCCAGCCCCCCAGACAAAGCCCCACTTCTGGCAGCAAGTCCAGTGGGAAAATTAGGAAAAACAAGGAGTGACCACTTCAGCTAGGACCACCCCTAAGGCGTACAGAGCTGAAGCGACCCCCTCCTTGCAAAATTCTCCATCTTGGTTTAGAGCACAAGGGGCCAATAGGGTTAGGTCTGTGTCCTCCTCCCCAATGGGAGTGGACACCAGAAGGGTCTAGTCACCCTCAGGGACAGTAGCCATTGGCTACTGACCTATGACCCCTGTTATCCCCCTTAAATCCAGGATTTAAGGGCTCCCCTGAACCTAGCTTGTCAGATTCCTGGCAACCTCAAGAAGACGACAAGAAGAAAGAAGGACTGCTAAGCTGACCCCCAGCAGAGAAGACTAAAGACATCAACTTATTTGGCCCAGCCCTACAGGTCTGTCTCCAGCTTCTGAAGCACTGCTACAAAAAGGTGACGCATCCTGCAGGACCAGCGACCCCTTAAAAGCCCTAAGAGGACTGAATGAACCCCCAGAAGACCAAGATCTCCCGTGGATATCGGCCCTGTCCAGAAAGCAACTACAGAACCACCCCGGATATGCAAGTCCTGTCCACTCTGCACCCGACGTCCACAGCCTTTGTCCAGGTGGCCCAACCGACGAGAGCTGGTTCCCAGGCGATTCTGACCTAGAGTCCACCCTGGGTTGACCCCTCCTGTCCACCACGACAACACCTGTGGCCTAAATCCAGGGGGCACCCCTGAGTGGGAGAGAATCAAACGAAGATTTCTGATGACCAAAGGTACCCCTGCACCCTCAGCCCCCTGGCCTGGGGGAATCTGACCACCGGTTCAGCAACGTCCAGCATAAAGCCCCCCTCCTTGTCCAACCTGTGGTTTTCCGGAACTGATCCCCTGGACCTAGTCTGAAGCATCTTTGTGACCAGAGGGATCCCCTATTGGAAAGCATTAGGAGCCGGATGCTGCGTTTGCGCCCTGCACCCGGATGCCCCTGTGCCGCTGAGGGTGTGTGTTTGGTGCTGCCCTGTGGCCCCCCCAGTACTAAACTAAACCCCCCAGGTCTGCCCTCCGAAAACGCAGGTACTTACCTGCAAGCAGGCCTGATTCCAAGTGCCCCCAGTCTACATAGGACTCCATTTTAAATCTTGCATCATCTTTGACCTCTGCACCGGGCCGGCCCGTGTTGCTGGTGGTGGGTATTTGGGTTTAACATGAACCCCAACCTGTAGACATCCTCACACCCAGAGACTGGAACTGTAAGTCTTGTACTTACCCCAGAACTGTACTAATGTTTTTTCCCCTCTAGAACTGTTTGAAAATTGCACTGTCAACTTTTAAAACAGATATTTGCTATTTTCTCAAAAAACATTTAACTTGCCAAATTGAAACAAAGTGGTGTTAATACATATGTTTGATACTTACTTACAAAATATATTTTCATTATATAAAAACCATTGGCCTGGAGTTAATCATTGAGTGTGTGCTTCCGTTATTGCCTGTGTGTGTACAACAAATGCTTTGCACTACCCCCTGATAAGCCTAACTCCTCAACCGTACTACCACAAAATAGAGCATTAGTATTATCTACTTTAGCCTCTGTTAAATCTCTGGTGAACCCTTGGACTCTGTGTACACTATGGCCCTCATTACAACCCTGGCTGACGGGGGAGAAGTGGCGATAATACCGCCAACAGGCCGGCGGAAATAAAATGGAATTATGACCATGACGGTTACCGCCATGGTCATCCGCCACTTCTCCACTCCGACCGCTGGGCTGGAGACTTCGGTCTCCAGCCCGGCGGCCGTCAACAGACAGCCGGCGGTATCACGACCCTGCATACTGCCATGGATTTCGGGTGGTTTGGAACCATCATGAAATCCATGGCGGTAGGCACTATCAGTACCAGGGAATTCCTTCCCTGGCACTGATAGGGGTCTCCCCTGCCCCCCTCCCCCACCCCTGAGCCCTCCCCCCACAACCCCCTGCCACCCCCAAAGGTGGCAGGACCCCCATCCCCACCTCCACCTCCAACATGCACATACACACACCCCCATACTACAACACATACCCGCACACATACAAACAGACATGCACACATTTCCCATACACACAACACACTCCCCGCATGCATACATACATGCACTCACACACCTCCTCTACATACTCACATGCACACCCCCATGCATACACACAACACCCCCTCCCCTAACGGACGATCAACTTACCTTGTCCGCTGATCCTCCGGAAGGGGACGGGATCCATGGGGGCTGCTCCACCGCCAGCACCCCGTCACCAGAACACCGTCACACCGAATCATGGGATGTGATCCGGTGGGCGGTGTTCTGATGACAGGCGGTGAAGGTGGAGAAACCTCCACTTCCCCGCCGACCGCCAGTATGGCTGCTGGTGGCTCATGGCCCGAAAAAGGACGGAGGGCTGCCAGCAGTCATAATACGCCACGCAGAAAACCACCTGCACTGGCGGTCTTCAGCACGGCGGTCCCTTGGCGGTCTTGCAAAAAGACCACTGAGGTCGTAATGAGGGCCTATATCTCATTTGGATATATTATACCGAGCCAGCTTCCTACAGGGTTTGGTGTGGAAACTCCCAGCTGTAGTTCTTCTGTCAAAAGAATAGTCTTGACTGACAAGGGTAGTTGAAGGTCTAGGGCCTCAGCTGCCCTTCCACACCACTGTTGCCTAGGAAGCTCCCTCTTCCACGACCATGGTAGAGATAGAAAGCATACCAGTATCAGAAGACGTATCCACTCCACTGGCTTCACCTTACACCAGTCAATTTCTACCTCGTAAGGCTGGTTCTAAAGACTCCAGCGACCCCTTCCCAATCCTCCCCAAAGGCTAGCCCAAGAGAATAGGTCTCAGGATCCGATCTAGGAGGCAAAGTTCCTGCTCATGATGGAGTCAGGCAACACCCACCTGGATCGGTGTCAGAGTTGGGGATGATGCCGCCGCCAGGAGCATCAGGACTGGCCCCGGGGAAGAGCGAGATGGCACAATGGGTGATGGTCCAATTCCAGGACTGGATCCTTGGGGGCCCATTGATGTTGAGGCTGAAGCCACTGGCGTGGAACCCGATAGGGCCCCTTCTGACTCTGTGGGGCTTGAAGGCGTGCCAATGGTGCAGACTGCCCAGAAATGAGGCTCATGGCCTCATAGAACTGTTTGAGGTGGATAAGGGTCGCTCTGGCTCCCGGAAAGTTGGGAAGGCATGGAGCTGGCCCAGGTTCCAAGGATCGAGGCGTTGAACGAAGACGCTCTCTCATCGCATCGGCCGACAGATGAAGAGTCGTAGAAGACCCTTTCGACTTCTTGCTTTTCTTCTTCTGCCTCTCTTTACCTCATCGCCCAAAGGGCTAGGAATGGGACGACATTGACTTCATACTTGGTGGAGTTGCGTGCTGGGCCACCATTAGCTTTAGGGACAGCTCCCTGGATGCATGGCCCGGCAACTGGAGCATGATTTCTGGTTGTGGTAGCGCTCCAAACACCGCAGACAGACAAGGTGAGGATTGGTCAACGACTTTGATCGACAACAGGCTCTGCAGGGCTTAAAACACATCTTCCTGGATGACATTCTCGACACATCAGGAGGAAAACCGCAAATACAGTCGACAAAGTTGAAAAACTTCAGATGAAAAATGACTGAGGGGTACCTCTTCTCCAGATCAGCGCAGGCTCTGGCAAGGAAAGAAAAGAACTGACACTGGTGAGCCTGGATGGTGCCTACATAGATACTGTGATGTCACTTCCTGCGCGGGTAACGCAATGACAAACGTGAAGCCGATCGATGCCACCTGCTAGGATGCAGGGGTACTGCTCACAAAAAAATCTTCCAGATCCAGTCAGTCGCCTGCCGATAATGCAAAGGTACAGAAGTCTCTATCAGATTTTACAGTAAGGGCAGACTTAACAAATGATAACAGTATAGAACAAGTTATTTACCTTTGGTACAGCTTTTCCTGGTAGAGACTATCTATCCACAGATTTCTCACCTTTTGAATATTCCACAGGTGTCAAACTAGAAATATTTCAGCAGTAACTCTGCACGCCGGAAGGTGGTGCTGTGCAGCTCCACACTGCCGCCTTGTCATTCCAGAAATTACGTGCGGGCCTATATTGGCACCACTTCTGTGCAGTGACATCAGCAGCAAGACTGTCGCTCCTCCAGGGACAGAGGGCCATTTAGAACTTGGTTTTAATGGCCCAGCTGTCGGTTTTCCATCTGAAAACCCGTACTCCACCGCCTCGGCAGTTCGTCCACCCGATATACATGTTGGCAGTCCCATAGGCGAGAGACCTCCCGAGTGCGCTGTCTCTGCCAGAAATCTCCACTCGCATGAAGGGTACCACTGGAAATTGTGGCTGGCAGCAGGGCTACAGCCATTCTTTCAGCCGAGCAGGTTATGATGGGCATTCCCCCAAGGCAACTGTGGCTGAGTTGATGGACTGGAAGGGAAATGAGGTAAAGACCTACCTTTTTCCTGTTACCACTTCTGTTTTCGACTGGACAAGACCTGCTGTCGTTGTTGCTACTGGATCATGGAGGAAACACAACCCCTGTGTCTCTGGACTTGAAGGTGAGCAGTCCATAAGACTTGCGAATGTTGACTTGTCACGTAATATCAGCCTGGAAACAGTGCCACAAAATGCATGTCACAGGAATACTGTTTATTACAACTTGTGACAGGCATTTTCCCCCCTGGCTGTGTTGTGCCTTTACTTGTGCCCTACCTATAATACAGGTGTATCCTCCTCATGTGTAGGTATCTATTGGACACATATCTGGGACCTCACAGTTTTTACTTGGGAGAGGTGTAAGTGGATTGGCTGGTTGTAGTGGAGGGAGCTGCGTGATGTGGTTGTGTCTGCATGTGTGTCCCTTGCATTTGGGTCTGTTATTGGTTGTGTTTGTTTGGGTGTGTGTTGCTGTGTGAGTGTGGTTGTTGTGTTGTGGATGTTGTTGTGAAATGTGTAGTTGTGCTTGTGTGAGTACGTTTGTGTAGATGCATGTGTAAATGTGTTGTTTGTTGTGGTTGAGCTGTATGTGGGTGTTGTGTCAAAATGTGTATGGTGTCTTTGGTGATGTAATACGTTGTGTGTATTGAGCATGTACTTGTAGTAGTGTGGTGGAATGGCAAAGGATAATAGTGTGTATGTACTATGTCATGCTGCTGGACATCTATGGCCAATGGGGTGTGTGTTACTTACTGTATTTCCATTGCCTATGCCATTGTGCACTGTACATTGGCTCCTGTGATGGTCCCTTCCGTCAGAAATCCACTGCCAGTACAAGGATGCCTGAGTCTCCAAACAAGTTTGTCAGGGAAGAAGGATGTGCCTGGTGGATTGACACAAACAGCCTGCAGTGCACTCACAAGCTGTATCGAGCTGATGGCAATGAGGAACACAATTTTGATAGCAAGGAGTCATCAAGGGCATTAGATAAGTTCATTATGACCAGTGACTTAAATAATTGGGGCTGATCTGGCGCCCAACAGATGACCCTTAACCATGCCCAAAGCAAAGCCTTGCTGGGCAAGAGACAGAACAAATAACAGAATGTCACATAAGCCCAGAGGGGGACAATGTGGCTTGGGCTGCACCAAGCCACAAATGTGTCCAAACAACAGGCATATACAGTTTATGTGGAGGAAGTCTGGTTGACAAGATGACATTAAAAGCCTCCAGGGGAGAAAAGGACTTCTGGAGCGGTACCATTACTCCAGGAACGGTACCGAGAGGGGACAATAAAAGTGAAATGTGACTTTGAACCATCCAGTGGTGGAGTCTTCTTATGCTTGGTGACAAATTTTTGCACTGCATTCCCTGATGATCATTCGGTCTGTTGACATAAACCTTGGACTCGTGGCTCAACCCCTGGTACCAAAGACAGACCTGATAGGGCTCTGTCACAGACATTTATTTGCGACAGTCCCTAATGGGATTCAAACATGTAATGTTAGTAGGTGACATCTCTTGCACACTGTAAGAAATTCTGTGAAAATACAGAGACATGTATCTCAGAGAGGTGAGAGGGAGCGCTGGATGCGCTTCTGGTGCATGGGAAAAAAAAATGAAGTCAGCACATAGGAGTGGGGGCTATACAGGCCACGCACATCATTTCCGGAGTGGAACAGCATTAGTGCAGTCACAAGGTGGCATCTTTCGGCACATAGAAGTACTGTTGAAAACTTTCCAGATCCGGTCTGACAACTGTTGAATAATGAAAAGGTGAGGAAACTGGAGCTAGAAGTCTGAATCAGAAGTTGTATGCAGTTTTACCCTGCCTCAATACAATTCCAAATGAAAGCCTAGAGTGGCCATATGGTCACATGTATAGTACTTCACTGAAGACAGACATGTATTTTATTAACAGAAAGTCTCATGAGCTACTAACATGCATTTTACATGGAAGTTGTCTTCTTCCAGTTTTGAATGCACATATGTAAACACATACATTTTTGCGAAGCAGTAAAATACACACACACACCATGTTGCTGTAAAGAGACACTTTCCAAGATTATGGGTTATTACCTGTATTTCTGGATTTATAACTGTAGTTGCCAGAATATTCTCCCAGGTGTCCCTGCTCTGCTTGGTGGAGAGTCTGCCATCAAAGCCAACAGGCCCTGTAGTAGGGAAAATTGAGAAGGATATACATAAACTGCACTGCTGAACACAGGTTATATTGTGGCAGAATAGTGTTTAAACATGTCTCATCATAAAGGTGTATGTCTGGGTCAAAGAAGTGTATGAGACTTGCAATGTTATTTGAAACAAGGCAATATCTAATTAAAAGGGGGAAAGGGGGGATCAGCCACTATAGATTAATGGTGGCACCTTCTGGCATGTACAATTTGCCAAAGTAAAATGTGATCCCTGATGCACAATTATGTGCAACACCCAGAAATACCATCAAAGTGCACTCTCCACAGACATGTGTGTCGCATGCAGCTGCTTTAGGACACTTCACTGAAACGATGAACCATAAATACTGTTGTCAAACTAACTCACAGGAGAATTAGTTATATCAGTAAGAAATTATAACAATTTGAGAGCCTTCCTGAATGGTACAAGGTTAGTTGCTTGTAGTGCAGCTTGTGAAAGGGAACTGTCTCTCACAAACCACTGTATTAAAACACACAGAGATGTCCACCTGAGTTTATCCTTGGATGTAAGGGCACACTAAGAATGTTACATTTTTATGACAGCAGCTGAGACTGATAGATAGTACTGACAAATCCTGAGCGGTACAGAACAACTTACTTACCTTCGGTAACACCTTTCCTAGTAGAAACTATATCTAGCCATAGATTCTTTACCTTAGAGTTATCCCCAGGTGTCACATGAACCATAATGTGCACAAACCACTTGTGTGACAAGACTGAGACCGGTGAGAGGGTATTCCCTATCCTGCAATTGCTTCGCAGAGCGGAGAGGATGGGAGTGTCAGTAAAGTAGCTGTGGCTAGATAGAGTCTCTGTCACATAAAAGGTTACCAAAAAGGTAAGTAACTTGTTCATCTGATGGAGCTAGAGACTTCTATTGGCAGATTCCTTACCTTAGAATAGATTCCTAGGCAATACTTCCTGGGAGATGGGACTGTGGAAAAAATTAGAACTGAAAGTCCTGCAGGACGGAATGGGCAAAGTGCCCATCCTGACGGTGCTGATGTAGGAAACCAGGCTTTTTGCAGATTGTCTCCTCACATTTTGTCCCCATATGGAGTACTAGCTGCTAGTTTTCAACTCTGACAGTGCACTGGGTCCCTGCTAACCAGACCTTGGTGCCAGTGTTTGCTCCCCTAAATTGATAAATGACAATTGTAACCAATGCAAAGACTTTAGCAACCCGGTAAGTCCCTAGTTAATGGTACACCTGGTACCTGGGGCATGGGTATTAAAGAGAGTCCCTCAGGGCTGATGCATGTATTCTGCCACCCTAAGGAACCCACACTCAAACACATGCAGAATGCCAGTGCAGAATGCATGAAATGGTGCACGCCATTTTGAAAACATGCCTACACTGCACACACCCTCTGCATGTAAGTCACTCCTACGGCAGGCCTTTGAGCCCCAAGGCAGGGTGCATTGTACTGCATGTGTGGGAACTTCTGCTTAAGCAGATATATCCTTGGATGTCTAGTTCCATTGCTGGATATTGCAAGTGATCAGGCAGCCTTCTTAAGGACATGTACTGGGCACTGGTAATTACAAATTACCCAGCTACATGATTGCTGCACTGAAACTAGTGGTGTTTGGTATTAAACACCTTGTCTTAATAAATATGAACTGAGGACAGTATCAGATTTATTATAACATGTACCTAGAGGGCACTTTAGCGGTATCCTCTGAAACCCTACTAGTCTCTTAGTTTGCTGGCTGACTGGTATTGACCAGCCTGCCACCACAGTTGCATTTCTGGCACCCTACAGATGACTCCCCGTGCTCTCAAGGGCCAGAAACAATGCCTACTCCGGAAGAAGGTGACCACACCTCCTTCAACAGGATAGCTAGAAATTTCGCATGTCAAAGCCCCTGCCACCTTTCAGATGCTACCCTGGCTCCCCAAGTCCTGCGTAACACCACCCCTTACCCAGAGGCCCATTTGGCACTAGAGCAGGCAGGGAATTAGTTATTCGGTAGGCATGTTTCACTTCAGGTTAGTCACACCCATAAGGTGGGCTGCCTGAAGTTAGTACTCGAGGAAGGGTTCCACCATCTCAAGTTTGGTGAAACTAGGAACTCTGGGCCAGGAGTATGTCGCCTCTCCACAGGAAGTGTTTATCTAGGGGTGTAGCCACCTCAGGGGTAAGTAGCCCATTGGCTAATACTCCACACTCCCCTAAATGCCCCTAAATTCAGTATTTAGGGGCCCCCCTGACCCCAGGACTTTAGATTTGTCTGATGGGAAATGGAGAAGGACAAAGAAGAGCTGTCACTGCGAGAACAGATGACTTTACCAACACTTGGTGCCCAACCCTGCCCTGCTGCTGGAACCTTGACAACTGCACCGACCGACTCATCCAAATGCTGTGCATCCTCCCAAAGCCGTGGATGTCCAGCGCTTCAACAACCAGGCAGCGTCTCCTTTGGGGTGGAGGAGCCATCCCACCGCATCCACAGGCACCAACCACATATCTCCTGTACACTGTTTTGCTGGCCGTCAGGTCCACTGAGGGTGCATCATGCAAGGAAGAGGTTTTTGAGGATATGGGAGGTCAGCCCCATCTCTCTGCTGAGTTTCGAGATACTAGACCCACCAGGAGCCCTCTGTACCAAAACCCTGACTACTGGGACACATGGGCCCACCAAAGCATGTTTGAGTCGAGGCTATCCAACGTGACCAGCACCTCTGACCAAGACACACGAGGACAGGTAAACCCAAACAGTTAGTGGTACTTGGGTCTTGGCCCCCCAGCACCTTACGTCCTAAAGGATACCCTCTACAATCAATTGCAAGTACCCTATGCAGTGTGTTTCTCCCATAGGATGAGCATTACTGGCTCATGGCTCAAATCTGACAGCTTGTTAGTTTTAATTTTAGGAAAGTAACATCTTTTTAGCATGGTTACCCCCAATTTTTGCCTGTTTGTCAGTGTGTCGGACTGTGTTCACTGGAATCCTGCTAACCAGGACCCTAGTGTTTATGCTCTCTCCCTTCAAACATGGCTAACTGAACCTTTTTCACTCCACATGCGGCATACTGGTGCCCTCATGTAAGTCGCTAGTATATGGTACCCAAGTACCCAGGGCATTGGGGCACCAGGGGATCCCCATGGGCTGCAGCATGTACTATGCCACCCATGGGGAACCAATGCAAAGAGTTCTGCAGGCCAGCCATTGCGACCTGCTTGAAAGGGTGCATGCACCCTTTTTCACTACAGGTCACTGCACCATATCACTGTAAGTCACCCCTATGGAGGCCCTCCTAGCCCAGAGGGCAGAGTGCAAGTACCTGTGTGTGAGGGCACCCCTGCATTAGCAGAGATGCCCCTAGGAACACCAGTTCCATTTTCATGGACTTTGTGAGTGTGGGACGCCATTTTATGTGTGTACTGGACATAGGTCACTACCTATGTCCAGCTACATAATGGTAACTCCAACCCTAGGCATGTTTGGTATCAAACATGCCAGAATCATACCCTAATACTGTTGCTACTATTGGAAGTATGATTCCATGCAACCTGGGGTCTCCTCAGAGGACTCCCAGCATTGCTCCTACCAGCCTTCTGGGGTTTTCCAGGCAGCCCAACCTGCTGCTTGAACAGCTCAAGCCCAGGAAGGCAGAACAAGGGATTCCCTTTGGGAGTGGAGGTAATACCCTCTCCCTTTGGAAACAGGTGTTACATTGCTTGGAAGTGATAACTCCTCAAGCCACTGGTATGCTTTGAAGGGCACATTTGCTGCCCTCCGTGCATAAACCAGTCTACACTGGTTCAGGGACCTCCAGCCTCTGCTCAGGTGCTAAAATGGACAATGGAAAGGGATGACCACTCCCCTGTCCATCACCTCCCCAGGGGTGGTGGCCAGAGCTCATCCAGAGGGTCCCTGGGTCCTGCCATCTTGAACCCAAAGTTGGCAGGGACATCTGAGAGCATCAGAGTGGGCAGGTCAGGCAGGTGATATCAGAGCCCCCTCTTGATAGGTGGTCACCTAGTTAAGTGACAAATCCCCCTATTTAGGGTCTCTCTCTTGGGTAGGTTCTCAGATTTGGCTTGAAAGATTCCAGCAGGACTCCTCTGCAACCTCTACTTCGACTTCTAGCCACTGGAACCATGACTGGACCCTCCAAGAACTGACAATCTGCATCCTCGACGATGACTCTGCTTGCAACATTGTTTCCACGGGTCCTTCCAGTTTCTGCAACATTTCCCCAGCTGTGCATCCTCTGAGGATGGAAAGTCTTCAATCTGCACAAGAAGGAAGAAGGAATCTCCCTTGGAGTGAAGGAGACACTCCCCTGCATAAGCAGGCACCAACTGCAACGACGATTGGCTGCATGGATCTCCTCTCATCCTGAGCTGTGTGGATCCTGCATCAACAGTGGTGGTCCAAAGTAGTTCTCTTGGTCCTCTCTGCCAGCTGTCCAGCTTTGGTGGAGGTCCTCCTTTGGCACCAGAAAGTAGCAGGAATAAAAACCACAACCTACTTCTGATGCAGGTGCCATCTCCATGGCCAAGAAAGCATGTACTTCTTGATGAAACAAGGCGAGATTGCCCTCTGTCAGCTGATCCTATGGGGGTGGCATGAGTGGTGGCGTAGTCACAAAGTGGAGGGAGTAGCCCCTTTGAAAGATCTGGAGAACCCAGAGATCTGATATCACTGGACACCAGTGGGGCACATGATAGTGTATCCTGACTCGCCCTGGGTGCCCATGATGGTCAGATGGAAAACTTAAGAAGCCTGGTGGACTGACTGGACTGCTCACTAACTGTCCCACTCTGTCTGTGGAACCTGAGACCTAGGCCACTAAACGGGTAGCAAGCCTGTTGGCCATGGTGCCTTGCAGGTTAAGACACAGTTGGAGACCCCTTCCATGGCCACAAAAGGGACAAAAAGCAGACTGAGGTTGGTGAGGGGCTATAGAAAAGCCCAAGGACCTGGCCGTAGCTCTGCTGTCCATTGAAGCGATCCAGTGTTGAATCTGCCTTTTCTCCAAAGAGGTGAGAGCCATCGAAGGGCATGTCCATGATGGGAAAACTGGACACACCTGAAAAAACAGTTGTTCTCAGCCAGGTGTGTCGCCACAAGGCCACTGACAAGGAAATCGCTCTGCCTAGTGAATCGGTTGTGTCGAGCTCCACCTTATGGTGAAGTTTGCTGCATCTCGCCCATCAGCAATAGACTGGGTGAATATGACTCAGGCATTCTTCAAGACCATACACAGCACCTGTGCAACCAAGTCCCATATCTTATGGTAATAACAGTCTAAAAGGCTTGTGGTGCTCACCGACCACAGGGCTAGCCTAGTGGAAGAGAACATTTTCTTGCCAAAGGTGTACAGCCTTTTGGACTTCCTGCCTGGTGGAGTGACAGGGAACCCACCGGGGTTGATTTGGGAGGTGGAGGATTGAACCATCAACCTCTTTGTGGTGGGGTGCTGGGTGAGTTAACTGGGATCCTCAGGGGATGGGCAATGGTGGCATGCAATCATTCAATGCAGAGGAGCCCCTGTGCAGGGTTAGACCAGGCCCCCAGTAGGACATCCTTAAAGACTTCATTGAATGGGAGAAGAGGTTAAGAAGGGAAGACTCCTGGCTGAAAAAGCTCCACTGTGGGCAACTGAAGGTCCAAAACCTCAGCTGCCCTCAGCACCATCATCGTAAAAGAGGCTCCCTCCTTCGTAGTCATGGTAGCTCCAGAGCCAGGAGGAGAGACCAGGCCACAGTCATGTGAGATGTCTAACCTATTGGCCTCCACCAGTTCCTCATACCAGTTGTGCAGATCCTGCTCTGCTTTAGGGAACTGGTAACCATAAGGGTCCATAGGCGCCTGGGGATAATTCTAAGGTAAGGATTATGCAGCTAGAAGTCTCAATCAGATACTACAAATAAGTGAAATAACTCTGTTAACTATTCCTGTCCCTTAAGTTATGAAATGTAGGAATACTTCAACATACAATTATAATTTCTGTGACAGCCTCATACACCAATTTTTGCAGCTATTGCTTGAATATTTCTGAGTATGACTCTCTCCAAGGTGCCACTTACTTTTGATCAACCATTACTGCAGTTTCAAAAACAGACTTGTAATGTCTTGTTAGTCATGCCTACCTGGGTTGGAATTGTTGACAAGGGCATTGAAGTGGTTTCTCAAGGATGCTCAGCAGATACACTGTTATCCATGGGCCTTGTTTTCAGGTATCATGTAAAATATCAACACTAGTTTGATTTCTTAAGCAAACTGAATGAGCCATACCTATCCATGTCATTATTGGTTTACCGACTTTTAGTTTGATGTGGACAATATTATTTACACTGGTTTGGGTATAATACATTTTTTAAGTAGGCTCTGTGTGACCCAGACTGTCTATGTCATTGCCTGAGAGCCTTACTGTCAGTGTGGTGTGGAAGATGCTTACACTGGTTTGGATGTTGGTGAGGCTCCTTAAGCAAGCTACATAGGATCTGGTGGACGACAACAATGGTCTCATCAGCACTCTTGCCCAGGGTGTTTTTCAGCTGATGCAGGTCCTTTTCAATATGTAGCAGCAAGAAGGTCTCAGCATCCGTTACATGTGGCTTTATGGTACCCAATACAGACTAAAAAAAACAAAGTAACATGTTGTTATAAGGTGACAGTGACCAACTGCTGCAGGTATGCTGTGAAAGACAACAATTTGCCAAGAATGTTTGACACACAATGCACAACAGTGTGAATTACAATCTTAGGACACTTGAGATTATTTAATGTGCACACAGATTTACAGTGCTAACCAACAGCTTTCCAGCTGCACCTCGACCCTTTAAGTGATGCCTTCTGCACTTACAATTAACCCAAGGAAAAGAAGAACTAAACATATAAAGCCTACCAGCATCAATTGAAAGAAAAGAACGGCTAGAAAGTAAAACAGATTATCAAAAAATCTATTGCTGTAGCTTGGAATATTAATTTCTGGGTAATGCAAGAGAAATGGGAAGAAGTGAACAGAAGGGATGCAATATCTCAAATAACTTACTAGCACAGACTACTATTTGAATATGGTGCCCTCTGTATCTGTGAGAAGTGCATGGTATCGAAGGATTTTACAGCAAACTCTCAATACTGCTTTCCTAAAGCTTGACTTTATGTTTTCGAATGTCACACTGAGTTGGAAAATGCCTTTACAATGGAGCTGAAACCACAATGCCATTATCCTGCATCCTTAGAATGTATAAGTCTTAAAAAACTCATGTCTTTACCTAACACAATTTTACCACTCACAAACCTTTACCAAGCATGCCTTTGTGGAAAAGTACCCTCTTTTTTGGAATGGGCCCCCACACCTTTTGCCTGCTATCAGTATGCTTAGACTGTTTTCACTCTGAGCCTGTTAACCAGGACACCAGTGAGTGTGCTCTCTCCCTCAAAATTTGGTTGCTTAGGCCTTTGCACACTCCACAATTGGCATACTGTTGCCCCCTTATAGGCCCCTAGTATATGGTACTTAGGTACCCAGGACGTTGGGGCACCAGGGGTTCCCAATGGGTTGCAGCATGTATTGTGCAATCCACGGTAGTCCATGCAAAATGTGTCTGCAGGCCTGCCACTGCAGCCTGCGTGAAAAGGTGCATGCACCCTTTCACTACAGGTCACCTCACCAGGTCACTGTAAGTCACCCTTACCGTAGGCACTCCTAGTCCAGAGGGCAGGGTACAGGTACATCTGTGTGAGGGCACCCCTGCATGAGCAGAGGTGCCACTATGAACTACAGTTCCAATGCACTGGACTTCATAAGTGCGGGGATGCCATTTTACCCATGTACTGGACACACGTCACTCACTACCTTTGTCCAGCTACATAATGGTAAGTCGGAACCTGGGAGTATTTGGTATCAAACATGTCAGAATCATACCCCAATACTACTGCCAGTATTGGTTGTATGATTCCATGCATTTTGGGGGCTCCTTAGAGGACCCCCCAGTATTGCTCCTACTAATCATCTCGGGTTTCGGGCAGCCCACGCTGCTGCCACCCCACCGACAGGTTTCAGCCGTCCTGCTGCTTGACCAGCTCAGGCAGAACAAAGGATTTCCTGTGGGAGAGGGAGGCAACACTCTCTCCCCTTGGAAATAGTGTGACATGGCTCGGGAGGGGTAGCCTTCCCAAGCCACTGGTATGCTTTGAAGGGCACATGTGTGTCCCTCCTTGCATAAACCGGTTCGCAACAGTCCAGGGACCCCCAGTCCCTGCTCTGGTGCTAAACTGGACTCCTCTTCATCTGTGCTGATTGGGCCTCACTGCAACTTACTGTGCCTGCCGGCAGTGGGTTTCCTGTTGGAGCAGTGACTGCTTCTGTTGGCTCTACCAACTTCTGAGGTTCACCTGTGACTCCCCTCCCAGGGTCGAGTCCCCTTGACCCTGCTGGTCCTCTTGTGCCTTGCAATTCTTCTTTTCCTTCTCCTGCATTTGCCAAGGCCTGTTGGTGGTTTTCCTGCACCTCTGACCAGCTTCAAACCAACAGCCGAATTGGGGCACCATTTGCACCACTTCAGGAACTCCTCTTCATCGCCTGTGCTGCACAGCTGGTCCTCTTCGTCCCCGTCGACCTGGTCCTGCACCCACAGAAGGGGGGGCAGGGGCTCCTGCCACAACCGGACACTCAATCATGAATTGACTTGGTCCCCTTCCTTTGCAGGTCCTGTTCTGCCAGAATCCACCTTTGGGTTCTTCCAGCCTGCTCTGGGTCTTGCACAATCCTTTTTCTAAGTCCTCCGGTTGGTTTTGGGGAAAAACAGATACTTAACTCTGCTCTCCTGGTCGCTGGGGGTCACTCTGGTACTCATCTCTTGAAGTTCCTAGTTTCTCTAGCTTCCCTCTAATGATTCCACATCCTTTGGTGGGGGACTGTATCTCGCATTCCACTTAGTATATGGTTATGCCCTCCCCTAGGGCCTTCACTATTTTCTAATAGTTTGACCAATGCTTATTGCTTTTATGGTCCTTAATGATTGCTAATGTGTATATAATGAGTTTGTTTACTTACCTCCACTTGGGGGGACTGCCTAGTAGTATTCTAGTATTTGTGTTACCATAATAAAGTACCTTTAGTTTTGTAACAATATGTGGTTCTTTAGTGTGTGATAGTGCTGTGTGACTATAGTGGTATTGAACAAGCTTTGCCTGTCTACTAGACACATTTTGGCTACTCATCCACAGCTACCTCTAGAGAACCCTGGCTTCCTAGACATTGCCTACACTTCACTAATAGGGGATCCCTGGACCTAGTATAACGTTATAACACCATAGATGTCCTCCACACACCAGGCCAGCTACCTACAACCTTTACAACAAAAATGTAAGAATTCGGCAGGTAAGGCATTTTTAGGGTTTAGGATGGGTCAGGGTATTTGGGTGGAATGGTTATTTCTAGGGTTTAGAGTGGTATGGTTATTTGGGTGGCAAGGGTATTCTTAGAGTTTAGGGTGGGTTAGGGATATTTGGGTGGCATGGAAATGTATAGGGTTTATAGTGGGCGTGGCCAGACCCCGCGCCAAACCACCCGGTAGGTACCCAATCCCGCAAAACCCAAGGCCTTTGGCTGTGTGAGGCAGAGGTTGGCTGCAGAGCCTGGACTGTGGCCAATTACAACCCTGGAGACCCCATCTCCAAGGCCACCTGGTTACTAAAAGGGGAGGGTGAAATACCCTTACCCAACTTAAACCATAAAAATACCCTTGCAATCCACATACCCGACTGGCCCTAGGGACACCATACTCTAGGACCCGCAAAGTTAATGAAATGGAAGGGGGCTACTCGCCCCCGGGCTGATTTTGGCCTCAGGGACCCCATTACCCGGGATGGGTCACTTGTTCCTGGATTACCTGGCCCAACAACACAGGGCAACCAGTAAGCCGTGCTGGGGACCACCAGGGAGCCTTAATCCTCTGCGGTCCCTGCCGGTTCCCGGCCTCCAGCAGGAGCTGGCATTGCTCCTGCACACAGGGAGCAGCATAAAAAGCTGCTCCCTGAGTGCAGGAGCAATTCATTCGCCTGTTTTCCTGCATAAAATTCTGCTCCCTGATTGACAGCGGAAATGGAGAGGGATGAAGTCTACTCCGAGAGGACTGTAGAAATCTTCCTGCTCCTGCCCGCTGGGAAAGGACTTATCGATTGCTCATGCTTGACGGGAGCTGCCAAACCTCCCACCAAGGGATAGTCAAAAGTTTTTTTAAACTTCTTTTGGCGCCTCGGTTCAAGTCCCAAATTGGCTGCCAACACTTCCTGGGCTGAAGTACTGGCAGCCAATCAGATATCAGCATAGGACTGTCGTATCCGCAACCCTAGCTATCTATATTTTTTCTTCAAATATGTCAAAAACTACTGAACGGATTTACACCAAATAATAAAAAGAGATGGGCAAAGATCTACCTTTTTGCCAAATTTGGTGTAATCCATTTAGTGGTTCTGGCTGTAGTCATGTTCAAAATCCCTATAGGAAATTGCACGGGGAAAACATGTTTATGAAGATTCATCAAACGGCACCAAAGTTATTGGCAAAACAAAAAACGCTTTGTCGATGGGAGATAGGCCCTAAACTACCTACTGGTGACCGCCAACATATATATATATATATATATATATATATATATATATATATATATATATATATATATATATATATATATATATATCTATATCTCTCTCTCTCTCTCTCTCATTTTTTTCATTGAAAAGAAACTAGGGGCTAGATGTACCAGGCTCCCGGTTTTCATTTCTTAAATAGAGAATTTTAAGAAATCGCTATGTAAGACATGCAAAATGGGATGTATGAAAATTGCGATTCGGTAATAGCGATTTCTTAGAATTCGCAATCGCTATTTGCGAATCGCAATTAGGGAATGGGACGCCATTCATCCCTATGGGCCTGTAGGCCCAAAGGTGCAAATAGTTTTGTATTTCCAAATTTGTTTGAAATTTGCAAATTAGGTAACGCAAATCCCAGGGAGCCTAAGGCCCCCTTTGATGCACCCCAAAAAAATATTTGTGGGCATGTGTACGCTACATGTCATTTTTAAAAATGCATTTTTAAAAATTGCACATGTTTACCACAAAACTTCAATTTGTGGTAACTGCATTTCCTAAATGCCAAATTCGCATTTAGGAAATGCATGATACATGTGCAATGGTATAGGTATTCCCTATTTGCGATTACCTATTTAGGGAATCGCAATTTGTGATTCTCTAAATGGAGTTGCAATTTCATGGAATCTCCATTTTAGTGATTCCTTGAAATTGCACTGCAAATGCCTTTCATACAATCTGAAAGGTAATTTTGCATCCGCAAACGGTGAAATTTTGCGATTTGCACCATTTGTGAATGCAAAATCCTTTGATGGTCCTGAATTTACTCAAAGAAAACCATAGAAATTCAGCGTTTATAGTTACAAGCCCTAACTGCAACTTATGCCTCCCGCAATGCACTACTTATGACCTCCCATAATGCAATACTCATGACATGGTCAATGACATCACTGATGGCATCATCCAGTCTTTGTCAATGTGTAAACAATGTTTACACGAGTTAAAGATACATACTAAGGTACTCCTTAAGTTAAATGAGTACTCTTCCAGAGCTACTGACCAGTGATAGTATTTGTAGTGTATGTCACATGAATAGGTGAAACCTTTTGTCATTTGTTTTTTTATTCTACTTCCTAATTATAATGTCCCTGTAATTTTTGGCTTTAATTTCTACATATTCTAAATTCTATTTCTGAACTATAAAGTCCCTATGACCTTTGCCTTTTTATGAGTTTCTAAGGGCCTTATTATTCTATTTTTTCTATTTTCTGTAACCTTTGTTCTTTTCAGTGAATTTCTCTGTTTTTTTTAATGCCCCGAGGGAGTTGACTGCCAGCCAACTCCCCCACATGCATCCAACCTCCATGCGTGCATCCAACCACACATTGTGCACAGCCTTCAAGGGAAAAGCAAGGAGAAGGCACACACAAAACAGGGGTGTTGTGTGTGCCTCCTTTTCGGTCATTCTCACTGCTTTCTCCTTGCCCTCCCACCCTGTTGTTTTGCATGCCAGCTCCTTGACTTTCCCTTCTTTGTACTGCTTTCTCCTAGCCCTGCTTTGTGCGTGCCTGCTGTTTGCCTTTACCTCATTCTCACTGCTTTCTCCTTGCTCTCAGCCCCATTTTGTGGGTGACTGCTGCTTGCTTTCCCTTGTTCTCAGTGCTTTCTTGTTGCTCAGTCCATTTTTGTGTGCCTGCTGCTTCCCTTTCACTCATTCTCACTGATTTTTCCTTGCTCTCAGCCCAGTTTTGTGTGTGCCAGCTGCTTGCCTTTCCCTCGTTCTCACTGCTTTCTCCTTGCTCTCAGCCCAGTTTTGTGTGCCTGCTGCTTGCATCTCCCTCCTTCTCACTGCTTCTTCCTTGCTCTCAGCCTCGTTTTGTGCGTGCCTGCTCCTTGCTTTTCCCTTATTCTCACTACTTTCTCCTTGCTCTAAGTCCTGTTCTGTGCGTGCCTGCTCCTTGATTTTCCTTCTTTTTCACTGATTTCTTCTTGCTCTCAGTCCCATTTTGTGCTGCCTGCTGCTTGCCTTTCTCTCGTTCACACTGCTTTCTCCTTGCTGCGCCCCATTTTTTCATCATCCCTGTCCCTCCTTCTCACTGTTTTCCCAAGGCTCTCAGCCCCGTCGTATGAGTGCCTGCCGCTCCCTCCTTCTTATTTCTTTCCCTGGGATTTCAGCCCTGCTGTGTGCGTGCCTACTTGTCCTTCCTTCTCACTGCTTTCCCTGGGCTCTCAGCCCTGTTATGTGCGTGCCTACTTGTCCCTCCTTCTCACTTCTTTCCTCAGGCTCTCAGCCCCACTGTGCGAGTGCCTGTTGTGTGCATGTCCCTCCTCACTGCTTTCCCCAGGCCCTCAGCCCCGTTGTGTGTGTGCCTGGTGTATGCCTGTCTCTCCTTCTCACTGCTTTGCCCAGGCTCTCAGCCCCATGGTGTATATGGCTGCTCCCTGTCTTCCCATCCTTCTTACCGCTTTCTCCAGGGTCTCAGCCCTGTCCTTTGTGTGCTTGATGCTTGCCTGAAACCGAGTCCGACCATGGCCTAAGGGTAGTGGTGGACCGACGACCAGTTTTGATGTTTCTTTCAAAGTCTTTATATAGGAGGTTGGGGCTGGTGGACTCAGATCTTGTGCTGAGGTGAGCGGGTGATTTTCGATGTCACATTCAACGTCCGACTCCGAATCTTGAATAGAGAGGGCTGCCTGATATCCGATTTTCTTCTGTGCATGCTCCTCTCCAAAAATATCGGGAGTGTTGTCCGGTGTCTTCAACGCCATCTCTAAGCGACACACTTTTCAGACCTGAAGAGTCTTCTTAGATCGAAAAGACCAACAGGTGCAGCAGTTCTCTTCTTTATGTTGCGGGGACAAGCAAACGCTACACACCAGGTGTTGATCTCTGTGTGGAATTTAGGAATGACATCGAGGACAGAACGTAAATGGAGTCCGGTCCATCAGCCCTGCTTATTCTGACCGCACATGAAGGAGTAGGCCCAAGATGGCAGACTTGTGCAAAGCATGTGTACCTACGACCACACATGCCGTTAAACCAAAGGTTACAGGGACGTTATAGTTAGGAAATATAATTTTAAAAAACATAGACATTCATTAAAAAAAAAAGTTGCAGGGCCGTTATACTTAGGTTCTGAATTTACTTGTACGATAACCTTTGAAATTCACCTGTTAGAGTTATTTAAAGTAACTTTAACTCGTGCCCTAAAGTAACTCTCCCCCGCCATGCACAATAATTTTACAACAGATGCTACAGTGACTTTATCGATGATGATATCAAAGATGTAACGAGTGCTGTGATTTGTGCGGTAATAAGCGGTGCATGGGGGGGTGGGAGTATGGCTCAATGTGCCCCAAATACAAAATACCTGGTGTCAAGTGGGCTTTCCCTCCCAGCTCCTCAATTGGGACAAACTTCCCATCTGTCCCAGGGGGCAGAAAGATACTACTGCCTCTTCTGGATCAGTGGTAGGGCTCGATGCCAGGGTAGGCCACCATCTCCATTTGTCTGATTTGGCACCATTTTGAATTCCCTGGTGTCTACCTCTCAGGGCAAGGCAATGCATACATCCCCCTTGTTTGCCCCAAATGCAAATTTCCTGGTGTCTAGTGGGCTTTCATACCCCCTCACCGCCCCCCAATTGGCCTACACTATCACATAAATGGTTAATAAAGATGCCCCTTCCTTTTACTAGTTAAGCTTTCCACATAAAAATGAATACGATTTATTTTCATTTGCTTGCTTTCTTTTTTGATTTAGTTTACTTACAATTTTCACTTTTTGAGGAAACGCAGTATCATGCAAAAGGCAGTAACTATGATTACAGGTAAGTAACTTTTCCTTTTCCCACAGGATTCTCTTTGAAAATCATCACCATCAGACTGAACTAATCACACTCGTGAGAGGGTAACCTGAAAAGTGATGAGAAATGTCAAAAATTCTAAGAAAATAGATTGAAGCCAGAATTACTAGGGGGTCTGTCATGGAATCAGAATCAGTTAGAAGGATTGCACCTGAAAATCCCCACACAAGAAAGACATTGTGTAGGAAAGTATGGCATGGTTAATCCCACTTTTTCCATGTTAGTGTGTTTGAATGTGTTCATTGGGATCCTGCTAACCAGGACCCCAGTGACTGTGCTCTCTCTCTTTAAATGTGGTTGCTTGGACACACACACACCATATTTGGCATACTGGTGCCCCCTTGTAAGTTCCTAGTATATGGTACTCAGGTACCCAGGGCATTGGGGCACCAGGGTTCTCCATGGGCTACAGTGTATATGCAGGCCTGCCATGGCAGCCTGTGTGAAAGGGTGCATGCACCCTTTTCACTACAGTCACTGCACCAAGTCACTTTAAGTCACCCCTATGGTAGGCCCTCCTAGCCAAGAGGGCATGGTGCAAGTACCTGTGTGTGAGGGAACCCCTGCATGAGCAAAGATGGCCCCACGAACACCAGTTCCATTTTCATAGACTTCGTGAGTGCGGAGATGCCATTTTATGTGTGTACTGGACATAGGTTACTACCTATGTCCAGCTTCATAATAGTAATTTCGAACCTAGGAATGTTTGGTATCAAACATGTCGGAATCATACCCCAATACAGTTGCCAGTATTTGAAGTATGATTCCAAGCACTGTGGGGGCTCCTTATAGGACCCCCAGCATTGTTCCTACCAGCCTTCTGGGGTTTTGTCGGCAGCCCAAGCTGCTGCCACCCCTCAGACAGGTTTCTGCTCTCCTGATGCTTGATCAGCTCAAACCCAGGAAGGCAGAACAAAGGATTTACTTTGGAAGATGGGGGGTATCACCCTTTCCCTTTGGAAATAGGTGTTCCATGGCTTGGGAGGGGTGGCCTCCCCAAGCCACTGTTATGCGGGGAAGAGCACATTTGGTGCCCTTCTTGCATAAACCAGTCAGCACCAGTTCAGAGACCTCCAGTCCCTGCTGTGGCGTGAAACTGGACAGACAATGGAAAGGGGAGTGACCACTCCCTTGTCCATCACTACCCCAGGGTTGGTGCCCAGAGCTCCTCCAGTGTGTCCCTTGATCCCACCACCTTGAATCCAAGGTGGGCTGAGGCCTCTGGGAGCATGGAGCATCTGAGTGGCCAGGTCAGGCAGGTGACGTCAGAGCCCCCTCCTGATAGGTGGTGACCAATCCCCCTTTCAGGGCTATTTAGGTTTTCGCTCTTGGGTGTGTCCTCAGATTCGACTTGCAAGATTCCAGCAGGACTCCTCTGCAACCTCTACTTCGACTTCTGGCCACTGGAACTGCTACTGGACCCTCCAGGAACCGACAATCTCCATCCACGACGAAGACTTTGCTTGCAACATTGTTTCCATGGCTCCTTCAAGCCTCTGCAACATTTCCCCGGCTGTGCATCCTCTAAGAACAGCAAGTCTTCAGCTAGCACAAGAAGGAGGAAGAAGGAATCTCTCTTGGGGTGAATGAGTCACTCCACTGCATCCGCAGGCACCAACTGCAGTGACAACCGGCTGCATGGATCTCCTCTCATCCTGAAATGCGTGGATCCTGCATCACGGCTGGTGGTCTGTAGTGGTCCTCTCTACCATCTTTCCAACTTTGGTGAAGGTAAGCCCTTGCCTTCCCATGCAGGGCAGTACCTATGTGCATTGCGTCTCTTGCAGCTACCAAGGTTTTTTGGCATCTCCTACAAGGGATCTTCAGGCTCCGTGTAGCCCCAGCCCCCAGCACTCTTCCCTGCGAAGCACAGCCCTCTGCTGCTTCTCTTGCGGCGTGGGACCCTTCTTCAGTTGTGCTGTATGGGCTCCTCAGCGACTCCTTGTTCCTCGGCCAGTGGGTCTCCTGTGGGGGCTGCTTTTTCTTCTGTGGACTCTTTACCTTTCTGAGGATCCCCCAAGGACTCACCTGTGGGTTGAATCCTCCTGGAACTTGCTGGTCCCCGGCAGCTCCACTTTTGCTTCATCATGACTTTTGCTTTTGCCTAGTATTGCTGGCAGCTTTTCCACGCCACTGACTGACTGCAATCTTCCATCCAGCATGGGACGTCGACTGCATCCTTCAGGAACTCTTCACAGACTCCAGGGCTACATTGCTGACCACAATAGTCCTACCGTCGACCAACTCCTGCAACTACAGACGTGTGGGTAGTAGCTCCTGCCCCCACTGGACACTTCATTGACTTCTGGACTTGGTCCCCTTCTTCCAATGTCTTCTTTTTTAGGAATTCACCACTGGTTTCTTGCAGTCTTGTCTGGGTGTTGCATTATCTTCTTTTTAGTCCTTTTGGGTGGTCTCCTTTCTTCCTGGTTGCGGAGGTGGGGAGGGGGTAGGAGGGAGGATGCTGTGGTACTTACCTTTCGGGTTTCCTAGTTATCCCAGCTCCCTTCTACACATTTCATTTACCTAGGTGGGGTCCTGCATTTGCATTCCATTTTTTTAGTAAATGGTTTGGGCTTCCCCTAGGGTCACTATTGTCTATTGCTATTTGCACTGTTTTCTATTGCTATTTATGTCTATTTCTGATTACTAGTGTACATATCTAGTGTGTTACCTACCTCTAATAAGGGTTGCCTCTCTAGTACTTTTTGGCAATTGTGTCACTAAAATATAGTACCTTTATTTTTCTAACACTGAATGTTTTCTTTCATGTGTGTAAGTGCTGTGTGACTACAGTGGCATTGCATGAGCTTTGCATGTCTCCTAGATAAGCCCTGGCTGCTCATCCACAGCTATCTCTAAAGAGCCTGTCGTCTAGACACTGCCTACACTACACTAATAGGGGATACCTGGACCTGATAAAAGGTGTAAGTACCTTAGGTACTCACCACACACCAGGCCAGCTTCCTACACATTGCACCTGTGAAGGATATGTTCTTGGTACACTGGCAAACATTACCCTTTATTATCCACTGTTTTGACCTAGAAATAAAAATACCTGCATTGATATTTAATATTAATGGATAATTGCAAAGGCAGAAACTATAGTTTTTAAGTATCAGGAGCTTTGAATGAAAAACTGATTTGCCTTTGGTAATGATATTTCTTGTGGATGCTATATCTTCTCAAAGATTCCTTATCTTATGAATACCTGTAGGAAAGTACCCTCTTTTTGGCATGGTTACCCCCACTTTGTGCCTGCTGTCAGTGTGTTTTGACTGTGTTCACTGGGATCCTGCTAATCAGGACCCCAGTGACTGTGCTCTCGCCCTCTAAATTTGGTTGCTTAGGACTTAGCACACCCCACAATTGGCATACTCGTGCCCCCATCTAAGTCCCTATGGGTTGCAGCATGTATTGTGCCACCCCTGGGAGCCCACAAAAATACGTAGCCTACCATTGCAGCCTGATTGAAGAGGTGCATGCATCCTTTCACTACAGGTCACTGTAAGTCACCCCTATGGCAGGTCCTCCTAGCCCAGAGGGCAGGGTACAGGTACCTCTGTGTGAGAGCACCACTCTATGAGCAGAGGTGCCCCTACGATCTCCAGCCCCATTACATTGGACTTCTTAAGTTGCGGGGAAGCCATTATATCCACATCCTGGACGCAGGTCACTCACTACCTGTTTCCAGCTACATAATGGTAACTCTGAACATGGGCATGTTTGGTGTCAAGCTTGTCAGAATCATACCCCAATTCTGTTGCCAGTATTGGTTGTATCATTCCATGGACTCTGGTGGGGCCATTAGAGGACCCCCTGCATTGCCCCTAATAGTCTTCAGGGATTTTCCGGGCAGCCCGCGCTGCTGCCACCCCTCAGACAGGTTTCTCCCGTCCTGCTGCTTGACCAGCTCAGGCAGAGGAAGGGAGAACAAAGGATTTCCTGTGGGAGAGGGAGGTAATACCCTCTCCCTTGGAAATAGGTGTTACATGGCTTGGCAGTGGTAGCCTCCCCAACCCACCGGTATGCTTAGAAGGGCACATTTGGTACCCTCCTTGCGTAAACTGGTTTTCACCAGTCCAGGGACCCCCGGTCCCAGCTCTGGCACGAAACTGGACAATGGAAAGGGGAGTGACCACTCCTCTGTCCATCACCACCCCAGGGGTGGTGCTCAGAGCTCTTCCAGGTGGCCACTTGATTTTGCAATCTTGAATCCAAAGTGGCGAGAGGCCCCTGGGATCAACTGAGTGGCCAGGTCGGACAGATCAGGTCACAGCCCCCTCCTGATTGGTGGTCAACCTGCTAAGTGACCTGACCAATCCCACTTCCTGGGCTTTTTAGGGTTTCCCTCTCTGGTGGGTCTTCAGATTCGACGTGCAAGATTCCAGCAGGACTCCTCTGCATTATTTACTTAATCTTCTGGCCACCGGGACTGCAACTGGACCCTCCAGGAACCGACAATCTGCAATTCCAGTGAGGCTTTGCAACATTGTTTCTCCGGCTCCTTCCAGCAACTGCAAAAGTTCTCTGGTTGTGCATCCTCTGAGGGTGATGAGTCTTCAGCCTACACAAGAAGCAAGAAGGAATCTCCCTTGGAGTGAAGGAGTCACTGTGCTGCATCTGCAGGCACCAACTGCAATGATGACCGGCTGCGTGGATCCTCTCTCCTCTGGTACTGCGCGGACCCTGCATCACACGTAGTGGTCTGGAGTGGTCCCCTTGGTCCTCTCAGTCCAACATGGGAGATGATAAGCCCTTGCCTCTTCTTGCAGGACAGTACCCCTGTGCACCGCAACTCTTGCAGTTATCAAGACTTGTTTGTTTCTCCTCCAAGGGATATTCAGGCTCCATGTAGCCCCAGCTTCCAGCACTCTACCCTGCGACAACAGTCTCCTGCCAACTGCTCCAGCTATGTGGGACTCCTCTTCAGGTGTGCTGAGGGCCTCATTGCAACTCCTGTGCGTGCTGCCCGTGGGTCGCCTGTGGGGGCTGCCTCCTCTTCTTGTGACTCTCCCAGCTGCTGAGGGTCGCCTCGGACTCACCTCCTTGAGACAAGTTCCCTGGGCCTTGCTGGTCCTCTTCAGCCTTGCAAAAACTTATTTCCCCATTCTTACATTTGCCAAGGCTTGTTGGTGGTTTTCCAGTACCAATGACTGACTGCATCACGACCGCCGACGTGGGACATCACTTGCATCACTTCTGGAACTCCTCTTCTGCTCCTGTGCTGCACTGCTGATTTTGTTCATGCACAGTCGACCTGGTCCTGCATCCACAGAAGGGTGGGTAGTGGCTCCTGCCACACCCGGACACTCTAACTCGAACTGGACTTGGTTCCCTCCTTTTGCTGGTCCTCTTCTGTCAGGATCCACCTTTAGTTTCTCCCAGTCTTGTCTGGGTCTTGCACAGTCCTTTTCCACAGTTCTCCTGTGGGTTGGCAAAAAACAAGGTACTTACATCTTCTCTCCTGGTCGTTGGGTGGGCACCCTGGTACTTACCTTTTGGGGTTCCTAGTTCCACGGTCTCCACCGAGGGCCTTCACTATTTGCTATTGTTTTTACTAGTTGCTATTGCTTTTTATTCTAATCACTGTCTTCGAATGTGTACATCATAGTGTGTTTACTTACCTCCTAATGGAGTGTGTAAGTGCTGTGTGACTGTAGTGGTATTGTATAAGCTTTGCATATATCCTAGGTAAGTCTTGGCTGCTTATTCACAGCTACCTCTAGAGATCGCTGGCTTCCTAGACACTATTTACACCTCACTAACAGGGGATACCTGGACCTGGTATAAGGTGATAACAGCTTCCTACAATGTCCTCCAGGTGCTAGTGTCGCATAGGCCTCCATTATTGTAATGAGACTACTGGGTTTCGAGCGGCAGAATCGCCTGCGGGGTGGGAGACTGAGTCTGACCCACTGCGGGGGACACCTGTCGCTTCAATCTGGGTTTTGTTCCGGCTAACTAGCAGTGGCTCATCTCTACCCAAGGGCAGGGATGATTGGGCAGCCGAGCGCATGACATAAATGGTTTCTCAGGGAAGCCGTGATCACTCAGGTCTCATCCGTTTCTCTCAGTTACATTAGTCTCATATACATAATGACAAACAGAGGCCGTACATGTTTCAGTAAGATTTTAATGAACCAACAGCATCTTATTTAGCAAAGCGTGAGCTGCAATAACGAGGACGACACAACATAACAGGATTAGAATTGTTACGAAGAGAGTAACGCATAAAAAGAACGCTACCATATTGTCACTAGAGTCAAAAGACTAATTCCTACCTAGACTATAATAGAGCACAGCGTGTTAAGCTCTAAATCTGCCCTTCAGATTCCCCTGGGAAGACATCATCACCATACCTGAGCAAAGGCCTGAATTCTGCATTAGCATCTATAGCAAAGCATTCGGAGATCAGCATACAGTTGTGGTTCTCTGGCTTGAATCTCCCTCTAATGTGTAAAGGACAGGGAGATGTTTTTATAATGAAACAGCTGATGTTCTAAGAAACTGTCCCCACGTAAGGATGTGTGTTTTCTATGAATGTCAGAGACTAATTTCATACCACATTCACCGGCAACCTATCTTTCTATAGCCTTGGAAGAAGCACAGAGTGAGCAAGAACGTCTTGTTTGAGAACGGAGTGCTGGCCCAGGCAAAAACAGTCAGACAGAAGAAAATAAAACAAGACCGTAAAAGTGACTACTGTAACAATAATAAATGAAGCTGAATAAAACATATCTACGTGAAAGTGCACAGCGGCAGACCTAGTATAACGTGCAAGAAGCTTACAACTAAAATGGCTACACAACACCCTTCCCTTGTTGATTGAAGGTGGTTCAAAGCCTAAATATACATAAAAGGGACAGCCATTGCACATGAAAAATAGCAACAGCAAAACACCAGCTACTATAGCCAAAGTTATTGGAAATCCCCCGAAAATATGAGAGAAAATAGAGTGAATGGCTGCTGGTATTAAACCAAATATGGAGGAGAAGGTGTGAACGAAACCAGAACCAACAGCCTTAAAAAAGTTTGCAATTCCAGTAGTACTGAACGCATTAAATATCCGTCCCACGAGTTCACCAAAGTGCCTCCAAAAGTTGGTACTTTAAAGGGACTGTGGGGGTCATTCTGACCCTGGCGGTAAATACCGCCAGGGCCAACGACCGCGGGAGCACCGCCAACAGGCTGGCGGTGCTCCCATGGGCATTCTGCCGCGGTCAGAAACGGAAAACCGGCGGTGTACCGCCGGTTTTCCGCTGCCCTGGGGAATCCTCCATGGCGGCGCAGCTTGCTGCGCCGCCATGGGGATTCCGACCCCCATTACCGCCATCCTGTTCCTGGCGGTTGTCACCGCCAGGAACAGGATGGCGGTAAGGGGTGTCGTGGGGCATGCAGACACTGAAAATCGCGACGGGTGCTACTGCACCCGTCGCACCCTTTCCACGCCGCCGGCTCCGTTCGGAGCCGGAATCCTCGTGGAAGGGGGTTTCCCGCTGGGCGAAACTCAGAATGACCGCCGCGGTCATTTGACCGCGGTACGGTCTTCTGGCGGTTCCAGCCAGGCCGGCGGCTTCCGCCGCCGGCCAGGGTCAGAATGACCCCCTGTATCTCTGCTGACGACCTTGCCACCTGATGTGCGTAGGTCTTGCGTGCACAAGTAAAAGCCACATGTTTTTGAAACAATAGAGCCTTGAGTCTGCTCAACTTGTCAAAATTCACATTAGAAGTAGCAATATGAGGCCAAATGTCAGCTACCTATTTCACTCTTGTGGGAGGAAAAAGTACGTTCCCGCAGCATTTAACGATCTTAGAGACCGAAACAACAAACTATTCCGGCTTGCATCCCATAACAGTCTTTACCATTGAGGAGGACATAGCTGCTGTTTGAAAGCACCTGGAACGTAGGTCTAATCAAGGGGACTGGAACTCCCTTCAGATAACAAGCCAAGTTCGCTGCAGACGTATTGCACGCCCCATGCAAGGACAGCCGTTTACAAACCATGGAATGGCTGACTGAAGTCTTGCATTCACTACCGCTAAGAAAGACTTCTTTCATGCCACTGCGACATTTGTACGAGAAGAGAAGCTCCCACACCTCATGAATGTAACTATCTGCAAATTTTCATATCTGCCTACCGGAATGTGTTTTAAACAGGAGGTAAATTGTAGTGTGGAAATAGGCAGATTAATAACCCTGTGTATTAACCATTCAGCAGATGGTATTTCGGCCACAGTTAAGGCACCTTTTCTAATTTCTCGATGTTTAACATGACATAAGTTGCTTCCTTGTTGTTGTCACGTTAAATTAAAAGAAGAAAATATTTCCCTTGCGCTGACATGTTGCCAGAGAACGCGACACGCCTTCAATGTTTGAAGTGTCCAACCTAACTGCATAAGGGACCATAGTTGACTCTGTCCATGATGTAAGGAAGACATATCAGTTTGTATAATGTCTATTGCAGAAGAAACAATGTTGTTTAAAGTGTATATCTGGTCGGACAGGGTAATAATCCCATTATCTACAACAGCTAATGCCTTTTTCAAATTTTCCTGGTCCATTTTCCTTAACCGGGCAGCAGCTTCTTGTGAAAGCTTCCAAATTTCATTATACACTTCATATAGGAAGCGTTTTTTACGTTGTTTTCTGGGGCCTAACAGGAAGTCCTGTAAGTCGATGTTATTAGACTGGAGACTGAGGTGTTCTCTAACCGCATCTAGTGAGGAAGTCTTTAAATCAAATCAAATCAAATCAAATCATTAACATTTATAAAGCGCGCTACTCACCCATGCGGGTCTCAAGGCGCTAGGGGAAAGGGGGGGGGGGGTTACTGCTGCTCGAAAAGCCAGGTTTTTAGGAGTTTCCAGAATGCAGAGTGGTCCTGGGTGGTCCTGAGGCTGGTGGGGAGGGAGTTCCAGGTCTTGGCTGCCAGGAAGGAGAAAAACCTCCCACCCGCCGTGGAGCGGCGGATGCGAGGGACGGCAGCGAGCGCAAGGCCAGAGGAACGGAGGAGGCGGGTGGGGACGTAGAAGCTGAGGCGTTGGTTGAGGTATTCCGGTCCCTTGTTGTGGAGGGCTTTGTGTGCGTGGGTGAGAAGTCGAAAGGTGATCCATTTGCTGACTGGGAGCCAATGCAGGTGTCTCAGGTGTGCGGAGATGTGGCTGTTGCGGGGTACGTCGAGGATGAGGTGGGCTGAGGCGTTTTGAATGCGTTGCAGGCGATTTTGGAGTTTGGCGGTGGTCCCAGCGTAGAGGGTGTTGCCGTAGTCCAGGTGGCTCGTGACGAGGGCGTGGGTCACGGTTTTTCTAGTGTCGGCGGGGATCCAGCGGAAGATCTTGCGGAGCATGCAGAGGGTGAGGAAGCAGGCAGAGGACACGGCGTTGACTTGCTTGGTCATGGTGAGAAGAGGATCCAAGATGAAGCCGAGGTTGCGGGCGTGGTCTGTGGGGGTCGGTGCGGTGCGGAGGGCCACCAGGAGTCGTCCCAGGCGGACGGGGTGTTGCCAAGGATGAGGACTTCCGTTTTGTCAGAGTTCAGCTTTAGGCGGCTGAGCCTCATCCAATCTGCGACGTCCTTCATACCCTCTTGTAGGTTGGTCTTGGCGCTGGGGGGGTCCTTGGTGAGGGAGAGTATAAGTTGGGTGTTGTCGGCGTAGGAGGTGATGATGATGTCGTGCTTGCGTACGATGTCGGCGAGGGGGCTCATGTAGACATTGAAGAGTGTCGGGCTGAGCGATGAGCCTTGAGGTACGCCGCAGATGATCTCGGTGGGGTCTGAGCGAAACGGTGGGAGGTAAACTTTTTGGGAACGGTTTGAGAGGAAGGAGGCGATCCAGTCCAGGGCCTGGCCTTGGATCCCGGTGGAGCGGAGGCAGGTGATTAGGGTGCGGTGACAGATGGTGTCGAAGGCAGCCGAGAGGTAGAGGAGAATGAGGTTGTCCATCAGGGTTCTGATGTCGTCTGTGACCGAGATGAGGGCGGTTTCCGTGCTGTGGTTGGTTCGGAATCCGGTTTGTGAAGGGTCGAGCAGGTTGTTGTTTTCCAGGAAGGTGGTCAGCTGTTTGTTGATGGTCTTCTCTATTACCTTGGCTGGGAAAGGCAGGAGAGAGATGGGGCGGAAGTTTTTCAGGTCGTTCGGGTCAGCCGTAGGTTTCTTTAGGAGGGCGTTGACTTCGGCGTGTTTCCAGCATTCGGGGAAGATAGCAGAAGAAAAAGAAGAGTTGATGACGGCCTGGAGTGCGGGGCGATGATGTCGTCGGCTTTATGAAAAATGAAGTGAGGGCAGGGGTCCGAAGGGGCGCCGGAGTGGATAGAGTTCATGATGGATTTGGTTTCTTCAGTGTTGATGTGGGTCCAGTTGTTGAGGGTGAAGGCCGGGGGTGCGGGTTCGGTGATGTTTGGTTGGGTCTGGTGTCCGAAGCTGTCGTGGAGGTCGCTGATCTTGCGATGGAAGAAGGTGGCGAGGGATTCGCACAAATCCTGTGAGGGCATGACGGTGTTGGCGTTGGAGAACTCCTTGACGATGCTGAAAAGTTCTCTGCTGTTGTGGCTGTTTTTGTCCAGTCTGTCGGTGAAAAAGTTCCTTTTGGCCGCGCGGATCAGGTGGTGGTGTTCGCGGGTAGCGTTCTTGAGGGCTGTCATGTTGTCAGCGGTGTGGTCCTTGCGCCAGGCCTTCTCGAGGGTGCGACAAGTTTTCTTTGATTCTTTGAGGGTGCCAGAGAACCAGAGAGGTTTTTTGGTGTTGGTCTGTCGAAGCGTGCGTTTGAGGGGAGCAAGGTTGTCTGCGCAGTTGAAGGTAACAGAGGGGGTGTCGGGACGGGGGGGAGAGATAGATGGAGAGATAGGTGGAGAGATAGAAAAATAGGTAGATAGGAGGAGGGGGTGAGTGAGGGAGTTAGGTGGAGAGATAGGTAGAGGAGTGAGGGAGGCAGGTAGCAAAAGGGTAGATGTGGGTGATAGTGAGAGATAGGTGGAGAGATAGAGGGGGTGAGGCAGGAGCAGGAGGGCAGAGACAGGGGCGGGAAGAGACAGGAGTCGGAGAGGACCGAAGAACAGAAGAAGACCGGAAGAGCACAGAAGAACAGAAGAGAAGAACACGGAAGAACACAGAAGAACAGAAGAGAAGAACACAGAAGAACAGAAGAGCACAGAAGAACAGAAGAGAAGAACACAGAAGACCGGAAGAACACAGAAGAACAGAAGAGCACAGAAGAACAGAAGAGAAGAACACAGAAGACCGGAAGAACACAGAAGAACAGAAGAGAAGAACACAGAAGAACAGAAGAACACAGAGGAAGATGCAGGGGACAAAGAAGCAGAAGAGCAGACGAACAGAAGATCAACAAAGAAGATACAGAAGACGAAGAGCAGAAGGGAGAAGACCACAGAGCAAGATGAGGAAGAAGAGAGGCGACAGGAGAGGCTGAGGAGCACACAGAAGAAGAGAGAAGACGGTGAGAAGAAGAGTACAGAAGAAGATTGCTGAGGAGGAGCGAGGAGGAAGAGACAGAGAGGAGGAAAAGAAGCAGGAGCAGGAGAGAGGGTGAGTAGCGCGGGGCAGGGCGAGGGGCTGGGAGGTACTTACTGTGAGGTGGGTCTCAGGAACTCAGGAACCTGGAGGAGCTGGAGGAGCTGCAGCGGCAGGGGGAGCGACCTACCATTGCTGGCATATTTTCCCTATACTGTATGTTGTACTATACCCGCATGTTCAGATGATATATAGAGAGGGTACGGCCTACTTGTTCTAAAACCCCTTAAGGAGTTAATAAAACGTTTGTGACACCCATTGGTATCTATTGGCCACAATAACCACCCACCAGGACGTGTCAC
Organism: Pleurodeles waltl; assembly: GCF_031143425.1. Taxonomy (NCBI): domain Eukaryota; kingdom Metazoa; phylum Chordata; class Amphibia; order Caudata; family Salamandridae; genus Pleurodeles; species Pleurodeles waltl. The sequence continues at coordinate 969,291,825 of NC_090446.1, read as the reverse complement.
TGAAACATCAAACGTACCATTCTGGACCCATTCATCGAGCTGATATTCAGTTAAAATGAATTATATATTTTTGCCATTTGTAAAATTTTGCAGGGGCAGGTATACTGGGGGTGTTTAATTCCTTAATCTTTGCTAAGCCTAAGCAACGCGTTTGTTGCACAGTTTCATTTAAAAATATCATTTGAATAGGTATTAGGCATGCTCTAAATAAAGTGTCCTTTCCCCTTATTTGACGACTCAGCATTTTTAACATCATTCCCAGAAAAATATTTCAACTTTTCAGCATACGTTTTAGAACTCCCTTGTGGGGGAGTTGGACAATGTTCCCATTGTTTATAATTAAACACAGTCTTTAGGCTGCTTGCTCTGTGGATGAAATGGTGCCCATAATAATTATAGCAAAACATATCACCATAATTCTCATTAGATTGATAAACATCTTTGTTTCCAAATACAGTATAATACTGTAATTCAGTCATCATAGAATCAACTGTCTTCACATCCCAATCATTTGAGAGTTTGAACACATATGGTATTTGAATGACCTCCGTAGGGCCGTATATATCAAATATTACTTTAACCCAAACAATCCCATCAGGAATTGGAATAGCAGAAGTGTTCACAAGGGACAATTCTCTGCGGACCTTGTGCGAAGAGTAAAGTGATTTTAAGACTTCATCCACCAGTTCAACTGTTGATCTTTCAGGAAGAAAATGGCCATGTATTAACAAAAAGGAAGTGATGACAAACCCAATCCAAAGCAGGAAAGCTAGTACAGTCAAAGAAATCCACAGATAGTTCCATGGAAGAACAAAATAAGTTTTAAGCCAGTTTATCAGTTTACGTGTTTTTGACAATTCTGGAGTCGAAGAGGCGAATGAGTCTGAGACGTCATCATGGATGTCAGCAAAATAACCAGAAGCAGTTTGTGCAAAAACTGGAGCCGTGTTTATTGGTGGAGTCGGTGTTTCCCGTGATGGCACTGAGTATTTAGCACCATCCGTCTGTGTTGAAGTAGTATCAAATCGATCATTTATTTCTGTATTACTTGTTGTTAGTGAAACCAATGCAAGATCATTTTCCACCCTCCCCAAGCTCGGAGAGGTATCAATGTTGCTGCTTACAACTTGTATAGGAACTGCTTGACCAGTAGTGAGAGGGATTCGGGAACTACTGGCTGTTCCTCTTGGTCGGCTGTGCAGGATTGGCCACATGGTGTAGTTTGACATTGTTGAAGGAGACAAAGCGATTTTCTTTGGCACCTGCCAACGGTGGTAGAATGACAGTTCTGGTACTGTGTATGCCCAAGACTGGGACTGCTGCACGATAACAAGGACCAAATTCCTTTTTCACAGCAACCTTTTCACGTACTAGATCCCCCACTCTAGGAATCCAGCCGGTAGGCGTTACAAGTACATCCTTAATTCCCGTGGAGGCAGCACTGGCAGAAGAGTTGTTGTCACAGAACTGTTGTAATTCCTGTAAGACTGTGACATGTTCATTTAAGTCAAAAGGTGTTTCTGCCGCCTCCACGCCAGGACCATCAAGATCTGGAACGCACATTTGAGTCCCAAACAGGCACTCATATAAAGTACGACCCCCCCAGGGACCTTCTAGGCAGATTGTTAAGTGCTCCATACAGGTGATTAAGCCAACTACGACCAGAACCTAAGACTCTGGCTGTTAAGGATTGCTTTAAATCAAGGTTGTATGGAAATGCTTCCTTGGCATGGTTACCCCCTAACTTTTTGCCTTTGCTGATGCTAAGTTATGATTTGAAAGTGTGCTGGGACCCTGCTAACCAGGCCCCAGCACCAGTGTTCTTTCCCTAAACTGTACCTTTGTCTCCACAACTGGCACAACCCTGACACTCGGGTAAGTCCCTTGTAACTGGTACCAAGGGCCCTGATGCCAGGGAAGGTCTCTAAGGGCTGCAGCATGTCTTATGCCACCCTAGGGACCACTCACACAGCACATGCACACTGCCTCACAGCTTGTGTGTGCTGGTGGGGAGAAAATGACTAAGTCGACATGGCACTCCCCTCAGAGTGCCATGCCAACCTCACACTGCCTGTGGCATAGGTAAGTCACCCCTCTAGCAGGCCTTACTGCCCTAAGGCAGTGTGCACTATATCACAGGTGAGGGCATATGTGCATGAGCACTATGCCCCTACAGTGTCTAAGCAAAACCTCAGACATTGTAACTGCAGGGTAGCCATAAGAGTATATGGTCTGGGAGTTTGTCAAACACGAACTCCACAGTTCCATAATGGCTACACTGAAAACTGGGAAGTTTGGTATCAAACTTCTCAGCACAATAAATGTACACTGATGCCAGTGTGCAATTTATTGTAACATACATCCAGAGGGCATCTTAGAGATGCCCCTGAATACCTACCCGACTTCTAGTGTAGGCTGACCAGTTTCTGCCAGCCTGCCACACACCAGACATGTTGCTGGCCACATGGGGAGAGTGCCTTTGTCACTCTGTGGCCAGAAACAAAGCCTGTACTGGGTGGAGGTGCCTCTCACCTCCCCTGCAGGAACTGTAACACCTGGTGGTAAGCCTCAAAGGCTCATGCCTTTTGTTACAGCGCCTCAGGGCATCCCAGCTAGTGGAGATGCCCGCCCCTCTGGCCACTGCCCCCACTTTTTGCGGCAAGGCTGGAGGAGATAATGAGAAAAATAAGGAGGAGTCACCCACCAGTCAGGACAGCCTCTAAGGTGTCCTGAGCTGAGGTGACCCCTGCCTTGAGAAATCCTCCATCTTGAGATTGGAGGATTCCCCCAATAGGATTAGGGATGTGCCCCCCTCCCCTCAGGGAGGAGGTACAAAGACGGTGTAGCCAACCTCCAGGACAATAGCCATTGGCTACTGCCCTCCTGACCTAAACACACCCGTAAATTCAGTATTTAGGGGCTCCCCAGATCCCAGGAAATCAGATTCCTGTAACCTACAACAAGAAGGAGGACTGCTGACCTGAAAGCCCTGCAGAGACGACGGAGACGACAACTGACTTGGCCCCAGCCCTACCGGCCTGTCTCCAGACTCAAAGAACCTGCACAGCGACGCATCCAACAGGGACCAGCGACTTCTGAAGCCTCAGAGGACTGCCCTGAACCCGAGGGACCAAGAAACTCCAGAGAACAGCAGCACTGTTCAGAAACAGAAACAATTTTGCTACTTCCTTGCAACTTTTAAAGACTTCACTCTTCCTGCCAGAAGCGTGAGACTTCACAGTCTGCACCCGACGCCCCCAGCTCGAGCTCCAGAGAACCAACACTGCAGGGAGGACTCCCAGGCGACTGCGACCTCGTGAGTAACCTGAGACGACCCCCCCCGGGCCCCCACAGCGACGCATGCAGAGAGGATCCAGAGGCTCCCCCTGACCGCGACTGCCTGGAACAAAGAACCCGACGCCTGGACCAAGCACTGCACCCGCAGCCACCAGGACCAGAAGGAACCGAACTCCAGTGCAGGAGTGACCATCAGGTGACCCTCTGCCTAGCCCAGTTGGTGGCTGGCTCGAGAAGCCCCCCTGTGCCCTGCGTGCACCGTTAGAGTGACCCCCGGGTTCCTTCATTGATCCCTATGGAAAACCCGACGCCTGATAAGCACACTGCACCCGGTCGACCCTGTGCCGCTGAGGGTGTGTTTTGTGTGCCTACTTGCCCCCCCACCCCACCAATGCTCTACAAAACCTCCCTGTCTGCCCTATGAAGACTGTACTTACCTGTTGACAGACTGGAACCAGAGCACCCCTGTTCTCCATAGGCGCCTATGTGTTTTGGGCCCTCCTTTGACCTCTTTACCTGAGCGGCCCTGTGTTGCTGGTGCTGTGACTTTGGGGTTTGTGCTGCCTATGCCCAGGAAACTGAACTTGTAAGTGTTTTACTTACCTCAGAAACTTAACCTTACTTACCTTCCCCAGGAAGTGTTGATTTTTGCACTGTGTCCACTTTTAAAATAGCTTATTGTCATTTGAACTAAAACTGTGTATATTACTGCTCTAATTCAAAGTTTCTTACTTGCCTGTGTGGAGTACCTTGCATTTTATGTATTTACTTCAAATCTTGAATCTTGTGGTTTTTAAAATAAACTAAGAAAATATATTTTTATATATAAAAACATATTGGCCTGGAGTAAGTCTTTGAGTGTGTGTTTCTCATTTATTGCCTGTGTGTGTACAACAAATGCTTAACACTACCCTCTGACAAGCCTACTGCTCTACCACACTACCACAAAGTAGAGCATTAGAATTATCTAATTTTTGCCACTATCTTACCTCTAAAGGGAACCCTTGGACTCTGTGCACACTACCTCTTACTTTGAGATAGTATATACAGAGCCAACTTCCTACAGGCGTTTTTATGTTATCTCTATTTCTGAGATTATATCTATTCTGTGGGGTTTCCGTACACGGAGATTCTCCCCTCTCTTTTTTAGGAGTTTGTTGTTTTTTATTTCAGCGTTTCTTGTTACCCTTAGGTGCTTGCTTGGAAAAATCTTTATTAGATGTACCCTGAAACTGTAGTTTAGTTGGTCTGGCCCCTAGAATAGGTCTCTGAACAATACTAGAATAGGTCTCTGCGATAATCTTTGGCAGCTCACATTCTTGATCTTGTTGAGGAACATCACGGAGCCGCATGCGCACTGCTAGTGCGACTGCTTCCCCTTTAAGGTTACTTAAAATGATTGAGGATACTGTGGCAGAATTGCCCATTAATTGCATCCCCAAATCTAGGAACGGGGCAGCTCCGTATACATTTTGAATTTGTTTCAGCACTTCCGGCAAGTGTCGGAGTACCGTGTGCGGTAGTGCAGAGCGCGGCAAACACCGTGCCCCATGTATTACAGTTCTCCACTGTGGGGACCATCCCAAATGGCAAGCACATCATAAAAATGTTATGGTTATTCTGAGGTCCCATATGGGGAAATACTACTTCCAGTGCGTTTATTTTTTGAGCTAGCCAAAACGGAGTTTCCTCTGGTTTGGAGGGTACTTTACCCATGATTGAATGCACAGTTGCAGGATTAATACCTGGCGTCCCTGCATGTGGTTGCACTGGAGCAGCACATGCTGGACTTGTATTCAATGTCTGCATTACAAACTGGACTAATCGTCCATATATTGTCATCAGTTCAGTATATAAACGACGGACTTCAGCTACTGCTAAGTTCGCTACTGCAGGGTGAGGTGTGAAGGTGGCCAATAAAGGCCAAGTAGGACCATCATTACTTAGAGAACCTAACTTAACTGGTAATATTGTGTGGGGTAGGGCGCCATCAAGCCAATTATTATGTTCCTGATATGATAGAGGTATTTCTAAATATGCATAAGCCCTATATTGTCCAGGTGCCTTTGCAACTGTGTAGTGATGAAATTTATTTGTGTTCCCATCAACTGCTGGAAATGTGACCCAAGAATAGGAGAGTTCTGTTCTATAAACTGCATCTGTGTCTACAACAAATGTGACCCCTGGGCCGTTAGACCGTTTGCCAGTAAATGTGTAGTCAGGGGTTGTCTCATTTTAACAGCAATTGCCACCCGCTGTGGATTCGCCATAGTAAATGTTAAATTTGTCCAGAGGAGGAACACCAAATAGGGATTTTCCTTTTATAGTTCAAGCTCGAACAACCTCCAGCATCAGATAGGATATCCTACTTAGCTTAGGAGGAAATCCTCAATACCACGGACATCTCCGTATATAGTACTGAGGTGTCATTGTATGTAATGAGACAGAGATACTCCGGAGGACCTGAAAATTAGAGCCTGACCAAACTTTGGCATCGCCATGTCACGTAGGCTCTCATTATTCTAATGAGACTACTGGGTCTTGAGCGGCAGAATCGCCTGCGGGTGGGAGACTGAGTCTAACCCACTGCAGGTGACACCTGTCACTTCAATCTGGGTTTTGCTCCGGCTAACTAGCAGTGCCTCATCTCTACCCAAGGGCAGGGATGATTGGACAGCCGAGCGCATGACATAAATGGTTTCTTAGGGAAGCCGTGGTCACTCAGCTCACATCTGTTTCTCTCAGTTACATTAGTCTCATGTACATAATGACAAACAGAGGCAGTATATGTTTCAATAAGATTTTAATGAAGTGACTGCACCTTATTTAGCAAAGCGTAAGTTGCAATAACCAGGACGACACAACATAACAGGATTCGAATTGTGACAAAAAGAGTAAAGCGTAAAAATAACGCTACCATATTGTCACTAGAGTCAATAGACTAATTCCTACCTAGACTATAATAGAGCACAAGCTCTACATCTGCCCTTCAACTTCCCCTGGGAAGACATCATCCCCCATACCTGAACAAAGGCCTGAATTCTGCATTAGCATCTGTAGCGAAGCATTCGGCAATCAGGATACAGTCGTGGTTCTCTGGCTGGAATCTCCCTCTAATGTATGAAGGACTGGGAATTATTTTTACACTAAAACAGCTGATGTTCTAAGAAACTGTCCCTATGTAACGATGTGTGTTTTCTATGAATGTCAGAGACTAAACTCATAGCACGTTCACCGGCAACCTATCTTTCTATAGACTTGGAAGAAGCACAGAGTGAGCAAGAATGTCTTGTTTGAGAACAGAGTGCTGGCCTAGGCAAAAACAGTCAGATAGAGGAAAATAAAACAAGACTGTAAAAGTGACTAATGTAACAATAAAAAACGAAGCTGTATAAAACATATCTAAGTGAAAGTGCACAGCGGCAGACCTAGTATGCTAAAATAACATGCATGAAGCTTACAACTAAAATGGCTACACAACACTAGTTTGATTCAGGATTTTTTCCTACCAACAGCTCCCCATCTTCACTAGATGGTGTCATGCATTTTCAGCAATGACTCTACCCGCCCAACATGTGACATTGGGACTGCTGTGCTACAGTTGATTCCATGCCCCATTGAGCAGTGCAGAGAGGAACCAAGAAAGCATAAAAAACTGCAACAAACAGATAATATTATAGGTTTGTATATCTTAGGCCTTGTAAACTGTTAGACCAGGCATCCTTGGTGTGGTCTCCCCTGTCTTTTTTGCCTCTGCTTCCCATGTTTTGACTATGTGCTGGACTTTGTTCTTGCTAACATAATCAATAAAACAAACTCATCAGTGGAGGAGAGAGAGTGGTAAGGAATCTTGGGGAAGATACAGTACTCACCTGAAATATCAGTCCTAAAGATAACCTTTTCTTCTGACAGATGCTTTTGCCTGCAGACTCTGCACCTTATGAATGACTCACAAAGCAATACTTTCTGTGAGGGAGTGCCTTTTACAAAGGAAGTCATGACATAGCCAAGTGTTAGTGCAGTTTTGAGGTAAGTACTCAACTTACACTTCCATTCTCCAGGGGTTAGGATGTCCACTGATCAAGGTCAAGGTTCAAGATGACCCCAAACATACACCACCAGCAACACGGGCCGGGCGGGTGCAGAGGTCAAATTTGGTGTTGAATTTAGAATGGGATCCTAAGGAGACTGGGGGCACTCTGAAACAGATCTGCTGGCAGGAAAGTACTTGCGACTTCGGAGGGCAGACCTGAGGGGTTTAGGTGAGCACCAGGGGGGCCACAGGTTATAACCAAACACACAACCTCAGCGGCACAGGGGTGGCCGGGTGCAGGGTTCAAACACAGCGTCGGGCTCCCAATGCTTTTCAATAGGGGGACCACATGGATCACAAAGATGTTGCAGGCTGGGTCCAGGAGGTCGATTCCAGAAAACCAAAGGCTGGACAAGGAGGAGGGCTGCCTCCTGAACACTGCTGGGCCGACAATCGGATTTCCCAAGGCCAGGGGGCTGCGGGTGCAGGGGGAACCTTTAGGCGTTGGGAATCTTCGTCCGGTTCTCTTGCGGTCAGGGGGGTCCTTTGGAATTGGGATGCAGGCGTCGTCGTGTTGGCCAGGAGGGGTTAACCCAGGGTGGACACAAGGTCGGAATTGCCGCGGGACATACTCTGGACTCTGGCCATGGGTGTCGAGTGCAGAGTGGGCAGGACTTGCAGATCCGGGGCAGTTCTGGAGTCCCTTGTGGAGTTTCTTGTGGCCAGGGCCTCTGTCCTTGGGAGTTGTTGGCCCTCTAGTGGGCAGGCAGTCCTCTGGGGGTTTGGAGAGGTTGCTGGATCTGCTGGATGTGTTGGGTTTTGGTAGCAGAATCCTTGTAGCTGCAGACAGGCCGGTAGGGTTGGGGACAAGTCAGTTGTCTGGAGTCTTCACTGCTGGGGGGGGTCTTGTCTTGAGGTCGCCCGAGCTCTGGTGAGCTAGGTTCAGGGGTGCCCTTAAATCCTAGATGTAGGGATGTTATGGGGTCAGAGGGCAGTAGCCAATGGCCACTGTCCATGAGGGTGGCTACACCCTTCCTGTGCCCACTCGCTTTGGGGAGGGGTGCACACTCCTAACCCTATTGGTCCCTGTCCTCAAAACAAAAATGGAGGATTCTGCATGGAGGGGGTCGCTTCAGCTTTGGGCACCTTAGGGGTGGTCCTAGCTGGAGTGCTCACTTCTCCCTGTTTTACCTAATTTCCCTGCTGGACTTCGTCTAGGGAGGTGGGCATCTCCACTAGCTGGAGTGCCCTGGGGCACTGTAACAGGAGGCCTGAGCCTTTGAGGCTCACCACCAAGTGTTACAGAGATTTCTGTGCACTGTTCTAGATACCCAAATTGTAGAGACTAAAGACTTTACATGACCAACACAGAAGACCATGCCTTCACCAGACAGTTCTCTAAATATAGAAATACATGGACTCCTGACCCTTGTAGTGAAACCAATGCCATGGCTAACACCTTGGTGGAAGCTTGTGATGCACTGCCTAGCCCAAATTGAAAACTGTGAACCAAATGTGCTGCGACCCCAAGGCGAGCGGTCAGGATTCGCAGAAGAAAGTAGATGTTCTGTAGTTCAAGGGACACCAGCTAAACACATGTGGTTAAGACCAAAACAACATGCTTCAGGGGCAGCATTTTGAACCTGTCATACCAAATAAACACACTCAAAACATAAAGATCTAGGGTTGTGTCTCAGACCTTTGATCTTCTTGGGATCAAGAAATTGAGTGTAGAGAATACCACCACTGCTTACTCTATTGGCACAAATTCTAAAACCCCTATTGCAGCAAGGCAAAAACCTTCTCCAAGATAAAGGAGTGTGTCAGACAGCATGTTCTGGTGAAATGGAGTAGTCCAGAGAGTTGAGACAGGCTGGGTAGATGTAGCCCCTGTGATGAGATGGAGGACTCGGCAATTCACCTTGACTTTCTCCTAAATGGTGGTGAAATGGGACACCTTTCTCAACCAGAAGCTAGAGATGTAGCCGCAAGGAGGTGGTGAAGCCTTTGTCAAAGAAATTTTGAGTTAGTAGAGCCAGAAGAAGACGTTGCTGAATGCCTTTGCATCCACCCCTACCTTGAAAGGAATTATAGATTTATTGAGGTGTTTGGAACGCCTGCAAAGACTGATGCTGATGGGACTAGTGCTCCTTGAAGCAGACCCCACTCTGCCTTGCTTGTTGCGGTGCCACATGATGGCGGTGTTATCTTTGAGGATCTGCACAGGATAGACAGTGGGATGGACCGCAATTCCAGCAGCCTAATGTGGAGCCAGCTAGAGTCCCCTGATCGTTTCCTCCCCAAAATGACCTCTCCAGCGCCGTAGAGAAGAGTCTATCACCACACGCAGCTCTGACTGAAGTAAGAAGAGGGGTTTGCTGCTCGACCAATTGCTTTGAAGCACTGATTGCCTCAGGCCTTCTCTTCAGAGTTTAAACCAAAATATTACACACACTGTTCCAAAAGGCGGGAAATAGTCTTTACCGGTTCTGCAAATCAGGAAACCCAAAAGGTTGTAAGCACAAGCCCTCACTCACCTTTCGGTGACATGCTTCATCATAGGGCTGTGCTCCTCGTCAAGCCGGCGCTGCAATGCCTGACGGGCCCCACACGGGGGCTCTTTGCCGGAGATCTTTTAGAGTAACAATGCGTACCGCTCAAAAATAAAGAGCAAGGATTGGAATGAAAAAAGTTAAAAATGTCTAGAGGTAGGAACAATTGAATTCTTTAATTAAATGTTAGTACCTCTGGCAAGAATAAAAACAAAAGGCTAGGGATATAGTAAAATAATGTCTACACTCCCCGTTAAACATATAAATGCTATTTATAGCTACCGCCTCTCATACTAGGGAGTGGTATAGGTGGAATGAGGTAAACACAGGGTCCCCTGTGTTACTCTATATTAATGGTCAACATGTTTCTCGCTGTGCGATTCGTCAGGACCTCAAAAACGTACCTAATCCTTCAAATATTTGGGCTGCCCATACTAGGGAAAGCAGAACCTGAAAGGATAGAAAAAAAGACATCACAACAAAAACAAACAAAATTGGGACGGTGGTGACTTTGTCAAAAATGCAAACTCCACTCGTGATAACACCCAAAAAGTGCTGTGTAATAGACAAATAATAGTTAAAAAAGGTGGAAGCATAGATTAGTATAACTTCCTTTGATGCTTACCCTGCAAAACTCAATGCGGGGCCTCTTCGGGGGACAAACATCACGTTGAAAGAAACCACTATGGTCTAAATATGTATGAAAGAAATACAAAAACCATATGTTGAATAAACAATTAGTCTGATAATCATCACCTAGTATGCAGGTAGGACCTTGGAATATTAAATAATGAGTAAAACTAGTCTAAGGTCCCCAATTAGAAAATAACCTACACAGCTGGCAGGGCTGAGAAAAGTAGGGGATCATAAAAATCAGCAAGTAGCAAAACATCACAAAAAGTTATGTATACACGCACATGGGTGTGATAACTCCTAAATAATAGTGTGATTACATGGCGGGTGGAGAAAGCAAGAAAAACACCAACACCGTCGGGCGGAGGTCACATTATGGCCTACACACAGCAACATTTAGCATTAGCAGTATGTTAAGTGGACGGTAATTAATGGACATGAGGCGAGAAAGACTAAGACTGTCAGAAATAAAAATAAGGGCGCGCGACCGGTACACTAATGCCGGCAGATGTCGGAAATGCGAGGAGGGTAGGTGTCAGAGCGCGTCTAAAGACGCATTTATTTTAAGTTTGCAATACGAATCTACAGCGCCGACAAGCGCGTCCCTTTGTTAGCGTTAATTCTAGTCGTCTCTTCTCAACCGCAGCCCACGAAGGGCTGCTAGTTAAATCGGAAATCCATCCGATCTGGAGATGCCTACAAAATGTATAAGTATCTCGGAAAAGGAGAGAGCGACCAGATACAATCACTGATCGGAAATCGGGCTCGGAAAGAAAACGCAAAGCCCGATGCACTTACTAATGCCAAGACGTCGTTCCACTGCGAACCTACGGTCGATGTAGTTCCCCGGGACTAAGGACAGTGAACAACCTGGAGTCAGTTAAAGGCAAAGGAAAATGGTGGAAACAAAAAGAGGACTAGCATGTACCCTCAAAAGAGGCCATAACAGGTCGGCCATTTTAAGAGGGGGAAAGAAAATATGTTAACCTATTCCACTAATAGTAGAGAGTTAACCGTGAGAATCGAAGGAAGTGAATAACACCAGAGAACCAGCAATAATGTAAATTATCCGGGTTGATAGATAATATACGGTGGTAATAGTAGTCACAGTTGTTAACTAGACACAAGAAAAAAATAGGAAAAAATAGGAGAAAGGTCACTTAATGAACATTAATGAACTATTGAGCGATGAATCCTATTACCAGCGTATTCTTAATGACCCTACCCCACGGTTACAACGCATAATTCGGGGCATGATATCAGAAGCAGAGTCAGCTGGTTGGTTGTCTCACCAAGAAGCTGAGTTCTTGGACACTAAGAATCCCAGAATTCCTTACTTTTATTGCCTTCCGAAAATTCACAAAGGTATACCTCCACCAGGTCGCCCGATAGTTTCAGGCATTGGTTCCCTTCTGGAACCCCTCTCTAAATTTTGTGACTTTTTTCTACAACCAATTGTGCAAAGGACATCAACCTTTCTGAAAGATACTAAGGATACTTTGGTCCTACTTGAAGACATTACTAATACAGGCACCACCGATATATTAATATGTTTGGATGTAGAGGCGCTTTATACCAATATCCCGCAAGATGCGACTCTAGGTGCAGTAGAAGACATACTCTTGTCTGAGACTTGGCCTCACAATACCCCCGTTAGCTTCATCATGCAATGTGCTAGCCTGGCCCTCAAAGAAAAAAAATTTCAATTTGAAAAATCTCTCTTTCACCAGATACAGGGGACTTCCATGGGAAGCACTTTCGCGCCGAGTTTGGCGTGTTTATACATGTTTTCTTTTGAAAAACGCCATATCCTCACCCCTGATCAACCATTTTATACCAACATCAGATTGTGGCGACGCTACATAGATGACATCCTAGTGGTTTGGCAGGGTAATGTGGATCAAGCAAGAGCCTTCGTACTATGGGTTAATACCCTGGATACGCATTTGCACTTCACATCCACCATTTCTGATAGTGAGGTAGCCTTTCTAGATTTACAAGTCACCCTTAGGGATGGATACCTTCATTCATCCGTGTTTCACAAACCCACGGATAGAAACAGTTTACTACTCTATAATAGCCACCACCCTAAGGCTCTACGTGATAACTTACCTTTTGGCCAGTTCCTTAGGATACGACGTAATTGTTCTGACACTATTGACTTCCACACTCAAGCAGATACGCTGTGCCAGAAACTTTATGAACGTAACTATCCACCTAAGACTGTTAGACGAGCTAAAAAGCGAGTCAGCAACATCCCAAGAGAAACCTGACTAACAATACCTGCTTACCTCAATCTAGACTTACTTGCGTCACCACGTTCACCCCTCTGAGTAATCAGATTAAACGAGTGGTGCGCAGACTCTGGCCAATTTTGACCAGTGCTGGCGAAACTCTAGAGTACCCTCTCTTTGCATTTAAAAGAACCCAGAATATCAGAGACTTGCTGGTCCATACTAGACCAACGACGCCTCAACATACAGTTGTCATGGGCCCTAGTCAATGGTTGAGAGTAAAAGGCCATTACCCATGTGGTGGCTGCAATGTCTGTGTGCTGACTAATCGTATGCAAGAGGTCGATCTTGGCGAACAAAAAACCTGGCAACTGAGATCCCACACTAACTGTCGTACTAAGGATTGCATTTATATGATTACCTGCCCCTGCGACCTTAGGTATATAGGCATGACAACCAGAATGGTTAAAATCCGGATCAATGAGCACCGGAGTACCATCAGATGCAAAAGAACTTCCACAAAACTGACTAATCACTACATCGAAAAACTACACACCCCTGATGACATGAAATGGCTTGTGCTTGAAACTATTAGAAATAACAAAGACTGCATCACTAGACTCTTTGAAAAAGAACAACGGTGGGTGTTTAGACTCCAGACACACATAATTGGTCTTAATGATGACATCCAATGGATTAATTTTATCCATTGAGGATCTATCTGTATATTTGCTAACTGATCTTCACCTTTTGTGAATCTTGTTACTGAAAGTGTCAGCCATGTTCATTAAGTGACCTTTCTCCTATTTTTTCCTATTTTTTTCTTGTGTCTAGTTAACAACTGGGACTACTATTACCACCGTATATTATCTATCAACCCGGATAATTTACATTATTGCTGGTTCTCTGGTGTTATTCACTTCCTTCGATTCCCACGGTTAACTCTCTACTATTAGTGGAATAGGTTAACATATTTTCTTTCCCCCTCTTAAAATGGCCGACCTGTTATGGCCTCTTTTGAGGGTACATGCTAGTCCTCTTTTTGTTTCCACCATTTTCCTTTGCCTTTAACTGACTCCAGGTTGTTCACTGTCCTTAGTCCCGGGGAACTACATCGACCGTAGGTTCGCAGTGGAACGACGTCTTGGCATTAGTAAGTGCATCGGGCTTTGCGTTTTCTTTCCGAGCCCGATTTCCGATCAGTGATTGTATCTGGTCGCTCTCTCCTTTTCCGAGATACTTATACATTTTGTAGGCATCTCCAGATCGGATGGATTTCCGATTTAACTAGCAGCCCTTCGTGGGCTGCGGTTGAGAAGAGACGACTAGAATTAACGCTAACAAAGGGACGCGCTTGTCGGCGCCGTAGATTCGTATTGCAAACTTAAAATAAATGCGTCTTTAGACGCGCTCTGACACCTACCCTCCTCGCATTTCCGACATCTGCCGGCATTAGTGTACCGGTCGCGCGCCCTTATTTTTATTTCTGACAGTCTTAGTCTTTCTCGCCTCATGTCCATTAATTACCGTCCACTTAACATACTGCTAATGCTAAATGTTGCTGTGTGTAGGCCATAATGTGACCTCCGCCCGACGGTGTTGGTGTTTTTCTTGCTTTCTCCACCCGCCATGTAATCACACTATTATTTAGGAGTTAGCACACCCATGTGCGTGTACACATAACTTTTTGTGATGTTTTGCTACTTGCTGATTTTTATGATCCCCTACTTTTCTCAGCCCTGCCAGCTGTGTAGGTTATTTTCTAATTGGGGACCTTAGACTAGTTTTACTCATTATTTAATATTCCAAGGTCCTACCTGCATACTAGGTGATGATTATCAGACTAATTGTTTATTCAACATATGGTTTTTGTATATCTTTCATACATATTTAGACCATAGTGGTTTCTTTCAACGTGATGTTTGTCCCCCGAAGAGGCCCCGCATTGAGTTTTGCAGGGTAAGCATCAAAGGAAGTTATACTAATCTATGCTTCCACCTTTTTTAACTATTATTTGTCTATTACACAGCACTTTTTGGGTGTTATCACGAGGGGAGTTTGCATTTTTGACAAAGACACCACCGTCCCGATTTTGTTTGTTTTTGTTGTGATGTCTTTTTTTCTATCCTTTCAGGTTCTGCTTTCCCTAGTATGGGCAGTCCAAATATTTGAAGGATTAGGTACGTTTTTGAGGTCCTGACGAATCGCACAGCGAGAAACATGTTGACCATTAATATAGAGTAACACAGGGGACCCTGTGTTTACCTCATTCCACCTATACCACTCCCTAGTATGAGAGGCGGTAGCTATAAACAGCATTTATATGTTTAACGGGGAGTGTAGACATTATTTTACTATATCCCTAGCCTTTTGTTTTTATTCTTGCCAGAGGTACTAACATTTAATTAAAGAATTCAATTGTTCCTACCTCTAGACATTTTTAACTTTTTTCATTCCAATCCTTGCTCTTTATTTTTGACCGGTACGCATTGTTACTCTAAAAGATCTCCGGCAAAGAGCCCCCGTGTGGGGCCCGTCAGGCATTGCAGCGCCGGCTTGACGAGGAGCAGAGCCCTATGATGAAGCATGTCACCGAAAGGTGAGTGAGGGCTTGTGCTTACAACCTTTTGGGTTTCCTGATTTGCAGAACCGGTAAAGACTATTTCCCGCCTTTTGGAGCAGTGTGTGTAATATTTTGGTTTATACAGTATTGGGAACTCCACACACTGGACCAGGAGTCTATCCTCCAAATTTCCCTCCTACAGCCCCTCCTGTTGTTGTTTTTGACTTCTCTTCAGAGACCTTTATGATGGTAATTCTCCTGGTCACATGCCAAGATACATAATATTCAGATTACTAGTTGTTACCCCTCTGTAATCCTACTGAGTAGATATTCTTTTTTTGAAATTTCTTTTATTAATTTTAATCAAAAACGAGTTAGCAGGCAAGTATCAGTATTACAGTATACATAGCAACCAATCATATGTAAAAGTACAAATATAATAGTGTATCAGTCGAAAAGGTAAAGGATCTACAATGTGTAATTACGTATTTCAGATCTGTTGACAGTCTTAGGTGAATTATCTACTTTATCCTAAAACCAACCCTTGCTCAAACTCCTTTCTGCTTGCTAGAAGCTTGTTTATACTGTTAATACTTTATGGTATTTGCTGTAAAATCCTTGTCCAACACACAGGGGAAAAGGGAAGGAAAAAACAAGGTGTGTGCCTACTACTACTAACAGTGAAAAGTGTCTAGAGTGGTTTATAGTGCAAGGAGTAAAAAAAAAAAAAAAGAAACAAAAAGAAAGTGCCTCATAGTTGACTCTCGATCCAGGGGGTATCTACATTGAGACAAAAGGTGAGTAACGGTGAGTGATCAGGATGCTCTGACATTTACTGTTGGGTGTATGAGGGTTCTAACGACCGTCCCCTCATAGTTGCAGCCATGTAAAGGGGAAATGTTGCGAGGTTCTCAGTGACGTGGGGGTGGTGTTTAGGTTGACAGTGGCTCCGTAGCCTCCTGGGGCGAGTTGCGAGTTCCTGCAACCCCGGTATTCTGGGAGGGCAGTTTATCTGATAACCTGAGCAAATAAGTGTCCCAAAGCATGACCACCCCACTCCAGTGGATTACAGTCCTGCTCCACTGTGTTAGCCTCCGCCATGGCCCAGCGAAAGGTCACATGAAATGAGTTCTCAATCGTGGGGGGCTGGTACACCTTCAATGAGTCATTTGAACAATATTAACACAAGGTCTAAAAATTTAAGGTAGTGATTGGTCTGCTTGAAGGGAAAAGGCAAAGGAGTAGGTTCGGGGTGAGCGGTATATCTATGATCTCTGAAACATGTGGTAATACTCGGACCATATGGTATGAATTAGCGGACACTCCCATGTCACATGTAAGAAAGTAGTGTCATTGTGACCACACCTTGGGCACAGGGAGGAAACTGCTGGGAACATTCTGTGGAGGCGATGGGGTGTTAGGTATGTTTGATGGACAAAGTTGAACTGTGAGTATTTCAATCTAGCGTTTCGTGAGACGTTTCATCCATTCCAGTGCCATTTTACCCACTGTTTGTCTGTTAAAGTAATACCCAAGCAATCATCCCATCTGGCTTTGCTGCACAGGCGTGGTTTACTGTGGATCTCCCGCAATGCAATATAAAAGGTTGAGACCGCTCTCCCGCCCAGGCCATGCATCAGTATACAGTGTAGCCCATGGTGAGATAGGGATTCTGATGGGCCCGATTGCCAGATCTCCTCAATCACTGTTTTTATAGCAGTGTAAGCAAGAAACTGGCCTCGGCTCAGTCCATATACTTCAACAAGGTCTGGGAAAGAGCGCAGCAAACCATTGTCATAAAGATCACCCAGATGCATGACCCCACTCTCCCTCCATTGGACAAAGTTATGAATCTGACTTAGACTTCCCAACTGGGGCACACTGCTGTGGGGAGTAAGGCATCAAGGTTCGTGGCGGCTGGACATAGCGATTCCAGATCAGTTTTGCAGTCCACGTAAAAAGCCCGGGGCGGCTCAGTGGGAGCCTGAGGTGAGGAGCCACTCCAGCACCCCTCTTCCATCTACTACAGTCCGAACCATGCCGCCCTCTTTTGTGCGGTCTCCAGCTAACTAGCGCATTGGCCATTGCAGCTGGGCTGCCAAGAAGTAGCGTTCCATATCAGGCACCGCCATGCCGCCCTCCAACAGGGGATGCTGGAGCACGTCTAGGGACACCCTCGCCATTGAGTAGATATTCATCATTAATACTACACAGTATCCATCGATAATGCCACTTATGATCTGTATCCACAGTAATCCTCTTATCAAGCGTGCTTTCCTCCTATAACACCATCTCTTTGGTGTTTTTACAAACTTATGTGGATCCCATACAACCATTTCTCCACATAAGCCTCTTTCATTTGTTCCCAAATCATTCATGTATCCCTTCTGTAAGGGTTTTCCGGTAAATATGCATTCTCTGCATGCATACAGGGTTAGTGCCTTAGTATCCTTTGAGACCCAGTTAAAATATGGAAGGCATAAAATCACCATCCAGAGTCTTAAGTTTGCTCCTTTATTTACTATTTCATGCGTACAATGCCTCCTGTGCACACCTACATTCCCTCTCCTCTGCCACATTGGATGGCGTGTACGTAAAGCACGTCTTCTTATTTTCCCCAGTGCCAGTTCGTCATTCCCTAGGTGCCGTGGTCACCTCACTCTAGGAATCAAAGGAATTGTAATTTCCCTTGTCCTATTGTGCTAGTATCTTCATGTTAGGATCATTCGCTTTGTTGAAGTGTTGGTGATTGAGAGCCCAGCCTGTTATGTTACTCGCAATCTATTGTCATTGATAATGTGCCCTTTCCTAATGGATAGTGGAAGATAAACTCCTTCTCTCCTACCTTCTGATAGTAATCTTTTTTGAGAGCCATACTGATCTCCTCATAAAAGTGGCAGATGGTGAACCGTAATGGAGTCTAGAACCGTAACACTTTTCAGAGTGAGATGCTAGCCCGCAACATCCATTCACTAAAATCACAATGCTCTAAGATTATTGGTGCAGATACCAGTGATTTTAGCAAATTTGGAAAACCCCTTCTACAGAAGAGTATAATGTAAGGCCTTATATCAATGTTTGTGTCAAAAATGAGGCAAGTCAAACTCAGTTTATTTTAAGTGTGGAAAATTAAGTGATTTGCCCAGAATCAAAGGATGTTGAGCCAAGGCCAGGGCCCAAACTCATTTGCCAGATTAAAATGAGATGCAAAAACCACACCCAACCCACACTACCACCCGAGGACCTTTAGGACTGGGGAAGTACTAACACCCCAAAGTTAAGTAGGTAGGATTCCCCAGGCGCCCGTGTGCAGAGTAGACATGTCAGGTTGGTGTCCATAGGATAGCATGGGGATGTTGTGGTTGGAGTTTTCATGTTTTAGGTCCCTTCCCATGGAAGCCCATTGGGACAAAGGAAGTTGGTTAGTGCCCCCACCCATGAATACCCAGAGCAGTGGAGTACCTACACCAGGGAGCCCAGGTGCATAGTAGTGAGGTTGTGTTGGAACCTCCAGCTGAAGTCAATAGGGACCTCGGTTGTCCAGCTGCTGTTGTGACCCATGGACCAGGTCAGCAGAACTCATGCATAGATTCCGGAGGAAGCGGACCTAAGGAAAGAAGTGGTACATAGGCAGTACAGGAGGGCGATGCCCACTTTTCTCGGTGATGCTTCCAGAAGCACGGAGCGCAGCTGTGGAGTCCAGGAGGATCCCAGGGGTCATCAACGAGCTGACCCATGCCAGTCATCGAATTTCAGAAGGGGTCAGTGGTCAGCAGGACCACCAACAAGCCTTAGCAAATGCAAGAAGCGCTGTGTGGAGTTTGCAGGAGGTTTGGGGACCAGCAAAGTCCAGGTGACCCATGCTTATCAGGCAGGAGAGCCAGCAGAAATCGTTGGAGCCCCCCAGCAGAACCTTCTAGCATCAGGCGCAGGGAGGCCTCAGAAGCACAGCAAAGAGGGATGCCATTGTCACAGGAGTTGAAAAGAGGACCTCATTCTTGGAGCTGGAGAGTGCTGGAGGCCGAGGCTTCCTGGAGCTAGGAGGTCTTCAGACTGAAGAGCCAATAAGCCTTGGCAACTACAAACAGCTGCACAGGGGTTCCAGCCAAGTAGCTCCGGCGAGGGACCACAAACTTCCCAGGTGCATGGAAGATAGGTCAGACCTCTGGAGAGCCACAGAACCACCACCTATGTTGCAGAGCCTTGGAGAGTCCATGCCGTGGGACAGCAGGATCCATAAGCCGGTCATCACTGATGTGCCTGCGGATGCAGGGGAGTGACTCCTTCACTCCAAGGGAGATTCCTTCTTGCTTTCCTAAGTGCAGGCACAGTCTTAGTGACTCTGGAGGATGCACAGCCACGGGGTTGCAGAAGTCTTTGCAGAAAGCAGAAACAAAGTTGCAGCAGGTGCCCTCCTACTGGTTACAAGTTTGCTCTTGGTTCCTTAGGAACAGCAACAGTTCCGGTGTTCAGGTTGGAGAAGTGTCTTGCAAAGGAGACTTGCAGACTGTTCCTGAGGTCTTGCACATGAACCTAAGGACCCCCAGTCAAGGGAGCCCTTAAGTGACCTAGGAAGGGGGGTTGGACAATTACTGCAGTGACCCCACCTATAAGAGGGGGTCAGGGACGTCACCCAACTGGACGAACCAGTCAGATGTTCCCAGGGGGCTCTGTACATCTTATTTACAAGAAGGCAGAATAAAGTGGCTACCTGGCAGAGCTCTGTGCACCTCCCTAGGGGAGGAGCTGGACGGGGGGGGAAGGGGTCACTCCATTGGCCCTCGCCAGAGGGTTCCTGAAGTGGTGTAAACCGGTTTATGCAAGGAGGGCACCAAATGTGCCCTTTAAAGCAGTCTGGTGGCGCTCAGAGGCACCCCCACCACAGCCCAGGGACATCTATTTCTAAAGAAGAGGTGGTCACACCTCTGTCAAATAGGAAATCCTTTGTTCGGTCTTCCCCTGCCCGAGTTAGGCTCAGCAGCAGGAGGACAGCAGCACAGGCTGGCGTGCAGACCATGCAAGGCTGTACAGGCAGGCATGGGGGATCTCCCTATGGAGCCCCCAGAGTACATGGTATCATGCAACTAATGCTGATGTGTAGTTGCATGAGTCCAACATGATTGATACCAAACATGCCTATGTTCAGGGAAGCCATTATGTAGTTGGACCACTCGTGATGACCAGTTTCCACCACGTACCTTAAGATGGCTTCCCTGCACTTACAAAGCCCAGGGAATGGAGTCTGGCGTTTGTAGGATGGAGTCATGCAGGAGTGCTCTCACACTTAGAACTATGCACCTTGCTCTTGGGCTAAAAGGCATACCTTAGGGTGACTTACAGGGTCAGAGTGCAGTGCAAGATATAAGGCAAATCTTATATTTGGAGTGAAAGGTGCATGCACCATTTCACGCAGGCTGCAATGGCAGGCCTGCAGTTGCAGTTTTCATGGGCCCTCATGGGTGGCACAATACATGCTGCAGCCCAAGTACCCTATACTAGGGACTTACATGGGTGCACCAGTATGCCAACTGTGGGATGTAAAAGTTACCATAAACTCAATTTATGGGAGAAAACACTGACACTGGGGTCCTGGTTAGCAGGCTCCCAGTGTACTACAGTTTAAACATACTAAAATCAGGCAAAAAGTGGGGGTTAACTATGCCAGAAAGATGTGTGAAAGTCATACTAACTTTGTATGGTTGTGTATGCTGACATATAATGAGCACATTCTCTGTTAAAATGGCTTTGTGAAGTAAAAGAAAAACAGCAGCAACAAACAATGGAAGGTTCAACTGGAGTGTTGCTCGGGAATGCTTGCAAGTGTATGTTTTAACAATGCACTTGGAGGCATAGTTATGCACCTTTGCACTTGTGCATAGAAAGGGCTAATAATTTTAAAAATTACTTACATATTGACCAGAACCCTTGTGGCCCACCTGAAGGTCCCAACCCATAGTTTGGCAAACACTGCTTTAGAGAACGGAGAAAGGTCTAATGAAGGGCCAGAGGGGTGAGTGATAGCTTATTCCTGAGAAGTATCCAGACTCATGCCTTATGTAAATCAAGATATAAGCCAGCATCAGTTATATAAGGGGAAAAGGAATTATCAGAGTCAATATTTTTGTGTGGACATAGCCCTTATGACACATGGAAAAGGAACTGCAGTTGGATGCAAAGAGTATTTCCTTTCTTGCAAATCTCTGGCCCTAGAAGGATCCCCACAAAAGGTTCAGGATTAAAACATACATTAAAATTGTCCCTTGTTTGCATACCTGGATGATTTCAGCCAACTCTGAAGGAGCTGAGGGGGGCACCTAAGACAGGCCAGAGATTGGCATCATAGGCAGTGTTAACCAATTGTGCAACCATAACTTGGGGACATTTTCTTTGGTATCACTTCCTGTGAAGGCATAATGTCAGGAGGTGTCTGGGTCATCAGAAAGGAAGAGCTCAGAATCATGGAACAGTGTGGGTGATCTGAGCAGTTTCTGGAGTGTTACCATTCATTGGTAAAGAAGATGACTTCGCCTGAAGTTTGTATGGGAGATTGTTCCCTGCCAGGATAATTTCTGAAGAAAAGACTGGATGCTTTGGCCTAAAATAACTTTTACTCCCACTCTCTGATAGTCTTTGGGTGCAGTAGGGAACAGGGTTCATAGGTCAAGCAGTCATAATCAGATCTGAAACATCACATGCAGATGTCATGTGGGTCCGACAATAACATCTTTTTGTGGCATCTATAACAGGTTTCAAACCCCAAAATCTTAGGAGGAGACTTCATTTAATGAAGTTGCTGTCAAAAAGAACAGAAATGTCTTCAGTTAAACGCCGCAAGAGCGCTGGACTGCATCAATGAGGCATGAAAATCGGAACTGACAACAGCATTTTGGTTGGCACAGAATAAACTCCACTATCGTCACATCCAGAACATGGGGTTGCGGATGAACGTGTGTTGTGTCACGTGGCGATGATAGAGAGCTATTGCAAAGTAAACAATTTCTGGTCCTGGTATTCCACCTGAAGGATATCCACAAGGTGCAGTACCTGTGAGAAGATGTATTGAACAGATATATCCGGGGAAAAAGCTCTACAACTGGATTATCCCTGTTTGTTGATGCAATATGCTATAGTGTTTTGTTCAGTCATCAGCAGAGTCGGCTGAAATTACTGGAAGACAAAATATATGGGCTAAATCCACAATCATTGCCTCAAATTTTCGTTGCCTTGGAATTCATTTCTCGAGATAACAGTTCACTCATAAGGGCTCACCACCTCTCCAGGGAAGCTTCTTTAATACAAGTTTGGGTCAGAAGAGCTTTCTGAAATATGATGCCCATGAAGCCTTGTCAGGGAAATCTACTCTTCCTTCTCTCCTATTATTTGAGAACATTAATCTTTCCAGAAATCCTATTTCTGCATTCTGGTCAAGACTTGAGAAAGAAGAAGACTTCTCTGACTGAGATTGACAAGGTGAGTTGCCCTTAGATAATGCCTTTTTTCTTGGATACAAAATAGTCTGCCATTCCAAAACACATTTACTCCAAGGTAGTGGATGATGAGTTGAATCTTTCTTGTGAATTAGGAGAAGAACCTATGCTGGGTCTAAGTCTTGTGTTACCTTCTTCTTAGATAATGCTTTGAGAATCCAGTCACTCAGGTAGGGCTAGATGAAGATTGTTCTACGGCTGGGAAAACAGCTATCACTGTCAGGCATTTCAAGAAAGTTTGTGGTGTTAATGAACAAGTTACTTTAATGAATAAATCACTTACCTTCGCTAACTAATTATCTGGTAGAGACCTATTCTAGATTCCTTATCTTAGAATTTCCCCCAGGTATCAGTATGGATCTGGAGATTTTTCTCGAGCAGTACCCCTGCATGCCATGACGTGACATAGGTTGACTCCGTGTCCGAAGTTGGCGTCGTGTTCGCTAGATATGACGTTGCGGGTTGTATATAAGTCCCACACCGGCACGCTGACATCAGTTTCTTGTCACAACTTTCCTCATCAGAAGCGCAGAGTCATGAAGAACACAGACTCTGGTGAGTCAGAACTAGGGCCCAGAAAGGGATTCCCTGCCCCTAGAAATCAGTTTGAAGAGCGGGAAAGATGGGTGGGTCGGTAAGGAATCTGCAACTTGTATTCGTCTCCACCAAATAATTCGTTATCGAAGGTGAGTAACTTGTTCACCTGCTAGAGACTTATAAATTGCAGATTCCTTACCTTAGAAAAGATACCCAAGCAATACGATCCCCGGAGGTGGATCTGCGAACCAAGATCATACTAGGAAGTCCTACAGGACCGAACGTGTAAAATACCATCCCTTCGGACCTGAGTATCCAGGCAGTAGTGTTTGGTGAACGCATGCAAGGATGCCCACACTGCTGCCTGCAGATGTCCAGGACTGTAACACAGTGTGCTAACACAGTGGTTGCAGCTATTGCCCTGGTACAGTGAGCATGCAAATCCTCTGGGGCTTGCTTCTTAGCCAATGCACAACACATTCTAATGCAGAGAACAACCCATGACGAGATGGTTCTTTTCTGAACTGCCAGACCTTTCTTCACACCCACATAACCCAAAAAGAGTTGATCATTCACCTGGAAGTCTTTGGTACGATCAAGATAGAATGGCAACGCTATTTTTCGGTCAAGGAGGTGGATTCTCTCCTCTTCCTTAGAAAGATGTGGTGGCCCATATAAAGTAGCCAAGGGGAAGGACCCGCCTACATGAAAAGGCGTGACCACTTCAGGTAGAAAGGAAGACCTGGTAGGAAGCACCACCTTGTCAATATGGATGGAGATAAAAGGTGGCTTCGAAGTAAGAGCCTGCAGCTCATTCACTCTGCAGCCAGAAGTGATGGCTACAAGGAAGGCTGTCTTCAGAGTAAGAAGCCGAACGGGGCAGTTGTGAAGTGGCTCAAAAGGAGCACACATCAGGAAAGTAAGAACTAAGTTTGAATCCCATTGGGGCATTATGAACAGAGAAGGAGGAAACATATGGGTGAGACTTCAGGAATCTACCACCAATAGGAGACTTAAACAAAGAGGGTTGGATCAGCTAATCTCAGGAAAGCTGAAATGACAGACAAATAACCCTTGAGAATGGCCAATGCAGAGCCCTGCTAGGGCAGAGAAAGAACAAATAGAAGGACCTCAGATAGGGCGGCAGAGAGAGGGGTCAACAGACTTGTCTATGCACCATGCCACAAATTTGTTCCATCGATAGGCAGATACCATTTTGGTGGAGGGACGCATGGCTGCCAAGATAACACTGCAGTCTTCGGGAGGAAGGTCATAAGCTGTCAACTGCTGCCACTCAATCTCGACACAAAAAGCCAGTGCCACCTTGGAAATTCCAACGAGTCAAGCATCTGCCATTGCGCGTTCTCTGCGGCAGTGAACAGATCTAATAAAGGCTCTCCCCACTGCTGAAAGAGACCTCGTGCCACCTCCGGATGGATACATGATTCATAATCAACCAGACATAGATGGCTGAGTTTGTCTCCTCTGGCTTACAGAGAGCCTGCCAGATGTTGAACCACCAGGGATATGCCCTGATGTTCCAGCCATGTCCTAAGGTCTAGGATAGGGTGGAGGCCCTTGTCCTTCTTGGGCACTAGAAAGCAGGGAGGGGTGGTGGACTGGATTGACCGCTGGCTCCCTTATCCATAAGGACTTTGGATCCCACATACCCGGCCGTACAGAGGCTGGGCAGCATGTGAGGCATGGTGGCTGGAGGGGAAAGCAGACTAAGGAGGGCAAGGGGCAGCTGTGAGGCCCAAGAACCGAGCCGTACCCCTGGAGTCTTTAAAGCACTGAGTCTGCTTTGTCTCCCAAGAGATGGGTGCCATCCCAGGGCATGTCAATAAGTACTGCAAGGACATCCCCTGAAAAGCCACATGTCCTCAACTTAGAGTGGCTCCTCAAGGCAACTGTTGATGCAACCGATCTGCCCACTGCGTTGGTCGTATCCAGCCCACATCTGATTGTGAACTTAGCTGCATCTCTCCTGTCAGCAACAGCTTGGGAGAGAATGGCCCGAGCCTCCTTTGGGACCTGTCGCAGCACCAGCTCAACCATGTCCCATAAAGTAGTGACTAACAGCCCAAAAGGCATGCAATGATCATGGACAACAATGCCAGACTGGTGGAAGAAAACATTTTCTTTCCAAGCTGATTGAGTCTTTTGGACTCCCTATCCTGGGGTGTGGAAGAGAATGCGCCTAAGGATGAAGAGACCTGGATAACTAAGCTCTAAGGGGTGGGATGTTGAGTCAGAAATTTTGGGTCATCAGGCACAGGCCTATGACAGCGGGCAAATGTCTTGTTTACAGAAGCCCTTGTGGTGGGTTTGGACCATGTCCCCAGCAGGACATCAGTGAGGGCCATAGAGAAGGGCTCGAGGAGTTCTGAAAAAGAGGGTCCAGGCTGAAGAACATCCGTCAGGCAGTTGGTTAGGAAAGGCAGAGAAGGCCGCTCGAGGCCCAGTACCTCAGCCGCTCTCCTCACCACCGCTGAATACGATGTTCCTCCTCCGTAGCCACGGTAGGGGGAGAAAGCATTCCAGCATCAGGGGGGTATCTAGACCACTGGTTTCACCCAAATCCTGAGCCCATTCCACGGGGTCATCAAGCTGGTATTCTAAAAGGTCCAGCGACTTCTCCATACATTCACCATACCCGTACCCATAAGCATAAGGATAAGGATCCCACCTGGGGAGCAAGGTGCCCGTCAAACTCTGAATTGGCGTCAAATGAGGCCATTCTGGCTCCATGTCAAAGCCAGCAATAAGTAAGGGATCGACATGGACAGTGGGCGGCATCAGGAGCGTCGACGTCTGCACTGTTGTCAGGGAAGGTAGTGGTGGCACGACCGACGTCAGTGCAGATCTGGAAACGGATCCCTTAGTGCCCTCTGGAGCTGAGGCCAAAGCCGCCAGTGCGGAACCCGATGGGGCCCCTGCCAACCCTGCAGGGCCCAAAGGCGCTCCAGCATGGCTGAACTGCCCGAATATAAGGCGCATGGCCTCATACAACTCTCAGAGTTGGGAAGAGGTGGCGCCAGCTCCCGGAAACCCAGGAGGCACGGAGCCAACTCAAAAGGAGGATCCAAGGAAGGAGGCCTAGAGTGACAACGTTCCTTTTCCGTGTCACATTATCTGACCAACAGGGCGAAGTTGAAGAACGTTTGTCCGAGTGTCCCAAAGATTTGGACGACGAAGAGTGTGCGGCCTCGGGATCTTATCCTCGACCAAGACCAATGCGGAGCTGAGCACCGGGCTGCAACAACTTTAGGGACCACTCCCTCAAAGCCTTCAGGTTCATGGCCCGGCACTTGGAGCACGACTTTGGGTCGTGGTAGCGCTCCAAACAACAAAGACACATGAGGTGCAGATCCACCACAGACATCATTCGATGACAGGAGACGCAGGGCTTGAAGCCGGTCTTCCATGACAACATACTCCACGCACCAGGAGATTAAAAAAGGTCTGACAAAAGTCGAAAAAGCCAGTCAAAAAGTGACTGTGGGGTAGCTCTTTTTCTGATCTGTGCGTTGGCTGGCGCGGAAAGAAAAGAACTGATGACAGCGTGCCGGGATGGCACCTACATATGACCCGGGACATTATATTCAGCAAAGAAAAAGCCAACAATGGATGAGGAGTCAACCAACACCACCTGATGGAGTGCAGGGGTACTACTCGAGAGACTGATGCCTGGGGGAAATTCTAAGGTAAGGAACCAGCAACTAGAAGTCTCTATCAGATATGAGGCTGCAGTGATTGTTCCCAATTTCAAGTCTTAAAAAATGCTTTATTATCCTTCTTAGTGAGATGTAACTTAAGGCATCCTTAAGATTAAAGGCACACAACAAATCTGCTTGTGAAAGTGGAAATCTACCATCACGGAAGTTTAATTTTTTGGGATTAAATCTTTTTATTTCAGCATAAAAGCTATATTATTCTTATGCATCAAAATGAGACAATTAAAGAAACCTCAACTTTATAACGAGCAATGTTATACTACTATTTCAGATATTACGACTATACATTTTGGAACAGTGATGAAACAAACCTGACATCAGACCCACAGATTTGGCTGTCCAGATAACAATGCTTCGCGAACGTATGGTATGGTGGGATGCTGATGTAGCTGCCTGACAGATGTCTAAGACAAGGGCACTGCTTGCTAACGCACTGGTAGCAGCTTTGACCCTAGTGGAATGGGCTTGCAGTTCTTCTGGAGGCTTCTTTTTAGCGAGTGTGCAGCATAATTCAATGCAGACAACAGTCTAACAAGAGATGGCATACTTCTGCACAGCCTTGCCTTTTTTCTGTGCTCCAGCAAACCCTATAAAGAGTTGTTCATTCACACGGTGATCTTTGGGTAGGAAAGTAGCATCTTTCTGACATAGCTACACCTGCTTTTTGCCTGGTGTCAGTATGTTTTAACTGCAGTACATTGGGATCCTGCTAACCAGGACCCCGCGGTTTGTGCTCTCTCCTCTAAATTTAGTTGGTGGTAAACTTTTACACCCACAATTGGCATACTGGTGCACACCTGTAACTACTTAGGTACCTAGGACATTGGTGTACCAGGGGACTCCCATGGGCTGTAACATGTATTACGCCACCCATGGGAGCCCATGCAAACTGTCTGCAGGCCTGCCATTGCAGCCTGCGTGAAATGGTGCATGCACATTTTACTTCAGATATAAGGTTTGCCTTATATCACAGTCACTGCACTTGGACACTGAAAGTCACCCCTCTTGTAGACCCTTCAGCCCAAGGGCAGGGTGCATGTCCCTAAGTGTGAGGGTACCCCCACAAACCCCAGACTCCATTCTCTGGGCTTTGTAAGTGCGGGGAAGCCATCTTAAGATATATCATGGACACTGGTCAACATGAGTGGTCTAATTACATAATGGCTTCACCGAACCTAGGCATGTTTGGTATCAAACATGTTGAAATCATGCAACTACACCGGTTCCAGTGCTAGTTGCATGATACCATGTACTCTGGGGTTGCTTAGAGGATCACCCAGTTCTGCCTGTGCAGCCTTACGGGGTTTGGCTGCCAGCCCACACTGCTGCCAATTCCAAACACTGTTCTGTCCTCCTACTGGCGAGCCTAACTCAAGCAGGGGAAGGCAGAATAAAGGTTTTCCTGCAAGGGAGAGGTGTAACCACCTCTCCCTTTAAAATAGGTGTCTATGGGCTTGGGGGGGGTGCTTCTGAGTACCACCAGACAACTTTGAAAGGCGCATTTGGTGCCCTCCTTGCATAATCTGGTTTACACCAGTTCAGGAACCACCAGTTACCGCTCTGGCGTGAAACCACACAAAGGACAGGGGAGTGCCCACCCCCTGTCCAGCTCCTCCACTAGGGAGGTACACAGAGCTCTGCCAGGTGGCTGGTTGATTCTGCCATCTTGGAAACAAGGTAGGCAGAGGAGCACCTTACTCGTTAGGCCAGGTAGATGACGTCCCTGACCCCCTCTGATAGGTGGGTCACAGCAGAGAGTGACCAACTCCCTTTTAGGGTTACTTAAGGGCTCCCCCAAGCGTAGGTTCTCAGATTCATCCAGCAAAGCTCTACACCAGGAAATCTCCGCAAGACTCTTCTGCTCCTGGCCTCCGGAACTGCTGGTCTTCTCTGGAACTGAAACAAGACAATATCCAGTTGAGAGGGCTTCCACTGCTTCTAACTGTTTATTTTGTGTGTAGAGATCTTCAAGTTGGGATATACCAACGTTAGTATAGTCTTTAGTGTTGTAATAAAGAAGGATTTATTTTTTAAATACCTGGAGTGGTTCTTTCTTGTGAATAGTTACTGCCTGAAAATTGTGGTATGCAAGTGCTTTACAGTCCTCCTAGATAAGCTTTAGCTGCTCACCACAGCTACCGTTAGAGAGCTCTTGCCATCCGGACACCTAAACACTATCACTAAGGGTTGCCTGGACTCAGCCTAGGGTGCCACATCGTAGATGTACACCATAAACTCAGCTAGCCTCCTACATTTGGTACAATCTATGCAGAAATTGAGCGCTCTTTTAGGGACCAAGTGATGTCCTAGTTTGCAGAACCAACTTATCGTGGCAGAAGGTGGGGTATGGTGGGTGAGCACCCACAGCCAGACGTTCACTCACACATGGAGATGATAGCAATTAGGAACATGATTTTGATGATGAGCCATAGAGGACAGCTGTAGAACAGCTCAACTGAAGTACACATTAAATAAATAGGGAAAAGACTGAGGTCTCATTGGGGCATCACAAAAGGAGAAGGGAAAAACAGGTGCTGCAGCCCTTTCAAAAACCTCATCACAACCAGTTATTTAAATAATAAGGGCTGATCAGGCAACCGCAAGAATTGATTTTGATAAATTTTAACAGTGCACAAAGCAAGGCCTTGACGGGTGAGGGTTAGAACAAGCAACAGTACATACGTAAGACAAGTGGACATGCAGGGGATCAAATAGGCGTGCGTCACACTAAACCACAAACTAACCCCAGCGACAAGCACATACAGTCTTTGTCGAGGGATGCCTTGCTGTCAAGATGACATCAACTACTTCCAGAGGGTGATCAAAAGCATTCACCGGGTGCCACTCAATGTCCAGTCATGTTCGTGGAGATTGTGAAGCCTGGGGTGGAAAATCAGACTTTTCTGCTGCAACAGGAGATCCTTCCAGAGAGGCAGCATGTTCGGTGGGCAGATGCTGAAGCCCAGTATATCTGAATACGAGACTCTCTGTTGCCAGGCTGGGGAGACATTAAAATTACTTGAACCTGATTGATCCTGAGCATCTTGAGAACATGGGTCAGGAGTGGTATTGGTAGAAATGTGCATAGGAGTGCCGAATTTCACCCGATGCAGAAAGCATCTCCGAGGGAGAGATGCATTGAAAACTCCAAAATGCAGAAGTGCTGACATTGCGTGTACTCTGCAGTGGTGAACAGATCGAGCAAGATTCTCTTCAGTCACAGAAGAGCCCTTGTACAACTGTTGGGTCTGACTGCCACTGTGATCTGCCATAGTCTGGAGGTGGGTAACAGCTGCCTGGGTAGAGCCCAACTTCAAAAACCAGTCATAGAGGTATGGATGAACTGGCATCCCTGACCACCAAAGGTGTGCTGCCACTACCACCATTACATTTGTGAACACCTAGGGGCCACCGGTGAGGCCAAAGGAAAGCACAGCGAACTCAAAGTGCTCCTGTCCCACCAAAAACTGCAGGTAGTGCAGGTAGGCTCGCAGTATGGGTATGAGAAATTAAGCATCCTTCAGGTCCAATGCCACCATCTAGTCTCCAGGGTCAAAGGCAGAGAAGACCTAGGCAAGAGTTAGCATTCTGAATTTCACCTTCTGGATGAAGACGTTGAGAGGATGCAGATCTAGAATAAGCCGAAGCCCTCCGTCTTTCTTGGGCACCAGAAAGTAAATGGGCTAACAACCACAACATAGTTCTGGCGCAGTCATTCTCTCAACAGCCCCTTCGGCCGTTGGGTGGATGGTGCCACGGGGCAGAGAGGAATGGTAAAGTATAACCTTAGCAGACAATCTGCAGGACCCACCTGTCCAGCATGATTGCTTGCCAACCCGGTGAGAAGGGGTAGTTTCCACCTTCCACTGGGTGGCTGTGAAATGTCACATTAAAGTGGTTTGGTAGGAGAGGGTATGTGGGAGAGGGGAGGACGGTTTGGCAGGCTGTGAGCAAAGCTGACAACAGCCTCTCCTGTGAAACTGCTGGGTTCCCTGCTGGGGTGGTGCACAGCTGGCAGTAATAGATGCCTTGGCCAAAGCCATAAAAGGAACTGTGCAATTGTAGTGACTGGCTGGGCTGCGCAGAGTCCCAGAGAGGAAGCAGTAGTCATACTCTTCATGAAACATTCAAGGGCAGAGGCGGCCTTGTTCCCAAACCGGAGAATTCCATTGAATGCCATTTCCATCAGGGAGGACTGGAAATTGCTCAAGAACCCAGATGATCACAACTACGGATGCGGACAAATGGCAATGTACAAGTTACTTACCTATGGTAGCAATATATCTGGTAGAGACATATTCTAGTTGCAGATTCCTTACCTTACAATTTTCCCCCAGGCATGAGACTTATACCCTTGCGCGGTGTTAGGTGGTGTTGGTCAACTCCACTGGCGTCGTAGTCGCCATGATGACGTCAGGAGTAGCACATAGACATCACCTCAGCGAAGTGACGTCAGTTATTTTCTTTCCGCAACATGCACTGATCCAGAGAGAACTACCCTAGGTAAATTTTTTGCCGACTTCGACTTTTTTGTCTGCTTTTTGTGACTCAACAGAATCGGTGGTGACCAAGCCATAATACATTTTGAACTTGGCTGCATCATGATCACCTGAATCACTGCGAAAGGAGAGGGCAAAGGTCTTCCTGTACACCAGGGCAGGGAGGATTTGTGCGGCTGAGTTCCCAAGGGCATGAGTGTAACCGCCCAACAAACAGGAGGCATTGGCCGATCACAGTGTCTAACTGGCTCATAAGAAGAGGTAGTTTCTAAATGTCTCCACTGGCTTTGATTCAGTCAGGGACAGTGGTAGGAAAAGTGTTGGGGCTGGTGGAAACCTGCACCACGAGGCTCTCTGGGGAAGGGTGCTGTGACAAAATGGCGAGGTCGAAGGCAGGGCGAAGGCATCTGGCTATTTGTTTTTTTAACCGGGTTTAGGGAAAGGAGGCAAGGGGGAGGGGATTGGCAGACAGAACAAGGCTTGGCCCGAGCTCCTGAGAGGGTATCTGTCAAGTCCTCACTGAAAGAGGAGGGGTATAGAAGTCACCTGTTTAGTTTGTAGGACTTCAGTCAGCACGTTGGTTATCACCACCAGTGGGGGGAGCTGCAGGTCAAGAATTTCAGCTGTCCTACTCATAATCATAGCGTAGGAAGCAGATTCTTCTGTGGCTGGGCCCAGAGTTCAGAAAAGAGTTGTCTTTGGGGAGATACCTAGCCTACTAGCCTTCAACAAGTTTTCATACCAATTGTCCTTGGCATAGGGATGAGCAAACTCATCCACTTAGTCACTGTAAGACTCGGTGCCAAAGAAGGAATGCAATGAATGTTGCCTACTTTGTGAAACTTCAACTGGTTGGATTCAGGTGCGGCACTGGTCACAGTCAGACCAGCATCGACTCTGCATCAGAGAGGACAAACACAGCCATCTCCTTGGGGGAAAGGTGGTCAAGGTTTTCGTAGCTCTACACCAGACACTGCAGGCATATGTGGTGGGGATCTCTCACAGACAATTGCTTGCGGCAGCCTTTACAGGTTTTAGAACCTGTTGTGTTAGGGGGCGACATCCCTTTCACACTGCAAACATTTTTTGAGTGAAGAAAAATCGAAGTAAGAGTCTCAGAGATAAATAAAAAACAGCTCCGGATCCACATCTGGTGGCGCAGAAAGAAAGGACCTGACGTCATTGCACAGGAGTAGCTTCTCTATAGGAGTGGCACCTATATTATTTATCAAGCAGTACATTTCTTAGGCCCTGGAGGTCGCTTTGCTGTTCTTGAAATGTCCCAGCAATCTATTTGCTTTTTCTGCCAAGAAATGTTGGTCTTCAGTCAAAACCAGCTTTGCATGGATGTCTTTGGAAGAGCCCTTGTATCCTGTCCACACATAGTGATTGATGGCACCTTCCATGTCCCTGAAGTAGGATATAAGGTTCAGTGTGCTCTATTCTACTTGTATGGACTACTTGATAGCATTAATGACACCTTAAAGCACAGGCCTGTAGGCCTCTCACATTTGATTGAGGAGGCTGGGACACAGTTGGCAATTGTAAGGCATTCTAATACCCAAAGTTCAAGGAAATATCTTACCAATAATAATTTGCAGTTGTGTCCTAAAAGGCTGGACTTCATGACTGTAACAAAATATCTCTTTGAAGGGCATTCAATGTGTTCGACTATCTGTCAGGGCCCTAGACAATGGAAAAGGATTTAAACTGAAATTTCTCAAATTTTGCTTGTACAACCAGGCTTTCTGGAGTCGGGTTAAAGGACAGAAAGGATGGCTCTGAGCAGTACAGATTACGTTTCTTGGATGCACACTGAATTACAGGGGAAGACTGGTTTATCCCAAGCTTCAATGAAGAGCAAAGTAAGACTGAAAATAGGAATCTCTGCCAGGATCTCTGAAAATGGGGTGGACGGAATTTGCTCTGTAAGCACATGCTCTCCAAAGATTCGGCTGCTTGCTGAATGCCAGTGGAAGTATATATCGAATTGTTTAGCAGAAATTTGGGAAATTCCCCCCTAGCAAAGTGTTCAAACCACTTGTGCTCCAGAGATAAGCTAGTAGGCCGCTTTAAGTTTACATAAGAACAACAAATTGTCACATTCTGGTATTGCAATGGATCGTAGAGAAAGAGGTTGCGTTTCCTCGAAAAGGATTTTTGCTTTGACATTTTGGACTCTGATTTTAACATCAACTGCTAGAAATACAGGGGATTACATTTTTGGGCAGCACTAAGAATAAGATTCATCTTCAAAATTGATTTAGTTGGTGCTGGAAATGAACAGAGGCTGGAACTGAAAAAAGCAGTCAGCGATGATATGTGAGGGATTACAATGGCAACTGAAGCCTAAGCAATGGGCTTTGATCATCTCAAAGGCGAGATGGAGGCTATTGGTCTTTGAGTCAAAGCTGTTGATGTCTCAAAAGGAGCTGATGTGCTAGCCGGTGACGAAAGACCCATGATGACCGGTATGAACGCATTTGAGGAATTCTACTTAAAGTTAGCAAGCAATTCAAGGGTTTCGTGCAAGCTTGTACGTTACAGGCTCTTCTTATGGTTCTTGCTCTATCTGTGAAAGGAGGAAGAAGAAAGTTATAGTCTGCTGTGATGTCATCAGAGGAACGGTTCTTAGTGTAATTTCAAGGAAGTTTAAGACTTCTCCGAGAGATGCAAGGCTGAGTTTAGCTTCCCACTCACTGACAGATGTTTGATTCATTATCATGCACAACTCATGAGACAACGCCTTAAGTGACAGGTCCAAGCACAAGAAAATGTATCTGAGAGGTTTGGTCACGCACATCTGCTCCATGCATTTGCTGTGTGAATTGTAGCCTGTGGTCTTGTAGGGAATGGATCGTAGGGAAGGGTAAGAAATCTCAAGGTTTCCTAATAATTTGTAAAAGTGGGAGGTTAGGAAGAAAATATGAGATGCTAAACCGGAGAGGTAGGATAAACATGAAAGTGATAATGGAAGCATACAGGACTCCGATGCATTTTGAGTCACATTCAAAATAAGTGGCAGTGAAGAAAATCTGAAATAAAATTTTAGAAAAAAAGTTAAAATAAAAATACATTAAATGTTAATCAAAACAGCTATGTTCTTGATAAAGTGTTAACCAAGGTAAAAGAAGGGTACGATTTTGGCTAGACTGCCTTGTCATCATAGCTTCCCAAAACATTTACTTTGCAATAAAAAAATTGAAATGTGTCGTTATGTTCATGAAATAATTTGTAAAACCTATAAAATCAGCAGATCAGGATTCTGCAGTGTAAATAGAAATGGTAACTGCAGCTGCAGCACAGGCTGACAAAGGAGGCACAGCAGACATGATGAGGGAATTTATGCTGAGGGAATCTAGCAGCAGGAGGCAATAGTTACATCTGAACTGGGGCAGCAGTGGAACCGTGCTGTTTAGAGCTTCTCAGGGGACCTCGGTTAGAAGTCTTTTGAAACACTTTTTATTTCACAATTCTAATTTGATGATTTATTATTTTAATTTCACACAAATTACTATGAAACAATAAACAGATTCATCCACATTTGAGTCTGGTGGTCCTTTTCTACAGTCATAGGCCATAGCTAGATTGAAATATCACAAAAGGACATATACACCAACTCAATTACAACCCAGCACAACATCTTACATTGAGACCACAACGTAAAGGTTTACCTTGGGATCCTTTGTTGCTCCCAGTGTCATTGCCAGGTGGGTGAGCAACCTTAAGAGAATGAAAGCCACTGGGGTAATGTCTCGGTCTGGGGACACAACAACCTCTCTGTTTCTGGAGTCTCCCAATATGTGACCAGTTCGTGTGCGATCTTCCACCTGCCTGTATCAGACAAAAGTTAAAAACGTAATGATGTTTGGCTCGTTGTTGAGGTTTCAAAAGATCATGTTCACGGATACAAAAATGTACAGAAGTAGTAAATCCACGTCCTTAGTTTAACTAAATATCTGGCAATTAACTCTATTCAATGCATTCTAATAGTAACCTACAGCGTCATTTGCTCAATCTATATTGCGTGCTACACAACCTGCAATCCACCTGAAACCTGACCTGCATTTCCTAATGAGACAAATAAGTTACTTACCTTTAGAAACGCTCTTTCTGTGGATCCTCTGCCTAACCACCAGGAGCCAGACTCAGTCTGGAGAATATTTTCAGCAATTATCTTGTGCGTCAGTAGATTGTGTTGTGTTGGTCTGTGTTTGGTCTGTTCTTCCCCGGATGTGACATCAGGGTTCCAAAATAGCCAGCCCCTTGCACGCGCACATCAGTTTCTTTCTGTTATATGCATGCGCCATCAGAATCAGAGCCTCAACAATTAGACTGTGTAAGTTTGAAGATCTATAGACTAAAATCTTATTAGTATGGACTAGATGAGTCCATTCTACAGAACGGTGAGGTGGGTTGGTCAGTGAGGAATCTTCAGTTAGATAGAAAAAGCTTTGCCAAAGGTAAGTAACTTGTTCTCCTGATTGACACTTCTAACCGAAGATCCTCACCTTGTGAATAGAAACCAAAACAGTACCTCCCCATGTGGTGGTTCTATGGGATGGCTCAGACGACACAATTCCATATAACAGTATATAATAGAAGCCATGTGACCTGGCTATCCAAGTACTAGTCCTTTGTGAACCTATGGACTGACAACCAGGAACCAGCCCAGCAAATGTCTAAGTTTGGCACACTGGGCACTAATGAGGTGGTGGCAGCCTTTGCTCTGATGGAATGAACTCGCAGAAACTTCTGGGGGCTATTCTGGGAAGAAGGTGGTGTATGGCTGCTGAATAGACAGTGATTGTAATTCACTTACATGAAGGACAGACATGATCACTATGAGGGATATTGTCTTCAGGGTAAGCAGACACAGAAATAAGTTGTGCATTGGTTCAAGCAAGGCACACATGGAAGTAATCTCAAAAGGCATTGGCTTGAACCCATGGGTCACCCTTTTAAAAAACATGCATCACAACAGGTGAATTGAATAAAGATGGCTGATCAGATAAACATAGGAAGGCTTGCTGGGCTAGCGAAAGACAAAACAACAGTATGTCGCACAACTGTGCCTGTAGAAGCTGGATATTTTGGGAGGAACACCAGACAACAAACTTCTACCACATAAACTGTTTTAGTGGCAGGATGCCTGGCTGCCATTTACTACTTCAGGAAGAAGATCAAACACCATCAACTGTCGCCACTCAACTGGACAAGCACGGAGGTGGAGGTTATGAAGGCTTGGGTGCACGACCCTGTTCTACTGATGCAACATGAGGTCCTCCAGCAGGGGCAGCCGGATCGGAGGATAGATGCTCATAGCACTCCAAACAATCAATTTGACCAATTTGAACCTAGCCATATGCAAATCAGTCAGGGGCCTGCTACAATAGGAATAGTCCAGCCCAAACTGCCAGACCGGGACCTCACAGAACTGGAATATAATTAATACAAGACTGGTTTCACCCTGATTGGGGCTCGCCAGTCAGGTGCAGCTAGGTTCCAGTGGCACAGTGTGCACAGGACCCATGTATGGCCATATTCTTGGTCATTTCGGGCATTACATCAAACATACAAAAGGCGATGGGAGGAATGCTTCCAATAAGTTTAATCACTGGCAATTGCTCAGGTAGCATTCCTACCCATCGTTCTTTACCCACCAAGCCCCTTTAGTTGCCATCAACTTTTATGTGTTTGATGTAACTTTCTTTATAACTGTGGCAAAGTAAGCAGGTTCCTCTGTAGCCATAGCCGGTGTAGCTGAATGAGGGTCAGTGACAGGGGATGTATCAAGCCCACTGGCATCATGCATGTCAAAGAATAGGTTCTCATCGTCATGGATATGGCTTTCGTTATAATCATCAGGGTCTGGCATTTCATATAGGTGCAGTAATATCTCGGAATCAGAACAAGGATGTTGTTGGGGTGGTTGCAACCTTGGTTGAGGCCATGCAGCTGGCCCTCAAAGTCTGAAAGGACTATCTGCTTCCTTTCAGTGTATTCGACACTCAGGGTTGCGGCATGGGTCGTGGCACCATAAACGATATTGGGTTTGGTGCCATGCCTGAAGTCAGGACAGACTCTGAGATGAGGCTGAGAGGCATAGTCAGCTTCAGGGATGATTCCCCAGGTGTTAAACTGACTAGAGGCCACTTCTGATTTTTAAGGCCCAAAGGCACTCTACAGGGATCTGTTGAGGTACCAAATATTGTGGCAATCGCTGTCTGGAGTTTGGAGAGTTGCTGTGGCATCACCCATTGCCCAAGAAGTCGGAGAGCATCAGGACAAAAGCCGGAGGCAGTTCAGAGGTCTGGGTCCGAGGTCGCAGCTTGGCGGCACCCAGGACGCAGCATGACTCGTGATAGGAGTGGCGGGATAAAAGGGAGCCATGCATTGACCTCTTGTGTTTTTCTGACTTCTACTTACTAGAAGTCAGGGCCCTTTTCATCTTCCGATCTTGCGATGTACAGTTTGGGTTCACGGTACTGAATGGCTTTGGGCTCATCTTTACACACCACAACTTCAAATCATGTTTGAGGCCTGAACCCCAGAGACAGACCTGTAGGGGTCCATCACTCACATCTGTTTAGGTAGTCCTAGTGCAGCCTAAAACCCATTGTTTTCGAAATGGACATGTCCCTTCCACACTGGAAACATTTTTTTTTATGAAGTCTGTCAAGATTGGCAGAATTTGAGGGAGAGAACTCCGGATCCACATTGGAAGGTGCAGAAAAAAGGAACTGACGTAGTGCACAGAGGCGTCAGCTACGCAGGGCCTTGATGTCACAACTGAGGAGGGATTGACCCAGTGGAGAGCTGCATGACGAAACCTACTGAGGCAAGGGAACTGCTGATAGAACTCTCTGGATCCCTTCTGGCACCTGGGGATATTCACAAAGTGGGGAATCTGCAGTTAGAAGTACCCATCAGAATAAATGCACCTTAATAATGACCTTCAAAACTGTGAATTCAGAACTGAGACCAACAAATAGCTTTGCCAGGACAATTAAGTCCTTACTCATAGAATTCAAGTTTATCTAGTCCTGAAAACATCACTGAGCTTACTAACTCATGTCAACCTTATTTCCATTATCCTATGGTACATTCTTAGTGAGATTACATCAATGCACTCTCAACTACTGCAGCATAGTTGTTTTAAGGCCAGTGGCAACAACATTCCATTGAATCGACAGGAGACAGAGGCGCCGCGTGTTGATATGAACGCGGCCCTCTGATTATTTGATTTATTTCGATAGTTGCTTTACCCGCCATGGTGCTTCAGTATTCAACAAACTTTTGTTATGGACTAATAAGGATACCCAGATTAATTTGATGAGTTGGATCTACTAGCTTTTTAATGAAACTTTATAGAAGCCCTGATGAAGTCTTTGAGAGTGATTATCTCATAGGACGAAACACGTGTTGGCTGTTGTTGTAATTAAGATTTTGGTTCCAAGGACGGTTATTCTATCTTGATGGACTTTGTATCTCAAGATTAAATTGAGTGATGTTTCTCACGAATCCCGATCCGACTAATAATTTGCTACTATTTGCACGAAACGACAAGTTTGGACTATAAACATATATGAAAGATCTAGTTTTGATTCATGAGTGCCCTGACATCTGTTTTTCATTATTCGGTTTCCTTTGGAAACACTAGAGGAGAGAGGAAGATCCTCTTGCTGGGAGCACCTTGCTTGAATTTTGTTTCACTCTTGATGTGATGACTAACTGTGAGCGCTGTTTTCCTATGATTGTCTTCCCAATTGCTTTCGCAATGGCAACAACCTGTCAAAACATATTGTGGTTTAGGTTTTAAGATATATTTCACATTTACAAAGAACAACATTAACTAACTTTCTTCTAGGGATCGGTGTCAAGAGAAAATTGTGAGAATACACTAGGGTGTTGAGACAGTTAACTAGAACTCTAATGTTCACATGTACCTGTGTGAATATTATTGAGAGCTAGTTTACTCTTAAGTGTAACTTCCCCATCTTTCTAAATAATTACAAAGGATCTGAATTTGCTTCTATGCCCTGGAAATGACCACAGGAACTACCTGCATCCCTTTTATTTGTCTATTTCAAGCTTCCTAAAATAGCAATGAAGGAACATTAACGTGTCTGGAACATGGGTCTCTGTAATGAAGTCGTCATTAAATTTATAACCATTGAATGTTTTTGGCTATGTGAAAGATCCCACTACACCTGCAAAATGGAGAGAACAAAAACTTCAAAAAGCCCCAAAATGTCCCATGTAAATGCTACATCTGCATTCCATATAAATAAAATAGAAATATAAATCACAAAATGAAAACTTATTTAAAACAGATTTACTGCAGAAAACAGTCCTCAATTTCTCCTTTTTTGATAGAGAAAATTAAAGGGGAAATGTTCCCACAGACATTAAGCTCTGAAAAGAGGAACAGCTGTGCTACTTCTGTAAAGCAGCTCAAATATCATCATAACCCCAGCATGAGCCACACTGAAAGCATCCTTTCAGTCTCAGTTAATTTTGATGGGCCGTAGAAGGCGACAGCAAGTGACAGAATCTTACATCAACACTGGTGCTTCCATTCCTGTAGCTGAAGCAGAGAGGGAGGGCTGTTTATGACTTTCATTAAGATACTCACGATTACGATCTAGTGTTACAGGTAATTAAATGTTTCTTCTACATTATGGGATCTCTATTAATATTCATAAACACTGAACACAAAAGTAATTTCATCTGTTCCTAAAGGTGGCAGGAAAGCCAAAATAGAGAAAGTGAGGAAAACCTACCAATATCACACCGTAATGCATATATTTTCAGAATTCTGAAGACATTTGTCGTCAGCCTAGTAGCTCAGAACAGGGAAGAGTAATCCAAATAACTCATGGTTCCATATACCACTTAATTTTCCCCTTTATTACAGTAACTGAAGGTCTTTAAATGCAAACGTTTTGAGAAATCTCAGGATTCTTACTTTGCGAAATCTGATAACATGCTTTTGAAAATAACAGTGATGTTAAAAAGCATAAATAACCCAAATCCCTAACTTAGATTGCCCATGTACTATACATCTTGTGGAAAAAAGAATATTTCACTTAAATCTCTTTGATGTGTTTTTCCTCCCAGTAATATTTTCTACACTCAGTAAGTGGCCAGTCTCCGTTCCTTGCTGCTGAGAGAAAGGAGAAGAGCTTTGGATGGGTGGATGACTTTCAAAGTCATTCTCTGTCAACTTTTGACAACAGACTCCTGTTAAAACACAAATAAAACCATAAAGAAAGAGGCCTAAATAGGTTTTGTGGAGGCATCAAAGATGAGCAAGATTTGTTCAGCAAAGGTTTAATGCCGATGTGTAAACAATGCTGATCAAAACAGGACGTAGCCAGGGATAATACTTTGCTAAAATACAGCGTTATATTGGATCCTCACCTAGGATTACATCACATAGACACTGTAGGAAGAAAAAGCCTAGCAGGGTCCATTTTATGGAATTGACATGGCTAAGGCAAAAATATTTATACACAAATCATCTTTTTAACATTTATACCTAATATCTAATTTCAGTAGTTAATTCAATTTGTTTTGCTGATGAGAATTTCGCATGGAAGGATGTATATCTAGGCCAAGATATGGTAACTGCAAACGCAGTTTTAAGTTACTTTCTGAAAATGACTCGCTTGTACAGATTAGGCCCTACTTACAGCTGATCTAGCCAATATGTAAAGCAGGCTTTATAAGAATTAGAAGTGGTAGTTGTCTGTAGCAGCATTAGTAAATTTAAGCTGTCCATAATTACTTAGGATCAGTGCTAACCAAAATGTGGGAGAACATCACAGGAAAACAAACAGCTTTTGTGGACAGTTGGTTTTCCACCCTGGACGTGACTTATGACGTTTTGCTTTCTGTAATTGTTGATATTAAATGGAAGAGGAACTGTTAAAAAGTTGGGAATCAATTGAGCAAGTGAACTTTGTAGGTATGGTTCAGGGACCGCTGTAACAAACACTGCAGGACAACTGGTAATGAATGGAGCTCCCATCACCTACAATTCAGAGCAGAACAAACTAGGAGAGACAAAGAAAAAGATTGGTGACCCTGAACACATACTTGAGTCTGAAGAGATGTTGTCTACGGAATCTCTTGAGACAATTATAATTAACTGATGAGCAGCTTTATACTTGTGGAGTGACATTACATATTGTAATTGATGTTTAACAAGAACACATTCATATTCAAGAATTGACATTTCTATCATCAATTGTGCATTAAACAGGTTTCATAACATACAGTTTGCACTCTGCTTACATAGTGTGCTTATTAACAATATATACATTTAATAAAAAAATAAAAAAACAATGCACAGAAACAGCTCACAAAAAAAATTAAATATTAATAGTGCTTATAGTTTGGCAGTTTAAAAGAAACAAGTTTAAACTTACTGAATCATTTGAAATCCCGCTTCTGGTTTATGGCCAACACCTCCAATCGTAGCTCCACAGTCGAGACACCGTGAAACTTGCATTGGTTGTCCACACTGCCATAGAGATAACAGCAGAGGTTAAAACACCAAGAGAGCCCAGGCTTGGTTAAAATGGGTTAAAGCTGAGTGGGGGCAGACAGCCATTTTTACATTAAAGCGCTACTATGAAACAGCACTAAAAGATACAAAAACCTAGAAATTAACAGCAAAGAAATACATAATCTATGTTTGTTTATGATTTTCTGTACAAATATCTGCAGCTACAATCTTTTCTTCTTCATTTCTCCACAGGAAAACATTTTCTGTGTGGAGAAGCACATCCCCCTATATCCTACTGATGTTTGAAGGGTATTCCTTTTTCCCTCCTACAAGAAAACACAGGTACTCCAATAATTTGCTGTAGTAACTCAGCAGGATTTTACAAGCCATGCCATATATGTTTGTGAACAAACATACCAGTTTGTAGGTGTATTGTTAGTTTTGCTTCTCCATATTCTCCATGTTAATTGTATTTCCCCATGTCCCACAACCACCCCAAATAACCACTTCTCCCCTAACTATAAAGAAATTATGGTGGAAAACATACCTTTAGAGATGACCTCTGTAACTAAAAGCATTAAGTGTTTTATTTTGCTCTAACTAAATTACACGTAGAAGTGCAAAAGAGCCTTTGTAATTCTGGCCATAAAGAGCTATGTAAATTAAAAGAAAAGGTTCTTTATAGAACCATAATTACGTCTTGTTGAATAAAGAGGCTTCATGTAACAATATTATGTTGCTTAGTCGTTAGTCTGCATCACCACAGCAATGCAATTAACAAAGTTTACCATCACCAAACTGAAATATTCATTTTAATGATCTTGGAAGTATGAAAGGTTGAGATGGGCCAACCAAGATTCAAGCAGGTGATCTGCAAGTTCCACAAAGATCTCATTAGTAAGAGTCTCAATATACTCTTGCTGCCTAACGAGCACTCACACACAATAGTATGGCACTGCATGATGTCATGAAAAAACTTGATTGACATGTAAAAACAAGTAATGGCAAAGCCAACGGGTCTACCACTGGCAGACTTGTGTTTTTATTGCAACATGTGCCACAATAAAATAAAAAACTATCTGCAACCTAAACATGGCCAAACGGCCATACACTTGCAATAAAAATGTTCATTAAAAAAATAATAACTGATTTGGCTATTTTACTTGCATTGTTTTAATGACCAATCTTTCAGTTGCTTCACACATTTTATTTTTACTAGTCTCTGTGAAAGTGACAAGAGAAATCACCACCTAACCAAACACTCAAATCGCAGGCAGCTACAATGGTACAATTTAACTTAAACTCTTCATAATAGTCTAACTTAAATAGTAGACAGAAAATAAATCACTGTTTTACCCACAACCCCATGCTGTATGCTGCATGGTGCAGTGGGGAAATAGAATGTGAATATCAATTGAACAGACCAAAAGATGAAGTGTGCTGACAGAAAGCCCAGTTTTGAATGTGTATTATATATGATCTTTTTTTTTTCCGAAACGTTATAGTATCGTGAGCCCTAAATAGGATAACTATTTTAGGCATACATCACTGAAACAAAAGGTTAGTTACCTTCCATGTTGCTCTTTCAGCTGGACACTCAAATCATAGATTCCTCACCATTTGAATGTCCCTAGGCACCAGAATGAAGCCCAAGAAATTTAACAGCAGTGCTCCCGCACACTATTATGTAGCGTCATCCAACTGCTGATTAGCTGCGCACTGCCTCAGAAGTGACAGAGAAATCTGCATGCAATTGCTGCCCCTGCATGCTGATAGCTTCTAGTCTTTTCCCCTTTCCATGTCCTCAGGCATGGTGCGTAGAAGAACATCTGGTGACTGTGTGCAAATCTCTCACTTGGCATATTTTTAGATATTTTACAAGAGGACATTACTTAGAATGAGGAAGTGGGGGGGGCGAGGGGGGCAGTGAGTAATCTGCTGCTAGAGTATCCACCAAAAAGAGC
This sequence comes from Pleurodeles waltl, assembly GCF_031143425.1. Classification (NCBI taxonomy): domain Eukaryota; kingdom Metazoa; phylum Chordata; class Amphibia; order Caudata; family Salamandridae; genus Pleurodeles; species Pleurodeles waltl. Next base: position 969,247,773 of record NC_090446.1, on the reverse strand, counting down.
TTTAGTGAAAGTAACTTGTTCTTCCAATAGATACTTGTAACCAAAGCTTCCTCACCTTTAGAATAGCCACAAAAGAAGTACCTCCTAAAGGCTGAAGACTAGAAAGTGGACTGAAACCAATAAGTCCTGCAGGACTGAGTGAGCAAAGGGACTTTCTTGTCAGACCTAGCTGGCAAGGCAGTATTGCTTTGTGAACATATGTACAGATGCCAAAATAGGCACTCCTCATGCCAATGCTGTTGCAAAAGGCTTGGCCTTGGTGAAATGGCCTGTAAGGCCCTCAGGGGGGTTGCTTTTTGGCCAGTGTGTAACAGATCTTAATGCAGAGGACTATCTACCTTTTTATATCGCCCTGCCCTTCTTTGCACATGAGAAGACAACTAACAGCTGATCATCTAACTGATGATTTTTTGTCTGTGAATCTCAATGCTTTCTTTGGATCATGGTAATAGAGCTTCTTATTCTGTTTCGAGGCATGAGGCAGAGCGAAGAATGGAGGAATGGTGATTCATTGGCCAACACAAAAGGGCGTAAAAACATTAAGGCGGCTCGGATCCCCAACTTCTACTAGTCCATGAAGATAGAAGTGTAGGGCGGTTGTAGAGGCAGTGCCTGCAGTTCGTTTGCAAGTTATGCTGATGCAATATTTATAAGGAAGACTGTTTTCAGTGTCAACTGCCTTAACGAATAGCTGCACATATGATCAAAGGGTGTGTACATAAGGAATGTCAAGATCAAGCTAAGGTCTACTTGGGTCATCACAAATGGTCTGAAAGGAAACCCTGCCCTCTTGTTGTTCATTAGCCCCGTATATACATGCCACCATTATTTTGTACTCATGTATGTCTATTTGTAATGAGATAAGCCTACCACTCCTCTCCGCATGGGTACCCAATACTTTTCCAGGGAAATGTGTAGCTAATAATATCATCACCCCTCCCTGCTTTCCCGGTCCCGAGGAGTGAACCTGGCAGTCGAACTAGTGGGATTTCAGCCTCTTCCAGTCCGCTTGTAGCGTCTTTTGTAGCAAGCACATGTCACATTTAGATTCCCTAAGATATGAGAGGAGGGCTCGCCTCTTCACAGGAGCATTAAGGCCTCAAACATTGAGGCTAATTACTTCAAAAGACGTGTGTATGTGGGGGTGTCTAGCACGTGTGTGCGCTGGGTGTCTGGCCCATGGTTAATGGAAGCAGTGATCAGCAGCGTTCTTGCCAGAATCCAACAATAAGATGCGGCTTGGATAACTAACATAACAATAAACAATACAAACCAAGGAACAAACACCAAATTAGCTCCCGGCCTGGGAACTACACAATGTACCATTGCATTCCGCTTGTGGAGGCTCCGCCGTCATCTCCTCTGTCCACCTGCACCATTCATAAGTGTCTGTGTAAGTCCATCCAGGAAGCCCGGTCTTCGGCTGTGTGGGGCGTTTAGGGTATTCACTCCTTCTGCCCTGTAGGTCCCTTCCAGGGGTGTGGGCTTCAATTGACAAGGGGGTGGCCCGTCGGCCCAAACCATCCAGCGTTAGAGGTATCCCTTTCAGTGCATCAGAGGTTGTGTAGGCATTTTACTGTGTGGCCCTTCCGGTGTCCAAGTGCTCTTCAGGAGGGCTCACTCACTTTCCTATCTGTTCCCTCTCAGATGGGCTCTCCTCTAGCCCCATTGCTATTGCTAGGTTCTAACCAGGGTCCGCTCCCTCAGTTCAGCTCAATTCAGTTCCCTCCCGGGCAGGCCTGTGCTAACCGTAATGCAGAGCTGTTGCATGCGTACTGCGATGCAAGACATCAGGTGTCTCACACTTCGTCCTCTGGCATTGCTTCTCAGTTATGAGCTTCTTCGGCGCTCCACGCCACCAGAACAAGGGGTGTGGAGGGGCCCAGCAAGTCCTGATGCACCAACATATGGGCCTCCACGCGGGACCCACAGTCTTCAGTGAATCAGGTGGTCTTCAATCTCTTGGGAGGCCACCAGTCAACTAAGCGACTTGCGGTGGAAATCCTTCCGCCAACCACCCCACCACCTGCACCTCTCTGCGGTCACACCGGGCCCAGGTCGTGTCCTCTGCGGTGCGCGCTCTCCCTCCTCTCCTTTTTTATGCGAGCAACCAGGCCAACTGGCAGTTCATCGCCGGCAGTTCCCTCTCACCACAGCTGTCACTAGGGAGGGGGGGGCAGACAGAGGCTCCTGCTGCCACCAGAAAAGGGGGCCTCAGTAAGGTTCCTTCGCCCCCACCGAAGCCCGCTCGTCTGCTCTGCTCCCCTGCGCTTCACGCGGCCGCCATCTTGGTTGGGGCCGCATCTCCCAGCTCGCTGCTCCACGGATTCCTCTCTGCCAATGAGGAACTCCCTTCAGCTCACGGAGCCCCGGACTTCGCTCTGGTGGTGCAGGGGATGGTCTAGGTGGCACCAGCTGCTCATGGCCTGATTATGACAGAGGAGCTCCACAATGGTGCTCCAACCTTGCGGCCATCTTGGCTCTGCCCCTTGAACTACTGTTTTAATGTTTGAAATTTTACTCATACTAATTGCTCGGGGGTCCCCAGCTTCCAGTAATGATTCAGTGGGGGTCCTCAGGAGTCAAAAGGGTGGGAACCACTGGTCTACTCTGTTACAGATAAATCACTGCCAGAAAGGCAGCACATTAGTGAAAAGCACAGCAGTTGCTTGAAGCAGCTGCATTATTCTTCAGCGTGCTTTACAAAGTGGACAGAGATCCCTGGAGCAGTGAGTGACTGCACTAAGCTGCAAGTGGATGTTTAGAAGGGAGGTATTTCACTCATTCAAAGGTCACTCTTGGAGTTGGGGGAAAACTGACTTAGCTTCCTCTCTTCTCACTGCACACCTATACGCCTCTGTACAGCCTCTTTGCCTCTGCATCAGCAGAGACAGAGTGATTCCTTCTTCATTTGGATGGAGCCATAGCCCCATAGAGCAAATGCTTGCCCTTTCAATACTGTGATTATAAATATGCGTGATGGCACTCTTTATGCACCAGCATTATCTGTATTACAAAAGGGGCTGCACACTCATCTACAGGCCCTTCAGTATTATCAAAGTGCCGCGGGAAAGCATAATGAGGGAACGCACATCCCTTGCACCATATACATACAGTCCACAGTGTCATGTCCCTCTGAGAAAAAGGTTTCTGTTAGGATCACTGTCTAAGGTAGCTAAGTGAATATGTAGTCTTGTGCAGTGTAATGCTGTGTGGGGCACGGGCTTCCTGGTAATATATGGGTTATATGAGAGAGAGAGAGAAATAGTGTGAGTATGTTTGTAGAGGGCTTGGAAGCAAAAATAATAATATTTTGAATGGTAATGTTAACAGTCTGTGCAAGAACACCATATTATCTTCAGATATTTTTAAAGCTGGAAATTGACATTAGTCAGACAGGTAAAAAACAGAAATTAAATTTTCAGTTTTCCAAGAGGCTGTCGGACTACAAGCAATGACTGGAGCTGCAAAACGACCCAGCCTCACATCAATCAGCCTTAGAAAGAAATAAAAATACAATATTTGCCTGCTTTCCATGTGCTTGTGTGACAGATGGGCAGTTAAGCTGTGCAGCAGCCCACCTCTTTTACTCCCCCAATAGAAAACAATTGGAGGAGAAGGTGTAAAGAGCACCAAGGATTTCAGTGGAGCAGACACAAGGACTGAATGTAAGAGGGACATGCTGAAGTACCACTATCTGGCTGCAAAACTCACACCTTCCTGAAATTTACAGGGATACTTACATTGCTTGGCATATAAAGAGTTGGGGAATTCTTATCACCATTAAGTCAATACAATGGCCATGAGGCTGAAAATATATATGTAGATTTTAGGTAGGGACAAAACTACTCTAGATGTGAAATGTTTGAGATATTTACCTTGTTTTATATAATGCAGGTAAAATGTGCCCTGTATTTTTAGCATTTCAAAAATGTACTTCTTTTAAGTATGTAATTCAACTATGTGTATATCTTTTCAATATGCTTTAAAGAACAACTTACTTATCTTCGGTAATGCCTTATCTGGTAAGGACATATTCTAGTTGAAGATTGCTCACCTTTAAATTTCTCCACAGGAGTCAGACTGGATCTGGAAGATTTTTGTAAGCAGTACCTCTGCTAGCAGTTAGGTGGCTTTGATCGACTCTGCATCCATCGTCGGCATCATCCACGCAGGACATGACTTTCCTGGTCCTATAGAGGCACCACCCCGGCACACTGATGGCAAAAAGCAGACTGAGGAGGGTGAGGGGCTGCTACGAGGCCAAGGACCTGGCCATAGCAAGAGAATCCTTGAAACGCTCGAGCACTGAGTCTGCTTTTTCTCCGAAGAGATGGCTGCCATCAAATGTTATTCCCATATGATTGGCTTGGACATCCCCTGAAAAGCCAGAAGTCCTCAACCAGGCGTGGCACCACGGGGCCACTGTCAATGGCACTGGTCTGCCCAGTGAGTCTGTCGTGTCCAGTCCACATCAGATCATGAACTTTGCTGCGTCTCTACTATCAGCAACTGCTTGGAAAAGAACAGTCAGGGCCTCCTCCGGGGCATGTGGCAGCACTTGCACAACCGCATCCCACAGCGTATGGGAATAACAGCCCAAAAGGCATGCGCTGTTCACAGACCAAAATGCCAGGTTGGCGGAAGAAAACATCTTCTTCCCAAGTGTGGCGAGGAGAAGGCAAAACACGCTTCAACTTCTTTTTCTTATGCTTACCCAAACATTCAGAGGACTTAGAGCGGGACGAATATGACTTTGGCCCATTCAACGCGAGGAGATCTTTACCAGCACAGATCAGAGCGTCGGCTCGCCATTAGCTTTATGTACTGCTCCCTCAAAGTCTTCAGATTCATGGCCTGACACTTAGAGCACGACACAAGCTGAAGATCCAACACCAACTTCGCCAGACGACAAGAACCACAGGGCTTGAATCCGGTCTTCCAAGAGGACATCCTAGACGCACCAGGAGTACAGAGGCTCAATAAAATCTCAACAAAAAAGTTTTAAAAAAAAGCCAGTCACAAATTGACTGAGTGGTAGCTTTCTTCGGATCAGCCTTTGCTGGTGCAGAAATAAAAAAAACGATGTCAGCACGCCAGGGTGGTGCCTATATAGGACCCATGATGTCATATCTGGTGGGGATGATGCCGACAGTGGACGCAGAGCCGATCAACGCCACCTAATAGTGCGTAGGAGAATTACAAGGTAAGGAATCTGCAACTAGAAGTCTCATATCCATCATGTAAATATACTAACCAATTATTTTTCAATGACAAATTATTTTAATGTTGTTTGAATGCTTTTGCAATGAGGGTGTGTATGTGTGTGGGTGTGTATATGGAAAATGTCACTTACCCAGTTTACATCTGTTCGTGGTATGTAGTGCTGCAGATTCACATGCTATGCATATCTCTTCAGACATCTAGTGTTGGGCTCGGAGTGTTACAAGTTGTTTTTCTTTAAAGAAGTTTTTTCTGAGTCACGGGATCGAGTGACTCCTACTCTCGGTTACAATGCGCATGGGCATCAACTCCATTGTTGACTGCTTTCCCGCAAAGGGTGAAGGAAGGAGTGATAGAGTATAAGAATATAAAGAGATGTCCATGCAAATATAAATGTATTTACATATGTACAAATGAACAACTACAGGCTTCCGGGGAGGAGGGAGGGTGCATGTGAATCTGCAGCACTAAATGCCATGGACACACCTTTCTTTCTTTTAGAATGTGCCCTAGGTGGGATCAAAAGTTGTCGTTTTGCCTTAATGTAACATGTTTTTATACATCTAACAATCTATCTTGCTAATCCTTGTTTAGAGATAGGATTGCCTTTATGTGGTTGCTGAAAAGCAACAAAAAGTTTTTTTGTTTTCCTAAAATGTTTATTTCTATCTATATATTACATAAGAGCTCTTTTGAGGTTAAGAGTATGAAGGGCTCTTTCTGCAACTGAGTCAGGGTGTGGGAAGAAGACTGGCAATTCCACTGTTTGGTTGATGTGAAAAGGAGATACTACTTTTGGGAGAAATTTAGGATTTGTTCTAAGTACAACTTTACGGTTGTGTAATTGGGAAAAAGGTCCCTCAAGAGTGAACGCTTGTATTTCACTAACTCTTCGTAATGAGGTAATAGCTACAAGGAAGGCAACCTTCCATGTCAAAAATTGAATTTCACAAGATTGCATGCGTTCAAACGGTGGGCTCATGAGTCTGGTAAGTACAAAATATAGATTCCAAGAAGGAACAGGTGGTGTTCTAGGTGGAATAACGTGTTTTAATCCTTCCACGAAGGATTTAATAACAGGAATTCTAAACAGAGAAGTTTGTTGAATAGTTTGTAAGTATGCAGATATTGCACGAAGATTAATTTTGATGGATGAGAAAGCTAAATTTGTTCTTTTGCAAATGGAGTAGGTAACATACAAATCTTGTATTGATGTTGTAAGTGGATCAATTTTTTTAGATTAACGGTAGTAGACAAATCTTTTCCATTTGTTAGCATAACATTGTCTAGTGGTAGGTTTACGTGCTTGCTTGAGTACTTCCATACATTCTGATGGAAGGTCTAGGTATCCAAATTCTATGTCTTCAGGAGCCAAATCGCTAAATTGAGAGCACTGGGGTTTGGGTATCTGATTTGACCTTTGTTTTGTTTTAACAAATCTGGTCTGTTTGGGAGTTTGGAATGGGGTACTACAGACAGGTCTAGTAGTGTTGTGTACCAATGCTGACATGCCCATGTTGGAGCTATAAGTATCATGGTGAGAGATGCCTGGCGTAGTTTGCTGACTACAAATGGAAGGAGTGGGAGAGGGGGAAAAGCATAAGCGAATATCCCTGAACAATTGATCCATAGAGCATTACCCTTGGATAGGGGATGTGGGTGTCTGGATGCGAAGTTTTGGAATTTTGTGATTTCGTTTGTTGTGAATAGATCTATCTCTGGTGTTCCCCACTTTTGAAAGTACTTTTAAAGTACTTGGAAGTGAATCTCCCATTCGTGTGTCTGTTGGTGATTTCTGCTTAAGAGATCCGCCAGCTGATTGTGTATTCCTGGAATGTATTCTGCTAACAGAAGAATAAGATTGTGAATTGCCGATTTCCATATTGTCTGGGCTAGTAGAGTAGTTGAGATGAATGTGGCCCGCCTTGTTTTCTGAGGTAACACATGGTTGTCATGTTGTCTGTTTTTATCAGAACAACCTTGTGTTTGAGAAGGGGTTGAAATGCTTTTAGGGCAAGAAACACAGCTAGTAATTCCAAATGATTTATGTGAAATTCTTTCTGTTTGGAATCCTATTCCCCTTGAATGGTATGGTGGTGGAGATGAGCTCCCTAATCTATCACTGATGCATCTGTTGTTATTGTGGTCTGAAGCACAGGGTCTTGAAATTACTGCCCCTTCATTAGATTGCTGAGATTACACCATTGAAGGGACGTGTGAGTCTGGCGGTCTATCAACACTAGATCTTGCAATTGACCGTGTGCCTGACACCGTTGTTGTGAGAGGCATTGTTGTAAAAGCCTCAAGTTGAGGCTTGCATGTGGTACTATGGCTATGCAGGATGCCATCATTCCTAGAGTCTTCATGATAAATCTTACAATGTATTGTTGATTTGGCTGTATGTGTGGTATGAGATTTTGGAAAGCCTATATCCTTTGTGTATTTGGATATGCTAGGGTTTTTTGAGTATTGTGTAAAATTTCTTAATTTTATTAGTTAATCATCTAAATATGGAATGACGTGAATGTGTTGCCTTCTTAAGTAGGCTGCTATTACTGCTAGACATTTTGTGGATGTGCTTGGAGCTGTTGTTCTGCCGAATGGCAGAACTTTGAACTGGTAATGTGTTCCTGCTATGACAAACCTGAGGTATTTTCTGTGAGCTGGATGGATGGGTATATGGAAATAGGCATCTTTGAGGTCTAAAGCAGTCATGTAATCTTGTTTCTGTAATAGTGGAATGACATCCTGCAGAGCTACCATGTGAAAATGTTCTGACAGGATGTTTATGTTGAGAGGCCTGGGGTCTAGGCTAGGCCTTAGAGTGCCATCTTTTTGGGGGAATGAGGAAGTACAGTGAGTATACTCCTGTTCCTTACTGAGAGTGTGGGACCAATTATATTGTTTGTTTTAGTAGTAGAGATTGCATCTCCTGTCGCAACAGAACGTTGTGTTCTGGAGACAATTTGTGGTAACGTGGTGGATTGTTTGGAGGGGTGGAGAGCAATTCTAGGCAACAGCCATTGCAGATAATTGATAACACCCAATTGTATGTGGTGATATTTTGCCAATGAGAGTGGAATTGTTATAACTTCCCCCCACAGGAGATGTGTGGGTGGAGGGGTGGGAAAGAAGTCAGTGTTTGGATGGTGTAGTGGCTTGTTTTGAGGCTTGGAACTTGCTTCTGCTTCTAAAATATTGTCCTCTATAGGATCCCCTAAACCCCCCTCTCTGATATTGTTGCTGATGCTGCTGTCCCTGCTTTGTTTGGGAGGTAGAAGCTTCAGATGATTGTGGTTTAAATCCCCCCCCAACTGTGGCCTGCGAAAGGAGCCTCTATATGGTGTGGTGTATAATGCTCCCATTGCTTTGGCAGATTCTGAGTCTTTCCTCAGTTTCTCTATGGTAGTATCAACTTCAGGCCCAAATAAGTGTTTCTTATCAAAAGGCATGTTAAGTTCTGCCTGTTGGATTTCTGGTTTAAAACCAGAAGAGGGTAATCATGCATGCCTCCTTATTGTAGTGGCAGTATTTACACTTCTTGCTGCTGTATCAGCAGCATCTAGGGCAGAGCGTATATGGTTGTTACTTATGACCAGGCCCTCTTCTACTACCTGTTGTGCTCTCTCTTGATGCTCTTTTGGGAGGTGCTGTATGAGTTCTTGCATCTCATCCCAGTGGGCTCTATCATATCTGGCAAGAAGTTCTTGCGATTTCGCAATCCACCATTGGTTTGCGGCTTGTGTGGTCACTCTTTTGCCAGCGGCATCAAACTGCTTTCTTTATCAGGTGAAGGAGCATCCCCTGAAGATTGGCTGTTAGCCCTTTTCCTAGCCGCACTCACCACCACTGAATCTGGAGGAACTTGGTGTGTGATGTATTCTGGGTCCGTAGAAGCAGGTTTGTGTTTCTTGTCAATTCGTGGAGTAATTACTCTAGCTTTTGACCGGCTCATTAAAAATTTGGTCGGCATATTTGACCATTCCAGGCAACATGGGAAGGCACTGGCATCTAGAGTGAGTGGAAGACAGAGTGTTGAACAAGAAATCTTCCTCTGGGGGCTCAGTATGCACATGACAAGCAGCTGCCCTGGAAACAACCTGCATGTATGCAGTAGTGTCCTCTGGTGGAGAAGGCTTTGAGGGGTACAAGTCAGGATCATTATCAGGAATAGGATCCGGGTCATACAGGTCCCAGGGATCCACTGTATCTCCATAAGAGTATTGTGAGTGCATTGGAGAAGGCAATGGTGGTGGGCTATTGTGTGGAGATGAAAAAGAAAGCTGTGGAGACTGAGGAGGAGAAGTGGGGACTGGTACTGGCTTCTCTTTCTGTTTTGGTTTTTTTGCTGGTGGTTGAACAGAGTGTATTTCCTCTTGAAAAGCCAGCTTTCTTTTAGTTGTTAAAGGAGATGCTGTAATACTTTTGCCAGTCTCCCTGTGTATATGGATTCTGGATTGTCTCTCATCCATAACTTCCAATATATGCTGAATCTCAGTGTCCTCATCAGAAGGTCTAAGATTCCTGCATTGGCTTTGAGGCTTGCTTGGGTTAGCTCGAATGTCCTTGTTCCTCTGTATAAGTTCTGAAGTTTGGATCTTTTTCGGTCCCGAAAAGAAAGTCTGCTGTTTTGGCTCCGAAGCAGGGCATCAAAGCTTCGACTCGGAAGAGTAAGGATGCTTATTGGAGGCCGAGGCAGAACTTTTAACTGACTTACTCGACTACGAAGTGGATGGAGGAGTGGCCTTTTTCGGCGCCAAACCCGAAGGTCGGTCGACGACAGTCTTTTTAGGGCCGAACCATGGCCTTCAGGCAGTGGTATACCCAAGGCCTTCAGTACTTTTTTGGGGGCGAAACACATGTCGGCTTTTCTTCAAGTGTGCACTAATAAATATCTTCTGGATTTACCATTCTGATTCAGCTTATCAATCTTAAAACCTAAACGACATATGATACAAGCCTGGAACTTACATATTGGATCTATAGTGGGTTCATCAATTTTTTGTAGTTTCAAGATATTGTTTTGGGGTGAATTGGTCCATGGAGTGTTTTTTTATTTGCATGCCCCTCCTTATGCCCTCTTCTTTATTCTTCTTTTTCTCCTCCCCCTCTAGAGAAGATATTTACCATTTTCCTGACACTCTCCCTTGAAACACCTACACTTAAACTAAAAACATACACCTATGTATGTGACGTTCTCTGCTCTTGTGGAGAACCGTGTACATGACGTGTAATACTGGTGAGGGGGACAAAAGGATATTATCTCCTGGTCAAGAAACATAATGGTGATGTCAAGCAGCAAATATCATACTTTCCGCTGTAAGGTGCTTTGTTTCTCCCACAATGCATGTTTTTATGTACATATGAACAGCTTACTTACTTTTGATAATGCATTATCTAGTAGAGGCAACATTTAACCACAGATTCCTTACCTTTTAATTTTCCTGGTGTCAGACTGGATCCGGGAGTTTTTTTGCATGAGCAGTACCCCTGATCTCCAATATGTGGCTTTGATTGGTGCAACCTTTTCTCATTATTTAACAGGTATGACCTGTACAAGGTCTTGAAAATATTGCCTGTTTTCATCCTTTATCCCACACCTTTAAAGATGTCTCCTTAATAAAATCCACTTACCTCTCCAACTGTGCAGTAATGACCATTTGGACACTCTGTTGGAAGAATTAAACATAAAAGGTCAGCAAGAATTGCTTAATCAAAATCAAAATACCTAAACCATGCAGTAGTATGCCTGATAAAAGGTGCAGATGGTGCTATCAATCTGCAATTTTGAAGGTGTAGGCTTTAGTGTCAATTGTTCACTAGTTCAGACAGGTTTATAATTGCAATCTTTTCTGAAACAATATCATGCATTGTTAGTACCCAGTATACACTTTCACTAATCTTTCACCAGGACAATCATTCTACATTCTGTATTTTTCATTCACCCTGGAATTCCTTGAACATCCCAGCAGAACAAATTAAAAATACAATAGAGAAAAGAGATCTGCAAGTTTCAAACTTTAAAATCTTGAAGCAGTTCTGTCTAATGTAAGAATTCAATAAAACCATCTCACTTTCGGCTGGTAGTGGACAGAAATGTCTGTTTGTGAGTAGGTACTAGGTAACCATCCTCAGCTGCTCACTAACTGAATCTGAAATGAACATCAAGTGACAAAAGAACACCACCTGAATCCCTAGGGTGGATGGACAACTTATCCACATCCTATATGAGTTGCTACGTCATACAGGAGAAAAACATGTATGCAATAGTTATGTTGGCACCACAGCACACCAAGCAAAAGCACCTGTCACCAATATATAACGCACATCAACAAAACACTTCGGATCATCCTCTTCCATTCTCACCTGAGGGGAGAATAACAATGAGAAAATCATTCACATTTTTGCTAGCAGGGAAATACACCACATTAGACTAAACATCTACTTTACCCATTATTGCAGCGTCTAACAGTCTGCGGCAACCCTGATCAGGGAGGAAATCTCTTCTTATAATGCCTCTTTACGCCTCCTATTAACTCCATCATAGGACATAAAGGAATCAATAGGGATGACTGGAATGAGGGAAGTGAAAGAAGTCACCAAGACTAGTTAGGAAACTACCCTCAGTGACTTTTCTAAAAGAAAATATGCAGTCTATGAAAGTAGAATATTATGAAGAAACTACTGCAGAGTAACCAGATACCCTTAAAAAATGTTATAAAGGAGGGCTGGTCTGATAAACACTCAGAGAGCATTTCGGTGTCCCAATGCCAAAGATAAAGTCAACTTCCTTGGGAGGCAAGATTCATTGTCTATTTTGTTTGATGGGCAATTAAATATTAAGTTACATTACAGGTATAGGGCTGTGGCTGATCAGTGATTTCATAGCAGACATGTATTACAAAAAAAATAGAAGCACAAAGTAAAAAACAGGACTTTTGTATTCGTTTAGCTCTGCTGTGAAGCTGAGATAAAGTTTGGAAGCACAAATATTTTCCTTTTTGCAGTGTCACAAATTATAAATTTTTGTCACATTAATTGTCAACTAGTACCATTCAAGCAATATCTGTCACTCATTTCTAACAGTCCTTGTTTGTTTCAGTGAAGCTGTAAGTGTTCTCTTTCATATGTTAATTCATTGCTACTCTGATGTTTTCATGTTTTATAAAATACATAATGTATGGTTAAGCTTTGCAATCAATGTTTTGTAGACAATGCAAAATGCTTTCTCTCTAAAAAGCAAGAGAGACATTCAACAGCATGACTTCAAAAGCAACCTACAATGTTGGAGTATTGCAACGGGCATCTGGTGCCACAAAAACAGACAGTCATTTATATTTGAGAAACTTTGATAGAGTAATATGTGCTTATGTCCACCTTGAGCCCTTGCCTGCCTTAATCAATATGTTTCCCCCACAAAAGGTCATGTCCATTGCTGTGAACTTCCAGATGGAAAAATGTGCTCTTCAGTCAGCCATGTTGTCTGAGGAAAGAGGCTTCTTCCAGCAAACTGCTTTGGTATAATCCATGAATGTGTCAATGACTGTAGCTGAAGAATTTCATGCCTCCTAATATAGCTTTTGCCTCTGCACTTTGGTCCTGAAGGAGCAGGTCTAGGATTTGGAAGAAATCATTCCACATCTGTCTGGCATACCTCTCAAATACATCCAATGCAATAGCATATTTTGTTGTTGTAGCTGCCAGAGATCCTTTTACACAGAATGTCCATTTATCCATTGAAGGAGGGGCCTTATCTTGAGTCTCTTATAGGAAAGGGACCGGGAACCTGTCTAAATCACTCACAACTTTGGCTTCATGGTGGATCATTTTCATATATCTTCTTTTGGTTGTAGCCGAAGCAGGACATGAAGACTGATTATTTCTCTTTTTCCTCTAGTCCAGAAAAACCCAGAACCAATTCACCACATGGTGAAAGATGAAAGTTGATCTGGACCTATGATTGTTAATGGAAATTAGGAGTGGAAGAACAAAAACCTGAATCTGTCAGAGAAGAGCAGAAATATGCTATGGGACTCCTTTATAATTGTGTATGCAGTAGAGTAGAAATCTGAGCTATAGGTTCTAGAAGGAGTCACATGCTCAGCACACACTCACTTTGCTGACTGGAGTGTAGTCATATTCAAATGAGGTGGATGTACTACTAAATAAATAGTAGTGTTTTGCCTATAATCATACACACACTTCTGTCTATTCCCCAACAAGAGATACAAAACTTAAATCAGAAACCAGAATTGTAAAGCTTCATTCTAAAAAGTTCCAAGACAAGTTACCGTAGCTCAAAATTGTTTTTGAACAGTACCCCTGCATGCCGGTAGGTAGCATTGTTTGGCTCCACATGGTGTCATGGAGGTGATAGGGCCGTTAACCATACAGGTGACACACCAGCGCGTTGACATCAATTTCTTTTCACAACTTTACACGCAAGGAGTACAGAGCCACAAAGCACTAGTGTGGAAAACTTGGTCCTTGAAAGGAGACAACCGTGTCCCTAGCAATCAGTTCGCAGAGCATGAAGGATGGGTGGATCAGTAAGGAATCCGTGGCTAGATAAGACATTACTGAAAGTAGGTAATTTGTTCATCTGACAGAGACTTCTAGCAGACGATTCCTTATCTCAGACTACATACCCAAGCAACACCTCTCGGAGGTGGGTCTGTGAAACAATTTCACATTAACAAGTCCTGCAGGACGGAAGCGGCAAAAATCCATCCCTAGGCTGTAAGGCCGTCGTCAAAAGAGTGGAAAAAGGAGTGTGGAGTGGAAAAAAGCCTCAGTCTTTTAAAGAACATTCCCTTGATTCCACTATGGAGAGTAATTACCACACAATACCATGACTACCTTTCCTTACAAAGGACATTTCGAAACACTTCAATTAAATCTTATATGAATTTTTGGAGAACAACAATATTCTGAATGAGTCACAATTTGGTTTTAGGTCAGGCCACAGCACTGAAACTGCCTTAATAGCAGTAGCTGAAGAAATTAAACTTATCATGGACAACAATGGGAAGGATGTGGTGGTCCTCTTGTACCTCTATGCCATCTTCGATACTGAGAGCCATGCAGTCCTCATGGAGCGGCAAGCTGAAACTGGGATCAGCGGTTCTCTCTTTGACCTTCCTTCCTCTTCTCTAGAAGGTCGCGAGCAAAAGGTGGCCCTTGTGGACTTTAATTCAAGATCTTTAACTCTCCCTTGCAGTGTCCCCTAGGGGTCATTCCTTAGCCCTATGCTACGTAATATTTATGTGGCCTCCCTAACCAAACTTATGCGTTAATTTGATATTGCATGATGGCATATACTGATGACACCCAGATTGTGGGATCGATCTCTAGCAATGCTGAAGAGGTGGCAGATTGGTTTAACAGTTGCATGCAGGCTATTGTAAATTGGATGAGAAGTAACTGACTAAAGCTAAACTGAAAAAAACTAAGTTCTTCCATTTACAAAAGACACCACCCTTTAGAACAAATCCTGATGGCCTCAGTCTCTTGGCCTTTCCCCCGTGCCAGTATCAAAAGTCAAGAATTTAGAGATTATATTTTTAAAGCCTAACTGTCATTTGTGGAACAGACTAACAAACTAACTTCATCATCATCCTTCATCATTAAAATGCTAAGGAATGTTTCACCTTTTATCCCTCCTGAGTTGCCATAATCTGTGGTCATTATTGACCCTCTATCTGGGCATTAAGCAGAGACCATTAAATAAACTCCAAATGCTGCAGAACACCGCTTGTCGTCTGCAAGAAAATCCCAAAATAGCACTGCAAAGGGCGCATAGCCATAGCTCCATTGGCTCCATGTTAAAAAAGGATTACGTTTAAAGTGCTATGCTTGGCTCACAAAGCACTCTACGGAAATGGGCCAGAGCAAAGTGCCTCAAAAAGAAATTCAGATGGTACTCACCAAAAAGACCACTTCCATCAATATCGACTCCTAGAATCAAGAAAGCGGCATGGGGTGGTCGTAGATTTCTCGATTCTACTTGTAATCTCTGGAATAGACTGCCTTTGCGTCTTAAAAGCCAAGAACATTTATTTTGCTTTCAAAATCATCTAAAAACTTGGCGGTTCTCAGCATCCATAGGATCATAGTTGATTTTAAATCTGGTGGATAGACAATTCAGGACGTAGTAAGCTGCCAGCGCCATGACGCCTGTGGACATTAGTGCGCTCTATAAATTAAAAAATCTAATAAAATCAAGAAACAGCGAGTTGGTCGTGTCCCGCTCATATCGAATCGTGAAGTTTGCTATATCTTTCCCATCAGACGTAGCTTGGGAGAGTACGGCCTGTGTCTCCTTCAGGTCCCTGGGCAGCATCTGTGTCAACCGAAATCCGCAGTCTATAGGAGTAACAGTCAAAAAGGCACACAGTGCTCACAGATGCAGTGCCAGGATGGTGGAAGAACACATTTACTTTCTTAAGCGTCCAGCTTCTTGTATTCCCTATCTGGTGGAATGCACCAGGATTTACACAGGAGGTGGAGGCTTGAACCACCAAGCTTTCCGGACAGGGTGTTGCATGAGGAAATTGGAGTCCCCTCTGGTGAGGCATGGGGGTGGGCAATCATCCTGTTCAAAGGGGCCCTGTGCATGGTTTGAACCAAGTCCCAAGCAGGACATCTGTGAGGGCTTCATTAAATGAGGGGCTCACTCCCAGCTGAGGCACCTGTCAAGACGTTAATCTTGACAGCCAGTGAGGGTAGGCTAAGGTCCAGGACCTCATCTGTCATTCTTACTACCACAAAGAATGAGGCTCCCACCTCCATAGCCACAGTAGGAGGAGAGACCAGCCAGTATCTGGAGCGGTGTCCAGTCTACTGGCGTCTGCCAATTCCTCACACCAGTCAATGTTGAGGTCTAAAAGCTGGTATTCTTCAGAGTACAGCAATCCATCCCAGTCCTCCCCAAGTACCAGTCCATAAGAATAGGGCTCAAGCTCCGACCAGGTAGGCATGGCTCCAGTCGGCACTGCAGTCAGCGTCCGAGGATGCCCTTCTGGCTCTGTGTCAGAGTTGGTGATGAGAAGGGTGGCGCCGGGAGCGCTGGCATCTGGACCCGCACCTGGGATGGCCAAGGTGGTACGACTGGCAGCGGTCCACGTCCAACCGTGGATACAATGGGCCCAAATGGCACTGTGGCAGAACACCTGGCAGAGAACCAATTGGGGCCCCTCTGAAAGCAGCGGGCCTGAGGGTGCACCATGGGAAACGGGCTGCCCAAATATAAGGTGTATGGCCTCTTGACACTCATGCAGTTGAGCGGGGGTCACTCCGAATCCCCAAAACTTGGTAAGATTTGGAGCCGGGCCAGGTGCAAGCTCAACCACGGAGCCAGACCTTGAATGATGATGCTCTCTAGCCTGAAGACTTCAATGGACGGGGCAAATTTGAAGACCTCTTTGTATTCTTAATTTTCTTGTTGGATTTACCCGAAGACGACTGAGTGCAACGAGGATCTTGGGCTTCGCAACCGATCCCAACTGGGATCGAGACCGTTGTGGTGTCGCACGTCAAATGGCATGGAGCTTGACAGAGCACTCCCTCAATGCTTTGGGGTGCATACTGCGGCAGTCGATGCAGGTTTTTGCAGCATGGTTGTGCTCGAGGCACCAGAGGCAAACATGGTGCAGGTCCGTCACCGACAACTGTCAGTGAGAACCGCAGCAGGGCTTGAAGCTGGCCTTCCTAGTTGACTTCCTGCCACACGTGGAGAAAAATTTCGAAGACTTAAACATAAAGTTAAAAAAAAGCCAGTCAAAAATTGACTGGGGGTAGGTCTCTCCAGATCTGCGCTGACTGGCGTGGAAAGAAAAGAACTCATATCAGTGCGCTGGGGTGGCTCCTATACAGGCACCACAAATGTCACTTCTGGTGCAGACTACACCAATGATGCAACTTAGAGCATGCAACACCACCTACCGGCGTGTTTGGGGTACCGCTCCTAAAAAGTGTCTAGACCCAGGCTAAGCCTGGAGATGATTCTAAGGTAAGGAATCTGTGGTTAGAAGTCTGTATCGGATTTAGGCCTCTAAGCTCCTAAATGATTGGAATCGGCTTTTGATCTGCCCAATGGCTGGAAACTTAATATGCAGGACTGAAGGGGCAGTGATGTAAAAATAACAAATACTTGAAAATGGTGGGGCTGTGCTTCACACACACTCATTCTGGGAGGATAAGAACTTCACTGCACAAAGGATGGGAAAAGATAAAGTAATAACATGCCCGAAACATGTACTATCAATGCATCACCCACCTATGAAGTATTTATAATAATGCATTAAAGACAAACACGAAAAGCTCTGAAAATGTGTGCATGCACATCTATACACATTGTCATTGTTCTCATGCCCACTTATCAGCAGTACACTCAGTTCCCCTCTCAATTCCTGTCCATCCTCATTACCTGAGGTGATACTTACGGTACCAATGAAGCCCGGCTAAACTAGTCCAGCTCCTAGCATCAATGAGAAGGTCTGCCGGCATTGTAGGAAAAAATGAATTCTAAAAATATGACAAACAAAAAGGGTCTGTTCAGTATTTTTGATGGGATTTGTCTACAATTCGAAGCAGAGATAAATTATACAAAATTGTACAACAATGGTATTGAAAAAAATTAAATAATTTGTGTGTTATCAGCAGATGAGAGTTTGATTCACCAAACTAAGTTTACCCCATTTTTTACCTGCATGTTGGCCGGAGTGAATGCCAGGTTCTTCAGTGGATCCAGGATACGATTTTGACCATTTAGCAGGACAGCAGCAGTGTGTACCAGCATTTCCATTACCGTGCTTTTGGTGCTGGAGTGACCTGGAGTAACTGTTAGTGCTGGATGATTATTGGCCACCAATGAAAATGCAAATTTCTTCAGTGAACCTGACTCGAGAACTGTAGACTCCTGGATAAACTGGTTCACAGCTTCAAGTTGCTTATTAAGGACAAAAGAAGGATAAAATGCATTTTGAGTACAGGAATTGATTAGATTTTCAAACAAACACATAGAAATTCGATATTGCCAATAACTAAACATGTAGCAATTTCAATACCATTACCTTAAATAACCACCTACTTTTGTACATGTGAATACACCTACCCGCTGTGGTCTCTGAACAAGGGGCAAGGTAAGCATTTTAAAAGAAGAAAGCTGGAACCTGTGACACATGTGATCAGCAATGAAGTTCTCCTAACAATTTAGTCTATGCGCAACTCAGAATAAGGAATATATAAATTCTAATTGATACTATCTGACCTCTTAGAGAAATCTGCCACTAGCAGCCAAGTCAATGAGGAGCACATATTAATAATTTGGTAAAATATGATCGGGTTAAACTGGCCAATTATGAATACTAATATTGAAAAAGTCGATGTTGATGTGCACAATGATATATTCACATATAAAAATGAAATTGCATCACTGTTATTGAATTCATCCATCATGAACTCTCCGTCAACCCTGACTCAGGCGTACGTGGTCACGCAGGCTCTGAGACCTAGGCCTAAGGTTACTGACTGGCAGGTCACAAGTGGGGTTGCATGTAGACGACAGACAAATGCGCGAACAGGAAACTCTGATCAATCCCACAGATAAACACAGCGGCACCTTAATGGTCCAAGGAAATTGGCCTGAACAAAGCACACAAGGCCGAAGGGGTGCACGTGTTCCTAAAACACCATAAAGTCAGATACCATATGAAGTTATGAACACTCAGCAAATCAGAACACAGCACGCACAGTAACATGCAGTGATCACGAGCCCCTCAAGCCAGACATTTGGACCGTTACCCACTGACCCTAATAGTGTCCACGCAAGGTCAAAGCCCACCTGCATTTGTTATCAGGGACCTTATTTCTGTCCCACATTCTTTATCTAAAAAGGAATGCTGAAATTGTTTTAGGATTCCCAGAGAAATGTATAAAACACCACTCAGATCGATTTTACTTTGAGACAGTCCTCAGACTCCCGTTTTTTTAACTGTTCTCCGGGCCTCAGTGTTTAATTAAAACCAACTGTTCCTGTTTTGCCAAATCCTTGTATTTGTTCTTTTCAAGGTAAATTCACATTCAAGCAACAAGAATCCAGACTTACTTTCCATTCCTTTTATTAAGCTGCGTTCCATAGTCGAGCAATAAGAATAAAAAACAAGTTTCCAAACAAAAGAAAAGTTTTCATCTTGTTGTCAGTCATAGCCTAGTTTCATGTGCCTTGCATGCAGCCTAGTGCTTGGACTCAAAATTACATGTATTGGCTCTAATAAGTTAAAATTGTGACACATAATCATGGCATATTTCAAATGTTATACACCTATAGTTTGTTTTGAGCTCCACAATATCCCACATCTGGGCACCTTGAGTGTTACTCAACCTTTCGTGGTCAGCCTACTGCATGCATCTTTACAAAAGATGCAAAGGTTCAAAACTAATCCTTCGGACAAAGAAATGTATGTTTAATTAACACTTCATAATATGCAACCAAGGAAGGTATATGGGCACTTTTCAATGAACATTATCAAGGGATACATCTAGTTAAGTAAAGGGTATATAAAAATCAATATTGTGACGCCCAGGGTTTGAACATATTAGCTGACAGTCGACAGACCATAATGACTGAGATAAAAACATGGTGCAGAGTTGCTGACTTGTTGCAAAGTGAGAACCATTTGGGACAGGTTGTTTTAGGGTCAGGAATTGTTTGAAAATTGTGGCCCTCATTACGAGTGTGGCGGTCTTACGACCTAGGAGACCGGTATTTGTAACATCTTTAAGACCCCCACCCCACTTCTATCTTTCCCTTCACCTGGGTCACACTGACGAAACAATATACTGAAACAAGTGCTCCCACGTATCCCGTAGGTCGTAGCACACCCCGTTCTGCAGCGGAATGAGAGGAACCCAATTATGAAGCATGCCATGAAGGGGTAACCTGGTGGGTGAGGGTTTTTAAAGGAAGATCATCTATCTTTTTTCCTTGTGTTTCCCGTGGCGACTCACCTCCTGCTGGATTTTAATGTGACGTTACTTCGTTTTTAAGGAGAATAAGCCCAGCATTGTGTCCTCCTTCTCCAGCTTTTTGTTTTTGCACATTCAGCAATGTCAACAGTGGTACGGACCACCCTGCTGATGCAGTCCATGGTATCTAAGCCTGTGTGAATGACCTATTTGGATGCATTTTTTCACAAAGCTGATGCCTCGTGGAGAGGCTTTGGCTGCGGCCTGGACCAGAAACCCTGGCCTTCCTGGTTCTGGTCTTCCAGAGATATGGGCGACCTCTTTCAGTAGCCATGTTGCTGCAGGCACCAAACAGCATCTAAGCAGAAAGTGCCATTCGGAAAAGGCTATGAGATGGAGAAAAATGCTCCGGGCAAATCACCTTCAAGATGGCTTTGAGGCACTGAAGTTGGACAGTGGACCAGGGATCAAAGAAGCAAGAGGACCGAAAGCTGAAGGTATCCAGAACAACCCCGGAGGAGAAAACAGGAGCACCAGCAAGGCTAGAAAGAACAGTTAATGTCAGGAGATCCCAAGAGATGGACTAGAGCACTGTGACATGACCACAGGAAACTTGGAAGCATTGCGACGAAAGAAGTCGACACATCTTCCCTATATAGGGTAAATACAGGAAATTACCCCAAAGAAACTTGGGCTGTTATGTTGGTTTGAGAAGCTTCCACAGACGTGAATGAAGTGGTGGCCATCTTGGATTGGATATTATATATGCTATCCCAGAGATTCTCACCCGAGGACTCAGAAAGAGGAACTGCCGGACTATGGAGGTACCAAGGACATCTTCAATGATTCCCTCAGAGAGCAGAGGAGGCTATACTGGCAGATTGGTTGCCTTAAGGTAAGAGACACTGGGATCACAGCAGCCTACCGGTCGCTTCCCTGCACCTGAAATCCAACCTGAGAGCCTCGGTGAAGGCTTGAGGCGAGACTGGCAGCAATGCCAGAGCATATGTCTATCATAGATCATCTGAGCCAAAGAAGGCCCAAGTACCTCCAAGGCCCCTGGCAAGATCTTGCAGCCCTCATCCCAAAGGGCATCTGCAAAACAGTCCGTCAGACAGATGACATTTATGGACCTCACAGCCAGTCTGCCAGAAGAAGCACACATTTGCCAAAGGAATGAATTAATTCAGATTTTCTACCGGTAGCACTGTATGGAGAAGAATTAGGATTCACCATACTGGGTGAAGTCACTCAACAAGATGCGCTGGTTTAGGGTGCTAGGTGAGAAAATCCATGTCAACAGGAACATGGTTTCAACTAGGCAGTCATCAAAGGATCTGTAAGGGTATCACTTAATGATTTCAAGGGCTCAGATGCTGCTGGACCAGGTTGTCAAATTCCTATAAAAACATTAGTTTCAGTCTGAATGGCGGGCAACTGTAATTTAAGTACTTCAACTAGCATGCAAACCACCATTGCAAATGAGGAACTTTCTTCTGTTAGTGGTGCATGGGGCAAGTCAAGCTCTTTCTCAGGAGATATATAAAGCTCACTGACGCTTTGTAAATCAAGGTGTAAAGCTTCATGAGAATGAGGGAATGAATAAGCCACACCCTCATCACAATCATTAGTATTTCGAAGGTACACCCTGTACAAGCACAAAATCAGAGACAGACCCCAAAAATAAAATAGAGTCTCTGCTGACAGTTGTGAAGTGGTAGAGGCACAGGTTTGGTCTGGCTGCAAGGCAACTTGGTGCACTTTTGTAATTTCACAGAATGACATCGGTCGGGCATGAGTTGAGAACAGCACAGGGACCAACAAGGGTGCCAGCAATAGATCAACAATCTCTGACAGTCGCACGGATTTTGGGCCGGGGTGGAAGTCTGTACCACAGCTGGAATGGGTCCAGTAGCAGGTCCAAAGGGGACAGATGGTGCTGGGGAGGGACCTGCCACCAGTAATCAGACTGAAGGCCTGTATCCCTCTGTGGGGCCTGAAGTCAAGTCTGTGGAAACCAGAACACATTGGATATTGGCAGCAAGGCCTTAATGAAGGCCTGGATCTACTGTGATGTCAACAAAAGCCCAGGGAACTTGTCAGGAGGCACTCCTTTTCGCGGTGACCTTGAGGGAGCGCGAGTTATATCTTGATGCAAAAGCGCCTTCTCTTTTGATTTTAAGGAGACAGCAGTCACAGGAACAGCCTGGTGACGTGCAGTGGGACCTATGTCAAGGCTTTTACATTTTCTTGTGTTCAGCAACATTCCACTTTGCCTCTCGATCTTGATTCGCCTTAAGGTGCATTAGGTTGCATTTATCACGTCACTTTGAGTTATGTTTGGAGCCCAGATACTAAAAGAGCACCTTGTGCAGGTCTGTGACGGACATCTGCTTCCTGCAGTGCTGGAATGGACTGAATCATGTTGTATGGGAGGACATCATTCTCTAGCACATAGTGCAAAGTCATTTTAGAAGGAGTCAGAAGATCATTATGGATTTTGATCAGATGGGGCAGAATGAAAAGTGCTTACGTAAGCGCACAGGGAAGGCGCAAATATGAGGATCTGCTCTGCCATTTCTGGGGTGGTAGGGAGTCAGCGCTGAGCTGCATGATGCTACTTATCGGCACGCTGGAACACTGCTACAAAATCCTCCAGGTACAGTCTGGTGCCAGGGGATATTCTGAGGGGAGGAACCGACGATTAGAGGCATCCATCTGTAAATCACATTTCAGCTTCCGTCAAGCAAGGAAGAGGCTTGATATTCTTTGGTAAAGCCCAATAACTTTAGGTATTTGATCACGTACTGTGCTGTAGGACTTCTTGGTAGCTGTCAGGACATCTAAGCCACCACTCAGAGCCTGAGGCAGGCAAAAACTAGCTCCTCTGGAATCAAGATTAGTACTGGATACCAGCTCTCACTCAAGAGGACATGACATTTCTCATCAGGGGAGGCAAGTGGGATCTCTTTGTAGAAGCTGTAAGATGTTGTAGAACCAATATTGCAAAGCCAAACTGAGGCTACCATAAAGACCATACATTGTGGGATTTTCTAGGTTTTATGGAAAATCCCCTGGAGAAAATTTGCCAAAAGAAAGGCTTGAAGGATCTTCGCTCTCCAACAAAAAATGAGTCTGTCCCCCAGGGCATGGGACCTTTGTACATTTAGTAGATGAAACTCTACTTGAAGCTCCGGTGGGCCACAAACATTAGTGGCCAGCGCACCTAGGAATCAAGGGCTGGGCATCAGTAAAGGATAGAAAGTTCTCAATGGATTTTACACCTGTGGTGTGAATGGAGAGACCTGTTCAGGTAGTGCATTACATAGATGTCAACACAGATAATATAGGAGGCCAGAAGGAAGAGGCACTGAATGATGAGGCTAGAAGCTTTGTATGAATGTTAATTTGGGCATTAATAACCCTTTGTGTGCAAATTAATGCTCATGACATGCATTGAATAATCTGTAATAGAGAAGCTTTTTATGAACCGTGATGTTTAGGTCTTTTGAGAACAACATTCTTATTATGTATACATTTGACGTTATACATGAATGCATGGGTAACAAGCATATTTCTCTATATATAGCTCCAGGAGAATATACACAATGCATTATAAATTGCCCTGACGAGGGCTTAAATTAACAGACGAAATGTGTTGGCCTTTATACAGAGGAGTTCCAATGAGTAAGCCTTCAAAAAAGCCAAATAATTGATGGCAAAGATGACTGGCAGTCTGTGTTAAAAGAACTGCAGCTTCGTTCTCTCCACCGTCATTTTCACAGGACCACTTCAGGGTGCACAACAAATACTACAATCATGTGAGTGTCACCCTTCTACAAATAATTAGAAGGATTGTGTATTGGCTTTGTTTTAAATAACACGTTTGTGATCTATGTGACGTATGAAAAAAAAAATCTTCATGATGTATATAGAACTTGTTAACTTGTACTTTGAATCCCACAATCTAAAATATGGGAGGTTATTTGTTTTTGGAGAGTTTTTTTTTAACTGACTTATACAGAATAACTTCTGCAAATGCGTCTGTTACAATTTCCAATCATGCTATATACATTACTTTAGACACACTGTGCCAGTGGTCTCAACTTGTCTCCTTATAGGACTCCCTTGATAACCAGAATATATCGCAGACTTAAATCGTCTACCAGAAATCTTTGCAGCAACAACTGCAGGGCACAGAACTCCAGGCAGTCAGTGGTCTCATGAGCAGTAAAAAGGTCCACTAGAGGTGCACTACAGAAGCGAAATATGGATTAGATCACCTCTGGTTGAAGACACCACTCATGGTTGGTGAGCTGCACCAACTGAGATAGTAGTCAACAAGTTGAGATGACCCTCCTGAAGGTTAACTACCTAACAGACACTGAGTCTGATCCCAAGACCACAGCCTCAGTCCATTCAGAAAGAGCAGGTTTTAGCCCATATCACCCTGCTTGCTAGTGTACCACTTTGTTGTCTGTCAGGATCAGCACTAACCAACTACAGATAAAGGGGAGTGACATCTTGAGGGGTGGATGTATCTCGTCCAAATATCAAACAGGTTGACAGAACATGCATACTCCACATGAGACCATGGATCTCCGATTTCCAATGTATCAAAATGACCATTCCAAATGAAAGAATCCGCCTCAGCCATAACCACGGCTATCACTGGTAGAGGGCATAAGGACTTCCCACATATCAAGTGATCCGACACTAGCCTCAATATTGGGTCTCAAGCTGCATATGGAGAATTTTGGATGTTGTCTGTGAAAACTCTCATGTGCTGGACCCACTGGAAGTTAAGGCATCACTGGAACCAGTAAAGTGCAGGAGGCAAGTAGACTCCAGAACATCAGGACTGGAAGAATAGTTCACTCCTGAAACGTTAGAATGGCAACGGAGGATGGCCCTTAGGAAAAAAAATTACAATTGTGATTCACAGGCAATCCCAGGTTGAACAGCATAGAAACTGTGGACAGTAGGTGGTCTGACACAGCTTGGTGAGCATGCCTTCAGCAGCAAATCATGGAGGTATTGGAATACAGGAACCGAGGCATGTAAAGGTGTATGGCAACCACTGCTATCCCTTTGGAAACACATGAAGTGCAGATTTTAGAACAAATATCAGAACAGTGAACTAGCAAGGGGTGAAACCTGCCAAGACCCGAGGTACATTAGTGTGACTGTAGGATAAGTATGTATGTGGTACTTGCATAGTGCCTACAGTGCCTAAAAAAAACAGAGAAGAACCGTACAGGGTCACAGGCAAGCATAAAGTCAACAAGTTATGAGAGAAAAAGCTGGTTATTGTATTGATATTGCATTATGATGTAGTGTACTTTAAAGACGTGAGTCTGAAACTATTTTGTAAATTGGAGCAGCGTTGGGGTGGTTCTTATTGATACAGGAATCCAGATCTTGAGTGCATTGATGGAAAACACATTATTGTCTTGTTTTTATGTGA
This sequence comes from Pleurodeles waltl, assembly GCF_031143425.1. Taxonomy (NCBI): domain Eukaryota; kingdom Metazoa; phylum Chordata; class Amphibia; order Caudata; family Salamandridae; genus Pleurodeles; species Pleurodeles waltl. The sequence continues at coordinate 969,222,116 of NC_090446.1, read as the reverse complement.
AAATACTTATTGTGCAAGTTGAGGGACACAGTCAATTTGCCCAGCTACATAGCTAGGAGAACCTTCCAACACTTCCAACTTCTCAATGTGGAGTAAAGAAAATGAAATGCACCTTTTAAAGCTGAGATGAACACCACATTCGTTTTTGGAAACCACAAAAAACATACCTGTCTTCTCTCAGCTTCCTGCAGCAGTTCCACGGCCCACCTTGCTCAATAATGTAATAACCCCCTGCTGTAAGATGTAAGCAAGACTGTCAGAGGTGACTGGGAAACAAGAGGAGTGTGGGGGCATTCCAGGTGGAATAGTGTGAAGCCCTGAGGAACAGTCTGAAATGCCAAAAGCCCATCACAATGGACAAACAGAACTTGATATGTAACGAAACATTTCCCCAAATAGAAGAGGGTGCCCTGGATAAAAATTTGGCTGAGGCTCATCCTTGTTTAAAACATTCCAGAGCTCAGTTGGTCTTTACTCCAAGAGGATAATTGTCACCCGCAGGCAGGTACAGCAGGAACCCCCGGACATCACCTGAAACATCGTTGGAAATGCATCCAGGCATTGCAATTGAGGAACCCTATATCTGGCCACGGAATCTCTCATGTCCAGACCAGAAAGGGGAATGTTTTTTCAGCTGACCTAGTCTTTCATGCAAAATGTACACAAAGTGGTCACAGAGGTAAAATAAAAGGTTTGCAATGACAAGCTTTGGAATGTCTGAAGAAGAATGAGTAAAGGGCCTGAGGCAACTTGTATTACTAGAGCGCAAAGGTTTCTCCAGAAAACAAAAACCTTCTTCTCAATAAACAAGTTACTCATATTATGTAATGCTATTTCTGGTCGATACAGTATTGAAACAAAACTCAAGTGCTGGGCTGGATCTGGATTTTTATTTATAATTTTTTTTTTTTTACAGCAACTGCACCCATACTCCAGTTCGTGGCGTTTCCGGACAACCCCAAAATTGACAGATACAGGTTCGGATAAATGTTTTGTCTAGCACTTTTTTATACCCTCAGATGTTTAGAAAGATTGGAGTTCACAGTGTGCACAACCTAACTTGGAACTTCTTTTAGCACATACACGAGTCCACTCAAGAGAACTTGGAGCACGAAAGGTGGTGAGGAATTTGCAGTTGGAATAGCTACCAGAAAGAGTACTACCTACAGTAAGTAACTTGTTCTTACAGAATCTTCACCCTTGAAGAGATATACAGGCAATACCTCCCAAAAATGGGAGGGTCAGAGTAATGGAATTAAACCAAAAACTCCAGTAGAACTAAGCAGGCAAAGTGGTTGTCTCCACGAACTTGGGTCTATTTGGAGGCATGAAATATTGTCAGGAGAAAGTTGGAAGAAGGCCCAAAAGAGGCACTTGGCACCAGGGAAGGGCCTTCTGATTTAAGTACAGTTGAGGGCTTCTGCAGCTCCAGAGGTAGCCAGTATCACTTTAAAGATCTGTAGCATGGCATCTTTGAAGACTTTTATCTGATGCATGGTCGATAATGACCCAGAAAGGTAGGAACCCACCCGGATCAGCCTAGAAGTGGGCTTGTGTCAGATGAAGAGCACTGAGTCAGGCCTTCGGAAGTGTCAGCTGTGTAGCTTTTCCTGAGTGCCAGCTGTGCAGCTTTTCCCCTGAGAAGGAGCAGTGAGAGGGAGACTAATGCTTCTTCCCCTTTTTGCGTCTGCAGCATGGCTTGGATTTGGACTTAGCTCAGGAAAAGGAGCAAGATCGGGACTTCGAGATGGAGTGAACCTGGGACTTGGGCAAAATCACTGTTTGAAGTGCAACAATTTCTTATGTTCTGTGATGCAGAGTTTCACTTCCTGCACACTTACAGGTGCGCCAAGAAGCAGTTGTTGCATGACTTTGAGTCAGACTTTGAACCTAAGTACCACTGACAAACATGGAGTGGACGGATGAGCAAGATCCTGTAGTCACAGCATACTTTAAAGCCTATGGTCTTGGGGCAGAGGAGGTTACAATTCCCTTGGCAGGGATGACGTTGCAGTTCTTGTATAGGCACGAATCAGATGCACAGACGTCTGTTTCTTTTCACAACTTTCCACGCCAGAAGAGGGGAGCATTGAAGAACAGTGACTACTAATGTGTCAAAACTAAGACCCTGAAAGCGAAATCCCTTTCTCTAGAAATTCATTCGCAGAGCGGGGAGGAGGGATGGGTCGCTAAGGAATCTACAGCTAGATGAAGAGCCTGATTTAGACATGGCGGAGTGGAATACTCTCTCACAAATGTGACGGATATCCCATCCGCAGTATTATGATCCCATTATGTCCTATGGGGATCCCACAAGTGTCAGACTGGATGCGGAAGTGTTTCTTCAGCAGTACCTCGGTGCGTTGGTAGAGACCATCATGAGACTCCATAGCGACGTTGACGGAGTCTGTATAGTCCCTCCTCCAACACCAGTTTCTTCTGTGACTAGAGCCCACGCAACAACGCAGAGCCACTTAGAAACAGGAAATTGAACTGTGTATACACCAAAAAGGTGTTATGTTGTTACAACCACTAACTGAAAAGCGAACAAAAGAATGCCCAAAGCGAGAATGAAGCCAGATAACACAGTTCGCAAAGCGGGGAGGACCGGTGGGTCGATAAGGAATCCGCAGCTAGTCTATGTCGCTACCAGATAAGGCGTTACCAAAGGTAAGTAACTTGTTCATCTGATTGAGACAACTAGCCGCAGATTCCTTAACTTAGAATTAGATCCCAAAGCAATATCAACCCAGGAGGAGGGCTCTGAACACATCTCAGCCAGTCTTGAAAGAAACAAACGGTCAACTAAGGAGTAGTAGACCAGCTATGAGATAGACAAAGGTAAGAAGAAGTATGTAGCTCACTCACAAAGAGTAGATGACCCACATATCCCAAGAAGATATGAAAAGTCATAGGCATTTACAAAAATGTCCATGAAAATAAAAGTGGAGGTGGAGTCACGACAGGTAAAAACATGAAGTGCTCTCAAGAAATAGCCAGATGAATGAGGAACAAAAGTGTCCAATAGGGATTGAGAGAGATAGGAACGTAACACCTATGAAGGGAAAAACCCCAAAGAAGAGAAGCTACACAGAATCCTTCTTGCACCAGAATGGTTACTGAATATTTGCAAAAAGCAGGAGCAGCATGCAGAAAGGGATATGAATCTGACAGCAGAATGTACGTGTCCAGGAACAACCAAAGAGAAAAAATGCATAGCCAGAAAGCAAAAATGTGAGGTACTTAGAGCCATCCGACAGAACACCCTAAAGGTGTACCGAGAGTATGGTACTAATGGGTAAAGTAGGAGGACCGGAAAAACCAGCCAGGGAACACATATAGAGGAATAGACTTGTAAGAACATGGATATGTCCAAGCAGAAAGTGTCCAGAGACATACACAGGATCATGACAACACAGATGTCATAAACAAAAACAGAACACCATAAGAGTGATGTGCTCGGTACCCTCGATTGTAGATGGCATGACAAAGGCTCAAAACCTGAATATTGAGCTGTGCTCCTAATCTAAGAAAAGAAGAAAGAACAAGGTTGTGGAGGATGACAACACAGGAGGAAAATGAAGAGGATACAAAAAATATGTCCAAGGAATAGGCGGTCTAAGCCTGAAAGGAAAAAGGAGTTTGAAATCAAAGGTGAAGGAGGCAAATGTCTTAGACCTATGCGGAAGAGAACCCTCATTGCTCAGTGTGAGCATCCGTGATCCTGGTCAAGAAGCCAAAGAGGAAGCGCCCCCAGGATCTCCTGTGAGGGACTGTAACCACAACCATTATTTCATCGTAAATTTTCATACACAAAAGGAAAATATGATAAAAATATCTTCATGCAGAAAAATAGAACAATAAAGGGATTACCCTAAAAAGGGCAGAAGGGAAGGTGAAAGTAGGGGCCTCAAGGACAACTGCTGGAGGGCCCGAGTATGGAAAAAAATAACCAGAAAAGAAGATCTGTTATAAAAGTATTATTCAATTGACCAATGGGCGTTCCATTGAAAATGGGCAGAAAAAACCTATTCCATAATAAGAATAGAAAAGGACATGTGCAAAGGCAATCATAGAAATCCTAAGGACCATAGGAAACAAACTGCTCCCATAGGAGTACCAAGGACGTTCTCAATAGGGAACATGAAGCAGGAAAGGGTAGCGAAAAGCTTACACCAATTGCTCGAAGATCTGGGGATGAACACACACTCTATAGAAATCACAGAGATTGTAGGCAACCCGCCCATAAGTACAATACAACAGAAAACCCCATCATAAGCAGAATGAGACTCAGACCTGGTCTGAAATAACAACAAAAAAGAATCACCAAATGTGGAACAACAAAAATGAACACAAATGTCATTGATGGTATTGCAACCACTGAACAGAAGTGGTCTGCACCACCAGATGCACAGACTTGTGCCACTAAGCAAAATCTCCATGATGGAGGAGAACACAGTAATAACAATTAAACCTGCATGGAGAAGGAAGTTCAGACTGGATGTTAACTGACACCAAAAACACTCCAGAATGATAGCACAACTGCTAAAGGTGGTCCACGTTTACAGACACACCTGGAAGAGGACCCTCATTTCTCAGTGGGAGGGTGTGAGACCGTGAGCACTATGCCATGGTAAATGCTCCGTAAAGAAGCTGCAGAAGAGGAAGAGGACCTGATATTGCCCTACCATGAGCACCTCTGAAGCGACATAAAGCTGAATCGGCAGGCCCACTAAAAAGGGACTTGCCATCAAAGGGCATATCAAGCAACGAATCTTGAATAGGTCGGAGAAATTAGATGAACGAAGCCAAGCTCTTTGCTGTAGCGCTACCGAGGATGCCATAATCCACCCAACAGAATCAGTGGTAGCCATACAACAGCGAACACTCAGTTTGGCAGCCTGCTGACCATCCCGTACCAAGGGCATGAGAACAGTTCTAGCCTCGTCAGGCAAAGAAGGTAAAATACGCTCCACCGAGTCCCACAGAATTCAGGAGAAGCAAGCAAGTACACAAGAGGTATTAGTGGAACGCAAGGCCGAACTAGATGAGGCAAAAAGCCTCCTACCAAAAGCTTCCAGCAGCCTGGCTTCTTGCTCTGGTGGAATAGGAGGATCTGCATAAGACTGTGAGCAGCCAAAGCAGTTTGCACAACAAAACTTTGAGTCGTTGGGTGCCAGCAAAGTCATAACGGCTCCTCCGGGGCTGGCCTGTGTCTGTGGGAGATAAAACACTCCACAAGGGGACCAGAAACTGGCTGGGTCCAAGCTCCCAAGGGGATATCATAAAGAGCCTCACAATAAGAAAGGGCGGGCTCTACAGAAGACCAGTCGATATGTAATATATCAAGTTACGGATCTGTGGCAATTGCACAGTAGAAAGCTGTAAATGCAACACCTGTAAAACCCGTTTCAACATATCTGCAAACGCAGAACTACCCTCAGTATCCAAACCAGGGATGATAGGAGGCTGGATTCCGGCGAGGAATCAAGACCGCTCGCATTGGCCAAATCAAGCAACCAATCTGAGTGTGTAAGCGGAATGGAGCCTGAATGAGGAGGCTGAGGATGTCCAGGCCCCTCCAATGGAGGAACAAGAGAGAGAGAGACAATGAAGGAACATCCAACTCCAACGGCGCCACTCCCAGCGTCGGTGTCAAACGATGCAGAGAGGGAGAGACCTCGACCTTGGAGGTGGCAACGCCTGACTCCGGAGAGACACCAATAGAGCTCTTGAGTGAAGTCGTTTGTACCAACACTGCCGAAGACGGTGTTGGAAGGGAGGAATCAAGCGCAGGCAATGGAAGTCGCAAGAGGCTGTGCATCAGCGCCAATCCGACTCTGGAGTCGAAGTCGAGGGGCCCAATGGTCACTGAGGACAAAGCCACGGGTCAGGACCATGTTGGAGCACCCGCCACGTCATTAGGGCCCAAAGGCGCTCCAGAGGGAGGAGGAGACCCAAAAACAGCATGCAAGGATGAATAATAGTTCCACATTTGGGCCAGAGTCGCCCTGGGGCCAGTAGAAGGTGAAAGGGACAGGGTTGACTCCTGCGTAGACTTGTCCTCACAAGATCTGGGTAAGTCACACAGGGGCAGGGAAGCCAGAGGACGTGACTTCACCCAAGGACAACTTTTACCTGGAGATGGCGTCGGAACTGGAGACGTCGAGGGAGCCGCACGTGATCAACTCCTAGAACGGTCTCCGGGATGCGAAGTAGAAGGTGATGGACTATAACGTCTCAGAGTTCTGCGCCACCCCCGCCATCAGCAGCTTCATCTGCCGCTCTTGCAAGGTCTTAGGCCTCAGCTGTTGACAGGCGTCGTAGTCGGCGTCGTGGTTGGTACCCAGGCACCACGTGCAGACGGAGTGAGGGTCTCTGACCGACATCTGTCGAGCATATGACCCATAGGGCTTAAAGCCTGTAAACATATACACTGTTTCAAGTATTAAAAATACTGTGAAAAAAGGAAGGCCAAAAATGGCCAGGGGAACTGCTTCTCGGGATCCATGTTGCTGTGTGGAAAAGAAGAAACTGACATCAGCATGTCTGGGAAGGGACTATATGGACTCCATCAACGTCATATCCAGGGACAACGTCTCTATGGAGTACCACAACGCCCTCTACCGAAGTGCAGAGGTACTGCTGAAGAAAAGTTTCCATATCCAGTCTGATGCCTGGGGGAGAATTCTAAGATGAAGAATGTGCGGCTAGTTGTCTCTATCAGATACAGGGACTACGTGTCCCATCATTCGGATTCCTTGGCTCACCTGCTGTTCTCTGGAGGAGGCAGGGCTGCTGGCACATTGCGCTTAAGGTGCAGAAGTCATCCTGTTATGCTGGGAGGGTGGACATTGGCAACATGTCCCATCATTCTCTGGCTCCTTGGCTGACCTGTTGCTGACTGAAGGAGGCAGGGCTCGTGGCACACTGCGCAGAGGACATACTACTGTGCAGGATACACCCAGGCATCAGCCCGAGCGAAGACTAGGCCGAGGGCAGGCCCGTCTGCTTTCGTCAGCACCCGAAAGAGGTGAGGCCAGGCCAGTCCATTTTCCTTGGTCCATAAGATAACTGGCCTGGGACTGCAGCTGATGGAAAAAAGAAAGAACGGGTAGGGTGCCACTGACAGGGATACAATCACTACCACTGACTCCTTTCTGTTACAGGTCGCAGGGGTCATCTCAAAAGAAATTGAGGATATATATAGAAGATGTTTTATTGTATTTGTTTGACTTTGCATGGTTTTAAATTGTCAGATAAAGTATATATAAGTTGATGAGTAAATTGTTATCTTCATGTCATATTTGGTGTAATTCACTCAAATAATGTTTTCTCTAATAGAGAGCATAAATTGCTATAGGTGTTAAATTGGGACAAGCTCCTTTTAGTCACCCCAAATTATTTCATGGCCCCTGGCCAATCTACACAAAATTTGAAATTAAAAAATAGATGAGCTAAACCAGTGCCAAATTGTGTGCACCTATATTCAAAATAATCAGTTATTAGCAAATCAGAAAAAACACTCCCTAGTGACACTAAATTAAACACATTGCAGTTCTATGACATATACATCTATCAGAAGATTAAACATGGGGTTTAAGCACATCAGTAGAACTGCCTCTGTAATTCTTATATCTTCTTTCTTTTAAAAGACAAAAATGTCATCAAGAACAAGTTACTTACCTTTGGTAACTCCTAATCTGGTAGAGACTATGGGGGTTATTCTAACTTTGGAGGAGGTGTTAATCCGTCCCAAAAGTGACGGAAAAGTGACGGATTTACCACCAGCCGTATTACGAGTCCATTATATCCTATGGAACTCGTAATACGGCTGGTGGTATATCCATCACTTTACCGTCACTTTTTGGACAGATTAACACTCCTCCAAAGTTAGAATAACCCCCTATATCTAGCAGCATGTTCCATACCTTAGAATTTCCTTGGGCATCAGACTGGATCCAGAAGACTTTTCGTGAGCAGTACACCTGCGCACAGTCAACGCTGGAAGTGATGTCCGCTGCACCTATATGGGAATAACCTAGGTGCCCTAACATCAGTTTCTTTTCACAACTTTCTTCGCCAGAAGTGCAGAGCCATGAATAATACTGACCACTGGTGTGAAAAACTAGGGCCATAAAAAAGGAATAGCTTGTCTCTAGAATTCCGTTTCAGTGAGCAAAGGATGAGTGTGTCGGTAAGGAATCTGCGGCTACATATAGACACATGAGGCGTTATCGAAGGTAAGTAACTTGTTCATCTGGTAAAGACTTCCAGCTGCCGATTACTTATCTTAGAATACATATGCACGCAATGCCATCCCAGGAGGTGGGTCTGCAGAACAATGACAGACAAGAAAGTCCTGCAGAACTGAATGGGCAAAGTGCCCATCTCTATGGACCTGACTGTCCAGACAGTAGTGCTTTGTACTGTGTGCACAGAAGCCCACGTTGCTGCCTGGCAGATATCCAGGACTGAAACTCTGCATGCTAAAACAGTGGTAGCAGCTTTGGCGCTGGTAGAATGAGAATGCAAGCCCTCAGAGTGTTGCTTTTTGGCGAGTACGTAGCAGATCTTAATGCCGAGTACGGCCCATATTTCAATGTTCTGCTTTGGCAAGGCCCGTTCTTTCTACACTCCAACATACCTCAAGAAGAGTTGGTCATCCACCCAGAAGTCTCTTGTTCCATCAAGGTAGATCAACGCTCTTTTTGGGTCCAGATGGTGAAGTTGTTCCTATTCTTTAGAGGGATGAGGATGAGTGTAAAAGGTAGCAGGTTGATGGATTGGGGAACATGAAATGAAGTGACCACTTTCGGAATAACGGAGGCTGTTGTGCGAAGCACCAGTTTGTCAGGTAGATAGTGAGGTAAGGAGGCCTGAATGACTAGGTCTGAAGGTCAATCACACTTCAGGCACACGTGATCCCCATGAGGAAGAAGGTTTTAAATGTGGGAAGCCTGAGAGGACAATTATGGACAGGCTTGAAGGAAGCACACATGCAAATGACAAAACAAGATTAAGGTCCCACTGAGACATGACAAATGGAAAAAGAGGAACAAGACCTTTGAGAAACGTTAAAAAGATGGCTAGTCAGCCAGCCACAAAAAAACATAAGATAGCCTTTAAGTGTGCCCAGAGCAGAGCCCTGTTGGGCAAGAGAGAGAATGAAAAGCAGAACTTGAGAAAGAGGGGAAGAAAGGGGATCAATTTGTTTTTCTGTACACAGTGCCACAAATTGTTTCCAATGGCAGGCTTATACTGTCTTTGTGAAGGGGCACATGGCTGCCAAGATCACATCACTGACTTCGGGAAGAAGGTCGAAAGCGGTCAATTGCTGCAACTCAACCTCCACACAAAAAGGCAGAGGCTAGACAGGGTTAGATGGAAGACCCTCCCATGCTGCTGCAACAGAAGATCCATCCGAACTGGCAGCCTTAGAAACTCTAGCGCAAAACTGCTGACAATGCGCATTCTCAGGGGAGGCAAACAGAGGCTCTCCCCAATGCTGAAAGAGTCCTTGCGCTACCACCAAATGGATACACCACTCGTGATCTGCTCTGCATCCTAAGCTGAGTTTGTCGGCCCCAGCATTCAGAGAACCCTCCAGCTGTTGAACCACCAGAGATATGCCCTGATGGTCCAGCCATGTCCAGAGATGCAGGGCCTCTTAACAAAGGCGCCATTGACCCACCCTGCCCTCTTTGATGCAGTACCACATGGCTGTAATGTTGCCCGTGAACATTTGAACTAGCCTCCCTTGATGGTGGGTAGAAAGGCTATCAATGTCATTTGGATTGCAAGGAGCTCCATCACACTGATGTGGAGTATGGATTCTGATGGAGACCAGAGTCGTCTGATCTTCACCTCTTCCAGATGGTCGCCCCATCCCAGTAGTGACTCACGTGAAAGGCATGGCAAGCAAAAAAAAAACAATGAATTTAGGCCCAGATCTGTGACTAGGAGTGAACGTTTGACATTGTTCAGCATTCCGTCCATCATCTGTTCTTTTTGCATTTGTTTTCCTAAGGGGAAAGGGTATGACGAGACATGGGACCCATGCTCGCTATCCCACCGGATTCAAGGTAGCCTAGCTGATGAGTGGTGATGCCACAAAACCGGTCCCAGGATGTTTGTTCCCAATCCAGGGAGGACCTGGCCTAGCAGTTCGGGCTAGACTGTTCTCATGGGGAGCAGGCTCAAGACTGATTTGTATATGGCTGGGTCCAAACTAGATTGGCGAGCAAAAAAACTATGATTTAGGCCCAGTTCTGTGACTGGAGGTGAATGATTGACGTCGTTCGCCATTCCGTCCATCATCTGTTCTGTTTGCATTTCTTGCCCTAAGTGGGAAGGGTATGCCCAGCTGTGGATCCCGTGCTTGCTATGCCACACAATTCAAGCTAGCCTGGCTGATATGGGGTGATACCCCGAAACTGGTCCCAAGATGCTTGTTTACAGTCCAGATAGGACATGACCTGGCAGTTCGGGTTGGACTGTTTTAATGGGGAGTAGGGTCAAGGCTGATTTGCATACTGCTGGGCCCAAACTGGAATGCTATGGTGAGCAAACAAAAGGAGCAGATCTGTGACTGGGGGGGTTAATGTTTTACTTTCTTCAGCATTCAGTCCATCATCTGTACTTTTTGCATCAGGTACAATTGGACAGTCCCCGAAAAGCCATTCATCCTTAACCAGGCGTAGGGCCTCAAGCCCACTATAAAAAAAAACACTCCGCCCAGTGAGTCGGTCCTTTCATGTCCACAACATATAGTGAACCTTGCTGCATCTTTCCAGCTGGCAACAGTCTGTGAGAGCATGGCCCATGCCTACTCCAGGACCTCTGGCAGCACCTGCAAAACCATGTCGCACAGAGGGTGGTAACAGTTGCTTAAAGGGCATGCAGTGATCAGGGACCACAATGCCAGGCTGGAGGAAGAAAACGACATCTTTTATATAGTGTCCAAACTCTTGGATTACCTGTCAGGGGGATGCAGTAGGAAATGCACCAAGATTTACATGGGACGTAGAGTCTTGGACCACCAAGCTCTCTGGTATAGGTTGCTGGGTGAGGAAGTTTGGTTCTCCTGTAGTGGGGCTGTGATAACAGGCAACTGTCCTATTCATAGGAGCCCCTTTGCTGGGTTTCGACCGTGTTCCCAGAAGGACATCAGTGAGGGTTTAGCTGAACAGGAGTAGTGGTTCTGAGGGGGAGACTCCAAGCTGCAACACTAGTGGCAGTCATGGTTAACATGCTGCCAGTGAAGGCAACTGAAGGTCAAGGACCTCAGCCGCCCTCCGCACCACCATTGCACATGGCGTTCCCTCCTCAGTAGCCACAGTAGAGGGAGAAAGCATACCAATATTTGGAGAAGTATCTAGTCCACGGGCTTCACCCAGTTTATGACAACAGTCCATGTTAGGGTCTTCATAGGGCTGGTATTCTTCAGGGTCCAGAGAACCCTCCCATTTCTCCTCGACTGTTAGCCCATAAGAATAGGATATAGGCTCCGACCTGGAAGGCATGATTCCAAACGGTGGCAGGAATGGCTACAAGTGCTGCACCTCAGATGGGGCCAGGAACAGCATCAAGCAATGCACCTCCAGCTCTGTGTCAGGGATCAGAATGGGGGCCGCACTGCCAGTAGGTGCCAGGAGCATTGCCCAGCACCAGGGAAGGTCGAGGTGGTTTTACTGGTGCTGGATGGACCCAGGAAAGGGTCTACTGGGCCCAACTGAACCTGGGTCCAGAGCCGCCAGCGCAGAACCAGAAGAGGCCCTTGGTAACCCATCAGGACCCAAAGGTAAGCCGGAGGAGATAGCCCATACACATATGAGGTGCATGGACTCATAGAATTCGCTTAGTTGGGCAGGGGTTGCCACAGCTCCCTGAAAGTCAAGGAGGCGTGGAGTCAGCCCAGGCCCAGGCTCTACCACGGAGCCAGGCCTCATATACTGACGGGCCCTTGTGCCACTGACCAACAGACTTGGAGAAGTTGAAGACCTCTTTGACTAAGACTTCTACTTGCGAAGGGACTTACCTGAGTGGGCCAATGACTTGGAGTGCAATGAGGATCTTGGACTCCACGGCAGCTCCTGGGACCTTCCTCTTGACCGGGATCTTGAATGTCGCGATGCTGCCCTCCGAGCTGCCAGGAGCTTGGGAGATCTCTCCCTCGAGGCCTTTGGGGTTCATGGTGCGGCAGTTCGAGCAGGACTTAGAGTCCTGGTCACTCAAGGCACCAAAGGCAAATAAGCTGGGGGTCTATCACTAACATCAGCTGACAGGCACTGCAGGGATTGAAGCCAGCCTTCTTGAATGACATCCCAGACACTGGAGGAGGAAAATTTCAAAAAGAAGTTGACAAAATGTCAAAAAAGGCTGAGCCAAAAAGTGACTCATGGGGTAGTTTTTCTCCGGATCTGCGCTGTTAGGCACGGAAAGAAAAGAACTGATGTCGACATGCCTACGTGGTGTTATATAGGTGCTGCAGACATCATTTCTGGCGCGGACGACACCCACAACACACGTGGAGCTGAACGACACCACCTATCAGAGGGCAGGGGTACTACTAATGAAAAGTGTTCCGGATCCAGCCTGGGGAAATTCTCTATCAGATACATATTTATACAGGCATACACCCTCGCACAGAGGAAAAACTACACTGTCAACGTAAGGCAGCCAAGGAGCTCCACAGCTGTACCATGCAGCACGTGTGGCAGTTGATCCTCCAGTTCATTTGATGGTCAGAAGGAGGGAGAAGGTTAGATGCCACATTAGAGCTCTGCTTTGATAGTGATAGCTCTGCTGTGGGAAGAGTGTGTTGTTTATTAATTTACTCATGATGATGAAATGGCATTCCAGGTACTTCAACTTTTTGTTGTCCATCATGAGATCTCCATGAATACTCAAACAAAAGAACAGAATAAAGATATTATGCAAAAGAGAACATTTACGCCAGCTAAAACAAAACATAGGAACATCAACATCTAAGTCAGTTCAGTGCTAAACCTGAGCTACTTGAGAACCAGCTTTAGAGACTACATGGATAGGTTGCAGAGTTGAGACACCTTCTTTTTTCCAATTAACTTAATGCAGTAACTGCAACCACTGATTTGCCTGTAAATAGTACTTCTTTACTCCCAGCTTCCTCAGCTGTATTACCCCAGCAACCTCTGCTGGGTAACCTCATCCATAGCCAGCACAGACCTGTAACACTCAATCTACTCTCTGGCTTCAGATGAGCAAGATGTTCCCTTAGATGTTGACTTCCACTGCTTTTGTGAAACAAGGGGTGTCTCAGCTACAGCTACTGGTGAAGTTTTTGCTGCTATTTGCCACAAATGTTGCTAATCATGAGCATGAAGGGACTAACATCCTTTTTTCTAGACACTGTAAACATTTATTTTCCTTGCCTTTAAAGACTTTTTATTCAAGTACCATCAAATGAGCTTTTTTAAATTCACTGTCTCACGCTTTAAACTCAAACAATGGGATGAATCAAGACAAAGATCCTTGTATGAGGAGGAAGGCTGAGAAGCCTTGATCCCATGTACTGTTTCTGGCTTTAAGGTGGGTGTCCCTCAATTGAGCCACCAAACACTCTAGTATAAGCATTTGGGGCCAGATCTACAAAATCGGGTTTGCAATTCCTAATAGCAATTTTTTGCAATTCGCTAATATGAAATCGCTATCAGCATTGTACCACAGTGTGTTTGACACTGCTTGTGATTCTCAGTGGGTTGCAAATGAACCTGCCTCATCAATATTCCTAAGACAGGTAGCAATTTGCACCTACTGGGAATGGCCAAAAGTCACAGGGATGGTGGCCTGCTGGAGTCAATGTGTAAGAAAGAAGATATCTTGAGAGTTACTTACCTTCGGTAACGAAATATCTGGTAGAGACATATTCTAGATGCAGATTCCTTACCTTAGAATTTTCCCCCTGGCATCAGACTGGATCCGGAGATTTTTTCTTAGAGCAATACCCTTGTGTAAGGAAATGCCTTCTTGGCATGGTTACCCCCTGCCTTTTGTTGATGCCAGTTATGACTAAAAGTGTGCTGGGACCCTGCTAACCAGGCCCCAGCACCAGTGTTCTTTCCCTAAACTGTACCTTTGTTCCCGCAACTGGCACAGCCCTGGCACACAGATAAGTCCCTTGTAAATGGTACCCCTGGTACCAAGTGCCCTGTGGCCAGAGAAGGTCTCTAAGGGCTGCAGCATGTATTATGCCACCCTGGGGACCCCTCACTCAGCACATGCACACTGCCTCACAGCTTGTGTATTCTGGTGGGGAGAAAAAGACCAAGTCGACATGCCACCCCTCTCAGGGTGCCATGCCCACAAACCACTGCATGTGGCATAAGTAAGCCACTCCTCTAGCAGGCCTTACAGCCCTAAGGCAGGGTGCACTATACCACAGGCGAGGGCATAGCTGCATGAGCAATATACCCCTATAGTGTCTAAGTAAATTCTTAGACATTGTAAGAGCAGTGTAGCCATGTTGAGTATATGGTTTGGGAGTTTGTCATTACAAACTCCACAGCACCATAATGGCTTGGAGAAGTTTGGTATCAAATTTCTTAGCACAATAAATCCACACTGATGCCAGTGAGGGATTTATTGAACAATGCACACAGAGGGCTTCCTAGAGATGCCCCCTGTATGTTAGCCCACCTGTTACAACTGTTAGTGTAGGACTGACCGGTCTGTGCCACCCTGCCACGTTCAGACAAGTTTCTGACCACATGGGGTGAGTGCCTTTGCGCGCTCTGTGGTCGGAAGCAAAGCCTGTCCTGGGTGGAGGAGGTGCTTCACACTGCCCCCTGCACGAACTGTAACACCTGGCGGTGAGACTCAAAGGCTCAAGCCTCAGGTTACAGTGCCACAGGCCACTCCAGCTATTGGAGATGCCTGCCCCCGCACAAAGCCCCACTTTTGGCAGCAAGTCAGGCAGGACAATTAGGAAAAGCAGGGAGGAGAGACCAACCCAGCAAGGGCCACCCCTAAAGTGTCCAGAGCTGAGGTGACCCCCCCTCTCTGCAGAATACTCCATCTTGGTTTGGAGGACAGGGACCAACAGGGATAGGAATGTGCCCCCCTCCCCAAAAGGAGTGGGCACAAGGAGGGTGTAGCCACCGTCAGGGACAGTAGCTATTGGCTACTGCCCTCTGACCCCTAAATCTAGGATTTAAGGGCCTCCCGGAACCCAGCTCACCAGATTCCTGGTGACCTACAAGAAGAAGAAGTGCTGCTAAGCTGAAACCCCAGCAGAGAAGAAGGAAGATGACAACTGCTTTGGCCCCAGCCCTACCGGCCTGTCTCCTGCTTCAAAGAACCTGGAAAACGCCAGCGATGGGTCCAGCGGGCCCAGCGACCTCGGACATCTCCAGAGGACTGCCCTGCACCCAAAAGGATCAAGAACTCCAGAGGAAAGCGGCTTTGTCTGAAGAAACTCACAAATAAAGACTCCCACTTCACTTCGGAAGAGTGAGTCCTGACCCCTGTGCACCCGACACCCACGACCCGTGTCCAGGTGGTCCACCCAGCAAAAGACGGTCTCCAGGAGATTGGGAGCAAGTGCCCACCCTGGGGTGACCTCTCCACCCCTCCACGACAATGCCTGCAGAGGGAATTCCGAGGATTCCCTGACTGCGAGCTCCAGACGAAGATATCAGACGCCTAACCGACCCCGGTGCCTTATCGTTCAGCAGGCCACCCCCCGTCCAACCAGTGATGTGCCCGAGACCTCCCCTACCCCCAACCTCCCCCCGACCCAGACATCGCCTGCAGCCTCTGAGTGACCCCTGGGGTCTCCTCATAGACAAGCAGTGGAAACCAGACGACCTGTTTGCACCCTGCACCCGGCCGTTCCATTGCAGCTGTGGGTGTGTATTTAGTGCCTACTTGTGGCCCCTCCAGTGCTCCTCTAATGCCCCCGGTCTGCCCTTCAAGTGGCGGGTACTTACCTGCTGGCTGACCAGATTCCGAGTAACCACTGTCTCTATAGGAGCCCATGTTAACCCATGTTAATTTTGCTCAACTTTGACCTCTGCACCCGACTGACCCCGTGTTGCTGGTGGTGGGTGAACCCCAACCGGTGGGCTTCCTAAAACCCAGAGACTAAGACTGTAAGGGTTGTACTTACCTGCAAACAAATCTAAATTTTCTTTCCCCCAGGAACTGTTTAAAAATTGCAGTGTCCATTTTTAAAATAGCTTTTTGCCAATAATTCAAAAACTGTATTACTTACCAAATTCAAACAAAGTACTGTTGATACCTGTGTGAAATACGAAACTTTCAAGGTACTTACTTGCAACTTGAATCTTGTGGTTCTAAAAATAAACTAAGAAAATACATTTTTGTAATATAAAAATCATTGGTCTGGAATTAATCATTGAGTGTGTGCTTCTTTTATTTTCTGCGTGTGTAAAACAAATGCTTTGTATTACCCTCTGATAACCCTAACTGCTTGACCACACTACCACGAAAGAGAGCATTAGTGTTATCTACGTTAGACTCTGTTAAACCACTGGGGAACCCCTGGACTCTGTGCACACTATATCTCACTTTGATCTAGTATATACAGAGCCAGCTTCCTATGGTACCCATAAGAAAAAGGGTCTGCATTCGACCTGGGGTGATTAGGCCCCATCGAAGACAGCGTTCTGACTCCGACTTGCCAGGGATGAAGATCGGGTTGATGGTGGGCACCACCACATCGGGAGCTTCGACAATCGAACTGGTGCCGGGGAAGGTCTCAATGGTACGACCCGCATCGGTGCGTATCTGGGAGCGGATCCACATGGGACCTCGGTGGCCGGAGCCAAAGCCGCGCAACCCAAAGGCCCCACGACCTTAACCCTTGGGCCCGAAGGTGTCGTATCGTGGTCAGCCTACCCAAAAATTAGGCATATGGCCTTGAAAAATTAGTTCAATTGGGCCGCCGTCGTTCCGGCTCCCGGAAACTCTGAGAAGCATGGAGCGGACCCAGAAGCAGGCTCCGAAGACAGAGGCCTCGAGCGTCAACGCTCCTTCCGTGTCACATCACCCGAGGGACAGGGGGAAGTCGAAGGGTGACGGGACCGCTTCGACAACGACTTCTTATCTTGGCCCGAAGACTTAGAGGAAGAAGAATGATGGTGGCTCTGCGAGCGGTGTCAAGACCTTCCCCTCAAGCGAGACCGGGACCTACGCGGAGTCGAGCGGCACTTGGAGCACGACTTCGGGTCGCGCTCCAGGCACCACAAACAGACCTGATGCGGATCTGTCACTGACATCATGCAGTGACAGTTCTTGCGCGACTTGAAACCGGTTTTACGGGGACATCTCGAGGTACCAAAAACTCACCAAGAGTTGAAATCGGTCAAAAAGAGACCAAAGTAGCTCTCTCCTGATCAGCTCGTGGTGTGGAAAGAAAATAACTGTTGTCATGGCGCTGAGGCGGCATCTATGTACTACTCCCGACGTCATCATGGTGACTACGAGGCCCGGGGAGTCGACCGACGCCACCTACCGACGTGCAAGGCTATTGTTCGAAGAAAAGATCTCCTGATCCAGTCTGACGCCTGGGGGAAAATTCTAAGGTAAGGAATTTGGAACTAGAAGTCTCTATCAGATATGCACTGTAATTCACATGCTAGTATGGGTACCCAGAATTCAAGGAAGTGTAAATAGCCACTGCTTCTAAACTCTTGGAAATACATACGTTTCCTTTATACCTATTTTTCACTCTTTACAAAATTAATTGCTGTATACCGGGTACACAATGAAAACCTATTGAAAAGTGCAGCTCATTTATTGGGTCTAGGTACCTTCGGTTCCTGGTGAACCTACAAGCCCTAAATAAACCTGCAACCAGAAGGGTCCAGTGGACTTCACAGTATATTGCTTTAAAACATCTGCCATAGTTGGAAAAAGTTCTAGAAGAAAACGTAGACAGAAATGGCTGTTTTTCCAACTCAATTTGAATATTTTTTTATTTCAACTGTTACTTTCTATAGGAAAACCTTGATGGATCCACACAAATGACCCCTTGCTGAAATCAGAAGTTGTCTACTTTCTGGGATCCATCATTGGTTTCACACCCATTTCTGTCACTAACTGGAAAGGGGTTGAAAGCACAAAAAATATGAAAAATGTGTTATGTCCCAGTAAAATGCCAAAAACCCCAATTTTTTCTGTACTTCGGCTAATTTCTCTGTCTCTGTCACGGAACCCTCAGTCTCTGGATACTTTTAGAATCCCCAGGATGCTGGAAAAAAAGGAGGCATTTTTGTCATGGATAGCTTATGGGACAAAAAGTTATGGAGGCCTATGTGAAAACTACACCACATAGCCAAAAAAAGGCCTGGCAAAGGAGGAGAAAAAGGCCTGGCAATGAAGAGGTTAAGAAGCACTACCCCCCAGGCACCTCCGACATGTCCATCCCATGGACTGACCTCCCTGCACCCCCACGACGAAGCCTGCAGAGAGAATCCCGAGGACCGCCCTGACCATGACTGCCCGGGACAAAGATATCTGACGCCTGGAGAAGCACTGCACCCGCAGCACCCAGGCCCGTGGGAAACCGATCACCGGTGCAGCAACGACCAGCAGGCAGCCCTTATCAGTGCCCAGTCGGTGGCTAGCCCGAGAAGTCCCCCTGTGCCCTGCCTGCAGCATTTGAGTGACCCCCGGGTCCCTCCACTGAATCCTATTGAACACCTGACACCCTGTGTACCCCCTGCACCCGGCCACCCCTTTGCTGCTGAGGGTGTGTGTTGTGTGCCTTCTTGGGGCCCCTCCTGTGATCTACCAAACGCCCCTGGTCTGCCTTCTGACAACGCAGGTACTTACCTGCAAGCAGGCCGGAGCACCCCGTCTCCATAGGCGCCCATGTTATTTTGGCTCCCGTTTGACCTCTGCACCTGAACGGCCCTGTGTTGCTAGTGCTGGGTGTTTAGGGTTGACTTGAACCCCTAACAGCGGGCTGCCTATGCCCCAGAGACTGACCTTGTAAGTGCTTTACTTACCATGATAACTAAACTGTACTTACCTTCCCCAGGAACTGTCGAAAGCTGCAGTGTCCACTTTTAAAATAGCTTACTGCCATTTTATGAAAAACTGTGTAAATTAATGTTTTGATTCAAAATTCGGACTATACTTATGCAAAATACCTTTCATTGAATGTACTTACCTGCAATCTGAACTTGGTGGTTCTAATACTAAATTAACAAAAGAATATTTTTCTATATAAAAACCTATTGGCCTGGAGTTAAGTCACTGAGTGTGTGTTTTCACTTACTGCTTGCGTGTTTACAACAAATGCTTAACACTGCCCTCTGATCAGCCTAACTTCTCAACCACACTACCACAAATAGAGCATTACTATTATCTATTATTGCCTCTGTCAAGCCTCTTGGGGAACCGCTGGACTCTGTGCACACTATGCGGGTCATTCCGACCCTGGCGGTCGGTGGCCGCCAGGGCCACCGACCACGGGAGCACCGCCAACAGGCTGGCGGTGCTCCTACGAGCATTCTGACCGCGGCGGTTTAGCCGCGGTCAGACGCGGAAAGCCAGCGGTCTCCCGCTGACTTTCCGCCGCTCGTAGGAATCCTCCATGGCTGCGGAGCGCGCTCCGCAGCCATGGAGGATTCCGACTCCCCCTCCCGCCATCCAGTTCCTGGCGGTTCTCCCGCCGGGAACCGGATGGCGGGAGGGGGAGTTGCGGGGCCCCTGGGGGCCCCTGCCGTGCCCATGCCTATGGCATGGGCACGGCAGGGGCCCCCTTAAGAGGGCCCCTAAAAGTATTTCAGTGTCTGCAAAGCAGACACTGAAATACGCGACGGGTGCAACTGCACCCGTCGCACCTTCCCACTCCGCCGGCTCTATTACGAGCCGGCGTCATCGTGGGAAGGGAGTTTTCCCCTGGGCTGGCGGGCGGTCTTGCGAAGACCGCCCGCCAGCCCAGGGGAAAACTCGGAATACCCTCCGCGGTCTTTCGACCGCGGAGCGGTATTTCGGAGGGGGGAAGTCTGGCGGGCGGCCTCCGCCGCCCGTCAGACTCAGAATTAGGGCCTATATCTCATTTTCATATAGTATATACAGAGCCAGCTTCCTACACTGATCATGACTGAAACAAAATAAAGAAAACCCCTTTTATTAATAGTTCCATTTATTTCATTTATGGTTAAACAATTGAGTTGGGTCTTGAAAGTGCCTCTGGCACAGTCCATACAGTGACTTTTTACTACATGTTCTTCAAATTTTGTGAGATCTTTATTGATCACTAAATCAGTTTCTGAACTGAATTTTCAATACATATTCATGTGGGTTGCTACTAAGAAACTTGAATAAAGCCAAACAAAATTCTAAAAAGAAGTAGCCATTGCCTTCTAGTTCAGACCTGTAAAGAAGAAATAAAACACACGTGTTCTGAATGCTGGAACTCCAGTATGGCTGTGAAACACTTACTGCAGGTTTGGGGTGCAGATTGGTATTCGGGGAACTGTACAGCACTGTTATCTCTCTGAAAAGAGTGAGGAGCAGGTAGACAGCCTGCTCAGTCTTGGCCATGTTGAATTCCTAAAAAGAGAATAAGAGAGAGAGAGAGAGAGAGAGAGCGAGATGATTGGTTAGATACTCTCTACTCTAGCATTCCTTATATACAAAGGGACCTAGTGGAAGCAGATCTCTGTTAATACTGTATATGTCTTACATAGAAATAGCAAAATACGGATCACGAAAATTAATGTTTTAAAAAAATATTTTTGGCTTTTCTCTTTATTACTACTCAGGCATGCCAAGGCTGGTTCTCCGGTGACAAGGATATCACCTTACAACACAAGGGCACTGGCAAAAGAAACTAGCAAAAATCATTATCCCTTGAAAGGGAAGCTGTGGATATGAGACAAAGCTGATCAAAACAATTATCTCAGGCTAGAAACTGGTGAATTCGCAAGGCTCAACTGGCTGCTGAAGACTGTAATCAACATGGCCTTTCAGTGGCTATTTCAAAAGATTTTTGACAGTCTGCCAGGGTCTCCAAACTACAATACATACCCAAGTCATTTCTGCAGTGTTTCATATGTGTGTTTTAAGTGCATCCTTCCCAATGGTACAATAGATGACTCATTTCAAAGAAATTACTTATCACAGATGCTTAGGCAAGATACAAGCAAACATTTATTCATGTATGCATATTTGGGGTCAGCAATGCAGCAGACTAATCTCAAAGGAAATGAGCATAACTTATATGTACCTTCTCAGCTGCTGTAATGCTTTCTGTCTTGCATTCAATGAGTGCGGTGCCCACAGCGTCTCTGAGGATCCTGTACCCTTCACCATACACTAGAAACAGATCGATTTTGCAGGTCTGGTCTCTCTACAACAAAGTATCACTCAAGTTAATATAGAAGAGAACAAACTTGCTACTAGAGAATTATGATCTTTAGAGGTGAATAAATGAATTAAATGTATTTCAAAGCATACACTGCGCTTAAGTTACCTGCTGCTCAATGATTTCTGGTGGGAACACCCAGTGATAAAGACCATCTCTAGAGAGCTTTTGAACAAACTCCATCCCGTATTGGTTTGTCAGCTTCCTAACTAGGTAAACCTGGAACCAGTCATTTGATGCTTTTTTGCAAAACTTCTCCATGTCTCTCAGGAACATCTGGTTTTCGTTGACATTTGCTGCTTCTGGGAATCAAAAAGCTAAAAGTTCATCAACTGCTGGATAAAATACATCTTTCACCGAGATAGAGAGAAAAAGGGAAGGAGAAAGACAGTGATCGACATTTCCAGCATAAAGAATTCAAGCACCCTCTTCTTTTCACTTTGTTTTCTCATTCTTTCTTTTGTCATTGTAAGGAAATGCCTCCTTGGCATGGTTACCCTCTGACTGTTTGCCTTTTGCTGATGCCAAGTTATGATTGAAAGTGTGCTGGGACCCTGCTAACCAGGCCCCAACACCAGTGTTCTTTCCCTAAACTGTACCTTTGCTTCCACAATTGGCACAGCCCTGGCACTACTTGTAACTGGCACCCCTGGTACCAAGGGCCCTGATGCCAGGGAATGTCTCTAAGGGCCGCAGCATGTCTTATGCCACCCTGGGGGCCCCTCACTCAGCACATGCACACTGCCTCACAGCTTGTGTGTGCTGGTGGGGAGAAAATGATTAAGTCGACATGGCACTCCCCTCAGAGTGCCATGCCAACCTCACACTGCCTGTGGCATAGCTAAGTCAACCTTCTAGCAGGCCTTACAGCTCTAAGGCAGGGTGCACTATACCACAGGTGAGGGCATAGCTGCATGAGCCCTACGGCCCTACAGTGTCTAAGCAAAACCTTAGACATTGTTAGTGCAGGGTAGCCATAAGAGTATTTGGTCTGGGAGTTTAACAAACACAAACTCCACCGTTCCATAATGGCTACATTGAAATCTGGGAAGTTTGGTATCAACCTTCTCAGCACAATAAATGCACACTGATGTCATTGTTGGATTTATTAAAAACTGCCCACAGAGGGCATCTTAGAGATGCCCCCTGTATTGTACCCAATCTTCCAGTGCAGGACTGACTGGTCTGTGCCAGCCTGCTGCTGAAAGACGAGTTTCTGACCCCCTGGGATGAGGGCCTTTGTGCCCTCTGAGGCCAGAAACAAAGCCTGCTCTGGGTAGAGGTGCTTCACACCCCCCGCAGGAACTGTAACACCTAGCAGTGAGCCTCAAAGGCTCAGGCTTCGTGTTACAATGCCCCAGGGAACTCCAGCTAGTGGAGATGCACCCCCCCCCCCCGGACACAGCCCCCACTTTTGGCAGCAAGTCCAGGGGAGATAATGAGTGAAACAAGGAGGAGTTATCCACCAGTCAGGACAGCCCCTAAGGTGTCCCGAGCTGAGAAATCCTCTATCTTGATTTTGGAGGATTCCCCCAATAGGAATAGGGATGTGACCCCCTGCCCTCAGGGAGGAAGCACAAGGAGGTTGTAGCCACCCTCAAGGGCAGAAGCCATTGGCTACTGCCCCCCCAGACCTAAACACATCCCTAAATTGAGTATTTAGGGGCACCCCAGAACCCAGGAAATCAGATTCCTGCAACCTGAAACAAGAAGAATGACTGCTGACCTACAAGCCCTGTAGAGACGATGGAAGACAACTGCTTTGGCCCCAGCCCTACCGGCCTGTCTCCTGACTCGAAAACCTGCAACCAGCGAAGCATCAAACAGGGACCAGCGACCTCTGAAGCCTCAGAGGACTGCCCTGAATCCGAGGACCAAGAAACTCCCGTGAGCAACATCTCTGCTCAACAACCTGCAACAAACTTGATACTTTTCTACAACTTTAAAGACCTCACTCTTCCCACCGGAAGCGTGAGAATTCACACTCTGCACCCGACGCCCCCGACTCCAGATCCAGAAAACCAACACCACAGAGAGGACTCTGCGGCGACTGCGACCCATGACTAGCTGGAGATCACCCCCCTGGACTCCCACAGTGACACCTGCACAGAGGATCCAGAGACTCCCCCCTGATCGCGACTGCCTGTAACAAGGGACCCGACGCCAGGACCAAGCACTGCACCCGCAGCCCCCAGGACCGGAAGGAACCGAACCTCAGTGCAGGAGTGACCCCCAGGCAACCCTCTGCCTAGCCCAGGTGGTGGCTGGCCAGGGAAACTCCCCGTGTGCCCTGCCTGCACCGCTAGAGTGACCCCCGGGTCCCTCCATTGTTTCCTATACAAAACCCGACGCCTGCTTTGCACATGCACCCAGCCGCCCCTGTGCCGCTGAGGGTGTGTTTTGTGTGCCTATTTGTGTCACCTCCTGTGTTCTACAAAACACCCCTGGTCTGCCCTCCGAGGACGCGGGTACTTACCTGCTGGCAGACTGGAACCAGAGCACCCCTGTTCTCCATAGGCGCCTATGTGTTTTGGGCACCTCTTTGACCTCTGCACCTGACCGTTCCTGAGCTGCTGGTGTGGTAACTTTAGGGTTGCCTTGAACCCCCAACAGTGGGCTGCCTATGCCCAGGAACTGAGACTTGTAAGTGTCTTACTTACCTCACAATCTAACCAATACTTAACTCCTCCAGGAACTGTTGATTTTTGCAGTGTCTACTTTTAAAATAGCTTATTGCGATTTTAACAAAAACTGTATGTTATTGCTCTAATTCAAAGTTCCTAACTTACCTGTGTGGAGTACCTTGCATTTAATGTATTTACTTCAAATATTGAACTTGTGGTGCTAAAAATAAATTAAGAAAATATATTTGTCTATATAAAAACCTATTGGCCTGGAGTTAGTCTTTGAGTGTATGTTCCTTATTTATTGCCTGTGTGTGTACAACAAACGCTTAACACTACCCTTTGATAAGCCTACTGCTTGACCACACTACCACAAAAATAGAGCATAAGAATTATCTAATTTTGCCACTATCTTACCTCTAAGGGCAACCCTTGGACTCTGTGCACACTATCTCTTACTTTGAGATAGTATATACAGAGCCAACTTCCTACACACATCATAAAGGAGGACCTGCCTTTGAGGAACTGTTTCGTTAACAATGCTCAGCTCACAACCATTCACCATCCACTCTTTATGTTCACCCATAAATATTTTCACCTGCATCAGTCTTTACTACTTACTTTCCAATTGTGTACATTTAGAGTTTGTAGATTTAATTATTTATAGTGTTTAAAAAAGGCACACAGAGGCTAGGAGGCAAATAAAGTGCAAGTTACTTACCTTCGGTAACGAAATATCTGGTAGAGACATATTTTAGTTGCAGATTCCTTACCTTAGACTTTTCCCCCAGGCGTTAAACTGGATCTGGAGATTTTTCTTTGAGCAAATCCCTTGCGTGTCGGTAGGTGGCGTCGGTCGACTCCGCAGGCGTCGAGGCATTGTGGTCGCCGTGATGATGTTGAGAGTAGTACAGACGCCACCCTCGCGCAGTGATGTCACTTTCTTTTAATGACTTTCCACACCAGAGCACAGAGCAGCTAAGAACACTGAGATTGGTGTGCTAGAGCTTAGGACCTGAAAGGGGGAATCCCTGTCCCTAGAAATCAGTTTAAAAGCAGGGAGGATGGGGGGGCGGTAAGGAATCTGCAACTAGAATATATCTCTACCAGATAATTTGTTACCAAAGGTAAGTAACTTGTACATCTGATAGAGACTTATAGTTGCAGATTCCTTACCTTAGAATAGATACCCAAGCAATGTCATCCTTGGTGGTGGGCTGTGAACCAAGATCACACTAGGAAGTCCTGCAGGACCGAAGAACCAAAATAGCCATCTCAACGGATCTGACTATCAAGGCAGTAATGCTTAGCAAACGTGTGCAGGGATGCCCACTTAGCTGCCTGGCAGATATCCAGGACAGGAACTCCGCGTGCTAACGCAGAGGAAGCAGCAGTTGCTCTGGTGAAATGAGCACGCAAGCCTTCAGGAGGTTGCATCTTGGCCAAAGCGTGCCACATTTTGATGCAAAGAAGCACCCATAGAGAGATGGTATGCTTTTGCTCCGCCTTCCCTTTTTTGGCACCCTCACAGCCAATGAAGAGTTGATCGTCCACCCAGATATCTTTAGTACGATTGAGGTAGAACGCCAATGCTTTTTTGGGGTCCAGACGATGGAGTCTCTCCTCCTCATTGGAAGGATGCAGGGGTGCGTAGAAGGCAGGCAAGGTGATGGACTGGCCTAAATGAAATGGTGTAACCACCTTAGGAAGGAAGGAAGCTCTAGTGCGTAACACTACTTTGTCCGGATGTACAGACAAGTATGGAAGTTTTGAGGAAAGGGCCTGAAGCTCACTCACCCTGCGAGCAGAGGTGATAGCGATCAGAAAGACAGTTTTGAAGGTGAGGAGCCGCAAGGGACAATTATGCATTGGCTCAAAGGGGGTACACATCAAATAAGTAAGTATAAGATTAAGGTCCCACTGAGGCATGATAAATGGAGTGGGAGCGAATAAGTGGGTGAGCCCTTTTAAGAACCTACTCACAATAGGAGATTTAAAGAGTGAGGGCTGATCAGGTAGCCTAAGAAAGGCGGAAATGGCAGATAAATACCCTTTAAGGGTGCCCAAAGCAGAGCTCTGCTGGGCTAAAGAAAGAATGAACAGAAGAACCTCTGATAGGGGGCAGAAAGGGGATCAACAGATTTTGGTACACCATGCCAAAAATGTATTCCAGCGACCGGCATATACAGTTTTAGTCGATGGACGCCTGGCAGCCAAGATAACATTGCAGACTTTGGGTGGAAGGGCAAAAGCTGTCAACTCTTGCCGCTCAATCTCCACGAGTGAAGGCGGAGGTTGGGCAGGTTCGGGAGAAGAACCGTCCCCTGTTGCTGCGACAGAAGATCCGCCGAAGAGGCAGTCTGAGTGGAGGATCGATAAACATGCTCAATAGCTCTTGATACCACACTCTGCGAGCCCAGTCTGGACCCACCTAGATGACTTGGGCCTGGTCGTTCTCAATTTCTTGAGAACTCTGGGCAGAAGAGGGATAGGCGGTAAGGCAT
Source organism: Pleurodeles waltl (assembly GCF_031143425.1). Lineage (NCBI taxonomy): Eukaryota > Metazoa > Chordata > Amphibia > Caudata > Salamandridae > Pleurodeles > Pleurodeles waltl. The sequence goes on along the minus strand of NC_090446.1, from coordinate 969,195,603 downwards.
AAAGGAGGCTGAAGCTCCACTCGAGACGAAAAGCGTCTCCAAGCGAGTGCCGCCTTGGAAACTCCAATGCACAAAACAGCTGATATTGCGCATTCCTTGCGGAGACGAACAGATCTAATAAAGGCTCTCCCCACTGCTGAAAGAGACCTTGCGTCACCTCCGGATGGAGACGCCATTCGTGATCGATGGCTGAGTTCGTCTGCTCTGGCATTGAGGAATCCCGCCAGATGTTGAACCATCAGGGTAATGCCCTGATGTTCCAGCCATGTCCAGAGGCGTAGGGCCTCCTGACAGAGGGTCCAGGACCCTAATCCGCCCTGTTTGTTGGAGTACCACATGGCGGTAGTATTGTCCGTGACCACCTGCACTACTTTCCCTTTGAGAGAGGGAAGAAATGCCTTCAATGCAAGCCTGATGGCCCGGAGCTCCAGCAGATTTATATGGAGTCCGGACTCCGCCGGGGACCAGAGGCCTCTGATCTCTGCCTCTCCCATGTGGCCACCCCAACCTAGAAGTCACACATCTGTCACTATAGAGAGATCTGGTTGGGGGAGGGAGAGGGATCTGCTGTGGACCCAATTTGGATTTGAAAGCCACCACTCCAGGTCTTTTGCAGTTCCCTCCAAAATCTGAACCAGGTCTGATAGATTCCCCTGACGCTGCGCCCACTGGAACTTCAGGTCCCACTGCAAAGCCCGCATATGCCATCTGGCATGGGTAACTAGCAGGATACAGGAGGCCATGAGGCCCAGCAGCCTCAGAGTCAATCTCACCGAAACCCAAGACCAAGGTTGAAAGATCGGAATCATAGCCTGAATGTCTTGGACTCGTTTGTCAGGAGGATAAGCCGATACTGTACTGTGTCTAGAACTGCCCCGATAAAAGGGAGCGACTGAGAGGGAGTCAGGTTGTGACTTCGGCACCTTGATAGTGACCCCCCCGTGCAGGAGGTTCACCACAGTCTGAAGGTGGGAGACGACTTTCTGGGCCAAGTCCGCCTTCAATAGCCAGTCATCGGGGTAGGGGAAAGACTGAGAACCCTAACCTGCAAGATGAGCGGCAACCACCGCCATCACTTTCGTCAACACCCGAGGGGCGCTAGTAAGGCCAAAGGAGAGCACAGTAAACTGAAAGCGCTCGTGACCTACCACAAATCATAGGTAACGTCTGTGGGCTGGCAGGATGGGGATGTGAAAATAAGCGTCCTGCAAGTCCAACGCTACCATCCAGTCGCCTGGGTCTAAGGCAGACAGAACCTGAGCCAGAGTGAGCATTCTGAATTTCTCCTTCTTGAGGAAGTAGTTCAGGTCCTGCAGGTCTACAATAGGAAGTAATCCCTTGTCCTTCTTTCGTATCAGAAAGTAGCAGGAATAACAACCACAACCTACTTCTAGCACAGGGAACTTTCTATAGCTACCTTGGCCAAGAAAGCCGCGACTTCCTGGTGGACAAGCACCAAATGGTCCTCCGGAAGGTGATTGAAGGATGGTGGCATGTGTCGTGGAGCAGATTCGAAAGGGAGGGAGTAGCCCTTTCGAACGATCTGCAAAACCCACCCATCTGTGGTGATATGTTCCCAATGGGGCAGGTGATGGCAAATCCTGCCACCAACTGGGTGGGAGTGAGGGGACGGACTGGGAGGGTTTGGAGGCTGCAAGGGGGGTAGAGGTGGACTGGACAGACCTCTGGTTCCCTGTCCCATGGCCACTTGGGATTCCGCATCCTCGGCGATGCATAGACTGGCCAGCATGTGTGCCACAGTGGCTGTGTGGATGACGCGACACGGCGCCCCTTCCGTGTCCACAAAAGGGGCGAAAAGCAGACTGTGGTGGGCAAGAGGCCGAGGAAAGACCAAGAGACCGAGCCGTAGCCCAGGAATCCTTGAATCTCTCCAAGGCCGAGTCTGTTTTGTCTCCGAAGAGACAGGTGCAATCAAAGGGCATGTCCATGAGTGACTGTTGGACATCCCCCGAGAAACCAGAAGTGCGTAACCAGGCGTGGCACCGTAAGGCCACTGTCGTTGCAACCAATCTGCCCAGAGAGTCGGTCGTGTCCAGAACACAACGGATTGTGAACTTTGCCGTGTCTCTCCCATCGTTCACTGCTTGGGCGACGATAGCACGTGCCACCTCCGGTATCTGCGGCAGGACTTGGCCAACCGTATCCCACAAGGAGTGGGTATAACGGGCCAAAAGGCATGCAGTGTTCACAGGCCGCAGCACTAGGCTGGAGGAAGAAAACAACTTCTTGCCAAATTGTTCCAGCATTTTGGATGCCCTATCCAGGGGTGCGGAAGGGAACGCGCCTGTAGAAGAGGAAGCCTGGTTAACAGGACTCTCAGACGTAGGGTGTTGGGACAGGAATTAAGGGTCGTTCAGAGTGGGTCGATGGTGGCATGCGATAGTCCTATTCACAGGAACCCCTGTGTTGGGTTTGGACCATGTACCCAAAAGGACATCTGTGAGGGCTTCATTAAATGGTAAAAGGGGTTCTGAAGTAGAAACCCCAGGCTGAAGCACCTACGTAAGGCGATTAGACCTGACCTCTACAGTAGGAAGCTCAAGGCCGAGGACCTCAGCTGCCCTACTGACCACCATATCATAAGTTGCTCCCTCCGCCGTAGCCACAGTAGGAGGAGACAGCATGCCAATGTCAGGAGAAGTATCCAGACCACTGGCTTTGCCCAATTCCTGTGCCCAGTCCATAGCAGGGTCATCCTGGTATTCATAAGGGTAAAGGGACCCCTCCCATTCCTCCCCATATTCGTACCCATAGGAAAAAGGGTCTGAATCTGACCTGGGGCGAAGAGGCACCACCGAAGCCGAAGGTGGCGTTGGCCGACGCCGCTCCGACTCATCGGGGATAAGAATCGGGTTGACGTCGATAGTGGGCACCACCGACGTCGGGAGCATCGTTAATCGACCCAGCGCCGGGGAAGGTCTCGCAGGTGACCTCAGTGGCCGGGGCCGAAGCTGCCGGCATGGAACCCTAAGGCCCCTCAGCTGAATCCCTTGGGCCTGAAGGCACCGTATCGGCCCACCCAAATATGAGGCCCATGGCCTCATAAAACTCTTTTAGTTGGGTGGGGGTCACTCCGGCTCCGGGAAACTGGGGGAAGCACAGAGCCGACCCAGATGCAGGCTCCAAAGACAGAGGCCTAGTGCGTGGATGCTCTTCCCGTGTCGCATCGGCTGAGCGACTGGGCAAAGTCGGAGAGCGATGGGACTTCTCCGACTTCTTTTTCTTACCTTGACCTGAGGATTTAGAAGAAGACGAGTGGTGATGACTCAGCGACCAATCTCAAGACCTTCCTCTCGTGTGAGACCGGGACCTACGTGGAGTCGAGTGCCGGGCTGCCATTAGCTTTAGGGACCTTCGGGTGCATGGCCCGTCACTCGGAGCACAACTTCGAGTCGTGTTCGCGCTCGAGGCACCATAGACAAACGCAATGAGGATCCGTCACCGACATCGTCTGATGGTAGTCCTCACAAGGCTTGAACCCCGTCTTCGGGGACAGACTCGACGCACCAAATTCGCACACAAAAAACTCGACAAAACGGTTCAATTCGACCCAAAAATAGCCTAGGGTAGCTTTCTCCGGATCAGCGCGTGGCGCAGAAAGAAAAGAACTGACGTCACTGCGCGAGGGCTTCATCTATGTACTATTCCCGACGTCATCACAGCGACCACGCCGCCTACGGAGTCAACCGACGCCCTCTACCGGTGAGCAAGGGTATTTGTAAGGATATGCCTCCTTGGCATGGTTACCCCCTGACTTTTTGCCTTTTGCTGATGCCAGTTATGATTGAAAGTGTGCTAGAACACTGCTAACCAGGCCCCAGCACCAGTGTTCTTTCCCCAAACTGTACCTCTGCTTCCACAACTGGCACAGCCTTGGCACTCAGGTAAGTCCCTTGTAAATGGTACCCCTGGTACCAAGGGCCCTGATGCTAGGGAAGGTCTCTAAGGGCTGCAGAATGTCTTATGTCACCCTGGGGACCCCTCACCCAGCACATGCACACTGCCTCACAGCTTGTGTGGGCTGGTGGGGAGAAAATGACTAAGTCGATATGGCACGCCCCTCAGAGTGCAATGCCAACCTCACACTGCCTGTGGCATAGGAAAGTCACCCCTCTAGCAGGCCTCACAGCCCTAAGGCAGGGTGCACTATACCACAGGTGAGGGCATATGTGCATGAGCACTATGCCCCTACAGTGTCGAAGCAAAAATGTAGACATTATAAGTGCAGGGTAGCCATAAAGTGTATACGGTCTGGGAGTTTGTCTAACACGAACTCCACAGTTCCATAATAGCTACACTGAAATCTGGGAAGTTTGGTATCAACCTTCTCAGCACAATAAATGCACACTGAAGCCAGTGTGGAATTTATTGTAAAATGCACCCAGAGGGCATCTTAGAGATGCCCCCTGAATACCAGTCCAAATCCGAGTGCTAGGCTGACCAGTTTCTGCCACTAAATTCAGTATATAGGGGCACCCCAGAACACAGGAAATCAGAATCCTGAAACAAGAAGAAGGACTGCTGACCTGAAAGCCCTGCAGAGACGACAACTGCTTTGGCCCCAGCCCTACCGGCCTGTCTCCTGACTCGAAGAAAACAGTGACGCATCCAACAGGGACCAGCGACCTCTGAAGCCTCAGAGGACTGCCCTGAACCAAAGAACCGAGAAACTCCTGTGAACAGCGGCTTGTTCAACACCAGCAACAACTTTGCAACTTTCTTGCAACCTTCAAAGACCTCACTCTTCCTGCCGAAAGCGTGAGACTTCACCCTCTGCACCCGACGCCCCTGGCTCGAGCTCCAGAGAACCAACACCACAGGGAGGTCTCCCAGGCGACTGCGACCACGTGAGTAACCTGAGACGACCCCCCCTGAACCCCTAGAGCGACGCATGCAGAGAGAATCCAGAGGCTCCCCCTGACCGCGACTGCCTGTAACAAGGAAACCCGACGCCTGGACCAAGTACTGCACCCGCAACCCCCAGGACCAGAAGGAACCAAACCTCAGTGCAGGAGTGACCCTCAGGTGACCCTCTGCCTAGCCCAGTCGGTGGCTGGCCTGAGAAGCCCCCCTGTGCCCTGCCTGCACCGCTAGAGTGACCACCAGGTCCCTCGACTGATTCTAATACAAAACCTGACGCCTGCTTTGCACACTGCAGCCGACCGCCCCTGTGCCGCTGAGGGTGTGTTTTGTGTGCCTACTTGTGTCCCCCCGTGCTCTACAAAACCCCCCTGGTCTGCCCTCCGAGGGTGCGGGTACTTACCTGCTGGCAGACTGGAACCGGAGCACCCCTGTTCTTCATAGACGCCTATGTGTTTTGAGCACCACTTTGCCCTCTGCACCTGAGCGGCACTGTGTTGCTGGTGCGGTAACTTTGGGGTTGCCTTTAACCCCCAAAGGTGGGCTGCCTATGCCCAGGAACTTGGACTTGTAAGTGTCTTACTTACCTGACCAACTAACCATTACTTACCTCCCCAAGGAACTGTTGATTTTTGCACTGTGTCCACTTTTAAAATAGCTTATTGCCACTTTAACTCAAAACTGTGTATGTTACTGCTCTAATTCAAAGTTCCTAACTTACCTAGGTGACATACCTTGCATTTTATGTATTTACTTCAAATCTTGAACTTGGGGTTCTAAAAATAAATTAAGAAAATATATTTTTCTATATAAAAACTATTGGCCTGGAGTTAAGTCTGAGTGTGTACAACAAATGCTTAACACTACCCTCTGATAAGCCTACTGCTCGACCACACTACCACAAAATAGAGCATTAGAATTATCTAATTTTGCCACTATCTTACCTCCAGGAGAACACTTGGACTCTATGCACACTATCTCTTACTTTGAAATAGTATATACAGAGCCAACTTCTTACAGTATTGCTTGAAGAAAAAGCTCCGTATCCAGTCTGACGCCTGGGGGAAAATTCTAAGGTAAGGAATCTGCAACTAGAAGTCTCCATCAGATAACAAGTAATATAATAGTTATTACTATTATTTTTAGAACTTTCCAATGTACTCCTTTCACTGTCAAATCTCATGCCATTCTGTTCAGCTAGTTTCTATAACATTCTATTCTGAGCAACTTCTGGTCTACAAAAGTGAAAGTGTCAATTTATCCTGTACCTTTCAAAATGAAGCCTCCAACAAGAGAAATCTATACCCTCACTGAATTCTGTATTCCCCGCACCCTCCAACTTAACATACCATACCATAAATATTTTACAGCATGGGTGTGGGCCTGTATGTGTGCCTCCCTCATTATTTCTTGTACTTTGTTTTTCGGTGCATGGATGGCACCCAACTGCACCATTTGTTGTGGTATTTGCGAAATGCCGAACAATTAAGAAATACCAATACAGATATTTTCTAAAAAAATATTTTAAAGCACATGCAAACCGTTTGGAGCACCTTTGCAATCAACAGATGCTTATTGTTACCCAAGCCAATCCTATTATTTTATTGATCCCATAAGGATGAAAGCCTGAGTGGACCCGCCCAGCTTCAAACCTGTCACTCTAAGGTCAACAACACATTGGATGTCTTTGCACTGATCCACCAGACCCAAAAATAGTATCAACCTTACAAAGCCAAGTTTGGCTAACGGCTCACTAATACCACAAACCTGTATTTGAGTGACACTGGAAAAGCAATTCAGCAGTGGTATCCAGGCAGAGTCTGATCCTAGCAACTCTCTGCAAATATTCAATTGAAGACTCTTGACAGCATCTCTGTCTTTTTAATTGGAGATATTGCTCCAGGAATGGTCCCTCATTCTTCAGACAGGCAAGCTTCTCAGAATCGGAGTATGACTTCACTTTCTCGTACATGGAGTCCTACAACAAACAAACAAACAAATGTATCAAGAAATCATTTCTATTCCAATGCCCCATTCTTCCTTCCTTTCTTAAAGTAACTATCTGCATCACACTGTTGGTGGCAGATTCATCGAGGACAAACCAATACCTCAGTAATTTCAAAAACACAAAGTAAGGTTTAAATCTGAACATGTTAACTTGACACTGAGGAATGGAATTAGCCAGTAGAAAATTTAAGGTTGAATAGCAACAGAACAAACTGAAATATGAACAGGACTTAAAGTGAAAAATGCAAATGAAGGAAACATTTTAGCTAAATAAGTACAAGTTAAATCTGCTAGTCCTTCATTCTACTGTATTGATACAAAACAAGCCTCACCCACACTAGACAATGGTAACAGCTCACTGTTGTACTAAAAACCACACGGTCCTCAGGCCCATCTTGATGCCGGGAGGTATTCAGGTCACTGGTACATTCCCAACAAACAAACTGTCCCAGCCTCATCCACAGCTGAAGCAATTTACATCCACAGCAAATGCCACTGACTAGCAGCTGGAAAGGGTCACTCTGTTTTTTGTAGGCTCTTATGGACTTATTTTCTTGTTTCTAATGTCCAATAAGGTTAGTAGAGAAATTCCTATGTATTTTCAAGGACATCTTTGGCAATGGTTAAATCACTTGAAATAACCCCCATCCCCCATCACATTTAGCTCAACATGAGGCATGAGGATAGGAAGCCAACACATGAATGTGGAAGAACAGAGAGTGTAATGGAGATTTCCACTGATGATCTAAGCATTACCTCTTCCACATTTCATTCCTTACTAAAATGAGGACACAGCCAAGACAGCAGGCTGAAGGACTACAAACCCACCACAGAATAGCTCGAATGCTTTCCCAGTGGACAGGACTAAGATAAAGCACAGCAACTAAGCAAACGCAACAGCCTTCAGTCCCCAGAAGAAGCGAACACAAATTACCTCATGGCAAAGGTAGAACCTTCAGGAACCAGCAATGAGGAACCAGCAACCAGCACTGCACAAGGAAAGTACAAAGGGAACCCACGTAGATGCTCTGCAGGCATGCACCCAAAAGGCTAAAGCCATCATATGCAATGCACATGGTCGACCACTGTGCGCAAGTGGAGGTTTTGAAACACCAGCCAGCTCATAAGCCTGACTCACTGTCCAACATAAAGACAAACTAACACAATCTGAAGTTGGATGGTTTACAGTCCATTCCAGGAAAGGAGAGGCTTATTAGAGGGTAATGAGATGAAGAACTAAAAGCCCTGTTTTTTGTGGAAACGTGTAATGAGAGGCAAATGCCCTCTGTAAATTAAGAATTGTAAAAGGAAGAAAGAGGTAATACATCCTATGCAGAAAAAAAAAACACTCTTTATTCCTAATGGAAATAAAATGCCTCACATCGAGGAGCATTCTGCAGCACTGGTCAAAAACATGCCTTAAACATTAAATCCCCAAAAGGGTAAGTGAAATCAAGAGAGAAGAGATGCCATGACTTACCTCCAGACAGTTGACAAAGAGTGCATACATTTCTGTCTTATCATCCTCGTCCATGATAGCCTTCTCTTGTAAACTGGATAGGTACTGCTGCACATACTCCTTAACATCATCAAAGCTACAGAAGAAAGAACCAAGAAAAACATTAAAAAGATACTGAGCTGAACCATCAATCCCGAGCCTTGCACTATTTCATCATTCATTACTAAGGGGTAATGAGGACATCTTCCTTTCTTCTAAGAACTGAACTCCCGTCCTACAGCACACGTCAGCCATCTGTACAAAGACTGCAGTAGAAGTAGTGAATAATAAGAAAAATTAAATGCCTCTGTGACAGATGTCAGGCCCTCATTGTCTCCCTCTGACCTACAAACAATTAAGCAATAAGGTGTTAGGTTGGCTTTCATAAAAACACCTTGATCCATGTGTTACCCTGTACTCCAGATTTCTGGTGTTGGATATCTGACCTAATTGTTTTGTGGCTTTACGCACCCTGGGTCACCCTCAGTGCCAGTTGGGGTTAAACAACAGCAGCATTATAATACCTCCCTGGTTCTTTGGTGTCATTCCACTTGTGGGCCCAGAGGTATCCCCGTTTACATAATAAATGATCCACCTTTTGTGAGGCTGTTTCAGATTTTAATTTAAGTACGTGTCAGTCAGAGGTAATTCTTTTTGGGTACTACCATTTACCTGTGGCATCCCAGGGTCATCAACTCCACTGCAATCCAACTGGATAACCAACCTGCTTCCTTCAGTTATGTGACCAATCAGTAGTGAAGTTGAGTATGCCAGGTGTACAGGAGGAGGTGGCACTGGTTAGTGACTCAGACAGAGCACAAAACTCTGACATTCAGTTCCCACAAGGAAGAGCTCCCTGGCCCAATGTTAGTGGCTGGCATTCCTTTCCACCTCAACTCTTCCAAACATTCAACTATTTACAAATATCATAATGGATGCTGCTATCTTCACTGTGTGATGTATAAATTGTTATCATGAACAGTGCTCCTAAACCTCACACTAAGGCAGCACTATATGAAAAACAAAAACAAAAAAGGCTCAATGGATAGTGTTAAACTATGAGCAGTACTGATGCAGGCTTCTGGGACTTTAAGACTCTTATTTTACTGTAAAAATTATATATATATATATATATATTCCTCCTTATAATATTCAAGTACAAAGTCTCAGGTCAATGTAAGAGAGAAATCGAACAAAAGCAACAATTTGCTATGATACATCTGACCTTGTACTTTGATGGCCTCTTGCTCTGGGGCAAAGCTGCACAGTTCAGTGGGCAGAAGTAACAGCTATAAAGTCTCCAGTTCAAACATCCTGGATTGATATGCCCACCACACAAACAGCAAAGGTCCTCTAAAATCAAGCCAAGGTCAAAGTATAAGCAACTAGAGTGTGACTGTCCAGTCAATGGTGCACAGGTTGGAGAGTTTAACATTTTCAGAGACTATTTAAGATCCTTCCTGGTCTCAAGGCTTTGCAGCTGAGACAGGAAACACTGTGAGAATTGCAAGTGCACCAATCTTTTGGTTCCCATATTTAAAAAAACGAACAAGATTTCCCAGTAACAGGGGTATCCACTGAACAGATGGCATCACTGGTTCCAACTGGGAAAGGAACATTAGCGCTAGGGAACCTCTGCAACTCAATACTGTGATTATTACCAAAGCCAGTGGATCATAAATTCCTGGTTGAACAAATGAATGAGATCTCTGACATCTAGTAAACATATATAATTGTTTTCCAACAAGTCAACTTAGAAGTTTCGCTTTTCACTCGTCTTTGAATATATTTTTAAGCCGCTAACATGACTTCTCTGAATGAAAGGTTTGTATTGGTACTCCTGTGCAAAATGAACAAGTTACTTCTGTTTGGTTACGCTCTACCTGCTAGAGACTATCTAGCTACAGATTCCCTACCTTCTGAATATTCCTCATGCATCAGGCTAGATGTGGAGACTTTTAAGCAGTACCCCTGTGCAGCATTAGGAAACTCCATGCAGCTCAAACCAGAAAGTCTTGCAGGAGCAAGCAAGCAAAATGGATCTCTCGGTGAATCTGACTGTCCAGAGAAAAGTGGTTTGTGAGCATAAGGAGGAACGCCCATGTAGCCATCTGGAAAATGTCCAGGTAAGGGACTCCGTGTGCGAACACAGTGATAGCAGCTTTGGCCCTGATAGAATGAGCAGTAGTTATGGAGGCTGCTTTTTGGTCAAAGTGTAGCAGATCTTAATACAGATCACAATCCAGCGGAAGATGGTTCTCTTCTGCACAGCCTTCCCTTTGCTCTCTCCAGAGAACCCCACGAAAGCACATTGTCCTTAAGGTGTTGCTTAGTACGATCCAAGTAAGTGCTCAGCACTCTCCAGGGGTCTAAGCAATTGAGTCTCTTCTCCTCAGGGGGGTGAGTTAGAGCATAGAAAGCTGCCAATGTGATGTTCTGACCAACCTGGAATAGCGTCACAGGGAAAAAAGATGCCCATGTCTGCAATACCAGCTGGTCTGGGAAGAAGGCGGTGTAGGGTGGTTGGACAAAAAGCTTAAAGCTCACTTATTAGCCATGTAAGATGTAATGGAGATGAGGATTACTATCTTGAGGGTGAGAGGCCACAATAGACAGCTGTGAAGCAGCTCAAAGGGATTTCAAATCAGTAAAGACCAAGTTAAGGTCCCACCGTGCCTTGACAAAAAGAGGGAGAGGAAGCAAACATTGTAACTGTTTTAAAAAAAGTGCATAACAATTGGAGACTTAAACAATGAAGGCGGATCTAGCAACCACAAAAAAGTTGAAAGAGCTGAAAATTACCTTTTAACTGCACTCTGAGCAAAGCCCTTCTGGGCTACGACCAAAACAAATAAAACATCTGATAACTGCCTGAAGGCAATCTATCTGCAGAGTGGGGCACCAAGCCACAAATTTGTCCCAACGACAGGCGTGTACAGTTTTTGTCAAGGGACGCTTGTCTGACAAGATGACATCAACCCCTTCTTGAGGAAGGTCGACTGCAATTAGCTGTCGCCCTTAAACTTCGAAGTATGAAGGTGGAAATAGCAAATGTCTTGGTGCAGAACTCTGCCTTGCTGCTGCAACTGCAGATCCTTTTGGAGGGATACGCACCAGAATCAAACAGGAGAGGTAGAAGTATCAGGTTACCACTCAGCTTCCCAACTAACCGTCTTTTATTATCAACAGGAGTGTAACCACTTATCCCAGTATTCACCAAGGAGTCCGTCTACTTTCTTTCTTTTGGGAGACCCTAACCAGCTATCATCTACTACAAGTATATTATTACTCTGGTGTACTCATAGCATCATCATGGGGTCTCCTTCTTCCCTTAACCAACGGGGTAGTTTCCACATAAGTCCAGGAAACCATTAGGGATCCGTGAACAAAAATACTAAAAAGTGCAGAGAGAGTAAGAAAGTGATCTAAAAAGGCCTCATCACTCAGCTACAATCCAACTTTACTATGGCAGGGATAGGGTATGTTTAAAAACAAATATAATGTGATAGGAATGAATTACGTGTCCTTCACACATATCAGGTCAGGTCGACATATTTCAGCCCACTCTTGCCCAAAAGGGTCAGCGCCCCGATATGGGTTTTACCTTCCTGGACTGCTCAATTTAGTGTCATGACTTTGCAAGCTCCATACTTGTGGTGCCCAACTGCTCCTTATTAAGAGAATCACCTACTCCTTCTGTTTATTACAGAGTCACATCTCTTGATGTTTTACATCATTGTGTTAAGGTTTGTGAATTCACTCGAGCAGCAGCTTGTATGACCAGGTAGTTTTGGAGGGATAGCCTGAGTGGAGACTAAATGCTCAAGCTCAGGAGTTCTGAATACCAAACTCTCCATGACTAACAAGGAGTCACTAAGAAGACTTGGGCACGGTCAGACGTGATCTTCTTGAGAACCTGGGGCAGTAATGGTATCTGTTGAGGGCATACATGAGAACCAGATTATACTTGAGGCAGCCTGCGTGTTAAAGTCGGAGACACTTTAGAAAATGTATTATCCAGATGTGTTGACATTGCATGTGTGCGGTGGTGGCAAACAGATCAAGCCAAATTTCTCTTCCTTCATGGAAGATACCTGGCACCACCTTCGGGTCTAACTGTGACTTGTGTTCCGCAAGGTGCCAATGTCTGAGTTTGTCAGCAGTGGCATTTAAAAATCATGCCAGGTGGTTCTCCACCACTAAAACGTCTTGGTGGTCCAGCCATTTCCAGAGGTGCAAGGCCTCCTGGCACAGAGTCCTGACCCCACCCTTTTTGATCCAGTAACACAGGGTGGTGGTGTTGTCCATGAGCAGCAGGACTAGTCTCCCTTTGATGGATGGAAGGCTTTTAACACCAAACAGATGGCCCTTAGCTCCAGAAGGTTGATATGGAGCCAGGACTCGGCTAGATACCAGAAGCCTCTGATCTCGAATTATCAGAGATGGCCGCCCCAAACCCAGATGTGATGCATTCTTCAACACTGTCAGATCTGAGTGGGGAAAAGAAAGGGGTCAGCTACTGACACTATTGCTGTCCACTAACCACCATTTGAGATCTGTTGTATTCTCCTCCGAAATCTGGACATGATTGGTGGGGCCCCTGTGATGTTGGGCCCACTGAGACATCAGATGCCACTGCAGAGCCTTACTAATGGGGTGAAATAACTAGGATTACCAAGGCGCTCAGGATTCAAAAAGACCAAAGATCTCAAAATAAGAGGGTACCTGCACGAGGGTAATCACCCGACCCTCAAAAAGGTTCCAAAGAGAACCTAAAACCTAATCACATCGATGTGCGGTACCTCTCATGTAACAGTTAAATGGATTTTAATCTGAATAGAATCACTTCCCCACAGAAAAAACCAATTCAGAAAGTTATGGTTTAGCCAAAAAAGTCAAAAACATTCATTGTTGTTCTTGAAAAGTACACTTAGGTATAATTACAATTTTCAAAATCAATTTGGACACACAGTGTAGCTCGTCCGTCAAATTTTATAATTCAAGTCAATTTATAACAATTAATTCATTGTAATACAATTTTTTTTGAAATTCAAGCCATGATTCATTTAAGAGTTCAAGCCAGCCAACACGTGTTTTGTCTCGGGACAGTGTTTTCTCTTATCCCAAACGACTTCTTCAGGGCTGAAAAGACGTATTAGACAAATTAAACCTGTGCACTTAAACAAATTTATTAAAAGGCTAAAAAGCTGTATAAACCAAAATGCTCCAATTTGGAAAAATCAAAAGATCCTCAAACTCCCCAAAAGGAAAAAAACACGAAATGGCTCTGGTCATATAAGACAAAATCTTAGTAAATATAAAATTAAGACGTGCGAAAAAGTGATAGAGGGTGGAGGAAAACAACGATGGGGTACCCCCATCCCCAAATAACCAAAGTATACCTCGTGCTAACATCATGCAATACTCCAACAACGTGAAATACACCAACCAGTGTAAACCTTCAAGTACTAAGCAAGAAGCCTTCCCGTGTCATTCACTACACCAATGTATTATGTGCCCTAAAAATTATACTGCACTAAAGTAATCCAACTTCCTATAAGAATGCTGGTGTCATAGAATAAAGTCCAAGAAATGCTCTAACTGTGCTTCTCTTTTTTATGAGTACTCACCACTTGACTTTAATAATTCGTTCCTAATAATCCAAACAACAAAAACATATCTCAATATGCTGACTACATGTAATTAATCAAGGCATGTTATCATCCAATAGAAGTAATTACTCATATAATACCTTATTTACAAGTTCCACTAGTTAAAATTTCCATCGCAACTTGTATATGAAATAATCCAATGCCAATCTAAATGTAAAATAATACATCATTAATTCTCTCTCAAGTTATAAGTAAATTAATATGCTACAAATATTTGCCCTCGCTTAATTGCTCACCTGGCTAAAACAGGCGGTTGTATGTCAGTGATCGGTACTGAGACACGCAATGTAGTGAATATATACAATGCGTGAGTTCAATAACTCCAGGGCATATCTAGGTAAACAATCGTTGTAACGTTAGTGCTCATGTCAAGCGAAAAAACATTAGATGATGGTGCTGCCCTGTCTTCATAAATATTATACCTGAGTGCCTCCGACGGGAATCCAAGCCGGCATTCAAAGCAGTCTGAACGCCGTGTTGCGAGTACGCACAGCGTGTCTAATTCACCCGGAAGTTAACTACGCTTCCGAGGTGAGTTACAAGTCTACAAACATGGAAATAGAAAACGGACTAACGGAACGATCGTTACACTTAAACCACCAATATTCCATGCCGCCATAGTTACGAGTCTACAAATATGAAAACAAACAACGGACTACCGGACATATTCGTTATACTTTAACCAGCAATACTCAATGCGACCGTAATCCACACAAACCTCAAATCTGGCAAAATTCATTCTACTACAGACATGTGTAAACAAATTCAATGTAGCATATAAACGGATACTATTCCTCACTGTTGTGTCATTTATATCTACAACTGAATTCTATCATATCAGACCTAAAAAGAGCCAAAACATAACTGCCATATATCAGTATCATGTCTTATTTCACCTATTATTGGAGCTCCCATAGTTATATCAAACTATACCCCAATTTTATCAACTAATATATGTGCCCCCATAAAACTAAACTCATGATTAGTCAGTTCAAAAGCGTAATGAACTAACCAAAATTGTGAACTACAAATTCTTTTTTTTGTTGTTTTTTTTAATGTTCATGTTCCAATACTAGAAATAGTTTAAAACTGTTGGAGAATTTTGGTTGTTATAAACATCACAATAAACAATGTACCATCATAATACAAACAAGTCATTTCAGTCCTTCCTTCATTTTCCCAAGGAAAATTCTAGTTCTAGTTTGTTTAAACATTGTTGGAGAATTTTTAGTTGTTACAGACATCACAATATACAGTGTACCAATATAATACAAACAGGTCATTTCAGTCCTCTCTTCATTTTCCCAAGAAAAATTCTAGTTCCCTATCCGAGTTAAGACCACTCTCAACAGTCCTAAGTCTCATAATCCATAATGCCTCTTTTTGCCGAAGGGCCAATTCTCTGTTACCACCTCTTGGGTCTCTGTGAACGTGTTCAAGTCCAAAAAATTTATCAAAGGGGTTCAAGCCCACAGACCTCGGAGTCCAACAGGATTTGTTTTTTAAACCACTTGAGACACTCCTATTTGGATCAATTTCCAATTCCTGTAGGATTTTGGAAGCATACCTGGGTCATGGTCTCTTTCCGCTATAGATAAAATAAGTGCAGTGTCACGTACTTCTTCAATTGAAAGAGTTCTTAATGAAACAGTAGGTATGTCAAGTAAAGGATTTTCCATCGGATGTAATTGAAAATACCTTTTTAATTTTAACTTTCGAACTAATTTGAATAGATCTATCTTTGATCTACAGGGATCACCAAAATTCCTGGGACAAAAATTAAGTCCCTTAGTTAAAAGACTAATGGTTCCTGAATTTAACTCCATTTTAGAAAGATTGATGACACCTATAGATGAGGGTGTTTCACAATCTAAGTTTTCTTGTACCTTGATCTCGTTTGGACTCCGTCCATTTCTTTTGTCCTTGCTCCCTGTTCCTCTGCTCCCTCTCCTTGTTTTCTTGTCCCTCTGTTTTGTATAAATTTGCCCCGTTTCATCCTCATAAGTTCTTGTAAAAAAGTATTCCCATCCATAATATCTCGACCCTGGGTTGTTGTACTTGCTGCCCCTTCTGTTTCACTGTCACTAGTTATAGAAGTGCTGTTTGATGTCACATCAGAAATGTTAGAGATACTAGATTTACTGGAAACTAGATTACTGTGTATCAGATGGTCATATTTGCTAGAGAAAGTAAAAACTCTTCCTGTCATATAGTCCCTTTCATCTCTTTTAAGTTTTCGAGCCTTCCTTTGTGTAATATCTTCTTGGAATCTGAGTAAAACCTCTTCTAAAATCTTGTAGTTCTTATCAGTCGCTTACTTTAAATTCAAATCTTCAATCTCCTTTTCTAAATCCTTAATCTCAGTTTGTAGCTTACTCACTTTCCTTTCTGCATTCATAATTAAAATGTCCATAAGTTTCATTTAACCAGTCGTGAGTTCTTCATACCATAGAGCTAGTAAGTCAGAATCTAAGTCATCATAC
Source organism: Pleurodeles waltl (assembly GCF_031143425.1). Classification (NCBI taxonomy): domain Eukaryota; kingdom Metazoa; phylum Chordata; class Amphibia; order Caudata; family Salamandridae; genus Pleurodeles; species Pleurodeles waltl. The sequence continues at coordinate 969,179,062 of NC_090446.1, read as the reverse complement.
GTTGGAAAAATCTGTGACCTTAATCCACGGGGAATACGATTTAGTTTTTTGTATTGTTTGAGTGTGGTCCCATCCCACCATTTGGATAGTTCACTTTTCTTTAATTTTTCTAATCTCATAAATTTACTTTTCAAGCCTTCATTACGTACATGTGAATTATTACGAAAGGTTCCAGGGGATAAATCTCCTCTAGCGAGGCTATCAAAGAGTTCTTCAGCTACTTTAGTTCTATCCATGCTATAGTCAAGACTGATTACGACAATGAGATTTTGTCTCAACTAAATGACACTATGTGCTATGAGAAGATTACTGGCAATCCAATTCCAAGTTTAGTACGTACTATCAATAGAAAGTTATCTGGATGGAGAGATCAAGGGTTACTTAGTAAAAATGAATTTCTTTACTTGAAGGTGGACCATCCTAGATATCCATGCATTTATACCTTACCTAAAGTACACAAGGGTCTACCCTTTCCCCCGGGTAGACCTATTGTGTCAGGTTTATCAGGACCTACTGAGAAGCTCTCTGAATTTTTTGACTGTTTTTTTAAACCATTGGTGTGCAACCTTCCGTCTTTTATCAAGGACACCACTCATATTTTGAGCATTTTAAACGATTTGGAGTGGGACAGTAACATGCTACTGGTCACTCTGGACGTAGTGGCCCTGTATACTTGTATTAATCATGAATTGGGACAAGAAGCTGTTCAGTTCTTCTTGAGTAAAAGATCTGCAAATTTATGGGAACACAAAATGATGGTAGTGGACATGATTAATGTGATCTTAACAAACAATGTTTTTGTGTTTAACAAAGATTGGTATAGACAAAAACAGGGTGTGGCAATGGGTTCCAAATTCTCCCCCTCATATGCGAACTTATTCATGGGGTGGTTTGAGCAGAAATGGATTTGGGGCCCGTTGTCCACTCAGTGGCAAACACATATATTGTTCTGGGGACGATATATTGATGATTGTTTTTTAATATGGACTGGTGGTGAACAGAAATTAATTTAATTTTGTACCTTTTTAAACTCAAATACTATGAATGTACAATTCACGTACCGCTTTAGCGCAGATAGTATTGAATTTCTGGACGTAGAAGTTTACATTGCTGATGGTAAAATCCAGAGTAGACTTTTCCGCAAAGCGACTTCCTGTAACTCTTTATTACATGCTGAGAGTGCTCACCCCAGACACCAAATAGCATCAATCCCTTATGCCGAATTGGTAAGGGCCCGACGTAATTGTAGTGTGAGAGAGGAATTCTTAAATCAGGCGGAAGATATGAGTACGAGATTTTTAACACGAGGGTACTCTAAGAAAGTGGTAAGGAAAGCTCAGATCAGAGCTAAAAATCTTGACAGAGGGGATACTTTGAAAAACAAGGGCCCCATCAAAATGATGGATCAAGACTCCAAAGTACGATTTATTACAGACTATAATGACGCTTCCTTGTTAATGGTGAAATCTATGTCTAAACATTGGGGGATTTTGTCACATGAACCTTCACTGAAGGACTTCATATCTGAAAGAATCCTAACGACATATAGGAAAGGCAGAAACTTGAAGAATCTTTTGAGTCCGAGTTTTACCACCAATGCAGTGGACAAAACATGGATATCCACTGGAATAGTAGGTTTTTATAAGTGCGGTGACTGTGGGGTGTGCCGTTGGGCATGCCATAATATTAAAGATCTGGCACACGGTGGCAAACACTACATAATAAAATCATTGATAAATTGTAACACTACCTTCGTGATATACATAATACGATGTAAATGTTCTAAAATGTATGTGGGGAGTACAATACGTGCACTCAAAGTGAGAATAGGTGAACATGCTCGGGCTCTGAAGAATTTGGATATTAGATACCCAATTGTTTCACATATTATGGAATGTGACTCACAGACGACCCATAAAAGCTTTGAATTTTTTGGACTTGAACACGTTCACAGAGACCCAAGAGGTGGTAACAGAGAATTGGCCCTTCGGCAAAAAGAGGCATTATGGATTATGAGACTTAGGACTGTTGAGTGTGGTCTTAACTCGGATAGGGAACTAGAATTTTTCTTGGGAAAATGAAGAGAGGACTGAAATGACCTGTTTGTATTATATTGGTACACTGTATATTGTGATGTCTGTAACAACTAAAAATTCTCCAACAATGTTTAAACAAACTAGAATGAAAATGTCACTTACCCAGTGTACATCTGTTCGTGGCATCAGTCGCAGTAGATTCGCATGTTCTGCAATAGCTCGCCATCTGGTGTTGGGCCGGAGTGTTACAAGTTGTTTTTCTTCGAAGAAGTCTTTCGAGTCACGGGACCGAGTGACTCCTCCTTTTGTCTCCATTGCGCATGGGCGTCGACTCCATCTTCGATTGTTTTTCCCCGCAGAGGGTGAGGTAGGAGTTGAATTGTAGTAATAGTGCCCATGCAATGGAGTGACTAAGTATACACCTATTTAAGGTTGAGATGATACATATATAAATAATTGAAGGTAACTTCCAAACTGCTACAGGCTCCCGGGGAGGCGGGTGGGCACATGCGAATCTACTGCGACTGATGCCACGAACAGATGTACACTGGGTAAGTGACATTTTCAGTTCGATGGCATCTGTCGCTGTAGATACGCATGTTCTGCATAGACTAGTAAGCAGTTATTTCCCCAAAAGCGGTGGATCAGCCTGTAGGAGTGGAAGTAGTCTGAAATAATGTCCTTAATACAGCTTGACCTACTGTGGCTTGTTGTGCGGATAACACGTCTACACAGTAGTGCTTGGTGAATGTGTGAGGCGTAGACCATGTGGCTGCCTTACATATTTCTTGCATTGGGATGTTTCCTAGAAAGGCCATGGTAGCACCTTTTTTTCTGGTTGAGTGTGCCCTTGGTGTAATGGGCAGCTGTCGTTTAGCTTTAAGGTAGCAGATTTGGATGCATTTAACTATCCATCTGGCTATACCTTGTTTTGAAATTGGGTTTCCTGCATGAGGTTTTTGAAATGCAATAAAGAGTTGTTTAGTTTTTCTAATGTTCTTTGTTCTGTCAATGTAATACATCAATGCTCTTTTGACATCTAATGTATGTAGTGCCCTTTCAGCTACGGTATCTGGCTGTGGAAAGAACACTGGAAGTTCCACTGTTTGATTTAGATGGAACGGTGAAATAACCTTTGGCAAAAATTTAGGATTGGTCCTTAGGACGACTTTATTTTTGTGTAGTTGTATAAAAGGTTCCTGTATAGTAAACGCCTGAATCTCGCTTACTCTTCTCAGGGAAGTAATGGCGATGAGAAATGCCACCTTCCAGGTTAGGAACTGTATGTCGCAGGAGTGCATGGGTTCAAAAGGTGGACCCATAAGTCTAGTTAGGACAACATTTAGGTTCCATGAAGGAACAGGTGGTGTTCTTGGTGGTATAATTCTCCTAAGGCCCTCCATGAATGCTTTAATGACTGGTATTTTATATAGGGAAGTTGAATAGGTAGTCTGCAGGTATGCAGATATTGCTGCAAGGTGAATCTTAATGGAAGAGAAAGCTAGGTTAGATTTTTGTAAGTGAAGCAAGTAACCCACTACGTGTTCTGGAGTTGTGTGTAATGGTTGTATTTGATTAATATGGCAGTAGCAAACAAACCTCTTCCATTTACTTGCATAGCAGTGCCTGGTGGATGGCCTTCTTGCTTGTTTTATGACTTCCATACATTCTTGGGTAAGTTGTAAGTGCCCGAATTCTAGGATTTCAGGAGCCAGATTGCTAGATTCAGCGATGCTGGATCTGGGTGTCTGATCTTTTGGTTGTGCTGTGTCAACAGATCTGGCCTGTTGGGCAATTTGATGCAGGGTACCACTGATAGGTCTAGCAGCGTTGTGTACCAGGGTTGCCTTGCCCAAGTTGGTGCTATCAATATGAGTTTGAGTTTGCTTTGACTGAGTTTGTTTACCAGGTAAGGAAGGAGAGGGAGAGGAGGAAAAGCGTAAGCAAATATCCCTGACCAGTTCATCCATAGGGCATTGCCTTGGGATTGTTTGTGTGGGTACCTGGATGCGAAGTTTTGGCATTTTGCGTTCTCCCTTGTCGCAAACAAGTCTATCTGAGGTGTTCCCCAGAGTTTGAAATAAGTGTTCAGAATTTGGGGGTGAATTTCCCATTCGTGGACCTGTTGGTGATCTCGAGAGAGATTGTCTGCGAGTTGATTTTGTATCCCTGGTATAAACTGTGCAATTAGGCGAATTTGGTTGTGAATTGCCCAATGCCAAATTTTTTGTGCTAGCAGGCTTAACTGCGTGGAGTGCGTCCCTCCCTGCTTGTTTAGATAATACATTGTTGTCATGTTGTCTGTTTTGACGAGAATGTATTTGTGAACTATTATTGGTTGGAAAGCTTTTAGTGCTTGAAAAACTGCTAGAAGTTCTAGGTGATTGATATGCAGTTTTGTTTGATGTACATTCCATTGTCCTTGTATGCTGTGTTGATCGAGGTGTGCTCCCCACCCTGTCATGGAAGCATCTGTTGTTATTACGTATTGTGGCACTGGGTCTTGGAAAGGCCGCCCCTTGTTTAAATTTATGTTGTTCCACCACAGAAGCGAGAGGTAAGTTTGGCGGTTTATTAACACCAGATCTAGAAGGTGACCCTGTGCTTGAGACCACTGTGATGCTAGGCACTGTTGTAAGGGCCTCATGTGCAGTCTTGCGTTTGGGACAATGGCTATGCATGATGACATCATGCCTAGGAGTTGTAATACCATCTTTGCTTGTATTTTTTGTGTTGGATACATGCGTTGTATGATGGTGTTGAAATTTTGAATTCTTTGTAGACTTGGAGTGGCTACTCCCTTTGATGTGTCTATTATGGCTCCCAGGTATTGTTGTACCTTGCGTGGCAGAATTTTGGATTTTGTGAAATTGACGGTGAACCCGAGTTTGAAGAGGGTTTGTATGATCTGATTTGTGTGATTTGAGCACTGTATGAACGAATGGGCCTTGATTAGCCAGTCGTCCAAATATGGGAACACATGTATCTGCTGCCTTCTTATGTGTGCAGCGACTACCGCAAGACATTTGGTAAAGACTCTTGGTGCGGTTGTTAATCCGAAAGGCAGTACCTTGAATTGGTAATGTATTCCTTTGAATACAAACCTTAGGTATTTCCTGTGCGATGGGTGTATTGGTATATGGAAATAAGCATCCTTGAGGTCTAAAGTTGCCATGTAGTCGTGTAGTTTTAGCAATGGCAATACTTCTTGTAGTGTGACCATGTGGAAGTGGTCTAATTTGATGAAAGTGTTTACTACTCTGAGGTCTAGGATTGGTCTCAGCGTTTTGTCCTTCTTTGGTATCAGAAAGTACAGTGAGTAAACTCCTGTGTTTATTTGTGTGTTTGGCACTAATTCGATTGCATTCTTTTGCAATAGTGCCTGCACTTCTATCTCCAGGAGATTGGAATGGTGTGTTGTTAAATTTTGTGCTTTCGGTGGTATGTTTGGAGGGAATTGTAGAAATTCTATGCAATAACCATGTTGGATAATTGCTAGAACCCAAGTGTCTGTAGTGATTTCCTCCCATGCTTTGTAATAATGACCTATTCTTCCCCCCACTGGTGTTGTGTGGAGGGGGTGAGTGACATGTGAGTCATTGTTTAGTAGTAGGGGTTTTGGGGCTTTGAAATCTCCCTCTATTTCTAGGGAATTGCCCTCCTCTATATTGTCCCCGAAAACCTCCTCTATACTGTCCCTGGTAAGTGGACGGTGTTGCTTGTGAGGCGCTGGCTTGTGTGCTTTGACCCCGAAACCCCCCTCGAAAGGGCGTTTTACGGAATGTGCTGTAATTCCCTCTGCTCTGCGGGGAGTAGAGTGCGCCCATGGCTTTGGCAGTGTCCGTATCTTTTTTGAGTTTCTCAATCGCTGTGTCCACTTCTGGACCGAACAGTTCTTTTTCATTAAAAGGCATATTGAGAACTGCTTGTTGAATCTCTGGTTTAAATCCAGACGTTCGGAGCCATGCATGCCGTCTGATAGTTACAGATGTATTAATTGTCCGTGCAGCTGTATCTGCAGCGTCCATGGAGGAACGTATCTGGTTGTTGGAGATGGTCTGTCCCTCCTCAACCACTTGTTTCGCCCTATTTTGGAAGTCCTTGGGCAGATGTTCAATGAGATGTTGCATCTCGTCCCAGTGGGCTCTGTCATAGCGCGCAAGTAGTGCCTGGGAGTTCGCGATGCGCCACTGGTTTGCAGCTTGTGCTGCGACTCTTTTACCAGCTGCATCGAACTTGCGGCTTTCTTTATCTGGGGGTGGTGCATCTCCAGATGTGTGAGAGTTGGCCCTTTTCCTAGCTGCTCCTACAACAACAGAGTCTGGTGGCAGCTGTGTAGTGATGAAAGCCGGGTCCGTAGGAGGCGGCTTATACTTCTTTTCCACCCTTGGTGTGATTGCCCTACTTTTGACCGGCTCCTTAAATATGTCTTTTGCGTGCCGGAGCATACCAGGGAGCATAGGCAGGCTTTGGTAGGAGCTGTGGGTGGAGGAGAGTGTGTTGAACAAGAAATCATCCTCGACTTGTTCTGAGTGGAGGCTTACGTTATGAAATTGTGCTGCTCTAGCCACCACCTGAGAGTACGCGGTGCTGTCTTCTGGTGGAGATGGCTTTGTAGGGTAGGCCTCCGGGCTGTTATCTGACACTGGGGCGTCGTATAGGTCCCATGCGTCCTGATCTTGGTCACCCTGGCTCATGGTGGTGTGAGCTGGGGAGTGAGATGGAGTTTGTGCTGGTGAAACGTTAATCACGGGCGGAGGAGAGGGTGGTGGTGTAATTCTTTTAACCACTTTTGGTTGTGGTGCTTGTTCCGTCTGGAACTCCAACCTTCTCTTTCTCCTAATGGGGGGAAGGGTGCTTATTTTTCCTGTCCCCTGCTGAATGAAGATACGCTTTTGCGTATGGTCCACATCAGTTGCTTGTAGCTCTTCCTCAAACCTATGCTTTTGCATTTGGGAGGTTAGCGAGTGCTCTTCTGTATAAGAGCCTGAAGCTGGGTCGCTTGCAGTTTGTTTCGGCGTCGAAACTTTGTCTGCGTGTTTTTTCGGCTCCGAGGTGACTTTTTTCCTTTTCGGGGCCGAAACCTCTCGGCGTCGATCTGTTTCGGTGCCGCTGTCTCGGCATCGAGCCGTGTCCACACCGGCATCTCGGTGTCGAGGCTTGTCTCCAGCACTTTCTCGGTCCCGAGAAGGCTGCGTGCCGGTGTCTCGACCGGAGTCGGACGATCTCGGCACTGTTTTGGCCTTTTTCGGTGCCGACGGTCGGTCACCGAATTTATGGGTGGAGCCATGGCCTGGTGGCAGTGGCGTCCCCTGGGCCTTGTAAATGTTTCTTTGTGTGGTTTTCGATGTCTTACTCACGGTTTGTGTGTCGTCGAATCCTTCGGAGTCTGAGTCTTGGATTGAGAAGGTACCTTCTTCTTCCTGTTCCTCGAACTCCCGTTGGGCTGTCGGTGCGGACGCCATTTGAAGTCTTCTGGCTCGACGGTCTCGGAGTGTTTTTCGGGACCGGAACGCACGACAGGCCTCGCAGGTGTCTTCGCTGTGCTCAGGTGACAGGCACAGGTTGCAGACCAAGTGTTGGTCTGTGTAGGGGTATTTATTGTGGCATTTGGGGCAGAAACGAAACGGGGTCCGTTCCATCGGCGTTCTTCAGCACGCGGTCGGGCCGACCAGGCCCCGACGGGGGATCGAAAAACTACCCCGAAGGGCACCGGAGCTCTTCGATCTTCGATGCGGTGTGGAATCTAAGTACGCCGATCCCGAACGCAACAATACCGACGAAAATCTTCCGAAATTAGCTATCTTTCCGTTCCGAAACTCGGAGCGACAGGAACACGTCCGAACCCGATGGCGGAAAAAAAACAATCGAAGATGGAGTCGACGCCCATGCGCAATGGAGACAAAAGGAGGAGTCACTCGGTCCCGTGACTCGAAAGACTTCTTCGAAGAAAAACAACTTGTAACACTCCGGCCCAACACCAGATGGCGAGCTATTGCAGAACATGCGTATCTACAGCGACAGATGCCATCGAACCTAGAATTTTCCTTGGGAAAATGAAGGAAGGACTGAAATGACTTGTTTGTATTATGATGGTACATTGTTTATTGTGATGTTTATAACAACCAAAATTCTCCAACAGTTTTAAACTATTTCTAGTATTGGAACATGAACATTAAAAAAAAATTAAAAAAAAAAAATTGTAGTTCACAATTTTGGTTAGTTCATTACGCTTTTGAACTGACTAATCATGAGTTTAGTTTTATGGGGACACATATATTAGTTGATAAAATTGGGGTATAGTTTGATATAACTATGGGAGCTCCAATAATAGGTGAAATAAGACATGATACTGATATATGGCAGTTATGTTTTGGCTCTTTTTAGGTCTGATATGATAGAATTCAGTTGTAGATATAAATGACACAACAGTGAGGATTAGTATCCGTTTATATGCTACATTGAATTTGTTTACACATGTCTGTAGTAGAATGAATTTTGCCAGATTTGAGGTTTGTGTGGATTACGGTCGCATTGAGTATTGCTGGTTAAAGTATAACGAATATGTCCGGTAGTCCGTTGTTTGTTTTCATATTTGTAGACTCGTAACTATGGCGGCATGGAATATTGGTGGTTTAAGTGTAACGATCGTTCCGTTAGTCCATTTCTATTTCCATGTTTGTAGACTTGTAACTCACCTCGGAAGCGTAGTTAACTTCCGGGTGAATTAGACACGCTGTGCGTACTCGCAACACGGCGTTCAGACTGCTTTGAATGCCGGCTTGGATTCCCGTCGGAGGCACTCAGGTATAATATTTATGAAGACAGGGCAGCACCATCATCTTATGTTTTTTAGCTTGACATGAGCACTAACGTTACAACGATTGTTTACCTAGATATGCCCTGGAGTTATTGAACTCACGCATTGTATATATTCACTACATTGCGTGTCTCAGTACCGATCACTGACATACAACCGCCTGTTTTAGCCAGGTGAGCAATTAAGCGAGGGCAAATATTTGTAGCATATTAATTTACTTATAACTTGAGAGAGAATTAATGATGTATTATTTTACATTTAGATTGGCATTGGATTATTTCATATACAAGTTGCGATGGAAATTTGAACTAGTGGAACTTGTAAATAAGGTATTATATGAGTAATTACTTCTATTGGATGATAACATGCCTTGATTAATTACATGTAGTCAGCATATTGAGATATGTTTTTGTTGTTTGGATTATTAGGAACGAATTATTAAAGTCAAGTGGTGAGTACTCATAAAAAAGAGAAGCACAGTTAGAGCATTTCTTGGACTTTAATCTATGACACCAGCATTCTTATAGGAAGTTGGATTACTTTAGTGCAGTATAATTTTTAGGGCACATAATACATTGGTGTAGTGAATGACACGGGAAGGCTTCTTGCTTAGTACTTGAAGGTTAACACTGGTTGGTGTATTTCACGTTGTTGGAGTATTGCATGATGTTAGCACGAGGTATACTTTGGTTATTTGGGGATGGGGGTACCCCAATCGTTGTTTTCCTCCACCCTCTATCACTTTTTCGCACGTCTTAATTTTATATTTACTAAGATTTTGTCTTATATGACCAGAGCCATTTCGTGTTTTTTTCCTTTTGGGGAGTTTGAGGATCTTTAGATTTTTCCAAATTGGAGCATTTTGGTTGATACGGCTTTTTAGCCTTTTAATAAATTTGTTTAAGTGCACAGGTTTAATTTGTCTAATACGTCTTTTCAGCCCTGAAGAAGTCGTTTGGGATAAGAGAAAACACTGTCCCGAGACGAAACACGTGTTGGCTGGCTTGAACTCTTAAATGAATCATGGCTTGAATTTCAAAAAAATTTGTATTACAATGAATTAATTGTTATAAATTGACTTGAATTATAAAATTTGACGGACGAGCTACACTGTGTGTCCAAATTGATTTTGAAAATTGTAATTATACCTAAGTGTACTTTTCAAGAACAACAATGAATGTTTTTGACTTTTTTGGCTAAACCATAACTTTCTGAATTGGTTTTTTCTGTGGGGAAGTGATTCTATTCAGATTAAAATCCATTTAACTGTTACATGGGAGGTACCGCACATCGATGTGGCCACTGCAGAGCCTGCCTATGCAACCTGGCATACTCGACCTGCAAGATTCAGGCGGCCATCAGTTCCAGCAGTCTCAGAGTCGCCTTCACTGAAATCCAGAACTGAGGGTGAAAATCAGGATCATAGCTTGAATATCCTGAACTCTCTTTCCCAGGGGGGAAAGGCATGACAGAACTATGCCCAGAATAACTCCAATGAAGAACTCAAGTGTGTCTTAGGCATGTTGATAGTGAACCCCAAAAATGACAGAACAATCGTCATAGTCTGGAAAACTTTGTTGACTGCCTGGGGCAAGACTACCTTTAACAGCCAGTCATTGAGGTAGGGGGAAGACTGACATCCCCGGCCTCAAAAGGTGTACTGCTACCACTGCCATCACTTTCATGAACACCCCAGGGACGTGGTGAGACCAAAGGGGAGACAAAGAAGTAAAAATGCCAATGTCCCACGATGAACCGCAGGAAGCTAGGATGGGCCTGTGGAACAAGTATTCTGAAATAAGTACCTGAGGGTTCAAGCCACCATCCTGTCTTCAGGGTCTAGGGCAGACAATACCTGAGCCAGGGTGAGCATTTTGAATTTCTCCTTCCAGAAGAAGGTGTTCAGAGGGCGTAAGTATGAAATAGAACTAAGCCTACATGCTTCTTGAGCAGTAGAAAAGCAGGAAAAACAACCAAGTTCCACTTCTTGCTTGGGTACCCTCTCAGTAGCCCTTTAGCCAAAAAGGCTTTCCTTTCTTGCTGCAAAATGGAGACGGTCCTCCTTCTGTTGTGTGTGTGTGTGTGTGTGGGGGGGGGAGGGGTTGGGGTTGGTGCGGGGGGGGGGGCAGGGTGGACCCTCTTGTCTGATGTAATGGCCTCCACACCTTACAAAATTGTCAGATCCCGCCAGTCGCCAGGCGGCTGTGCTACACTAAAAGCATGTTAAATGGGTTTGGTAGGAGGGGCTAGTGGACTGGGTGGTTTGCTGGCCTTGGAAGCGGGGGCCACCACTGCATTGACCGTGAAACAGGCAGGTGCCTTTTTAAGGTTGGAATGGCTGGTGGTATGCTGTCAAAGGTAGAGCTGATGCAGCTGGAAAAGTGGGGCAGCTACGGCCAGGGACCGTGCTGTGGTCCTGCTCTACTTGAACTACTCGAGTATGCCTTGTCCCCAAACAGACGAGTCCAATCAAACGGCATATCCATGAAGGAAGCCTGGCAACAGCGAACAAGTTACTTGCCTTCAGTGACACCTTATCTGGTAGAGCCAATTTCTAGTTGCAGATTCCTTACCTTTGAATTTCCCCAGGAGTCAAAATGGATCCAGGCCTTTTTCATGAACAGTACCCTTGCGCGCCGTTAGGTGGTGTCTGTTGGATCTGGCTTTTTGACAGGGTCATCCCCAAACTTTTTGCCTCCTTCGTCCTATTTTTTCTGACCTGTTGTTGTTGGCTTTTGAACACTGGGCACTTTACCACTGCTAACCAGTGCTAAAGTGCATATGCTCTCTGTGTAAATTGTACTGTTGATTGGTTTATCCATGATTGGCTTTTTGATTTACTTGTAAGACCCTAGTAGAGTGCACTATATGTGCCTAGGGCCTGTAGATTAAATGCTACTAGTGGGCCTGCAGCACTGATTGTGCCACCCACTTAAGTAGCCCCTCAACCTTGTCTCAGGCCTGCCAATGCAAGGCCTGTGTGTGCAGTTTCATTGCCACTTCGACTTGGCATTTAAAAGTACTTGCCAAGCCTAAAACTCCCCTTTTTCTACATATAAGTCACCCCTAATGTGTGCCCTAGGTAACCCCTAGAGCAGGGTGCTGTGTGGGTAAAAGGCAGGACATATACCTGTGTAGTTTATATGTCCTAGTAGTGCAAAACTCCTAAATTCGTTTTTACACTACTGTGAGGCCTGCTCCCTTCATAGGCTAACATTGGGGCTGCCCTCATACATTGTTGAAGTGGCAGTTGCTGATCTGAGAGGAGCAGGAAGGTCATATTTAGTATGGTCAGAATGGTAATACCCCCACTTCAAAGGCACAATTTAGTATAAAACAGGGCCTCTGCCCTACCACCTCAGACAATTGCTGGAGAAGAAACCTGAACCAGAACCTACATCCTGCCAAGAAGAACTGCCTGGCTGCTCAAAGGACTCACCTGTCTGCTTTCTACAAAGGACTGCTGCCTTGCTGTGGCCTGCTGCCTTGCTGAACTCTTGTCTGGCTGTAAAAGTGCTCTCCAAGGGCTTGGATAGAGCTTGCCTCCTGTTCCCTGAAGTCTCAGGACCAAAAAGACTTCTCTTTTTCATTTGGACTCTTCGTGCGCCGAAACTTTAGACACACAGCTTGTTCCGCAGTGAAAAATTCACTGCACGCCGATCCAGAAAGATGCCGCTCGACACAACGCCTGCGGTGCAACCAGAACTTCGACGCACGGCCTCGCATGGACAACGGCGCCCGACTTCCAAAGGGGAAATCGACGCGACGCCTGCTGTGAGAAAGAAAATTCCACTCACAGCCTCCCGGAACGACGCGCAGCCGGATAACAAGCCGAGGAATCCACTCACAGACCCTGGGACATCTGGTAATCCCGCGATCCATAGGAGACGGTCTGCGTGCCGGAAAACAACGTACGTCTTCCCTGAGTGAAAAATAACGACGCAAGTCCGTGTGTGAAGGGGCAAAAATGACGCACACACCATTTTTCTTCCCGTAGAACGACGCATGTCTCCCCGCGTGAAAAATAACGACGCAAGTCCGTGTGTGAAGGGGCGAAACCGACGCACACACCATTTTTCTTCCCGTAGAACGACGCACGTCTCCCCGCGTGAAAAATAACAACGCAAGTCCGCGTGTGAAGGGGCGTAACCGACGCACACACCATTTTTCCACGCATCTCCCCTTCTGCGGCCCTCTGCGGAGATTTTCTACTCCAAACCAGGTACTTTGTGCTTGAAAGAGACTTTGTTTGCTTTTTAAAGACTTAAGACACTTGAAATCACTTTTTAGTGATATCTTTACAAATTCATATTGCATCTTGGATCGTTTTGACCTGCAAATACCCAGATAAATTTTATATATTTTTCTAAACACTGTGTGGTGTATTTTTGTGGTGCTATATTGTGTTATTGTATGATTTATTGCACAAGCGCTTTACACATTGCCTTTTAAGTTAAGCCTGACTGCTCGTGCCAAGCTACCAGAGGGTGGGCACAGGATCATTTGGATTGTGTGTGACTTACCCTGATTAGAGTGAGGGTTCTTGCTTGGACAGAGGGTGACCTGACTGCCAACCAAAAACCCCATTTCTAACAGTGTCGATCAGCACAGCATCTGTTGTCGGCATTGTCTGTGCAGAATAGGACTTTGCAGGTCCTCTATAGGCACCACCCCAGCGAGGTGACGTCAGTTTCTTGTCATGACTTTCAATGCCAAAAGCACAGGGCCACAAAGCAACAGACTACTGTGCGTCAAAACTAAGGCCCTAAAAAGGGAATTCCTACCCCTAGAAATCAGTTCATAGAGGGGGGACGATAGGTGGAACGGTAAGGAATCTGAAATTGGCTCCACCAGCTAAGGTGTTACCGAAGGTAAGTAACTTGGTCATCTGACAGAGACTTCTGGTTGCAGATTCTTTAACTCTGAATAGATACCCAAGCAATACCATTTCTGGAGAAGGGTTTGCAAACCAAGATCACACCAGAAAGTCCTGCAGGAGCAAATGGGGAAATTAACCGTCCTAATGGCCATTACTGTCCAGGCAGTAGGTGTAGGAAGCTGGCTCTGTATATACTATACCTACGTAAGATAGAGTGTGCCCAGAGCCTTTACAGAGGTTAAAGTAGATAATACTAATGCTCTCTTTTGTGGTAGTGTGATCGAACAATTAGGCTTATCACAGGGTACTGCATTTGTTGTACGCACAGGCAAGAAACGAGGCACACACTCAATGACTAACTCTAGACCAATGTTTATGTATAAAAAAATATTCTTTGCTTCTTTATTTCTAGAATCAAAAAGATCTTTGTTGCAGGTAAATACAGTTTCAAGAATGTATCATTTAAAGAATCAAATGTACTTTGTAATTCACAATTAAAAAAGATTCCTGTGAGTTATACTTTTCAATATCAAAAGTAGAACCAGTGCAATTTTCAAAGAAAGCACTGCGGTCCTAGGGGAGTCCCACTCCTCAGGGGTTGGGGAGTCCACAGGGAAAAGTTTAGGAAGACACCAAGGGTGCACCACCAGCAGCATGGCGCCGGCCGGGTGCAGAGGTCAAAGTTGGTGTCAGGTCCCCAATGGAATCCTATGGAGACAGGGGGCACTTAGAAATTAACAGCTTGCAGGTAAGTTCCTGCAAATTCAGGGCACTGATCTGGGGGGTTTAGAACAGCACAGGGGCCACAGGCCGGCACCAAACACACACCCTCAGTGGCACGGGGGCAGGTGCAGGGTGAAAACACAGTGTCGGGAGCCCCATTCTTTTCAATGGAGGAACCCCGGGTGTCACAAAGAAGCAGCAGGCTTGGTCCAGGGAGTCGACTGAAGAAGACCAACAAATGGACAGGTAAGTAGAGATTCCACTGGAGGTGGCTGGACCATCAGTTGGGTTTCCCAAGGCCAAGGGGCTGCGGGTGCAGGGGTACCTTTGGACGTCGGGAATCTTATCCGGAGCCAGTCTCGATCAGGGGAGGTCTTCTGGATTTAGGCTGTAGGCGTCATTGTGTTTGTCAGGAGGGATCAACCCAGGGTGGACTTGAGGTCGGAATCGCCTTAGGACCCTCTGTGGACCGGTGGGCCACCTGGACTCAGGCCGTGGGCATTGGGAGCAGAGTGGGCAGGACTCACATATCCAGGAGGGTCTGGAGTCCTTCTTGGAGGTTCATTTGAGGACAGCGACACTGTCCAGGGGAGATCTTGGTCTTTACAGAAGACAGGCAGTCCGCTGGGGGTTGCAGAGGTCGCTGGTGCTACAGGATGAGTCGTCTTCTTGTAGCAGGAGTCTTGAAGCTGCAGACAGGTCGGTAGGGCTGGGGCCAAGTCAGTTGTAGTCTGCAGTCTTCACTGCTGGTGTGGCTCTTCAGTCCTTCTTCTTTAGGTTGCAAGTAATATGAAAAGCAAGGTTCAGGGGTGCCCCTAAATACTAGATTTGGGGGCGTAACAGAGGTCAGAGGGTAGTAGCCAATGACTACTGACCCAGAGGTGGGTACACCCTTCTTGTGCCCACTCTCTTTGGGGAGGGGGGGCACATTCCTAACTCTGTTGGTCCCTGTCCTTCAAACCAAGATGTAGGATACTATAAGGAGGGGATCACTCCAGCTTGGGACACCTTAGGGGTGGTCCTAGCTGAAGTGGTCACTCCTCCCTGTTTTATCTAATTTTCCTGTTGAACTTGCTGCCAAAAGTGAGGCTTCTTCCAGGGGACAGGCATCTCCACTAGCGGGAGTGTCCTGGGGCACTGTAACAGGAGGCCTGAGCCTTTGAGGCTCACTGCCAAGTGTTGCAGTTCCTGAATGGGGGGGGGGTGTGAAGCACCTCCACCCAGAGCAGGCTTTGTTTCGGACTCCAAAGAGCACAAAGGCTCTCACCATTGTCCTTTAGTGGCAGGCTGGCACAGCCTGGTCAACCTTACACTAAAGGGTTGCTTAAAATATAGGGGACATCCCTAAGATGCCCTATGGGTGCATTGTAAAGTAATTCCAACACTGGCATCACTGTGGGTTTATTGTGCTGAGGTGTTTGATACCAAACTTCCCTGTCTTCAGTAAAGCCATCATGGAGCTGTGGAGTTAATAATGACAAACTCCCAGCCCATGTACGTAATAGGGCCATACTGCACTTACAATGTTAACGAATGGACTTAGACACTATAAGGGCATATTGCTCATGTAGTTATGCCCTCACCTGTGGTGTAGTGCACCCTGCCTTAGAGCTGTAAGGCCTGCTAGAGGGTTGACTTACCTCTGCCATAGGCAGTGGGTGGTGGGCATGGCACCCTGAGAGGAATGCCATGTCGACTTTACCTTCTTCTGCCCACCAGCACAGACAATCTGCAATGGCAGTGTGCATGTGCTTGGTGAAGGGTTTGTAGGATGTTAAAATACATGCTGAAGTCCTAAGGGACCCTTCCTGGTCACAGAGCCTTTGGTACCACTGGTACCTTTTGCAAGGGACTTAGGTGTGTGCCGGGGTGTGCCAATTGTGGGAACAATGGTACAGTTTAGGTAAAGAACATTGGTGCTGGGGCCTAGTTAGCAGGAACCCAGCACAAACTCAGTCAAGTCAGCATAAATATCAGAGGGAGGGAGGGAGGGAGGGAGAGAGCGAGGGAGGGAGGGAGAGAGAGAGAGAGAGAGAGAGAGAGAGAGAGAGAGAGAGAGAGAGAGAGAGAGAGAGAGAGAGAGAGACGAGAGAGAGAGAGAGAGAGAGAGAGAGAGAGAGAGAGAGAGAGAGAGAGAGAGAGAGAGAGAGACGAGAGAGAGAGAGAGAGAGAGAGAGAGAGAGACGAGAGAGAGAGTTTTTTTCCCTTCGGGGGAGCCACGCCAAATGTGGCACTTTCCTACATATATATATATTCATGTAGTAAAACATGAAGAAAACATGGCTGAATGACTGAGCTGTAAGCTAACAGGAGTGTTGAGGTTTAGTGTCAGAACTGTATCATTTAGCAAGACGTGTTTTAAAATAGGTTGCTTGTGATTGATAATTCTGAGCCATGAATTACAACATTTAGGCTAATAAATTGATAGCTTTATTTGCATTTCAAATCTCTATAAACCTGAGAATATAAATGATCCTTTCAGAAAGGCTGTCTCTTGTAGTCATCTGATTTAAAACACTGAATGAAGGTGGATTAGTTAAGATTGAACAGTGAGACTGACTCACAAATTAGCCAAAGGTGAGCAGCGAAAGAGAACAATTGAAAATAAGAAAAGCTTGTGTGGCAAAAGAAACATACTGAATTCATACTCGGTGAAGGAAGCAGTGTGATTCTTCATTACATAGAATAGGGTAATGTGAATTTCTTTTTCAAAACCGGAGGCTACCATTATGCATTTTTCCTTTAATGTTACGCCACACCGCACTTAAGAGGCCTTTTACTTTATAAAGTGGAACATTCTAGAACAGAACATACTTCCTCGGCTCCTCATTCAGGTAAGTAGTATTTGATCCTTTTTTGGCTTTTTTGTTGTGATTACTTTCTGATTTCCAATCTATGGAAATTATTGCCTTGCGATTATTATTTCTTGAGTTGTTCATTATAAACGTACCTACATCGTTTCAAACCAACCTCTTCTGAGCCAGGTCGCCCGTGGCATGCTGCAGCGCATCAGGTCAGATCGCCGCCAACTTCATCCGGGCTTTCTGACAGGTCGGATTATTTTAGATTTTGCATGGGTCGCTGGCCTGTGTTTGGGGCTTGTTGTCAGTTTTTGGAAGTGCAGCCCTTGACAAGCTTGGCTCCACTTGCCGCAGCGTCTCTTGATGAGTGAAGGTCACATGCCCCACATGATGAGTGCTGGCAGCTCCCAGCCTTTGGAAAGCCCTGTGACAACTCTTTGGACCACACTGGGGCCCACACTATCCCATTAACCACATTAAGCCGCATTGACCCAACCCATAACTGAAGATCAAAGCGTCAGGTACACATTTAAGAAAAGGAATGGCCAATGGCTAAGCCGACCCAGTGTGCGGCGTACTGCCATGTTTGTCTGGGCTTTGCCTATTGTTTTTCAAAGGTTTACCGGCTGATAAGAGACACTGTAATGTCAATGACAGTTACAGTGTCTCTGCAACAGACTGTTTACTGTCAGCAATTATTGACCATTATCGTGGGGGTGCAGTGCATTATTCCACAACAAAATATTATTGGAAATATACCCTTTTCTAAGTTATTTTACCACCATATATAGATTATTTTTTAACTACTTTAAACATTTTTTTTTTTTTCAAAAGGTGTTAGATCAGGAGACAGGGAGCCCCAAAATGCCCTTGACAAGGATTAACGAGGAACTAATTAAGAAGCTCATACAACAGCAAATGCATACCTGCATTTGAGAGACTCTTGATCAGGTCATGGTTAACAAAAGGTCTGTGGGACCTGATGATATTTTTGAAAGTGGGTCCATCTTAAGGGGATACTCCGATTATGGAGATATAGGTGCCAAGAGAAAGGAAAACTAAACATATTGAAAGAAGGTCTATACCCCTTAAAAAGATGGGAGGTCCAAGCACCTTAAAGAGAAGTGGCGGTCAAAGCACCTCAAATGGAACAGGAGGTCTAAGCACCTCAAATAGGATTGGTGTCCTATGCAGCACAACATTGAAAGGTTTCCGGTGTGGCACAACTGAATCAGGTGCCCCTATCGGCTGCCACAATATGGAGGAAGACAAAACCATGGAAAGTACCCCAGACGAGTATGTATTAGACCTTGAAAAGGGGGGCTATGATATGGATGACCTCTTTAGTGAGACTGAGACTCCTTCTTCCTCCAAGGGAATAGTTGCTTGTGTGGTGGTGCTGTCACCTTCTGTTCCTTTCCAAGTCTTCCATCATGTCTAGCCTTTCCTGTTATAAGTTTCCCTTTAGCCTTTTATGCCCATTTACATGTGCTGTTCTGTACTAATATGCCCAGCAAATTCTGAACTGCTGTCATGCTCCATGTGCAGCTCGTGTTTTGCACTGGCCCTGATGCTGCTGTCCACTGATGCTGAGAAGCTTCGTGTGCTCTGGACTGATTAATCTTTCCTGTCTGCTGTCCCATGAGGAGAGATATATATTCTGCAATGTGGTGGTTCTTGTTTCCCTTTCAGCTTAGATGATTACACCAATGTATTTTTATAGTGAGTTACTTTATAGTGAGTTATCTTAGATAGATGATTTTCCAAATTATTTTTGTCTTTTCTTTTGTTTTGTCCGCATGTGTTAGTCCTTCCCCACACATGCAAATCCAAATTCTTAATAGAGATAAGAATGACCCAGCCCAATTATTGTTTTTAACTGAATTCTGATTATTTACTGATGTCACCATCATCTGCTTTGAAATCTGTTTTCGATGTGCACATCATAGTTTTGTTAATTTGTGTTATTCTGTTGGAGTATTTAATTGTCTTGATGTTTAGTAAGCTTAATCACTTCGGACGTTTCCGTCAACCTATGGTTTTCATTTATGTTTATAACCTAGTTTTGCTTACCATTTAAATTACATTGGCTCTGTGGTTGTAATAAAGCTTTGAAACTTTATTCAGTATGAAGTTTTGGTTCTGTGGGCAAATTGGTCATGGTGTTTAAATTGTTAGGATTTCTCATGTTATTGAATTTTGTTGAATAAGTCCGATTACCCACTCTTCGCTGAGTCCAAATATCCCATCGACCTCTAGTGTAGGTGGGACGAGTTGTGACGTCTCACTAATGTGCGGTTTCTGAATCCAAGGCGGAAGAAGATCCCCGTGTGCACTGTAGGAAGTTGGCTCTGTATATACTATCTCAAAGTAAGAGATAGTGTGCACAGAGTCCAAGGGTTCCCCTTAGCTGTAAAAGAGTGGCAAAATTAGATAATTCTAATGCTCTATTTTGTGGTAGTGTGGTCGAGCAGAAGGCTTATCAGAGGGTAGTGTTAAGCATTTGTTTGTTCACACACAGGCAATAAATGAGGAACACACACTCAAAGACTTAACTCCCGGCCAATAGTTTTTATATAGAAAAATACATTTTCCTAATTTATTTTAGAACCACAAGTTTCAAGATTTGAATTAAATACATAAAATGCAAGGTACTCCACACAGGTAAGTAAGGAACTTTGAATTAGAGCAGTAACATACACAGTTTTAGTTAAAATGGCAATAAGCTATTTTAAATGGGGACACAGTGCAAAAATCAACAGTTCGTGGGGGAGTTAAGTATTGGTTAGTTTTTCAGGTAAGTAAGGCACTTACAAGTTCAAGTTCCTGGGCATAGACAGCCCACCATTGGGGATTCAAGGCAACCCCAAAGTCACTGCACCAGCAACACAGGGCCAGTCACGTGCAGGGGTCAAAGGAGGGCCCAAAACACATAGGCACCTATGGAGAATAGGGGTGCTCCGGTTCCAATCTGCCAGCAGGTAAGTAAGTACCTGCATCTT
Organism: Pleurodeles waltl; assembly: GCF_031143425.1. Taxonomy (NCBI): domain Eukaryota; kingdom Metazoa; phylum Chordata; class Amphibia; order Caudata; family Salamandridae; genus Pleurodeles; species Pleurodeles waltl. Next base: position 969,158,801 of record NC_090446.1, on the reverse strand, counting down.
TGGAGGGCAGAAAAGGGTTTTCTAGAGCACTGGGGGGGCACAAGTAGGCACACAAAACGCACCCTCAGCGGCACGGGGTGGCCGGGTGCAGTGTGCAAAGCAGGAATCAGGTTTTCAATAGGAATCAATGGAGGGACCTGGGGGTCACTCTTGCAGTGCAGGCAGGGCACAGGGGGGCTTCTCGGGCCAGCCACCGATTGGGCTAGGCAGAAGGTTGCCTGATGGTCACTCCTGCACTGGAGTTCAGTTCCTTCTGGTCCTGGGGGCGGTGGGTGCAGCGCTAGGTCCAGGCGTCGGGTTCTTTGTTCCAGGCAGTTGCGGTCAGGGGGAGCCCCTGTATCCTCTCTGCATTAGTCGTTGTGGGGGTTATTGGGGGGTTGTCTTGGGTTACTCATGAGGTCGCAGTCGCCTGGGAGTCCTCCCTGCAGTATTGGTTCTCTGGATCTTGAGCCGGGGGCGTCGGGTGCCAAGTGTGATGTCTCACGCTTCTGGCGGGAAGAGTGAGTTCTTTAAAAGTTGCAAAGTTGTTGCTGGTTTTGAACAGTGCCGCTGTTCACGGCAGTTTCTTGGTCCTTCGGGTTCAGGGCAGACCTCTGAGGCTTCAGAGGTTGCTGGTCCCTGTCAGATGTGTCACTGTGCAGGTTTTTTGAGTCTGGAGACAGACCAGTAGGGCTGGGGCCAAGTCAGTGCTCGTCTCCGTTGTCTCTGCGTGGCTTTTAGGCCAGCAGTCCTTCTTCTTTGTGTAGGTTGCAGAACTCTGACTTCCTGGGTTCTGGGGTGTACCTAAATACTAGATTTAGGGGTGTGTGTTTAGGTCAGCAGCGCAGTAGCCAATGGCTACTGTCCTAGAAGGTGGCTAAACCCTCTTTGTGCCTCTTCCCTGAGGGGGGCACATCCCTAATCCTATTGGGCGAATCCTCCAATCTCAAAATGGAGGATTTCCAAAGGCAGGGGTCACATCAGCTCAGGGCACCTTAGGGGCAGTCCTGACTGGTGGGTGACTCCTCCTTGTTTTTCTCATTATCTCCTCCTGCCTTGCCGCCAAAAGTGGGGGCTGTAGCCAGAGGGGCGGGCATCTCCACTAGCTGGGATGCCCTGGGATGCTGTAACAAAAGGCATAAGCCCTTGAGGCTCACCGCCAGGTGTTAAGTTCCTGCAGGGGGCGGTCAGAAGCACCTCCACCCAGTACAGGCTTTGTTCCTGGCCACAGAGTGACAAAGGCACTCTCCCCATGTGGCCAGAAACTCATCTGGTTGTGGAAGGCTGGCAGAAACTGGTCAGCCTAGCACTAGGAGTCGGACTGGTATTCAGGGGGCATCTCTAAGATGCCCTCTGGGTGCATTTTACAATAAATTCCACACTGGCATCAGTGTGCAATTATTATGCTGAGAAGTTTGATACCAATCTTCCCAGATTTCAGTGTATCCATTATGGAGCTGTGGAGTTCGTACTTGACCAACTCCCAGACCATATACTCTTTTTGGCTACCCTACACTTACAATGTCTAAGGTTTTGCTTAGACACTGTAGGGGCATAGTGCTCGGCACATATGCCCTCACCTGTGGTATAGTACACCCTGCCTTAGGGCTGCAAGGCCTGCTAGAGGGGTGACTTACCTATGCCACAGGCAGTGTGAGGTGGGCATGGCACTCTGAGGGGAGTGTCATGTCGACTTAGTCATTTTCTCCCCACCAGCACACACAAGCTGTAAGGGGTCCCCAGGGTGGCATAAGGCATGCTGCAGCCCTTAGAGACCTTCCCTGGCATCAGGGCCCTTGGTACCAGGGGTACCAGTTACAAGGTACTTACCTGAGTGCCAGGGCTGTGCCAATTGTGGGAACCAAGGTACAGTTTAGGGAAAGAACACTGGTGCTGGGGCCTGGTTAGCAGGGTGCCAGCACACTTTCAATCATAACTGGAATCAACAAAAGGCAAAAAGTCAGGGGGTAGCCATGCCAAGGAGGCTTTCCTTACATGTGTGCTACAACAACCTGCAAGAATGTTGATTACAAGACATAAACTTGTACAATTTTATCGAGATAAATAGAAGTGGAGAATAGTAAAGCTACATTCTCCTATGAACACCAACTTGACACTATAGAGCAATTCAATATCTTGTTGTTTATATAGGGGGAAGTCGTTATTTTTATATTCAATATTTCAAAGTATAATTCTTCTGCAAGGTTAGCAGGCGTGTCAGATGAAGGATTAGGACAATGAGATATGACTTGGTGAAAGGAAACTCTGAAGTGAAAAGACCTAAACGCATGCAGATTTCAGTGCATGTATTTCAAGCAGGAAAATAATTCAGCGCTTAATTTATTCTGCTCTCAGTACTACACAGTGCAACAAATTTTTAAGGTTACATTGTATCTTCTGCATTGACCCAAGACATCCCTCCTTTGTCCATTTCTATCATAAGAAAAACTCACCTGTATTTTAACAGTAACTTTAGAATCACAGAACGGATTACTGGACTCTTATCCACAGAGTCATCAAAAGGAGACAGTGACTTGGTGACACCGGTACGATCTTAATAAAGATAAAAAATAAAATAAGAGTTGATTCTAAAACACAGTATACTGCATCCTTAACTCAATTCAGCAGAAAAGTAGGGGCTTACTGGCAGAGATGGCATCACATAACTTCTTGTTTAGAAAGAGCAGAGATAGAAGCTGAAGGATGACTTCCTTATTCGGGGGAACGTTGTCCTTGAAACAAAGGGTAGAGACCAGGTCTATGAAAAAGCTGTTGCACAAATTTCGAAAATGGGCATTTTTTCCAATAGCAGTGCTAGAAAGAAATAAAGCCAGAAGCTGATGAATAAATGGGAAAATAAGTTACCTTTTAAGATGAACATATTTTACACAGGTGGCTACAATACAATGAAGAGATACTGTCAACAGCTAGTGAACCAGCACTCTCTCCTGTTGGTGTTGCCTTTCAAAGGTAAACTAATCAGTGTCCCTGAAGCACAGCCTGAGACCCAATATTTAAGTACGCTCTTTAAGACCCAAAGGTTCTTGGAGATAAACAACATCTTGCCCATCACCAAAAAGTGTTCGTTCTTTTGTTAGCTTTTGAATCTAAAATAGAGTCAGCAGCAAAAACATGGATATATAGTAAAGGTGAATGTCAGTTATTACTTTGCAGGTTGTTACATCAGGAGTCATTACATCGGGAGGGCTTTTACAGCTCGAGTGCTTTTACTTCGCAGGTAGGCAGGTATTATTTTTAACGTACATATAATATATTATATCATTTTTTTTCACTTTAAAAAAAACAAAAGTTATAGGGGCGTTATAGCTCGCATTTTAAATGTAACAAACCATAGAAATTAACCTGTTATAGTTAGTTATCTAAAGTAACTATAACTCGTGCCCTAAGTTATTTATAACTCGTGCCCCCACCATGCAGTTTTTTAATGAATAATTTTACAACAAACGTTACAGAGATACTATTAATGATGTTATAAAAGATGTCATGATTGCGGGAATGACTGGGGTAATTAGTAGTGAATGGCGAGGGATGGAGTTATAGTTACTATAGGGCACGAGTTATAGTGACTTTTGATAACTAACTATAGCAGGTGAATTTTCTATGGTTTGGTACGTTTAAAATGTGAGCATATTACATTCCTGTAACTTTTGGTTTTTTTTAAGTGAATTTCTATGTTTTAATTATATTCCCTAACTATAAAGTCCCTGTAACCTTAGTCTTTTTCAGTAAATTTGTATGTTTTTTTTTTTTTTTAAACAAAATTATTTTCATTAATATATGTTAATCCAATCACCTCCACACATGACCTGTGGCTGTGCTCAGCTGCAGTTGGTCCTGAGGCCAACCCCTATAACAACTCAATCCCGCGCTGCGCACGGCTTTCGGCTGTGCGCACCATGGGTTGGCTGTGGCCAGGCCCTGCAGACAACCCCTATAACCATCCAACCCTGCACTGCGCATAGTCAGGAGTAGGCTGTGGGATGTCTATCTGGGTGCAAGAGGGTGTATCTGGGGGTGAGAGTGGGGGTGAGAGTGTGTTTAGATGTGAGTGGGTGCATCAGTGTCCTAGTTAGTGCGTCAGTTTCTGTGTGGGTCTGTGAGTGGGGGCATGAGTGTTTCAGTGGGTCTGTGAGTGAGCGCACGAGGGCCCGAGTGGGTCTGTGAGTGGGTGTGTGAGCAGGTGAAAGATTGAAAAAGAGAAATTGAAAGAGCGAGTGAGAGAGGGTGTTTTTCTTAGGCTTTGACTGATCATAAACTTAGAATGGGGCATTTCTGGACAAATTGAAAAGAAACATATTTATCAATTGAAAAAGGTGAGGTCACCTTTGAGTACGAATCCTAAATGTTCAAAGTTTAAAGGAAATGAAAGAAGGGAAATGACCACAGACACACCTGGACTAGAACCCTCAACTTTCAGTGTGAAAGTCTGTGACCTTAACCATCATGCCACAGGTGGCTACTTACTGTAGTCATTGCATGGAGAGACCATTACAATGACTATCGCTCTCTCTTTCTTCCATCCCATTATGAGATGGAAGAGGGAAAGAGAGAGAGAGAATGACAGGACCATGAGGGGAGCCTCAAGGCAGCCCATGGTCCTAGCCGGCTCCCCACGTCCTGATCTTTGAGTAGCAGTTCCCTGCATGTGGAAGACAGATGAAAACTGCTTTCTGCAAGCGAGAGATGGTTGACAGCTCTCTCTTGCACAAAGTGGATTTTGTTTGCTTTTGGTTGGTGGCAGCCGTCAAAGTTCCCACCAAGCAAAAGCAAACAGCTATGTATCGGGGGTGGGCACTTCAGGACATAGCAGGAGCCGGCCCTCGGGGTCCCTGTGGCCATCAGTGGCTCCACGAAGGGGAGCCGTGAGGTTCCCCTCCAACAAACACAGCCCCAGGGAGGTGGTGGCACCAGGTCTGCAAGGGCTATAGCAAAAAAATTAAATAAATATATATACATATATATTTAGCTCTGAGGGAGCACCAGAGCTAAGGGGTCAGAGTGACTCTATGCTGGCTCTTTTGGGGTTTTTGTTTTACACTTTTGTCTGGAGACCTAAAACTGCTACCAACACTTCCTTGTTGAAGTGTTGACAGCCAATCAGATCTCAACATGAGATCGGGAGGTGTTTGTGGAGCCTTCGCATCCATATATATGAAAATTTGGATTTTCTTTTATTTCTCAAAAATACTGAAAGGATTTACACCAAATAACAAAAAGGGCGCTTTCTGGACCAGCAGTTACCTTTCTGCCAAATTTAGTATAATTCCATCAGTCCGAATTTACTCATACAAAATCATAGAAATTCACTAGTTATACTTAGAGTTCTTTCATGTAACTATAACTCACGCCTTCGCCATGAACAGTTAATAACTCCACATATTGTATCATTGATGAGATCTTGTACGGCATCTATGATATTATCACTGCAACATTTGCAATGAAATTATTGATAAGAAAACTGTGCAAGGCAAGGGTGTGAGTTATAGTTACTTGAAAGAACTCTAACTATAACTACTGAATTTCTCTGTTTTTTTTACGAGTACATTCAGAGCCTTGAGACCCTCACAGGTGAGTAGCTGCGCTTTACAAACAGTGACTGATTGAACTCAACTTTAACGCCCTGTAACCTTTGTTTTTTTCAGTGAATACATATATTCATATATGGAAAATGTCACTTACCCAGTGTACATCTGTTCGTGGCATTAGTCGCTGCAGATTCACATGCTGTGCAAAGTCCGCCATCTGGTGTTGGGCTCGGAGTGTTACAAGTTGTTTTTCTTCGAAGAAGTCTTTTCGAGTCACGAGACCGAGGGACTCCTCCCATTTCGACTCCATTGCGCATGGGCGTCGACTCCATCTTAGATTGTTTTCCCCGCAGAGGGTGAGGTAGGAGTTGTGTATGCTAGTAATAGTGCCCATGCAATGGAGTGAATACGTATGTACATATTAAAGTTTAAAGTAATATATTTACAAATGTACAAATGTTCAAGATCTACTTCTAAACGGCTACAGGCTCCCGGGGAGGCGGGTGGGCGCATGTGAATCTGCATCGACTAATGCCACGAACAGATGTACACTGGGTAAGTGACATTTTCCGTTCGATGGCATGTGTAGCTGCAGATACACATGCTGTGCATAGACTAGTAAGCAGTTAACTCCCCAAAAGCGGTGGTTCAGCCTGTAGGAGTTGAAGTAGTTTGAAATAATGTTCTTAGTACAGCTTGACCTACTGTGGCTTGTTGTGCAGTTAACACATCTACACAGTAGTGCTTGGTAAATGTATGAGGCGTAGACCATGTTGCTGCCTTACATATTTCGTTCATTGGAATATTTCCTAGAAAGGCCATGGTAGCACCTTTCTTTCTGGTTGAGTGTGCCTTTGGTGTAATATGCAGCTCTCTCTTTGCTTTAATATAGCAGGTTTGAATGCATTTAACTATCCATCTAGCAATACCTTGTTTTGAAATTGGGTTACCTGTATGAGGTTTTTGAAAGGCAATAAATAGTTGTTTTGTTTTTCAAATTAGTTTTGTTCTGTCAATGTAGTACATTAGTGCCCTTTTGATGTCTAATGTATGTAATGCTCTTTCAGCTACAGAGTCTGGTTGTGGAAAAAATACTGGGAGTTCCACAGTTTGATTTAAGTGGAACGGTGATATAACTTTTGGTAAAAATGTTGGATTTGTGCGTAGAACCACTTTATGTTTGTGTATTTGTATAAAGGGTTCCTGTATGGTAAATGCTTGAGATGTGATAGCTATTAGGAAGGCGACTTTCCATGTTAAATATTGCATCTCACAAGAGTGCATGGGTTCAAATGGTGGACCCATGAGTCGTGTTAATACAATATTGAGATTCCATGAAGGAACTGGTGGTATTCTTGGGGGAATGATTCTTTTTAGACCCTCCATAAATGCTTTTATGACTGGGATTCTAAAGAGTGATGTTGAATGGTTTGCAGATAGGCAGAAATTGCTGTGAGATTTATTTTAATGGATGAAAAAGCTATCTAAGATTTTTGTAAGTGTAATAAGTAGCTTACAATGTCTTTTGTTGACGCATGCAGTGGTTGAATTTGATTATTATGACAGTAATAAACAAATCTTTTCCATGTATTTGCGTAACAATGTCTTGTAGTAGGTTTCCTAGCTTGTTTAATGACCTCCATACATTCTTGTGTAAGGTCTAGATGTCCAAATTCTAAGACTTCAGGAGCCAGATTGCTAGATTGAGCGATGCTGGATTCGGTGTCTGATCTGTTGTTTGTGTTGAGTTAACAGATCTGGTCTGTTTGGTAGCTTGATATGAGGTACTACTGACAGGTCTAGTAGTGTTGTGTACCATGGTTGGCGAGCCCAAGTTGGTGCTACTAGTATTAGTTTGAGTTTGTTTTGACTCAATTTGTTTACTAGATAAGGAAGGAGTGGGAGAGGGGGAAAAGCGTAAGTAAATATCCCTGACCAACTCATTGATAACACATTGCCCTTGGAGTGAGGGTGCGGGTACCTGGATGCGAAGTTTTGGCATTTTGGGGGTTATTACAACTTTGGAGGAGGTGTTAATCTGTCCCAAAAGTGACGTATATACCACCAGCCGTATTACGAGTCCATTATATCCTATGGAACTCGTAATACGGCTGGTGGTATATCCGTCACATTTGGGACAGATTAACATCTCCTCCAAAGTTGTAATAACCCCCTTTGTGTTTTCTTTTGTTGCGAATAGGTCTATTTGCGGTGTTCCCCAGTTTTGAAAGTAGGTTTGCAGTATCTGGGGATGAAGTTCCCATTCGTGTATCTGTTGGTGATCTCGTCTGAGATTGTCGGCCAACAGGTTTTGAATTCCTGGGATGTATTGTGCTATTAGGCGAATGCAATTGTGATTCACCCAATGCCAAATCTTCTGTGCTAAGAGACACAGCTGTGATGAGTGTGTCCCTCCCTGTTTGTTTAGGTAATACATTGTTGTCATGTTGTCTGTTTTGACAAGAATGTGTTTGTGGACTATTAACGGTTGAAAAGCTTTCAATGCTAGAAACATTGCTAGTAGTTCTAGTTGATTTATATGAAGTGGTCTTTGTTGTGTGTCCCATTGTCCATGGATGCTGTGTTGGTTGAGGTGTGCTCCCCACCCTACCATGGAAGCATCTGTTGTGATCACGTATTGATGCACAGGGTCCTGGAAAGGCCGCCCTTGGTTTAAATTTATAGGATTCCACCATTGAAGCGAGGAGTGTGTTTGGCGGTCTATCAACACTAGATCTTGAAGTTGACCCTGTGCTTGTGTCCATTGTGTCACTAGACACTGTTGTAAGGGCCACATGTGTAACCTTGCTTTTGGGACAATGGCTATGCATGAAGACATCATGTCTAGAAGTTTCATCACAAACCTTACTTGATACTGTTGATTTGGGTGCATGCTTTGTACTACGTTTTGGAATGCTTGTACCCTTTGTGGACTTGGAGTGGCGGTCCCTTTTTGTGTGTTGATTGTTGCTCCTAAGCATTGTTGTAGTTGACATGGTTGTAAGTGTGATTTTAGGTAGTTTATTGAGAACCCTAGCTTGTGAAGGGTTTCTATGACGTATTTTGTGTGTTGAAGACACTGTTTCTGAGTGCTGGTTTTTATTAACCAATCGTCTAGGTACGGGAATACGTGTATGTGCTGTCTTCTGATATGTGCAGCTACTACTGCAAGGCATTTTGTAAATACCCTTGGTGCTGTTGTTATCCCGAATGGTAACACTTTGAATTGGTAGTGTACTCCTTGGATTACAAAGTATTTCCGGTGGGAAGGATGTATGGATATATGGAAGTAAGCATCCTTGAGGTCTAATGTTGACATGTAGTCTTGTTCTTTGAGTAAGGGAATCACGTCTTGAAGTGTTACCATGTGAAAATGATCTGATTTGATGTAAATGTTTAGTGTTCTGAGATTTGAGATGGGTCTCAGTGTTTTGTCCTTTTTTGGTATTAGAAAATACAGGGAATAAACGCCTGTTCCTTTCTGATGGTTGGGCACTAGTTTTATCGCCTCTTTTTGTAATAACGCTTGGACTTATAGTTGTTTTAGATCCAAGTGCTGTTTGGACATGTTTTGTGCTTTTGGAGGCACATTTGGAGGTAATTGTAGGAATTCTAAGCAATAACCATGTTGGATAATGGCTAGGACCCACAAGTCCGTAGTTATGTCTTCCCAATTTTTGTAATAATCTGTGACTCTCCCCCCCACTGGTGTTATGTGTTGGGGATTTGTGACATTGGAGTCACTGTTTAGTTTGTGGGGTTTTTGGGCTTTGGAATTTTCCTCTTGTTTTGGGGAACTGTCCACCCCTATATTGTCCCCGAAAGCCTCATCTTTAGTATTGGCCCTGGTATGTGGGTCTGGCCTGTGAGGTTGAAGGTTCTGTGCTTTGGGCCCGAAACCCCCCTCTAAAGTGTGGCTTCCTAACTGTGCCTCTGCTCTGTGGGGAGTAGAGCGCGCCCATGGCCTTGGCCGTGTCCGTGTCTTTCTTCAGCTTTTCTATAGCTGTAGCCACCTCCGGCACAAACAACTGTTGTCCATTAAAAGGCATATTCAGCACAGCCTGCTGGATCTCTGGCTTAAATCCGGAGGTGCGTAGCCATGCGTGTCTCCGAATAGTGACCGCGTGTTCACTGTTCTGGTGGCTGTGTCCGCTGCGTCCATAGCCGATCGTATCTGGTTGTTGGAGATACTTTGGCCCTCCTCCACCACTTGTTGTGCACACTTTTGAAACTCTTTGGGAAGATGTTCAATGAAATGCTGCATTTCGTCCCAATGAGCCCTGTCATATCTTGCCAATAAAGCTTGGGAATTGGCAATACGCCACTGATTGGCTGCTTGTGCTGCAACCCTTTTTCCTGCTGCATCAAACTTTCGACTTTCTTTGTCGGGTGGTGGTGCATCCCCAGAAGTCTGTGAGTTTGTCCTTTTCCGGGCTGCTCCTACTACTACTGAGTCAGGTGTTAGTTGTTGCGTGATGTACACAGGGTCCGTAGGGGGAGGTTTGTAGTTATTCTCCACCCTCGGTGTGATGGCTCTGCCTTTGACGGGGTCTTGAAACACCTGTTTTGCGTGTTTTAACATGCCTGGTAACATAGGCAGACTCTGGTATTGGCTATGTGTTGATGACAGGGTATTGAATAAAAAGTCATCCTCTATAGGTTCTGCATGCAGTGCTACATTGTGAAAAGTAGCTGCTCTGGACACCACCTGCATGTAAGCAGTACTGTCTTCTGGTGGTGATGGTCTTGCAGGGGTAGCAATCAGGACTATCGTCAGATACTGGTGCATCATATAGATCCCATGCATCTGGGTCATCCTGGCTCATCCGTGTGCGTTGGTGATTGCATCATTGGGGGTGTTGCAATTGGTGACAGTTGTGGTGAGTGCTGTGGCAGTGGCTGTGGCGAAAAACGTGGTGGAGTTTTTTCTTTAGCCACTTTTGCTTTTGGCTGTTTTTCTGTTTCTTGGAAAGCGAGTTTCCGTTTCATTTTAATTGGGGGAAGAGTTCTTATTTTCCCTGTGTCCTTCTGAATATGGAGCCTTCTTTGTGTATAGTCTGGCTCTCCCATCTCTAATTCTTGTCCAGATTTATGGCCTTGTAGTTGTGATAAAAGGCCTTGTTCTTCGGAATAGGAGCTCTGTTTCAGCTCCGAGGCTGGGTGTTTCAGCACCGGAACCTTTAACGCAGTCTTTTTCGGCTCCGAAGCCACCTTTTTCGGTTTCGGAGTGCCGATATCTCGGTGCCGAGTTTGGTCGGAGCTAATATCTTGGTGCCGAGTAAACTCTGTGCCGGTATCTCGACCGGAGTCAGATGTCTTCGACACGTGTGTGCCCTTTTTCGGTGCCGATGGTTGGTCACCGTGCTTACGGGTTCAGCCATGGCCTGCCGGCGGCGGCGTCCCCTGGGCTTTGTGTGAGTTTTGGCCGGGGCAGGTTTACTCACGGTTTGTTGCCTCGCCGGCTGCTCACTTTCGGCCTCGTCCGAATCAGGAATGGAGAAAGTCTCCTCTTCTTCGGCGTCGTGGTGTCCTGCCGGCGACGACGCCATTTGAAGCCTTCGAGCTCTCCGATCCCGTAGCGTCTTCTTCAACCGAAATGCCCGACAGGCCTCACAGGTATCCTCTTTGTGTTCGGGGGACAAACACAAATTACAGACCAAATGCTGGTCTGTATAAGGATACTTATTGTGGCATTCGGGGCAGAAACGGAATGGGGTCCGTTCTATGAGCCTTGAAGATGCACGCGGTCATGCCGACCAGGCCCCGCCGGGGAGTGGAAGCCCCGAAGGGCTACCGGAGATCTTCTTTTCTTCGGTGTCGATCTGATATTACTAACCCGATACCGAACGCAAACAATACCGTCGAATTTTCCGAGATTTAACTAACTTTCCGAACCGAAATACGGAGCGAAGAGGAACACGTCTGAACCCAATGGCGGAAAGAAAACAATCTAAGATGGAGTCAACGCCCATGCGCAATGGAGCCGAAAGGGGAGGAGTCCCTCGATCTCGTGACTCGAAAAGACTTCTTCGAAGAAAAACAACTTGTAACACTCCGACCCCAACACTAGATGGCAGGATAATGCACAGCATGTGTATCTGCAGCTACACATGCCATCGAACATATATATATATATACATATATATACACACACATACATGCCCATATAGATACACCATTTCATGTATATTATCTATATTAATGTACGTTTTAATGCTAGAATGAAATGTATTAAAATATATTTTAATTATGCAAATATTAATTCTTTTTAAAATTTAATTAATATAACAAATGTAACTTTACTTATTTTAATGATTGTAAATGTTATATAACCCATCCATGCACATTTAAATTCTCCTACTACTCCAATATACTAACCATTCCGGAACCCTAAACGTGCTTTACTACCCCTATACACTACCGTTACCTGAATCCTATAAACTCGTTACTTCCCTTATACACTAACCATCCCTGAACACTAAAACACCTTAACAAACATATACACTACCATGAACTCTAAAAACTCCTTACCACAATTAAAAATTAACCAGCCCTGAACTATTAAAAAAAAAAAAAAAAAAAAACACTTACGCCACTTCTAAAACTACCTAAGACTAAACCCTAAAATCCCTTGCCACACTTAAAAAAATAACTTAAATTATAAAATAGCTTTTTAAAAACCAAATATTTATGCATGAAATTATCTAAATTAAAACTAATAATATTACATCTTACTTAATGATATTTAATGTTTGTTTTTTAACTTAAAGAACAATTACTTACCTTTAGTAGCAATCTTTCTGGTGGATACTCCAGAAATCAGACTAGATCTGGCACCTTTTCACACAGCAAAGTTCCTGTGCAATAGTGGGCCGCACAATGCAGACGTTCTCTAAGTTTGTTCTATCTGGAAACAGAACCTGTTTTTTTTTTTGTTCTTGCCTCTCTTTCCACTCTCAGATCCTAAGCCCAAAACTTAAGAAGAGAGGGGGCGTGGCCTGGCTCACGTGAAGATGGCCTTCATCTAACGAACTCTGCGGCTCTGCAATAAAAACTCCTGAAATCCAGACATAAACAGATGACATACTGCCCCAAGGAAAAAGGACTCAAGAGACCAAACGCACTGCTGAGGTGCAAGGCTGCGAGAAATTTGAAAAGGAGCTCCCAGCACGAGAGGAGGTGAACCGCACCCGGGAGAGGAGCGGAGTGAGTGCCTGGGTCCCAGTGTGTGTAATGCTGACAGAGGGGCCTGTGAGTGGCCCAAGACCAAATAGGTGGCCTCAAGAAGACAGTGGCGGGGACTCACCCCAACGACCTGAAAGAGTGGTGCTGAGGACAAGGCCCAAGGCGGTGACAGGCTCGAGTGGGCTGGGCAGAGGACCGCGTGGTGGCGGGCGGCCCCCCGAGTGGGACTGCCGAGTGGCTAGGCCCCGGGGGCTGCAATGACCGAGATGGCAGCAAGAGGGGCAGAGTGAACTGCTGAGATGGACGGGAGCAGGCCCAGGACGGATGGCTGCATGACGGCGAACAGCCCCGAAGTACAGCCATGTACCTGGGCCTAGCAAGTGCCACAGAGTGGGAGGGGCCTGTAAGTGATGGGCGGAGTCCCCGGGGCCCAGGTGCAAGAACGAGGGACAGGAACACTGGGGACTCATCCTGACCGCCAATAGAGAGCAGTAAGAAGGACCGGGCAAGCAACAGTGGTCGGCTCAGCTACTGAGGGCTGGCAAAGAGGAGAATAGGTCGCGACAGGAGGCGGAGGGAAGTGCTGCAGTTGTTCCCCTTCATCCTGGCCCCCCAATGACAGGCGCATGCAGCAGTGGATGGCTTGAGCTGGGGGGCCAGAAGTCCAATAACCGGGCCGACCAAGAAAGAACGTCCAGGACTGCGACGAAGGGGCCAGTAAGAGGGTGCACCGGCCCCATTAACAGAGGCATCTGGGGGAGAGGGGGTGGCAGAGGAAAACCCCCTGGACAGGGAGACCTGTGATGACCATCCTCCACAGCGAAGAGACATAAGAACAGGAGTGCAAGTGAAGGGGCCTGAGAGTGAGAGCGGAGCTACCAGTGGAGATGGAAAGACGCAGGAGGTTAAAGAAATCAACTATGCATAGAGGCATGGCAGAGGCCTGCTTTGCCACATATCATGGCGAAACCCAAAAATCAAGGCCACCCACAATCTAACAAAATGGACAATCATGCAATTGCCAAACAGGCCCTACCTCGTCAGGGCATGACTCAGTCAAATTAGTGACATAGGAACCTTCACTGGGAGCAATCTGGGATCTCAAGTCCACTTTTAGAGCCCAAGTTGGACGCAGTGACGGCTGACGTCTCCCTCCAGTTTGCGGATCTACAGAAGATGGCAGACAAGATTTCCACAGCAGAATCCGACATTCAGGTCGACCTCCAAGAGCTTAGAAGAACAAGTGCAAATCCTCTATTCACAGCTAGCAACAATGACAGCCAGACTGGAAGACTAGGAAGGCCACACAAGATGGAATAATATCAGGGTAGTCGGGGCGGAGGGGGAAAGTATGGATCTCTTTCTCGAAGAACTTATATTGAAAACCCTCTGCCCCAAGAGATTATCAAACTTTTTCTCGGTGGAAAGGGCACACCGGGTGCCAATGCCACCTCCGAGACTGGGTGCTCCTCCAAGAACAATCATTGCTAGAATTTTCAACCACCGGGACCGCAATGCCATTCTACAAGCGGCTCGCACCCTTGGGGACTTGCACTACGAAATTGTGATCATTAGTTTTTTTCTGGACTATACACTCCAAGTTCAGGAACAACGCCGTAGCTTTGATGAAGTTATAAAAGTACAGTGCACCAAGGAACTTAAATGTATGATGCTCTTCCCAGCAAAGTTCCATGTGATAGCGGAGGGCAAATCCTGGTATTTTACCTCGCCAGCAAACGCGTGGGATTGGATCAAAGGATGGCGTGAAGGAGGCTGGTGAGCCCATGAGAAAGGAAAAGATGCACACACGAGAACGTAGCGGCAGGCGGCCTCCTCCGGTCCACCTCAAGTCCATGGCACCCCAGAAGAAACAGAAAGGGGAAAGCCATAAGGCCTAAACAGAAGAGGGGCTAAGAAACCAGATGACAGCAGGCAGGATGTTGCAAAATAAACTGACTGACCAAATCAACAGGAAAGACTTGTCCGGCCATCGTTCGGCATGTCTGAGAAGAGCCAGCCAACCCTTACACATTTAGGCCCTCATTATGAACATGGCGGTCTGGGCTGCCATGCCGGCGGTGGCGGTAATTACCGTCACCGGCATGGCGGCTCAGAACGCCGTATAATATACGTGGCAGAACTGCCACTGGCGTAACTCCGCCACCGCCAGTCTTTCACTGCCAGGGGACCTGGCGATGGCAGTTACATATCCGAAAGTGCAGCGCCGCAAGTAGCGCTGCCCACCGGATAACATACCTGATTCCACTAGCCTTTCCCTGGCGGTTTACCCTGCCAGGGGAAGGCTGGAGGAATGGGTGCAGGGGCCCCCGTGCACAGCCCTGTCGTACATGTCACTTGCCACTTTATAGGCAGCGATATGCGCGATGGGCGCTGCTGCACCCGCCACACTGCTACATTGCCACCAGCTCAATGTGGAGTCGGCGTCAATGTGCAACCCCTGCATTCCGCTGGGCCGGCTGGCAGAAACACTGCCCCAGCTGAATGTTCATAATGTGGCCGGCTGGGTCTTCAATGCGCTGGTGGTCTTTTGTTGACCACCAGCACCAAACTCAGAGGGTTTTCCTGCCGAGTTCATAATGAGGCCCTTAATGTTACAGTTAGGGCCACAGGCACTCTGCAAGCTGGGGAGGTTGGACAGTTCTGAGTCTAATACGCAGGGTTGCAGGGCAGGGGGATTTAGTTGGGAAAATGGGAGGTTTAGTCACTTCACAACAGCTAATGTTTATCTAAAGAGAGCCTAGGAAGTTGGTACTCAGAAGAAGATGGGAAGCCTTGGTAGGGAGGTTCGAGGGGGAGTTCAGTCTGCAGGGGCAAATAGTCACGAGTTGCGAAAGTATCTGATCCAACATGATGACCATTAAGGCTTAGCCATTAAAGGTCATGACGTGGAACGTAAATGGCCTCGGAAGCAAAAATAAAAGCACTTTAGTCCTACAGTATATTAGGAGACATACACCAGACTCAGTTTTCATATAGGAAACTCATCTGAAGGGTAATCACCATAAAGTCTTGGACAAAATGGGGTACTTTATGTTGACGCATTATGGCTTTACTGCCACCTTAAGAGGAGTGGGAATCCTACTGGGGAAGACAGCACCGCTTATTGCTGCTCCCATCTGGACTGATCCCCTGGGCAGGTTTGTGGCCCGATCCGGAACCTGCCATGGACAGGCCCTCAACCTATGCTCTGTGTACATCCCCCCTAGACTACATTCAGATAACTTTCCAGCCCTTGGGGCAAAGCTGTTGCGTTGGGATTTTAATTGTGGGGGGGACATGAATGATATTATGGACCTGAAATATGATCGACTCAGATGGGAGGGGTTGGGGGAGATAACATATTGAAATCCTTCGCAGATTCATTGGGACTAACGGACTCACAAAAGCTTCTCATGTTTAGACTATTTATTCACCCACCACTCAAGTGTAGGCAGCTTCCAAGGGATAACCCATTTAGCGCGAGGTATTTCCGATGATTCTCCAGTTGGGGCTACACTGAGGGGAACCATTAGAGACATGACACAAATGCCCAGACTAGAACCATGGTGGTTAAGAGAGGAAGGCTACTCGGAAAAGATATGGGAGGGGGCAGAGAGATAGCTTTCTGAAAATTGTGGGACAGTAGACTCAGCAAGTACACTCTGGGAGGCATTCAAGACGGTACTCAAGGGGCAGACCCAGGTATTAATCAGGGGCCACAAAAAGGAGCGGAACAGTAAACATGCAACACTGAAGAGGAAGGTCTCCGACTTGGAGGCGGAGACACTTGGGTGGGGGGTTGCACCAATGTCACAGGCCCCAACTTAAACAAAAAGAAATGCACGATCTAGGGACAAATGAGGCACGAGCCCATGAGGGAGCTATGCAAAGGCAGATTTATGAGGTTGGAGACAAGGCGAATAAACTACTGGCATGGCTAGAAAGCAGCAGGAACTGTGTTGCAGAGATCTGTGATGAGGGGGGAGTACAGCACTCCACAAGTGAGGATATAGCAGAGGCCTTTGCTACCTATTATGAACGTATATATTCTTCCCAGATGACCACTACCCGAGAGGAACTTGAGGAGCTACTGCAAGACCTCCCATGGAGGCACTGTCAAGGACCGATAGCTGTTAGATCAGGAACTGACAGTGGAAGAAGTACAGCAGGCCTTACGAGAGATTGCATCAGGGAAGGGGGTGGGCCACAGCGGACTCCCAATGGAACTCTTTAAGAGCATGAGAGATATTGTGGCTCCCCATATGTTGGAAATGTTCCAGGCAGCTAAGATAGAGGGAGGTCTTCCGGGGGACCAGAGACTCGCCACCATAGGGGTCCTACATAAAGAAGACGAGCCCCCCAACGTCCTGTAGCTCATATTGTCCTATCTCCCTACTGAACCCGCAAGTCAAGGTATTAGCAAAAATTCTGGTTAATAGACTACATCCACACATGGGCAAACTAATACATAAGGATCAAACTGGCTTTATGCCACATAAAAGCACTAGGGTAAACCTAAGGTGCCTATATGGGATCCTGCATACTACAGTGGACTCGGGGGCGGAAGAGGTGGCAGTGCTCTCACTAGACGCCAGGATGGCCTTTGACAGTATTGAATGGCCCTATGTCCACGCTATCCTAGCCAGGCTGGCGTTTGGCTCCCAAGTTTGTGCTCGGGTTCATCTGCTATATACTGGCCCCCAGGCATGGGTCAGAGTGAATGGGGTATTGTCCCACCCATTTACGCTCCATAGAGGAACTAGGCAGGGTTGCCAACTATGGCCATGGTTGTTTGCCCTTGCATTGTAGCCACTGGCCCCATGGGTACGCCAGGATTCCCTGGTGTGGGGTAAACCCGAAGGAAGCTGGTGGGAAGCTCAGATATCTTTATACGCTTATGATATTCTCCTATAAGTCACAAGGCCCTACTGGTCCATAGATAGACTACTACACATTTTCCAGCTCTTTGGAGCCTACTCCAAGTATCAAATAAACTGGGAAAAGTTCCTGGTCTTTCCTCTGACAACCGGGGACATCTCCCTACTGGCGCAGTGCTTGGCCCCAGTGAATACCGAGGGGTTTTCGTACTTGGGAATTTTCGTGACAAGGAACCCTACAGAGTTCCTCAAGAAGAACCTTAATCCTCAACTAGACCAGCTTGGAGCAGATGTCGTACACTAGCATAAGCTCCCCCTGTCTCTGATGGGCCGTGCTGCCCTATTTAAAATGATCTTCCTTCCTCACCTACTGTGTGTTCAAAAATACCTAATTTAAGATACCTCATGAATTCTGAACAAAGATCCATAGCGAAATACGCAAGGTCCTGGGGCAAGTAGGATGTCCGCGGATATCCCTGGTTAAACTGCAGAAAAGAGTATATTAATGAGGTATAGTGATCCCTAATATACAGGTGTACTACTGGGCAGCCCCAACTACTCTCAGTGGGTTACTGGGTATATGCGGAAGTAGAGGAAACCCACCTACAGAATAGATAGGGAGTCAATGGGAGAAAAGGGGTACCCCTCGGTGCTCTACTCCCACTGCACGCACAAACTGTGGTGAGGGCGTGGAAAGAAGCCACTAACTATTTGGGCTAGGGTGGTAAATTGACGGCTATGACTCCACTTTGGTGTAGTGACCAACTATGTGAACTTCTCACATTAAAGGGTTTCCTCAGCTGGGGACTACTCGGCATTGATAAACTTGGAGATATCTGGAGGGGTGGTTCACTGATCACTCTGGCGGACCTACAGACTGAATATGAATGGGACCCTAGAGAATTTTAAGTACATCCAACTGGGTCACACGCTTGGGAAGCATCTCCATGTAGGAGAACAGATTCCTGACTTCTCCATGCTGGAGGACCACCTACTAAAGGCCCCCATACCAGAGAAAACGATTTCTCCATTCTATAAAAAATGAATTAATAACTCACCCAACACTGGGCAATGAGGCATGGGAACAAGATGTAGGACGAATCTAAGATGATGACTGGCAGGATGCCCTTCAGAGCCCTAGAGAGGTGGCAATCTGGGTAAGGTTCCGCCTTGTGCAACTGTGAATACTTCACAGGTCATAATACTCTAGACTCCTCCTGTACCACATGGGCCATGGGGATTCAGACCTATGTAAAAGAGGGGGTGGTGAGATGGGGACATTCTTTGATATCCTATGGGACTCTCCAATAATACAACAGTTTTGGGGAAAAATAGTACATATCATGACCCAGGTCACGAGGCTCTCGGTTCCTCAGGAACCTAGATTGTTGATACTCCAGATCACGGGGAGGAGACCTGTCTGAGACTAAAAAAAAGACTTGGCTGAAACTAGCGGCAGAGGTAGCCAAAAGAGATATTGCCTGATCCTAGGAGGCATCGGAGCCACCAGTCGTCCAGATTTAGGAAAGAAACATGTATAGGTGTCATCATGCAGAACGAGTGATCTACCAAAGCTGGAGTTGCCCACAGAAATTAGACAAGATATGGTCCGTATGGTGTGGATATAGAGGACTGTAAGGGGAAGGCCTAGTGTGAATAATGGGGGTAAGAGGGGAGGAGGCTTTACCACAAGAGCTCTAAGGGGCCGTAGGGCATAATATGAATAGAGGGTTTGACAACTGATTGGTCCAATGAAAACTGATACCTCTGAACAAGGTGTATTCTTTGACTATATTTGCTAATACTGTCCTGTACTGAGCTATGAATAAATAAAACAAGGTTTTAAAAAAAAACATTTCAAGTAGAGTACCCATGTGCAGATCTTTAGCTTGTAAACCTTTCTGGATGGAAAAAGAAACCATACCACAGGGTAATGGGGTAAGTCAGAGGTGAGGAACCTATGGTTAGATACAGTGTCCACCAGAGACAGTGTTACTAAAGGAAAAATAACTTTGTTTTCTGATGGATACTTCTAACTGCAGGTTCCTCACCTAAAGAATAGATACCCAGGGAGTACTTCCCCAGGTGGAGGGTCTGTAAAATGGACTCAGTCCAAAAAGTCCTGCTGGACTCAATGACTCAAGTTCCCTTCCCACTGCACCTGGCCGTCTAGTCAGTAGTGCTTTGTGAATATCTGTATAGATGGCCACTTTGTAACCTATCAAACACTGAGGCGCCCTGCATGCTAACACAATGATAGCAGTATCACCTCTAGTTGAGACTTACATGAAGACTTTGACTGCAGCAAGAACACTCATGAAACCAACCTTAGGAGTGCACGCCCAACTTTGTGTGGGAGTGGGACTAGTAAGGTATTGTAGGAAGTTGGCTCTGTATATACTATCTCAAAGTGAGAGATAGCGTGCACAGAGTACAAGGGTTCCCCTTAGAGGTTAAGATAGTGGCAAAATTAGATAATTCTAATGCTCTATTTTGTGGTAGTGTGGTCGAGCAGTAGGCTTATCAGAGGGTAGTGTTAAGCATTTGTTGTACACACACAGGAAATAAATGAGGAACACACACTCAAAGACTTACTCCATGCCAATACGGTTTATATAGAAAAATATATTTTCTTAATTTATTTTAGAATCACAAGTTTCAAGATTTGAAGTAAATACATAAAATGCAAGGTACTCCACACAGGTAAGTTAGGGACTTTGAATTAGAGCAGTAACATACACAGTTTTATTTAAAATGGCAATAAGCTATTTTAAAAGTGGACACTGCAAAAATCAACAGTTTTTGGGGGAGTTAAGTAATCAGGTAAGTAAGGCACTTACAAGTTCAAGTTCCTTCGCATAGGCAGCCCACCTCTGGGGGTTCAAGGCAACCCCAAAGTCACCGCACCAGCAACACAGGGCCAGTCAGGTGCAGAGGTCAAAGGAGGGCCCAAAACACATAGGCGCCTACAGAGAACAGGGCTGCTCCGGTTCCAGTCTGCAAACAGATAAGTACCTGCGTCTTCGGGGGGGCAGACTGGGGGGGTTTGTAGAGCACTGGGAGGACACAAGTAGGCACACAAAACACACCTTCAGCGGCACAGGGGCGGCTGGGTGCAGTGTTCAAAGCAGGCATCGGGTTTGTAATAGAAATCAATGGAGGGACCCGGGGGTCACTCTAGCGGTGCAGGCAGGGCACAGGGGGGCTTCTCGGGCCAGCCACCACCTGGGCTAGGCAGAGGGTCGCCCGGTGGTCACTCCTGCACTGGAGTTCGGTTCCTTCTGATCCTGGGGGCTCCGGGTGCAGTACTTGGTCCAGGCGTCGGGTTCCTTGTTACAGGCAGTCGCGGTCAGGTGGAGCCTCTGGATTCTCTCTGCATGTGTCGCTGTGGGGGTCCAGGGGGTTCGGCTCGGGCTATTCATGAGGTCGCAGTCGCCTGGTAGTCCTTCCTGTAGTGTTGGTTCTCTGGAGCTCGAGCAGGGGGCGTCGGGAGCAGAGGGTGAAGTCTCACGCTTCCGGCAGGAAGAGTGAGTTCTTTAAAAGTTGCTTCTCTGTTGCAAAGATGTTGCTGTGGGTAAACAGAGGTGCTGTTCTCTGGAGTTTCTTGATCCTTTGGGTTTCAGGGCAGTCTTCTGAGGCTTCAGATGTCACTGGTCCCTGTCGGATGCGTCACTGTGCAGTTTTCTTTGAGTCTGGAGACAGGCTGGTCGGGCTGGGGCCAAAGCAGTTGTCATCTCAATTGTCTCTGCAGGGCTTTCAGGTCAGCAGTCCTTCTTTGTGTAGGTTGCAGGAATCTGATTTCCTGGGTTCTGGGGTGCCCCTAAACACTGAATTTAGGGGTGTGTTTAGGTCAGGAGGGCAGTAGCCAATGGCTACTGTACCCTCTTTGTGCTTCCTCTCTTAACTTAAGATGGAGGATTTCTAAAGGCAGGGGTCACCTCAGCTCAGGACACCTTAGAGGGGTGGGCATCTCCACTAGCTGGGATGCCCTGGGGTGCTGTAACAAAAAGGCATGGGCCTTTGAGGCTCACCGCCAGGTGTTATAGTTCCTGCAGTGGGAGGTAAGAAGCACCTTCACCCAGTACAGGCTTTGTTCCTGGCCACAAAGTGACAAAGGCACTCTCCCCATGTGGCCAGCAACTCATCTGGTTGTGGCAGGCTGGCAGAAACTGGTCAACCTAGCACTAGGAGTCGGATTGGTATTCAGGGGGCATCTCTAAGATGCCCTCTGGTGCATTTTACAATAAATTCCACACTGGCATCAGTGTGCATTTATTGTGCTGAGAAGTTTGATACCAAACTTCCCAGATTTCAGTGTAGCCATTATGGAACTGTGGAGTTCATATTTGACAAACTCCCAGACCATATACTTTTTATGGCTACCCTGCACTTATAATGTCTAAGGTTTTGCTCAGACACTGTAGGGGCATAGTGCTCATGCACATATGCCCTCACCTGTGGTATAGTGCACCCTGCCTTAGGGCTGTAAAGCCTGCGAGAAGGGTGACTTTCCTATGCCACAGGCAGTGTGAGGTTGGCATGGCACTCTGAGGGGAGTGCCATGTCGACTTGGTCATTTTCTCCCCACCTGCACACACAAGCTGTTAGGCAGTGTGCACGTGCTGAGTGAGGGGTCCCCAGGGTGGCATAAGACATGCTGCAGCCCTTAGAGGCCATCCCTCGCATCAGAGCCCTTGGTACCAGGGGTACCATTTATAAGGGATTTATCTGGGTTCCAGGGCTGTGCCAATTGTGGGAACAAAGGTACAGTTTAGGGAAAGAACACTGGTGCTGGGGCCTGGTTAGCAGGGTCCCATCACACTTTCAATCATAACTGGCATCAACAAAAGGCAAAAGGTCAGGGGGTAACCATGCCAAGGAGGCATTTCCTTACAGGTATCATCCAGTGTTTTTCAATCAATCAACAAGTCTTATTTAGCGCAAGCTTCTCACACCAGGGGGTGGGGTGTGCTGCTGACCTCGTCTTGCTGTTGCTGGCATTCAAAGAGTCAAGTTTTGACCTGCTTTCTGACGTCCTTCAGGGGAAGGGAGGTGCGCAGGTGGAGGTCGTTCCAGGATCTGGCGGCGAGGTGGGAGAAGGAGCGACCTCTGCAGCGCTTGCAGTGGATGCGGGGAACGTGGTCCTGGGCGATGGAGGCTGAGTGGAGGTCTTTGGTAGGTTGGTGGAAAGAGAGGTGGTTGTTGATGTAGGTGGATCCGGCGTCATTGAGGGCTTTGTATGCATGCGTGAGGAGTTTGAAGAGACATCTTTGCTGGACGGGGAGCCAGTGGAGGGCACTGAGGTGGGCAGTGATGCTGGTTCTTCCGGGCAGGTCGAGGACAAGTCTTGCCGCTGCGTTCTGGAAGGTCTTGAGCTGTCCAGTGGTTTCAACGTAGAGCACGTTGTCATAGTCAAGTCGGCTGGAGAGGCAGGCCTGGATGACTGTCTTCCAGGTAGAGATCTTGCGGAACATGCAGAAGATGTGGAAGCAGGCAGAAGACACAGTGTTGACCTTTTGCTTCATGGTCAGTTGTGTTCCCAGGATAATCCTGAGGCTGCATGCGTGGATGGTGAGTGTGGGCGGGGGACCGAGGGTGGTGGGCCACAATGTGTCATCCCTAGGGGAGGGCTTGTTCCCAAAGATGAGGATCTCTATTTTCTCTGAACTTAGCTTGAGGCAGACGGTCCTCATCCAGGTTGCGATGTCAGTCATAGTGTTTTGGAAGCTGGTTCATGTGGTGGTGGTAGTGTCAGAGAGGGAGAGGACGAGTTGGGTGTCATCAGCGTAGGAGACGATGTTGAGTCTGTGGGTGTGCACAATGTCTGCTGGTGGAGTCAAGGGTGTAGCTTCAGGGGTGTGTGAGGTGGTACACCTCCCTAATAAATACATTTTCTGATAAAATGTTGGGTACAGATGCTTTGTCGGGTATGGGGAGATGTCTGCTGGATTTCATCAGGAATTTTTACATTCATTCAGACAAAAACGCACACACACGCTCTCCCTCTCAGTTTTTAGTGATCAGAAATACTGGAATTTCCACTGGCCGCTAGGCTCCTTCCATGCACCCTGTTTATCGTATAATGTATTTTTACCCTGTATGCTGGTCTGAGTGTAGGAAAATCTTACTGACCAAGCTAAACCCCTGACTGAGTCATGTCCATACTGAAAAGAGTAGGGCTGAGGGAGGAGTCCTGAGGAAGGCTACAGATGATGTCTTTGGGTGCAGAGACGTAGGGAGGGAGGAGGATCCTCTGTGTTCGGCGGAGAGAAAGGAGGCGATCCAGTTGAGTGCAATGAATTGAATGCCAATGCTGTGGAGTCTGGTGATGAGTGTGGTGTGAGACTATGTCGAAGGCTGCAGATAAGTCAAGAAGGATGAGGGCCGTTGCCACTAGGTTGATGTAGGTAGCTTTGATCAAAGCGGTTTTGTTACTGTGATTGGGACAGAATCCGTATTGGAATGGGTCGAGCAGGTTCCTGTGTTTGAGGTAGTCCGTGAGCTGGCTGTTGATGGCCTTCTCCAAGAACCTGGCGAGGAATGGGAGGAGGGAGATGGAGCAGTAGTTCTTGAGCTCAGTGGGGTCGGCTGAGGGTTTCTTCACAAGGGGTTTGACCTCGGAGTGCTTCCAGGCACCGGGGATGGTGGCTGAGGAGAGGGAGGTATTGAGGAGTTCTGTGAGTGAGGCTCCAATAGTTTCTCCACCTATGTTGTAGAAACGGCATGGGTTAGGGTCTGCGGAGGAGCCGGATTGAACGGAGGCCGCAATGGAACAGGTGTCTTCTGTAGAAAGCTGCTTCTATTTGGTGATCCTGGTGGGGGAGATGTTAGGGTTGGGATGAGGTGCGGGGGTGGTCGAGTTTTGTGGGATGAATTTGCTGTAGATGTTGCCAATCTTATGGAAATAGTCAACTAGTGTGTTGCAGAGGCCTTGGGAGGCGTGGCTCGTGCTTCTCTGACGATGCTAAAGCGTTCTCTGGCATTGTTAGTGCTTGCCTCAATGCGGGTGGTGAGTGCTTCTTTATTGGTCTGAGTCGATGGTGATATCTTTTGAGGGAAGTCCTGAAGGAGTTGAGGTTGGAGGTGGTCTTGCTAGATCGCCAAGGTCTGCATTGTCTATCTGCATTGTTGTTTGAGGGTCAGAAGTTCTGGGGTGAAACATTTGGCTTGCATGGTTGGCTTGCTGCTGGTGGTTCTCTTCAGCAGGGCGATTGTGTCGGCAGCTAAGCAGATCCAGTTGCAGAAGTTTTGCACACAGCATTCAAGGGTGTCCACGGGGATGGGTCTGGTTTCTTTGAAGGTGGAGATCCAGGGAGTTTCAGTGACACTGCTCCAGTTGCTGGAGGGGTTCTCATCGGGGCTCCAGGTCGTCACTCCATGGAGAAGTAGACTATGTTGTGGTTGGTCCATGTCACCTTGGAGGTGTGTGAGAACTTGGCTATGCCGCTGGGGTCTAGAGTGCATCCTGCCCAGTGCATGGGGGTGGTGACCAGCTGAGAGGGGCAGATGATGCTCATTTTACTCAGTACTGAGAAGGAGTTGGCATTGTCCGGGTCTTCTAGGTGGAAGTTCAGGTTCCCAAGGAAGATGTAGTGGTTGGAGTTGAATGCTGGGGGGGGCGATGAAGTCTGGGATGGAGTTGCAGGAGCTGTGGCAGGGGCCAGAGAGTCAGTACACAAGGATTCCTCTGATGGTGGTTTTAGCTTTAGGTTTGACAGGAAGTTGAGGTGTTGCATGATCTGAGAAGTAGTGTGGCGTTGGTGATGACTGGTGCAGATGCAGGTGCGAGCCAGGTTTCAGTGATGAACATATTGTTGGGTGCAAAGGTGGTGATGGTGTCCCAGATTTCTATGGAGTGCTTGCAGAGGGATCAGACGTTGAGAAGTATGCAGTGGAGTTGAGGTTTGTTGCTGGGAGTCTGTTGGGTGGAGATTGCAGTGGTTCCACCATTGAAGGAAAATTGGCAGTTGCAGCAGGAGAAGGGGCCTTTGGTGGAACAAGGCGTGGCGGTGCTGCAGCTGGAGTTCGTCGGAAGTGTACCAGTTTGCAGAACCAGGAGTCCGGGCACTGGGTGCGGTTCAGGTGCGAACAACGCAGACGGGCTTTCCTTTGGTGCACCTTTGACGCAATAGCGCATGCCCGTTGCTTGGTAGCACAGCACCTGCCACTAACAAGATCCTGTGGGAGAGTGGGGCACGGTGGGGTGCGGGAGGATGGGAGGGAAGCAATGCAGGAAACGACCGTGGCACCCTGAGTGGCCTGAGCGGGGGTATACAGGGACAGCAGGAAGCGGATAAAAGTGCAAAGAGGGAGGGGGGCCTGAAGGGGGCTAGGCAGGCAGGCAGCAGGCAAAACGAGGCAGCAGACTGGGGCAGAGGCACTGAGCTGCAGGCACTGTGTAGCGCTTTGCGGCAGTGCCAGGGGAGACGGAGGGGCGTGCTCAATGGAGTTGCTTAGCCACAGAAATTTGGTTGTGACAGTCCTGACACTGCCTAAATCCTCTGAAGGGACATTGGTCCTTTGTATGCTGGTTGAGAATATGAAAGAAACATCCCATCAACCGAAAGGGAATAGGAAAAGCTGAGTTCAAAGGCACAGAAAGAATGGAACTAATGCCAGCACGCATGGATGGCACTTATATACAATGTCATTCATCACATCCAGATGGAAGAAAGTCAATGTGGAGCTGCACAGGAATTCTGCTGTGTGAAAAGCTTCTGGATTCAGTCTGGCACCTGGGAATATTCTAAATGTAAGAATCTGAGGTTAGAAGTATCCCTCACAATATTTTTTATTTAATTGTTTACATTTGTTTTTTAATTAATATATTCTAAGAGTAAATACGTATATTCCATTTTTCTTAATTTTTATTTCTGACTGTATCAATGAGTGAATACATTTGTACTTCTGACATAGTTAAAAGTATATGGAAAATGTCACTTACCCAGTGTACATCTGTTCGTGGCATGTTCCGCTGCAGATTCACATGCTATGCATAGGTCCTGCCATCTAGTGTTGGGCTCGGAGTGTTACAAGTTGTTTTTCTTCTAAGAAGTCTTTTCAAAGCCAAGGGTCGAGTGACTCCACATTTTCGGCTCCACTGCGCATGGGCATCGACTCCATATTAGATTGTTTTCCCCGCAGAGGGTAAGGTAGGAGTGATAGAGTGTAAAGAAAGAGATGTCCATGCAATGGAATAGAGAGGTATATACATATTTACAAATTTTAAATGTAACTTAAACGGCTACAGGCTCCTGGGGAGGAGGGAGGGCGCATGTGAATCTGCAGCGGAAAATGCCATGAACAGATGTACACTGGGTAAGTGGCATTTTCCGTTCGATGGCATGTGTAGCTGCAGATACACATGCTATGCATAGACTACACAGCAGTTCTCCTCCCTTAAGCCGTGGCCAGCCTGTAGGAGTTGAAGTTGTTTGAAATAGTGTTCTTAGTACAGCCTGTCCTACTGTGGCTTGTTGTGTTGCTAACACATCTACACAGTAATGCTTGGTAAATGTATGAGGAGTTGACCAAGTGGCTGCTTTGCAGATTTCTGTCATTGGTATATTTCCTAGAAATGCCATTGTTGCTCCTTTTTTCCTAGTGGAATGAGCTTTTGGTGTAATTAACAGCTGTCTTTTAGCCTTTAGGTAGAACGTTAGGATACATTTCACTATTCATCTGGCTATGCCTTGTTTTGATATAGGATTACCAGTATGGGGTTTTTGGAATGCGACGAACAACTGTTTAGTTTTCCTGAATGATTTTGTTATGTCGATGTAATACATTAAAGCTCTCTTAGTATCTAATGTATGTAGTGCTCTTTCTGCCACTGAGTCTGGCTGTGGGAAGAAGACTGGAAGTTCCACTGTTTGATTTAAATGAAACGGTGAGATGACTTTAGGTAGAAATGTAGGGTTTGTGAGAAGTACAACCTTATGTTCGTGTACTTGTATAAGGGGTTGTTCAATAGTGAATGCTTGTATTTCACTAACTGTCCGTAATGAAGTGATTGCCACTAGAAATGCTTCTTTCCAAGTTAGGAATTGAATCTGACATGAGTGCATGAGTTCAAAGGGTGAACCCATGAGTCGTGTGAGTACAATGTTAAGATTCCATGACGGGGAGGGAGGGGAGGCGTGGCCGGGCCACGAAACAAGATGGCCGCTTAGAACGAGTGCTCCGTGCCGCGACGATCCCGGAGGGGCGACGGGGGCAAGAAGAAAGCCAGACAACATACCGGATCCGGAGCCCCTCCACCCCTACAACAGCGGCGTCACAGAATCATGCCCGAGGACCCCGTAGGAGCGGGACGCAAGGCAGAAAACTCGAGACTCGCCCCAGGCCGATAAGGCCTGGCAAAAGGGGCGGAGTCGCGTCTTCTAAAGACCGGGGACGGCGTGCCCGCAGCGGCAAGAAACCAGCTGAACAGGCCGCAGGGACTGCGGGAGCCGTGACGACCCGCATCCATCTCCCTACAACGCCAGCAAACACCCGCGGACCTTCGACCCCCCACAGGGAGACGGGGAGACGCAGCAAAGGGGTTCGGCCCCTTCGACAGCCGGGAGAGGAACCCGGCCAGAGAGGTAGGATCGAGCCTCTTCAAAATAAGAACGGTACCACCGGAGGCAGAGGCACGACTTCTCCCCTCTTTTTCATCATAGAGGGACAACGAAACCCTCCCATTGGGACACTCTAATAAACCCTCGCCCCCCTCAAGACGGCTTATACTAAGGAGGGCAGAGGGACAAGACGGGAGGCACGTGGAGGCGGTGAGGCGAGGGGGTGAGCGACCGGAGGGTCAGCGGAGATGAGGGGAGTCAAGGGAACAGAGATACAGGAGAAGGGAGAGGACTAGCACCAGTGTAAGAAATCAAAGCCCTCATCGCCCCTTATATTTATACTTATACTTACCGCGAGCTACTGACGAGGACAGCCGAAGAGCCACACATACCTCTGCTCAGATCAGCCAGATCAGACAGACGGCAAAAGACCTGGAGGAAAGTAATCAGCCCCTCCCCCCCCCCCTCAGCTATTCAACGCAAACAACGTCAAACGCTGAAGAACCAACTTCGGCAGACACAAGCCACAGCCTTCCAACAATAAGGGCCACAGCAGGCTCTTCAACTACCCCATGGCAATTGACTTCTCCTCGAATATAACCTTCTCTGCCCCATAGACATTGACAGACCTCTGGCATTTACATTTACAAAAAACGCTAGGAGGATACACTAAAGAGAATGAGGGCAAAAAAGATATACGGAGAACAATAAATAAGTGGACGCGGAGACAGGAGGAGGGAAAGAAGGGGAAGTCAAGACTATCACCAGCAACCAAGGACCCAGAGACAATATAAATTCGAGACCAGGCTGGCATAGAACATCTATATCCTTATCGGAATCTACGGAGGGAGACCCGGGCCCTACGGGGCCAGACTCTGCAGACAATTGAGGCGATGCCCGGCAACAAACCGAACCACAAACCTGTCAGCAAGCCTGCACGACAACTATTATTCTCAGAAGCGCTACAACACAAACGCCTAACCCCCACAAAGATAAATCCTCAAACATCGCCACCTTTAAACGAGTCCACCACAATGTCTGATAAAGATCAACCCACAACTATGGACAAGATACTACAAGAGATCACCACCGTCAGTTGTCGCATAGAGGGGATGGACGCTTCTATAACTTCATTGGCACTAGAAACCAAATCCATGCGATCTGACATTGCAGGCTTTCAATCTAGAGACGCAGATTAACATGTCTCAGGAACAAGAACAAGACCTCCTCCACCTCAGGAGTAAATTAACGGACATGGAGGACAGGAGCCGGAGAGACAATATCCGCGTACTTGGGATCCCGGAAAACGAAGAAGGCTCAGATATGCAGGCTTTTCTGACCTCCACTCTTCCAAAGATGATTTTGTTGGACTTTGATCCGCCGCTAAAATTCCAACGGGCACACAGGACAGGCCCAAAACACTCTGACAACTCCTCAAGGCCCCGCCCAATCATCGCATGCTTGCTGAGGCATAATCAAACCCGACAAATACTCCAAGAAGCAAGCAACCACGGCCCCTTCCGAATAGACCAGCACGAGATCCGAATAACCGCCGACTACTCCAAGGAGACCAACGAACGTAGAAAGGCTTTCCTAGCCCTACGACCCCGGCTTCGCAAACTAGAGATGAAATACGGTCTCTTTGACCCTGCAAGAATGTGGGTTACCAAAAATGGAGTATCCAAGGACTTTTATAACCCCGACGAATTGAGACTCTTCCTTGACTCTTTCCAATCTCAGCCTATGGACTCTCTCAACACAGACAGTGAGCATGACATTGTAGGAGGCAGTGATAGGGTCGAAACCCCCCACTCGGGAATGGAAAAGGAAAAGATGTCTCTATACGACACCGGAGCCAGTCATAGAGGTAGAGACATGGCGAGACTAACCAGATCATAGGACGACAGGGGTCAGATTTTACACGCAGTAGTAACCCACACCCAACTGTCGGAGAGAGACAAATCCCGCTCCACTTTAAAGCCTACAACTGGATCTTCTTGAGAAGGCAACGCGACAAGACGACTTGTGGGACTATCGCTAGAGAGTCGAAAATAACAACTATAGACCCCGCGGAAGGATGAGTACCTTTCCAGATCATATGCGTATTACTATTGTAATTGTCTAAGACTGCTAGTATCAATGTTAAAACTAGAAACCTGAAAAATCCATGTCCTTTATGACTAGAGCCGAGGCCCTATAATGGAAAACTATCAGTAAATCGTTATTTGCCCTCAGTACACGACAGATGATGATTACTAGAACAGGGACCAGACCCCACCGACTCCCTGTACGTTGAATAAGGGCCCAGTCCCGACCCTATAACAAGGTAACAGGGGCATTAAATAGATAACAAAAAAATTAACAATAACTAACTATCATGGAACCTGCCTTATATTCCACAGACTATAAAATATCTCACGGTAGTAAACAACAAAGTATGTGAAATCTCCCTAATACACACCACACGCATAACAAAGCGAAATAATATGACATCTTACACTGCCACACCACACCACATTATAACATCACAATGTAAATTATAAACTATTAGCTATTCCTTTCCCCGAACGTTCATACCTACCCCCATCCTAAACATTATTACTATCTTAAACTGTCATCTACAACAGAACGACTAGGATGGTTACACATACCAAGTAAGACCTTAGTAGGTCAGTATTATGATGTAATAATACACGGCAAGGAGTTTGTAATGGGGTGAGATACGCATTATCCTCGCGTAACCCGGGGCACAGCTACACCCATTACCTATCCTACGATTAATAGAGAGACGCCTGCCATAATGGCTCTTAACATGATAATGTGATAAGATACCAGGATATGTTATGTTGATCAACCTAATATGTCATTGAAACGTTGTAAGGTGAGACGAGGCAGTGTTATAGTTGAAAAGAAATGCTCAGGAAGTATTATATTATATTGTATATTGGTATCTTTATGTACCCTTACATACACGAGAACTGTAATACTCTGTTAAAGCTCTTTCCCCTCTCCTTCGTCCTTCCCCCCCTCGCCAGCCGATCTCTGTCCTTCTGTCTATCCAGTCTCTACTTTAACTTTCGACCCTATCTTATGAACTCATAAACACCCTACGATACCATACAACATCAAGTACTAGGCACAACATCCTAAATACCATACTCCATCAACACTCGACACCCTCCCCCTCCTCTCCAGCACCGCCCAGGTACTATAGTTATTAACCGACCATTACTTCTACCAATATACTCTTTAGTTATACAACTATTACATTAGCCACTAACCATCGATGGACAGACCCACTTCTCGATACATAAGCACTGCTGTGTGCCCCCCCACCCCTCCTTACCATCGACATATTGACAACTGGCTGTCTATTATCTCCCCCCTCACCCCCACCTTGATCGAGATCGCACGACGGCACGAGAGCTCCGAGAGAAATCGGACCCACCGTTTACAGACCTAACGAACGAAGGAGGTTGGGTTCCTAACCTCCCTCATCCCTATCCTCCTCCACTTCTCCCCCCCAATTGCACGTCCTCTTGCTATACTCTCAATTTCAACTTCAGCTCACGCATCCATCCCTTCCCCCTCCTTCTCCCTCTTCTCTTCTCCCTCTCATTTCTCCTTGTCTTCTTTTTCTCTCATATCTCCCCTCCATCTGGCTCTCGTCCTACTTATATTGCCTCTCTTCCTTAACCCTCTCCTCTCTCGCCTCTTTCTTCTCCAGAGGACTCCCTTGGCCTCCACCAGCTGCTAACCCCCGTATAAAATAAAATACCGTATCATATTGAAACACAACTCCCACTCTAACAACTAAGTCAATATCAACCCACCCTCCCTCCCCCCCCACCACCACCAACCCTGGAACGAGAGTGTTTACTCATAATTATCCAAGATGTCGAAGACACACCCTCAAGCGGCGCGACCATTACGTATACTCTCTTGGAATGTACACGACATGACGAGCTATGTTAAGCGGAAAAAGATACTGTCTTATCTTCAATCCAAAAAAACAGATATAGCTCTGATTCAAGAGACACACCTTGATACCCTGGAATCCAGTAAACTTAAACTGGATTGGGTAGGGAGGGTTGCCTTCAGCTGCCGTCCAACGAGTCAGGAATCTGGAAGTAATGGGCCCGCAAATGTGGAGTGGCGATACTAGTGCGTAAATCCCTCCCGGTCACTATCATCAAAACCTGAAATGATACGGAAAGAAGGTATATATTTGCTAAACTAAAACTAGGGGACACTGTTTTATGCGTGGGATACAGCTACGCACCAACCGGCCCAAAACGCCCATTCCTTCTACAGCTAAATCGCCTCCTGACAGAAATTGGAACTACTCGATACATAATCGGGGGAGACTGGAAGTTCGTCCAAGACGCCATAATGGATAGGACAGGCCCTGTTGATATATGTAATAATCACGACAGAGCGCTTCTGACAGACCTGACCACCGACGTCGGCCTAGTGGACTGCTGGAGAATACAACACCCGAAAGATAAGGAATATACTTTCCTATCCACCGTCCATGGCACCCAATCGCGTCTGGATTATTTCTTAGTATCACACACTGTAATCCCTCATATACAAGACACCTGCATTCTAGACAGCGGGCTCTCAGATCACTCCCCAATACTAATCCGGATCCAGGTGGGACTATCCTTCTCTGGTCGAAAACCTTGGCGATTGGCTGTACACAGATACCGCTCTCCCCAAGGGAAGGAACAATTAAAAGCTCATGTAGCTACATACATGGCCGAGAATACAGGCACTGTATCCTCAAAAAGGATCCTATGGGCGGCGGCAAAAGCAACCCTAAGAGGGAATATGATGCGAGACGCAGCACTGGCCAACAAAGACAGAATAGTCTGCCAAACCACCTTAGAGACCACGATACAGGACCTCACTAAACAATATACCGCCCAACCATCCCCTAGGCTGCGACACGCCTTAGAACAGGCCCGCATGGCACACAATGAACTCTATACATCACAGGCGGAACACGCACTGCAAAAGTTGCGAGGCCGCCATTACGAACAAGGAGATAAAGCAGGTCGCCTCCTAGCGGCGCAGCTCCGACAAAGAGAGGCAGCATCTGCCATTGCGGCCATAACATCTTCTTCAGGAGCAGTGCTAACTCGCTCACAAGACATTGTAAACGAGTTCGCCAAGTACTACCGACATTTGTACACTCCTGAAACAACGACAGATCAAACACAAATGAAGACATTCCTTACCGCGGCCAATCTACCTCCTTTGTCTGAGGCAGGCAGGGCCCTCTTAGACGGTAATATAAGCAAAGAAGAGATAACCCAAGTTATAACAAGCCTCCCCTACCATAAATCTCCAGGAGAAGACGGATTCCCTGCGGAATTCTATAAATGGGCCGGGGAGGAGGCAATAACTGCAGTACATGAAGCACTGACGGAAGCATGTCAGGAAGGCTCCCTGGGCGCCCTATCCAATAAAGCCACGATTGTCGTCCTGCCTAAGCCTGGGAGGGACCCCCTTCTCTGTGGCAGTTACCGTCCTATCTCCCTTTTGAATGGGGATGTCAAACTCCTAGCCAGTGTTCTAGCAGCACGGCTCCGCAAGGTGATACCATCATTGATTCACAATACCCAAGTAGGATTTGTACCGGGCCGTAACTCCAGAAATCATATGCAAACTCTTTGCCATACACTGTTAGAATCCATACAATTACCTGACGAAGCCCTAGCCCTATCCCTAGATGCGGAGAAAGCATTCGACCGCATCGAGTGGTCCTACCTATTCACAACCATGAAGCATTTTGGCCTGGGGGAACAATTTATCTCTAAAGTACGTTTACTATATGACCACCCCACAGCACAGGTTAACTGTGGGGGCATCATGTCAGACCCATTCCCTATTGGAAGGGGCACACGCCAGGGATGCCCCTTGTCGCCACTTCTATTTCTATTGGCCATGGAACCCCTAGCTGCCACCATATGAAATTCCCACCAAATAAAAGGGATCCACATCACCGGGGGCATATCCAAAATCTATCTCTGCGCAGACGACATTTTGCTAACAATGTCCGATCTAGAAACCTCGCTCCCAGCACTACTCTCCACTATAGAAGACTTTGCATCCTTATCCGGATATCGGGTAAACTGGGATAAAAGCGAGGCACTACCATTATCCCGCATAACGACGAGGGCATCGATACACGGCCTCCAGTTCAAATGGACCCCGACCCGCCTTAAATATTTAGGAACATCCATTAACCGAGGTCTAGAACATATGGTCAGGGACAACATAGACCCCCTTATATCTAAAATGAAACAAGACTTTGCCAAATGGTCTCTGCTAGGCGTGTCCATGTGGGGCAGGACACAGGCGGTCAGAATGGTCACCTTACCACGTTTCACATACGTGCTAGGCATGCTCCCCCTACAGATACCTCTTTCCTCACTCCGACTAATAGACGCATCCATAAGGGCCTTCGTCTGGGGCTCCTCACGCCCAAGACTGAAACCTGCAACAATAATGGCACGACGGCACTACGGAGGATTAGGACTACCCTCGGTAGAACAATACTCTCTGGCCCTACAACTCTCACAGCTAATATACACACTTCCTGATATAGCCGATCCACCGCAATGGGTGATCACAGAGAAACTCCTATATGGACAGTATACGGAGATGGGAGGAACATACGCCGACCATGTTCCCTTAGCTAACCCCATCCTCAAGGCTACAAACACAGCGTGGCGCAGAGCCCATCGACTACTAGGAGTACACCCCTCCCTGCATACTCAGGCTCCCATAGCAGGGAACAAAAGCATTAAAACAGGAGGGAATATTCTCAGATGGCCCCAATGGTCCGAGGCAGGTATCCACAATATATCTCACATAATAGATGGAGATAGCTTCCGCACATTCGCCTCCCTCCAGGAAGAGTTCGGTATCCAAAGTAACCAGGAGTGGCGATATCTACAGCTGAAACACTGTATGCGGAGAACATTAGGAACCCTCCCGTGGATGCTCAAAACCTCACCCATCGTTACCTATCTTCAGAAATGGGGCCGACAAAAAGGTGTCATGGCTGGCCTCTATGCCGAATTAACTAACCACCTTTACTCGCAGCCTCTTCTTGAACGACTACGCTTAAAATGGCAGGACACACTAGAGATAACCTATACGGACGAAGAATGGCCAGACATACTAGAAGCCCTCGACAGGGGCGTACGTGAAGCACGCCTGAAATTTTGCCTATTTAATATCCTTCAGGGGTGGTACTGGACCCCCGTTAAACTCTTCAGGGCAGGGTTGATACCGCACGCGAACTGTTGGAGATGCACAGAGCCCTATTGTGACCAACTCCATATTCTATGCCATTGCCCAACGGTACAGTCCCTATGAGAAAGCGGTACGCCTCGCCCTATCGGACTTCATACAGATACCAAAACCAACCCCACCAGCATTTATCATTCTACATGACATTCGTCCGTATCCCTCCCTATCGCGGGCACATAAACGATTAATCCACACGGCGCTTGCCACGGCCAAAATATGCATACTCCGGCACTGGAGATCTAGCATTGCCTCCACACCGATAGAATGGATGACGGCCATGTATCAAACGGCCACCCACGAACGAGTGATTTATAACCTACAGGACCAAGCAGAACTATTTGCGGAGGTCTGGCGCCCATTCTTGATGAGACAATGAAGCAGCTGGTGGATGACCAACGGTCCATGATCAATGATTAGGGAATATCAATTACAAATCACCCTCTGAGAATCCTAGACCCCGGAAACATATTTAATCTCTTACTGACCCCTCTCTCTCTCCCTAGCTACGCTCTTCTCTTCCCTTTCTCTCTTTTTTCTCTCTCTCTATCAACCCACGGGGCTCTAATTTTGACATATGCTCGAGACCCTGAACTACCCAACTTAATAACACAAGTCGCTCCCCAACACAAACAAGGACGGAGAAATCAACCCATATAAGACGAAGACACCCTCTAACCGTCCTCACCATATCTAACATACACACTATCTACCCCTAAATAGTAACTGGCTATAGACGGAGAAGTACAGAACGATTTACTCTTTGGCCTGAACAAGCTAGTCTCAGGATACAAAGACCCCCTTGCCTACCCAGAGTCTCTTCATCTTACATCCCCCTGCGACTACCCTTCCCTCCTTCTTTCCCTTCCCTCCCATCCCTCATCACATATGGCAATTTCATCTTCCCCCTATATCAAGATCAACCCCCCCCCCACACAATCCTATCCTCGCTCCTCCTCCCCTCTACCCCCCCACCTGTCTCCCTTTCTTCTTCAAAATAAGGGTACAAAACTCAACTATGCAACTGGGAATTTCTACTTGCCGGACAGTACATAAATATATGCCCACAATGGAAATAATTGTGGTAAAAGAACGAAAACAATGTTTTGAAAGCTAAACAGTTTATTTATATTTTGTATGTATCGCCTTATATATTCTTAATAAAACTTTTGAAACGTAAAAAAAAAAAAAAAAAAAAAAAAAAAAAATCCCATGAGGGTACTGGTGGCGTTCTTGGAGGTATGATTTGTTTTAGACCCTCCATGAAAGCTTTGATGACTGGCACTCTAAATAGAGATTTGGTTTGTTTATTTCGCAAATAAGCAGAAATTGCTGTGAGGTGTATCTTAATTGATGAAAAAGCTAACTTTGCTTTTTGTAGGTGGAGTAAATAACCTACAATGTCTTGTATGGTTACGTCTAAGGGTGTTATGTGTTTTGCTTGACAGTAGAAAACAAATCTTTTCCATTTGTTAGCATAACACTGCCTGGTGGTAGGTTTTCTTACCTGTTTTATCACTTCCATACATTCTGGTGGAAGATTTAGATATCAAAACTCTAAGATTTCAGGAGCTAGATTGCCAGATTGAGCATTGCTGGATTGGGGTGTCTGATCTGTTGTTTGTTTTGTGTCAACAGGTCTGGTCTGTTTGGGAGTTTTATGTGTGGTACTACTTACAGGTCTAGCAATGTGGTGTACCATGGTTGACGTGCCCACGTTGGTGCTATAAGTATGAGGTTGAGTTTGTTTTGACGCAGTTTGTTGACCAGAAATGGAATGAGCGGGAGAGGGGGAAAAGCGTTAGCAAATATCCCTGACCAGTTGATCCATAGAGCATTGCCCTTGGATAGAGGGTGTGGGTACCCGGAAGCGAAGTTTCGGCATTTTGCGTTGTGGTTGGTGGCGAAGACATCTATGTCTGGTGTTCCCCACTGACAAAAGTATTGGTGAAGTACTTGGGGGTGAATTTCTCCACTCGTGGGTTTGTTGGTGATCTCGACTGTGGTCGTCTGCCAATTGATTGTGAATTCCTGGAATGTATTGAGCTACCAGGTATATGCTGTTGTGAATTGCCCAATGCCAATTTTTTTGTGCTAGAAGGCAAAGTTGTGACGAGTGGGTTCCTCCCTGTTTGTTTAGGTAGTACATTGTTGTCATATTGTCTGTTCTGACAAGAATGTGTTTGTGAGCAAGAAGAGGTTGAAAGGCTTTTAGTGCTAGGGACACTGCTAGCAGTTCTAAGTGATTTATGTGAAATTGTTTTTGTTTGTTGTCCCATTGTCCCTGAATATTGTGATTGTTGAGGTGTGCCCCCCCATCCAATCATTGATGCATCTGTTGTAAGAATGGCATGAGGCACAGGGTCTTGAAATGGCCGCTCTTCGTTTAAATTTGTGGGATTCCACCACTGAAGCGAAATGTGTGTTTGGCGGTCTATCAACACTAGATCTTGGAGATGACCATGTGCCTGCGACCATTGTTTTGTGAGGCACTGTTGTAAGGGCTGCATGTGTAACCTTGCGTTTGGGACAATGGCGATGCATGATGCCATCATACCCAACAGTTTCGTGACAAATTGGACAGTGTAGTATTGGTTTGGCTGGATGTTTGGCAATATGGTGTGGAACGATTGCACTCTTTGTGGGCTTGCAAGTGCTTTTTGGGTGTTTAATGTGGCCCCTAAGTACTGTAAAATTTGTGCTGGTTGCAGGTGTGATTTTTGGTAATTTATTGAGAACCCTAGTGTGTGTAGGGTGTTTATTACATAACGTGTGTGATGTTGGCACTGTTTTTGAGTGTTGGCTTTTATTAGCCAATCGTCGAGATATGGGAAGACATGTATATGTTGTCTCCTTATGTTTGCTGTGACTACGGCAAGGCATTTTGTAAATACTCTGGGAGCTGTTGTTATCCCGAAGGGTAATACTTTGAACTGGTAATGTCTTCCCTGTATTACAAATCTGAGATCATTTCTGTGAGCTGGATGGATGGGTATGTGAAAATACGCATCTTTTAGATCCAGTGTTGCCATAAATTCTTTTTGTTGCAGCAGTGGGACTACATCTTGTAGCGTTACCATGTGAAAGTGTTCTGATCGGATGTAAAGGTTGAGAGTCCTGAGATCTAATATTGGTTTTAGTGTTTTGTCCTTTTTGGGAATGAGGAAGTACAGGAAGTAAACCCCTGTTCCTTTTTGATGATGTGGCACAAGTTCTATGGCTTGTTTGAGTAATAGTGCCTGTACTTCTGTTTGCAACATTGTAACATGTTGCGATGAATATTTGTGCGCTTTTGGGGGAATGTCTGGAGGAATTTGTGTGAACTCTATGCAGTAACCATGTTGGATAATGGATAGTACCCAGGTGTTTGTTGTGATGTTTAACCATTGGTCGTGGAACTTTTGTGGTCTTCCTCCCATAGGGGAAGTGTGGTGAGGGAAGGTGGTGGTCAAGTCACAGTTTGTTATTAGTGGGTTGTTTTGAGGATTGGTATTTTCCTCTAGATTTGGGAAATTGTTCTCTGTAGGATCCCCGAAATCCCCCTCTCTGATATTGTGTCTGGTAAGAGGGCTTAGCTTGTGAGGTAGGTGGCTCAGAAGGTTGTGGCCTGAAGCCTCCCCTATATTGAGGCTTTCGAAATGAGCCTCTGTATTGGGATGAATAAAGCACTCCCACCGCTTTGGCAGTGTTGGTGTCTTTTTTCATTTTGTCTATGGCTGTGTCTACCTGTGTGCCGAATAATTGTTGTTGATTAAAAGGCATGTTGAGGACGGCGAGTTGGATTTCAGGTTTAAATCCTAATGACCCGAGCCATGCATGTCGCCTAATGGTGATAGCAGTATTTATAGTTCTTGCAGCTGTATCTGCGGAATCTAGCGCCGATCTTATTTGATTGTTTGAAATTGCCTGTCCCTCCTCTACTACCGGCTGGGCTCTCTTTTGTTGGTCCTTGGGGAGATACTGAATAATGTCCTTCATCTCATCCCAGTGAGCCCTATCGTACCTAACTAGTAGGACCTGCAAATTAGCTATGCGCCACTGACCGGCTGCCTGTGACGCCACTGTTTTCCCTGTAGCATCGGATTTCTTGCTTTCTTTATCTGGAGGGGGTGCATCTCCAGAGGACTGTGAGTTCGCCCTTTTCCGTGCTGCGCTGACCACTACTGAATCTGGGGGCAGCTGTTGTGTGATAAAAATGGGGTCTGAGGGTGGTGGCTTGTATTTATTCTCTACTCTTGGGGTTATAGCCCTTCCTTTAACCGGTTCTTGGAATATTTGCTGTGCATGTTTGAGCATATTGGGGAGCATGGGTAGGCTTTGGGATGTGGCATGAGTTGAGGACAATGAATTGAACAAGAAGTCTTCCTCCAGAGGTTCTGTGTGCATGATCAGGTTAAATGCCGCTGCCCTAGCTAGAACCTGTGTATATGAGGTGCTGTCCTCAGGTGGCGATGGCTTAAATGGGTAGCACTCTAGACTATTGTCTGAGACTGGGTCATCATAGAGATCCCATGGATCTGTGTCATGTTGTGACTGCATAGTGTGTGATGGAGACTGTGCAGTGGGTGTAGCAGGTGGAGAGACAGTTAGTTGAGGAGAACGAGGAGACTGGTGAGGAGAAAACTGGGTAGGCGGAAATTCCTCTCTTGTTCTTGGCACTTTATCCGTTGGCTGTACAGTGTCCAAACGTCCATGGAAAGCCAGTTTTCTTTTTGTTCTCAGAGGAGGTGCTGTGAGGATCTTGCCAGTGTCCTTGTTGATTTGTACCCTGGCCTGTTTTTCATCAAAATCCTCCATTTGTTGCAATTCCTCATCAAATCTATGGCTTTCTTTTAATTGTTTTAAAAGTCCATGCTCCTCTGTGTAGGTATGTTTTTTCGGCTCCGAAGCTGGTTTTTTTCAGCACCAATGGGCTTGGAGTAGTTGTTGGCCTCGGTTCCGAAAGTGACTTTTGGGGTTTCAACTCGACGGGTCGGTGTCGTATGATTTCGGAGCCTGTGCCTCGACTCGAGTCCGAAGGCTTGGTTACTGGCGTGGCCTTTTTCGGTGCTGAAGATGTTACTTGGTCACCGGTAGCTTTTTTACGGGTGGAGCCATGGCCTTACGGCAGTGGCGTCACCGAGGCCTTGTATTTGGGCTTGGTTTGGGTCGAGGCAAGCATACTCACATGCTGGCCCGCTGTTATTAGTCGGTCGATGTCGGACTCTTGTTCGGAATAGGATCCCCGAACAGAGACGGCAGTGGGGATCATCTCCTCCTCTTCTGCGTCAAGGCGTTCAGTGCTTCTGGACGCCATGTCTTATCTTCGGTCTCAATGTCTTTATGTCTTTTTCGAACGGAAGGATTTACAGGCCTCGCAGGTATCCTCTCGATGATCCGGAGATAAACACAGGTTACAAACCAGATGTTGATCTGTGTAGGGATACTTGGCGTGGCACCAAGGGCAGAATCTAAATGAGGTCCACGAGGTTTTCGACTATACTTTTGGTCGGGCCGACCAGGCCCAAGTTGGGTGCGGGTGCCCCGAAGGGCAATCAAAGATCTTTATCCGCCAGTACTGAGGTGTCGATGCTAGATGAGACGTGATTGAAAGCAATACTGACTAATTTAGAGGGTTTGTAAGATTTTTCCAACTCGAACAACCGGAGTGAAGAGGAACACGTCCAAACCCAATGGCGGAAAGAAAACAATCTAAGATGGAGTCGATGCCCCTGCGCAATGGAGCAGGAAAGGAGGAGTCACTCGATCCCGTGACTTGAAAAGACTTCTTTGAAGAAAAGCAACTTGTAACACTCTGAGTCCAAAACTAGATGGCAGGACCTGTGCATAGCATGTGTATCTGCAGCTACACATGCCATCAAACATATAAATATATATATAAGAAAACAAACTGGTCCTGCTTCTGGTGCACTCTTTCATGCTGGTGCAGGTGTGAGGAATGGACCATTTCCTCTCATAAATCCAAATAAAAATAAATAACTTCCTCCTGGAGTGCGGCGGTGAAGTTGCTTGCAACTGTTTGTTCTTGGATTTATGTATATATATAAAAAACACATTACCTGAAATGTAAAACCCTGCAAAGTAAAACAATAAAACATGCCCACGATGTAAATACTCCCATTTCACTTACTACTGATTTAACACCCCTACTTGCCTACAATGTAACATACCTTCAAGTACAGAGTGCAAGGTAATTGCATCATACCATTTAGGGTACATAACAAGAACACAATGGAGCACCTAGGTAGATGGGAGTAAATTTAAAATAACGTAAAGTCTGGTACCTGAGCTCTTTCGAGACAGTAACGCAGTAGTCATCAGGAAGTTGTATTTTACACAAGGGACAATTCATCTGTCTTGTAGTTAGCCACTGTTTGATGCAGTCCCCACAATACATGTGATTACAAGGCAAGAGGATTGGTGGCTCCGGGTCGCCTAGGCAGATCGGACACACTTGTAGACCAAACCTGAATTCATAAGAGAAGAAAGGTGCAATTTAGAAAGGACCAACATCAAAATGCAGCAGAGAAAAGAGTGATTAGTCTCATCTAACAAGAAATATTTATAAATTTCACAGAGCACCATTTATGGCATTAGCTTTGTAAGCTACAAATTAAACTAGAATGACTTTACAATTGTCAGTAGTAGATTACTCACTCAAATGCACCCTTACAAGACTTCACATATCGAACACTACTTATTCATATACCAATGGGCAGATCACAAATACAAAAAACAGGTACATATGTAAATCACTCAAAATATCTATTCTTATAATAGGTGTTAGACAGGTATGCCATTATCTGAAACCGGGCACATGAGTGGACTGTAGTGGAATTAGGAACTGTCCACCAGTTTCTTAATTTTCCAAGGACTAACCCCTCAAGTGGGGTTCTGATTTGGGAAAGATCATATTGTACCTAAAGAACAGGAAGTTTACTCCTCGCGAATGAGACATATGGAGTATTTTTCTACTGCTGATTATCATTATGCATTGTGTTGCACATGATCTAAAGCCCTGCCTAAACAGGGCAGGACTTCTGACACTATGACTGCAGCCAGATGGCGGAAATTGATTCAACATGCTACTTCTGCAACTATTTTGTATGCCTGAAATGAGACGTGGGATAGAATAGGTTGCAGGACAGAGCACCTGTGTATTTTTGGCAGGTGGCCCGTTTTCACCAACCTCAAAATGAGGCCCTAAGATTGACAAACCATTTTTTGCAGAGAAGAGGAAATTGGCTATAGGCAAAGTCCCCCAAAAACAAGGTGAGGCTTATAAGGATCAGCCACATCCTGCCAAATGAGGGAAGCCTAAAAGCAGGCATTAAAGCTCTTGAAATGCTATTCCTGTCATTTTAGGTCCACAAGTATGCACTCCTAGAGAGTTCATAATTGTCTTATTTGTGGGTGTGGGTGTCTGTGCATGTGTATGTTTGTG
Source organism: Pleurodeles waltl (assembly GCF_031143425.1). Lineage (NCBI taxonomy): Eukaryota > Metazoa > Chordata > Amphibia > Caudata > Salamandridae > Pleurodeles > Pleurodeles waltl. The sequence continues at coordinate 969,115,885 of NC_090446.1, read as the reverse complement.
TATATATAGGGACACACACAGATATGGAACAGCAGAACACATATAGAGTGCAGCATATAAATATACATGCACACATACATTATTTTGTTCTGGAAAAACAGAAAGAAAAGTTGTAACGTGTGCTAAAAAACATTTTTTTAATTATTGGGTTTTTATTGCGCTCTTGTTTTAAAAGGACGCATATAAAGAAAATGCTGCCTTCATACAGGCTTTATTCTTTTCTTACTTAGAAAGACTTGTGTCTCTGTGTACGAATGTGTTCCAAGATTCAGCATGCAGAGGTACTATTCACTGTCTATGAATATAAAAGAAGATCCCATGATGGGGAAATAGGAATCCATTGATAAAGAATTTTAATTAACACATCTTTCTATGGGCAAGTAAATGGTTCAATGGCTTGTGCCTATATGGAATATGTATTTTACATCCATGCTCTGTGCCCATAAAATACAGAATGGACTCACACATACTAATTGTTATAAACTAGAGTGTGTTAGAAATAGGTTTTTTGGTTGGCTAGGGTTTGCACCTAAGCCAGGCAGAACCCACCCATTCTAGTCAGGGTGAGGGAGTTACACACACAAGATAACCCCTGCTCACCCCCTTGGTAGCTTGGCACGAGCAGTCAGGCCTATCCCAGAGGCAATGTGTAAAGCGTTTGCACAACACGTGACACACTATCCCCACCACAAAGGAAACACAATACCAAGTTATATAAAAATGAACTGTATTGCACAGAACAGTATTAGACCAAATACAACATGTCAGTAATACCCTGCTACCCAAGCAATTGTCAGAACATTACACAGTACTATTACTCTGCAAGAAACAGCAGTAGCCACATACAACACAGAGGTTACTGGATATCCTGTGATATAAGCAATAGTCAGGTAAACATTACTAAAATAATGCGCATGTCATAGTAAATATAAATGCCCAGAAAAGGATCATCAGAAAACACATGGCAAGTCATGAAAAACATATTATCAAATATCCATGGATCATAGTAAAAACGTACTCACAAATGTCCCTGGCAGAAATATACATCGTACTGTACCATCACGACTGCCCATATCATGCAGCATCCTCATGTGCCTATAAAACATGAAGCCCTCCCTGACTGTTTACAGGCCCAAATACCTGGGGCCAGGTAAAAGGGGAGGGGAGACTCCAATGCTCCTTCTGCGCTAAAACAGGGGCCACCAGACAAAGGGTGGAAAAGAGGGGGGCGGCACGCTCCCCCTGCTTTCTTTAAGGAAGGCCCCTCCTAATTCCAAAACTCAATCTGGGGCGCCAGTTGTAGCTAGCGACCCCCAGGGCCCAACTGGCCCTCGCAGGGGGGCAGGGGAGCCCAAATGGGGCAAAGGGCTCAATCCAGGCAGAGGCAGCCACCCACGTCCTCACAGGGCGGCTGCGGACATCCAGTTTCCCCATCAGGGGAACTAGAGCTAAGGATCAAGCCTCCTGGCTCTGGGGCACAAAGCCCCACACTCCCGCCCGGCAGGTAGACTCCGCACCTCTCTACCCGGCCGGTGGGGTTCCTATTGCAGCAGCAATCTGGGGCACGCCCGGTGCCCTCCAGGGTCCTGTGGCTGCTCCGCTCCGTTTCCAGAGGCCTCTGCCTCCAATAGCTGGATGATTCCGGCATGCAGCCGCCTTCTCTCCCGGACCGCGGCAGTGACGCACCAGAAGCAGGTGCATGCTTGTGCCCCGGGGGCGCTCCTTGGAGCATGCTCCACCCCAGGGGCACCATCAGGAGCGCAGTGGCTCCAACCTTCGCTTTCCCATGCCACGGGGGCACCCAACACAACGCGTATTCAACATGCTTGCCGATCTTCGAGTGTCTGGGTTGCAGCAGTGATTTCTCCTCCTATGATCACGAGTAGCGCTCTTCAGGCGCTAATTCACAGAGATACAGCGCACTCCTCAAGTACTGCAACAACTGAAGCTGAGGAGCTCTAAAGGTGCCAGGGCTAAAGCACAATGCACCAGCAGACAAAAGAAAGTGCTCCTCATGCTGGGAAGTCCACAGTTTCAGAGGACAGTGGCCACAGCACCTAGCCACTGAGGACACGAGGGGAGCACAGGGCGGCAGGGCCCAGCAACAGGCCAGCACAAGGAGTGTGCAGTCAGTGGCAGCTCCTCCTAGTGACCCAGCGAGTCACAGGTCAGCACAGCAGCAGCAGTCCAAGGTGGTGTCTGGTGAGTCCTTCCAGCAGCATTCTGTGTCCAGTTCCATAGAATGTTTCTTGTGCACCTCACATAGGGAAAAATCCCCTGTACTTATAACTCAGTTTTGCAAAGCATTTTCAATGAGGGAGAGAAGAGGTTCCAACCAGTTACAGCTGGTTCTAGGAGTGTCCCCTCTCTCCTCCAGCACAGGCTCCAGACATCAGTTTGGAGTAAATTAGCCCTTTACATGAGGCCAGGGCACAGCCTTTACAAAGGCAGGTGTGCCCCGTCTCGACCCAGGAAGACTATTCAAAATGCAGATGCACCTCTGTAACACCTCCATCCTCCCCGTGTACAGGCTGTCTGAAAAGTATGCACAATGCCCAGCTGCCACTATGCCCCAGAAGTGGATTGGAGTCAAGCTGCAAAACACCAGAGTCATAGGGACAGAGAAATGCTGACTTTCTAGAAGTGGCATTTCTAGAATAGTAATAAAAAATCCACCTACACCAGTAAGCAGCATTTCTTACTACCATTAACATACCAAACATGCCTATGCTAACCTTCATAAATCAGAAAGTATCCCCTAGACATAAGGCAAGGCATTTCCAATGCAATCCTATGAGCAAGGTAGCACTCACGGCAGCGAGAAACCAAATAATTCAAGCCTGTCTGTTCCTGAAAGCTGGGAAGATGGTGATTTTACCATCGCAACCCCTTTGTTGATGGCATTTTCAGGGGAAAAACCACGAGCCTTCTTCTGCAGCCCATTTTTTCCCATTTTGTTTTTAAAAAACGAAGTTTTCGCTGTATTTTGGCTAATTTCTTGGTCTCCTTCAGGGAAACCCACAAAGTCTGGGTACCTCTAGAATCCCTATGATATTGGAAAAAAAGGACGCAAATTCGGCATGGGTAGCTTATGTGGAGAAAATGTTATGAGGGCCTAAGCACGAACTGCCCCAAATAGCAAAAAAAAGGCTCGGCACAGGGGGGGGAAAGCCCTGGCGGCGAAGGGGTTAACGTAAGTATGTAATCGTTGTTGCAGTTTCTTTGCAATTTCTTTTAACATACTTCTTTTTCAAACTAAAGGAAATACTTTAGGAAGAAATTAGGGATACACAAACTATATTTTATTGCACTGAAATACAGTATATGATTATTTTATGGACATATTTTGAAGTTCACTAAGCCTCCAAAATGAACTTTTCACTATTTAGAACGATAATTCCCATAACTACCGTATTTTCCGGCGTATAAGACGACTTTTTAACCCCTGAAAATCTCCTCAAAAGTCGGGGGTCGTCTTATACGCCGGTATACGGTGTGCTGAAACTTCAGGGACAGGCGCCCTGTAGCTGAGCCACCGTGCGTTGCATTTGGAAATCGATTCCAAGCGTATGATGGGTTCCGCATCCCACAAGATTCAGCTACTTGTGGACACAGAGCTGATTGGTCAACCGTGAGTTGAGCTGTCCTTACCGTGTGCCGCAATCCTCGCTGGCAGTTGTCTGGACAGGCACGTATTCCAGCATGTGCTCCAGGCTATTCCACTTGCACTGTTTTATGTTTACATGTTTGATGACAAACAGCCTTCTGTTTATAAGCGACAGTTTTCCTACTATGTACCTGCATGTCATAAGCATTTGAATTAAAATTACCATGTTAAAATCAAATCTGATGTTTTTAAATTTTTATTTGGTGTGCGTTGGAAGAGGAGTAGTCTTATACAGCGAGTATAGCCCAAACCCTATATTTTAACAGGAAAAGTAGGGGGTCGTCTTATACGCCCGGTCGTCTTATACGCCGGAAAATATGGGTAAATATGGCATCCTTACTTATGCACTCGCTCAAAAGTGAGTTTTATTGGTTCAGGAAGAGCAAAATTTAATTCTCAAGGAGTAGAAAGTCTTCCAATAGGGGGAAGACTATTCTTATACCCTTCAGTAAATCTTTGATCATAGGAATGGCGAAAAAAAGCCTGACTGAGATTGACATTTTTCTGTATATAAAATATGTTCCTGAGATACAACGCATGTGCAGAGTTTTGAATAGTAAAGAAAATAAGGCAATGAAGTAATCTGATATTATTCATTGTCGACCGCTTTTTCTAAACCTGTTGGTAAACCAGAAGCAGTTTTGTAGCATCCACACAGGTTTGATTAATCTGTATCAAGACAGTCAAGAACACAAGACAATCATCTGAGACAACAAGAAGTACTTTAGAAAATAAAGACTGCTGCTACCATCCAGTCTAAGTCGATCCTGTACTATTTCATGATCTGGCAAGCCATTTACAGATTAAAATAACGGAGTATATTGAGGTCAAAAGAAACTCAACAGCCCTTGCAGAACAAATCAAGTATGGATGCAAGAAGGAACGTTTTTCCATCAGCTTTTATTACATGAGCTCGATTGTGATGTGACTGGCCCATATACCACAGGCGGAATAACAAATTATAAATGAATAACTGCACTGAAGAAGAAGACTCATACGAAGTCCTGAAACCAAAACAAATATGCCTCAAATGAGCTCTTCAATAATTTAGACATTGTTGGATCACCTTTACTGAAATAAAAAGGTTAGGAAGTAGACTGTGTGGGCAATTAAACACAGATAAAACATAGCACTAAGGTATTCCCTAGATGTATTACTTCCTGTGATTTAGTCTACTAATGAGGTGTCCATGCACTTTAAGGATTACGATTTGTGCATCCAGGAAATAAACAACCTTTGGTAACACTATTTTTTGGTGACTCAGTAATGCCCAATGGAACTCAAAGCTAGTTTCGGGTTGAGCCTATGGTTCCTCTCCTATTCGTTTCCAGGACAAGGTAGAGTAAAAAAGCCTGGCACCATGACTGGGTGGAAAATATGAAAAGTGTCACTACTTTGGACAAGAATGCCGCTGAGCCCTCACGACCAACTTGTCCAGATAGAATGTATTAGGAAGTTGCACTGATGGCACCAACAATTCACTCACTTGTTCGGCTAATTTAATGGCAATCAGGAAGAGCATGTTCAATATCAGCAGTCAACGTGTACAAGTTTGTATTAGCAAAAAAAGCTGTGCATGTAAAAAAAAAGTCAAGATCAAGATAAAATCCCACTGTGACATGAGGTAAGGTTTTGGGGGAAACATGAGAGTCTGGCCTTTAAGGTGACAAAGAGGGCTGACTGGGCAAACACAAAAAGGTATCAACAAATAGCCTTTAAATATTACCACTGCAGGACCTTAATGGGCCAAAATACAAACAACAACACATCAGAAAGTTTGGCCTACACAGGATCAACTTGATGGGCCCCACATCAGGACACAAATTTGCCTCAGCACCCAGTGCAGATGCACTTTGTGGACAGGCACCTACTTGTGCAGATGTCATCTACTAATTGTACAGGAAACTCAAATAGGTTCAAATGTAGTCTCACAATCTACATGCATGGAAGGTCACACTGTGGAGATTCAGGTACAGGGCCGTCCCCTATTGCTGAGAATGGTGACTCTCCCAAAGTGATAGACGGATTGGAGAATAAATGCTCACGCTCAGGAGGTCTAAATATCATACTCTCCTGGCACAGGGCTATCAAGGTGATGTGAGCCCCATCTGACCTGATCTTCAAACTCAAGGCATGAGATGTAGCGGCGAGAATGCATAGAGGAGACCTGAGTCCATTCCCAGGAAAATACTGTTTCCAAATTGCTTTCTTGGAGGAAGCTCCAAAGCACAGAAGTTTTGACACTGCACATTCTAGTAGTGGTGAACAGATCTAACCAGGACATGCCCAACCGATCAAAGAGAGAAGTCAATTGCCACCTCAAAGGTGGAGAAACTACTTGTGGTCCTCCAGCCAATGTTTGCTCAAATCAACGGCTCTGGCATTCAGGGACCACACTAGGTGATTAACTACCAGAAAGATCTTCTGCTAGTCTAGCCACCTCCAGTCATGTAGAGCATCCTGGCACAGGATTCAGTAACCCCTCTACCCACCCTCCTTTCTAGAGTCCATGTGGACCTCCACCAAGCTCCCCTTGATGAATCGTAGGAAAGCTAGTAAAGCCAGATGAATTATCCAACATTCCAGAAGATTGGTGTAGAGCTGGCTCTCTGCTGGAGACGAGAGGCCTCTGATCTAAAACTCCTGCAACCCAGCAATGACACATCTGTCACTGCCATTAAGTTTGGGTGGGCAAGGGACAGTAGCATGTTGCAAGTCACATTGTCACTTGTCTTCCACAACAAAATATCCTAAGGTACCTCCCTTGAGATTCAGATGGAATCGGAGAGGTAGCCCAGATGCTGGTCCAAATGAAGCCTAAGGTTCCACTGCAGAGCCCTCATGTGCCATGTGAAAGTTGGGAATCCTCTGCAAAGAACTCCAGTGGGGCTCTGACTTGTTGGAAACCTCAAAGAGATTAGGAGTTTGGTTGTCATTCAGAGGTAGTCTAAGACTAACTGCAGTGAGCCTGCTTTGACCAGGTGATACCCTAAAACCGGTCCCAAGATGCTTGTTTCTGGCCCAGGGAAGACCAGGGCTGGCAGTTCGGGCTGGACTGTTCCAATGGAGAACAGGGTCAAGACAGATTTGCATATGGCTGGGTCCAAACTGGAATGGCATGGCAAGCAAAAAAACTGATGGATTAAACCCAGATCTGTGACTGGGGGTGAATGTTTGATTTGTTCTGCATTCCGTCCATCTTCTGTTGTTTTTGCATTCTTCCCAGGCGTCAGACTGGATCAGGAAGATTCTTTGTGAGTAGCAACCCTGCACGGCAGTAGGTGGCATCGATCGGCTCCAAAACTAAACCAGTTGGACAAACCCTAAGGTAAGGGCACATACAAAACATGTGGTTTTGACGAGGTTTGCTTTGGAGAGAATGACGTGGCAGGGGTGTCTCCATTCTTCCTTGTTGTTCACTCTTGCCATAGAGCAATTGGCTTGCCAACTATGGAGTGTGCTGCAGCCGTGGGGATCAGGATTTGGGAGGTCAGCCATGTGGTGGTTACTTATGCAGAAAATACCTTAGTCTATAGCAGGCAGCCACGTACTCTTCCTATACTGTTTCATATTTTGGAGGAATTCAGGGAGGTATCGGGACAGCATATTAACCAACAAAATTCAATACTGTTCCCATTAAGCGGGCTGCGGGGCTGATTGCATACCACTGCTCAGTTTGGACTTGTTAACAACGCACTTGGTATTCTTGGAAGACCCCTTTTCACAAGACAACACAATGAGCTATCAACTTAACATGGGGGCAAGTGGTGACAGACCCTTGTGCTTCTATAACATTTGTGAACACACTACTGCTATTCGTAAAGGGCAGGATCACTTTGGCAAAAATGGTGTTTCTACAGTGATGCCTGTATATTTTTCAGGGCGTGCAAACCACAGAAGGTGTTTGAAGAGTTGAATTTGTTAATGGTTGAGCTGATCTAGACGAGGAAAATGTAGCAGGATTAAGCTGTCCACTTTAAAGAAAGAATGGGACAAAGGAGGTATGGAGTAACCAGACATGGAACTGAATTACATGGCTGCCCAATTACAGCAAGCAGTACACTGGCTGGCAGATGAGGACAACTGGGAAAGGAAGATACAGCACAGAACGCATGAGGACCTCTTGTTAGACAGTTGACAGATGTGAGGCAGGGGAGTACCCTCTAACATTCTGCTTATTATAAAACAGGTTTGGGGTGTGGGATAAACCAAATGAAAAAAGGTGCTATGGCTTCCACAGTTTGCGTTAGATATGCAAAAATTGAGTATTGGGACCTTCAAGCAGATTGCTCATACTATGTCACTAGAGTGCTGGAAGACAGGGAGTGCCAGAGGGTGGCAGATCTGTACCCTAAGAACAGATTGCTGTGCTTTATGGACAGAAAAGAGATATTTAATGGAGGGACGGGCCACTTCCTTCAGTATGACAACATAGCATGTAACTCTAGGGAGACGTGGCCGGCATTCCCAGATGCACCTGTGGCAATCTGGACTATGGTTAAACTATATGCTCTTTCAAACTGCGCAAAGTTGATCATGTGCAAATATAGGGCCCTACGAGATGACAGACCGCTACAGAAGCTTAGAGCGTGTGATAGGTGGCAGGCAATTGCACAGGGCCCGATTACTGATGTGGAATGGGAAAAGATTTGTAATGGAGTGAGGCGGGTGTCCAGCAAAACCCGTTTTAAACTTACACAATATGTTGACATAACTTATCTGACCCCCAATGACATTAAGCACGATGTGTGTGGGGTGCTCTTATCAATGCTCATGATGCCAGCAGGAAAGAGCAGACTTTATACACCTTGTCCAGCACTGTACAGAGATGACAAATATTTGACCAAGTTAGCACACAGCACCAGCCAATAATTCAAAACTGTCTCTTAAGACTGCTGCCCAAAGCACAAAAAGAGAAAAATGTGCAGGAAATTAAACCTACTGGGAGTAGTGCTCGCAAAAAGGAGAATAGTCATTAACTGGCTTGGTGCTCAACCATCAATAGGTGGGCATGAGACATGCTACAGTGGGCTACAGCATAGGAAATACTGATAAGACAGACTAGGCAAGACAACAAACTGGCAGGAGATCTTGTGACCTGGGCTGAGATGATTAGATCACTGACCAGATAATAGATCACCCTGGGGCACCGGGTGACGATATGCGCAGCTATAATACATGCTGCAGGAATTAAGGGGGATGGTAAAGAGCGGCACAGTTCTTGTAGGTGGTACTTGTTGCAACAGAATAGGCGGCAAATGGAAGTCACAGTGTTTTAGAAGGTTATATGAAGTATAAGATGTTCACTATATTTATTATGGGTTAGAAATGTGAAGAATCTTTTTGCTTTCTAGATGTTTTGTGGTGTTAAGGAAAATGGCTAAGGTACGCCGTCAAAGATGATGCCACTATGGAATATGTTATGGAAACTGTACAGCATATACACTTGTGAAATACAAATAAAAACAAACACAAAAAAAGAAAATCCTTTACAAGATGGCCCCTTGACAGAAACTGTAAGAAAATCTATTCCTGGCAACTTACTATGCTTGCACATACATGAACGGTGGCAAACTTGAAATGGTTTTCGAAACATACAAAAATAAAAACATAAAATAATAATATAATCCATTACAATATGGCTGCTGTGTATATATGTGCATACACAGCAGCCATCTCAGTAAAATTATATTGGCAACGGTTCAAACCTATTGGCTTTGCCAGTGCTTGATTAAATAGATATTCATTTCAAAAGCCCATAAAACATTTCTCTGCCATTTCCATCACTGCAACTGCTCTCTTTTCCCACGAAGTTACCTTGAAAAAACACAGCTGGCTGCGTCTCTGCACTTGTGAAGCACCTCAATGACTGCAGTGAAAGGCCTTTCAGTCTTCATGTCAGAATCTCTTCGCAAACACTGGAAGAGAAGAGCATTAAATGTGAAATCGCGAAAAATATACATTCCCAACGCCGCAACTATAATGTACTAAATACCTTTCTACTAGAACGGTTTGTTCCTCCCACCATCTTGTTTATTGTCGGACCACTACCATAAGCATCCTTTTTCAGGCATCCGGATCCTCATTTGGCCCCCTCTTCTCTTCATCTTGCCTTTCCTTCTGCCATTTTCTTTGCTTCTCACTCTGGTAAAGGCTCTTTGTTTTAACTTTCACTTAGGGCCTCATTACAACCCTTGCGGTCAAAGACCGCCAGGGCTGTTTTGGCGATTGTACCGCCAACAGGTTGGCGGTACAATCTTGCCTATGGGTCCGGCGGTTTACCGCCATGGTTGTCCCAGCGGTTTGAATCCGCCAGGGCAGCGCTGCTTGCAGCACTGCCCAGAGGATTACGAGTCCCCTTCCCACCAGCCTGTCCATTGCGGTAGAAACCACCATAGAAAGGTTGGCGGGAAGGGGGGTCTCGGGGCCCCTAGGTGTCCCTGCACCGCCCATGCACTTGGCGTGGACAGTGCAGGGGCCTCCAGGCACAGCCCCACACTGCTTTTCACTGTCTGCACAGCAGACAGTGAAAAGCACGACGGGTGCAGCTGTACCAGTCGCATGGCCGCAACACCACTGGCTCCATTAGGAGCCGGCTCCCATGTTGCGGCCGACATCCCCACTGAGCTGGCGGGCGGAAACTCTGTTTCCACTCGCCGGACCGCCGCCCGCCAAGGTTGTAATGAGGCCCTTAGTTGCTTCCATTCAGCTTTGTATACCTTACTAAAGACTTCCTCTTTATTTCCAGACACGAACTATGCACTCACATAGCTGCACGTTTTCAGTTTGTATGTGTGTGTGACATTTTCAATCTTTCAGTGCACTTAAATGTGACATTTCAAGGCTTATCTGTGACACATTGAGGTCACCAAATTCTTTTGGGTAATGTTAGCATGTAGAAAGTGTCTTGAAACAGTTACACAGTGTCAGAAGTGAGTATGGCAGTTAGGGTACCTAGTTTGCTACTTTTGGTGGGCAGACCTAGGTCATGTTTTAGAGGCGAGATATAACCAAAAAAATCCTATTTGCGCAGGAAATGCTAACACTGGAAGTTTTTCAAACTTTGTAATTTAATATGTTGCATGAAACTTCAGATATTTGTGTTCCAGATTTAGTATTTCTATAGACTGGAGGATTCTCAATAATTACCAACTTCTAATTCAGGCCACTTGACTGGTAGTGTCTGACATTAACTATCCACAATTCTCATGTTATAGATCAGAAACCTCCATTAGGTTGCACTCCATCATTAGGTGCAAGAGACTAAACTTCATAAACAGATGTTCCTTTGGCAAGACGCACAGCCGAGGTTAGCTGGTCAGTAGGAGCTGCCTGAGTATCGGACTTAGGGCCTGATTGAGTGTTTGGCGGATGGGTTACTGACATATCCCATCCGACGTACTATGATTTCCATAGGTTATAAAGGGATCGTGATACGATGTACAGGATATCCTTCACCTTTGTGACAGAGTAACCCCCTCTGCCAAACTCTAAATCAGGCCCTTCGTCTCCGCAGCCAGCCCAGTCTGCTTTGACTGTTGGGACAGATGAAAGCCTGCCGGGACTTGCCTTGGTACTCTTTAATATTGCAGCTCTCAGTGTCGCTTAACTGAGTGCTGCCCCTATCAGAGACGTTGTCTTTGTGTGTGCTTGATAGGTCTGGCTCTGATAAAATCTTGAGGTTGGAGAAGGGCTCAAAATGTGCTGCTGCCCGATTTAGAAAGGGATTGAACAGTTCTGGGGCTGGAAAAGGTGAACAGAAGGAGATGGAAAGTGAGGACTGGGCCCAGTATTTGTTCATTCATACTTTTTATGTGAAACCAGATCAAATTAGGTAATCACAGCTGTGAACAACGTAGCTGGGGCTCATGTTGCCGCTCACCATAGCAAGTAGTGTTATCTCTTGACCCGGATCACAGTGACTAAATTGCCGAAATTAGCAGCATCCTGGCTGATTTGTTTGCTTTAGTACAGTGGTTCCCAACCAGTGGTCCTGGGACCCGGAGGGGTCTGCAGGGTCCGCGACTGCTTAGAAAATTAAGCAATCTTAACAGATTTGGTCACTAGCTTTCAGTAATAACTCAGTGGGGGGTCCCCTGATTCACTGGGGGTCACTAGTTTCCAGTAATGATAACGCGGGGTCCACAGAAGTCAAAAGGTTGGGAACCACTGCTTTAGTACACAGAAGAGTCTGCGGCACCTGTTGGACCATAGGAGCTACTAAATGTTAAATCTTAGCTTTTTAGTGCTGTGTTGTGGACACCAGCATTATAAGGCATTACTTTAGCCCTTAATGCATGGTACTTGGCAGAGCAGATGCTCGTACCAGGATTTGAGTAGACCAGAACTGAAGCAATGCAGGAAGATCCTTTGGGGAGAAGCTGTGCACGACCCACCAACCTCAAAGTGGATTTGCAGAGTGAATAAAAGTGCACAGGGTCCAGACCGTTTGATACCGCCAAAGGTATTTTTTTGCAGGAAAAATACGTTTTACTTATTGTGCAGTGTTTGGATTTTTTTTTTTTTTTTTAGCAATGGCTGCTGCTCGACAAGCTGAGCAAGGATCACGGCATAGCAAAAGAAAGCACCTCAATGAGCGGAGCAAGCCACTGAGCTACGTCTTTGGACTCTCTTAGGTATCAGGCTGATGGGCCACATAGGGAAACTGGGCGTGCAACGTGTGTCTTATGTCAGATGCTAGCAGCCATATGGGATTGAGCCCATCTGTATTCAAGTGGGCAGGCGCTCCCTTCTGTTCTTAAGAGTTTAGACTCGACGCACCGCTGAGTTATCAGTGTGTCCCGTGTCTGACACCTGCGGCTGTATTCTTGTGGGCTCATTTGTAGTTCTCTTCAGGATAGTGAAGGATCAGTGGGACTCAAGAAATGTGTGTGGTACAGAAAGAGAGTGTGTGGAAGAGAAATCTACTTGTACAATTATTAATCAGTTTCCTACACTGTGGACGACGAGATACATAAGGTTGAATTTGGCAATACTTTATTTTTTTAATTTCTCTGTAACAAGGAATTTATTGTGGCCTCTAACCAGTATGTAATGCAACCACCACCATTTCTTCAGAGACCTGGCAAACCAAAATCAACTGGAAACAATAGTTATGCACCTTTGACACTATCTAACAGCTATTGATGCATCCACATATGATGCTTTAAGGAAATGGCTGCAGGAAAGTCACTTTTTTTGGCACAGTTAACCCCACCTTTTGCCTGTTTATCAGTGTGTTTAGACTGTTTTCACTGGGATCCTGCTAACCAGAACACCAGTGATTGTGCTCTCTCCTCTAAATTTGGTTGCTTTGATACCCTTTACACCCCACAATTGGCACACTGGTGTACCCCTGTAAATCCCTAGTATAAGGTATTTAAGTACACAGGGCATTGGTACATCAGGGGTCTCCCATGGGCTGCAGCATGTATTATGCCACCAATGGGAGCCCATGCAAACTATGTCTGCAGGCTTGCCATTGCAGCCTGCTTGAAAAGGGCCATGCACACTTTCACTGCTGGTCACTGCACCAGGTCACTGTACGTCATCCCTATGGTAGGCCCTCCTAGCCCAGAGGGGATGGTGCAGGTTCCTGTGTGTGATGGCACCCCTTTATGAGCAGAGGAGCCACTACAAACTTCAGTTTCAATGCATTGGACTTCGTAAGTGTGGGGAAGCCATTTTACTCATGTACTGGTCTGTGGGCAGTTACAAAATGGTAACTCCGAAACTAGGACATGTTTGGTATCAAACATGTCAGAATCATACCCCAATACTAATGCCAGTATTGGTGGCATGATTCCATGCACTTCGTGGGCCCCTTAGAGCCCCCCCTGTGTTGCCCCTGCCAGTCTTCCAGGGTTTGCAGGCAGTCCATGCTGGTGCAGCCCCTCAGACAGGTTTCTGCCCTGCTGTTGCTTGACCAGCTCAAGCAGGGGAAGGCAGAACAAAGGATTTCCTATGGGAGAGGGAGGCAACACCTTCCCCCTTAGAAATAGGTTTTACACGGGTTGGGACGGGTAGCCTCCCAGTGACACCGGTTTGCTTGAAGGGCACATTTGCGTGGTTCACCCCTGGTCCCTGCTCCGGCGCAAAACCACACAAAGGAAAGGGGAGTGACCCTGTCCATCACAACCCCAACCCCATGGGCGGTGCCCAGAGCTCCTCCAGGTGGTCACTTGGTTCTACCATCTTGGAAACAAGATGTGCAGAGCCCCTTGGGAGCATCTGGTTGGTCAGGACAGGTATCTGACCTAAGTGACCCTCTCTGATAGGTGGTCACTATGCAGAGTGACCAAGCCCTCTGTTAGGGCTATTTTAGGGACTTCTATGCGGGTGGGTCCCACGATTCGGTGTGCAAGATTTCACCAGGACTCCTCTGCATCAACCTCTTTTGCTTCTGGCCACCGGAACCGCTGCTAGCCTTCACAGGAACCACACAAACCTGCAACTCCAGAGACGACCTTGCCTTGCAACATTGTTTCTGTGGCTCCTTCCAGTAACTGCAACATTTCCACAGCTGAACATCCCCTGGGGTCAAGAGGACTTCAGCTACACCAACGAAGCAAGAAGGAATCTCCCTTGGAGTGAAGGAGTCACTCCCCTGGACCGGCAGGCACCTAAGGCAACGATAACCGTCTGCTGGGACCAGCTCCAGGACAAAACTCCAACACAGGTGGTGGTTCTGAGTGGCCCCTTAGTCCTCTCTACTTGATGTCCAACCTGGGAGATGGTGAGCCCTTGCCTCTCCTTGCACTACAGTACCCCTCAGAACCGCAACTCTTGTAGCAACCGAAGCTTGTTGACTCCTGCTCCAAAGGATCTTCAGGCTCCAAGTAGCCCCGGCCTCCAGCACTTCATCCCTGCAAGGACAATCTCTCCTCTGCTGCTCCTGCGACATGAGATTCTTTTCCAGGTGTGCTGACTGGGCCTCACTACAACTTACTGTGCCTGCTGCCAGCGGGTTGCCTTTAGGGGCTGCAACAGCTTCTGCTGGCTGTCCCAACTGTTGAGGGTCAGCCCAGACTCCCCTCCAAGGGTTGAGTACCCTGGACATTGTTGGTCCTCTACTTCTCTGCGAATCCTCTACTGCCCGGATTTGCATTTGACAAGGCTTGTTGGTGGTCCTCCTGACCACTGACGAACTGCAACCCGGCAACTGGCATTGGACATCATCTGAACAACTCCAAGAACCTCTCTGCAGCTCCCGGTCTTCACAGCTTAGCTCAATCTTCCCTCGTCGCCCGGATCTTCATCTACAGAAGGATGGGTAGTGGCTTCTGCCCCATATGAACACTCCTGTGTGGGCTGTACTCTGGCCCCCTTCTTCTGCAGGTCCTTTTCTTATGGAATCAACTGTTGGTTTCTCTCTGCAGGCGTCTCTGTGAGGGCTCGCCGGGGAGTCCTCCCTGAGGTGTTGGTTTTCTGCAGGTCGAGCCGGGGGGCGTCGGGTGCAGAGTGTAGAGTCTCACGCTTCTGGCGGGAAACATGAAGTCCTTGGAAGTTGCTTCTTTGTTGCAAAGAAGTAGCTGGTTTTGAACAGGGCCGCTGTTCACAGTAGTTTCTTGGTCCTGTACTCCAGGGCAGTCCTCTGAGGCTTCAGAGGTCGTTGGTCCCTGTCGGATGCGTCGCTGGAGCAGGTTTTTAAAGTTGGAGACAGGCCGGTAGGGCTGGGGCCAAAGCAGTTGTCGTCTTGCTCCTCCTCTGCAGGCTTGTAGGTCAGCAGTCCATCTTCTTTCTTCAGGTTGCAGGAATCTGATTTCCTGGGATATGGGGAGCCCCTAAATACTGAATTTAGGGGTGTGTTTAGGCCTGGGAGGGCAGTAGCCAATGGCTACTGTCATTGAGGGTGGCTACATCCTCCTTGTGCCTCCTCCCTTAGGGGGGGGGGGGCACGTCCCTATTCCTATTGGGGGAATCCTCCAAAACCAAGATGGAGGATTTCTAAAGGCAGGGGTCACCTCTGCTCAGGGCACCTTAGGGGCTGTCCTGACTGGCAGGTGACTCCTCCTTGTTTTTCACATTATCTCCTCTGGACTTGCCGCCAAAAGTGGGGGCTTTGTCCAGGGGGCGGGCATCTCCACTAGCTGGAGTGTCCTGGGGCATTGTAACACGAAGCCTGAGCCTTTGAGGCTCACTGTTAGGTGTTACAGTTCCTGCAGGGGGGAGGTGTGAAGCACCTCCACCCAGAGCAGGCTTTGTTTCTGGCCTCAGAGGGCACAAAGGCCCTCACCACATGGGGTCAGAAACTCATCTCTCAGCAGCAGGCTTGCACAGACCAGTCAGTCCTGCACTGAACAATTGGGTAAAATACAGGGGGCATCTCTAAGATGCCATCGGTGTGCATTTCTTTAAATATATCCAACACTGGCATCAGTGTGGGTTTATTATTCTGAGAAGTTTGATACCAAACTTCCCAGTATTCAGTGTAGCCATTATGGAGCTGTTTGTTTTTGACAAACTCCCAGACCATATACTTAATATGGCCACAACTGTACTTACAATGTCTAAGAATAGACTTAGACACTGTAGGGGCATAGTGCTCATGCAGCTATGCCCTCGCCCGTGGTATAGTGCACCCTGCCTTAGGGCTGTAAGGCCTGCTAGAGGGGTGACTTACCTATGCCACAGGCAGCATTTTGTGTGCATGGCATCCTGAGGGGTATGCCATGTCGACTTTACCTTTTTCTCCCCACCAGCACACACAATCTGCAATGGCAGTGTGCATGTGTTAGGTGAGGGGTCCCATAGGGTGGGACAACATATGCTGCAGCCCTTGAGAACCTTCCCTGGTCACAGGGCCCTTGGTACCACTGGTATCTTTTACAAGGTACTTATCTGTGTGCCAGGGGTGTGCCAATTGGGAAACAATGGTACATTTTAGGTGAAAGAACACTGGTGCTGGGGCATGGTTAGCAGGGTCCCAGCACACTTTTCAGTCAAGTCAGCATCAGTATCAGGCAAAAAGTGGGGGGTAACTGCAACAGGGAGCCATTTCCTTACATATGATAAAAGAATTTGAACATTCTATTAAACTGAAAAACAATGCCAAACCTATTATTCATAAAGTCAGGCCAATTCCCCTTAGTGTTTGTAAAGATCTGAAGATTCCTCTTAATAATCTGAGCAAAGAAGGAGTCATACAATTTACTAATTCTTTACAATGGGTTTCACATTTTGTTTTAACAAGAAAATGAATAAGTGATTTGCATCTGTGAGTGGACTTGCGTTCTTTAAACCAAAAAAACTGGTAGACTGTCATCCCCTGCCTTTCATTCAAGAAATGGTTGCCAATATTGGTTAAGCTAAATATTTTTCTACTATTGGCCTACATTCAGCTTATCACCAAACTGCTTTGAGCAAAGAATCTCAAGATCTTTCTTCATATGTAACTCCACATAGGGTTTACAAATACTTACTATTGCCGGTCCAGCTGGCATGAACATTTGAGTGTTTTAAAGAAAATGATGGTATGCTTTCTTTGGAGACCTGGACAATATCCAGGCTTTCCAAGACGATATCTTAATCTTCACTGAGGCAAAAAATTAGCATATCTTAGCTCTTGAAAAGTTTTGCCCATTTTAAATTAAAGAGGTATGACTATAGTTTACTGGCTAAGCAGTTGGATTATATTGGACACAGTATCTCTCCGCTGAAGGGATCAAACCAAACTTTGGTAATTTGCAAACACATTACAATGCACCACCACCTTCAGACAAAGATTCCTTTTGTTCATTTCTTGGGCTCTGTGAACATTATGCTCATTTTGTGCCTGGCTATGCACTAACTGTGCAACATTTGAGCTCTTTACTTTGTAAAAAAGTAAAATATAGAACGGACAATAGAGGTCAGTAATAGCTTTAGAGAGATGAAAGATCTTGTAGTGAATGCTCTAGCTTTAAGTCCATATGTTTTGGAAGGTAATGAAAATGTCACTTACCCAGTGTACATCTGTTCGTGGCATCAGTCGCAGTAGATTCGCATGTTCTGCAATAGCTCGCCATCTGGTGTTGGGCCGGAGTGTTACAAGTTGTTTTTCTTCGAAGAAGTCTTTCGAGTCACGGGACCGAGTGACTCCTCCTTTTGTCTCCATTGCGCATGGGCGTCGACTCCATCTTCGATTGTTTTTCCCCGCAGAGGGTGAGGTAGGAGTTGAATTGTAGTAATAGTGCCCATGCAATGGAGTGACTAAGTATGCACCTATTTAAGGTTGAGATGATACATATATAAATAATAGAAGGTAACTTCCAAACTGCTACAGGCTCCCGGGGAGGCGGGTGGGCACATGCGAATCTACTGCGACTGATGCCACGAACAGATGTACACTGGGTAAGTGACATTTTCAATTCGATGGCATCTGTCGCTGTAGATACGCATGTTTTGCATAGACTAGTAAGCAGTTATTTCCCCAAAAGCGGTGGATCAGCCTGTAGGAGTGGAAGTAGTCTGAAATAATGTTCTTAATACAGCTTGACCTACTGTGGCTTGTTGTGCGGATAACACGTCTACACAGTAGTGCTTGGTGAATGTGTGAGGCGTAGACCATGTGGCTGCCTTACATATTTCTTGCATTGGGATGTTTCCTAGAAAGGCCATGGTAGCACCTTTCTTTCTGGTTGAGTGTGCCCTTGGTGTAATGGGCAGCTGTCGTTTAGCTTTAAGGTAGCAGATTTGGATGCATTTAACTATCCATCTGGCTATACCTTGTTTTGAAATTGGGTTTCCTGCATGAGGTTTTTGAAATGCAATAAAGAGTTGTTTAGTCTTTCTGATGTTTTTTGTTCTGTCAATGTAATACATCAATGCTCTTTTGACATCTAATGTATGTAGCGCCCTTTCAGCTACGGTATCTGGCTGTGGAAAGAACACTGGAAGTTCCACTGTTTGATTTAGATGGAACGGTGAAATAACCTTTGGCAAAAATTTAGGATTGGTCCTTAAGACGACTTTATTTTTGTGTAGTTGTATAAAAGGTTCCTGTATTGTAAACGCCTGAATCTCGCTTACTCTTCTTAGGGAAGTAATGGCGATGAGAAATGCCACCTTCCAGGTTAGGAACTGTATGTCGCAGGAGTGCATGGGTTCAAAAGGTGGACCCATAAGTCTAGTTAGGACAACATTTAGGTTCCATGAAGGAACAGGTAGTGTTCTTGGTGGTATAATTCTCCTAAGGCCCTCCATGAATGCTTTAATGACTGGTATCTTATATAGGGAAGTTGAATAGGTAGTTTGCAGGTATGCAGAAATTGCTGCAAGGTGTATTTTAATGGAAGAGAAAGCTAGGTTAGATTTTTGTAAGTGAAGCAAGTAACCCACTACATGTTCTGGAGTTGTGTGTAATGGTTGTATTTGATTAATATGGCAGTAGCAAACAAACCTCTTCCATTTACTTGCATAACAGTGCCTGGTGGATGGCCTTCTGGCCTGTTTTATGACTTCCATACATTCTTGGGTAAGTTGTAAGTGCCCGAATTCTAGGATTTCAGGAGCCAGATTGCTAGATTCAGCGATGCTGGATCTGGGTGTCTGATCTTTTGGTTGTGCTGTGTCAACAGATCTGGCCTGTTGGGCAATTTGATGCAGGGTACCACTGATAGGTCTAGCAGCGTTGTGTACCAGGGTTGCCTTGCCCAAGTTGGTGCTATCAATATGAGTTTGAGTTTGCTTTGACTGAGTTTGTTTACCAGGTAAGGAAGGAGAGGGAGAGGAGGAAAAGCGTAAGCAAATATCCCTGACCAGTTCATCCATAGGGCATTGCCTTGGGATTGTTTGTGTGGGTATCTGGATGCGAAGTTTTGGCATTTTGCGTTCTCCCTTGTCGCAAACAAGTCTATCTGAGGTGTTCCCCAGAGTTTGAAATAAGTGTTCAGAATTTGGGGGTGAATTTCCCATTCGTGGACCTGTTGATGATCTCGAGAGAGATTGTCTGCGAGTTGATTTTGGATCCCTGGTATAAACTGTGCTATTAGGCGAATTTGGTTGTGAATTGCCCAATGCCAAATTTTTTGTGCTAGCAGGCTTAACTGCGTGGAGTGCGTCCCCCCTGCTTGTTTAGATAATACATTGTTGTCATGTTGTCTGTTTTGACGAGAATGTATTTGTGAACTATTATTGGTTGGAAGGCTTTTAGTGCTTGAAAAACTGCTAGAAGTTCTAGGTGATTGATATGCAGTTTTGTTTGATGTACGTTCCATTGTCCTTGTATGCTGTGTTGATCGAGGTGTGCTCCCCACCCTGTCATGGAAGCATCTGTTGTTATTACGTATTGTGGCACTGGGTCTTGGAAAGGCCGCCCCTTGTTTAAATTTATGTTGTTCCACCACAGAAGCGAGAGGTAAGTTTGGCGGTCTATTAACACCAGATCTAGAAGGTGACCCTGTGCTTGAGACCACTGTGATGCTAGGCATTGGGCCTCATGTGCAGTCTTGCGTTTGGGACAATGGCTATGCATGAAGACATCATGCCTAGGAGTTGTAATACCATCTTTGCCTGTATCTTTTGTGTTGGATACATGCGTTGTATGATGGTGTTGAAATTTAGAATTCTTTGTGGACTTGGAGTGGCTACTCCCTTTGATGTGTCTATTATGGCTCCTAGGTATTGTTGTACCTTGCGCGGCAGAATGTTGGATTTTGTAAAGTTGACGGTGAACCCGAGTTTGAAGAGGGTTTGTATGATCTGATTTGTGTGATTTGAGCACTGTATGAACGAATGGGCCTTGATTAGCCAGTCGTCCAAATATGGGAACACATGTATTTGCTGCCTTCTTATGTGTGCAGCGACTACCGCTAGACATTTGGTAAAGACTCTTGGTGCGGTTGTTAATCCGAAAGGCAGTACCTTGAATTGGTAATGTATTCCTTTGAATACAAACCTTAGGTATTTCCTGTGCGATGGGTGTATTGGTATATGGAAATAAGCATCCTTGAGGTCTAAAGTTGCCATGTAGTCGTGTAGTTTTAGCAATGGCAATACTTCTTGTAGTGTGACCATGTGGCAGTGGTCTGATTTGATGAAAGTGTTCACTACTCTGAGGTCTAGGATTGGTCTCAGTGTTTTGTCCTTCTTTGGTATCAGAAAGTACAGTGAGTAAACTCCTGTGTTTATTTGTGTGTTTGGCACTAATTCGATTGCATTCTTTTGCAATAGTGCCTGCACTTCTATCTCCAGGAGATTGGAATGGTGTGTTGTTAGATTTTGTGCTTTTGGTGGTATGTTTGGAGGGAATTGTAGAAATTCTATGCAATAACCATGTTGGATAATTGCTAGAACCCAAGTGTCTGTAGTGATTTTCTCCCATGCTTTGTAATAATGACCTATTCTTCCCCCCACTGGTGTTGTGTGGAGGGGGTGAGTGACATGTGAGTCACTGTTTAGTAGTAGGGGTTTTGGGGCTTTGAAATCTCCCTCTATTTCTAGGGAATTGCCCTCCTCTATATTGTCCCCGAAAACCTCCTCTATACTGTCCCTGGTAACTGGACGGTGTGGCTTGTGAGGTGCTGGCTTGTGTGCTTTGACCCCGAAACCCCCCTCGAAAGGGCGTTTTACGGAATGTGCTGTAATTCCCTCTGCTCTGCGGGGAGTAGAGTGCGCCCATGGCTTTGGCAGTGTCTGTATCTTTTTTGAGTTTCTCAATCGCTGTGTCCACTTCTGGACCGAACAGTTCTTTTTCATTAAAAGGCATATTGAGAACTGCTTGTTGAATTTCTGGTTTAAATCCAGACGTTCGGAGCCATGCATGCCTTCTGATAGTTACAGATGTATTAATTGTCCGTGCAGCTGTATCTGCAGCGTCCATGGAGGAGCGGATCTGGTTGTTGGAGATGGTCTGTCCCTCTTCAACCACTTGTTTTGCCCTATTTTGTAAGTCCTTGGGCAGATGTTCAATGAGATGTTGCATCTCGTCCCAGTGGGCTCTGTCATAGCGCGCAAGTAGTGCCTGTGAGTTCGCGATGCGCCACTGGTTTGCAGCTTGTGCTGCGACTCTTTTACCAGCTGCATCGAACTTGCGGCTTTCTTTATCTGGGGGTGGTGCATCTCCAGATGTGTGAGAGTTGGCCCTTTTCCTAGCTGCTCCTACAACGACAGAGTCTGGTGGCAGCTGTGTAGTGATGAAAACCGGGTCCGTAGGAGGCGGCTTATACTTTTTTTCCACCCTTGGTGTGATTGCCCTACTTTTGACCGGCTCCTTAAAGATGTCTTTTGCGTGCCGGAGCATACCAGGGAGCATAGGCAGGCTTTGGTATGAGCTGTGGGTGGAGGAGAGTGTGTTGAATAAGAAATCATCCTCGACCTGTTCTGAGTGGAGGCTTACGTGGTGAAATTGTGCTGCTCTAGCCACCACTTGAGAGTACGCGGTGCTGTCTTCTGGTGGAGATGGCTTTGTAGGGTATGCCTCCGGACTGTTATCTGACACTGGGGCGTCATATAGGTCCCATGCGTCCTGATCTTGGTCACCCTGGCTCATGGTGGTGTGAGCTGGGGAGTGTGATGGAGTTTGTGCTGGTGAAACGTCAATCACGGGCGGAGGAGAGGGTGGTGGTGTAACTCTTTTCACCACTTTTGGTTGTGGTGTTTGTTCCGTTTGGAACTCCAACCTTCTCTTTCTCCTAATGGGGGGAAGGGTGCTTATTTTTCCTGTCCCCTGCTGAATGAAGATACGCTTTTGCGTATGGTCCACATCAGTTGCTTGTAGCTCTTCCTCAAACCTATGCTTCTGCATTTGGGAGGTTAGCGAGTGCTCTTCTGTATAAGAGCCTGAAGCTGGGTCGCTTGCAGTCTGTTTCGGCATCAAAACTTTGTCTGCGTGTTTTTTCGGCTCCGAGGTGACTTTTTTCCTTTTCGGGGCCGAAACCTCTCGGCGTCGATCTGTTTCGGTGCCGCTGTCTCGGCGTCGAGCCGTGTCCACACCGGCATCTCGGTGTCGAGGCTTGTCTCCAGCACTTTCTCGGTCCCGAGAAGGCTGCGTGCCGGTGTCTCGACCGGAGTCGGACGATCTCGGCACTGTTTGGGCCTTTTTCGGTGCCGACGGTCGGTCACCGATTTTATGGGTCGAGCCATGGCCTGGTGGCAGTGGCGTCCCCTGGGCCTTGTAAATGTTCCTTTGAGTGGATTTCGACGTCTTACTCACGGTTTGTGTATCGTCGAATCCTTCGGAGTCTGAGTCTTGGATCGAGAAGGTACCTTCCTCTTCTTGTTCCTCGAACTCCCGTTGGGCTGTCGGAGCGGACGCCATCTGAAGTCTTCTGGCTCGACGGTCTCGGAGTGTTTTTCGGGACCGGAACGCACGACAGGCCTCGCAGGTGTCTTCGCTGTGCTCAGGTGACAGGCACAGGTTGCAGACCAAGTGTTGGTCTGTGTAGGGGTATTTATTGTGGCATTTGGGGCAGAAACGGAACGGGGTCCGTTCCATCGGCGTTCTTCAGCACGCGGTCGGGCCGACCAGGCCCCGACGGAGGATCGAAAAAACTACCCCGAAGGGCACCGGAGCTCTCCGATCTTCGATGCGGTGTGGAATCTAAGTACGCCGATCCCGAACGCAACAATACCGACGAAAATCTTCCGAAATTAGCTAATTTTCCGTTCCGAAACTCGGAGCGACAGGAACACGTCCGAACCCGATGGCGGAAAAAAAACAATCGAAGATGGAGTCGACGCCCATGCGCAATGGAGACAAAAGGAGGAGTCACTCGGTCCCGTGACTCGAAAGACTTCTTCGAAGAAAAACAACTTGTAACACTCCGGCCCAACACCAGATGGCGAGCTATTGCAGAACATGCGTATCTACAGCGACAGATGCCATCGAACATGTATTTATTACAACAGATGCCACTTTCAGAGGTATTGGAACAGTTTTTTTGGCAATTTGTAGGTGGTGAGGAGACTGCTGTAGAATATGCTTCAAGAACACTTCAGGATGCTGATACCAAATACAGTACCATTGAACGCGAAGCAATGGATTGCATATATGCAGTGCAAACATTTAAGGCATATATTGGGGTAAACTCTTTTGATGGCCATAAGGATCATAAACCACTTGTGCATTTATTAAGTGGTAATTAGTGGGAAAGCTGTAGCTAGATTTGTCAGACTTCTTTCAAAATAACAGGAATATGATTTTCACATCGAACAAGTTTTTTTACTTTGGGTAACACCGTATCTGGTAGAGACTATATCTAGCAGCAGATTCCTTAAATTTGAATTCTTCCCAGGAGTCAGACTGGATCTGGAATTTTTTTTCTTGAGCAGTACCCCTGAGCACTGGTAGGTGGCATTGGCTGGCTCCCCGTCCGTCGTCGGTATCGGGTGCACCGGAAATGACGCTGGGGTTCCTATAAAGGCACCACCCAGGTGTGCCAAAGTCAGTTCCTTATCACTAATTTTTTGCCAGAATTGCAGAGCGATGAAGAACACTGACTAAGGTCCTGAAAGGGGTCATCCCTATCCCTAGAAATCCAATCGCAGAGGAGGAAGATAGGTGGGTTTGTAAGGAATCTGCAGCTAGATATACTCTCCATCAGATAAGGTGTTACTAAAGGTAAGTAACTTTTTCATCTGATAGAGACTTCTAACTGCTGATTCCTTACCCTTGAGTAGATACCCAAGCAAACCAATTTCAAACAAGAAAGACTTGCATGACTGATCAGGCAAAGTGCCCATCTCTACAGGCCTGACTACCCAGACAGTAATGTTTGATAAATGTGGGCAGAGGTGCCAATGTTGCTGCCTGACAGATGTCCAGGACTGGAACTCATCATGCTAATGCATTGGTAGCAGCTTTAGCTCTGGTGGAATGAGCACGCAAACCTTCAGGAGGTTGCATCTTGGCCACTGCATAGCAGATCTTGATGCAGAGCATGTCCCAATGAGAAATGGTTAGCTTCTGCACTGCTCAACCTTTCTTTGCACCTACATACCCTACAAAGAGTTGCTCATCGACCCAGAACTCACTTGTACGATCAAAGCACAATGCCAACGCTCTACTTGGGTCAAGGTGGTCGAGTCTCTCCTCTTCCTTGGAAGGATGTGGCCGGGGGTGTAAAACGTAGGCAAGGTGATAGATTGGCCATCATGAAAAGGCATGACCATTTATTGGCAGAAAAAGGGGCCATAGTGTGAAGCACCACTGTGTCAAGATAAATAGAGATAAGGCATCTTAGATGATAAGGCCTGCAGCTCATTCACTCTACGGGCAGATGTAATTGCCACAAGGAAGGGTGCTTTCAGTGTGAGAACCCTGAAAGGACAATTGTGATGGGGATGGAAATGAGCACACATCAAGAAAGTCAGAACCAAATTAAGATCCCACTAGGGCATAATGAACAAAGAAGGAGGTAGCATATTAATAAGACCTGTGAAGAACCTATGTACAAAAGGAAACTTGAACAAGGATGCTGACAGGCAACTTCAAAAAAGCAGAAACAGCAGGTAAACAGCCCTTAAGAGTGCCCAAGGCAGGGCACAGCTGGGGAAGGGAAAGAATGAAAAGTAAAACCTCAGAGAAAGTGGCAGAAAGACGATCAACAGATATTTCAGCACATCATGCCACTAATTTCTTCCAACAGCAGGTGTATTCCATCTTGTCGGAGGGACACCAGGCTGCCATGATGAAGGTACAGACTTCAGGAGGATGGACAAAATCTGTTAATTGCCACTGCTCAATCTCCATGAAGAAGGCAGAGAGTGGGCAGGTTTGGTTGAAAAACCCTCCCCTGCTGCTGCAACAGAAGATCCTCTCAAAGGGGCAGTCTGATAGGAGTATCAGAGGACATGCTTAGTAGCTTGGGATACCAGACTCTCTGTGCTCAGTCGAAGGCCACCATAATGACTTGGTCCCGGTCATTCCTGAACTTCTTGTGAACTCTGGGCAGCAGTGGTATGGGCAGAAAGGCACACAGAAGGCCTGATCTCCACTCAAGACAAAAACCACCTACAAGCAACAGCCGCCTTGGAAACTCCAGTGTGATTGCACGTTCTCAGCAGAAGCAAAAAGATCTAACCAAGGCTCTCCTCACTGTTGAAAGTTATCTTGCGCAACCTCCGGATGGAGATACCATTTCTGATCCGCCAGGCATGTGCCGCGAGTTCATCTGCCCTCTTTGTTGCAGTACCACATGCCGGTGTGGTGTGCTGTCCATGAATATGTGCACTAACCTTCCCTTGAGGAAAGGTAGAAAGGCTTTCAATGCCAGTCAGATTGCTCGAAGCTCCAGCAGACTGATGTAGAGTCTGAAATCAGCTGGAGACCAGAGTCCTCGAATCTCCACCTCTCCCAGATGGCCCACCGCCAGAAGGATCTGCCTCTGACTCGATCGCAGTTCGTGAGCCATCACTGCAGATCTTTCGCACTTCCCTCTGAGATCCAGACCATGTCGGAGAGACTCCCCTGATGCTGCGCCCACTGGAACTCCAGGTCTCACTGCAAAGCCCACATATGCCATTGGGCATGTGTCATCACAGCCTCAGAGTCAGTGTTACTCAAATCCAGGATACTGGCTGAAGCATCACTATCATAGCCTGAATATCCTGGACTCGCCGCTCTGGAGGATAAGCCCAAAACTGTCTAGAACAGCTCGGCTGAAAGGAAGCATCTAAGAGAGTCAGATGTAACTTTGGCATGTTTATAATGAACCCCAGCAAATGCAGGAAGTTCACCATAGTCTGGAGGTAGGAGCGGACAGTCTGGTACGAGCTAGCCTTCAACAGTCAATCATCAAGAAAAGGGGAAGACTGACACCCTTGATTTTGGCAGATGAGCTGCCACCACAGCCATCAACTTGGTGAACACCCGAGGGGCGTTGGTAAGGCAAAAGGGGAGCACAGTGAACTGACACTGCTCGTGGCCTTCTGTAAACTGCAGGTAAAGTCTGTGGACAGGCAGAAAAGAATAAGGAAATAAGTGTCCTGCAAGTCCAATGCTACCATCAGGTCTTCTGGGTCCAGGGCAGACAAGACATGAGCCAATGTGAGCATTTTGAATTACTTCTTGAGGAAAAGAGTGAGGGCTCAAAGGTCTAAAAGGGGGCAAAGACCTTTGACCTTTTTGGGGATGAGAAAGTAGTGGGAAAAATAACCACAGTCTACTTCTGGTACATGAACCTGTGTATGGCTCAACTGGCCAGGACAGCTGCTACTTCCTAACGAAGAGAGATGATTCTCAGTCATCTCATCATGAGACGGTGGCATGAATGAAGAGGTAGTCTGGCAGGGGAGGGAGAAGCCCCTTCGGACGATCTGTAAAACCCACCGGTTTGAAGTAATGGACTGCCAGCAGGGCAGGTGATGGCAAATTCTGCCGCCAACTGGGTGTCCATGGTGGTACAGAGGCAGACTAGGAGGATTTTTAAGGCTGCTGTATGTGTGTGGGGGGGGCATTTGGGGCGTTCAGGAAGGATGCGGCGGGCTGACCAGACCAGTGTCCACCTGAACCATGAGGTCATTATATACCATGCCCTAGTCCATGCAGTGGCTCGGCGGGAATTGGTGAGGCTGGTGGCCCCTTCCGTAGCCACGAAAGGAGCAAAAGGCAGATTGATTGGTGGTGTGAGGGTGGAGGGGTGGAGGTTTGCTGTGAAGCCCAAAGACCTGGCCGTAGCCCAAGTCCTTAAAGCACTTGATGGCTGAATCTGCCTTGTCTCTGAAAGGACGGGAGCCACTGAAGGACGTGTCCATAAGGGAAGCTTGGACCTCCCTCTGCAAAGCCAGATGTTCTCAGCAATGTGTGGTGTCTGAGGGCCACTTTTGTGGAAACTGCTCTGCCTAGCTTGTGTCAAGTCTGCAATGAATTGTGAACTTTGCTGCGTCCCTCCTATCTGCCATAGCCTGAGAGAGTACAGCCTGTGCCTCCTCCGACACCTGTGGCAACACTTGCGCAACAGTATCCCACAGAGTGTGGGAATAAAGTCCTAAAAGGCATGTGATGTTCACGAATGACAATGTCAGGCAGGCGGAAGAAAACATTTACTTTCCAAGGAAATCCAGGCTCTTGGATTCCCTATCTGGGAAAGTGGTAGGGAAAGCGCCTTCGAAAGTTGAGGCTTGGACTACCAAGGTCTCATGAATAGAGTGCTGCATGAGGAAACTTAGGTCTCCGGGAGTGGAGCAATGATGGCAGGCAATTATCCTGTTCAAAGGAGCCACTATGCTGGGTTTTGACCACATACCCAAAAGAACGTCCGTACGTACGTCACTGAATGGAAGTAGGGTTCCGATGTAGAGACTCTTGGCTATAGCACTTCTGTCAGGATGTTAGTCTTGACTGCCACCAAGGGTAGCTGAAGGTCTAGGAACTCAGCTGCCCTCCAACCCACCACAAAGTAGGAAGCTCACTCCTCCATAGCTGTGGTAGGCGGAGAAAGCATACCGGTATCTTGAGCAGTGTCCAATTCACTGCTTCACCCACATCCTGACCCCAGTCCATCTCTTCTTTATAAGGCTAGTATTGTTAAGGGTTCAGAGACCCTTCGCAGTCCTCCCAAAGGAATATGGCTCAGGATCCGACGTAGGAAGCAAGACTCATGTCGGCGCTGGAGTAGGCGTCAGGAGCTCCTATCTGGCTCCATGTCAGAGTCAGGGACGACAATGGGGATAATGTCCCCGGTGGGCGACAGCAGCACCCAGAGCATTGACATCAGGACCGATGCTGGGGAATGTCAAGGTGGTATGACCGGCATCAGTCCGGATCCAGGACTGGATCCTTGGGGGGTACATTGGCGCTGAAGCCACTGGTATGGAACCCGAAGGGGCCCGGTTTCAGCACATGAGGCACAAAGGCTCGTCACCAGGGTCAGAATGCCCAAAACGAGGCGCATGGAGGGCAGGGATTACTCCAGCTCCTCAAAACTCGGAAGGCACGGAGTCGGCCCAATTGCAGGTTCTGAAGAACAAGGCCTAGAATGTTGACACTCCATCATTGAGTTAGCCGACGGATGAGAAAAAGTCAGAGTGCTTCGACTTTTTACTTTTTTTTCCTGTGCCTCAACTTACGCAATCGTAGGACGACGACTTCAGACTACACGGCCCGTTCCGGGACCTTCTATGCAACCGGGACCTTGACCTGCATTGAGTCATGTGCTGAGCTGCCACAAGTTTTAGTGACCACTCCCTCAAAGCCTGCCGATGCATGGATCGGCACTCAAAGCTGGGGGGAAATTGAAGGTAAGGAATCTGTAGCTAGAAGTCTCTATCAGATCCCATGTTTTATGTAATTATGTTTTTTATGTAAAAGTTGTAAACAAGGTATTTTACAAAAACACAAGGCTAAATCAATACAAAGAGATATAACTTTAATAAAATATGCTTTGTGATTATAGTACCAGTTGTTTTCAACTCTCTGTACAATAACTGCATCATGAAAACTAAAAGGCATTAAACAGGGGTATCTCCAGCTAGAGTGCACTGCAGAAGTAGCATAGAATGTGAATTTTCAACTGTAACAGTAAATAGGTGAATACAAGCCTGAAAGCAATATTTAAAAGTGTGAATGCAAGAACTTGGTTCAATAACTCCTCCTACAGCCAAAATTGAGAACTACAATACTTTGAAAATGCCTGACCCACCTAAAAACAGCCCTGAAGGAAGCTGTCTCTGTATATGCTATATCAAAATAAGGTATAGTGTGCACAGACTCCAGAGGTTCCCCTGAGGTTTAATAGAGGCTAAAGTAGATCATCCTAATGCTATCCTTTGTGATAGTGTGGTTGAGCAGTTAGGTTTATCAGAGGATAGTACAAAGCATTTTTTTTTTTACACACACAGTCAATAAATGAGGCACACACTCAATGACTAACTCATATGTTGTTACTTTATTTCTAGAACCAAAAGGATCTTGTTGCAGGTAAGTATATTAGCAAGTAAGTATCAAGCATATGTATCAAATGCACTTTGTTTACATTTGGTAAAGAAAACAATTTTCAGGTAAGTAACACTTTTCACTTTAAAAAGTTGGCAGTGTAATTTTCAATACTGTCCTAGGGGGAGTAGTGCACTTTTGAGGTAAGTACAGGTCAGGGTTCAGGTTGACCTCAAACACACACCACAAGCAACACGGGGCCAGCGGGTGCACAGGTCAAAGTTAGTGTTGGATTTAAAATGGGATCCTATGGAGACTGGGGAAATCGGAAATAGATCTGCCAGCAGGTAAGTACTTGTGACTTTGGAGGACTGACCTCGGGCATTTAGGTGTGCACTGAGGGGAGAGGGGCACATGTCAGCACCAAACACACACCCTCAGAGGTACAAGGGTAGCCGGGTGCAAACACACCATCGGGCTCCCAATGCTTTTTTTATAGGGGAACCCCAGGTGGCACAAAGATGCTGCAGGCTTGGTCCACGGGGTCGTTTCGAGGAAACCACAGGCTGGACAAGGAGGGGGGCTGCCTGCTGAAGGTTGCTGGACAGGTGGTCGGATTCTCCAAGGCCAGGGGGCTGCGGGGGCAGGGGTACCTTAAGGCATTGCAACTCTTTATCCGGTTCTCTTGTGGTCAGGAGGTCCTCCGGATTTAGGCTGCAGGTGTCATTGTGTTGGCCAGAATGGGTCAACCCAGGGTAGAAACAAGATCAGAGTCGTCTGGGGACCTGCTCTGGACTGATGGGCCACCTGGCCCATGGGCATAGGTTGCAGAGTGGGCAGGACTCTCCGTTGCGGGTGGCTCTGGAGTCCTTGTTGGAGTTTCTTGCGGACAGGGTTGCTGTCCTCTGAAGTTCTTGGTTCTCTGGTTGTCCTCTGGGGGTTTGGACTTGGAGAGGTCGCTGGTCCTGCAGGATGCCTTGCCATTTTGTAGCAGGGCTTCTGACGCTACAAACAGGCCAGAAGGGCTGGGGACAAGTCAGTTGGTGTCTGTAGTCTTCTTTGCTGGAAGGGGGGTGGGGGGGCAGCTTAGCAGTCCTCCTCCTTTCTTCTCTCTTGAGATCCACAAGAATCTGACAAGCTAGGTTCAGGGGAGCCCTTAAATCCTAGATTTAGGGGTGTTGCAAAGGGTCAGAGGGCAGTAGCCAATGGCTACTGTCCCAGAGGGTGAATATACCTTTCTGGTGTCCACTCCCTATGGGGAGGGGGACACAGACCTAACCCTATTGGTCCCTGTCCTCCAAATTAAGATGGAGGATTCTGCAAGGAAGTGGGGTGGGGGGGGGGGGCACTTCAGCTCTGGACACCCTGTTTAACTCATTTTCTCACCGGACTTGTTGCCAAAAGGGGGGCTTTGTCCAGAGGGTGGGCATCTTTCACTCTCCTGCCAGGATTAGCGCCTGACCGCAACACCAGGTCTTGTAGTGTCCGCTACCACGGCTGCTACCTAAAAGATCTCCGGCAAAGAGCCCCCTTACGGGGAGCCCATCAGACATTGCAGCGCCGGTCTGACGAGGAGCTACCCGATGATGAAGCATGACATCCTCTCGGATGTGTGAGGGCTCTTGCTCCTGAACTTCCCCTAGTGATTATATTTTTCCATTTGGAACAGTGTACACCTTTTTTGTATGTTCAGTTAATTGGGAGACCGTACACTGGACCAACTAATCTCCCAGTCCCTCCCTTTGTTGATAAGAATGGACTTAGACACTGTAGGAGCATATTGCCCATGCAGCTATGCCCTCATCTGTAGTATAGTGCACCCTGCCTGCTAGAGGGGTGACTTACCTATGCCACAGGCAGTGATTTATGGGCATGGTACCCTGAGAGGGGTGCCATGTCGTCTTTGTCTTTTTCTCCTCACCAGCACACACAAGCTACAAGGCTGTGTGTATATGCTTGGTGAGGGGTCCCCTAGGGTGGCATAATACATGCTACAGACAGTCCTTAGAGACCTTCCCTGGCCACAGGGCCATTGGTACCATGGATACGTTTTACAAGGGACTTAACTGTGTGCCAAGGTTGTGCCAATTGTTAAAACAAAGATAGAGATTTAGGGAAAGAACACTAGGACTGGGGCTCGGAAAGCAGGGTCCCCGTGCACTTTCAATCAAAGTAGGCATCAACATGGGCAAAAGGTGTGGGGGCCGGGGCATGCCAACAGTGGCACTTTCCTACAGTGAAGATTCCCTCAGGGTGGCACAATACATGCTGCAGCCTCTGGGGACCACTCCCTTGCCACAAAGCCCTTGGTACCACTGTTACTTTTTACAAGGGTCTGTATGCTAGTGGTGTGCCAAATGTGGAAACTATGGTACAGTTTTGGGAAAGAACACTGGTGATGGGGCCTGGTTAGGTGGATACCAGCACACTCAGTCAAATCAGCATCGATATCAGGCAAAAGGTGTGTGTGTGTGGGGGGGGGGGGGGAGAACCATGCCAAAAGGGGCACTTTCCTAAAGGCCCGGACTGAGCACATGTTCAATACAGAGATGTAAGCTAAAATCTCATACAAAGGAGCTATCATCCTTGACAACACAAACTTATTTTATATTCAAAATCTCAAAATCCTCAAACCAAGCTAGAACGTGTGTCACAACACATTTCCCTCACACCAACTCCACCTCACCTATCATTATTAACATGCAGTGCCTTACTTAACTTCTTCAAGACCAAAATTAAAGATCTCAGTTGAAATTTTAAACAAACCACCAACATACTGTGTATTTGTACAGCACATACTTTGGTTAAATTGAAAAACAGTGCTTTATCCTTAATGTAGTAACCAACAAGCAGGATTGGGAGATGTGTGAAACAATGTTTTTAAGACAGTTTGTCCCATTTGTGGTTTCTGGACTCCATGAATGTCCACACAATGTTTAGAGAATGTGTGGCTTATTTAGACCAAGAGCCAGTTTTACAGACATCTGTTAAAGGCGTACTACCTAGAAATGTCATGATAGCCCCTTTTTGAAAGAAGAAGGTGTCTGAGGCATGGAGAAAGAACAAACGTCTAACTTTAGCATAAAAACCCAGTATGGGCCTTAAAATCTACCAGGCTATTCCAGACTTTTAGATGGGTTTGCCGGGTGGGGCTGTGCAATCGCAACATAGTATTGCTTTGAACATAGCAAGAAACCAAAGAGTGTGCTCAGTTACGAAAAGCGTTTTGAATAAAAGATCATCTTTTTCTACCTGCATGCCTTGTGGTGTGGCGTTGCTCTCACTAAGACAGAGTGATATGAAGAGTTGTCATTTGGCAGTGAAGCTTTGACAGGGTTATGGTTTTTAAGTCTTTGACCTGGGGATCCATCCTATAATCATGCCCAGCAATTATTTTTTGATTAGTGGCCCTGGTTACTAATAAGATGGCAATGGAAGATTCCTGGTTAGAATCTGAACCATCTGGGAACACATGCTGAATGGAGGCACAACTGTACCAGCTTTCTTTTTCTTAGGACTAGGATATGCCCTTAGTTCCTCAGTAATTCAGAAATACCCTCCTCAACTGTCAGCTTCTTCATTACGTGCACATGAAAGGGGAACGTGCAAGAATATGTCACTGCCTTGGTCGATATAGCTGTGCACTGGCTACTCTTCCAGAGGAAGAGATGCAGTGAATAATGTCAAGGTTGTGCTCCAGTTCAAAGCTTGTTTTGGCACCAAGGGTAGCTGGGCAGCCTCTTGCAGACTTGAACCTCTTGGTTTCAGCCCAAGGATGTTTGGGCATTGAAAATGGCTTTCAGTGACGAATAATCTCAACATTAGAAGGTATTGCTGACTGTTAAGTCTTTTTTGAGGGTGCTATTTCATCCAAGTGATGGTGTTCACTGAGCTGTTCCTTCATATGCAAATAAGGCTAGTTTAGATGTCAAACTTCTGACTCGGGGTCCTTGGTGAATGGAGAAGTAGTGTCTACTATTTGTCGCAGGGGGTGCCCCCAGCCTAGATGGGAGATTTTCAGGGGGACCTAGAGAGTCTTCTTTGGCCCTGGGGTCACGAGAGGATACATATGTCGTAATCCGTTCCCGTGTGGGTTCTTGGCTACCAGATGGGCCTCCCCTGTTGGCAGAGTAGGCTCCTACAACAACAGCAATGGACAGTGACTTGGCAAAGTCTCAGAGCTGCACCATGAGGTAATGCATTTACCCCTCATCCTGCTGTGCTGAATGGTTTTCTTGGTCACTGTAAGAAGTTGGCTCTGCATATACTATTTCAAAATGAGATATAATGTGCACAGAGTCCAGGGGTTCCCCAAGAGGCTTAACAGAGGCTAAAGTAGATAATACTAATGCTCTCTTTGGTAGTAGTGTGGTCACGTAGTAAGGCTTATCAGCGGATAGTGCAAAGCAATTGTTGTACACACACAGGCAATAAAGGAAGCATACACTCAATGACTAACTCCAGGCCAATGTTTTTTTAGATAGCAAAAACATATTTTGTTATTTTATTTCTAGAACCACAAGATTCAAGTTGCAGGTAAGTACATTAGCAAGTAAGTATCCAAAATATGTATCAATACCACTTTGTTTCAATTTGGCAAGTTATACGTTTTTTTTTAATAAATAGCAATAATTTGTTTTAAAAGTTGACAGTGCAATTTTCAGAACAGTTCTAAGGGGGAAGAAAAGTTAACACAATTTCGAGGTAAGTACAAGATTTACAGTTCCAGTCTCCGGGGGTTAGGATGTCCACAGGTTGAGATTTAAGTTAACCCCAAACACTGACCACCAGCAACTCAGGGCTGGTCGGGTGCAGCAGTCAATTTTGAAGTTGATTTAACTTTAACATGGGCTCCTATGGAGTCTGGGGGCACTCGCAATCAGGACTGCATGCAGGTAAGTACCCACATCTTCGGAGGGCAGACCTGGGGGATTTAGAGGAGCACTGGAGGGGTCACAGGTCAGCACCAAACAAACCCTTAGCGGCACAGGTGCAGCCGGGTGCAGGGTGCAGGATGCACACACAGCATTGGGCTCCCAATGTTTTCCTAGAGGGGGAGCCAAGGGGTCACAAAGATGCTGCAGGTGAAGTTCAGGGGGTCAGTTCCGGGAAACCAAAGGCTGGACAAGGAAGACGGTCGCCTGCTGGCCATTGCTGCACTGAAGGTAGGATTCCCAAAGGCAAGGGGGATGCGGTGCAGAGGTACGTTTTGGTGTTGGAAATCCCCATCCAGTTCTGTCGTGGTCAGGGGGGTTCTCCGGATTCAGGCTGTAGGCATCGTCGTGTTGGACAGGAGAGGTCAACCCAGGGTGGGCACTTGCTCAGAACTGCCTGGGGACCAGCTCTAGTTGGTTGGGCCACCTGGACATGGGTGCAGAGTGGGCATGACTTTCGGACCTGGGGCAGTTCTAGAGTCCATATTTGGAGATTTTTCTTGGACAGGGCCACTGTCCACAGGAGTTATTGATCCTCTGGAGGCTTTTCAGAGGTCGCTGGAGCTGCTGGATGCTTTTCCTTCTTTTAGCAGGGCTTTAGAAGCTGGAAATAGGACAGTAGGGCTGGGGCAAAGTCAGTTTGCAAGTTCAGTCTTCTTAGCAGTCCTTCTTCTTTCTTCTTGTGAGGTCATCAGGAATCTGACAAGCTAAGTTCAGGGGAGGCCTTGAATTTTGGATTAAGGGGCATTACAAGAGTCAGAGGGCAGTAACCAATGGCTACTGTCCCTGAGGGTGACTACACCTTTCTTGTGTCCACTCACTTTGGGAAGGGGGACACAGACCTAACCCTTTTGGTCTCTGTCCTCCAAACTAAGATGGTAGATTTTGCAAGGTGGTGGGAGGGGGTATGGGGGGTGCAAATCAGCTCTGGACACCTTAGGGGTAGGTCCCAGCTGAGGTGGTCACTCCTCCTTTATTTCCCTAATTTTCCCACCGGACGTCCCGCTAAATGTGGGGCTTTGTCCAGGGGTGGGCATCTCCACTTGCTGGAGTGCCCTAGGGCACTGTAACAAGAGGCTTGAGCCTTTGAGGCTCACCACCAGATGTTACAGTTCCTGCAGGGGGGAGGTGGGAAGCACCTCCACCCAGTACAGCCTTAGTTTCTGGCCACAGAGAGTACAAAGGCTCTCACACCATGTGGTCAGAAACTCGTCTGGAAGTGGCAGGCTGACACAGACTGGTCAGTCCTGCAATTGAAGGTTGGCTAAAATACAAGGGCATCTCTAAGATGCTCTTGGGTGCATTTTTCAATACACCCAACACTGGCTTCAGTTTCGGTTTATTGTGCTGGGAAGTTTGATACCAAACTTTCCAGACTTCAGCAAAGCCATTATGGAGCTGTGGGGTTTGTAATGACAAACTTCCAGTCCATATACTTTATATGGCCACACTGCACTTACAATGTCTAAGAATGGACTTAAGACACTGTAAGGGCATATTGCTCATGCAGGTATGCCCTCACCTGTGCTATAGTGCACAATGCCTCAGGGCTGTAAGACCTCTTAGAGGGGTGACTTACCTGTGCCACAGGCAGTGGTTTGGGGGCATGGCATCCAGAGAGGGGTGCCATGTCGAATTTGTCTTTTTCTCCCCACCAGCACACACAAGTTGCAAACGTAGTGTGCATGCGCTTGGTGATGGGTCCCCCAGGGTGTTATAATACATGCTGCAGCCCTTGGTGACCTTCCTGGGTCCCAGGGCCCTTGGCACCATGGGTAATTTTAACAGGGGACTTAACTGTGTGCCAGGGGTGTGCCACAAAGGTACAGGTTTGGGAAAGAACACTGGTGTTGGGGCCTGGTTAGCAGGATCCCAGCACACTCTCAGTCAAGTCAGCATCAGTACAAGGCTAAATTGGGGGGGGGGGGGGGGGGGGGGGGGGGTAGGGGGTAACATGCCAAAAGGGGCACTTTCCTACAGTCACAAAAGGCATTACACAGTCATGAAAGGCATTACACGTACTTAGGCTGTGGCCCCTCAGTAGACAGGGGATAGACAGGGGATACCCATCGCATAAACAAGTAATTTCAGGCATAGGTACGAGTCACCTCAAAATTGAAACTACTTCTTTGAAGGAAGACAACTTCTAATGTGTTCAGCCCAGAACTAGAAAGGAATAGGTTACTTACTCTGTAGGCATCTGTTTGTAGCATGTAGTGCTGTAGATTTACAAGCTCTGCATACTCCCTCCATCTAATGTCGTGGCCAGAGTTGTTTTTCTTCGAAGAAGTATTTCGAGTCACAAGGTCAAATGGTTGCTCCTCTCTGTTTGTAATGCGCAAGGGCATCAACTCTGTTGTTAGAATGCTTTCCCACAGGCGGGTGGTATAGGAGTGTAAAGCATGTGTGTAAGTAAAGCGATGACTATGCTAAATGTAAATGTATAAGAAAATGGAATAGCCACCGGTGTCCGGGGAGGAGGGTGGGTGCATGTGAATCTACAAAACCACATGCCACAAACAGATGCTTACAGGGTAACCTACTCTGTTCGATGGCATGTGTGGCTGTAGATACACATGCTCTGCATAGACTGTAAAGCAGTCCTCCACTTCGAAGCAGTGGCTAACCTGTGGGTGTTGCAGTGGTTTGAAAAAGGAGTAGGTAGCACTGCTTGATCTACGCTGGCCTGCTAATATATCCATATAGCTATGCCTGGTAAAGGTGTGTGGTGTGGACCATGTAGCTGCCTTACATATGTCAGCTATGTGGATGTTTCCTAAAAAGGCCATGGTTGCTCCCTTTTAGTGAGTGGAGTGTGCTCTGGGAGAAGCAGGTAAAGGTCTTTTAGCCTTGAGATAGCAAGTATGAATACATTTGGCTAGCTGGCTACGCCTGACTTGGACATAAGGCTGCCTTTGTGAGGTGGTGAAAGGGCGACAAGGAGTTGGTTAGACGTTCTGAAAGTTTTAGTTCTATCTATGTAGAAAATGGGTGTTCTTTTTATATCTAATGCATGAAGAGCTCTTTCCTCAACCAGTTGAGGGAATAAAATTGGCAACTCATTGGATTGTTTGAGGTGAAACTGAGACACTACCTTAAGTAGGAATTTAGGGTTGGTGCAGAGAAACACCTTGTCTCTGTGTATTTGGAAGAAAGGCTCTTCTAAAGTTAAAGACTGGAGCTCACTAACACGCCTAAGTGAAGTGATAGTGACTAAGAATGCCATCTTCCATGTAAGAAACTGAAGGGGGCATGAGTGAAGGAGTTCAAATAGGAGACCATAAGTCTTGTAAGAACAATATTAAGGTTCTAGGAGGGTGATGGAGGAACCTTTGGTGGAATAACTAATTTGAGTCCTTCCAGGAAGGCTTTGACGACTGGAATTCTGAACAGAGAAAGGTGCTGTTTATTTTGGAGATAGGCAGCCACTGCAGCAAGATGCAACCTTATGGAGGTGTAGGCTAAGTTTGCCTTTTGTACTTTTCTAGTGTGGAACTACAGAGAGGTCTAAAAGTGTTGTGAACCAAGGGTGACATGTCGAAGTAGGAAGGACTAGAATCATTGTAAGAGAGGTTTGCCTGAACCTTGGAACCAGAAACAGAAGAAGTGGGAGAGAACGAAAAGTGTAGGCAAATATCACTGACCAACTCATCCATAGTGCGTTATCCTTGGATAGTGGGTGTGGAAACCTGGATACGAAGTTTGGACATTATGGGCCTCATGGCGAGGCTGGTGGCTCGCCGTGGCGGTCCATCCGACATGGATCCGGCAGTAAGGACTGCCACATCACAAGTTATGGGGTTTGGCAGACGCAAAGCCTCCACAATGCTGCCTGGCCCGGCGGATCGCACCGACAAGGCCGGCGGTGAGCACCTCCAACCCGGCAGCAGGCCTCAGCCTATCAGCCAGATTACGAGGCTGCAAACTGCCAGGCTTACTGTGGTGAGGTGACATTCACTTGCATACTTGCACGCATTCACCGCCCCCCTCCACACACACACACCCACACAGACATCCTCCCCCCTCCTTCCGGACGCCCACTTACCTTCTTTGTTGATGAGGTTGTCCAGGAGGGGATTGGTCCTAGCCGTCTTGCACCACCAGCACCTCCACGCCAGCAAGGCTCTGCCAAGCCGTATTACGGTTTGTAATACGGCGGGTGGAGTACTGCCTCTGTGGCGGTGACAGTGGGGCAACCGCCATTTAGGAGTCAGACTTCCACCCAGAAATGGGTGGAAATCCTTCAAGGACTCCTAATATGTCTGCCAACAGACCGCCAGCACTGGCGATCTGTTGGCTGCAGTGGCTTCGGCGGTCCTGGAAAAGGACAGCTGAAATCGTAATGAGGCCCTATGTGTTTTCTGCTATAGTGAAAAGGTCTATTTGGAGGAACCCCTACTTTTGGATAGGTGGAGTTGTGCGTGGAGTTCTCATTGGCGGACTTGTTGCCACAGATCTGCCAAGTTTGTTGTGGGTCTGTGATAGTTTTGGCAGGGTCTAGAAGTTCAGCTTAGCTTCAGGTTGCAGTGCCCTTTCACCTAGATAATATGCTTGGTTTTATTACTTGTTTTTGTTCATTTTAGCATTGCTTGCATTTATGAATAAATGTTTTTATTTCATAATCAGTTGCCATTCCGTGAAAGCATTGTTATCAATAATGTATGTCTTGGATTGTCATCATGTTCTTTGCTTTACTTTGGACAAGAGCAGACTGAGACCATGGCAGATGTTTGCTATGATATTGCCGATACATATTTGCACACACAATCTAACGTTTAGGTACATACCCACTTCATGGTGTCTGTATGAACAATAACTTGTCCCTTGTAAAACACCTTGTGAGACCAAGGCCATTAGAGTGGTTCCACCCAGGATATTCCATCTATACTGCATGTCATTTTGCAGCAGACCTCAGCCTTTGTGTCTCTAAGAAGCCTGATTTGAAGACTGGAGGCCAACCTTGTCTTAAATTAACAGGGGGTGGGGTGCATCTCATGGACACGGCATGGGCAAAATCGGTTTATCATACCTTGCTCTCTTTAGGGTAGATACGCTTTAGGGATGAATTTGCATATTCATGTTTATTGAAATATGTTGGGGTTTTTATTGCAGATTGCAGTCTTTTCAATACATGTATTGAAAACTATCCTGCATCTTCTTTCTTGCCTGTATGTGTGTGTAAGAGACTTATTGCTAAAGAGAGAAAAGGGTAAGACTTGTTCCACCGCCATTTCATGGTTCCATGCATTAGGATGCCAGAAATCACCTTTATTTTTTGGGATTTGGTGAGGTGCACTAGAGACCCAGAAGGATTGGGCCGGCGGTTGCCAACTGGTGTAGAAGTGAATCAGTCATCTACAAGCGTAGGTGCTGCAGACCCTAATCCAGCAGTCTCTTGGAGATATGGGAGTCCATGTGACAAGTTGTTGTCTGCTCCCGGAAGGTATTCCGCCAAAAGGGGAGTGTTGTGATGTACAGCCGACTTCCAGATGGTATGAAACAGGTGTAATAATTGTGAAGATCATGTCCCCCCATTTTTGTAGGGAATACAATGCTGTCCCATTATCCAGCTGGACCAGGACAACTTTGTGAGACAAGTGAGGCGGGCAGGCTTTCAATGCTAGATGAACAGCTTGAAGCTCAAGGTAGCTGATGTGTAGGGGTTGATGCTTGGCATCCCAGAGACCCTCTACTGTGAGGTCTTGTAGGTGAGCACCCCATCTCATCTGTGATGCGTCTGTCATGAGAGTGATGTGAGGAACAGGATCCAGAAAAGGACATCCTTTCAACACGTTTTTAGTGTTCCAACATTGCAGAGAACAGACAGTGTGGTTGTCTATCAACACCAGACCTGTGACTGAGAACACTGACTAGCAAGACATTCCTGTAACTGATGCATTTGCAACCTTGCATGAAGAACTATGGCCATGCACGAAGCCATCATTCCTAGCAGACGCATATCTGTCCTCACAGTGAGCATCTGGTTTGTTTGAAACTGAGTCATTGTTGTTTAAAAGTTTTGAATTCTAGCAGGATTTGGTTAGGCTAATCCCAACTGTGTGTTTAGGATTGCTTCCAAATATGGCTGAACGTGTAAAGGTTGCAAGTTAGATTTGGGGACACTGATAGTAAACCCTATGCTGTGGTGAAGATCTATTGTCAT
Source organism: Pleurodeles waltl (assembly GCF_031143425.1). Lineage (NCBI taxonomy): Eukaryota > Metazoa > Chordata > Amphibia > Caudata > Salamandridae > Pleurodeles > Pleurodeles waltl. The sequence goes on along the minus strand of NC_090446.1, from coordinate 969,075,329 downwards.
CTGAGTGTGTTGATGAGGTGTGCTGTTTTTGATAAGCCAGTCATCTAGGTAAGGAATATGGGGACAATTTTGCCTACGCAGATGAGCTGCAACCACTGTTTTTGGTGAACAGTCCTGATGTGTGGTCACCCAGGAAGGAAGAACTTTGAACTCGTAATGCCTGGCCGGTATGAAAAATCTTTAAAACTTGTGAATAACTGGGTGTATTGGTATGTGGAAATAGGCATCCTTTAGGTCTAGTGCGGCCATAAAGTTATCCTGTTGAAGAAGTGGCATGGCATCCTGTAAGGTGACCATATAGCAGATTTCAGACAGGATGTATTTGTTTAGATGCCCGAGATCTGAGATTGGCCTTAAAGACCTGTCGTTTTGGGGGGTTAGGAAGTATAGGGTGTATACTCCTGAGCCCTAGGTTGAATGGGAACAAGTTCTATGGCCTTTTTGAGAAGAAGGCTTTAACTTCCTGCTTTAGTAGTGTTTGATGTTCCTGCATTAACCTGTGAGTCTATAGTGGAATGTTGGGGAGGGGGGTGGGTTGAATCATGAGCTCCAGACAATAGCCTTTACTTCTACCCTTGCTGTTATTGCCCCTGAATTAGCTATGGTAGTAGCCTTTAGTGTAGGAACTTTGGGCCAGATGTATCAAGCGAATGCAAAAATGCCTTTCAGTATTTATGAAAGGCATTTGCAATGCAAATTTAAGGAATCACTAAAATAGCGATTCCTTAAATTTGCTAGCCCGTTTACTGAATCGCAAATTGCGATTCTCTAAATAAGAAATCGCAAGTAAGGAATCCTTATTTGTGATTTCTAAACCACATGTATCAAGCAATTCCCTAATGCGAATTTGCCATTAAGGAATCGCAATTACCACCAAGTAAAACTTGGTGGTAACTAAGTACAAATTTTAAAAATGCACTAAAATGCATTTTTAAAATGGACATGTAACGCACACATGCGATTTCTAAACCGCATGTATCAAGCAATTCCTTAATGCGAATTTGCCATTAAGGAATCGCAATTACCACCAAGTAAATCTTGGTGGTAACCATGTGCAAATTTTAAAAATGCATTAAAATGCATTTTTAAAATTGACATGTAATGCACACATGCCCCTTTGGCATGTGTGTGCCTCACATGTCCAAAAAAACATTTTGGGGTGCAGCAGAGGGGGCATTAGGCCCCCAGCGCCCTGGGGTTTTGCATTTCCAAAATTGCTAATTCCAGTTAGGAATTTGCTATTTGGGAAATGCAAAAAAATCGCAAATATGGGCCTACAGGTCCATAGGTGCGAATGGGGGCTGTATCGATATTTGCGATTCGGTTATAGCATTTGCGATTTTTAAGAAATCGCTATTACCGAATCGCAAATATGATACATAGCATTTTGCGAATCAGAAATAGCTATTTCTTAAAATGTGCTATTACCAATTCGCAAAAGGCTTTTTTGATACATCTGGCCCTTGTGGCTGCTTTTGTTGTGAGGTGGATGCTTCTGTAGAGGTGGACTGGTAGGCCCCACTGTAGGTTGGGTGACAAATAGCCCCCCTGGGAGTAGTTGTCTGTAATGCTCCCACTGCTTTAGCAGTGTCAGTGTCCTTTTTGATCTTTTCTAAGATAGTGTCTACCTGCGGACCAAACAAATGCTCTTTGTCAAACACCATGCTAAGAACAGCCTGTTGGACCTTTACTTTAAAGCCAGAACACGTTAGCCAAGCGTGTAGCTTTAGGAGAATGCTTGCATTAATTCCCGGTACTGCTGCATCTAGGGCGCAATAAACAGAGGTGTTGATATTAGTTTGCCCCTTTGTTACAAATTGTTGATCCCTTTTTGTATACTCTTCTAGGAGGTACTGGAGTAGCAGCTCCATTTCGTCCCAGTGAGCCCTATCGTAGACTAGTAGATGGGAGGTAGCTATACACCAATGGTTGGCAGCCTAGGCTGCAACCCTTTTCCCCACAATGTCTATGTATTTGTTTTTTCTATGAGGGCGGTGTGTCTCCAGTCACCTGGGATTCAGCTCTCTTGCATTCAATAGTGGTAACTATGGAGTCCGGAGGTACTTGGCCCAGAATAAAAATAGGGTCAGATGGTGCTGGCTTCTATTTTATATCCACTCCTGGACAGATGACTCAGGCCCTAACAGGATCTTTAAGAATGTCTTCAGTATGTTGCATCATATCCTTTAGCATGAACAGATACTGCGTCTGTCCCTGTGTGTGGTAGCTAGAGAGTCAAACAGGAAGTCTTGTTCTAGTGGTTCCCTGTGTAGTTCTACACTGTGGAAAGCTGCCGCTCTCGCAATGACCTCTTGGTAAGAGGTTGTGTCCTCAGGCGATGAAGGGCGAGCTGGGTAAAGATTAGGTTCATTCCCTGTATTGGAATCTGTATCATACATGCCCCATGGGTTAGGCTCTCCTTGTGGCCCCACTAATCCACTAGCATCTGATTGTGGTGACTCCTGAGGTGATATCTCTAGTGGGTCTTGTGGGGGAGATAATGGCTGAGGAGAATGTCTAATGGGTCTTGTGGTGGAGATAATGGCTGAGAAGAATGAGGTTGTGATGGAGGTGGTGGTGAAGATGTTGGAGGGGGAGGTGTGGAAGGAAGCCAGTGATGGTGGCCTTGTCCATGGGTTTCTTCTTAGGGAGAAGGGGTAGATCCAGTGCCTCCTCAAAAGTCAATTTCCTCTTGAGTGATGGAAGAGAAGAGGGTGTAGCAAGTATATGGCCAGTCCCTAGTTGAATTTGGATTTTTTGCTGTTGAATGTCCAGCTTCTCCCAATTAGACTCAATAGGTGAAGTGGAACCGATGAAGACCATCACTTTCGGCTCCGAGGGTTTCAGCTTCGAACTGTGAGGCTTTGTCAGCGTCAAGGTGGAAGGAATTGACGGCCGGGCCGGCACCAAAGATCGAGTCGGAGACTAAGTGTGCTCTTTGTCTGAAAAGGTAGAAGGCTTGGACTTGGTATCCTTTCAGTTCAAGGCCTGAGGGCAGGGTGTCTAAAGCAGTTTTACGGATACAACCATGACTGGTAAGTAGTGGTGGACTGGTGACCTCTGATTGCGGGACTGCTGAAGCCAAAGATTTTTTGGGCGGCTTGGTTGGAACGGCGGGGCCAGGGGATGCATTACTCACTCATTGAGCAGATTGAAGTTTCTGCATCTCTAAGTCTACCTCTGTGTCAAAGCCGGAGCTGTCATCGAGAAAGAAGGCTTCTCTTCTTCGGCAGTTTGTTGCCCTTGGGTGTGTCCCTCGCCAGAAATGTCAGAAGTGTCGTCAGAAGTGTTGAAACATTTCGAAGCGACGAGCCCTGTGATCCCGGAGTGCCTTCTTTGACTGATACGATTGACATGCATCACAGTCAGCTTCTTTGTGGTCTGGGGAAGAGAAATTGCACACCAATTGTTGGTCCGTGGGCAAGTATTTCACATGGCAATGCGGGCAGAACCTAAAAGGCGTGCATTCCTTTATGATGAAACACATTTTCAGAGGGGCTGGTAAGAAGGTCAAAGGTATGCCCAGAAGGGCAGTGCCACGAAGTACATTTGGAGCTGTTAATTCTACATTTTCACTTGCTTATGTGCTCCTTAAGCAAGCGTGAAAGGTACTGCAAAACAACAACTACATTACACAATCAGTTACCTTGGCATCAGTGCTTTAGATTTAAAAAAAACAGTACAGGGTATGGCTATTCACCATTTCTGATGGAGAATTTGCGCTGCGCTGGGTGTGCTATACAAAATATGGAATAAATGGCACTCATTTTGTAGACAGAGTTGAAGATAAGGAGCATTGTATCATCAGCACAATCTGGCACTATTGTTGAAATACTGGAAGGATTAAACCCATTTTGAGATAGGATTTTGTGCAGCTTGGCAGTTCTATACAAAAATTTCACTTTAGTATTATTACCTTGCCCAGCATGACAGTATGCTCCTTCACAAGTTTGAGCAGCTCTGGTTCATGAGTTTCGACTCCCAGCAGCACATGTTCCACAAACAATGCCATGGAGAAAATACAATTCCAACCCATCCTAGGGACGCAAACAGAAGAGGTCAGTATTGGGAATAAGCAATGTGAACAGGTCTATAAATTAGAGAGGTGGAAAATAAAAATCTGCCCAAAGTAGGAAAAGAGTTGGATAATAGAGGCCTAAGGGTACAGGAGAAAGCAATAACACAATCAGCACTGAAAACCTGTGTATACAAGATTGAGTTAATGATGCTTACCTGACTTCCTGAAGCCATCTCATGGCTTGACCCTGCAAGTTGCTTCTGGTGTAGATCACTTCCAGGGGCATTTGAAGGTTTTTCACAAGCCGCAACCAATGCCGAGGGCTGGGTTGCAACACATGCACTTCCAGCATCTCAACACAGGCAACAGCAGCAAAGACATCAAGAACCTGGAGAAAGGCAAACACCACAAAGTAAATTACGATGTGATTTGTACACACCGACCATAAGCGCTCTTTAGATGATTGAGAATATCCCCTCCATCACTTTTAAACGATTACACTATATCAGTGGTTCTTAACCTGTGGTATGGGGATCCCTGGGGGTCCACAAAGCATTCTAAGGGGGGGGGGGGGGTCCATGACTGCTGAGAAAACTATATGATAATAACAGTTTATTAAAGTGTATATAAATAAAAAAGCAAAAAAGGTCAGAAATTTAAAACACTGTAAGTGTGAAGGACTTTGAAACTGGCAGTGCAAGTGTATCTAATAGGATATAGTACGAACAATAACTGGCCTACACTGAATTTAGAAAAGTTACAACCTTCCCACTAGAATGAAAATTCTGATTTTTTTTTATATTGGTTTGAGAATGAAATAACATATTTCACCATTTATGTAGTTGGTTGCTAAATGCTTGATTCTGTCATTTTTGTGTATTGTTTTGATGTTCAAATCAATGAAGATGCTTATGCAGAGGTTTCTAACTTCCATTATTGACCCAGTAGGGGGGCCTCTGATTCCACTAATGATCCAGTAGGGTTCCCCAGGCTCCAGTAACGATTAAGTGGGGGTCCACAGAAGTCAAAAAGTTAAGAACCACTGTACTATTTGATATGAAAAATGTATCTATTAAAAAGATATAAATATATTTAGAAAATCTGTAAAAGCCAAATAATGGGAATATGAATGCCAAAGTTTACAGTCTTATTACAGCCTTCCTTCGTGGCTTTTTATTTGGTACAGCCAACATACTCACTACACCATCTCATATGTTTAGTTATGAAGTGAAAGCCAGCAGTGTCAGATTTTAATCTGGTAACTTTAACAGAGGATTAGCTGTAAAGTAGCTAAACTCACCTCTGTTGCACACAGAAGGATTCATGCTGAAAATGTCTTACCATCTGATGACTTGCTCCTGCTTCCACTTCCCCAATTCTCATAGTCAGAGACTCAACAACACGAGGATTCACGGCAAGAATGCGGGAGAAGTTGTGCAGTCTGTGCATGAACTGGTGATAGGCTATGTTGACCCATGGAAGGCAATTCACTGCATTCTCCTTTACTGCACATGATGCTTTAATTTCATCAATGCAGGATAACAAGGCCATCTGCAGATACTGAAGTGTTCAGGGAATGTAAACAGAATGTGAGTTAGGACAGGGTAACTGATCTATGTAACTGTTAGCATAGAACACTTTAAGACATGCACCTAAGTGTATCAAATACTTAAACTCACTGAACACTTCCCACAAATGCTTTGTGTCCATGTTTCAAAAGATCGCCCTTCAGGAACGAACTCCCTACTATTAAATGATTGTTATAAGCTAAAAAATGTATATCATTTTGGAAACTCATCACATGGCCACTCAAACAAACAACCCCCACACAAACAGTAACACTTACGCTGCTAGGAATTACAGCAGCTTCAGTCCTCTCCTATACCTAACATGAATCTCAACCGCATTTACTTTGACGGGTGTAAACAGACAGTGTGGCTTGTCCTGGCTCACCTGCACACAGTATGATGCTGGAACTGCCTAAGCCCAGCTTTACTTCTTATACTTGGAAGAGGCGCTTCATGCTTGGATGAACATTTAAATACTTTTCCATAACTACCTGTAACTCGTCGAGAGAAGAAACACTCATGCTCAGCAGGAGAAAATCTCGAACGTAGCGCAGGAACAGCTCTTCACGGTCACTTTCATTCAGCTTCGAAATGAATTTTCCCAGTGGAGTTTGGATGAAGATATCCACAAACTTCTCTGTGCCTGCCAGAGGTGGAAGGATGGGTTCGGAATTATTAATTTTCATTTAAATCTGAAAGTCAAGCATGTGTTTTCGGCCTGAATATGGGCTACAATGCTGCCCCCAAACAAACGCACAGCAATGGAATATTTGTGAACAGAGTAGGCTTTAAGAGGGTCTTCTGCTCCCACTCACCTCCTTCCAGAACTCGCTGGGTAGAAAAACTTCAAAATCATACAGACATTACTTTCAATGAACGCTGAAAAATATGCAAGCACTAATGCACAAAATGGGGAGTACTACAGGATTCATCTACTGCGTGAATTATAATGGATTAAGAACACAGAAATCATGCTGAAATAATTTAATGCCCACTGTAAGAAGAACTTTTTCATCTCAATTAGCACATTTGATTGCACAGTTTGCTCACTTCTTGTCTTGTATGTATTTTGTGAGTCTGTTGGATGTTTGCATTGCTGCTGCACTTACTGCACTTGGTTCTGGTCTATCACTGAAGCTTAGACTGCTGCTGGTTATTTCATGCTTGTTCTGTGTTAAGGCGACTTAGCCTGCTGCTGACCATGCAATACCATGTTCCGTGATGGAAGGTTGCATACCAACAGGTTATATCTGGGGGATGCAGTGCTGCTGCCTGTATTTTTAGTTTCCAATGCCGATATTTGTACTTTTTGGTTGAGAGAAGCTTAGCCTGATAATGGAAGTACGGAAACCTTTCTGAGTGAGGGAAGCTTGCTCTACTGCTGAAACCAAATCTTATTTGGAATTGGAGTAGGGCGTGGGGGTACGTAGCCGTGTACGTCTGGTGCCTTTTAAATACCATTTGTTTGGCTAAAGGATGCTCTTACTCTTCATTACAATACTATACATGCTATGTGTCATGAGGTTTGCAGAGCTGAATCATCTGCTTTAGCTGTTCCTTTGGTGAAGCAGATTTAAGTTTTCAGGAGCAAATTCATCTTAATAATTAAAACAGAACATGCTGGAAATCGTCTTCACATACCTTCTCCATCTCTTATGAACTGAGCTTGGGAATAGATCTCCTCCAAGTAGTCTTTGATCCTCCAGCTGAAAGGCAGAGAATTGCTCACTCTTTCTGGAATCTTCATATAATTCTGCACCAGGATTGTATCTGCCTGAGAGCTGCAAAACATGGGAAGAAAATCATCTCACTGATATAATATACATATATATACACATACACACACACACACTTATTTATTGTTATCTCAAGTAACTATTACTTGTGAGCTAAGGAAACTATAACTTGTACCCCCACCATGCAGTTTTCTCATCAATAATTTTATTTTAAATGTTGCTGTGATATTATCAATGATGTCATAGAATATGTCATGAGTGATGCAATATGTGAGATAATAAGCCATGCATGGCGAGGGCACGAGTAATAGATACCTTAGAGCACGATCCTAACTATAACTACATAGTTGATATATATGTGGGATAAAATCCAGCTACACTAGTGCTTTTCATAATGCCAGCATGCCACTCTGAGAACTATGTAGTTTCAAACCACAAACACTAAGCACATACTACATATTCAATAACCAGTTGCAGAATGACTGGTCAAGTGTAATATCAGTTTGGTGACATTTCAATGAATCACTACTGAATTAGAAGATGAAACACTGTCAGTGAAGGTGAGATCTTTCTTGAACAGTTTAGATTTTGGTTGGTTCTGAATGAAAGTGACACTACAAGTAAATCATTATTTAAAGGATAAAGTGACCCGCTGCACGATGTACGAATATTGAAAATCACAGGGGAGTTCCATAACCATACAGAGGAACGAGGCAGTAGGCCAAGTTCCTTCATAAGGTTATGGAACTTCAAGGTGGCTTGCAATATTCCTGTGTGCAGCAGGGGGTGCTTTATCCCATATAATAGATGGTCACAGCATAACCATTTCCACAAACCACTTAAAACAATGGTGTGTAGCTCTTTCATAAGAGTGAGCATGTTTGCATACATGAAGATTAAAAATAGAACCCTTACTGCAAAATTAAACACATGAAAAACCTGTTAGATATTTGTTGTAAAAAGGTGTTAGAAACAGTTCAATAGACGTCAATTAAAAAAAAAGGCTGCAGTAGCTCGGAATGTGTGGAAACATGATTAAAGATTCTAACTTTTCTATAATACTCTAAGGAGTGCAAAAAAGAAACATGTTCTTTCTGCTTTTCACTACAAGCAAAGAAAAGTAATGTTTCAATTGTGTTGCTTAAAACGGCTTCTCCGTCTCCTTCCTGACCTGCTTTTCATCTCAGCTGCTGGCAGCAAGCATTGTGACTTCACACCTCGACTGCAGTAACTTATTACAGTTGACTTCTGATGTCTTTTTTTTTTTTTAAATATAATTGACGACTGGATGCGTCGCGTCACTAATTATAAAGAAATTAGAGTTCAGGTTTATACAGGGAATGTCTAATCCCATATATTATATATAAATAATTGTTGGTAAAAATAAAGAGAACAATATATGTGGCCAAATGACACATTTTATTTGGAACTGCATAATTAAACACACTTTCACTCATGTATTGCTACAGTATAAAGATCTATTACCACAGTATAACATAAATGGAACTGCCCTGAAGAACCAGTTACTTACCGGTGTTAACAATCTTTTGACTAAAGACTCTATTTAGCCACAGATTCCTCACTATTTGAATATTACCCCAAGCCTGGTTCCTTAATCTTTTCAGCAGCACCTCTGTGTGCAGGTAGGCTGAGTCCTGCAGCTCCACACCGATGCCGTTCTGCTCCAGAAATCATGTTCAGAGCCTATATACAAGCCACTCCCACATGTGGACATCAGTTGCTTTCAGGAGTGCTCGCGCACCAAGATGCAGAGCCCCAAAAGAAAATTAGTGTGACCAGTATGCAGATTCCTTGACTTGGGATCTTATTAATGGATAGATACCAATAACAGAACCCGGATAATGAAAGAGTCTGTGAGGAATCTGCAGCTGGAAAGAGTCTCTACTAGAAAGAGTGTTACTAAAGGTAAGACACTTTTTAATTCTAACAGAGACTTCTAGCCACAGACTCCTCACCTTTTAAATAGATATCAAAACAATACCTATTTGGAGGTGGGTCTCTGAATTAACTCAAACCAGAAAGTCCTGCAGGACTGAGCGGCCAAAATGCCCCTCTCAGTGAGGCTGACTATCCAGACAACAGTGCTTCATCAATATATGGAGGGATGCCTATTTAGCTGCCTGGGAATTGTCCAAGGCAGTGACTTCTTGTGCAATGCAGTAGTAGCAGCTTTCGCTCTGGTAGAACGAGCATGAAGTCCTTCCAGATGGTTGCACTGTGTACCAGATCTTAATGCGGAGCATGATCAAACTGACAATGGTTGTCTTCTACACAGCATTGCCCTTTTTCACTACAGAGAACCCTACCATGAGCGGATTGTTCATCCGATATTCTTTTGTGCAATCTATGTAAAAGGTTAGCGCTCTCGTGGGGTCCAAGTGAAGGAGTCTCTCCTCCTTTCCAGTGAGGTAGAGCATAGAATGCTGGCAAGGTAATGCACTGATCGACATGGAATGGAATCTAAATTTTTGTCAGGAAAGATGCCTGTGTCTGCAGTACCAACTTGTCTGAGAAGAAGGTGGTGAATGTCAGGTTGACACAGAAAAGTTGAAGCTTGCTCACATGCTGCATCGATATAATGGTGGTGAGGAAGACTGACGGTGAGAAGTCGAAAGGGGCATCTATGTAGCGGTTTGAAGGAAGTGCACATCAGGAATTTAAGGGATTGAAGGACCTTAAGGTTCCAGTGTGGATTGAAAAAGAGAAAGGGAGGTCACTAATGTTATAATCCTTTTAAAAAATGCATTACTGGAGACATGATCAATGAAGGCTCATTGTGCAACCGCAAAACAGCAGAAAGAGTTGAAATGTACCTTTCAACAGTGCCCAGACCAAAGGCAAGGCCAAAACAAATAGCAAAACATCAGATCGCTTCACATGGAGGGGTCTATCTGCCTAGTGCCGCACCAAGCCATAGGTTTGTCCCAACAACTGGTGTATGCAGTTTTCGTCGTAGGACACCTGGCTGCTACGATGACATCAACCACCTACTGAGGAAAGTTGAATGTGGTCAGCTGCTGCCCCTCAATTTCCAAGCATGAAAGTGGAGATTGAAGAGGTGCAGACTCCTGCGCCCTCCTGCAACAGCTCAATCCTCCTGGAGGGGCAGCCTGACTGGAGATCAGATGTTCATGTCCAGGAGTTCTGGATACCATACGCTCCATGCCCAATCCGGAGCATGTAGGATGACTTTGGCCCTATAGGTCCTTATCTTCCTGAAACATCAGGGCAGGAGGGTATCTGCAGAAAGGCATACAGGAGCCCCAAGTTCTACTAGAGGCGGAACGGATTTCCAAGCATAAAACTTCAATGCCTGTAAGTGCTGACACTGTACATTCTCTGCAGTGGCGAAGAGATCAAGCCAAGGTTCTCCCCATTCACAGAAGAGACCTTGCCCCACCTCCCGTCGTAACAGCCACTTGTGATCTGCAAGTTCCTCTACCCAGGCATTCAAAGAGCCTGCTAGGTGGTTCCCCACAGGGTGTTGCTGTTGTCATGAGTACCTGAACCAACCTCCCCTTGATGGATGGAAGAAAGGCTTTCAATGCCAAGAGGAAGGCACTCAGCTCTGGAAGGTTGATTATGGAGCCAGGACTCCACCGGTGACTAGAGACCTCTGATCTTCACCTCTCCCAGATGGTCACCCAACCCAGAAGTGATGTATCACTCACTATTGCCGGCCACAGGTGGGTGGGTGTCTGTTGCAGACCCAATCTTGGTCCAGTAACCAATGCTGCAGATCTGTTTCAGTCTCCTTTGAAATCTGAACATGGTCAGACAAGTCCCCCTTTTGTTGGGCCCACTAAGATATTTGTTTCCGCTGCAGAGTCCAGATATTATAGTCTGAATGTTCTGGACTCTCTTTGCCAGGGGATCCTCTGAGAAGGAGGCAGGTGTGACTTGGTACGTTGATAGTGAACTTCAAAGATGATAGGAAGTTTGCCCTAGTCTAGCGGTGATTGGCAGTTGCTGAGGTAGGGGAAGTCTAGCACCCCTGACCTCCGAAGGTGTGCTGTCACCACCGCCATCACTTTTGTAAACACCTGAAGGACACTGATTAGAAAAAGGAGAGCACAATGAACTGAAAATAATGCTGCGCCACAATGAGCCGCAGTGGTGCCAAAAGGCTTCCAGGATGCATCAGGCAGGTCTAACGCCAACAAGACTTGAACAAGAGTGAGAATTTTAAATTTCTCTACCCGGAGTAAGTCCATGAAAGGGAGCAGGTCTAAAGTAGAACTAAGGTCTCTTTCCTTTTTGAGCACCAGGAAGTAGCAGGAATAACAGCCACATCACCCTCCCAACATCCTTTTTGGCCAAAAGGGCTTGCACTTCCTGCCGCAAAATGGAGAGATGGTCCTCCGTCAGTCACTTAGTGTGGCGGGGGATGTAAGGCAGTTATAGGAAAAATAAGTAGTGTACATCCTCACTGAACAATAACAGGACCTGCAGAATCCACCTGTCTGATGTTAGGGCCTGCCAATCAGGCAAGAATCGTCAAATCCTGCTTCCCACTGGGGGCTGTGCTCCACTAAGAGCACAAAAAGGGGTTTAGTTTGTTTGACTCCTGCAAGGGTGGTAGTGAACTGGGTGGTTGAGTGACCTTGACCACTCAGGTAGTGAACATCATGGCCTCAAAAGCAAAACTGATGAGCACCATGTGTAGGTTGGATTAGCTGGTGGCATGACATACCTCTGCCAAAGCTGCGAAAGGAGCAGTAGGGCTGATGCGAATGGCGAGGTTGGGCAGATAAGCTCAGAGAGCATGGCATGGCCCAGCTCCCCTTGAACTGCTCAACAGTTTAATCTATTTTATCCATGCTACTGATACCTTTCATGAGGTGGTAATACACAATTTGAAAAAAGTGATTAAGGAAAAGTAAATAATCTGGGGCAATCTTACTTGGAGTCAATTGAGTGTTATGAAATCTCTAAAAAAAGACAATAATATAATCATCTGGCTGTTCAACAAAGGGGACAATATAGTGATTTTATGTAAGGAAATGCTCTTGGCAGAGGGTCATTCACAAATGAGCAATACCTGCTGCTATATTGAAATTGAAAGAGAGGAATTTTCTAAAACTGCTAGGAATTATCTGGAGTTTATTGATTGGAAAAATCGCTGGTTGATTTGAGATGGAGCGATACTTGTATATTAAATATGCTATTCCTACTCATTTTAAACCTCCTGCCCAAGATTCATATGAATGGCTTCAATCCCCTGGGATGCCCCATTGTGACTTCATAGGACAGCTTGTTAGGAAAAAAAACATCTAGATACACTGATTTCTTCCTAAGCCCTTTTGTTGCTGCACTCCCCTCATAGATCAATGTTAGCCAGAACTTTCCATGGCACATTGAGGGAAGAACATTTTTTTAGTAACGACTCTGTATGTTGCTCCTTATACCAGTAATAACCATGGCCAGGTGATTAGGTTTGTACGAAGTTGGATCTGTATATACTATTTCAAAGTAAGAAAAGGGGGGAAAGAGTCCAAGGGTTCCCCTTAGAGGTAAGATAGTGGCAAAAAGAGATCATTCTAATGCTCTATTTTGTAGTAGTGTGGTCGAGCAGTAGGCTTATCAGAGGGTAGTGTTAAGCATTTGTTGTACACACACACAGGCAATAAATGAGGAACACACACTCAAAGACAAATTCCAGGCCAATAGGTTTTTATATAGAACAATATCTTTTCTTAGTTTATTTTAAGAACCACAGGTTCAAGATTTACAAGTAATACTTCAAATGAAAGGTATTCTAGGAACTTTGAATAATCACAATAGCATGTACAGTTTTGACAAAAATGGCAATAAGCTATTTTAAAAGTGGACACAGTGCAAAAATCAACAGTTCCTGGGGGAGGTAAGTAATTGTTAAGTTCACAGGTAAGTAAACCCACTACAGGGTTCAAAGTTGGGTATAAGGTAGCCCACCGTTGGGAGTTCAAAGCAACCCCAAAGTTACCACACCAGCAGCTCAGGGCCAGTCAGGTGCAGAGGTCAAAGTGGTGCCCAAAACACATAGGCTTCAATGGAAATAGGGGTGCCCTGGTTCCAGGCTGCCAGCAGGTAAGTACCCACGTCCTCGGAGGGCAGACCGGGGGGGGGGGGGGTTGTAGGGCACTGGGGGACACACAAGTAGGCACAGAAAGTACACCCTCTGCGGCACAGGGGCGGCCGGGTGCAGAGTGCAAACAGGCGTCAGGTTTCTGATAGGAATCAATGGGGAGATCCGGTGGTCTCTTTAACGATGCAGGCAGGCACGGGGGGTACTCGGGGTAGCCACTACCTGGGCTAGGCAGAGGGTCCAGGCGTCGAGTTCCTTGTTACAGGCAGTCACGGTCAGGGGGAGCCTCTGGATCTCCTCTGCAGGCGTCGATGTGGGGGCTCAGGGGGGTCAACTCTGGCTACTCACAGGCTCGCAGTCGCCGGGGAGTCCTCCCTGTAGTGTTAGTTTTTCGCAGGTTGAGCCGGGGGCGTCAAGTTCAGAGTGGAAATTCTCATGCTTCTGGTGGGGAAACGTGTGGTCTTTACCACCTGGACCAAGCACTGCACCCGCAGTCCTCAGGATCAGAAGGAACTGAACTCCAGAGCAGGAGTGATCCTCAGGCGACCCTCTGCCTATCCCAGTCAGTGGCTGGCCCGAGAAGCCCCCCTATGCCCTGCCTGCACCGCTAGAGTGACCCCTGGGTCCCTCCATTGATTCCCATTCAAAACCCGACGCCTGCTTTGCACACTGCACCCAGTCGCCGCTGTGGGTGTGTTTTGTGTGCCTACTTGGGTCCCCCCCAGTGCTCTACAAAACCCCCCTGGTCTGCCCTTCGAAGACACAGGTACTAACCTGTTGGCAGGCTGGAACTGGAGCACTCCTGTTCTCCATAGGTGCCTATGTGTTTTGGGCCCTCCTTTGACCTCTGCACCTGACCGGCCCTGTGTTGCTGGTGTAGTAACTTTGGGGTTGCCTTGAACCCCCAATGGTGGGCTGCCTATGCCCAGGAACTTGAACTTGTAAGTGCCTTACTTACCTGACAAACTAACCCTTACTTACCTACCCCAGGAACTGTTGACTTTTGCACTGTGTCCACTTTTAAAATAGCTTATCGACATTTTAACTAAAACTGTGTATGTTACTGCTCTAATTCAAAGTTCCTAACTTACCTGTGTGGAGTTCCTTGCATTTTATATATTCACTTAAAATCTTGAAACCTGTGGTTTTATAATAAATTAAGAAAATATATTTTTCTATATAAAAACTATTGGCCTGGAGTTAAGTCTTTGAGTGTGTGTTCCTCATTTATTGCCTGTGCGTGTGTACAACAAATGCTTAACCCTCAGATAAGCCTACTTCTCGACCACACTACCACAAAATAGAGCAATAGAATTATCTCTTTTTGCCACTATCTTACCTCTAAGGGGAACCCTTGGACTCTGTGCACACTATCTCTTACTTTGAAATAGTAAATACAGAGCCAACTTCCTACAGTGATGGAGGAACCCCAGGTGGAATGACTCTTTTGAGGCCTATCATGATGGTTTCTGATAACTGGAATTCAGAATAAAGAGATATGTTATCTGTTTTGGAGGCAACCAGCAAAAGCTGTCAAATGAAGACAAATAGATGAGTATGCTAAATTTGCTTTTTTGGAAATGCAGTAAATAACAAACAATGTCTTAGACTGAGGCTTTCAGTGGGTCAATGTATTTTGGTGTATAGTAGAATATAAAACGTTTCCGTTTCGCAGCATAACACTGTCGGGTTATAGGTCTACGTGCCTTTTTAGGAATGTTCATGCATTCTGGCCGTAAATTTAAATAACTGAACTCTGTGACTATGCTTGATCTGACCTTCATTTTGAGTGAGAAGGTCCGGCCTGTTGGGGAGTTTTGAGTTGGGAACTATGGACAGTTCCAGAAGTGTTGTGAACCAACGTTAACATGCCCATTTGGGAGCTGCAAGGCTCATGGTGAGTGAAGTTTGTCTCAGTTTGTGCACTAGAGACGAAATGAGTCAAAGAGGTAGAAAAGAGTGGGCAAATATCCCTGACCAATTCATCCATAGAGCATGGCCCTTGGCTGAAGGTGAGGATATCTGGAGGTGATGTTTTGGCATTTTGTATCTTCTGTGGTGCTGAACAGATCTTTTTGAGGTGTTCCCCACTTTTGAAAGTACTGGTGAAGGACTTGTGGGTGGAATTTTCATTCATGGACTTATTGCTGCATCCTGATGAGGCGGTCTGCAAACCGGTTATCCATGCATGGGAGATAATCTGGCACTAAACAAAAGCATTTGTGAATTACCCACTTCCATATTGTTTGAGCAAGATGGGACAATTGTGTAGAGCATTCCCCCGCCCGTTTCTGCAGATAATACATGGCTGTCGTGTTGTCTGTGTGGACTAAAACCACTTTGTGGGAGAGTTGTGGCAGAAAGGCTTCGACTGCTAGAAACACTGCCTACAACTCCAAGTAATTGATGTGGGAGGCTTGTTGAATGGGATCCCATATTCCTTGTTTAGTGAGGTTGTTGTGGTGAGCTCCCCAACCTGTCTGTGATGCATCTATAGTCAGAGGAATTTGAGGCACAGGGTCCTGAAAGGGATGCCCCTTGAAAAGATTAGTGGGATTCCACCATTAGAAAGAGCGCTGAGTCTGGCAGTCCAACAACACTAGATCTTGGAGAGAACCCTGTGACTGAGACCACTGACGAGACATACATTGCTGTAAGGTATGCTTGTGTAGTCTGGCATGGGGAACAATGCCGATACAAGATGTCATCATCCCTAGTAGTTGCTGTAGTTCCTGACTGTGTACGTTTGATTTTCCTGTAGCTGAGAAATTAAAGTGTGAACAGTTTGGATTTGAGTTGGGCTTGGATATACCAATTCCCATGCATTGAAGTAAATAAGCAGTGGTAGAGCTGATTCAGTTTCTCCGCCTCAACTACGGAAGTGTGAGTCAAAAGCAAGCTGAGGAGCGAGTTGAGGTGTGTGAGGAGTGCGAGGAAGCCCATCTGTCATCCGCCGGTCCGGAACTCGTTGCCAGGGGGCCGCGGACGGGACGTGACAGGGAGAGGAGAGGAAGGTAAGGCAAGGGGCTCAGGGGGGTGAGTGGCAGCACAAGGCATTGAGAGGCACTTAGAGGAGGTGGTCGCGGTGGCTTGTGGTGCGGGGGCAGGTGGTAGAGGGTAGGAGAGGAGTCAGAGGCTGTGCTGTGGGGACATGGGGGTATCGGAGGCCTGCGGCCCAGGGCGGGCTGGATTGGTGAGGGGGAGGCATATGTTTGTCTGTTGGCTTCACCCACTAGACTTAACTGCCTGGCTTGCCGTCCTGCTGCCCTTTCGGCATCTGCACCCTGCCTCCCTCCCTGTGCCCCCAGCTCCTCCAACTCGGTTCTCTGTCCCCCTCTACCCTCCCCTGTCTTCACTCTCCTCCCTACTTCTGTCCCCGTCTTGCAGCAGGGGGCCCCCCTAACCCCTGCCTTGCATCCTTCCCCTTGTCCCCTGTTCCCCTCGGCCCGAGCTCCTGGACTCCTGATCCTCCTGATCCCCTAACCCTTGCCATCGAGCAGGTAGGGCAGGCGGAGAGGGTAGCAAGTGGGGCCGGAGCTGGTCGGACTGCACGGTCCTGCCCTACCCTTGACCCCCCCTCATCCGCTCATCAGGCTCAACAGGCCCCCCGATCACCTGCATTTGCCTCTCTGACCCCAGGCTAGACGCTGCAATCCTAAAGTTAATCCAACCCAACACGTCCTCAGCTTAGAGGGACAACCCCTGCATCATCCAGACCTACTCCTCAGTTTGCAGGTGACAGGCGAGTGCGGTGTCTGTAATCATTCACCACAAAGGGTGTGCCCAGGCATCCGCAGAAGCGGCCCTCATAGGGTGGGCGTGGCTTGCGGACGGCTGCTGAGCCACACTTGCCAACAGCTGACCGTCAACTCTACTACGCCACCACTTCTACTACCACTACCACTACCACCACCACTATCACTTCATCAGCAGAAACTCACGAGTACTGCAGGAGGCAAAATAGGGAAGGAAGAGAAGGAAGGGGACCACATGACCATGCGGTCAGATAAAACTAAAAAGCCCCCCCTAACAGAACTGCAATGGGAAAAAGGAAGAGGAGACCTCAAGCTCCGGATAGCCAGCATGTGGAACAGAATAGCCCACCCCTCACTGTGATTGAGTCACAGCCAGACCAGAATGGAGAAGGGGAGCTACCCATCTCCAGACCTCACACTGGCCACAGTCTGGAACTTAAAAACAGCCTGGAACAATCTAAAAAGTGCTGCATCACTAACTGCCAACTGGAAATTTACACCAAGTTCTCCTTTCTAAAAAACGGCGCTCCTGTCCTCCTCTCTAATAGCATTGACACCCAGGGGTTACAGCCACCATTAATCCTGTCAATCCTTACAAACACAGCAGAAAGCTCTCCATCAGAAATGACTCTGCTACAACAGGGGCTTCATCAAGCCTAAGCCCTGCTCAGCTTCTCGCAACCAGCACAACCTTGACGACCCTGGGGCAACCTGCAAAAGTCTTCAGGGCAGAGGTACATGAAGAGCCCAGGCGGACTCCAGAGAATTCATGGTGGGCTTCCCCCCAACAGAACGCGACCCACCAAATCCATCTAGCGCTCCATGGACTTAAAGAGCACAGCCTAACCCTATCATTAAGTAGGGACAGCTGCCCACAGACGCCCTGGCCATTCCCTTGATGGCTCCAGATGCTGCTTGCCAGGGAACTACAACAAACGAAGGATCTCAGAACCCCTCATCTCTTCCTGTAAATACAAAAACAGAGGGCCTCAGCACAGGGGCGGACAAAGAAACCTTATCCTACTTAAACACACAAGACATGCTTGTTGCATACTCCCCCTCTGCTACACAATTCACTCTAGAACCCAGCCAGCAGATTCCAGATGGCGAAGCAAGGACCAACGTGACCATTCCACCTTTCAGTCAACCATCTCCAAATGACGGCACAAGGATCAGATCAAGCACAGACACAAGCGCTGCACCAACAACTGGTCAGGACCCTGATACAAACCATCACAATTCACATATGGATGGTGCCTGGGCCTCCCTGCTTAACACCATGCAGCTTCTAGTTGAAGCACTCCACTATCAATCGGACAAAATGGACGTCCAGTTAACTCTGCTTAACACCTTGGCAGTATTCGTAGCAGGCATTGATGAGAAACTAGGCAACCTCAAATCCCTCTTCATGCACTTGCAGGAAAATCCCACAAGCACTTCCACGTGCTGCTCATGCGGGCCAATAATAGACAAACTATCCACATTAACTTTGATGCTCTCTAATCTCTGTGCATCTCTAAAAACAATCATCTTCCACACTTGCACCCCCCACCTGACCTTTCAACACATGCCCTGTTAAAAACTCACTTGGATCCACCCAAGACTACAACCAACAGCCTGGGAACAAAAAGCGATGACAGGACAAATGATCCCATCCAGGAGACTCATGCAATAGCAACCCCTTGCAATTTGACTCCAACAGCTACCGCACCCGAACCATTAACGGTTAAACTCTCAACTGGCAGTCCTGTGGATGGCAACCCCATGGTGAAACCCAATATCAAGTAGAGACGCATTCAGTGGAGGAAAGGCCGCAAGAAGGGAATTGCAGGGTATGGAGTGAACCTGGCAGCTGCCCTCAAATTAACAATACCCGCTATCTAGGCCTCCAATGAAGCTATGTCTCCCGGGTCACCTGCTCCAGCATCAATCTGAGGACCCACCCTCAAATCTGGCCACCAAGCAGAAGACCACAGCTGGCCCGCAGAAGGGCTGGCAATGCCAGGGAATTCCAATCCCAGCTGCCCCAGCATATCCCTGTGGCTATATCCCCCAGAAGTTACAGTCAACTTACACAAGCAACTTCCCCCACTCCCACCCCGGCCCAGCGAATGGCCCCTCCTCCACAGGACCCGGGAGCAATCATTTTAACTTCCAGCCCCACACATCATGCACAAGTGGGGAACTCACCAATCAACAGGTCAAACAACTGCTGGAATCTGGGAGGAGGTCCCCCCCCCCCCCCAGGGAACACTCTGCAACCACTGCTAAAACTTAAAACTCGACCGGATCCCTTAACCACCAACTCACTAATTTTTCATCCTCAGTATACATCTAGGGGAGCTGGTGATTTCTTGAACAGGGGGAATACTCTTCGCCTACTTTCACATATTCCCTCTACAAGCGGCCTGAACACAACTGATCTCCTAGCAGTAGAACTTCTCCACCCAACTAACGCTACTGCCCCTGAATCCACAAAGACCACATGGAAGACAAGACTAATCGCCCAAACAATCTTAGGAGAAAGCACAACCTTCGAACACTGGGGTTTTAGTATTACCATGCACTGTGAGGTTGGCTACCCAACACCCTTACTAAAACTGGGTCCTGCCCCTGAATCAGACCCCTTGTGCAGGGAAACCCGCTCCATACTTAGGAGCGCCCGAGTTTGCTCTCCTATTTCATTACGTTCCTCGTCTACTGCTAGGGGTGATTCTCGGCCCCAAAAATTCTTCACTTCAGCTAATTTCTCTTTAAACAACAATGACCTAAGATGGGTTTCAAAAACAATCAACAACTGCAACAGGCAAGGGTGACAAACCTCAGACAAAAAGCGGACCCCACATTGTCAAAGGAGACCCTACACCTGTGTTCTTAGAATGTAAACGGCCTCCTTTCTAAATCTTTGGACCCTGACTTCAACCATTACATCAGCACTTTTGACATTATTATAATGCAGGAAACTTGGCTGGATGAACCCTTCCACTTGCAGGGCTACATGTGTTTTATCACCCCAGCAACCAGGAAGGTGAAGTATGGTCATCCACAAGGTGGCCTGGCCACTTACGTCTCTTTAGCACTATCGGTCAGAGACAGTCTCTTTAGCACTATCGGTCAGAGACACCCCTTTGCACTCCACCTGCTCCTCTATCAATATTGTGACAAGTGCCGCCACGAGTGCCCCCACAGCAGAGATAGTTTTTGTAAACACCTATCTACACCGGAAACTTAAACTTAGTGATGTTAACAACATAGTGGCTCTACACGAGAACTATATAAGTAGCGGCAGCATAGCTGACACAGCCAACATCATTGTTTCCGGCGATTTCAACTTACATCTGCTAGGATCCTCAACAGATGAAACTTCCATTGCCCTCTCCAGCGCTTGGGACCTTCCTACATAGGGGGCAAACAAACACGGCCATTCCACAAAGACCAGCAGGACTTTCCTGAATGGCTTACAAATGTTAAAGCTAAGATCCCAGAACAGCAGATTTACTGAGGACTTGCCTCCAGCAGCTTCATACTTTTCTACCACAGCCTCCACAATTGACTACACGTTTGTCACCCTTCCACTATTCAAACAAATAGCCTCCTACTGTCTAGACAACAGGAGTGAGAGCGACCCCTGCCCACAGGAACTATCCATCACCCTGGGGATAACCAAAATGGATAAAACGAATATTGCACAAATTACCACTTTCACCACAAACTGCAAACGGGTCAAATGTGGGCAATCAAACATAGATCTTGTCACCGAAACAGCAATGTATCTCGCACTTGAATTAGAAACAAACACCGACAGTGAAGTGCAGAAATGGAAACAACTCACAACCAGGCTTAGTGGAATTTTTGCAGAGCCAATCACTAACAGGCGACTGCCACCTCCTTCAGCCCTAACTCACTTGGCACAAGCCCACAGGACAGCACTACGAGATGTAAAGAGAAAAATGAACTCCTGCATAAGGCTGATCCGTAGAAGTCAGGGCAATCCAGACCTTCTGACAATCGTAAGGCACCACAAACAGTCATTGAACAAGCTAAAATGGGCAATCAATAGCAGCCACAGTGAAGACGTGGACTAGGCTACACTCGGACGCAAGGAGCAACAACAGGGCACGCTTCTGTCGTACAATATGCAACCTTACACTCCCATACCATGGTGACATTACATCACATTGCTGGAAGCTGTCTGGGCCCAATATCTTGGAGTCCATTTCAACGGCCTGACACCACTTAGCATGGCCTCACAATGTACGACTTCTCCAGGAAATCTTCTCCCACACAAGCCCTCTTTAAAGACCACATTCATACTACTCACTGACTCGGTTACTATAAAAAATCCGATAGCCAAGAGCAGGAGAGAGGGCACCCCGGGCCTGAATGGACTTCCGCATGCAGTCTTCAAGCACAACAGACCCTTCTAGGAAGAGAGTTTCGAACCGCTCTACCTGGAAATAGGACTAACAGGTACGATTCCACAGTCCTGGAAGGGGTCCATAATCTCCCCCATCTTTAAAACTGGGGACAGGTCGCTACCCTAATAGTTATTGTCTGCTCGCCTTAATCGACAATCACGCAAAGTATTTTGCAGGCCTGTTATTGGATCACCTGCTTGCATGGTCCACTAAAAAAGGAATAATCCCCACGATCCAAACAGGATTTTCCAAACATACTGGCACCATCTTGAACATCATGGCCATTGCCCTCTTAACCGACAAAGGTAAAACACTGAAACGTCAGCTCCATCTATGCTTTGTTGACTCCAAGGCCGTATTTGACCACGTGGACAGGAATCTGCTGTGGAAAAAGCTTGAAACCTGGGGGCTTCCACATCCACTCTTATTAATAACCCTTCATTCGGACACATGGATCCAGATAAAATTGGGTACAGGCACTCATCTTTCAAGGCGGATCCCTACTACTAAAGGTTTAAAACAGGGTTGTTTTGGCCCCCACACTGTTCAATCTATATTTAGCAGACTTAGTGGTCTCACTCACCCTCATAAACTTGCACCTCCCAAAAATTGGGGACCTGGAACTACCTTGCCTCATGTACACAGACGACCTCGTACTGATCAGCCATACGGAAATAGGCCTTCAGAGCTACACATGCCATCGAACATATATATATGTATGGAAAATATCACTTACCCAGTGTACATCTGTTCGTGGCATGTTCCGCTGCAGATTCACATGCTGTGCATTATCCTGCCATCTAGTGTTGGGCTCAGAGTGTTACAAGTTATTTTTCTTTGAAGAAGTGTTTTCGAGTCACAGGATCGAGTGACTCCTCCTCTTTGGTTCCATTGTGCATGGGCATCGACTCCACTGTTAGACTGTTTTCCCCCAGAGGGTAAAGGAAGGAGTGATAGAGTATAGGTACAAAGTAAGAGATGTCCATGCCAATGTAAATGTATACACATATGTACAAATGTTTGTAACTTCAACAACTATAGGCTTATGGGGAGGAGGGAGGGTGCATGTGAATCTGCAGCGGAACATGCCACGAACAGATGTACACTGCGTAAGTTACATTTTCTGTTCGATGGCATGTGTAGCTGCAGATACACATGCTGTGCATAGACTACAAAGCAATTTGCCCTCCCATAAATGAGCAGTGGTTAGCCTGTAGGAGTTGAAGTTGTTTGAAATAATGTTCTTAATACAGCTTGGCCTACTGCGGCTTGTTGTTGTGATAACACGTCTACACAGTAGTGTTTCGTGAATGTATGTGGTGTTGACCAAGTGGCAGCTTTACATATCTCAGCTAATGGTATATTCCCTAAAAAAGCCATTGTAGCACCTTTTTTCCTTGTAGAGTGTGCTTTAGGAGTAACTAAAAGCTGTCTTTTTTCTTTAATATAGCATGTTTGGATGCATCTTACAATCCATCTTGCTAAACCTTGCTTTGATATGGGATTGCCTGTATGAGGTCTTTGGAAAGCTACAAATAGTTGTTTAGTCTTTCTAAACGGTTTAGTTGCATCTATATAGTACATTAAAGCTCTTTTGATTAATGTATGTAGAGCTCTTTCTGCCACAGAATCTGGCTGTGGGAAGAAGACTGGCAGATCCACTGTTTGATTTATATGAAATGGTGATACAACCTTTGGGAGAAATTTTGGGTTTGTTCTTAGTACAACTTTATGCTTGTGTACTTGGAGTAAAAGTTCTTCAAGAGTAAAGGCTTGGATTTCACTTACTCTTCTTAAAGAAGTAACTGCCACTAGGAAGGCAACCTTCGATGTTAGAAATTGAATTTGGCACGAGTGCATAGGCTCAAATGGTGGTCCCATAAGTCGTGTAAGCACTATATTTAGATTCCAAGAAGAAAGTGGTGGTGTTCTGGGTGGAATGATACATTTTAACCCTTCCATGAAAGCTTTAATGGCACGAACTCTAAATAAAGAGCTATGTTGTATATTTTGTAAATATGCTGAAATTGCAGTAAAATGAATTTGTATTGAAGATAATGCTAAATTAGATTTTTGTAAATGAATTAAATAACATACAATATCTTGTACTGATGCTGTAAAAGGGTCTATATTTTTGGTTTGACAGTAACATACAAACCTTTTCCATTTGTTTGCATAGCATTGTCTAGTAGTGGGTTTTCTTGCTTGATTAATAACTTCCATACATTCTGATGGGAGTTGTAAATAGCCAAATTCTATGACCTCAGGAGCCAAATTGCTAGATTGAGTGTGTTGGGATTTGGATGCCTGATTTGACCTCTGTTTTGTGTCAACAGATCTGGTCTGGTTGGGAGTTTCAGTGTGGAACTACTGACTGACTGACTGACTACTGACAGGTCTAATAATGTTGTGTACCACGGTTGACATGCCCATGTTGGTGCTATGAGTATCATATTGAGTGAAGTTTGATGCAACTTGTTGACTAGAAATGGAAGGAGTGGGAGAGGGGGAAAAGCGTATGGGTGTCTGGATGCAAAGTTTTGGCATTTTGTGTTTTCGTTTGTTGCAAACAGGTCTATGTTTGGTGTCCCCACTTTTGAAAGTATTTTTGAAGTACTTGAGGATGAATCTACCATTCGTGAGTTTGTTGGTGATTTCTGCTGAGGATATCTGCCAATTGATTGTCTATCCCTGGAGTGTATTGTGCTAACAGATAAATGTTGTTATGGATTGCCCATTTCCAAATTTTCTGGGCTAGAAGGGACAGCTGGGATGAATGTGTCCCTCCCTGTTTGTTGAGATAATACATGGTTGTCATGTTGTCTGTTTTGATAAGAACATTCTTCTGTATGAGAAGAGGTTAAAAAGCTTTGAGTGCTAGAAAAACGGCTAATAACTCCAAGTGGTTTATGTGTAGCTGTTTGTGTTTGACATCCCATTGCCCTTGAATGTTGTGATTGTTTAGGTGAACTCTCAAACCAATCATTGATGCATCTGTTGTGATTATGATCTGAGGCAAAGGGTCTTGAAATGGCTGCCCTTTTTTTTAGATTTGTGGAATTCCACCATTGAAGGGGCATGTATGTTTGGCGCTCTATCAACACTAGATCTTGAAGTTGACCATGCCTGTGACCATTGTTGTACAAGGCACTGTTGTATGGGCTGCATGTTTAATCTTGAATGTGGCACAATTGCAATACATGATGCCATCATTCCTAAAATTTTCATGACAAATATGACAGTGTATTGTTGATTTGGTTGTATTTGTGTGATTATATTTTGGAAAGATTGTATCCTTTGTGTATCTGGATATGCTAAAGCTTGCTGAGTGTCTAATATTGCGCCTAAATTTTGTTGTATTTGTGCTGGTTGTAGGTGTGATTTTTGGTAGTTTATTGAGAACCCTAGTGTGTGCAAGGTTTGTATTACATAATGCGATTGATTTTGGCATTGCGTATGACTGTTTGATTTTATTAGCCAATCGTCTAGATATGGAAAGACATGTATATGTTGCCTTCTTAGGTAGGCTGCCACTACTGCTACGCACTTCGTGAATACCCTTGGAGCTGTTGGTATTCCAAAGGGCAACACTTTGAACTGGTAGTGTTTTCCCTGAATGACAAACCTGAGATATTTTCTGTGTGCAGGATGGATGGGTATATGAAAATACGCATCTTTGAGGTCTAAGGCAGTCATGAAATCTTGTTTTTGTAGTATTAGGATGACATCCTGTAAAGTTACCATGTGAAAATGTTCTGACAGGATGTATAGATTGAGGGGCCTGAGGTCTAATATTGGTTTAAGGGTGCCATCTTTTTGGGGAATTAGAAAATATAGCGAGTAAACTCCAGTCCCTTTTTGAGACTGTGGCACCAATTCTATTGCTTGTTTGAGTAGTAAAGATTGGACCTCTTCTTGTAACAGAATGGTGTGTTCTGTGGATAGTTTGTGTGACCTTGGTGGGATATTTGGAGGAGTGTGTATTAATTCTAGGCAATAGCCATTGTGGATAACTGATAGCACCCAACTGTCTGTGGTAATATTTTGCCAATTTGTGTGGAACTGTTGTAGTCTTGCCCCCACAGGAGAGGTGTGGAGTGGAAGGGAATGAGGGAAGTCGCTGTTTTTGGGTGCTGTGGAGGCTGCTTAGAGTCCTGAAATTTTCCTCTATTTCTGGGGTACTGTCCTCTATATGTGCCCCTAAAACCACCCTGTTGGTATTGTGGTTGATATGTTGGCTTTGCCTGTTGGGTGGATGCGTCAGTGGGCTGTGGTCTGAATCCACCTCAAAACTGAGGTTTTCGAAAGGACCCCGTGTATGGTGCAGAGTAGAGTGCACCGATTGTTTTTGCTGTGTCAGAGTCCTTTCTCAATTTTTCTATGGCTGTATCTACTTCTGGCCCCAAAATATGTTTTTTTATCGAACAGCATATTTAATACAGCCTGCTGTATTTCTGGCTTGAATCCAGAAGATGTGAGCCATGCATGCCTGCGTATAGTGACCGTAGTATTGACACTTCCTGCAGCGACCGGGACGGACATGGCTGATCCCTTACTTTATAGGTAACAATAGGTTGGACATTTAATTCCAATAATATGGAAAGGCAATCAATTTAAAGACCATGCAAATATAAGCCCTGAAGAAGTCCTCTTGTATAAGACGAAATGCGTTGGCTGATTGCTCATTTGTTTAAGAAAAAGGAAAAATAAACAATGAAGATGGTTAAAAGACAAAGTTGTGTTACTGGACTTTACTGACTTTGCGCAGTGGTGCACTATCCGTATCTTTTTGCATTTAATCCTTTCAGGATTGCCCTTTTGGTGGCAGGTGCTGTGATTTGTGCACAGGTATAGCCATAGATATTGGGCCACAATACAGTTCACAGAGTTTTGATACTTATGGTAGTCCAAGACAGGTGCATTTGTAAAGCATTAACCCGCCACCAATCCAGAAGCAGTTGACTTCTCGCAGCGGTATCTGCTGCATCTATGGCAGATCGTATTTAATTGTTAGTAATGGCTTGCCCTTCCTCCACTACTTGTTGTGCTCTTTTTTGGTGTTCTTTGGGGAGATGCTGGATTATGTCTTGCATCTCGTCCCAATGGGCTCTGTGATAAGTGAGCTAATAGTGCTAATAGCACAGGATACTAATAAGCCCCAGCTGGATTATATATGAGAAACTGCAAATCCCAGAATGCACTAATATGAACGAACATGTCCCAGAATGCTTTGTATATAAAAAGCCTTGCTTGTGAAAACGATGTGAATACAGACTACATACCACTTGAGAAAGACGTCAGTCGAAACGTGTTGTGGGGTCTGGTTTCATGCTGCTTTGATGAATAAATGGAAATTACTAAGAGGAACCTCCAGGAGTGCAGCGCTTTTTGGTGAACTTATTTACCAGGGGTGGTGGTCTTCACCCTTCACGCTTGCACCAGCAGCCAGAGGGCCCTGTTCTGAAGACCCTTTGTTGTGGAATTTAATTCTACTGAGGCACCCGGTATTTTTGAAACATCAGAAATTGTGGAAAGAGGAGGCAAGGGGTTATGATGCCTCTGCATTTGTACTAAACAGTGGAAGACTTAAGACTAAAATTGTCAGAATTTCTAATGCGCCTTGCTCCACTCTGCCACTTATGGGATAATCTCATTAAGAAAAAAGGTGAGCATATGTCCCCTTATCTATTACAAATACCGATGCAGCCCTTTATTTGGAGGGCCTGGAGGCGAGGTTAAATAAATCAAGCACTGGGTTGTTCTCAGGGAATATGGGCTGTAAATGGAAAATTTAATTAGTACTGTGACATGGCACTGTGTTAATATTATTATAAGAGGATTGGAAAGGTCGGCAAGAAAGATAAATGCGCAGTTACACTGAAAAAATGAAAATGAAATATTTGATGAATTTATGGAAGCCTCTTTCAATGTTAAAATGTTTGAAGCCATGCGGAGCGCAAACGAGAAGATAATGAGGTCACAGAATA
Source organism: Pleurodeles waltl (assembly GCF_031143425.1). Lineage (NCBI taxonomy): Eukaryota > Metazoa > Chordata > Amphibia > Caudata > Salamandridae > Pleurodeles > Pleurodeles waltl. The sequence continues at coordinate 969,047,759 of NC_090446.1, read as the reverse complement.
CTAATAAGCCCCAGCTGGATTATATATAAGATACTGCAAATCGCAGAATGCACTAATAGGAATGAACATGTCCCAGAATGCTCTGTAAATAAAAAAGCCTTGATTGTGAAAACGATGTGAATACAGACTACATACCACTTGAGAAAGACGTCAGTCGAAACGCGTTGTGGGGTCTGGTTTCATGCTGCTTTGATGAATAAATGGAAATTACTAAGAGAAACCTCCAGGAGTGCAGCGCTTTTTGTTGAACACACACACATATATATATATATATATATATATATACACATATGGAAAATGTCACTTACCCAGTGTACATCTGTTCGTGGCATTAGTCGCTGCAGATTCACATGCTGTGCACATCCCGCCATCTGGTGTTGGGCTCGGAGTGTTACAAGTTGTTTTTCTTCGAAGAAGTCTTTTCGAGTCACGAGAACGAGGGACTCCTCCCATTTCGACTCCATTGCGCATGGGCGTCGACTCCATCTTAGATTGTTTTCCCCGCAGAGGGTGAGGTAGGAGTTGTGTATGCTAGTAATAGTGCCCATGCAATGGAGTGAATACGTATGTACATAACGAAGTTTAAAGTAATATATTTACAAATTTACAAATGTTCAAGATCAACTTCTAAACGGCTACAGGCTCCCGGGGAGGCGGGTGGGCGCATGTGAATCTGCAGCGACTAATGCCACGAACAGATGTACACTGGGTAAGTGACATTTTCCGTTCGATGGCATGTGTAACTGCAGATACACATGCTGTGCATAGACTAGTAAGCAGTTACCTCCCCAAAAGCGGTGGTTCAGCCTGTAGGAGTTGAAGTTGTTTGAAACAATGTTCGTAGTACAGCTTGACCTACTGTGGCTTGTTGTGAAGTTAACACATCTACACAGTAGTGTTTGGTAAATGTATGAGGCGTAGACCATGTTGCTGCCTTACATATTTCGTTCATTGGAATATTTCCTAGAAAGGCCATGGTAGCACCTTTTTTTCTGGTTGAGTGTGCCTTTGGTGTAATAGGCAGCTCTCTTTTTGCTTTAAGATAGCAGGTTTGAATACACTTAACTATCCATCTAGCAATGCCTTGTTTTGAAATTGGATTTCCTGTATGAGGCTTTTGAAAGGCAATAAATAGTTGTTTTGTTTTTCGAATTAGTTTTGTTCTGTCAATGTAGTACATTAGCGCTCTTTTGATGTCTAATGTATGTAGTGCTCTTTCAGCTACAGAATCTGGCTGTGGGAAGAACACTGGTAATTCTACCGATTGATTCAAGTGGAACGGTGAAATAACTTTTGGTAAAAATTTTGGATTTGTCCGTAGAACTACCTTATTGTTGTGTATTTGAATAAATGGTTCTTGTATGGTAAATGCTTGAATTTCACTCACCCTTCTTAGAGATGTGATGGCAATCAAAAACGCAACTTTCCACGTTAAGTATTGCATTTCACAAGAGTGCATAGGCTCAAAAGGCGGACCCATGAGTCGTGTTAAGACAATGTTGAGGTTCCATGAAGGAACTGGTGGTGTTCTTGGTGGTATAATTCTCTTTAGGCCTTCCATAAATGCTTTTATGACTGGTATCCTAAATAATGAAGTTGAGTGCGTAATTTGCAGGTAAGCTGAAATTGCAGTAAGATGTATCTTTATGGAAGAGAAAGCTAGTTTTGATTTAGCAAATGTAGTAAGTATCCTACTATATCTTTTGCAGACGCGTGCAAGGGTTGAATTTGATTATTATGGCAGTAATAAACAAATCATTTCCACTTATTTGCATAGCAGTGCCTAGTGGTAGGCTTCCTAGCTTGTCTTATGATCTCCATACATTCTTGTGTGAGGTCTAAATGTCCGAATTCTAGGATTTCAGGAGCCAAATTGCTAGATTCAGCGATGCTGGATTTGGATGTCTGATCTGTTGTTTGTGTTGTGTTAACAGATCTGGTCTGTTTGGTAGTTTGGCATGAGGTACTACTGAAAGGTCTAGTAGTGTTGTGTACCAAGGTTGTCTTGCCCATGTTGGTGCTATTAGTATAAGTTTGAGTTTGTTTTGACTCAACTTGTTTACTAGATATGGAAGGAGTGGGAGAGGGGGGAAAAGCGTACGCAAATATCCCTGACCAATTCATCCATAGCGCATTGCCCTGAGACTGATGTTGTGGGTACCTGGATGCGAAGTTTTGGCATTTGGAGTTTTCCCTTGTTGCAAATAGATCTATTTGTGGTGTTCCCCAAATTTGGAAGTAAGTGTTCAGTATTTGGGGTGAATCTCCCATTCGTGGATCTGTTGGTAATCCCGAGAGAGATTGTCTGCTAACTGATTCTGAATTCCTGGAATAAATTGTGCTATTAGGCGAATGTGGTTGTGAATCGCCCAATGCCATATTTTCTGTGTCAGGAGACACAACTGTGTTGAGTGTGTCCCTCCCTGTTTGTTTAGGTAATACATTGTTGTCATGTTGTCTGTTTTGACAAGAATGTATTTGTGGGTTATTATGGGTTGAAATGCTTTCAGCGCTAGAAATACTGCTAACAGTTCTAAGTGATTTATGTGAAACTGTCTTTGCTGTATGTCCCATTGTCCTTGGATGCTGTGTTGATTGAGGTGTGCTCCCCACCCTGTCATGGAAGCATCTGTCGTTATCACGTATTGTGGCACTGGGTCTTGGAAAGGCCGCCCTTGGTTTAAATTTATACTGTTCCACCATTGAAGCGAGATGTATGTTTGGCGGTCTATCAACACCAGATCTAGAAGCTGACCCTGTGCTTGTGACCATTGTGATGCTAGGCACTGTTGTAAGGGCCGCATGTGCAACCTTGCATTTGGGACAATGGCTATGCATGAAGACATCATGCCTAGTAGTTTCATGACCATTTTGACTTGTATCCTTTGTTTTGGATACATGGCTTGTATTATATTGTGAAATGTTTGAACTCTTTGTGGACTTGGAGTGGCAATCCCTTTTGCTGTGTTGATTGCTGCTCCTAAGTATTGCTGTGTTTGACACGGCAGAAGGTGTGACTTCGCGTAGTTGATAGAGAAACCTAGTTTGTGTAGGATTTTGATGACATATTTTGTGTGTTGTGAACACAGTCTTAGCGTGTTGGTTTTGATTAACCAATCGTCTAGGTACGGGAACACATGTATTTGCTGCCTTCTGATATGTGCAGCTACTACTGACAGGCATTTTGTAAAAACTCTTGGTGCAGTTGTTATTCCGAATGGCAACACTTTGAATTGGTAATGTATCCCTTGGAATACAAACCTTAGGTACTTTCTGTGTGAAGGATGTATTGGTATATGGAAATACGCATCCTTTAGGTCTAGTGTTGTCAGGTAGTCTTGGTGTTTGAGCAGTGGGATTACGTCTTGTAAAGTAACCATGTGAAAGTGGTCTGATTTGATGTAGGTATTTAATGTTCTGAGATCTAGTATAGGTCTCAGACTCTTGTCTTTTTTGGGTATCAAAAAGTACAGTGAGTAAACTCCTGTGTTTAATTGTTGTTTTGGTACTAATTCTATTGCTTCTTTCTGTAGCAATGCCTGAACTTCTATTCTTAGAAGATCTATATGTTGTTTTGACATACTGTGTGTTTTCGGTGGGACGTTTGGAGGGAATTTGAGAAATTCTATGCAATAACCATGCTGGATAATTGCTAAGACCCAAGTGTCTGTTGTTATTTCCTCCCAATGTGTGTAAAACTTGGTTAGTCTCCCCCCCACAGGTGTTATGTGTTGCGGATTTGTGACCTTGAAGTCACTGTTTGTTCGGAGGAGTTTTGGGACTTTGGAACTTTCCTCTATTTCTTTGAAATTGTCCTCCTCTATATTGTCCCCGAAAACCTCCCCGCTGATACTGGCTCTGGTAAGTGGGCTTTGTTTGTGAGGTTGTGGCTTCTGTGGTCTGCCCTCGAAACCCCCCTCGAAATTGTGTCTTTCGAAATGTGCCTCTGCTCTGCGGGGAGTAGAGTGCGCCCATGGCTTTGGCCGTTTCAGTGTCTTTTTTAAGTTTTTCTATCGCAGTGTCCACCTCCGGCCTAAACAACTGCTGTCCGTTGAATGGCATATTCAGCACAGCTTGCTGTATCTCCGGTTTAAATCCTGATGTACGCAGCCATGCATGTCTCCTTATTGTTACTGCTGTGTTGACAGTTTTAGCAGCTGTGTCTGCAGCATCAATTGCTGACCGTATCTGATTATTAGAGATACTTTGTCCCTCTTCTACCACTTGCTGCGCTCTTTTTTGTAACTCTTTTGGTAAATGTTCAATAAAGTGTTGCATCTCATCCCAGTGGGCCCTATCATATCTGGCTAACAAAGCTTGCAAATTTGCAATGCGCCACTGGTTTGCTGCCTGTGCCGCCACCCTTTTGCCTGCAGCATCGAATTTTCTGCTTTCTTTATCTGGAGGTGGTGCATCTCCTGACGTATGTGAGTTGGCTCTTTTGCGCGCTGCTCCCACTACAACAGAGTCTGGTGTTAGCTGTTGTGTGATGTACACTGGGTCTGTTGGTGGCGGTTTATATTTTTTGTCTACTCTTGGAGTAATGGCTCTCCCTTTGACAGGCTCCTCAAACACTTGTTTGGAGTGTTTGAGCATTCTGGGTAACATCGGAAGACTCTGATATTGACTGTGTGTAGACGACAGTGTATTAAAAAGAAAGTCGTCTTCAATGGGTTCTGAATGAAGGCTGACATTGTGAAATGCTGCAGCTCTCGATACCACTTGAGCGTAGCCTGTACTATCCTCTGGTGGCGATGGTCTTGCTGGATAGCCTTCAGGGCTATTATCTGACACTGGTGCGTCATAAAGTTCCCATGCGTCAGGGTCATCTTGACTCATTCCCGTATGTGTTGGGGATTGCATCATTGGTGGAGTGGCTACAGGTGATGGTTGCGGAGAGTGATGTGGGGATGGTGGTGGTGTTACTTGTTTAGCCACCTTTGCATGTGGCTGTTTGTCCTTGTCTTGGAAGGCAAGTTTCTGTTTCATTTTGATTGGAGGAAGAGTGCTGATCTTCCCTGTATCTTTTTGAATAAAGAGCCGCCTTTGTGTGTGATCTGGCTCTATTGTCTCTAATTCTTGTTCAAATCTGTGTGTCTTCATTTGTGAGGACAGTCCTTGTTCCTCTGAATAGGAACTTATTTTCAGTTCCGAGGCCGGATGTTTCGGTACCGAAACCTTTTCGGCTGCTTTTTTCGGCTCGGACAAAACCTTTTTTACTTTCAGCGTTGTGCCCTCTCGGTGCCGACCCATTTTGGTGCCGCTTTCTCGATGCCGAATCTTTTCGGAGCCACTATCTCGGGCCCGAGATTGCTGTGTGCCGGTATCTCGACCTGGGTCGGATGTCTTCGACACCAGCTCGCCCTTTTTCGGTGCCAATGGACGGTCACCTATTTTTCGGGTTAAGCCATGGCCTGTTGGCGGTGGCGTCCCCTGGGCTTTAGTGGTCTTCTCGTGAGTTCTTTTCTTCGACGTCTTACTCACGGTTTTCGGCGTTTCTTCGGGATCGATCTCCTCAGAGTCTGATTCCTGGGTGGAGAATTTTTCTTTCTCCTCCTCGAAACGCTCTTGTCCTGTCGGCGCCGACGCCATTTGCAGTCTTCTTGCTCTTCGGTCCCTGAGTGTCTTCCTGGACCGAAACGCTCGACAGGCCTCACAAGTATCCTCCTTGTGTTCTGGTGACAAACACAAGTTACAGACAAGGTGTTGATCTGTATATGGATACTTGTTATGGCATTTTGGACAGAAGCTGAATGGGGTCCGTTCCATCAGCTTGAAGAGACACGTGGCCGGGCCGACCAGGCCCCGACGGGGATCGAAAAAAACCCAAAGGGCCACTGGAGCTCTTCTTAATTCGGTGTCGACCTGTTGTAACTAACCCGATACCGAACGCAAACAATACCGACGATTTTTCAGAGATTCTAACTAACTTTCCGGCCCGAAACCCGGAGCGAAAAGGAACACGTCTGAACCCGATGGCGGAAAAAAAACAATCTAAGATGGAGTCGACGCCCATGCGCAATGGAGTCGAAATGGGAGGAGTCCCTCGGTCTCGTGACTTGAAAAGACTTCTTCGAAGAAAAACAACTTGTAACACTCCGAGCCCAACACCAGATGGCGGGATGTGCACAGCATGTGTATCTGCAGCTACACATGCCATCGAACATACACACACACACATATAGTGTGTACTTACTTCCAGTTAGGGTGACTGCCTATAAGTAATCTAGTGTAGTGCTGCTGTAATAAAGTACCTTTATTTTTTATAAGGCTGAGTGGTTCTTTTCAGGTGTAATAAGTTACTGTGTGACTATTGTGGTATTGCATAAGCTTTGCATGTCTACTATATAATTGTTGGCTGCTCATCCGCAGCACCTCTAGAGAGCCCTGCCTTCCTAGACACTGTGTTCATTAACTAATAGGGGTTGCATGGACGTGGTATAAGGTGCCAACACCATAGGTGTCCACAACATACACCAGGCCAGCTTCCTACAGTCCCATCAGTTATGTCATGAGTGATGTCAATGACCATGTCATGAGTGATGTAATATGTGAGGTCATGAGCACTGCTTTGTGGGTGCTAAGTTATTATTAGCTCAGGTAACTATAACTGCTGAAGCCTATGATCTTGTGTGTGTAAAATCTGAACCCAACTATAACGTCCTGTAGGAAAATGCCACTGTTGGCATGGTCACCCCCCACTTTTTGCCTAGTGTTGATGCCAGCTTTGATTGGAACTATGCTGGGACGCTAACCAGGCCCCAGCACCAGTGTTCTTTCCCAAAAACTGTACCTATGTTTCCACAATTGGCACAGCCCGGGCAGTTAAGTCTCCTGTAAAAGGTACCCCTGGTACCAAGGGCCCTATGGCCAGGGAAGGCCCCTAAGGCCTGCAGCATGTATTATGCCACCCTCAGGGACCCCTCACTCAGTGCATGCACACTGCTTTGCAGCTTGTGTGTGCTGGTGGGGAGAAAATGATTAAGTCGACATGGCACTCCCCTCATAGTGCCATGCCACAACCCACTGCTTGTGGCATAAGTAAGTCACCCCTCTAGCAGGCCTTACACCCCTAAGGCAGGGTGCACTATACCCCAGGTGAGGGCATAGTTGCATGAGCACTATGCCCCTACAGTGTCTAAGTCAATTCTTAGACATTGTAAGTGCAGGGTAGCCATACTGAGTATATGGTCTGGGAGTCTGTCAAATATGAACTCCACAGCACCATAATGGCTACACTGAATACTGGGAAGTTTGGTATCATACTTCTCAGCACAATAAACCACACTGATGCCAGTGTAGGATTTATTGAGAAATGCACACAGAGGGCATTTTTGAGATTTGACCCCTGTATGTTAGCCCTAATGTTAGTGTGTGGCTGACCGGTCTGTGCCAGCCTGCCACTTCCAGACAAGTTTCTGACCACATGGGGTGAGTGCCTTTGTGCACTCTGTGGTCAGAAACAAAGCCTGTCCTGGGTGGAGGTGCTTCACACCTCCCCCTGCATGAACTGTAACACCTGGCAGTGAGCCTCAAAGGCTGAAGCCTGGTGTTACAATGCCCCAAGGCAGCCTAGCTAGTGGAGATGCCACCCCCTGAAGGCAGCCCCCATTTTTAGCGGCAAGTCCGGGGAAATAATGAGAAAAACAAGGAGGAGTCACCCCCACAGCCAGGTCTATCCCAAAGGTGACCAGAGCTGAAGTGACCCCCTCCATGGAAAATCCTCGATCTTGTTCGGGAAGATTTAGCCCAATAGGGAAAAGGATGAGCTCCCCTCCCCAAAGGAAGGGAGCACAAGGAGGGTGTAGCCAACCTTAAGGACAGTAGCCATTGGCTACGGCCCTGTGACCCTAACACACCCCTAAATCAGCATTTAGGGGTGACCCTGAACCCAGGACTTCAGATTCCTGATGACCTACAAAGAAGGACTGCTGACAAGAAAAACTCTGCAGAAGAAGGAAGACAACAACTGCTTTGGCCCCAGCCCTACCGGCCTGTCTCCTACTACAGAAAACCTGCACCACAGTGACGCATCCTGCGGGCCCAGCAACCTCTGCCGACTGAGAGGGCTGCCCTGCACCTAAGAAGGATCAAGAACTCCTGTGGACAGCAGACCTGTCCAACCAAAAAAGAAGAAATCATCTTTAAAGGGACTCCCACCTCACTCCAGAAGTGTGAGTCCCCAACACTCTGCACCCGACGCCCCGGCCCATTTCCAAAGAAACCAACTATCCAGAAAGGACCCCAGACAACTCCAACGACATTTCCACCCTGGGCTGGCCTCCCTGCACCCCCACGACGACGCCTGCAGAGGGAATCCCGAGGACCCCCCTGACCGCGCCGAAGATATCTGACGCCTGGAAGAAGCATTTCACCTGCAGCCCCGAGGCCCGTGAGAAACCGACCAAACATGCAGCAACGACCAGCAACGACAAGCAGGCAGCCCTCACCCTTGCCCAGTCAGTGGCTTACCTGAGAGGCCAACCTGTGCCCTGCCTGCAGCGCCTAAGTGACCCCCGAGTCCCTCCATAGAGTTCTACTGAGAACCCAATGCCCTGTTGGCCAACTGCATCCGACCGCCCCGTGCGCAGAGGTTGTGGTTTTTGTGCCTACTTGGGGCCACTCCAGTATTCCTCCAAACCAGCCTGGTCTGCCCTCCGAGAACGCATGTACTTACCTACCAGCAGACTGGAACAGGAGTACCCCCTATTTCCATATGCGCCCACGTTATTTTGGCTCCTGTTTGACATCTGCACCTGACCGGCCCTGTGTTGTGGGTGCTGGGTGTTGCTGGTGCTGGGTATTTGGGGTTGCCTTGAACCCCCAATGATGGACTATCTACACCCAGGAGATTGAACCCGTAAGTGTGGTACTTACCTCTGAAACTGTACTGTACTTACCTCCCCCAGGAACTGTTGAAAATTGTAGTGTCCACTTTTAAAATAGCTTTTTGCCATTTTAATGAAAACTGTGTACAATATTGAATCTATTCAAAGTCTCAACTATTACTATGCAAAGTACCTTTCATTTAATGTACATACCTTCTAAATGAATCTTGTAGTTCTAAAAATAAATTAACAAAAGCATATTTTTCAATATAAAAACCTACTGCCCTGGAAGTTAAGTCATTGAGTGTGTGTTTTCACTTATTGCTTCTGTGTGTACAACAAATGCATAACACTACCCTCTGATAAGTGTAACTGCTCGACCACACTACCACAAATAGAGCATTAATATTATCTATTATTGTCCTGTAAAGCCTCTTGGGGAAACCCTTGCTTCCGTGCACACTATGGCCCTCATTACAACCCTGGCGGTAAATCCCGCCTACCGCCATGCAGAAGAACGCCAACACACCGCTGTGGCAGCGGAATTCCGCTACAGGTATTACAACCCACAGCTCGGAATCGCCACTATACAGACACCCACACAAGACCAAAGGTCAGTGATAAATTGGCGGTACCAAAACCCACACCGTTACGCCAACAGATATACGCCCACCCTATCACGACCCATGAATCAACGCATCGGTCTTTCAACCGCGGTAAACCATTGGCGGTATACACCGCCGCGCTCAAAATACACACACATTTACAAAACACAACCACATTGGACAATTCAAAAGACACACACACCACACCCACACACCCCATCCAATATAAAACACACACCCACATTACCAACAACCACTTACAACCAAAAATTTTGAAGAAGCACATTGAGAGAAAAGCAAAGACCACACCAGCATCCAGAGGCACACAACACCATCACTCATACACCAGCCACGCACATCACACCACACACCCCACACATCACATCAACCATCACCTCACACATCACTCACACCACATCATGGCACCTCAAAGACACCCCAGGTTCACTGACGAGGAGCTCAGGGTCATGGTGGCGGAAATTGTCTGTGTAGAGCCACAGCTATTCGGCTCACAGGTGCAGCACACCTCCATTGCTAGGAAGATGGAGCTATGGCGCAGAATAGTCGACAGGGTTAATTCAGTGGGACAGCATCCAAGAACACGGGATGACATCAGGAAGAGGTGGAACGACCTACGGGGGAAGGTACGTTCCGTGGTCTCCAGACACTAGATTGCTGTACAGAGGACTGGCGGTGGACCCCCACCTCCTCACCCAGAACTTGCAACATTGTAGGAGCAAGTCTTGGCAATACTGCATCCTGAGGGCCTCGCAGGAGTAGCAGGAGGACTGGACTCTGGTAAGTAAAATCTTTACTACCTTATCCCCCCACCCCACCTGCATGCCATCACATACCCCCCCCATCATCACCCCAACAACCCACAGATACCCCACCAACACACTCCATACATCCCAAAAACAAGCCCTGCATGTAACACCAATGCATGGGCACCCATCACCAATGCATGTCCAGTACAGAGACTCACTCATGCCCCAAAATCACCAATCACACAAGGACCAAGCCAATAATGCAAGCACAGGAGTAGAGGGTCACTCACCCATTGCACAAGATGGCACACACAGATACAATAACTATGCATTTACACCCCAACAGGACCCCTACCCAACGTCACCGGACAGGAGGTGCCAGACATATCCAGTCCCCCCACAGAAGAGGCCCACAGTTATGACAGCAGCTCTGCACACCTGGATCAAGATGACCAGCCTGGCCCATCAGGGACCTCGGGACAGTCGGTTTCCCCTGCCACTGTCACAAGCCGCCACAGAGCCTACCCCCTCAGGAAACACCAGCACAGCACCCACCCAGCGGGCCCATCCCTCTGTCCCCAGGACACGTCAATCAGCAGTGTGTCCACCACTACAGGGAACACAGGCAAACCCACCACCCCAAGAAAATCAGGGACCTGGGGGCAGTGGCAGTAGGCACACGGTTCAGGGGACAGAGGCACAGGATAACAGGGAAACTGGGAGGACTGCTGTGCGACAGGGGAGGACAGGCCCAGGGAACCGACACTCCACGAGGCCCTCTCCAACATCATGGGAGCTTACCATCATTCCCAGGAGACCATGGCAACTGTATTGGCCAAGTTTCAGGAGACCCAGCGGCTGCAGGAGGAACACTACCTGGGGAACAGGGAGGACTTGAAGTCCATTAACACCACCCTAGTCACCATTGCAGGGGTGCTGACAGACCTTCCCAACACCAAGAGGGACACAGTGGCACACCAATGGGCCACTGACACTAGCCTGGAAGATGAACAGCCCTCCACCTCCGCTGGCGCTAGTGGACAGGTGGCACCGCCACAGGAACAACAGGACACCAGCACCCCACCCCCTGCAGATGGAGAACCACCCCGCAAACGGTCTCTGAGACCCAGGAACAAGACAGAGAACATTGCCAAGACCCCCGTCAGGAAAAGAGACCCCCCCTGAATGTCACCCCTCTGTCCCACTATGTCACCATGTCCATCCTTAAACTGCCATTGCTCCACTTCCTAAGGCCCTTTGGACAATGCACCTGTGAAACAAATAGACTGGACTCTGCCATGGACATACCTCCACCATCATCCCAGCCCATTTTACAACCCCCTCCACTTATTTACACAGGAATAAACACACTTCAATCACAAAACAATCTGGAGTCAGTCTGTGCTTTCACAAATGTGTAATTGCAATAACTATGGAATACAACAATGTCAATTTACTTGTTCACATACCAATGTAACACAGCTGTAGGCCAGGAGTAAACAGAGCAGTGGGCACAAAGTGGGACCCAGATCTGTGAAATGGAAGGTCAAAGTGACAAGTCAATGTCCATACACTGAGTGAAAATTACAGAGTTATGCTAGCCCCAACAATAGTATGAGATGTGGGAAGCAGTTACATCTTCTTTCCTGTGTCTCACTGGAAGTATTGCATGATGATGTTTCGGTTGTCGATACCCTCTTATTCTGCCTCCTCTTCTTAACTGTCCACAGGTTCCACAGCTGCCACAAGACCACCATCTGGCCCATCCTCCTGCAGAAAAGGCATCTGGCATCGCAAAGCCAGGTTGTGCAGCATACAGCAGGCCACGATGATCTGGCACACCTTCTTCAATGAGTAGTATAGGGAGCCACCTGTCAGATGGAGGCACCGGAACCTGGCCTTCAGGAGGCCGAAGGTGCGTTCGATCAACCTCCTAGTTCGCTCATGTGCCTCATTGTAGCGTTCCTCTGCCCTTGTCCTGGGATTCCTCACTGGGGTCAGTAGCCATGACAGGTTGGGGTAACCAGAGTCACCTGCAAATGTCGAGGGACAACTGTTAGACACACACTAACCCTTAGGGACAACCCCATACCCAGACACCTATGTCAACTGTGTTGGGACCTTGGCCTCACCTATTAGCCACACACAGTGCCTCTGGAGTTGCCCCATCACATAAGGGAAGCTGCTATTCCTCATGATGTAAGGGTCAGGCACTGATCCAGAAAACGTGGCATCCACATGGGAGATGATGCATCTGCACATTCATCGAATGGTAGCTCTTCCGGTTTCTGTACACCTGTTCACTCCTGCGGGGGGTACAAATGCCACATGTGTACCATCAATGGCACCAATGATGTTGGGGATATGTCCCAGGGCATAGAAATCACCTTTCACTGTGGGCAAATCCTCCACCTGAGGGAACACGATGTAGCTACGCATGTGTTCCAGTGGGGCAGACAACACTCTGGACAACACGTTAGAGAACATTGGCTGGGAAATCCCTGATGCCATGGCCACTGTTGTTTGAAAAGACCCACTGGCCAGGAAATGGAGTACAGACAGTACCTGCACTAAAGGGGGGATTCCTGTGGGATGGCGGATAGCTGACATCAGGTCTGGCTCCAACTGGGCACACAGTTCCTGGATTGTTGCATGATCAAGTCTGTAGGTGACTATGATGTGTCTCTCTTCCACTGTCGACAGGTCCACCAGGGGTCTGTACACCGGAGGATGCAGCCATCTCATCACCTCCCCCAGCAGACGCGCCCTATGGAGGAGATCAGCGAACAGAGAGTAAGCCAACACTGAGGTATCACAATTTGTTATTTGCAGAAACGTTATTAATCCGCAATGTGCCAGTATCTGTATTCCCAGCCTAGATGGGTGTGACGCAGTTAACATCCATCCCATGTGGCCACCTGAAATGGCGGCTGCCTGACCTGTAAGGTGGGACAAAGGGATATGAGGTAACTGCGCTGGGGTTGTACACCGCCGCGGACGTGACCGCCATTTTCTGTCTGTTCCCTCACTTGATACCTGACCTTTAACAGGAGAGGACCTACACTGCAAGTGTTGCTGTGACCTGTGTCTGAAAGCGACAATGGCTCAAGTGACTGGGGAAAGGTCCCCTGCCTTCACTTCTGAGGAGTTGGAGAAACTAGTGGATGGGGTCCTCCCCCAGTACACGCAACTGTACGGTCCTCCAGACAAACAGGTGAGTACACTGTGAGCATGGGCAATGCCTGTTTTGAGAGGTGTGGATGGAAGATACATGGGGGGGGGTCTGAGGCCTGCATGTGCGGATGCTGAGTGTATGTGCTTCAGGGCATGGGTGGGTACTGGTGGGCAATGAGTATAACGGTCTGGACGGGTGAGTAATGTCCTTTCCCCCTGTACCATTCCTCTAGGTCAACGCCCACCAGAAGAAGGGAATTTGGCGTGCCATCGCCAACGATGTCCGGACCCTGGGGGTCTACCACAGATGGAGCACCCACTGCCGTAAAAGACGGGAGGACCTGCGCCGCAGGAGCAAGAAGACGGCGGAGGCCCAGCTGGGGGTGGCCTCCCAACCTGGAAGGGGCGCCCGTCGCACCATGACCCCCCCTGATGTTCCGGATCCTGGCGGTGGCCTATCCGGAGTTGGATGGGCGCTTGAGGGCATCACAGCAGCCACAAGGGGGTGAGTACAGACTCCTTCAGAGGACTCTGAGCGCATTACAAGGTGTCTGGGTGGGGGAGGTGGGCAGTGGGTTTCCCTAGGCCAGGGCGAACTTGGTAGGCAAGGTCCCTTGTTGGGCAGGTCATGTGGCCCCCCCGACCCCACCAGTGGTAAGAGTCAGGCTCCTGTGACTTTCAGGTGTGCAGCAAATGGGCTTAGGCCTCGTACCCCATGGTCAGCTGAAATTTCTAGGAACTGTCAGTGCATGGTGTAGTGCAGAGGGCTGCTCCATGTGTGTTGTGTCCGCCAACGGTAGTGGTGTTGCATGCAGTGAACATGTCTTTCTTCTGTCTCCCCCCACCCCCACATTTGGTGGTCTCCCTGTTTTTTTGTGCAATAGCATCATCAGGCGGAGGAGCATTGACACCGGAGCAGGAGGGAGTTGCAACCCACTTGGCCCTGAAGGGCGAAGCAACGGAGTCTGAAGCCACCAGTGGGACGGAAAGCGAGGGGAGCTCCACGGCGGGGACAGGAGCAGACAGCAGTGACAGCGACTCCTCCTCTGATGGGAGCTCCCTTGCGGAGCCTGGGACCTCTGTGCCCAGTGCAACAACAGGTACAGCCGCCACCCCCCTACCAGCACCACCCTCCCAGCAGCCCCTCAGCATGTTTTCCGTGCCCGCTCACCCAGGAGGGTGGGCATCTCCTTCGCCCCAGGCACCTCAGGCCCTGCCCCGGTTAGCCCTGCTGCCCCCAGTGAGGAGGCTATTGACCGCCTGAGATCCCTCACTGTTGGGCAATTTACCATTGTGAATGCCATCCAGGGTGTTGAGAGGCATTTGCAACAAACAAATGCATACCTGGAGGGCATTCATTCTGACCAGGCAGCCCAACAGAGAGCATTTCAGGCTCTGGCCTAAGCACTGATGGTAGCCATTGTCCCTGTGTCCAGCCTCCCCCCTCCAACTTCCTCCACCCAGACCCAATCCCCTGTACCTCAGCCTATCCCAAGCACACCATCAGACCAGCATGCACACACATCAACAGACAAAAGTGGCTCAAGCAAACATAAGCACCACACATTCCACAGGCACTCACACAAGCACCATACCCATGCACACATACCAACATCCACTTCCTCCACGGTGCCTTCTCCTCCAAGTCTCCCTCCTCCCTCCCTGTCTCGTCTCTACTCACACCTGCATGCACTACATCCTCAGCCACTACCTCCATCACCAGCAAGCCCATCACCACACACCGCTCACGTGCACTCACCACCCCCACTACCATTCACACATCCCCAGTGTCCTCTCCCTGTGTATCTGTGAGCCCTCCTCCCAAAGTACACAAACGCAGGCACACACCCACCCAACAGCCATCCACCTCACAACAACCTCCAGCCCATGCAACTTCACCCAAATTCAGCAGATGTACACCTCCTAAAACCACTACCTCTTCCTCCGCTCCCAAACCCCCTCCATCTCCCCGTCCCAGTGTGCCTAAGAAACTTTTCCTTGCTAACTTTGACCTCTTCCCTACACCTCCCCCCCGCCCGGTCCTTCCCCTAGGGCCAGGTTTTCCAGGTTCCAGCCCAGCACCTCAGCCACCACATCCCCAGGCACAGTGTTGCCTGCAACTGCGGGGTCATCGAGTGTGCCACCCATCAGGGCTGCCAGTGTTCCACGTATCGAGGGCAAGGACAATCCACCACCTGCCAAGGTGAAAAAGGTGCCCACATCACGGAGGGAGAAGCCAAAACTACCAGCCACCAAGGGCTCAGCTAAAACTCAAGGGGATAGTGGCAAGACAACTGCGGCACCATAGAAGGTGGGGAAGGGCCAAAAGCAGAAGACCGACTGAGGGACCAGTGTCACACCTTCTGTCCACGACTACGCCAACCTGTACGACGGCAAACACCGCTAGCTGCCCCGCCACCACAACCGCCACCTGCACCGCCCCTGGCACGTCTACAGCCTCAGCGACAGTCCCCAGCCTCTTCCCCAGTGGGCAGCCATCCGAGGGTGCAGGAGATGTCCTGCTTTGTCCCTCAGCAGGTGCTGACCCATGCCCCGCTGCCAGCACCACCACCACAGACCCCGCCGCAAGCACCGCCGCCACAGACCCCGCCACAAGCACCGCCACCGGCCCTGCGGCGTCCTTGGACAGTGGCACCACCGCTGGCATGGCTACCATCCCCAGTGGTCAGTCGTCCAAGGCAGGAGGAGAGTTCCTGGACCCTGGGCAGCTTCCATGAGCCATGACTTCCATCACTGTTTGCACCTGCAGGTGGAAAGCGAAGCCGCAGCAGTGTGGGGTATGTCGCTGCCTCCATGGGGCATCAAGCTACCTGAACCTCGCCAATCTCGTGGCATGCACACCCAGGTGAGGGAATTGTACCGGCCACACTGCACATGGAGCACTCTGGGCACCATGCCCCCTCCAGAACCATTGGAGTATTACATCCACTACCTTAGTCCTTGGCAGGATGAAGCACTCTAGGCATCAGGCCCCCTCCAGAACCAGTGGAGTATCACATCCCCTACCTCAGTCCTTGGAAGGATGAAGCACTCTGGGCACCAGGCCCCCTCCAGAACCAGTGGAGTATCACATCCACTACCTCAGTCCTTGGAAGGATGAAGCACTCTGGGCACCAGGCCCCATCAAGAACCAGTGGAGTATCACATCCACTACCTCAGTCCTTGGCAGGATAAAGCACTCTGGGCACCATGCCCCCTCCAGAACCAGTGGAGTATTACATCCACTACCTCAGTCCTTGGCAGGATGAAGCACTCTGGGCACCAGGCCCCCTCCAGAACCAGTGGAGTCTGTTATCCACTTGAGAGACTGTGGCTTTGCACTCCCCAGGATAAAGCAGTGGGCAACCCACCCACTTGAGAGACTGTGGCTTTGCACTCCCCAGGATAAAGCAGTGGGCAACCCACCCACTTGAAAGACTTGAGATACTGTGGCTTTGCACTCCCCAGGATAAAGCAGTGGGCAACCCACCCACTTGAGACTGTCGCTTTGCAATCCCCAGGATAGAGCAGTGGGCATGGAGCCCCCTCGTGGAGCAGTGGCGTTGTGCGTTCATCAGGCTGAGGTGCCCCCCCTCCCTCTCAGGTGCCTGATGCCCCAGCAGTGTTCTTTCCGTTCCCAGTCAGGTATCATGTGTGGGCTTGGCCCATGCATTTTGGGCCCAGTGGTCCACGGACAATGATTGGTACACTATCCGGACTTGTGTAGCTGGTTTACATATTTGTATATACCGAATTGTGACTTTTGACTATTGGTTTTTTCATGATTACAATCGTTACAATAATTTCCTTTCGTCCTTGCGTTCTTCCAGGGGGTGGCGGGGTGTAAATGTAATGTTGCTGCATGTATTTCTGTGTATGGTGTTGTGGATGAGGGTGGGGGTGTTACGTGTTGCGTGTGTGTGTCACTCTCCCCCCGTGTTGTAGGTGCAGTACTAACCGTGGTTCTCGCCGCCGCCACCGCAGTTTAATATGAGGAAGTCCTGCAAGACTGAACAGCCAAAATAGCTGCCCCTCTGGACCTGATTGTGAAGGCAGTAGTGCTTGGTAAATGTGTGCAAGGATGCACATGCTGCTGCCTGGCAGATGTCCAGGACTGGAACTCCACGTGCTGTTGCAGCTGTTGCTCTGGTAGAGTGAGCACGGAAATCCTCAAGGGGATTGCTTCTTAGCCAAAGCGTGGCACATTGTGATGCAGAGAACAACACATCTGGAGATGGTTCTCTTCTGCACCGCCCTTCCTTTCTTCGCACCCACATAACCCAGAAAAAGTTAATCATCCACCCGGAAGTCTTTGGTACGGCTGAGACAGAACGCCAATGCTCTTTTTGGATCCAGATGGTGGAATCTCTCCTTCTCACAAGAAGGATGTGGGGGGTGTACAAATTAGGCAAGGTGATGGATTGGCCTACATGAAAGGGCATGACCACTTTAGGGAGGAAAGAGGCCCTATTACGAAGCACCACTTTGTCAGGATGGACAGAAATGAAGGGTGGCTTTGAAGAAAGAGCTTGTAGCTCACTCACTCTCTGTGCAGAAGTGATGTCCACAAGGAAGGCTATTTTTAAAAGGAGCGCACAAGGAAGGTAAGGACAAAGTTCAAATCCCACTGGGGCATTACGAACTGGGTAGGTGGAAACATATGGGTAAAACCTTTGAGGAATCTCACAATAATGGGAGATTTAAACAAGGAGGGTTGATCAGGAAGTCTGAAGAAGGCAGAGAGTCCAGACTGATAACCCTAAAGGGTGCCCAAAGCAGGGCCCAGCCAGGCAAGAGAGAGAATAAACAAAAGAACCTCTAAGGTGCAGAAAGGGGATCAACAGTTTTGCAGTTACACCATGCCACAAATTTATGTCAACAGCAGGCGTATACAGTTTTGGTAAAGGGACACCTGGCTGCCAAGATAACCTCACAGACTTCGGGCTGAAGGTAGAAAGCTGTCAACTGCTGTCACTCAATCTCCACAACAGAAGCCAAAGACTGGACAGGTTTGGTGGAGAACCCTCCCATCCTGCTGCAACAGGAAATCCTCCCGAAGAGGCAGTCTGAGTGGAGGACCGATGGCCGTGCTCAGAAGCTCAGGATACCATACTCTCTGTTCCCAGTCTCAAGCCACAAGAATTACTTGACCCACTCATTCTTGATCTTCTTTAGAACTCTGGGCAGAAGTGGTATTGGTGGAAAGGCGTACAGGAGGCCTGATTTCCACTTGAGACTAAAAGCGTCGTGGAGCGAGTGCCACCTTGGAAACTCTAATGCACAAAACAACTGACATTGCACATTCTCTGCGGAGGCGAACAGATCTAACCAAGTCTCTCCCCACTGTTGAACGAGACCTTGCGGCACCTCCGGATGGAGACACCATTCATAATCGATCATGAATTGACGGTTTAGGTTGTCTGGTCTGGCATTCAGAGAGACCACCAGATGTTGAACCACCAGGGATATGCCCTGATGTTCCAGCTATGTCCAGAAACGCATGGCCTCTTGACAAAGGGTCCACATCCCCACTCTGCTCAGCTTGTTGCAGCACCACACATGGCGGTGGTGTTATCTGTGAACACCTGCACTACTTTCCCTTTGAGAGAGGGAAGGAATGCCTTCAATGCAAGCCTGATCGCCCTGAGCTCCAGAAGGTTGATGTGGAGTCCGGACTCCACTGGAGACCACAGGCCTCTGATCGCCGCCTCTCCCATGTGGCTGCAGTATCCCAGGAGTGACACATATGTCACTACTGTCTAATATGGTTGGGGAAGGCAGAGCCATCGGTGTACATGACAACTTGATATTGATCAATGGGCAATGTGCCAGCGGGAACTGGGTACTCATATTGAAGAAACTCCTGAGTCTGTATTTTAGGGTCAAATATGTAATCTACATCAGTGGCTGTCAAAGACATTGCCCATTGTATCCATCGCGGGTGTAATGCTTTAGAATTAGGGACACTCGCTTTTGTAACAGCCTCTAAAGCTGGAATCGGGGAAACGACAATGATGCGTTGGCCCTGGGCAAGAGGTTGTTCTTTAATCACAGCCATCTGTACAGCAGTGAGAATTTTCTCAGTTTGTGCAAAACGTTGTTCTGCAGCAGAATACAAGTGGGACTTGTATGCTATCGGGACTGTCTCACCCTCATTAAAGGTGACATATGTAAACCCAACAGCCCCAGCTATAACCCTGATGACCAGATGTGTCTTATTGTCCCGTGTGTGTAAATGCTTTACTGCTAAGAGATAATTTTGCAAATCTCGAAGAATATGTGTATGCTCAGTCGTCCAAAATCTACTCGAAAAATTTGGGCGAATCAACTCGTATAATGGCTTTATACGTGTAGCATAATCAGGAATGTAAGTTCTGCCAAAATTTAGAAATCCCAATAACGACTGGAGTTTTCTAATCGTAATAGGATGTTGCATCTGTGCACATTTTTCCAAAAAGTGTGGCGCTAAGCTCTTGCCCTCATACGACAGCTCATATCCCAGGAAAATGACGCTGAGGAAGGCAATTTTTTATTTTTTAAAGTTCAATTTGTAGCCAATTTCGGCAAATCCCACAACAATGCGGGCTACCCACCTTAAATGTTGTAGTAACTTGTCATCCGTCAGATATATATCATCGACATATGAAAAAGCTTCAGGGTTCAACTCGTGCAAAATTTCAGTCACACGAGCAGAAAACAGTCCTGGGCTATTCTTATACCCCTGAGGCAAACAACAACAAAAATTCTGAGAGCCAAACGCACTAAAGCTAGTCAAATCCCTACTTTCGGGTGCTATATTCTGGCAGAAGAAATCATTCGAGATATCTAAAGGTGTTTTGTATTTTTTACGCACAATATTATTCATAAGCGCTGCGCTGTGTGAATTTTGTATTGCATATGTGCGTGTATGTCCATTTAAATGTCTGTAATCCACCACTATCCTATAAGAATGGTCCGTTTTAGCCACAGGAAATAAGGTATTATTAATCGGCGAGACACAGTATTCAATTACTCCTTGGTACTCCAATTGTGTAAGTATTTTCCTTACCAATGCCCTTTCTTCAAATTTTATAGGATATTGATGTTGCGGCTGATGTTCGCCCTTAATCGGAATTACATGATAAGGTGAATCCCTATCCCACCCCACATTATTTCTATATAAGGCGGGTGCCTGTGCCAGAGCCCATTTAATACTATAGGACTCTGCAAGTTCTCCCGGAACAAGTGGTGAGAACGAAGGTGTAATAACCTCCTCCCCAACTGGACAGTCGCGAACAAAGCCTGGGGGCCAATCCTGTTCGGCCAGCAGAATGTCATACAATTTTACTACACGATCCCAAAAGATGGCCTTTATAGTGCGCTCAATGTCCCCTTCTAATTACAAAGTTACTGTATAAACTCTATCGGGATCAGAGACACGCATATCTGCTGTTTCGACTTGTATGAAGTCATCAGTTGCTTTCACCTCCAGATGCTCTAGAAGACTCCGGCGAACTATTGTGACCTCTGCCACGCTGTCTAACAGTGCTAATGCCCATGTCTTGTTCTTCAAGAGAACTCTCTTCTTGTGTGGCATGCCTAACTGAAACTGCTGCCACCTTCTTCTTTTTAAACTGTTTTTTTTGTTGGGTCGCTTTCTCTTCTTTCTTTTGACAGAAACCTCAGATGAGCGTGGTTATTCCTGTCTCGGTTTCACGTACTCTGTTCTCCGCTCTGACCGCCCACCTCTCTCATTTCTCTTTTCCAATGAGTCCTGAAAGGAACGAGATTGGCGTATATCAGTATTTTGATATCTATCAGGCGTCTTCAAGTTATCCCTATTTCTGAGATTATACCTAGTCTGCGGGGTCTCCGGTCGCGGAGATTCTCCCCTCTCTTGTTTAGTTTTTTTTTTCTCCCAGCTCTTTTTCGTACCTTCATGTTGCTGTTGCTTAGAAGCATCTTTACTACCCTTACTCTGAAACCGTGGTTTCTGTGGTCTAGCCCCTAGGCTATCACGACCAATACTGGAAAATCTTTCCGCTATTATTCTCGGGAGCTCCCGCTCCTGATCGAGTTGCGGGACGTCACGAAGACGCATACGCACCGCTAGTGCCACTGCCTCTCCTTTTATATTACTCAGTATAATGGAAGAAACCGTGGCAAAATTGCCAATCAGTTGCATCCCTAGATCTAAGGCCAGGGCAGCCCCATATTCATCCTGAATTTGTTTAAGCACTTCCGGTAATTTAGCCAATGTCGGTGTACGGTGTGCTGTAGTGTAGAGCGCGGCAAACACCGTGCCCCAAGTATTACAATGGTCCACTGTAGGAACCATACCAAACAGCAAACACATTGTTAATATTCTATCTATATCCTGAGGTCCCGCATGGGGAAATACTGCTTCCAGCGTATTCATTTTTTGCGCCAGCCAAAATGGAGTCTCCTCTCGTTTAGCCGGCACCTTACCCATAATTGAGTGCACAGTGGCCGGATTGATACCCGGAACTACTGCATGTGGTTGTGCTGGAGCAGCACGCGCTGGTTTTGTGTTGAGTGTCTGCATCACAAATTGTACTAAACGTCTATATGTAGCCGTTAATTCTGTGTATAAACGACGAACTTCAGCCACTGTTAAGTTAGCAACCGCTGGATGTGGTGTATATGTAGCCAATAAAGGCCAGGTAGGACCATCGTTAATTAGTGGACCTAACCCAACAGGTGCTATGGTGTGGGTTAGGGCGCCATCAAGCCAATTATTATGTTCTTGATAAGATAGAGGTATTTCTAAATATGCATATGCCCTGTATTGTCCAGGGACATTAGCAAGAGTGTAATCGTGAAATGTTTTTGAATTCCCATCAACTGCTGGAAATATGACCCAGGAATAAAAAAGTTCTGTTCTATAGGCTGCATGGGCATCCACCACAAATGTGACCGGACCCCACCTGGTTAGTTAGACCATGTGCTAGCAGATGAGTCATGAGTGGATGTCGCATATTAACTGCTATATTCATTACATGGGGATTCGCCATTATGAAAACAGCGCTAGTTCAGAGAAGGCACACCAATATCGGTGTTTTCCTTTCAGAGTTCAAGCTTGAACCAACCAACCACAAAATAATAGGATCTACCTATACTGCAGTGGCGGAAATCCTCAGTACCACAGACGTCTCCGTTAACGGAACCAAGGGGTCAATATACCCTCGGGTAGGTCGCCCCCCTGCTCACACAGCGCCACCAGTCCCTGACTCCCCTCCTCTCCGTTCTCCTCCTGTGAGTGTGTGCGAGTGTGCCCTTCTTTGCCCGTGTACCCCCGAGTGCCTGTGTGACGGACTGACTGGATTCCTCTTTTTCCCCGTGTATCCCGTGCGTGTGCCCCTGAGTGCCGTGTGCCCCCCCCCCGCCGTCCTCCCTCTTCTCTTCTCAGCCCCTCCCTTTAGAGTTTTTTCTTGGCCTCTCGCCGTTCTTTTACCACCGTTGCTTCGCCGCGTTTTCTTTCCCCAGGCCTCCAGGCCTCCTCGCCGCTCTTTTCCCGCCTCCAGTTTCCCCCGCCTCCCGCCTGCCCCTCCTCCCCGGCTACCCTTAAATGGCGGCCGCTGCGAGGCAGAGGTAGCGACCACTGACCCTCGGGTAGGTCGCCCCCCTGCTCACACAGCGCCACCAGTCCCTGACTGCCCTCCTCTCCGTTCTCCTCCTGTGAGTGTGTGCGAGTGTGCCCTTCTTTGCCCGTGTACCCCCGAGTGCCTGTGTGACGGACTGACTGGATTCCTCTTTTTCCCCGTGTATCCCGTGCGTGTGCCCCTGAGTGCCCCTGAGTGCCGTGTGCCCCCCCCCGCCGTCCTCCCTCTTCTCTTCTCAGCCCCTCCCTTTAGAGTTTTTTCTTGGCCTCTCGCCGTTCTTTTACCGCCGTTGCTTCGCCGCCTTTTGCCGCGTTTTCTTTCCCCAGGCCTCCAGGCCTCCTCGCCGCTCTTTTCCCGCCTCCAGTTTCCCCCGCCTCCCAGCTGACCCCTCCTCCCCGGCTACCCTTAAATGGCGGCCGCTGCGACGCCGCGCAGCGGACCCGTCTGCGCCCGTCCGCGCCTGGACCGCGCCTAGCGCCACAACCCCTGGCCCCCGCGACCCCCACCTCCCCCGCCTGACCCACAACTCCGCCTTCCTCACCGCTCTCAACCCCGGCCGCACGCCGGGCTGCTGCCGCACCACCCCGAAGTGGACCCACGGACCCTTCACCTGCCGCAACTGCCATTTCACCTGCCTACGAACTCACACCACACCCAACAGGAACGACTCGCCCGGAAACAACCTCGAATGCATCCTGGTCAACGCCAGATCCGTCCACAGGCACGCCATCGAACTGTGGAACCTCATCGACTCTACAAACCCGGACATCGCCTTCCTCACCGAGACCTGGATGAACCCCTCCTCGGCACCCGACATCGCCATAGCCATCCCCGACGGCTACAAAATCATCAGGAAAGACCGTACCAACCGCACCGGAGGAGGCATCGCCATCGCCCACAAGAGCTCCATCCGCATCTCAACCTACACCGACAACTCATTGCCCGACGCCGAGCACCTCCACTTCTCAATCAACAGCGACCCCAAGACCACCCTCAGAGGCACCCTCATATACAGACCACCGGGACCACGCACAAAGTTCAGCGAAGACATCGCAGACTTCATCAGCCCACACGCACTCCCGTCCACCAACTACATCCTCCTAGGGGACCTCAACTTCCACTTGGAGAATCGCACCGACAACAACACCACCGCCTTACTGGACAACCTCGCCAACCTGGGACTGAAACAACTAGTCAACACCCCCACCCACTACGCCGGACACACGCTGGACCTCATCTTCTCCTCCAGCAAACACATCTCTTTCAGCCACACCACCGTACTCTCCTGGACAGACCACAGCTGTGTCCACTTCAGCTTCAAGAAAACCAACGTACACCACCACGCCCAACAGCCACCAAGAAGACAGTGGAACAGAATCTCCTCGGAACAACTCACATCGACCCTCTCTCAGAACCCACCCACCAGCACTACAGACCCCAACGAAGCCGCCAACAACCTCACGAGCTGGATCTCAGACTGCGCCAACCTCCTGGCCCCCCTGAAGACCCAAGCAAACAGAAACAGCCACAAGAAAAATTCCTGGTTCACCCCCGACCTCAAAGACTCCAAAAAAGAATGCCGCACCCTTGAGAACACTTGGCGCCTCAACCAGACCGACGAAAACATGTCTGCTCTCAAAAACGCCACCCGCAAACACCACCAACTCCTCCGCGCAGCACGAAAATCAGCCTTCCAGAACAGACTAGACAGCAACGCCCACAACAGCAAGGAACTATTTGGCATCGTCAAAGAGCCCTCCAACCCCGACGCCGAAAACAACTCCATCCCTCCCTCACAGGACCTCTGCGACTCCCTCGCAGCCTTCTTCCACCACAAGATCACCGACATCTACAACAGCTTCACCACAACCAACACGAACCCTCCACCGGAACCCGCCACCGACAACACCACCATCCACACCTGGAACCCAACCTCCACTGAGGAAACCACCCGCGTCATGAACTCCATCCACTCAGGATCACCATCCGACCCCTGCCCGCACCACATCTTTAACAAATCCGACAACATCATCGCACCCCACCTCCGAGACGTCATCAACACATCTTTTTCCACCGCCACCTTCCCGGAGAACTGGAAGCACGCCGAACTGAACGCCCTCCTAAAGAAACCAACAGCAGACCCCACCGAACTCAAAAACTTCCGGCCCATCTCGCTCCTACCGTTCCCCGCCAAAGTGATCGAGAAAATCGTCAACGCTCAACTCACCACCGCCCTGGAAACCAACGACTCACTCGACCCCTCACAGTTCGGCTTCAGAGCTAACCACAGCACCGATACCGCCCTCATCGCAGCCACGGACGACATCAGATCCCTGACCGACGAAGGAGAAACCGTGGCCCTCATACTCCTGGACCTCTCTGCAGCATTCGACACGGTCTGCCACTGCACCCTGATACGTCGCCTAAGCAACGCCGGCATCAGAGGCAAGGCCCTGGAATGGATCACCTCCTTCCTCTCCGGAAGAACTCAGAGAGTCCGCCTCCTCCCCTTCAGATCCACGGCTACGGAGATCATCTGCGGCGTCCCCCAGGGATCCTCCCTCAGCCCCACCCTCTTCAACATCTACATGACCCCCCTGGCGAACATCGCACGCAAACACGGACTCGACCTCATATCCTGCGCAGACGACACCCAGCTCATCCTATCCCTCACCAACAACCCCACCTCAGCAAGAACCAGACTACACGAAGGCATGAAGGAAGTAGCGAACTGGATGACAGACAGCCGGCTTAAACTGAATACAGAGAAAACGGAGGTCCTCATCCTCGGCCCGACACCAACCGCCTGGGACGACTCCTGGTGGCCTCCCGCCCTAGGCAGCACTCCCCAACTCACCGACCACGCACGCAACCTCGGTTTCATCCTGGACTCTTCCCTCTCCATGACCAGACAGGTCAACTCAGTGACTTCAGCATGCTTCAACACCCTCCGCATGCTCCGCAAGATCTTCCGCTGGATCCCCACTGACACCAGGAAGACCGTCACCCACGCCCTCGTCACCAGTCGCTTGGACTATGGGAACGCCCTGTACGCCGGCATCACCATCAAGCTGCAGAGGAAACTTCAACGAATCCAGAACGCTGCCGCACGACTCATCCTGAACATACCCCGCCACCACCACATCTCCGGTCACCTGAAGAAACTCCACTGGCTCCCAGTCAACAAGAGGATAACCTTCAGACTCCTCACCCACGCACACAAAGCCCTGCACAACCGCGGACCAGAACTCATCAACCACCGCGTCTCCTTCTACACTCCTCCTCGCACCCTACGCTCGACCGGACAAGCCCTGGCAGCCGTACCCCGCATTCGCAAAGCCACCGCCGGAGGCAGGTCCTTCTCCTACCTAGCAGCGAAGACCTGGAACTCCCTTCCCAGCCACCTTCGCGCCATACAAGACCACCTTCACTTCAGAAGGCAGCTCAAGACCTGGCTCTTCGAGCATTGACCCCGCCCCCCCCCCCCAGCGCCTTGAGACCCTTACGGGTGAGTAGCACGCTTTATAAATGCGACTGATTGATTGATTGAATATATATGAGACCGAGAGAGTCAGCCGGACCTGAAAATTAGAGCCAGACCAATCGTTGGCGGCGCCATGTCACGTGGGCTCTCATTCTAAATGAGACTACTGGATTTATAGGTAGCAGGGTTGTTCCTGGTGTGGGGGACTAAGTCTTACCCACTTGGAAGGCCCTCTGTCACCTCAAATCCGGTTTTGCTCCGGCTAACTAGCAGTGCCTCATCCCTCCCAAGGGGGAGAGATGATTGGGCCGCCAAGCGCATGACATCTTTGGAACTTCTCAGGGAAGTCGTGGTCACTCAGATCCAAACCAGCTCTCTCATTTACAGTATGATCTCATATACAAATGACAAAGACAGTTTGAGTTTTATATATTGTTTTTAATAAAACGACTGCATTTTAGATAATAAGGCATGAGCCGCAATAACCAGAACCATACAACACAGTAGGATTGAAACAGTCACGATGAGAGTGAAACATAAAAACAACGCTATCATGGTGTTAATGGATTCTATTCACTCTCAGTTAGTTATATTTCGAGCACAGCATGTTAAGCTACTAACTTGCCTTTCAGATTCCCCGGGAAGCCATCAACCCTCATACCTGAGCAAAGGCCTGTGATCTGGTTTAGCATCTGCAACAAGGCAGCCAGCGTCTCGTTGTGGTTCCCTGGTCGGAATCTCCCTCTTGCGTGTATTAGGACAAGGAAGTGTTTTTATAACTAACATGTCAGTGTGGTCACAAAATGTCCCTACGCAAGAATGTATATCTACAATCCAAAGACTAAACTCCTA
Organism: Pleurodeles waltl; assembly: GCF_031143425.1. Classification (NCBI taxonomy): domain Eukaryota; kingdom Metazoa; phylum Chordata; class Amphibia; order Caudata; family Salamandridae; genus Pleurodeles; species Pleurodeles waltl. The sequence goes on along the minus strand of NC_090446.1, from coordinate 969,020,447 downwards.
CCACGTCTATCGGCAATGTACCAGACTGTATCCTTGACTAAAGCACAGAGTGAGCAAGAATGTGTTATTGAAACTCCAGTGCTGAAGTAGGCTAAACAGTGTGATATAAAAAATAAGACAAGACCGTAGAACTGGCTATTTGAAAAATAACAGTACGAAGCTGAATAAAATGCATTTAGAGCAAAGTGCACAGAGGCTCTATGCTGCGAGCAAAAGAATAAAATACATCCAGGGCAAAGTGCACAAAGGCCTAACGCCTGAAGCTAACGCGCAAAGGATACATAAAATTGACCACACTACACCTTCATCAGCCTAGCTAGCTTGAATCTGGTGGCATAGCAAGTACTGGACCCACGTCTATGCATACCCTTCCCACCTGGGGCAACAAATGCAGAAACAACAGATGACGGGCAGAATGCAGAAGAAATCAAACATTCACCCCCAGTCACAGATCTGGGTTTAATCCATCAGTTTTTTTTTTTGCTTGCCATGCCATTCCAGTTTGGATCCAGCCATATGCAAATCAGCCTTGACCCTGTTCCTCATGAGAACAGTCCAGCCCAAACGGCCAGGCCCTCCCTGGACCAGAAACAAGCATCCTGGGACCAGTTTCAGGGTATCACTCTTCATCAGCCAGGCTAGCTTGAATCTGGTGGCATAGCAAACACAGAACTTGGCCTGGCAGTTTGGGCTGGACTATTCCTCGTGGAACAGGGTCAAGACTGATTTGAATATGGCTAGGTCCAAACTCGGGTGGCATGGTGAGCAAAAGAATTGATTAATTAAACCCAGATCTGTGACTGGGGGTGAATGTTTGATTGGCTCTGAATTCTGCCCCTCATTTGTGTTTGTTTGCTTTTGTCACCATAAGTGCGCCCGGTATGCCCAGATGTGGGTCCCAGGCTCACTGTGCCACTGGATTTAAGCTAGTCTCACTCATGAAGGGTGATACCCCGAAACCGGTCCCAGGATGCTTGTTTCCATCTAGGGAAGACCTGGCCTGGCAGTTCATGGGGAACAGGGTCAAGACAGAGCATATGGCTGGGTCCAAACTGGAATGGCATGGGCAGCAAAAAAACGATGGATTTAGGCCCAGATCTCTGTACTGGGGGTGAATATTTGACATTGTTCAGCATTCCGTCCATCACTTGTTCTTTTTGCATTTGACGCAACCGATCTGCCTTGTGAGTAGATGGTGTCCAGTCCACATCGAATCGTGAACTTGGCTACGTCTCTCCCGTCTGCAACAGCTTGGAAGAAAATGGCCTGGGCCACCTCCATGATCTGTGGCAGCACCTGCGTGATCGTATGCCATAAAGTATGGGAATAATGGCCCCAAAAGCATGAGGTGTTCACAGACCGCAATGCCAGACTGGAAGAAGAGAACATGTTCTTCCCAAGTTGGTCCAGTCTTTTTGATTCCCTGTCCAGAGTGGGGAAGGGGATGCGCCAGAAGAGTAAGAAGCCTGAATGACTAAGCTCTCAGTTGTAGGGTGTTGCGTCAGGAAGTTAGGGTAGGTGAAGACGTATGCCAGCTAGCACTTGTCCTGTTGACAGAAGCCCCTGTATTGGGTTTAGATCACGTCCCCAGGAGGACATCAGTGAGGGCCTCATTGAAGGGCAATAGGGGTTCAGATGTAGAAGCCCCGGGATGAAGCACCGCAGGCAGGAGGTTAGTCCTGACTGCCAATGAAGGTAGCTCAAGGTCAACGACCTTGGCAGCTCTTCGTACCAACATTGAGTAGGAGGCTCCCTCCTCCGTAGCCACAGTAGGGGGAGAAAGCATGCCAGAGTCAAGGGAGGTGCTCAATCCACTGGCTTCCCCCAATTCCTGAGACCAGTCCATAAAAGGGTCTTCAAGCTGGTATTCTAGAGGGTCCAGTGACCTCTCCACACTCTCACTGTACCCATCCCCATAGGTATAAGGGTCAGGATCCAACTTGGGGAGTGATGTCCCCATTGAAGTGAGAATCGGCGTTGGGTGACATCGTTCCTGCGCTGTGTCAGAGTTGGGAGTAAGTATGGGATCAAAGTAAATTGTGGGCCCAACCAATGTCGGGAGCATTGACTTCTGCACTGGCGCTGGGGAAGGTCGCAATGGCATGACCGGAGGGGCTCGGATCTGGAAACTGACCTTGGGGTGCCCTCTGGAGCCTAAGCCACCGGCGCAGAACCTGAGGGGGCCCTGCCGACCCCAAGGGCATAACAGGAGGGTCGGTATGCCCAAATATCATAAAACTCCTAGAATTAGGCTGGGATGGCTCCAGCTCCCGGAAACTTGGGGAAGCACGGAGCCGACCCAGAAGCAGGCTCCAAAGAGGGAGGTCAGGAAGGCCCACACTCCTCCCACATGGCACTGGTTGTGCAACGGGGTGAAGTTGAAGAACCCCTGTTGTTCTAACACTTCTTCTTTTTGTGACCCAAATGTCTAGAGGACTTGGAGTGGGACAAGGACAAGTGGTGATGGTTCCGCGAACAGTCTTGTGACCTTCCCCTCGAGCGAGACAGGAGCAACATGGAGCGTACCACTGGGCTGCCATGAGCTTTAGGGACCGCTCCTTCAAAGCCTTTGGGTTCATCACCCAGCAGTCAAAGCACAACTTCAGGTTGTAGTCGCCACCAAACACCACAAGGTGCGACTCCGTCACCGACATCATGCAGTCGCAGCAGTCACATGTCTTGAATCCGATGTTATGGGAAGACATCTCGACTCACCAAGAAGTCAAAAAGTTTGACAAATTGATTGAGAAGTCAGCCAAAAAGCGACTGAGAGTAGCTCTTCTCTGGATCTGCGTGTAGGCTGCCACGGAAGGAAAAGAACTGACATCAGCACGCCGGGGTGGAGTCTATATATACGACTGCAACATCATCACAGAGACTATGATCGTCGACTAAAGCCACCTGTCGCCGCACAAGGGTACTGCTCGAAGAAAAATCTCCAGATCTAGTCTGATGCCTGTGAAAATGCATGTTCTTTGTGGTGGCGAATAAAGGCAAGGTTTTCCCCAGTTGCAGAAGAGACCTTGCACTGCCTCACAGTGCTGATGCCATTAGTGGTCCATAACACCTCACCGGCTGAGTTCATTTGCCCTGATGTTCGGGAGCTCCAGCCAGGTATTATAAGACCAGGAAGTTGTCTGATGTTATAGTGACTTCCAGATGGACATGGCCCCCTTGCACAGAATTCATGACCCCACCCCGCCCTGCTAGCTACAGTATTACATGGCAGGGTTTTGTCTGTGAACACCTGAAGCAGCTTCCCATTGATGGATGTCAAGAAGGCTTTCAACTTCAAGTGGATGGCCTGCAACGCCAAGCTGGGTCTCCACCAGAGGACAGAGAACCCTGATTTTCACCTCTTCCAGGGAGCCGCCCCATCCCAGAAGCAAGCCATCAGTTACCACTGTTTGTTCCAGCAGGGGAAGTGAGAAGGGTCTGCCACTAAACCAGTTTGTGGTTCATTAACCACCACTGCAGATCTTGCGTTGTCTCCTCCGAAAACTGGATGCAATCAAAGAGATGACCTCAGTGCTGTGTCCACTGGGTCTTCAGGTCCGAATGTAAAGCTTGCATGTGCCACCTGGTGTGCTTCACCAGCAGGATGCAGAAGGACGTCAGACCTAGTAATCTCGAAGGCAGTCTCACCAAGTTCGAGGACCCATGCAGAAGTATCTGGATCATAGCCCAAATGTCCTGGACTCTCCAGGACGGAGGGTAGGCATAACACTTCACAGTGTCCAGAATGGCTCCGATGAAAGGAAGCTTTGGAGAATGAATAAGGCATGACTTCAGCATGCTGAGATAGTGAACTTTAACGAACGTAGAAGGTTTGCCGTAGTCTCGAAGTGGGTGATGACTACCTGGAGTAAGCCCACCTTCAGCAGCCAGTCATCGAGGTAGATGAAGCCCGGGGACTCCTGACTTACGAAGAGGAGCTGCAACCACCGCTATCACTGCAGAGCCGGATCCTGCCATCTACCGGATGTAGATGTGTCGAAGAGGGTTGGGTGAGGGGGCAGTAGGGGTTTCTAGAACTGTGTTGCACAGTGTCCTTGCTTACCATGATGTTTGTGGAACCTCTTCCGTAACCACAAAATTGCTCAAAAGCCTGCTGGCCCTATGCATATGGCTGATATTGGCAGATATGAATCCCTCTTTCGTAGCAACGGGGCAAAAGCAGTGTGGTTGACCAGGAGCGATGGACAATCAGAGGCACAGAGCCATGAACCTTTTATCCTTGTGGCCAAACAGACGAGTGTCATCAAAGGACATGCCCATGAGGCTCACCTGGACAGCCCTTCAAAAGCCTGTTGACCACAACCAAGCGTGGTGCCCAAGGACCAACATGGTACCCATCACTCTTCCAAGGAAGTCTGTGGTGTTCAATCCACGGCTGATGGTAAATTCTGATGCGCCCCGGCCATCAAGCATAGGTTTATTTGACAAAAAAGCAAGCAGTATTGACCGACAGCAAAGCCAGGCTGCTGGAGAAGGCCTTCTTCCTTAAGGTCTCTAGCCTTTTGTATTCCCTCTTACAAGGGGTACTAGAGAAGGCATTTAGAGTGTCTGGCTGTCAAAACTTACACCACCAAACTATTGGGCGGGGTGCCATATGAGGAATATGGGATTCCCTGGGGCAGGATGGTGATGGTTTCCAAGCAGATGGTTGGCAGGGACCCTGGAATAGGGCTTGGACCAGGCCCCCAGGTGGACAATTGTGAGGGCTTTGTTAAAAGGAAGCAGGGGCTCTGCAATGGTGTGCCCCAGCTGAAGCACTTCAGTTAAGACATTAGTTTTGAACTTTACTGGTGGGATATGGAGTTCAAGGAACTTAGCTGTATTCCTCATGCTCTATTTAGAGGCGGGGTTAGGTGGGAAGGCCAAACCAGAGTCTGTCGAGGTGTCCAGCCCGCTGGAGTCACCCAGCTCTTCTCACCAGTTCTCCTTCAGGAAGGACAGGACAATGTTGTCAGTGTGGGCAAAGCGCCCTCAAACTCCAAAGGGCAGAGGCACCATGTCCGAACCTGAAGACTGTCTTAGGTTGAGTGATGCCAGTCTCGACATTAGACAGGGTTGATGTGATAACATCTTAGAGTCAGAAAGGACAATCGGTTCATCCAGGTCATTCAGTGTTCGAGACATCAGCAACGGTGGCGAGGGACCGAGACCCAGTGAGGGTAGTGGAGCCGGGCAGAGGTTCGGGACTGGTGTCGGTCCACATCTGGTATTGGGGGGATGGAGTGGGGGATAGAGCCAGGGTGTCCAACTAGCATTAGGGGGTTCACCAATGTGAATCCAGGTGAGACATCTCTCAGCTCCTTGGGGTCAGAAGAGACCCCAGAATCAGTCAGTTGACCTGACCAAACAAAACAGGTCAGCAGGTTCAAAGAATTCCTGAAGCTGGGCAGGTGCCGATCTTGCTCTGGAAACTCCAGGAGGTGCGCAGTGGGAGTCGGCACTGGCTCTCCAGGCGGTGAGCAGGTGCGGCCTTCAGGCATGGGGATGGCCTGGCACTTCTTCGGGGACTAGAAAGGTGCTGTAAAGTTGAGCAATACTTTGACTTCTTCTCTTACTTTTTTTTTATTAACCTGATGCCAACTTCAAATCAGAGGACTAATGGTCATGGAAATGGCTCCTGAGTGGGCCCGAGATACTCTCTGGGACCAGGACTATCCCCAACAGACGGAAACGATGTAGGTTCCTACTTTGCTGAGGAGGGTCAGAGACCTCTCCGGAATCAATTTTGGGGTGAATCGAGAGACAGTCCGAACAGGACTTGCAGTCGTGACCTGACCAAGCACTAAAGGAAAATCAAGTGGGGATAAGTGACCTGCCTTTGACATTCCCTGCAAGGTATAAAAACTACAGTTTGAGGTGACATGTCCTTAGTACACTGGACACAACTGTGGAAAAAATAACTCAACAAAAGTCAAGAAATGGTTGGTCAAAGAGTGATGAGGTAACTACGGATCCACAACTGTTGAGGCAGAAAAAAGGGAACTGATATCTGCGTGCTGGAGAGGAGCCTATATAGGCACCACACTCTTCACATCTGGAGTAAACAACATTGACATGGACCTTTTGGCACCACCTACAAGGTACCATTCAAGATTTTCTGGAACTAGTGTGATACCTCGGGAATACTCTAAGGTAAGGAATCCGCGGTTACAAATCTGTTCCAGAAATAAAGTGCATAACATTGAGAAAAAAAGTTTCATGCATGTCCATTGCTTGTTCCACCGATGACTTCACCATTTAAGATAATGTGCAGTTTGCGCACAGCATAGCCAAACCTATATGGCTTTGCTGGAGTGCACGACTAGACAGTGAGGAGGAATCTTACCATTTTATTTCTAAGTGAAATAAACAAGAAGGAATGTTATTGTTCCACTATTTTCTAGCAGTATTAGCTATCAGACAATAATTTGTGTTTTCAGAATGCCTCCGATTTGCAAACTATACAAAAAGCATTTAGAAGTGAGGTACCTACATTTGACATTCCTTGAAGCTCCGACACTACAAGATGGAAGTGATCCAAACAAAACGATATGAGCAGTCTGGCATCTGTGCTTTGAGTTATCTGTCAATAACCTAGATGCACTAAATGGAAGTCATGTCCAAATAAATTGTTCACAGTAACAGGAACACAATTATGTGTCCAAAGCCGTTACACAGCTACACCGAGAATAGTTACTACCTCAGCTTTAAATGATCAGACAAAAACAAAGGACAGTTAAAAACAAATAAACAATAAACATAAAAACAACACAGAAGAACAGACTATATAAATGAGGGCCAGCCTTATATGAAATAACAGTCAGGCAACTACAAAGGTGCCCACCACCAAGGACATATTGACGAGAATTAAAGACATCACATTATCATGTCTATTTTGTTCTTCGGACAAGCAGGCCCAATCCTCTGCAGCACAAACACACTGGCTAACAGTTCACAGTACAACATTACAGATCTGTGAAAGAGCTTTCTCTGCAGATGAAGTAAGATTTTTATCCATGTGTGGATGCTGATGACACTTATATATGTGTTTCATTTTTGCAATGCCTTTTTTAATAGAGTGACCACTGTAAGTAAATGCTGTGAGCTGGGCGTTCACTACTGGCAATAGTTACAGTATAAAAATGTGAGCCTATGTTTGTAAAGTTTAACAATGTGAGGTTACCTATAATGCTCACACAATGCTCTTTGGTTAAATGGAAATACTTGCAGAAGTTCTTTGTTTTCAAATTAAAATGTTCACAAAAAATAGCAACTAGAAAAAAACATTTTGCCAAACTGCAACTTGAGATATCATTTGTTTGAGGCATCCTTTAATAAAATGTGTTTGATACATGCTAATATTTCCAAAACAATATTAATAATGTAAAAATAGACTAAAACCAGTTTAGGCAACATTATTGAAAACATGAAAATAAGCCAGCATTGGCAAAGACAATCGGAGTGGTGGTGGTTGCCAGCTTGTTTCAACATAGTTTTTAAAAAACCTGTTGTTGTGGGCTCTACCTTGGCCCTCACCAATGTGACAAAAATATTGGCTAAAGGCAAGAAGCACATTTTTGGGTCTCAAAAAACACTTATTTCCATAGTAGTCCCTGGAAAGGAAGGAAACTACTTGTGTAGTTCTTGTGAAACAAGAGATGCTGTTAATAAAAATCAAAAGGCCTTGGCTAACACCAGATATAATTAGGGATCCCAACTAATAAAGAAAGTCACAAACGTGCCGCTTTGGTATAGGTCCTTGCATTAGTGGCGGTCTCAACTTTCATCATTTGTGAACTGCATTTTTGCATTAGCACAAATGCATGTTTATGTTTGCTCGTGCGAGAATCTGCTGAGCGACTGCCAAGTTCACCTTCCCTATAACCTCTCTTTCCCCATGATGAAAACAGTTTTACTTCTGCACGTGTCAAAATGTACATTTCCCACATGTCCTACTGTGAGAAGAGATTACAGAAGAGTTGGAAACCACCTTGAAGTATGCCAGTTTGTAGGTGTGCACAGACTCTAAAGGATATTCCAACTCTGAAACAATCAATTCTTGCAACTTCCAGCTCCAGTATGTAGATTTTTGGAAAGGTGGAAAAATCAGGACGTTTCTGGAATACAGACCCTGCCAGAAAACGAGCCCGGACGTAATCCAAGAGGCTATTTTTGGAGCTCTGATTCAATGAGAACGCATAATTTGTCCCCTCAATGCATGGCACTAAAGGGGAAAGTTAATTTTTACAGGGCAAGTAGATTATGAAGCATCCTGTGCCATAGATAAGCAGATGGCTTATAAAATTCCACACCCCTTCATTTACGCTACCGTAGGTTTGTGCCTCACCTGCTGCCAGTCCTGGTGTAAGGAACATTTAGTAACTTCAGGTCTTTGAAGATGAAGATCCAGAGCTTTTTCACACCAAGACATGTTTCTGCTTCTAATAATAACTCCAGATTACTGTCTCTGTCAATCATTGATACCACGTGGGCCAGGAATGGGGTCACTACAGCTTGGATGCGCTTCCAAAGGGTGTATCTTCAAATATGAAAAAAGATAACAAGAAAGAGAAGGGGTAAATGAACAGAGATAAAAAAAAAACAAGAAAAAGAAAGCATGGCAAAAAATATTTTTCCTTTCTTAATTTTCAGAAAATGTTCTATATTACAATTGTCAGAAAAAAATTAAAACCGACCTGCTCACTATAAACAATTGTTTTCAGCTCATTTTCAGAGGCTTTTACCTGCTGATGTACACTAATGGGTGTGAAAACACATTAGGACATCGGCAGCAGCCTCAGCAAGCTTTTGTTCTTTGTTTTTTGAGGAGGGGGTGTGCGGCCTGGGTGGGGGCATAAGTACTGCTTAGGTGCTTCTTGCCATGAGGCCACGCCCCCCTCCTCACAATGTGAAGTTTTTCGTGAAGTTGGCAAGTGTGTTAAAAGCAGCAGACAAGCATTGGCGCTGCCAGTACATCATGATGCTTGAGCAGCCATGTGGAAATGTGGCTGCCACCTTGAAATGCTAATTGTTCAAAGATGGCAGCGCAACACGTGCATGCACTGTGACACAAGTGTCATAATTTTGCCTTTAATTTTTTTACTTTACCATCTGAACATGGCAAATACAGAGAAGGGTGAGGTCTAGTCGGATGCTGTGAGAATGCGCCTGCCATATCTCCCCCCAGTGGTGCCAATAATTCTTCAATTATTCTGAAATGTGCCCATCTGCAAATAACAGTAACATTCTGTTTGAGAGGTGTTCCTGCATGTGAATGGTTGCATGGAAGAAAGAAACTTAGAGTTGAAAAAACACAAATAGCCCTATCAAGGTGGACTCCCTCCAAGTTACGGGCTCACTGTAGCTCGAAATGACTGATGGGACTTGTTAGCTGAAGATTAGGGTATTTGTTAAAGGCTAAGTGAGTCCTGCCAAAGAAGAAGGCTGCACTGACACAGAAAAGACACACAAGAAAAACTGGGGGGGGGGGGGGGGGGGGGGGAGGAAACATCGGTCATTAGTAGAGAAGCGAAAGTGGTGGAGTATAAAGAAGAGCTTCCAGCTGGGGAATGATGCCTAAGGAGTGACAAATCCTACACCTGCGACACGGGTCAAAGGACCCATACCCCTTCGGCTACAAAGAATGAAAACACATAGCAGGCTGACAAATCCTACACCTGCGACACGGGTCAAAGGACCCATACCCCTTCGGCTACAAAGAATGAAAACACATAGCAGGCTATCAGGAGCCTGGACAGAGAGTCCGAGAAGGGGCACTGCCCAGCAGCATGGAATCAGACAGGTGATGGAGAGTGGTGAAGGAGTAAGTGCTGGGGACAGCAAATAAAAAAAGTGGATTTTATTGAGGTGGATTGGAGTGGGGTGGATTGCACTGAGGTGCAGTGGACTGGAGTGTGGGGGGTGGATGGACTGGATTGAAGTGGGGTTGACTGAACCGGGATGGAGGGGGTGGTGGATTATAGTATGGTGGACTGGATTGGGATAGATTGAGTGGGGTTGGTTGGATCGATTGGACTGGAGTGTGTTGGACTGAACTGGGACGGGATGGGGTGGACTGGGGTAGATTGGAGTGGTGTGGGGTGGAGAGGTAGATTTGATTGTGGTTAGATAGCGGTGGACTACACTGAGGCAAGGTGAACTGGAATGTTGTGGGGTAAATTGGAATGAAGTAGGGTGGACTGGAGTGGGTGGATTGGATTGCAGTGTATCGGCCTGTGGTAGGTGGAGTTGAGTGGATTGGAGTTAGGTGGATTGGATTGAGTGTGGTGGATTGGATTGGGGTGGAATAAATAGGGGTGGGATGGACTGGATTGGGGTGGGGTGGACTGGATTGGGGTGGATGGGAGTGGATTCTGGTGGATTGGATTGGTGTGGGGTAGTGTGGATTGGATTGGGGTGGGTTGATAAGGGAGGGGTTTACTGGAATGGGGTGAAGTAGATTAAGGTGGTTTCGAGTGGGGTGGATTGGATGGAGGTGGGGTGGAGTGGATTAATGTGGACTGGAGTGGATTAAAGTGGGTTGCTTTGGAGTGTGATGGACTGAAGTAGTTTGTACTGGAGTGGGGTGCTTTGGAGTGAGGTGGACAGGGTAGCAGTGGACTTGATTGGAGTGGGATGGGTTGGATTGGAGTAGGCTGGGTTGGAGTGGAGAGGAGTGGGATGGTATGGACTGGAGTGGGGTGGGATGGGATGGATTGGACTGGAGTGGATTGGACTAGAGTGGCTTGGATTGGACTGTAATGGATTAGGGCAGGGTGGGGTGGGGTGGATTGTACTGGGGTGCCGTGTACTGGATGGGAGTGGGGTAGATTGGACTGGGCTGGATTGCATTGGATGGGTGTGGAGTGGACTGGAATTTGTGAGGTAAGGTGGACTGGGTTGGAGTGGGGCAGGTTGTTTTGGATTAAAGTGGGGCTGATTGGAGTGGGGCAAACTGAAATGGATTGGAGTGGTGCAGCTTGTTTTGGATTGGAGTGAGGATTTTTTGGGGGGATTGGAGTGTGGCATATTGTTTTGGATTAGAGTGAGGCAGACTGGAGTGGGGCATACTCTTTTGGATTGGAATGGGGCTGACTGTTTTGGACTGGAGTGGGGCAGCCTGGAGTGGAGCGGACTGTTTAGGATTAGAGTGGGGCGGATTGGAGTGGAGCGGATTGGTGTGAGGTGTATTGGGTTGACTGAGTTGGTGTGGGGTGGACTGGATGGGAGAGGGGCGGATTATGTTGGCGTGGGGTGAATTGAATGGGAGGGAGCTGATTGGGTAAGTGTGGGGTTAATTGGATGGGAGAAGGGTGGACTGGATTGGAGTGGCATGTATTGGATTGCGACAGATTGTTTTGGATTGGAGTAGGGCAGACTGGAGTGCGGTGGATTGCATTGGGGAGGAATCGAGTGGGACAGATTGTTTTTTTGCATTGAAGTGGGGCAGACGGGAGTGGGGAGGAATGGAGTGGGACAGATTGTTTTGAAGTGACGTGGGGCAGATTGGAGCGGGCGGATTCGAGTGGGTCAGATTGTTTTGGACTGAAGTGGGGCAGATGTGAGTGGGGAGGATTGAAGTGAGGCAGATTATTTTGGATTGAAGTGGGCAGGCCGGAGTGGGGCTGATTGTTTTGGATTGGAGTGAGGTGTATTGGAGTGGGGCAGATGTTTTGGACCTGAATGGGGTAGATTGGAGTGGGACTGACTATTTTGGATTGGAGTGGGACAGATTGTTTTGGGTTGCAGTGGGGCAGACTGTTTTGGAATTGAGTGGAGCGGATTGAAGTTGACTGCACTGGGGTGAGGTGTATTGGACTGCAGTGGGGTAGATTGGACTGGCTTGGACTGGATTGGTCTGGGGTGGATTGGATTGGTCTGGGGTGGAGTGGGGTGAACTAGAATGGAGTGGGGTGGATTGGAATGGGAGAGGAGGCCTGGGTTGGATTGGGGTAGATTGTTTCAGATAGGGGTTGGTTGTTTGGGACTGCAGTGGGGAAGGCTGGAGTGGGGCAGGTTGTTTTGGATTAAAGTGGGGCAGATTGGAGTGGGGAAGACTGAAATGGATTGGAGTGGGGCAGCTTGTTTTGGATTGGAGTGGGCATACTGTTTTGGATTGGAGTGGGGCATATTGTTTTGGACTGGAGTGGGCCATATTGGAGAGGGGCAGATTGTTTTGGATTGGACTGGGGCAGACTGAAGTGGGGCAGCCCTAGGTCATAACAGCAAGAGGATAGTTTTTCACATTCTTACTCGATGTACACCACTTCATGATGTGTCTCCACACATTTTTTTCTTTTTTAGAAAATACGTCCCTGGTTCTGACTATGTCAACCGCAGGCAGCTTGGCTCCAGAAACTGTGGCACAAATGCACATATCTTTCTAATTGCACACATTGGCATCAGGGGGTCAGACGCTGCCAAGGAAGGCATTGAATGCATAGCACCAAGAAAGACTTTCATGCAGGAAAACAGCAGCAGTGCGAGGCAAAGAGCACTGGAACAATAGTTCTCAGCAGAGAACGCAACATGGGTCTCACATTGGACTTTACGTGGCAGAGGCTTTATTGGAAGAGGGTTTGAAATGCTCTGTAACAAACAGTTAAGCCTAGCTTTCCATAATAGTTCTAGGCTTCACATGAGGCAATGCCTCATGGATAATTTGTCATGGTCATGAAGAAGAAATAACAGACAACTACAGTGGTGTTGGAAAATGGGTTATTGGTAGGGCAGGTAGGTACCTACACCTAGCAACAAGCCACAAACCTCCACAAAAGTACAGTTAGGTCTCAGTAAATTAATCCCAGCTCTACCCTTGGTAGCTTGGCATCGAGCGTCAAGGCTTAACTTAGGAGACAAAGTGTAATGCATTCAAATATCACACAACAGTAATTAAATAAAACACAGGAAACAGTTTAAAAATCCAAAACCAATTTATAAAAATAGCTTATATTTTTATCTTTAAAATGACACAAAAACGATTAAAATCGGTTCAGGGGAACCGGAGATATGAATTTTTAAAGTATTATTATTTTCTAGCGCATAGAAACAAAAAGCGCCAATCGGGTCATCTGGTTGCACCAGGACCGGGACAAAGTCAAACTTTCAGGCCGACCGCGATGGAGCCCTGCTCGGCTACAGGTCGCGGGAGGCCTCGGTTAAAAAGTTACCTTCTGACTTAGTCTTTATTTTGAAGTTTTTCTTCATCGGGACGAACCTGCCAGTTGGATCCGACCTCCTGGAGCCCTTGTCCGGATACGCGAAGTCGGTTTCCTCGGTGGTGATTTCTACCTTCGGACTTAGTCGTTTTTTCGAGATGAAAATCCTTCGACCGGGGTAAACCTGGATCTTGATCCGACGTCCGTGGAGCCCTTCTCGGATACGATGGCTGGAAGGTCCCGGTCAACTTTTTACGTTCGGACTTAGTCTCTTTTTCGGATGTTTTTCTTGACCGGGACGAACCACGAAGTCAGGCCGGGTCGCGGTTGAGGCAAGCCGGCTAGAATTTCCGCGTCGAGTCGGTCACTTTATGGAGCTTTTTTCTAAAATTTCTCCAATCTTTTCCAAACTTCTGGGGCTTCACCCAGATGTTCTTTTAAGGTTCTTTTGGGGTCCACAGCTCACCCCAAGGGTCCAGAAGTTCTGTGATGGTCCTTGGGAAGTGCGGACTTCAACTCCCAGAGTGCACCTGGCGCAAACTCCTTTTTGGCCACTGGGCAGTGGTCAGCTGGTCACTTTTTCAGGAGTTGGTGCAGGGGACTCTGGTTTAGCAATTTTTCACCTGTAGCAAACAGGGAGTCCCTCCTTGAACCAGTTGAAGCCAGGCAAAGTCCTTCTTGTGGTGAAGCCCAAGTGTGCAGCTGGTGCAGTCCTTCTGAGTGCAGGGTCCAGGTGCAGGCCAGGGGTCCAGCAGGGCAGTCCTTCTTCTTCTTTAGTTCCTTTCTTGTTGAATTCTGGAGGGGATCTGAGGCGTGGGTGCAGGTCTGCCAGTTTTATCCTTGCTCCTGGGTGAAAAGCAGGGGGGCCCTGGTCCTCCAATCAGGGACAGGGTCGTCCCCCTGTGATGACCACTTCCTGGGAAGTGTGGCAAAAATCCATCCCAGAAGGCAACAGTCTCTAAAAATCCAAAATGGATGAATCTGATTTTTAGAGGAGAGATCTGGCTGAGCCCACCCACTGGTGTGGCTACAAATCATAAACACACCCCTCTCCTGCCCTCTCCTAATCTAATCAAGGGGGCACCTAGCTGTCTGGGGTTGCAGGATGTGGGGGTGTTGCTGGGTGCTCCAGATGTCCTTCTCTGCCTTTGAAGACCAGTTTGGCAGCCCTCCCCCTTCCTGCTTCCCCATCTGCTGAGGGGAGATTCTCTCCCCCAAGCACATTCCTTTGTGTGAAGTCAGGCCACTTCACACCTCATTAAAGTAGCCTGGCAGAAGCTGCTGCAGGCTGGCCAATCAGAGCACAGCAGCAAAAACAATGCAGAGCTGAAATTGGCAACTTTTTAGGTAAAGTCTAAACTTTTTACCTGCACTAGTTATATTAAATCCAACAACTGGAAGTTGTGGGATTTATTATAACAATCAATTTGATACCAAATTCTTGGTATGTAACACTTAAGGAGACTTTAAAATTTTAAATAAAGTCTGCCCATTCTAGCCTATGAAGGCCATTTACTTCAATGAGGGAAAAACGAATTTGGCTGTTTTTACCTCACCAGGGCTTATAAATCTATTTTTATAAAGTCCCTGCTTATAGTTACATGGCACCCAGCCCTAGGGGCACATAGGGCACACCTTAGGGGTCACTTATATGTAAAAATAAGGTAGTTTAAGACTTTGGAAGTACCTTTAATTCCAAAGTCGAATTTGCATATAACTTTAATTTAAAAGCAGCCAGCAAGGCAGGCTTGCTTTTAAAATGACACTGGGCACCTCAGCAATGCACCTAGGTGTGCACCACCTATGCTGTGGTCCCTAAACCTACATGCCCTACCATATACTAGGGACTTATAGGTAGGTTTACTTAGCCAATTATAATTAGCCTAATTTGCATATCCATTTTACACAGAGCACAGGCCCTGGGACTGGTTAGCAGTACCCAGGGCACCATCAGAGTCAGGAAAACACCAGCATAAAGTGGAAAATGGGGGCAAAAAGTTATGGGGCCTCTGCAATCAGCCCCAGTTTCTCACACAACCCCCCCCCAGCCCACACGCCCAGGAGACTCAGCCCAACCCTGGGAGAGTCTTCCTGGCTTGTTAGGCGAGGAAGACAGTGAAGAAAACTGGCTGTCCCTTTGCAGGGCCTACTCTGCCTTACATCCTCCTGTCAGGGTCACTCCCTCTAGGTAGTGAAGCCATCCCAACAGTAAAAGGACCCAACTCAAACTGAAACTTCCCTCTAGGGGGGTCTTCCTCCTCTCTCTCTGTCAACTTGGGTAGTGAGGTGCCCACCTCCCCTACTCCTAACTTTGCTAGGGCAACACCTAGCTTACCCAAAGAGGTCACCCAACACTTGAGCAACCCCACCATGACCAACAGGGTCAGGGGGCCTACTTTGCTATTGGCCTTGGGGTCTGCCTCCCAGGCCAAGTACAGTGCTGCCAGGAAGGCCAGCACCCAGCAGAGGCTACTGACAGCTGTCAGTACCCAGAACCACACCCTAAGCTCTCCACTGACAGGTGGCTGAGCTGCTTTAGGGGCATCTTTGGGGTCCTGGCACCCCTCTTGCTGTCTAGAGTGGGGGGCTACCACCTCCTGTGGCAGACACCCTCCTTCCACTCTCCCTTCTGCTGTCAGTGCAGGGGCAACACCTTGCATCTGGACAGCTGCCTGACTACTCAGGACTTCCTTGGGGTCAGGTGAGGCCTCACCAGTGCCAACTCTGGGCTCCCCCCTTACTGGGGCAGAGGGCCCTTGGCTCCCTGGAAATCTCTTTAAGAGTGGCCTACTCTTCCTTTTCTTCTTTCCTTTTCTTGGGGACCCCTGTCTCCTAACTGTAGGGACTGACTCCCCAGGACTTTGGGTTGGGGGGGCGCCCTGGGCGACCACCCCATCTGTGACCAGACTCACCTCTGGGAGGTCATTGCCCAGGATACAATCTAGGGGGAGGTCAGCACTGACTACCACCCTAATCCAGTCAAGGATACCCTCCCTCTCTAGGGGCACTATGGCTACAGGTTTGGAGGTGACCTCCCCTGTGGCTATCCTGACTTTCTTTGTCTTTCCTGGGACATACATGTCTGGGGTCACTAACCGGTCACTCACTACAGTGTGACTGGCACAGGTGTCTCTCAGGCCAGTGGTAGGGATCCCATTCACTTGAATGTGGTGGAAGTGCCTACTCCCACCCTCAGGGATCACCAGCTTACCATCTGGTCCTGTCTCCCAGCACAATGCTAGGAGGACTTCATCATCTGAGGAATCCTCCTCTATGGCTACACTGGACAGCCCAGTGCTAACCACTTTCTTTGGACAGGCTGCATCTCCTCTGAAGTGACCTGTCTGCTGACAGTCAAAGCAAGCCCTACTGTCCAAGAGCTTTTTTAACCCTGGGTCTCCCTGTCTCTGCATGTCAGAGTGGGAGTGGGATTTACTCTCCTCCTTCTTAGGGTTCTGGGGTACAGAGGGAGTCTCTGTGGTGGGCTTACCACCTCCCTCCTTAGGTTTTTGGGGACCTGTCCCCCCCTTCTTGGAGTCTCCCCCCTGGGACTTGACAACCACCCTGGTTCTCAACCACTCATCAGCTGCCTCCCCTAGCTCTCTAGGGTTGGTCAGCTTAGAGTCCACTAGATGCTGGCGTAACCTTTCTTGGATACAATTGGTCAAGATGTGCTCTCTCATGATCAGATTGTATAACCCCTCATAAGTATTTACTTTGTTGCCAATAATCCAGCCCTCTAGTGCCTTTAGTGAGGTGTCCACAAAGTCAACCCAAGACTGGGTACTGACCTTCTGGGTGTCCCTGAACTTCATTCTATATTGCTCTGGGGTCAGACCAAACTTCTTGACTAAGCACCTCTTCATACTAGGGTATGAATCTGCCTCCTCCCCCCTTAAGGTCAGAAGCCTATCCCTCCCTGAGTTGGGGACCAACTCCCACAAAAGGGAACCCCAGTATTGAGGCTTAACCCTTCTCATTTGGAGTGCCCTCTCAAAGGCCCCTAGCCACTTATCTATGTCATCCCCCTCTACATAAGCAGGAACCACCCCCTTGGGTAATCTGGGGCAAACTCCCCCACCCATGGACACCTCAGCTTCTTTATCGCTGCTTCCATCTCTTTTCTCTTTGTATGCCCACTTTTTCTTTTCTAGGGCCAGCTTCTCTGCTTCCAAAGCTATGTAGGCTAGCTGGGCTTCCAGCTCTCTTTCCCTGATGGATGGGTTCTCTCCTCCTGAAAGGACCCTCTTCCTACCACTAGCTTTGGGTCTGCCCCTAGTGACTGTATCCAGTGAGGACCGTTCCTCCTCTTCCTCACTTGGGGTCTGATGCCTTCCCTCCCCTGAGTGGTTAGAGTTAGCATCTTCCTCTTTTTCTTCCCCCTCTGGAGCTTCCTCTGTCTCTACCTCTTGGGCCTCAGCCCATGCTGTCAGGGATTTAATCAGGATTTGCTTCCTGAGATCAGGGGTTGCAGGCAACCCTCTCTCAATACACAACCCCCTAAGCTGGACTACTGTCAGTGTGGGTAGGCTAGCCAGATCAAGCTCCATGGTTCCCTAGTTTTGTGTCAACAAAAACTTTTTGCAAAAATTGGAAACAAGAATTTAGAAAAAATTACAAAAATTCAATAATTGAAATTAATCCAAATTAATTTTTTAAAAAAATTAAAATTAAAAATTAAAAACAATTTTTGCACTAGGACAATTTAAAGGATTTTTAATTTGTTTTATCTAAAACTGTAACGTGATATTGAACACAAGTACAGGATCCCGTCGCTGCTTCCAATTATGTTGGAAAATGGGTTATTGGTAGGGCAGGTAGGTACCTACACCTAGCAACAAGCCACAAACCTCCACAAAAGTACAGTTAGGTCTCAGTAAATTAATCCCAGCTCTACCCTTGGTAGCTTGGCATCGAGCGTCAAGGCTTAACTTAGGAGACAAAGTGTAATGCATTCAAATATCACACAACAGTAATTAAATAAAACACAGGAAACAGTTTAAAAATCCAAAACCAATTTATAAAAATAGCTTATATTTTTATCTTTAAAATGACACAAAAACGATTAAAATCGGTTCAGGGGAACCGGAGATATGAATTTTTAAAGTATTATTATTTTCTAGCGCATAGAAACAAAAAGCGCCAATCGGGTCATCTGGTTGCACCAGGACCGGGACAAAGTCAAACTTTCAGGCCGACCGCGATGGAGCCCTGCTCGGCTACAGGTCGCGGGAGGCCTCGGTTAAAAAGTTACCTTCTGACTTAGTCTTTATTTTGAAGTTTTTCTTCACCGGGACGAACCTGCCAGTTGGATCCGACCTCCTGGAGCCCTTGTCCGGATACGCGAAGTCGGTTTCCTCGGTGGTGATTTCTACCTTCGGACTTAGTCGTTTTTTCGAGATGAAAATCCTTCGACCGGGGTAAACCTGGATCTTGATCCGACGTCCGTGGAGCCCTTCTCGGATACGATGGCTGGAAGGTCCCGGTCAACTTTTTACGTTCGGACTTAGTCTCTTTTTCGGATGTTTTTCTTGACCGGGACGAACCACGAAGTCAGGCCGGGTCGCGGTTGAGGCAAGCCGGCTAGAATTTCCGCGTCGAGTCGGTCACTTTATGGAGCTTTTTTCTAAAATTTCTCCAATCTTTTCCAAACTTCTGGGGCTTCACCCAGATGTTCTTTTAAGGTTCTTTTGGGGTCCACAGCTCACCCCAAGGGTCCAGAAGTTCTGTGATGGTCCTTGGGAAGTGCGGACTTCAACTCCCAGAGTGCACCTGGCGCAAACTCCTTTTTGGCCACTGGGCAGTGGTCAGCTGGTCACTTTTTCAGGAGTTGGTGCAGGGGACTCTGGTTTAGCAATTTTTCACCTGTAGCAAACAGGGAGTCCCTCCTTGAACCAGTTGAAGCCAGGCAAAGTCCTTCTTGTGGTGAAGCCCAAGTGTGCAGCTGGTGCAGTCCTTCTGAGTGCAGGGTCCAGGTGCAGGCCAGGGGTCCAGCAGGGCAGTCCTTCTTCTTCTTTAGTTCCTTTCTTGTTGAATTCTGGAGGGGATCTGAGGCGTGGGTGCAGGTCTGCCAGTTTTATCCTTGCTCCTGGGTGAAAAGCAGGGGGGCCCTGGTCCTCCAATCAGGGACAGGGTCGTCCCCCTGTGATGACCACTTCCTGGGAAGTGTGGCAAAAATCCATCCCAGAAGGCAACAGTCTCTAAAAATCCAAAATGGATGAATCTGATTTTTAGAGGAGAGATCTGGCTGAGCCCACCCACTGGTGTGGCTAAAAATCATAAACACACCCCTCTCCTGCCCTCTCCTAATCTAATCAAGGGGGCACCTAGCTGTCTGGGGTTGCAGGATGTGGGGGTGTTGCTGGGTGCTCCAGATGTCCTTCTCTGCCTTTGAAGACCAGTTTGGCAGCCCTCCCCCTTCCTGCTTCCCCATCTGCTGAGGGGAGATTCTCTCCCCCAAGCACATTCCTTTGTGTGAAGTCAGGCCACTTCACACCTCATTAAAGTAGCCTGGCAGAAGCTGCTGCAGGCTGGCCAATCAGAGCACAGCAGCAAAAACAATGCAGAGCTGAAATTGGCAACTTTTTAGGTAAAGTCTAAACTTTTTACCTGCACTAGTTATATTAAATCCAACAACTGGAAGTTGTGGGATTTATTATAACAATCAATTTGATACCAAATTCTTGGTATGTAACACTTAAGGAGACTTTAAAATTTTAAATAAAGTCTGCCCATTCTAGCCTATGAAGGCCATTTACTTCAATGAGGGAAAAACGAATTTGGCTGTTTTTACCTCACCAGGGCTTATAAATCTATTTTTATAAAGTCCCTGCTTATAGTTACATGGCACCCAGCCCTAGGGGCACATAGGGCACACCTTAGGGGTGACTTATATGTAAAAATAAGGTGGTTTAAGACTTTGGAAGTACCTTTAATTCCAAAGTCGAATTTGCATATAACTTTAATTTAAAAGCAGCCAGCAAGGCAGGCTTGCTTTTAAAATGACACTGGGCACCTCAGCAATGCACCTAGGTGTGCACCACCTATGCTGTGGTCCCTAAACCTACATGCCCTACCATATACTAGGGACTTATAGGTAGGTTTACTTAGCCAATTATAATTAGCCTAATTTGCATATCCATTTTACACAGAGCACAGGCCCTGGGACTGGTTAGCAGTACCCAGGGCACCATCAGAGTCAGGAAAACACCAGCATAAAGTGGAAAATGGGGGCAAAAAGTTATGGGGCCTCTGCAATCAGCCCCAGTTTCTCACAAGTGGTCATCCCCAACTACCACTTTACCATCATATGACTTGGATACAATAAAAGTCCACAGTGGGAGGGGGTGGCAGACCAAAAATGCCACATTGTTACTGTGCTTCCAATACTGAAATACTTCTAGAGTCTGATTACTTCCTCCCCCAGAATTTCCTGACCCCAACAAATGCACCCGTTGTATAAGTGAACCACCAATTAGTCAGTAAATGGGGAAATTTGAATTGGCATCTTTGACATTAGGGCAATACAGCACTTACCCACTGGCTGAAAGCAGTATTAGAAATTAGAAAAACAGCAGAAATCTACATGACCTATTTGTTTTGTTTTTGGTAGAAGGAGTTTTAAGATTCAAATAAGGCTTTAACTAGATCATGATAAGAGACTGAGGGCCTGATTCTAACTTTGGAGGACGGTGTTAAACCGTCCCAAAAGTGGCGGATATACCACCTACCGTATTACGAGTTCCATAGGATATAATGGACTCGTAATACGGTAGGTGGTATATCCGCCACTTTTGGGACGGTTTAACACCGTCCTCCAAAGTTAGAATCAGGCCCTGAGTGACAATATTGATGTATGAGTAGCATAGAAAGTCTTCTCTCTTTTAATCTGCTCCTCAAAGAAAAGCATAGAGCTTGGTGCATTTCAGCTTTTTGGAAGTGAAGATCCTCTGTCGTAGAATCACTGTGTTAAAACATGAAATGTGCATGATTGAGAACACTCTTGAGAGTCTACTAGGAGGAATTTGTTGGTAATCACCCTCCGTGAGAACATTCAATCATTCATGCACAGTTGAATGTTATTGAGATATTTGATTATGTTGGGAGTAGGCGTTGGTTGATGGCTGGTGTACTTGTGGAGTTTGTCTGCTCTATTCAGCCATTTCAGCTAGTTCCTAAGGCTCAAAGTGTATCACCCAGCAACTAAAGGTTTGTTGAACAGTGCAAGAGATCGGTTAGTCTTGGGGGACTTTACAAAGGAATATTGCTGAGAAAGCAGAGCACAGAATGTGGCATTCTTGAATGGATCAGTGCTGGTGAGGTCTGACAGAAAACAGCATATGGGGTGGGAGAATGAGAGAGCAATAGTTTGCAGGCGTTTCATAATTAATCTATTATTGTGAGTGTCACATGTGAAAGAGTTCAATGATGATAAGTAGACATGTCCATCAGTTGCAGAAGACCATCAGATACCAATACTGCTTGAGTGTTATGTTAAAAATGGGGTTGTCTAGTGTCCCTAACAAGATGGATTACAAAGTGTAGGAACATAATCATTAACTTCTCTTAACTTTCCAAAGTCTGTCCAACAACTGATTAGTTGGTGTTCTGAAACAATAAAACACAGCCAATGTTGTATTTGCGACAGCGCAATAAATCTGATCTTATCTAACAATCCCAGCATAACACTATCAGTAAATGGTATCATTAGCAGTATTTTTAAATTCCCTTGGCAGGCCGGGAGCTTATTCAAATGTGAAAAGCACTTGATAACCCTGAACGCCTCTTATATATGAGATAAAAACTATCTCAGAACTGAACACGTTGGACACAGATTACCAGTTTTAATATATTTCAGTTACCCAACACGAGAATGCAGGCAGCCAATTTTAAAATTAGGGTTTGAATAAATCTCCTTTATTCTCAAGCCTTAGCTGCTGCTACCCTCTTATACTAAAATGTACTTGTTCTCACTCTTTACTTGATTGCCTTATTTTAATTATCTTGTTGTTGGAATCTTAGACCTCTTTTTAATAAAATTTAGTATGCTGATTCGTGATAGACTAAATCATGAATTGCTGAAATTAAAACTATGGATGTAGAACTAGCTCTCAGTTGGTTCTTAATTTCAGTGAAGGCGAATTGTGCAATTAAATTATGAATATAATACTGATTGATTTCACACTGTATTTTTGGTATCTGTCAGGTACTGAGGAACACTTAGCTTTAGTACTGCCTTATCTGAAAGAGACTATGGGCCTGATTACGACTTTGGCAGATGGGATACTCCGTCACAAACGTGACAGATATCCCATCTGCCGTATTACAAGTTCCATTATATCCTATGAACTTGTAAAACAGCGAGCGGATATCCGTCCCATCCGCCAAGGTCGTAATCAGGCTCTTTATCTTGCTGCAGATTCCTTACCATAGCATTATCCCAGTGTTAGACTGGATTCGGAAGATTTTCGAGACCAGTACTCCTGTGTGCTGGTAGGTGGCGTTGTTTGGCTCTGCGTGCACTGTTCATGCTGAAAATGACATCCGCAGCACCCACAGAAGCACCACCCAGGTGTGTGTTTCTTTTAACGACTTTCCAAGGCAGAAGCGCGGAGTCATTAAGAACGCTGACTGCTGATGTGGATAGTAAGGTTCCTAAAATGAAGCAGACCTGCCCCTAGAAATCCTTTCACAGAGCAGGGAGGATGGGTGGGTCTGTCACTACTGTAAGATCTGGTTGGGGAAGGGAGAAGGATCTGCCAGTGACTCAACTGCACCAATGCAGATATGTTGCAGTTCCCTCTGATCTGAACCATGTCAGAGAGACTCATATGATGCTGTCCCCAATGCAGCTTCAGGTCCCGCTGTATAGTCCACATATGGCAACGTGCATTTGCATCCAGCAGGATGCAAGTGGCCATGAGTCCCAACATCCTCAGAGTCTGTCTCACCGAAACCCAGGATAGAGTCCGAAACATTAGTATCATAGCATAGATATCATTGCCGCTCTGGAGGATAAGCCCAAAACTTCACTATGTCCAGATTAGCTCTGATAAAAGGTAGAATCTTGAGAGGGAGTAAGGTGTGACTTTGGCATGTTTATAGTGATTCCCAGCGAGTGCAGGAGGTTTGCCATAGTCTGAGGTTGGGAGACATCAGCCTGGGGTGAGCCAGCTTTCAACAGCCAGTCAGCTAGATATAGCAAGATTGACATCCCTCATCTCCACAGATGAGCTGCAACCACCAACGTCACCTTGGTGATCAGCCAAGGGGTGCTGGTGAGGCCAAAGGGAAGCACTGTAAACTGGAAATGCTTGCAGCCAACTGTGGACCGCAGATAAAACTTGTGGGCAGGCTGGATGGGAATATAAAAATATGTGTCCTGCAAGTCCAACAATACCATCCAGTCTCCTGGGTCTAGGGCTGGCAGAACCTGAGCCAAGGTGAACATCCTGCATTTCTCCTTCTTGAGGAAGTAGTTGAGAGGCTTCAAGTCTAGGATAGGATGAAGGTCTCTCACCTTCATCGGCACAAGAAAGTAGCAGGAATAGCAACCATGACGTACTTCTGGTGTAGGGATCCTCATAAGAGCTTCTTTGGCCAACAGAGCTGCAACTTCCTTGCGGAGAAGAGAACGATGATCCTTAGTCAGCCTGTGTAGGAAGTTGTCTCTGTGTATACTATCTCAAAGTGAGAGATAGTGTGCACCAAGTCCAAGGGTTCCCCCCTAGAGGTTGATACTGGCAAAATTAGATAATACTAATGCTCTATGTGGTCGAGCAGTAGACTTATCGGAGGGTAGTGTTAAGCATTTGTTGTACACACTCAAGCAATAAATCAGAACACACACTCAAAGACTTAACTCCAGGCCAATAGGTTTATATATAGAAAAATATTTTCTTAATTTATTTTAGAACCACAAGATTTAGGTAAGTACATAAATTGTAAGGTAATTCATACAGGTAAGTATGGAACTTTGAATTAAAACAGTAATGTACACAGTTTTGGCAAAAATGGTAATAAGTTATTTTAAAAGTGGACACAGTGCAAAAAAATCAACAGTTCCTGGGGGAGGTAAGTAATAGTTTCTCAGGTAAGTAAAGCACTTACAAGTTCAGTATCCTGGGCATAGGCAGCCCACTTTTGGGGGTTCAAGTCAACACCCAGCACCAGCAACACAGGGCCGGTCAGGTGTAGAGGTCAAAGTAGGGCCCAAATAACATAGGCGCCTGTGGAGAACAGGGGTGCTCCGGTTCCAGTCTGCTAGCAGGTAAGTACCTGCATCCTCGGGGAGCAGGCCAGGGGGCTTTGTAGAGCACTGGGGAAGACACACAGGCACACAAAATACACTCTCAGCAGCACAGGGGCGGCCGGGTGCAGTGTGCAAAGTACATGTCGGGTTTTGCATTAAAAGCAATGGAGGGACCCGGGGGTCACTCTGGCGATGCAGGCAGGGCACAGGGGGGCTTCTCGGGCCAGCCACCGACTGAGCTAGGATGAGGGCTGCCAGCTGGTCACTCCTGCACCAATAATTGGTTCCTCTCAGTCCTGGGGGCTGCAGGTGCAGTGCTTTGTCCAGGCATCGGGTTCCTTTGTTACCGGGCAGTCGCAGTCAGGGGGAGCCTCTGGATACTCTCTGCAGGCGTCGCTGTGGGGGTGCAGGGAGGTGTCCACGTCGTTGGAGTTGCCTGGGAGTCCTCTCTGCGTCGTTGGTTCTCCTGAACTCGAGCTAGGGGCGTCGGTTGCAGAGTGTGAAGACTCACGCTTCCGGAGTAAGGCAAGAGTCTCGTTAAAGTTGGTTTCTTGGTTGCTGTTTTTGGACAGATCCGCTGTTCTCTGAAGTTTCTTGGTCCTTTAGGTGCAGGTCAGTCCTCTGAGTCGTCAGTGGTCATTCATCCCGCTGGATGCGTCACTGTGTAGATTCTTTGAGTCTGGAGACAGGTGGGTAAGGCTGGGGCCAAGTCAGTTGTCGTCTCCGTCATCTCTGTGGGGCTTTCAGGTCAGCAGTCCTTCTTCTTTCTTCAGGTTGCAAGAATCTGATTTCCTGGGTTCAGGGTCACTCCTAAATACTCAATTTGGGGGGGTGTTTAGGTCTGGGGGGCAGTAGCCAATGGCTAAGGTCCTGGAGGGTGGCTACACCCTCTTTGTGCCTCCTCCCTGAGGGGAGGGGGGCACATCCCTATTCCTATTGGGGGAATCCTCCAAAACCAAGATGGAGGATTTCTTAAGGCATGTGTCACCTCAGCTCAGCGCCTTAGGGGCTGCCCTGACTGGTGGGTGACTCCTCCTTGTTTTCCTCATTTTCTCCTCCGGAGTTGCCGACAAAAAGTGGGGGCTGTGTCTGGAGGGGAGCGCATCTCCACTAGCTGTGATGCCCTGGGGCACTGTAACAACAGGCATGAGCCTTTGAGGCTCACAGCCAGGTGTTACAGTTCCTGCAGGGGGAGGTGAGAAGCACCTCCACCCAGTGCAGGCTTGTTCCTGGCCACAGAGTGATAAAGGCACTCACCCCATGTGGCCAGAAACCAGTCTGGTTGTGGCAGGCTGGCAGGAACTGGTCAGCCTAACACTGGTGTCTCTAAGATGCCCTCTGCGTCCATTTTTCAATAAATCCCACACTAGCATCAGTGTGGCTTTATTATGCTGAGAAGTTTGATATCAAACTTTCCAGATTTCAGTGTAGCCACTATGGAACTGTGGAGCTTGTGTTCGACAAACTCTCAGACCATATACTTTTTATGGCTACTCTGCACTTACAATGTCTAAGATTTTGCTTAGACCCTGCAGGAGGATAGTACTGATGCAACTATGCCCTCATCTGTGGTATAGTTTACCCTGTCTTAGGGCTGTAAGGCCTGTTAGAGGGGTGACTTACCTATGCCACAGGCAGAGGGTTGAGGGCATGGCACTCTGAGGGTATTGCCATGCTGACTTAGTCATTTTCTCCCCACCAGCAGACACAAGCTGTGAGGCAGTGTGCATGTGCTGAGTGAGGGGTCCCCAGGGTGGCATAATACATGCTGCAGCCGTTAGAGACCTTCCCTGACCACAGCGCCCTTGGTACCAGTTACAAGGGACTTATCTGTGTGCCAGGGCTGTGCCATTTGTGGGAACCAAGGTACAGTTTAGGGAAAGAACACTGGTGCTGGGGCCTGGTTAGCAGGATCCCGGCACACTCTCAATCATAACTAGCATCAACAAAAGGCAAAAAGTTAGGAGGTAACCATGCCAAGAGAGGCATTTCCCTACCGCCTGTCTTGAGATGGTGGCAGGGTTGCGGGAGTAGTTGGGCAGGGAGTAGCACGTTCGGACTATCTGTAAAACTCACCTGTCTGATGTTATGGACTGCCAGTGAGGCAGGTGATGACAAAACCTGCCACCAACTCAGTGCCCATGATGGTATAAGGGCAGATTAGAAGGGTTTGCAGGCTGCAGCTGCAGGAGGGGTGGTGGACTGACCCAATCTCTGGGTGTCTGATCCACAAGGCTTGGGGATACTGCACCCTTGGGCATGCAGGGGACATGCATGGCATGGTGGCCGGGTGGGAACTTGCACGGTTGGTAGCCCTTTCCATAGCCATGAATGAGGTGAAAAGCAGACTGGTGATGGTGCGACCAGAAGATTAGCCCAGGAACTGGGCTGTAGCCCAACTGTCCTGAAATATCTCAAGCACAGAGTCCATTTTATCTCTAAAGAGACAGGAGCCATCAAAAGGCACGCCCACCAAAGAAGACATGACATACCCTGAAAAGCCAGTACTACATGGCCAGGTGTGGTGCCTTAGGGCCACAGTCGACAAAACCGCTCTGCCTAGTAAGTCAGTCGTGTCAAGTCCACATCAAATTGTGAACTTTGCTGCATCTTTCCCATCTGCTACAGCTTGGGAGAGCACAGCTCAGGCGTCCTCAGGCATCACTTGTGCAACAGTATCCCACAGAATGTGGAAGTTGCTGCCCAAAAGGCATACAGTGTTCACAGACTGCATGGCCAGGCTGGCGGAAAAAAACATCTTCTTCCTAAGTGTCTCCAGTCTCTTGGATTCCCTATCTAGAGGAGGCGTAGGGAACGCACCAGGGTTGACATGAGAGGTGAAAGCGTGGACCACCAAACTCTCACAGGTGGGCTGTTGAGTGAGGAAACTTGGGTCCCTGGGGTGGGGTAGTGGAAATGGGTGATTGTCCTGTACACAGGAGCCCCTGTGTAGGGTTTGGACCAGGTACCCAAAAGGACATCTGTGAGGGTGTCATTAAATGGGAGGAACGGTTCAGATGGGGAGACTCCTGGCAGAAGCACATCTGACAAGACATTAGTCTTGACACCACTGAGGGCAACTGAAGGTCGAGAAACATCACAGCCCTCTGCACCACCATAGCAAAAGGCGCTCCCTCCTCCGCAGCCACAATCTACCACCTGGGGAATTATTCAGCTCATTGGCTACACCTGGATCCTCACACCACTCCATGCCTTGTTCATAAGGCTAGACTTATAATGGGTCCAGTGACACCTCCCATTCCTCCATAAGACCAAACCGATAGGAATAGGGCTCAGGATCTAATCTAGAAGTCAAGGCTCCTGATGGAAGAAGATATGTATCTGAATAAAGGTTCAAAATGGAGATGCACTGCCTGTGGGTGCCGAAAGCCTCTGCATCAGGACCAGTGGCGAGGAAGGTCGAGATCACACAGGGCCCAAATGCAAACCAGAGGGGTCAGGCCACCGAAATATGGTGCACTTGGTGTCACAGATCTCTATGAGTTGGGCAGGGGTCGGTCTGGCTTCCTGAAACTCGGGGAAATGCAGAGTCGGCCCAGGCACAGTCAACTTCTGAACAAGGCCTAGAATGCGAATGCATCCACATCTCATCGGCAGACGAATGTGGAGAAGTCGAAGTACACATCCACTTCTTCTTATGCTTGGATTTACACGAGTGTCCTGAACATTTCGAATGGGGCGATGGCTTGGAGCCATAACCAATCCCGTGACCACCTTCTTAATTGGGACTTTGGCCGGCATGGAGTCACACGATGGGCTGTTATAAGCTTGAGCAAGTGCTCCCTAGAATCCTTCGGATGCATTGCGAGGCAGTCGGAGAACAACTTTGGGTTGTGGTTGCACCTGCTGCACCACAGCCAAACAAGGTGCAGGTCAGTCACTGACATCAGCTGGTGACAAGCACTGCAGGGCTTGAAGTCGGCCTACATAGATGACATCCTGCCAACGCAGGAGGTAAACCTAAAGAAAGAATCGACAAAACTTCAAAAAAATAGCTCTGTCACAAAATGACTGAAGTGGTAACTCTTCCTGGATCTGCACTGGCTGGCACGGAAAGAAAAGAACGGACGCCAGCAAGCCTGGGTGGCGCCTATATAGATGCCGTGAACGTCACTTCTGGCGCAGATGACGCAACGATGCAGACGTAGCTGAACGATGCCACCTACCGGCACCCAGGAGTACTGCTCACGAAAAATCTTCCAAATCCAGTCTGAACCCTGGAATAATTAAAAAGGTAAGGAATCTGCAGCTAGAAGACTTTATCATATGGAATTTTATTGCCGCTGACAGAGAAATGACTAAATAAATTATAATTCACTACTATACTTTACCAAGTACACAATATTTCAACCACTAAAGTGTGAATAGACATATACAAAACTACATCACTTGTGTTCTTTTTTTCAAGACTTCATGAACCAAACAAAGGAATGAGGTACTATGTAGAAATCACAATTTCAACAATTAAATATGCGTGCTTAATCCATATGACTGGACCATATGCTAGATCTGCACATTCCATAGGATCACCTGAAAGTCCCGGCTTCGTGCAGCGCATCTGGGTTGGAGGCCTCTTTTACAACCCACTCACTAGCATTCATAGATCTTTCTTCTTGTTGGTTTAGCAGGTCATAGAGACGATTCTTCATCAACTCAAGAAAATCAGCTAGAAAGTAAGAAAGCAAACACTCAGTAATGCCACATCTATAGACAACTGCAGGCACCAATGTGGTAACTCAAAGGCAGGAGAGACAAGAAAAGGTAATTAACTGTAATCATAATTGCTCATTATGTATGGATGTTGGGTATGATGTTTATCACCTGTAGAATACATTCTGTGGGTTGGTTATCCTCTGAACCTGTGGAAATTATTCTATAGATTAAGATTAACTGTAAAGGTTTGATTATCAAGAACGTCCATTTATTTGAAGTCAACAGTTTGCATCCTAACAAGGTTGTGAATGCCTAACAGGCTTTAAGCAGTTACCGCTACACACAAACCTTACTCATCATTGTACTGTGTTCTTTTCTATAAAACTGTGCTGGTTATTGGTTTATTTGGCATTTTGGCCTGACAAATCCTTTACCGGTTGAGAGGGCAAAGCTGTGATAAGACTAACAGAACAGGGCATTCATCAGTGTCTTTCTAAGATTTAGCTCATCTGAGAATTGTTCCAAAGTTATGTACAGTAAAAAATAAGAGACTGTTAACTCCCCCTACAGCCCCCAAACTCCCTCTACCTCCAGAGTATTGTTACTTGATCCGTGGGGCGATCTGAAGTAACTGGTGTGAAGAAGGAATGGAGGAAAGTTGTACTTGTAAAATGTCTTTTTCAAAAGAAAAGGGCCCAGACCACAGATGGCTCTATGGGTGCCACAAAGGATCTCTCATTTAGAGGGACCACTTGATCCCATGCCATACTTTTGCAATCACTATGACACCCCACTAAAGCAACTGCTGTCAGTGTTATGTTATCTGGATGTGTAAAGTGCCTCTAATCACCCAAAAGGGTATCCAGGCACTGGAGCAGGTGTAAAGGGTGTGGGTCATGTAGTTAGTTGAAAAGTCAGATCTTCAGCCTCTTGCTGAACTCAAGAACCAAGGAGGAGGGCCCTGATGTGTAGAAGGAGGTTGTTCCATGTTATGCCCACAATGTGGGAGAAGGCTAGTCTCCCATTCTGCATTTGCAGATCCAGGGCGTCTGTGCATAAGAGTGAGAGGCTGAGTACAGGTGTCTGGTGAGTTTGTGGGAGTGAAGGCAGCTGTAGAGGCATGCTGGCCCTATGTTGTGCGGAGCCCTGTGTGCGTGCATGAGGAGTTAGCATTGATAGCATTTGTGTATTGGAAGCCAGTGAGGTTCACTGAGGTGTGACGTGAAGTGGGTGGGATGGGCAATGTCCAAGATGAGTCTTGGCGAGGCGTTCTGGATGGTCTTAAGTCGGTGGATGAGGTGGTTAGATATACCGACATGGAAAGCATTGCCATAGTCTAGTCAGCTTGTGAAGAGGGCTTGAGTGACTTTACACTTGATGTTTCTGGGTATTTATTTGAAGAATTTCTGAGGATGCATAGTACATTAAAGAAAGAGGAGCGGACTGCATTTACCTGTACAGACAAATTGAGTATGTTGTCTAAGATGCATCCCAGGTTTCTTGCCTGGTGAGTGTGTATTAGTGGAGGATCAAGATCTGATGGCCACCAGGTGAAGTCCCAGGGGGAGTTCCTGTTCTCAAAGATCAGCACTCCTGAGTTGTCGAAGATGAGTTTGAGGCAGCTGATTTTCATCCATTCTGCCACACTGATCATGAACTCAATAACTGCCTTTGATTAGATTACATTTTAGGTATGATCAACCTGTAGCGGGAGAGTGGCACACGTCAAAATGGCAGTGCAAGCATGGTCATACTGGTGGTTGTAATTTATTTAATGGCCTTGAAGGTTCACAAGGAGCAATCTGAACTTGGTCAAAAACCCCCAGGTCTGGCAAAACCCCAGGAACAAGGGGTCCCAAAGAAGCATAGTAATTTTATGATTACCACACATAGGCCTTACACGGGGTTCAGACAAAAGGAGAACACCTGGGACTGTCACTAGTGACTGCCATAGATGCCATGCGGTGAAAAGGTGTCTGATGTTGTTGGGATCTCCAAAGACTACTGAATTCTGGGGATTCATCTATGGCCTGTCAAACACATGCACAACAGGAATTGAGGCCATCTTCAAGGTTTCCTGAGTCCCATGGAGAAGACAGTGAAAGCTACTGCCGTATCTGAGCTGGTGGACCTCATTTCCACTGTTGTGCCACCCTTCTTCCCACCAGACAACACAAAAATCAGAGAGCAAATATTAACAAACAAACCTTACATGGTAACTGGTAGGGCAGAGATAGAAATACCAGCATCTCCGTTGCGCCTATGCCTTTTAATTAGTAAATGGAAGTCAGAAGGTGGAAACTAGACATTGTCCTAACTGAGAGCTAGTTCTACATCCAATAAGGGACATGCTGTCTTGAATTTCACCTAGGGAGTCACTGTGAGTCAATGCACTGTGCACAATAAGACAGTTTCAGATGCAAAACAGGGTTAATCGTGATGTAGCAGCCTAAAAGGCACCGCTGGTGTAGTCAAGCTACAAAATGACCAAAGAAAGAACAGTTAGCAAGAAGGGATAGACTATTTGAAGATCTATCTAAGGAACCTCATATGGTACTAGATGGCCTGATTTGCAGACGTGATCTGCAAGGGAAAAACAAATCTTAATTTAGGAAGGTCGTTACATTTTTTTCTGACAAACATGGCGACAAAGGGCGTACACAAATAAGAGTGAGCAATTAGCAAAAAATGATGGATGCTAAGGTAAAAATGTGCACGTATGTCTGGGGAGGGGTAACGTTTAAAACAGTTCCCAGTCATCCACTGTTCTGTTTCAGAATCCAATCCACAAATACATCAAGGTGACAGCTTCTGGACTTCATTATCTCAGCATGACTTTTGTGTCATCCACATAATTATAATGTAGATGTTAAAAATATAGAGGGCTAAAGGTAGATCCCTTAAACACCCCAAACTAATCAGCACTGAGAGGCAAATTTAATGTATCAGCTTGTGCAAAGGAATGTAGTTTAGTCAATATGAAGATATTTTTAAAAAGGGATATGAGCTTTGCATGTATGCTTAACTTTTAAAAAGAAATTAGAGAAATAGTGTTCGGGTCATTTAGAAACGTCTGGTCTGTTTTCAATTTCTAGCTTCTTAATTATTTGAGGAACATGGGGATTATGCGAAGGATTGTCATTTCGAGTAGCATAGCCAGCTTCCAAATAAATGTACCCATAAGAGAAACACACATTATTTATTGGCCATTTTATACAGCTTGGAGCAGTCCTGCTGGTGTCAGAACGCTTTACAAACGAAGCTTACTAATGCATACAAAAATAGACATGATTACTGATATACAGTAAACGCACAATAAATATAGGAAATGTCACATAAGGGCTAAACAGCAGACATTAAACTTTGGAACGTACAAATAATTAGAGTAATGGAAGGGGGTAAATATTAACAGCGGTTGAAGTCAGTGTCTAAGTTAACACTACACCATCAACAGGATACAGTTTACCATCTTGCAGGTTTTTGTATCTCTCTTTTACCCTCCACTCTGTCTCTCCTTAGCCTTTTCTATATCATGGCCTGCTAGCTGCTTCTATTACCCCATCTTCTGGTGCTTCGAGAATACTGGCAGCAGAGAAGGTTTTGCATTTATCTCAATCATGGACAACCAGGCTTCTGCCATCCACTCAAAGTTAACGGGCTATGTGCTTCACTGGTAAGGGGGCCATATGGTAAAGGATGTCACAATAAACCTAAATAACCAGCAGAAAACATCAAATTAATGAATATTTTGGGATGCCTATTGTTGGAGATTGTTAGGGAAGTAGGATTTTGAAAAAGGTGTGTTTCCCTCTACGCTGTATGGCCCCTTTAAGACGTACGTCTATACGGTCAAACGTCAACGTGTGCTTAATTTACAGGGCGCCACTATTGACTACCAAACATGCCATGGTCCACGGTCCAGTAGAATTGTTATCGCAGACCTGTCAACTCACGTGTGTCACTCAATACCTGCTCCCTTCACAAGGGTACGTGGTGAGGGACAGATATTACTCTGTGAAAAGAAAAAAGGAGCTTGAGACCAAAGCAAAAAGTGGATTGTCAGCTCTCATTTCAAGGCTTTGACCGCCCGCTGCCCATTGAGAGGTGTGAAAACACGTCAGGACGTTAGCACCGACCTCAGCAAGCTTCTTTCTTCAGAGGACGCGGGGGAGGGGGTGCCTCTAAGGTACTTCTAGGCATGAGGCCCCAATCCTTCGTAGCCAGGCCTGATTATTATGGCATCGATTCATGGAATGTGATGAGGCAAGGAGTTTGTGTCAGCACTGTTACAGAACAGTCAGGAATACCACAACACCCTTTTCACGTAACGCCACTTCAAAGAATGCAAATAAAACATACATTCATTGAGTGCAGAACTCCCTTCTGATACCACATGAGAAACAATACACCCCTGCTCCAAAATACCTCTTAATTCGTCCTCATTGGACAGAAGACTCAGAAGGATCTCTATCCGACGGGTGCTGCGCGTGGGAGTCTCGTTGTCGTCCCGGAGCATACCAACTGCACTCTGCACGCAGCTCCTAATGAGGGTGGTCGTGTCCAGGGCCTGATTTATTCAAAAGAAGGAAACATAATAAGCGTAACTACATAATGACCAATTTATTTCTTATAACCGACATATACAATTGACATTCTCAAACTTGTAACCCATGAAGACTCGAACACAACTAATACTTGTTTAAAAGAGGCTTTGTCTGCAAAGAAAATCCAGATCATGGGAGCTGGAGGCGGTACTTGGGGCTCGGCTGTTTGCCCAAACATCAGTGCCGCTGTGCATGTAAAGATAGGCTGCTTTAACAGAACTCAATCTTGATGATACTTTTAAAACGAAGAGATGGAGAAGGTAAGTTTACCCCCAAAGAGCCTTCACACTCTGCATCGGCCTGTGCGGCAGGGCACTATCTTTTCCCCCGCCCACTATGAAATTCTCAAACGCGTTCATTCACTGGATCCTCTCACTGAATCCTGCCTAGGCCCCATCGGACCAATTTCGAGGCAACTTTCCCTCGTAACCGGCCAGGACAACCACCAAGGTCAGTGTGTGGAAGGGGGTACATGGGATGGGAGAATGGAGGAATAACAGATGCATATCAAGCCCAGGAGACAAACAGAGGGTCCATTGAATATTCTAATCAGTGAGGTTGGCAAAGTTACTATCAGATTGTCTATTATGACATTTTAGTATTATGACTCTGCCATGTACAGTATAAACTGTGCTAAATGTTTTATATTCCATAAACACTTTCTTACGGAATAGTACTGGAATTTAACTTGTTACAGTTCACCACTAGACCGACCACAACTGCAACTGAAAACCATTTAGGGGATATACATTACCCTGGCCAACCATGTTTTTCCTTCACAATGCACTGATAACCCTGCTTTGTGACTTTCTCAGAGGTTCGTGTGGTATTCTATGTACCCTTTGTAGGTAAGAATATTCTGCATTGGAGGTCCGTAGAATGTTATGATTAGACTGTGAAGAAGTTGAGGATGCAGATAATGGGGAGTTACTGGATGAGGTTGGTTATCTGTATCTACATTAAACTCCTTTAAGCAGCACCTCAGGATCCCTGGTGGTCCTTTATTAGAGTCTCATAATGCACTTCAAATCACACTTACACAATCTACATTATACATTAGTTTTGAAGTATTAGCTACACCTGAATACTTCTTACAAAGCACCTATATCTTTACCAACATAT
Source organism: Pleurodeles waltl (assembly GCF_031143425.1). Taxonomy (NCBI): domain Eukaryota; kingdom Metazoa; phylum Chordata; class Amphibia; order Caudata; family Salamandridae; genus Pleurodeles; species Pleurodeles waltl. The sequence goes on along the minus strand of NC_090446.1, from coordinate 968,985,642 downwards.
GGATTTGTACCCCAGAACCGAGGAGCCCAAGATCTCACAGTGATTTGCAGAAAATACTGGTATCACAGTACTGAGACTTCCACACGGCTTTTACGGTAACATCCCCTGCATTGTATGGTGTATTGCTACATCAGTACTGATATTCAAAGCCCTTTAACAAATCACTTCTATGTTGATTACAAAAAAGCATAATCTGGTTGTAGGAAACTGTCCCCTTGTTTGCAGTACCCCTCCACTTTTGGCCTGATATCTGATGCTAACTTGACTGAGGGTGTGCTGGGATCCTGCTAACCAGGCCCCAGCACCTGTGATCTCTCTCTGAACTGTACCATTATTTCTACATTTGGCACACCCCTGGCACACAGCCAAGTACCTTGTAAAAGGTACCAGTGGTAGCACAGGCCCTGTGGTCAGGGAGGGTACCCAAGGGCCGCAGCATGAAGTTTGCCACCCTAAGGGCCCCCTCACCAAACACATGGACACTGCCATAGCAGATTGTGTGTGTTGGTGGGGAGAGAAAGGTAAAGTCGACATGGCATCCCTCTCAGGGTGCCATTCCCACGAACAACTGCCTGGGGCCTAGGTAAGTCACCCCTCTAGCAGGCCTTACAGCCCGAAGGAAGGGTGCACTATACTACAGCTGAGGGCATAGCTGCATAAGCAATATGCCCCAACAGTGTCCTAGTCCATTCTTAGACCTTGTAAGTGCAGTGTGGCCATATTAAGTACATGGGCTGGGAGTTTGTCATTACAAACTCCAAAGCTCCATGATGGCTTCACTGAAGACTGGGAAGTTTGGTATGAAACTTCTCAGCACAATAAACGTGGATGGATGCCAGTGTTGGATTTATTGTAAAAAGCACACAGAAAGCATCTTAGAGCTGCCCCTGTATTTTACTTAACTCTTTAATGCAGGGAAGACCAGTCTGTGCCAGTCTGCCACTAACAGACAAGTTTCTGACCTCATGGGGGTGAGAGCCTTTGTGCTCAATGGGGTCAGAAACAAAGCCTACTCTGGGTGGAGGTGCTTCACACCTTCCCCTGCAGGAACTGTAACACTTGGAAATGAGCCTCAAAGTCTCAGGCCTCCTGTTACAGTGCCACAGGGTACTCCAGCTGGTACAGATGCCCGCCCCCTGGACCAAGTTCCACTTTTGGTGGCAGGTAAGGTGGGGAAATTAGGTAAAACAGGGAGAAGTGATTACTGAAGCTATGCCCACCAGTAAGGTGTCCTGAGCTGAAGTGACTCCCTCCTTGCAGAATCCTCCATCTTGTTTTGGAGGAAAGGGACCAATAGGGTCCAAAGGGAGTGGGCATAGGAAGGGTGTTACCACCCTCAGGACAGTAGCCATTGGCTACTGCCCTTTGACCCCTGTAACACTCCTAAATCTAGTATGTTGAGGCTCCCCTGAACCTCACTCACCACATTCCTGGCAACCTCAAGACGAACAAAGAAGGAGGACTGCTAAGCCGACCCCAGCAGTGAAGACTCCAGACGACAACTGACTTGGCCCCAGCCCTACTGCCCTGTCTGCAGCTTCAAAGACACCTGCTCCAAGAAGGCGAAACATCCTGCAGCACTGGCGACCTCTACAAACCCCAAGAGGACTGCCTGCCCAACAGAGGACCAAGAACTGCTGAGGATAGCGGCCCTGTCCAGAAGAAATCACCAAAAGGACTCCGGAACCGCCCTGAATCCGCAAGCCCTGTCCACTTTGCACCCAACGCCCAGGGCCCGAGTCCAAGTGGCCACTGGTCTAGAGGAGGTCCCCAGTTGATTCTGACCCTTCCTGGGCAACACGACAACGCCTGCAGCCTGAATCGAGAAGGCCCCCCGATTGCGACCAGATCTGCTGAAATTACCGACGCCCAAAGGTACCTCTGCATCCGCAGCCCCATGGCAAATCTGACCGATGGTCCAGCATCGTTCAGCGGGTGCCTCTCCTTCCTGTCCAGCCTTGGGTTTTCTGGAACCGACCCCCTTGGACCCAGCCTGCAGCATCTTTATGACCCCTGGGGTTCCCCTATTGAAAAGCATTGGGCCCCCGAAGGGGTGTTTGCACTCGGCACCCAGCTGCCCCTGTTCCACTGAGGATGATTGTTTTGTGCTGACCTGTGGGCCCCCCAGTGCGGACTTAAAACCCCCAGGTCAGTGTCATGAAACAGCGGGAACTTACTTGCAATCTCTTTTCTACCAAAGCCCCCCAGTCCTCATAGGATTCCATTGCAAAAGCAACACCAACTTTGACCGCTGCTCCCAGCCAGCCCCGTGCTGGTGGTGGTGCACTTTTGGGGTCAACCTGAACTTTGACCTGTGGACATACTAACACCTGAAGACTGGAATCGTAAGTTGTGTACTTACCTGTTAAATGTGCTAACACTCTGGACTCTGTACCCACCATACCTCATTTTGGTATAGTATATACAGAGCCAGCTTCCTATACTGGTCATATTGTGTATCGGAGTATGGCTGTTTCTGCTCTATTATGTTTGTGATTCTGGTTTTCCTTATTGATGATCCTTGTCTACCAGTTTTATGTATGAGTGAAGCTTAGATTGCTGCTCTTGTGTTGTACAGTATTGCTTATGTGTCTGGGAAACTTGGCTTGCCTCTTTCATGCTATTTTGTGGAGAATCTCTTGGTACCATAATTAGTGTCATACATGAGTTTATGACAATTTATCACTATGTTTTTTAGCCCTGGCTACAGCTCCCGGTCATAACAAATAAAAGAAACTAAGAAAACATAATACTGAAAAGGGTATTGAAACGCTTGTGGAAGGAGGTCATTTGAATTAATAATTATTGTACAAGGTAAATAGGAAAAGGAATATTGACACTCATTTTGGTTATGCTCAAAATAGCGTTGGCACTCCGCCAGAGCTCATATGATTAACTAAAAAGAAATATGCTTAATGGAGCTTAGAGAAAAGTGTGGCAGGGGACGGTTTGAGAGTTCTGGATGACAATTGTCGGCCATTTTGGGTTGACTCCGACTGATACATTTCAAATAAAACAAATTGGGTACATTTTTATCAATCCACACTGTGGCAGACAGGCAGCGCTCCTTCAGCGGCGTACTGGTGTTGTAATACCAGAGAAGGCACATTCTGCCACGTAACATGGAATTATCCCATCATTCTCGCATACTGGGCTAGAGTATGCACATACCTGGAGGGCGTACTAGCCTACAACCTTTCTCTGGAGTCTAAGATTGCCTTGTTGGAGATCATGGACGGTGGGATGGTATATGCAGTGCATGTTTACTGCAGGGTGTGGGTTACCTGATTGCTAAGCGTGATATCACAAAGAAATAGCAGAACCCTCTCCCAACATTTAGCGAATGACAGGTAGGCATGGACTAATGTGATTTGGCGGAAGAGGTGGTCTACAGAGGTTGTCCTGCAAAATAGAGAAATGGACACAGCATAATGACACATTGTGACCATGGGCATGATTACCCTATGCTACAATAGGTTTTGTCTAATGGAGGAACAGCAGTGAGACCCTTTATGCCTCTGCCTCTAAAGTGGCTGATAGTGTGTGGGACTTATATTGGTATTCATATGTACCACGTTTTCTGTTCATGATCATGTGTACACTGTTCTACTGTTTCAGAAATGCAAATAAAACACTTCATCAAAAAAATTATGACAAGGTCAGCTGAGGCTAGAAATGGAGAGTGAGAGACTTCATAACTCCAGCACCATACACACATACACATATACAGGGATTGCAGAATTATTAGGCAAATTAGTATTTTGACCACATCATCCTCTTTATGCATGTTGTCTTACTCCAAGCTGTATAGGCTCGAAAGCCTACTACCAATTAAGCATATTAGGTGATGTGCATCTCTGTAATGAGAAGGGGTGTGGTCTAATGATATCAACACCCTATATCAGGTGTGCATAATTATTAGGCAACTTAACAAAAAACAAATATATACCCATTTCAATTATTTATTATTACCAGTGAAACCAATATAACATCTCAACATTCACAAATATACATTTCTGACATTCAAAAACAAAACAAAAACAAATCAGTGACCAATATAGCCACCTTTCTTTGCAAGGACACTCAAAAGCCTGCCATCCATGGATTCTGTCAGTGTTTTGATCTGTTCACCATCAACATTGCGTGCAGCAGCAACCACAGCCTCCCAGACACTGTTCAGAGATGTGTACTGTTTTCCCTCCTTGTAAATCTCACATTTGATGATGGACCACAGGTTCTCAATGGGGTTCAGATCAGGTGAACAAGGAGGCCATGTCATTAGATTTCCTTCTTTTATACCCTTTCTTGCCAGCCACGCTGTGGAGTACTTGGACGCGTGTGATGGAGCATTGTCCTGCATGAAAATCATGTTTTTCTTGAAGGATGCAGACTTCTTCCTGTACCACTGCTTGAAGAAGGTGTCTTCCAGGAACTGGCAGTAGGACTGGGAGTTGAGCTTGACTCCATCCTGAACCCGAAAAGGCCCCAAAGCTCATCTTTGATGATACCAGCCCAAACCAGTACTCCACCTCCACCTTGCTGGCGTCTGAGTCGGACTGGAGCTCTCTGCCCTTTACCAATCCAGCCACGGGCCCATCCATCTGGCCCATCAAGACTCACTCTCATTTCATCAGTCCATAAAACCTTAGAAAAATCAGTCTTGAGATATTTCTTGGCCCAGTCTTGACGTTTCAGCTTGTGTGTCTTGTTCAGTGGTGGTCGTCTTTCAGCCTTTCTTACCTTGGCCATGTCTCTGAGTATTGCACACCTTGTGCTTTTGGGCACTCCAGTGATGTTGCAGCTCTGAAATATGGCCAAACTGGTGGCAAGTGGCATCGTGGCAGCTGCACGCTTGACTTTTCTCAGTTCATGGGCAGTTATTTTGCGCCTTGGTTTTTCCACACGCTTCTTGCAACCCTGTTGACTATTTTGAATGAAACGCTTGATTGTTCGATGATCACGCTTCAGAAGTTTTGCAATTTTAAGAGTGCTGCATCCCTCTGCAAGATATCTCACTATTTTTGACTTTTCTGAGCCTGTCAAGTCCTTCTTTTGACCCATTTTGCCAAAGGAAAGGAAGTTGCCTAATAATTATGCACACCTGATATAGGGTGTTGATGTCATTAGACCACACCCCTTCTCATTACAGAGATGCACATCACCTAATATGCTTAATTGGTAGTAGGCTTTCAAGCCTATACAGCTTGGAGTAAGACAACATGCATAAAGAGGATGATGTGGTCAAAATACTCATTTGCCTAATAATTCTGCACTCCCTGTACATACATTACATAGTGGCAGCATCCACTGTATAGTTAGGACCTTCTTGCCATAGGGACAGAGTTTGTTTTGCTAATAACTATGGTACCATTTTACGAATCTTCACAAAACTTTCCCCCAAAAATTAAGAAGGCTTATCCACCTCAGCTCCTTCCTTGAAAGTCTCAGGCTGATCCGTCAAGCGGGGCCCAAGAAAAAAAGGTGTCCCAAAACACCATTTCTCTATGCAAGTGACAAACCCCTCAAACATAGTCAACACAGGTGGGGCGCATGCAGCCCCCCCTCCCAGAGACCTTTAGCCCCAGAGACCCTATCCCCCATGGCCTGCCGCTTTTTAAAGGGAAGAGGGGAGCACACTGCCCCCTCCCTGGGCCAATATTGGCCCTGGGAAACGCATCCCCAGGGTATGCCCAGCATTTAAAAGGGAGTATGCAGTCTGGCCAACATTTAAAGGGGGGCACACAGCCTCCTTCTCTTGGCCAATGCTGGCCCCAGGGAACTCATCCTCTGGGGCCTTCCCAGCATTTAATGGGGGGAACAGGGGTACGCAGCACCCCTCCTTGGGCCAATATTGGCCTGCAGACACGATCCCTTAGAAAACAGGTACCCCTCCTTCCTTATTTTAGGTCTGTGATGAGGCCAAAACTGCAAACTACACACAAAGATTATCCCACATGGACTGTATTTCTTCTATACCCAAATTGCTTCAGTATCGTCTGACCAATACCTCATAATTAACATATACACAGAGAATGATAATTCTTAATTATAAATGTTTTTATTATTTTGTTTCTTACTTCAATGGTGTAAGGAAATGCCTCCTTGGCATGGTTACCCCCTAACTTTTTGCCTTTGCTGATGCTAAGTTATGATTTGAAAGTGTGCTGGGACCCTGCAACCAGGCCCCAGCACCAGTGTTCTTTCCCTAAGCTGTACCTTTGTCTCCACAATCGGCACAACCCTGGCACTCAGGCAAGTCCCTTGTAACTGACACCCCTGGTACCAAGGGCCCTGATGTTAGGGAAGGTCTCTAAGGGCTGCAGCATGTCTTATGCCACCCTGGGGACCCCTCACTCAGCACATGCACACTGCCTCTCAGCTTGTGTGTGCTGCTGGGGAGAAAATGACTAATTCGACATGGCACTCCCCTCAGAGTGCCATGCCAACCTCACACTGCCTTTGGCATAGGTAAGTCACCCCTCTAGCAGGCCTTACAGCCCTAAGGCAGGGTGCACTATACCACAGGAGAGGGCATATGTGCATGAGCACTATGCCCCTACAGTGTCTAAACAAAACCTTAGACATTGTAAGTGCAGGGTAGCCATAAGAGTATATGGTCTGGGAGTTTGTCGAACACAAACTCAACAGTTCCATAATGGCTACACTGAAAACTGGGAAGTTTGGTATCAAACTTCTCAGCACAATAAATGCACACTGATGCCAGTGTGCAATTTATTGTAACATACACCCAGAGGGCATCTTAGAGATGCCCCCTGAATACCTACCTGAGTAGGCTGACCAGTTTCTGCCAGCCTGCCACACACCAGACATGTTGCTGGCCACATGGGGAGAGTGCCTTTGTCACTCTGTGGCCAGGAACAAAGCCTGTACTGGGTGTAGGTGCTTCTCACCTCCCCCTGCAGAAACTGTAACACCTGGCAGTGAGCCTCAAAGGCCCACCCCTTTTTTACGGCACCCCAGGGCATCCCAGCTAGTGGAGATGCCCGCCCCTCCGGCCACTGCCCCCACTTTTGGAGGCAGGGCTGGAGGAGCTAATGAGGAAAACAAGGAGGAGTCACCCACCAGTCAGGACAGCCCCTAAGGTGTCCTGAGCTGAGGTGACCCCTGCCTTGAGAAATCCTCCATCTTGGGTTTGGAGGATTCCCTCAATAGGATTAGGGATGTGCCCCAGTCCCCACAGGGAGGAGGCACAAAGAGGGTGTAGCCACCCTCAACGACAGTAGCCATTGGCTACTACCCTTCCAGACCTAAACACACCCCTAAATTTAGTATTTAGGGGCTTCCCAGATCCCAGGAAATCAGATTCCTGCAACCTGAAGAAAGAAGAAGGACTGCTGACCTACAAGCCTGCAGAGAAGGAGGAAGGCGACAACTGCTTTGGCCCCAGCCCTACCGGCCTGTCTCCAACTTCGAAAACCTGCTCCCGCGACGCATCTGACAGGGACCAGCGACCTCTGAAACCTCAGAGGACTGCCGTGGACTGCAGGACCAAGAAACTCCCGTGAACAGCGGCCCTGTTCAAAACCAGCTACTTCTTTGCAACAAAGAAGCAACTTTCAAAGACTTCACGTTTCCCGTCGGAAGCATGAGACTCTACACTCTGCACCCGACGCCCTCGGCTCGACCTGCCGAAAACCAATACCTTAGTAAGGACTCCCCTGCGACTGTGAGCCCGTGAGTAACCAGAGACGACCCCCCTGAACCCCCACAGCGACGCCTGCAGAGAGACTCCAGAGGCTCCCCCTGACCGGGACTGCCTGTGACAAGGGACCCGACGCCTGGAACCAACATTGCACCCGCAGCCCCCAGGACCTGAAGGAACCGAACTTCAATGCAGGAGTGACCCCCAGGTGACCCTCTGGCTTGCCCAGGTGGTGGCTGTCCCGAGAAGCCCCCCTGTACCCGCCTGCACCGCTAGAGTGACCCCCGGTTCCCTCCATTGAAACCTATACAAAACCTGAGGCCTGCTTTGCACGCTGCACCCGGACGCCCCTGTGCCGCTGGGGGTGTGTTTTGTGTGCCTACTTGTGTCCTCCCAGTGCTCTACAAAACCCCCCTGGTCTGCCCCCGAGGACGCAGGTACTTACCTGCTGGCAGACTGGAACCGGAGCACCCCTGATCTCCATAGGCACCTATGTGTTTTGGGCACCTCTTTGACCTCTGCACCCGACCGTCCCTGAGCTGCTGGTATGGTAACTTTGGGGTTGCCTTGAACCCCCAACGGTGGGCTGCTTTTGCCCCAGGACTGAGACTTGTAAGTATTTTACTTACCTCCTAATCTAACCTTTACTTACCTCCCCCAGGAACTGTTGATTTTTGCACTGTGTCCACTTTGAAAATAGCTTATTGCCATTTTTACAAAGGCTGTACATGATATTGTTTTCATTCAAAGTTCCTAAAGTATCTAAGTGAAGCACCTTACATTTAAAGTGTTTACTGTAAATCTTGAACCTGTGGCTCTTAAAATAAACTTAGAAAATATATTTTTCAATATAAAAACCTATTGGCCTGGAGTAAGTCTTTGAGTGTGTGTTCCTCATTTATTGCCTGTGTGTTTACAAAAAATGCTTAACACTACCCTCTGATACGCCTACTGCTCGACCACACTACCACAAAATAGAGCATTAGAATAATCTGCTTTTGCCACTATCTTACCTCTAAGGGGAACCCTTGGACTCTGTGCACACTATTTCTTACTTTGAAATAGTATATACAGAGCCAACTTCCTACAAATGGCATCTATCAAAAACAAATACACAATCTACAAAACATAGTCTCATAATTTTGAATGTACATATTTATCAACAACTTTGGATATTAACAATAAATACAGTGCATTAATACATTCTCAATACTCCATAAACCTTTACCACCCATATATGAACACTCACACACTACAGCCATACATACATACTATCACATTCTTTCCCGTCCCAGTCACAACTTACATACACCCAAAAGCAACGTGAAGAGATCTTCTCCTTTCCAGTTGTTGCAGTGTTGCGACCAGGGACCACACATAAAAACGAGTCCAAACACATTTCAGTGCTTTATGGTAATTCCACAACCACCTTCTTTAGGATCCAAGATTTGCTGAGATCAACTTTAAAAGGTCCACTAGGGGGTTATCGGTCATTCCTCATCCAGTACATGTGGCTTGTTTTCCAAATTAACCACAGGGGTCTATTTATGGTTCTGTGATGGTTGTTTTCTTAACAGCAGGAGAATGGCCTTTAATGAGGGCGTGGCTAGCCAGCGCCGAAAATGGCCACACACTAGCGACTCTCCGGCCGTCGCCAAACTAAATCCCCAGATATCTGGCATCAATCCTGAAATGAGGGAGTGAAATCTGACTTCGGTACGCCGGCCGGACGCACGGATCAACAGCGGGACCCGGAAAAAGCTCCCCAGCCTAGAAGCCTGCAAAACCTGAATTGAGACCCGGCGACTGAGCGAGGTGAGGGGGTGTCGCATGGCAGTCGGTTGCGGTGGCCTGGAGGCCGGTGGGCAGTAGAAGTAGGTGGGGGCACAGAGCCACGTGGGGCTGTAGTGGTGCCCGAGGCCACTGTGAAGAATGGAGAGAAGCAGGGTTTGGGGGGGAAGCGCGGGGCCACGCCACATGAAGGCCTCCAGCCCCCCTCACCCAAGAACACAATCCTTTAACCGGGAGACCCAGGGGCAAAGGAGGTGATTGCCGGGGCCCAAAGCAATGTGGTCGGAGACAAAGACCTGGAGGAAGCTCCTGGCCTAGAAGCCCCCGAAACCTGAGCTGTGGCCTGGCAGCCAAATGAATTGAGGGGGTGTCGTGTGGCGATCGGCCGCAGAGGCATGGGTGAGGGTGGTAGAAGCGAGCAGAGTGCAAGGAGTGGCACAAGGCTGTGGAAAGAAGTGGGCCTGGGGGAAGCGCGGGCCGCGCCACGTGGAGAAGACCCCCACCCCACCACTCTCCCCCATCCAAGAACGTGATCCATCAACCGGGAGACCCCAGGATGAAAAAGGTGCCCAAGAAAAGCTGGGAACAGGAAGCACGCTGGGGGGAGGGGCAGGTGAAAGTAGGAGCAGGCCTTTAAATGAACTTCCACAAAAGTCAATGAGGGGTGCCCCCGGGGGCATGGAGAAACCTGGACCGCCCACCAGTGCAAAACACCACAGATCAACATTATTGATGTAAATGAGTACTTAAAACGACGGTGGCTAAGTGATAACGACTACAACAGAGCCCAAGGCCTAGTACTAGGGGAAAGTTGGAGCGGCCTGTGGAATCCAATATCCTGAGAAAAGGCTATGGTGAGAAATCGAGGCCCCCACACAGACGAATAGAATCACCAAATACGCAGTTTCACTAATGGCAACCAAAGGAGCATTGGGCCCACCCGAGTGGGGATCTGCTCAGTCGGACCCTCCACAACAAACAAAGCCCACACTGCAAGACATTATAACTGCCATTCAAAACGTCAAAGACACTTTGGAGCCAAAAGTTGACACAGTAATACTTAAAGTGAACATCATCAGGGCAGACCTCCGAAAGTCACTGAGAAATTGACAGTGGCTGAAACTCATATCTAGGGCCTGCAGTCTGTCACTAAACGGTTGGAAGAACAAGTGCGGGGCCTCACGAAGCAAACTATGGCTATCACCGCCCGCCTTGAAGATCAAGAGGGCAGGGCGAGACGGAACAATATTTGTATGGTGGGGGTGCCTGAAGGGGCAGAAGGCCATACTATGGATCTATTTGTGTAAGACCTGTCCTAAACTTGCTACAGACGAAGACACTTTCACATTTATTTTCAGTGGAGAGAGCACATGTAGCCCCAGCTCCCCGGCCGCCCCCACAAGAACAATCACAGCCTGAATATTCAACTGAAGAGACCGAGATGCCATCCTTCAGGCAGCCCGCACACATTTTTCCTGACTTTACTCTAATAGTTCAGAGACAACGCAAGTGCTTCGACTAAATAAAATGAGCTCTACGAGAACAAGAGCTTAAATACATATTGTTATTCCCGGCGAAATTGAAGGTCATTGCGGGAGGGAAGACGTGGTTGTTCACCACGCTGGAAGAAGCGTGGGACTGGCTTGAGGGTTGGAGGGGGCAGAAGCATAAACAAGGGAACCACAGACCATTGCCAGATCCTCAGCCAGGTCGGAGCAGCCGGCGGCTCTTGGGCGAGAGAAGCCAATCAAGGAATGCATGTAGCTTACCAGGGACATGAGACCTTTCAAAGTCCAGTGTATGACAATCCAAAAGGTTAGGCAGAGATCGGAGCCTCACTCCATAAGTTGTTGAAAACTCCTGCACGAAATGGAGGTTGGGGAGACTGAATTAAGGCAAATCCAGTATTCTGCAAAGTATGGTGCAGTGCTAATGTCATGCCCACGGTTGTTTATGTTGCTAGGGCGACAGGCTCTCTGCAAATTAGGGAGGTGAGTGGTTGACAACTCACAAACCAGGGTAGCAGGGAGGGGGGAAGTTTGAGGAAAATTATAATTGTTTACATTTAAGTTTCGCAGTATGTTGAGCTGTGTGGTTGATTGCTCAGGTAGTGTGTCTATTGAGACAGTGAAGCAAGGTACAGCAGAACGCCAGAGACAAGACCCACACTTTAGGAAAAGAAGCACTGTGAATTCCCCCCCCCCCTGCCCCCACCCATGGTAAAACCCCACCTCTCACACTATGTCTATGCCACGTAGCTTACTTATATGATCCTGGAATGTAAATGGTCTGGGAAACAAGATAAAGCGCACATTAATTCTCCAATACCTCGGGAAACATTCCCCAGAGTTTGTGCTATTCCAAGAGGCGCATCTCCGAGGCACAACATGCAAAGACCTAGACAGATTTGGTTAAAACTACTCGCCCGTGCAGGCTACACAAGCGACTCTAGAAGAGTGAGAATACTGATCAAGAAATCTACCCCCTATATACCACCGTGCAGTTAGCATGACACTCTGGGGAGGTATGTACTGATATGCAGCGTATGGGAGGGGAGGTTCTGAATGTGGGGTCTGTGTATGTTCTTCCACGCCTACTATCGCTGACATTTCCTGAACCAAACGCAACCCTGATAGATCTCACACATGGGACCCTGATTTTAGGGGGAGACATGAATGGCATCATGGACACAAAACTAGATAGGATCTCTGGAGCCCCCAGGGGGGGAGACACTAAGGCGCTGAGTTGCTTTGTAGACGCCCTGGGACTGGTAGACATTTGGCAGACACACAACCTACACTGTTGAAGGTACATCTACTTCTCACCCTCACATAATAATAGTTACTCTCATATAAACTCAACACACAACACGTGGACATACACAGATTCCAAGAAGCTAGTATCAGACCCCGGAGAGTCTCCGACCACTCCGTGGTCGAGGTTAAACTACTAAGTGCAGTTCGGACCACATCTCTACCCCCCAGAATAACCACTTGGTATCTTAAAGACCTAAATATCATGGAGACACTAAGGAAAGGGGCAGAAACATACTTCCAGGAAAAATCTGGGCTCAGTGACATCTGCAAGTACTCTACGGGAGGCATTTAAAGTGGTAGTATGGGGCCAGGCACAGGTCCTCATAGGTGGGAAAAGGAAGAAATGCTCCTACAGTGCAAGGCGCTGGAGCGAGACATTGAACCGCTGGAGTCGAGGGTACAGGAAGATCGAAACAATGACCTCGGACACCAACTGCGCCTCAAGCAGAGGGACCCATGAGACTTGGTTAAGGTAGCTGCTCGCAGTGATGCACTAGCCATGCAGCGACGTCTCTATGACGTCGCTGATAAGGCCAACAAGCTTCTGGTGTGGCTGGACAGGAGAGATCGGGAGAGGTCCTGGGTGCTATACACAGAAGATAAAGAGGGAAGACTCCAGCATCCAACCATAGCCAACGTATTTGTTGACTACTATGAGGACTTGTATGAACTGGCCACCTCCATGGGAGATACTGATTGTATGGAACCCTTGAGGGACATCTGTCTAAGCAAATTAGAGGAGGAATCGAGAGTGGCTCTCGAGGAAGACCTTACGTTAGAAAAGATAACACAAACTATGCAGGGGCTTCAGTCGGGGAAAGCCATCGCCCAAAATGGCCTACCGATAGAGATGTACAAAGCTATGGCCACCAAGGTAGCACCACACCTATGGGCCATGTTTCAGGCTGCACTACAGGACGGCATCCTCCCAGAGGACCAATGCATGGCCACCATAGTAGTAGTACACAAACCAGGGAAACCACAAACCAGATGCAGCTCTTTAGACCAATCTCCCTGTTAAATGAGGAAACTAAAATCTTAGCAAAAGTCTTAGCGAATACGCTCCAGGCAGTAATAACATCACTGATCCACCCTGATCAATCTGGCCTTATGCCTCGAAGGGGAATGAGATTCAACCTTCGGAGGCTCTACAGAGCACTCCACAAGACAAGTAGTCCTAACTCCAAAGAGGCAGTCCTCATGGCACAACAATGGCCTTTGATAATATTGAATGGCCATATCTATTCGTCACACTCCACAAAATGGGTTTTGGACTGAAATTTTGCAGCTGGATAAGTCTTCTTTACCGTTCACCTATGGAACGTGTCCAAGTGAATGGTACAATAGCTGAGGTGGCCACCTTACAAAGGGTAACTAGACAGGGCTGTCCCCTCTCCCCCATGATATTCACCCTGGCTATAGAGCCCCTGGGTGCACCAGAACCCCCTGATATGTGGGATACCAGAGTGTGGTGACTGGGAGGAGTGTGTTTCTCTCTATGCCAACGACATATGACTGTACCGCACGCGGACTCCTCGCTCTGTTGACAGAGTTTTGCACATTTTCCAGACATTTGGCGACTATTCTTTCTACTGCATAAATTGGTCCAAATCAGTGCTTTTCCCGTTCACAGGAACTCCACCACGTCTCCTGTGACACAATGAGATACCCGTGGCACATGATAGCTTCAAATACCTAGGGATACATATCACAAGGGACCCTTAGAAATTTCTAGATGCTAACCTTATCCCACAAATAGAGAGACTTAAAACTGAAGTCTCACACTGGAGATCTTTACCATTATCACTCATGGGCAAAGCGCCCCTGTTTAAAATGATGTCCCTCCCCCGCCTACTATACGTCTTGCAAAACACACCCTACCGAATCCCTCAAAATCTATTTTGGTGAATAGATAAAGCACTGAGGCTTCTCCTATGGAATGGCGGGGCCTCGCGTATTTCACTTCGCAAGCTACAACGAGGAGTGTTTGTAGGGAGGATCGTGCTCCCAGATATCAATAAATACTATTGTGCCTCGCAGCTGGCGGTAATAAATGACTGGGTGTTTGCCGACAGGAATGAGCCAGCTTATCGAGTAGACAGGTCACAAATGAGAAGGACAGATTTCTTAACAGTGCTACATAGGCATAACGCAGAGAGGACACTTCCAATCCACACGAGGACAGTGTTGTGGGTTTGGAGGTAAGCCACTAGTCCCCTAAACTCCTGAAGCACATTAACGGAGCTGATCCCCCCCCCCCCCATGGGATAGTGACCTCCTACAAGAGGTGGGTAAACTGGAGGGTTTCGCCAAGTCGGAACTACTGGGCATTGAGCGATTGGGAGACGTTTAGAGAGAGACCAAGCATACATCTCCTTCAAAGCCCTCGAGGTAGAATATGGAATGGGACACACAGAACGTTATAAATATCTACAGTTGGGCCATGCCTTGCGGTGTCACATGAGGGAGGGGGAACAATTGACATCCGCCACTCCACTAGAGGAAAGACTCCTCACAGAACATCTACCAGAAAAAAACATCATCCCTGACATACAGAAAACTCCTGAACAATGCCCCAGACACATTGGGACCCCTTGCAGAAGTGTGGGCCAGAGACCTGGGAGACCTAACAATGGAGGATTGGCAAGAGACATTGCAGAGCCCAACGGAAATTGCACTCTGAGCCAGATTTAGGCTGATTTAGTTAAAGCTCCTGCACAGGGCATACTGTCATTGAACCCTTGTTCATAAAAGTTCTAAAGCAGACACACCTACCTGCCTCCGGAGTTGTGAGCAAATGGGTACCTTCTTTCAAATCCTTTGGGCCTGCCCGGTGATACAGTCCTGGGACAATGGCATAATGTATCCGAAAAGTGGATTCTATTGCATATAACAGAGAATGAGCCGATGCCCAGATATTTTAGGACATGGGCGATGCTAGCATTTGGGGTGGCCAAGCCAAACAATGCAAGACTATGGGGTCACCCTGCCCCACCAACGGTGGAACAATGGGAGTCAGACCTTGACTGGTGCCAGCAAACTGAGAAAGTGATGTATCAGAGCTGGGGATGCCCCAATAAATGGAAGAAAATATGTGGATCCTGGTTTACAGCCAGGGAAAAAATGAATCCTGAATCGTAACAGCCGTACCCACTGGGAGATGAGGGGGAAAATTAGAGAATGTAAGATATGCATTGAAGTAAAAGTGCTTGGACTGTAAAAGCTCCAAAAGATGTAAAGTCTAGATAAACGTGGCAAATGGAAATTGATATAAACATTGTACCTTGAGATTGGTTTTAATAAAAAAGTTTTTAAAAAAAAGAGAAAAAAAAAAAGAGCATTGCCTTTAATAGCAACGATGACCTCTTCTCCCAGAAATTCTTTATACCACTTTATCAGAGACCCAGTCAAAGCCTCAAACAGTGTCCTCCTTGTGACTTTACCTGCTTGTGGGCTTATAGCATAGACGTTACCTGGGAAGATTCTTCAGGAGAAAAAGCAGTGGAAACTAGGGAAAAGCATGGAGAATGCACACAAAAAAAACAGGGGGAAGAAGTGAAAATGAAGGGAAAGCAAGGAGAAAGCACACAAAAAAATGGGGAACAAGCAAGACGAAAGCAGTAAAAACAAGGGAAAAACAAGGAAAGGAGACACAAATAACAGGGGGGAAAAGCAAGGAGAAAGCACTGAAACATTTGACACCAGGACCTGGCCATCCCAGGGACTCCATTTGATTTTTCAAAAGATGTTTTGCTGTGTATCTTTACCCTGCCTTCTTATGTGTTTTTTTCACCTTTGTTTTTTTCTTAGGACTTGGACAAATAACAGAGAACAAACATGGCGGGCAACACTTCCTGGGTCAAGTGTTGGCAGCCAATCAGAACTCAGCATGAGATCTGTCGGTTCCAGGTCCCTAGATATATAAATTACTTCAAAATTACTGAACCGATTTACACCAAATAACAAAAAGGGCTCTTTGTGGACAAAGAGCTAGCTTTCTGCCAAAGTGGTGTAATTCTGTTCAGTGTTTCTGGCTGTAGTCGTGTTCAAAATCTCTATGGGGAACTGCATAGGGAAAACATGTTTTGCCCCGTCCCCCTTTGCCCCCTTGCTTTATGAATCACCCTGAAACTTTCAAGCTAGCATCTTAAGTGACCATGCCACTACTTTTGAACATATTGTGAAGATTCATCACACGGCGCCAAAGTTATTAGTAAAAAATAAACCTATTTCGTCTATGGGAATTAAGTCCTACCTATAACTACCTACTGGCGACCACCAGTTGCTAATTTTTATATATATATATATATATATATATATATATATACACACACACACACACACACACACATATATACACTTACCCAGTGTACATCTGTTTGTGGCATGTAGTGCTGCAGATTCACATGCTATGCATATCTCTTCCGACATCTAGCGTTCCAACATCTAGTGTTGGGCTTGGTGTGTTACAAGTTGTTTTTATTGGAAGAAGTCTTTTCGGAATCACGGGATCGAGTGACTCCTCCTCTCGGTTCCATTGCACATGGGCATCGACTCCACTGTTAGACTGTTTTCCTGTAAAGGGTGTAGGAAGGAGTGATAGAGTATAGAAATATAAAGAGATGTCCATGCAAATGTAAATGTATATACATATGTACAAATGTTAAAAACTTAAATGACTACAGGCTTCCGGGGAGGAGGGAGGGTGCATGTGAATCTCCAGCACTTATATGCCACGAACAGATGTACACTGGGTAAGTGACATTTTCTGTTCGGTGGCATGTGTAGCTGTAGATACACATGCTATGCATAGACTACAAAGCAGTTAGTCCTCCCAAAAAAGCGATAGCTAGCCTGTAGGAGTTGAAGTTGTTTGAAATAACGTTTTTAAGACAGCTTGCTTGTTGCTGTGGAAACCATCAACACAGTAGTGTTTTGTAAATGTATGTGGGGTTGACCATGTAGCTGCTTTACATATATCACCCATTGGTATGTTTCCTTAAAAAAAAAGCCATTGATGCACCTTTCTTTCTTGTAGAAAGTGCCTTAGGAGTGATCAAAAGTTGTCTCTTTGCTTTGTTATAACATGTTTGTATACATCTAGCAATCCATCTTGCTAAACCTTGCTTTGATATATGATTGCCTGTATGTGGTTGTTGGAAAGCAACAAAAAGTTGTTTTGTTTTCCTAAAAGCTTTAGTTTTGTCTATGTAGTACATAAGAGCTCTTTTGAGATCTAGGGTATGAAGAGCTCTTTCTGCCACAGAATCTGGCTGTGGAAAGACAGGCAATTCCACTGTTTGATTGATGTGAAATGGAGATACTACTTTTGGTAGAAATTTTGGATTTGTTCTTAGTACAACCTTATGTTTGTGCACATGGGAAAAAGGTTCTTCAAGACTGAATGCTTGTATTTCACTAACTCTTCTTAAAGAAGTAATAGCTACAAGGAAGGCAACCTTCCATGTTAAAAATTGAATTTGGCATGAGTTCATGGGTTCAAAATGTGGTCCCATGAGTCTGGTAAGTACAATATTTAAGTTCCATGATGGAACAGGTGGTGTTCTGGGTGGAATAATGCGTTTTAATCCTTCAACGAAGGCTTTGATAACAGGAACTCTAAATAGAGAAGTATGTTGAATAGTCTGTAGATATGCTGATATTGCAGTGAGGTGTATCTTGATGGATGAGAAAGCCACATTTGTTTTCTGCAAATGAAGTAAATAGCATACAATATCTTGTATAGATGCTGTAAGTGAATCTATGCTCTTAGATTGACAATAGTAGACAAATCTTTTCCACTTGTTTGCATAGCACTGTCTAGTAGTAGGTTTTCGTGCTTGTTTCATTACTTCCATACATTCTGATGGACGATTTAAATAACCAAATTCTATGACTTCAGAAGCCAAATCGCTAGATCGAGAGCATTGGGGTTTGGATGCCTTATTTGACCTTTGTTTTGTGTTAACAAATCTGGTCTGTTTGGGAGTTTGGATTGAGGTACTACAGATCGGTCTAGTAGTGTTGTGTACCGAGGCTGGTGTGCCCATGTTGGTGCTATGAGTATCATGTTGAGTGACGTTCGAAGTCATTTGTGGACTAGAAATGGAAGGATTGGGAGAGGAGGAAAAGCGTAAGCAAATATCCCTGACCAATTGATCCATAGAGCAGTGCCCTTGGATAGGGGATGTGGGTGTCTGGATGCAAAGATTTGGCATTTTGCGTCTTCGGTTGTTGCGAATAGATCTATGTCTGGTGTTCCCCACTTTTGAAAGTACCTTTGAAGTACTTGGGAGTGAATCTCCCATTCGTGTGTCTGTTGGTGACTTCTGCTGAGGAGATCTGCCAACTGATTGTTTATCCCTGGAATGTATTGTGCTATTAAATAAATTTGATTGTGAATTGCCCATTTCCAAATTGTTTGGGCTAGAAGGGACAGCTGAGATTAATGTGTCCCTCTCTGCTTGTTGAGATAATACATGGTTGTCATGTTGTCTGTTTATATGAGAACATTCTTCTGTTTGAGAAGAGGTTGAAATGCTTTTAGGGCAAGGAACACAGCTAATAATTCTAAATGGTTTATGTGTAGCTGTTTCTGTTTGACATCCCATTGCCTTTGAATGGTCTGATTGTTTAGGTGAGCTCCCCAACCGATCCTTGATGCATCTGTTGTGATTATGGACTGAGGCACAGGGTCTTGAAACAACCACCCCTTCATTAAATTGGTGCGATTCCACCATTGAAGGGACATATGTGTTTGGCGGTCCATCAACACTAGATCTTGAAGTTGACCATGTGCTTGTGACCATTGTTGTGCAAGGCACTGTTGCAAGGGCCTCATGTTTAATCTTGCATGTGGGACTATTGCTATGCAAGATGCAGTGTATTGTTGATTTGGCTGTATGAGTGGTATTAAATTTTGGAGCGCTTGTATCCTTTGTATATTTGGATACGCTGGAGCTAGTTGAGTATTTAGGATAGCACCTAGGTACAGTTGTACTTGTTGAAGGTGGGACATTTGGTAGTTTAGAGAGAACCCTAGTGTGCAGAGTTTCTATCACGTAAGGTATGTTTTTTTGGCATTTTGTAAGATTGCTTGATTTTATTAGCCAATCGACTAGATATGGAAAGACATGGATGTGTTGTCTTCATAAGAAAGCCGCTACTACTGCTAGACACTTTGTGAACACTCTTGGAGCTGTTGTTATGCCAAATGGCAACACCTTGAACTGGTAGTGTTTTACTGCTATGACAAACCGGAGGTATTTTCTGTGAGCTGGGTGGATGGGTATGTGGAAATACGCATCTTTGAGATCTAGAGCAGTCATAAAATCTTATTTTTGCAGTAGTGGAATAACATCTTGTAGAGTTACCATGTGAACATGCTCTGACAAGATGTATAGATTGAGGGGCCTGAGGTCTAATATGTGCCTGAGGGTGCCATCTTTTTGGGAATTCGGAAGTATAGTGAGTATACTCCTGTTCCTTATTGAGACTGTGGAACTAATTCTTTTGCTTGGTTAAACAATGGAGATTGTACTTCTTGTTGTAACAGAACTGTATGTTCGGGGGACAATTCGTGGTGGAAAGTTTGGAGGGGTGGATATTAGTACTAGGCAATATCCATTTTGGATAATTGGTAATACCCAGTTGTCTGGGGTAATATTTTGCCAATGGGAGTGGGATTGCTGTAGTCTTACTCCCACAGGAGATGTGTGGGATGGAAGGGAGGGAAGGAAGTCACTGTTTAGGCTGTGATGTTGTTTGTTTAGAGGTTTGGAATTTACCTCTATTTCTGAAGTATTGACCTCTATAGGATCCTCTAAATCCACCTCGTTGATACTGGGTTTGTTGTGATTGTTTTGTTTGGGAGGTGGAAGCATCTGAGGATTGTGGCTTAAAACCTCCTTGAAACTGTGGCCTGCGAAAGGAACCTCTATATGGGGTGGTTTATAAAGCGCCCATTGCTTTCGCAGTATCCGAGTCCTTCCTCAGCTTTTCAATAGGGGTGTCCACTTCTGGGCAAAAGAGATGCTTTTTATCAAAAGGCATATTAATTACTGCCTGTTGAATTTCTGGTTTAAAACCAGAGGACTGCAGCCATGCATGTTTTGTGATTGTGATGGCAGTGTTTATACTCCTTTCAGCTGTTTCAGCAGCATCAAGAGCGGATCTTATCTGATTATTGCTAATCACTTGCCCCTCTTCTACTACTTGTTGTGCCCTTTTCTGGTGTTCTTTTGGGAGATGCTGTATAATATCATCCCATCGCATTTCATCCCAATGGGCCCTATCATACTAAGAGTGACTGAGAATTTGCAATTCTCTACCGATTTGCTGCTTGTGTAGCAACTTGTTTCCCTGCTGCGTCAAATTTTGTACTCTCCTTATCAGGAGGTGGTGCATCTCCTGAAGACTGGCTATTTGCCCTCTTTCTTGCTGCACTGACTACCACTGAGTCAGGAGGGTCCTGGTGAGTAATGTAATCTGGGTCCAAAGGTGCAGGCTTATACTTTTTATCAATTATAGGTGAGATAATCCTAGCTTTTACATGATCGCTAAAAATTTGGTCTGCATGTTTAACCATGCCTGGTAACATTGGGAGACACTGGTACCTTGAATGTGTAGAAGACAGTGTATTAAATAAGAAATCTTCTTCTAATGGCCCCGAATGCATGGTTACCCCAAGATAAGCTACTGTCCTGGATATCACCTGGGTGTATGCAGTAGTATCTTCTGGAGGAGAAGGTTCTGATGGGTAAATATTTGGGTCCTTTTCTGGGATGGGATCAGGGTCATAGAGATCCCGTGGGTCTGCCGTACCTCCTTGTGAATATAAAGAATGTGTTGGAGAAGGCAGTGGTGGTGGGCTGTTTTGAGGTGAGAAAGATAATTGTGGAGATTGAGGAGGAGAAGTATGGAAAGGTAGTGGCTTCTCCTTTGGTTTTGCACCTTTGCTGGTGGCTGTACAGAGTCCAATTCCTCTTGGAAAGCCATCTTTCTTTTTGTCTTTAAAGGAGGTGCAGTAATAATTCTTCCTGTCTCCTTATGGATATGTATTCTGGATTGTCTCTCATCCATAACCTGTAAAATTGGTTCAATTTCAGGCTCTTCCTCAGATGTCTTATGAGATTCTCTCAATTTTTTGTTATAGTCTTTGTTCCCCTCTATATGAGGATTTTTTCAGCTCTGAAGTGTGTAGTTTTTTCGGTCCGAAAAGGTAGTCGAAGGTCTCGGCTCCAAAGCAGATTGCCGAATTTTCAACTCCGAAGAATGGGCTCTTTTACTGGAGTCCAAAACTGTGCCTTTAACAGATTTACTCGACTCCGAAGTAGACAGAGGAGTGGCCTTTTTCGGCACCAACCCCAAAGGACGGTCGCCAACAGTCTTTTTTCGGGCCAAACCATGGCCTTTCAGCAGTGGTGTACCCAAGGCCTTTAAATGTTTTTTTGTGCAGGGGTGTAGGGGCAGACGTACTCACATGCTGGCAAGCTGTGATGGGTCTGTCGTCTTCTGATTCTTGTTCGGAGTCTGTGTCTAGGGTGGAGACTGCTGTCTGCGCCTGCTCTTCTTCCATTACGTTGAGATGTTCACTGCTTTTCGATGCCATTTCGAGTTTTCGGGCTCTGCGATCTCGGAGGGTCTTCTTTGATCAAAATAATCGGCAGGCCTCACAATCTTCCTCCCGATGGAGAAAGGCACAAATTACAAATCAAGTGCTGGTCTGTATATAGGTACTTCGCGTGGCACCGAGGGCAGAATCGGAATGGAGTCCGATCCATCAGGCTTTCTACGCAGTAGGCCCGAATAGGCCCGAGTCGGGCACACTCGCCCCGAAGGGCAGAAATAATGAAGGTTCCAACGGTACCACCGGTTCAATGCTAGATGGGAAACGCGATCGAAACAATACCGCTGAATAAGAAGGTGTTCTGTGGTTTTCCGAATCGAAATCTCTTAGCGAAAGGAAACACGTCCGAACCCGACCGCAGAAAGAAAACAATCTAACAATGGAGTTGATGCCCATGCGCAATGGAACTGAGAGGAGGAGTCACTCGATCCTGTGACTCCGAAAAGACTTCTTAGAAGAAAAACAACTTGTAACACTCCGAGCCCAACACTAAATGTCAGAACAGTAGATGTCGGAGAGCTATGCATAGCATGTGTATCTGCGGCTACTCATGCCATCGAAATTACACACACACACACATATATATATATATATATATATATATATATATATATACACACATATTTCTATTCCATTTTTTTTTGATTTAAGGAAAAAATGAAACAAATGAAAACGAGTATTGAATTTGGCTCAGCTGATCAAATACCTGATGAAAAAATTCTTTAGTATGGTCACACAGCAGGACATTCTGCAATTGCTGAACCAAGGGGATTTCCTGACATCACTGAACCTTGTAGACGCATATTTCCATATCCCTATTCACACCAAACACCAATGACACTTAAGGTTTGAGTAGCCGGATGTCATTATCAATTAAAAGTCCTTCCCTTTTTACTGCAAATGAATGGCACCAGTGGTGACTTATGGAAAAACGATCACCCAATTTTCTGAAACCTGGGTGATTCGCTCATAAAAGGCCCCTTGTGCCGTGCTGGTGAAGCAATCCAAGACAGCTTGACTCTTAGTTTCCAAAGATCTGGGTTTGAAAATCAACAAAGACAAATCTTATCTCCAACTCTCCACACAAAAAAACATTTCTCAGAGCGTCCTAGATAAAATATTATGCAAAGCCTTTTCCACAGACGAAAGAGTTAAAAAGACTGATGAATCCAGCATCTTCCCTGCCAAAAGAAAGTTGACTTCAGTTCAAACATAACTCCCCCCGACAACTTTGCGGCTGCCGCGACCCAAAATGGTGGCGCGACAGAGCAGTGAACCCGTTGCAACCGCGGCCCACGGCTGAGAGGATACGAAGGTCCCGTGGAGGTGAGGACCCCCACACCATTCATTGGAGGGCACAAGGGGCTCAGACACCTTCGCCACCAATGGCGAGAGAAACAGTACGAAGCGGAACATCAGCGAATGCGGCGTAGTGCGGCGCCCTCGGGCCACAATCCAGGCCCGAAGCTTAAATCCTGCCATAATAACGTCCGGAGGTCTTAAAAATTGAAGAGAAGCGATCGGAGAATATACAGCACAAGTAGGAACCGCAGTGCCCCACTTTGGGGCAGAGATCGCCCGGAAAACTCCCCCGACAACTTCGCAGCTGCCGCGACCCAAAATGGCGGCCGTGACAGAGCAATGAACCCATTACAACCACGGCCCTCGGCCGAGAGGATACGAAGGTCCCGTGGTGGTGAGGACCCCCACACCACCCACTGAAGGGCGCAAGGGGCTCAGACACCTTCGCCACCAACAGCGAGAGCAACAGTACGAAGCGGAACAACAGCGAATGCAGCGTAGTGCAGCCACCTCGGGCCACAATCCAGGCCCAAAGCTTAAACCCTGCCATAATAACGACCAAAGGTTTAAAAAATTTAAGAGAAGCAATCGGAGAATATGCAGCACGAGTAGGGACCGCGTCGTCCAAACCTGGGGCAGAGTCTACCCGGAAAACGCTCCGACAACGTTGCGGCTACTGTGACCCAAAATGACAGCCGCAACAAGGTAGTGAATCAAGTGTAATCAAGGCCCTCAGCTGAGAGGATGCGAAGGTCCCGCGGAGGTAAGGACCTCCACACCATCTATTGAGGGGCGCAAGGGGCTCAAACACCTTCGCCACCAATGGCGAGAGCAACAATACGAAGCGGAACATCAACAAATTCGGAGGGAATAGAGAGGAGCAGATAAGGAACGAAGTACCGGGAACATCGAATGAGAGAGAGACAGCTCCGGTGAGTAGGAATACCAGCTGCCGAAAGACCAGGGTAAACGCAGAAACCACCTCCCGAGACAGGAACTAATACTGGCACATTGAGAGGAATTGGAGACCGCGGTCTCGCACTGGAAAGGGAGCCCGCAAACTCCG
Source organism: Pleurodeles waltl (assembly GCF_031143425.1). Lineage (NCBI taxonomy): Eukaryota > Metazoa > Chordata > Amphibia > Caudata > Salamandridae > Pleurodeles > Pleurodeles waltl. Next base: position 968,961,376 of record NC_090446.1, on the reverse strand, counting down.
GCACAGAACTTCCCCCTGTTATCAGAACAGTGTGCAATGCCGACGACCAACGCGGGCATAATTATGAGAGAACTCCCTCATGGTCAAACAGCTCAAAACGGTGAACTTCTAATAACACTCGCCACGTGAGAGCACTGGGACAGAGACAGACGACATACGGGCTGGACAATGCTGACGAACGATACCACCTTCCACTAATACGAACGGCCTTCGCCACCTGAGACCTATTACAATGGTAAAACCCAAAAAACACGACAAATCACCAGCGGGGGACTCCTCGCGCACTGAGAATCCACCCCCAACGCCCGCCAGAGAATCGCAAACGGGGCACGAACAACAAGAAACTACTCTGGACACTGTGCTGCTGGCCATTAAAGATTCCCGAGAAGCGCTTGAGCGTAAAATCGATAACCTCACCACAGATCTTTCCCTTTTGCGAGACGACCACCGTAAATTAAAGGAAATGGTGGGTTTGCCCGAGACTACGCTGACAGGAGTATTAGCGGCACACAAAGACTCATCCTCAGAAATTAAAGACCTGACCACACGGCTGAAAACATTGGAGGCAAGGGCGGAGGATGCCAAAAACCGAGCCCGACGGAACAACATCAGATTGGTGGGAGTTCCGTAGGGGGCGGAGACCACAGTAGCTAATACAGAAATATTCCTGGAACAGTGGCTTAGAGACACAATAGCATCAGAGGGCTTTTTACCATTTTTTGCGATGGAACGAGCCCACAAGATCCCTGGCGGACCACCCCCACCGGGAGTCAGGCCACGGCCTATAATCGCTAGATTACTCCACCACAAAGATAGAGACTACGTACTGTCACAATCCCGCCAGCAAAGAGAGATTCAATTGGATGGCCAAAAGGTCATGGTATTCCCACACTTTACGAGAGAAACACAGGCACAAAGGGCATCCTACATCGCAGTAAAACGAGCCATGCGTGAGCATGGTATAAAATATGCCATGCTCTTCCCAGCAAAACTCCGAGTGGAATACAATAACAGGACCCATTTTTTTCTCACACCTCAGCTGGCGATGGAATGGCTCGAATCGCTTAACATCCACTGCAGAGCAACCGGCGACCGAACATTCCGAAACCCCGGGAAGAAACATAGCAGATCCCGGAAGAAGACCACAGAAGCGGCTCCATCGAAACGTCAGTCACAACAGGAGATGCGTGATGCGGTGGAAACAACAGCAGCGTTAAGCGGGGAAGATTTCCATACACGCCGGACCCCAGATGCTGCATCAGACGTTGATTCAAACTGCGAACATTCCTCAATATCCTCCCAGGACACTCTCATCTGCTTGCCTTTGATCACCCCAAGAACAGCGGACGAGATTATTTGACCTCATTGAAAGAACAAGTTGGCAAGTGAGCTGACAATTGTGGGGGAACATCACTCTGTTTAGGGACATTGCTGGGACCCAACCGTGAATATAGAGCGATAGAAACCTGGATGTCATTTCTCAACCGGCACATTACAAATGATCGGGCCTGGGGAAGGGTCCGGGGCGCTGCCTCTTGGTCTCTGGCACGCCTCCCTCCAATAGGTTGATAATTAAGATTACAATAGTTGTAATGGTTTGGACGGGGAGAGTTGTAGGTACCGGTCCTGGGGAGAGGGAGTTACAAAGGGGGTTTGATTTTGGTTGTGTTGTTTTCAGGGTTTATCAGGCACATCTATCTCGCAGCCCAAACGGTTCACACCTTAGATTACGAAACTCAATAGGTTTGTTCAGTACTAGTAATAGAGCGGTGTTAGTAGGCCGCCTCTACATCCCTCCTTAAATTAGGACCACAGAATACAAGATAATCACATGGAATATCAGGGGCCTAAATAACATGTCCAAGAGGTACAAGGTTCACAGTTTCCTTAAACGAAGGGGAGTGCACATAGCTATCTTACAAGAAACTCACTTGTTGGAGCAGGAGATCAAGGCCTTGAAAAAGCGCTGGAGGGGACAAATATTAGCCACTACCCACTCAGCGTTTGCGAGGGGATTGTTGATATGGATCATTACGTCCCATTACAGGTTCTTCATACCTTGATCGACACTGAGGGAAGATACGTAGTGATTTCTGGTAGATTGGACGGGAGAGAGGTAACTCTTGCGGGACTATACGCCCCAAATCACGAACATGGAAGATTCCTAGACAGACTATCACTGGTCATGAGCACACTTCTCACTAGCACTACGTTAATAGGAGGAGACTTTAATTGTGTAATGGATACCGCAATGGATAGATCGCACCCACCATTGTCACAATCCGTAACCCATAAAACAGCACTGCACTTCCAGCAGTGGCAAAAACACTGGCAACTAACGGATTGTTGGCGCAAAATTAATCCCCCCAATAGAGAATACTCTTTCTATTCAGCAGTTCACGACCTGCATGTACGACTGGACACCTTTTTGGCGTCTCCAGAGGTGCAATCTGTGGTGGCGAAGGCCGAGTATCTTGGCCGCACCATCTCAGATCATAATCCCTTATTGATTTCTTTGGCCTGGTGCGGCGAGAGACCTTTGATTCCCACTTGGCGTCTGAGAGCAGAGTTACTTGAAGACAGGCTTTTAGAACCCAACTGGGCACGCAGATCACGGAATTCTTCGAGAAAAATGCCGGAACTGCTTTGTCCAGATCTGTCAAATGGGAATCATTTAAAACAGTGATCAGGGGATATTGTATTAGCACAACTGTGGGAGTATGGAAGGTGTTAGAGATAGAACTAGGCGCTCTCGAGAACTCCCTTAGAGATCTCGAACGTAAGCACCCAACACATCCCGACCTTTCAACACTAGAAGAGACAAGGGCTAGAATAATAGAAACTAACACTAGATTGTCTCGTTTCGATTACAAGCAATTCTTGCAGAAGCAACATACAGAGGGCGACAGAGCAGGGGCCCTACTGGCCTGGCCGGCCAAACCGCCCCAACAGCAAACCATAGTGGTGGAGTTAGAGACCACCCCGGTAATAAAGTATATGGACAGAAGGAGATCAATGCCACCTTTCTTAAATATTACTCAGAGTTATATGCCCCTCCCACCGAAGAACTCAGCGACGCTCAATTACAAGATCTGGGGAGCCTCAACCTCCCGGCATTGAAAGGGGAAGATAGAATAGCCCTGGCGACTCCCATATCGCTTACAGAAATAAAGATGGCAATCCAGAGTATGGCAAGGGGCAAGGTACCAGGAGCAGATGGTCTCCCCTTGGAGTTCTATCTTACGTATCAGGATTCATTAACCTCCCAGCTCAGCATATTATATGCAGAGGCATGGAATCACAACAGCTTGCCTCCTTCCACTACAGAAGCCATAATGATTCCCCTTCTGAAACCCACCAAATCCCCCACAGAAGTTCAATCATACCGCCCACTATCAATGTTGAACTTAGATTATAGAATACTAAGCAGGGTACTAGCTAACAGACTTTTACCATACATGTCCTCATTAATCCATCAGGACCAATCGGGATTCATCCCACAGCGAAGCACTGCCCAAAATATCCGTAGATTGATTTCACTCCTTCATGCCCTGCCCTCTGACGCAACTAGAGTAGTAATCATCTCAATAGATGTCGAGAAGGCTTTTGATAGCCTACGATGGGACTACCTAGAACGAGTGATGCTGCAGCTAGGACTAGGAGAAGGGTTTGTCAAATGGACGAGGCTTCTCTATACAAACCCCACAGCGAGAGTACGCACTGGTCGTACAATATCCCCTTCCTTTGCCATAGTAGGGGAACAAGACAGGGCTGCCCGCTATCACCTTTGCTTTTTGTGTTGGCAGTTGAGCCTCTCGCCCAATCAGCTAGGTCCCAGAGGTTCTACGAAGGCATTACAATCAATGCCTGGACACATCATATTGCTCTTTATGCGGATGACATGTTACTCTTCCTCCGGAACGCAGAGACCGATCTACCAGGAGCAATGACAATATGGGGCTGCATCTGGGCTCCGGATAAACTGGGGGAAGTCGTCCATTTTTCCAGCTACTAGGGGTATCGAAAAACCAATGGACAATCGGGGTCTCCTGTGGTCCCCATCCACATTCAAATACTTAGGGGTTAATATTTATCACTCCGCTGAGGATTTATTAGAAGGGAACATTCAGAGCACGATTAGGAGTATCAAAAACAGCATGGTATTCTGGCAGACACTTCCACTAGCGGTCACTGGGAGAATTGCACTGATTAAGATGATAGTATTACCTAGAGTGTTATATTACTTCGCAAACCATCCCACTCATTATACCGAGGGTGGTATTTAAAACAATTTTGTCCTTGATTACAGGATTTATATGGGGAACCAACAGACAAAGGATAGCATTGCGCACCCTCTAGAGAACAACAGCAGAGGGTGGTTTGGCTGTTCCTGTCTTTGAATTATACTATTGGGCGAGCCAACTCCAATGGCTGGCACGATTCATCAGAGCACCCCCAGTGGGGGAAGCACTGAGGGCCCCTCTCCACTGCTCCTGTGATAGAATTCTGGGCATTCTACTAAACCCCAAGAAACAGAATAAACCGCTTCCGATAGAATGGGAAGCATCGCGTCACTGCTGGGAACAATACCTAAAACGAACACACACCAGAACACCGTACTCGCCAGAGGCCCCCCTGATCTGTATAGGAACCGTCGCAGGAAATCACGTGATAAGGGGTATCACCCAATTCATGGCACTTCAGATCGACACCATAGGGGCTCTATATAATAATGGGAAACTGTGCTCTTATGCAGAACTGCAGGATAGGTTCCAGCTACCACCAGGGCTGTTCCTAACCTTTAACGCAATTGCCAGAACTCTTCGTAGACAATGGGGCACAGGACTAGAAGAACCCCCCAGACATACTACCTGTGACCAAATATGCACTATAGGAGACCAAGGGAGGTTGATATCAGGGATATATACATCTCTACTAACCAGCATATGTCTTCCCTTAAGTGAACTTAAGACCAAATGGCAGGGGGAACTAGATGTTACAATAGATGACACACAGTGGACCAGAATAACCTCACACATATATACAGTTTCCAGAAACGCCAGGTTTAAATTAATAAACATATATGTCTTTCACAGGGCTTACCTAACCCACTATATGATATCAAAGATTTATGGTGTAGAAAATGCCAGCTGCCCTCGATGTGCAGAACTAGCAGCAGAGTTGCTGCACATGCTCTGGAGTTGCCCACTAATCGGGGAATACTGGATGGGGATATTTGAGGCACTCTCCACTTGCACGGGCAGAACATTATCCCGATCAGCCATGGTAGCGGTTCTGGGAGATTTCCCTCGCCCTAGCAAGCATAAAATCACAAACCGATTCATAGACCTGTCCCTGATACTAGCAAGGAGAGAAATAACTTCACACTGGAAAGATCCGAAGGGCCCACAGATAAATCGTTGGAGAAATGCATTAATTAAGTGGGCGGAAACTGAAGGGACAGTACTACTAAGGGAAACACTCAGGGGCCTAGGAACTAGAGACAACGCTCAGCATTGGAACACGATACTGGACAATTTTAGAACACCCAACACTTCTAACTCTGATGCAGAGGCAAATTTATCAGAACCAGATCATGTATAGCTGACTAAGATATTTCTGTTGAAGATTGTACAAGAGACCAAATAAGTAACTCATTTGTGAACCGAACAAACACCTCTGTATAATTGATGGAAAGTGTGGAAAGGGAGGGGGGCTCACAAAAAGATGGGAAGTTATTTTGTTCTGTATGCGTTTTCATGCAAATATAAAGCAATGAAAGAGATCTTAAAAAAAAAAAATCATTCAAATCTCTTCAAAAATTAAATTAGGCATGACTTGGTGGATGCAGAATGAAACATATTCTCAGGCCTAAAATTTGTATGCTCATCTCTGCAGTACGAAATGACTGCAAATGCATCCCTAGTAAGGATGGGGAGCACATTTGCAGGATCCAGAAGTTAACAGCAAACACTCATGCCAGGAAAAGATGCCTATGATTCTCTTAGAACTGAAGGCAGTTCCTTTAGGCCTCCATGATTTTCTCCCTAAAATAAAGAGATGTGTAGTATTGGTTCATATAGATAGCAGAAGCACTATGTTTGAACAACCAAGGAGAAACAAAATCACAATTACTATCTAGGGAAGCCCAGAAGATCAGGAAATGGATTTTACAAAACCAAATGACACTCAAAGTGCAGCACATTACAGAAATACACAAAAAGTATCCAGACACTCTCAGAAGAACATCAAGTGGCAGCTGAATCAACAGTACCTGTTGACAATTTTTGAGAAAACCAAACATGATCTATTTGCTAGAGTTCTCATAAGGAAATGCTGCTTTTAAGCCAGAAGATACCATCACAAAGCATCATTTGGGGGGAGGGTGCCTTCCCCATAGCGTGGGGAAAGGATATTTGCTTATGCTTTCCCTCCTCTACTATCTACTGATGTGAATCCTAGTTTAATTTAATGGGATACAGGAGTTAGCTTAGCCTTTGGCTTGCAGACTCGGGCCCCCGTCACCTAGTGACTTTTATCCTACTTAGCTTGCTCTGTTTTAGCACATTTATTTAATTAAACCTTTTAAGATGGCTGCCTTGTTTTTAGTTAGGCCCATGTTTTAGTTTTGCGTTATCAGTGCCACTGCACTAAGGCGCCAATTTCAAGCAAAAAAGATAAACAAACTGTAGGTGTTCACATTAGGCACTTTCCCTCTTCATTCTTTCGAGGTAATTGTTTATATAAATTAGCATCCCAAGCATGCCTTGTTATCTATTGTTTGGGAACAGTCCTACGTCAGGGGTCCAAGCAGATCTGTATAAATACTCCTCACTTAAACAGATAGTCAGAGGGATTCCGACCAGATGCAATCACGGTTATCAATGCTGCACGTCAACTTGACGCTGACCCAGCCTTCGTGTCCCTACGGAGTCTGAGCTAAAGACCTCATTCCAAGGTAACGAGGGTTGGGGGGCTCTTTTCATGGACATGGCATTGGCAGATTAGGTTTACCATACCTAGCTCTCTTTTAGGTTAGAGGTTAGGCTCATTATGCTAGGGTATGAGGACATATTACACACTTCACATCTTTTCATGATATTGCAAGATGGTGGGAGGGTCTTTGTATCAATGAATCTTGTCTTTACCATTCTGTTTCTTGAACTGTTCATTATACTAATCATTGTAGCCCATGCAACTTATCGCAGATTGCCGTTTTGCTAAATAAAACCTATTGAAACTTTACGGCATCTTCTTCTTTGCCTGTGTTTGATTGAGACATGTTGTTCATGTGAGAAATGGGTAATCTCAGTTTCACCACGATACTCCCTGAGAAGTCACACACTTGAGTCTATGCATAAAGGCTGCCACAAACCACCTTTTACTGTTTGGGTTTTTGGTGAGGTGCTGCTTGTGAGCCGGGAAGGTTGGGACGACAGTTGCGACTTGTAGGACTGGCATAATCGCCAACAAACATAAGTACTGTCATCCTTAAAACAGCAGTCTTGCCTAGAGCAAGAGTCAAACCACAACACTATACTCATGCTACTCAACAAAATGAAGGGAGAGCCATGTTGAATTTTACAGGTGGCTCTAGCATGGCGGAGACAATTCTGGTACACTGAACTATTTCTGCTATTGGAACATCATATTCCTCAGACCGGTGCCGGGAATGACCACAATGAACAAGGTTCGAGCTGTTCATCCAACACTAGAGTCTCACAATGTATTGGTTTGGCTCCCAACTACAATTAATTCCATCTCTTAAATGTTGCTCAATAATACAGAGATATGTTAGGGAAGTCTAGAGCAGAATATACAAATAAGACAGGGCAAAATGGTCTTATTTCTGTATATGGTACCTTCATAATGCCATCCATTCTTTCTTGGCTACTCCTGAGGGAATTCTACCGTACAAGCTCCATATGGCATGTTCTGACCTTTCTCATAGCTTAGCCAAGGTTCACCTGGCAGCAATTTCATGATTTCAGGCATCACTGAACAAGAAATCACTCTGGCAAATGGATTAATCAAGAGGTTTTTTAAAGGCCTTTTAGTGCTTTCCCTCCAATAAAGAAACCCAGGATCAAATCGCTATAGCATTCAGTACTACCTCAATTAAATGAGCTAGTACCTTTTGAACCCATTCACAAGGCCGATCTAAAGTATGTCTCTTGGAAACTGGCTTTGTTATTAGCCTATACGTCTGCCAGGAGAACGAGTGAAGCTCAGACATTTACAGTTAAACCACCATACTTACAATTCAAAGATGACAGAGTAATTTGGAGGACAAATCCCCATATTATCCTATTTGACTTTCATCGCAATGAAATGAAAATGTTCAATACCTTCTACAGGAATCCAACCAATGTAGCACACGTAACTCATAGTGTTGATGTCAAAAGATGCTTAAAATTCTACACTGAGAGAAGTAAACCGTTAAGAAAATCTGACCAACTCCTTACAGCATTTGCTCCTCCATGAAAAGGTCAAGCTCTCTCAAGCAGTAGCATAATCTGTTGGGTCTCAGCGGCTAGTTTTCAGCCATGTAAAAGCTATTTGACCATTACCTGGAAACGTTTGAGTGCATTCCACAAGGGTGTGGCTACTTCTACTACCTTGTTTGACAGAATTCCTCTACCTGTCATAAGCAGGGCAGCTACATGGAGAAACAGTAATACCTTCAGTGAGCACTACTGCCTAGATGCCACAGTAAAGGATGCTGCTGCAGTGGGCCAGAAGATCCTCATCATCCATTCCAATGAGGTGAGCTATAATTTATATTGAATCAATCATGGTCGTTTCAGTTTATGTTGTACGCTTCCCTCCACTGTATCATAATATGCTCTGTCAAGATTGTTCCTGCCTGCTATTTGGATTCAAACATGTGAATATATGAAAAATTCATTACTGGAAAAAAACAAATTACTTACCTGTACAATGAGGTTCTCCAGTATTGTTAGGGTTCATAGATTCGCCAGCACACCTCCCCTCCTCTCCACCAAAGCAGCTCACCGCATTAGACACCTCATTTATTACCTTTACACTCGTACTGAGAAATATGAGGTATGGTGGCCCTTGAGGGAAAGATTGATTCAAGAGCTGCTTCCTGACTGACTTGGGTTTGGTTCTCGATAAAACAATGTGAACAGGTTACCAATGTCACTTAATTTACTCTGCTGCTCAATGTTTTGCTTTACACTTCTTATTGTAATAACTGTAGGATTTCCATCTCAACGTCAGGAAAGATTCAACCATTTGAATCTACAAAGATATCAATTTTGGAGAATCACATTGTCCAGTTAAATAACTTCTTTACGTCATTAAATATTTCATAAGTGATATATTAAGTGAGATCATAAGCAGAGCTTAGCGGGCTACAAGTTATTGTTATTTTCAATAAATATCTGTTTGCTTTTTAAAGCAAGCTAAAATCTTACTACCATACCTGCCTGTTGTGTCACTTAGGGCCCTATTACAAGTCTGGTGTTCACAAGACTGCCAGACTCGGGGTGGCGGTCGGACAGCCGCAGCTGTATGCCTCACGCTATATTCTCCTATTTTTAGGGTCGAGCCTGCGTTGCATGCGCTCGCGCATGCGTATCGCAGCGAGGTGCTTTAGGGTTTAGAAAAGGGCTCGGAGCCCTGTCAACGTCACGTCAGTGTTCTTCATTGGTTTGTGGGCTTGTCTAATAAAATCTGCTTGTTTTCATTAGTCGAAGGCATGCATACGTCATGCCTTTTCTGGTGGCTAGCCCTCCTCGAGCGCATCGACCAAGTACAGAAAACATGTGAGGCTCGCTGTTTTCTGTCCGGCTCGTGAACTACTTTTTCTCTAATTTACTTGCGCGATTTCGCTTGGCAGTAGTCGAGCGCTTTACATAGTTAATTGCACTTTTCGGGTTACGTACATAAATGCACTTTTGCCGATAGGTGAAAAGTCGGGTTAGGAGTTTACAACGCTATCAGCTCTAACATGAGCAAACACGAGACCTGTTGCATTGCAAATGCTTGTTTGTTGTGGTCCTCCTACAGCTGTAACGGTATAAACGTACACCAGTCCAGCCTTGGAGTAAGTCAAGTGCCACACATGGACAATCACAGGTACTGAAACAAACTCCGATAGACAGTAATGGCGAAAGCAAAATAAAATAACTCCTCATACAAACTAATGTTAAATTATTTTGACATTTACATTCTAAACACACACACACATATATATATATATATATATATATATATATATATATATATATATATATATATATATATAAATATATATACAAACACATATAGTATATATATATACATATATATATATATATTAGTGTTACATTTATAATTCTTATTATATTAAAATGTAACTCAATCAGAAAAAAGATACATTTTTAAAAATGATTTACATTAATTCAAAACAACTAACATTTTTTTATTACATATTAAAAATAAAAACGTTATCACGGGTGGCCTTTTTATTTATTGTTTAAAAATTACTATTCATAAGTTAATATATTTAAAAGCATTATTACTGCACAATTAATCTGATGAGCTCATGTGCTGTTACGTGTTATTAGTTCTAAGTTGTTAATAAATGTCTTTAAAGAATTTACATTTATATTATTATATATTAAAATAGATTTAATATTTGTTTTAAACCAAAAGAGATCTCCATTTATGTGTGAAAGGTTATCAGTAGTAACTTTACAAATGTAAAGCCTGTTGTAGGAGCCTCCAACACCTGGTCTCAGGGGATAGAAAGATGTACATTTGCACCGATCTGTAAATATACACACAGAAGTGGCAAATAGCTAAAAACCGTTGACTTGCACCTAAGTGTAGTAGTAAATATACACACAAGTACATGTACATTTACTGTTGTGAATTAACCCCTTAAGTTTCCCTATGGTTTCCATGGTACTAGCACTGGTGACTTAACCACCTTTTTCTTCCCTTGAGATACAAGTATTACTGCATTCTATTGCAGATTCCAGCATGTCATACACCCAAGATCACCATTATGTCTATTGTTCTGTACATTTTACAATGCATCTACCCAGATGGTCCTAGGGTATCATTTTTCCATCTTTTATTTCATGTACTCTGAAACACAACATATTTGATCCACCTTCACAATTTTCCAACCAGAATGGACAAAATCAGTCTTAACATTGCAAAACGTCTCCAACTCCCTTTTTGGTTTATCTTCTTTTGGGCAAACTAGTTTGTATAATTCCATTACTTCACTTGTCAGTGCATCGCTCGCCATAGTGCCTTTCCATTCTCTTTCTTGAACAACACCTACCTACACCTCTATCATCAATTCCTCTCCAACATCAACCACCTTCTTAATCCTTAGAATCATTCGGAGAGTCACTAGAAACCATGACAAATGTTTGCAACTGTGCTACTCGACCACGTGGAGTACTCCGTTTTAAAAATGTACTCTCACTCTTTAGCCCACATCTAGTTATTCTAAGAGTAGCCATCTTAAAACCCTCTATTGTGAACACCTGTGGTTCCTACTCACTAAGAATGGCACTTCCCACAGTATAAAATAGAAGCACGGAACAGCCCAACAGCATGACTTTTCCTGCCTCACTGATAGAATGACTGATTCCTGTTACTGTGTGTTCCCAGGATGCAAATCACTCCACACCTTCATTTCCCCAAATTCACTTAAACTGTCACTGGTTCTTAAAATTATAATTTTTCCTCAACTCAAACCTCCCATTGTTGCTCTGCTTATGCTCTTCTGAATATTCCTAAACCCTTCCCCACATTTTTCTGTTTTATCAAAATAAACGTACTGCTTTTTTTTTTACACTCTTACAGATCAGACCTTGCACGTAAATACGCCTACAAACTTCGACTGATATAGACCCAGACATACACATTGACTGTTCATTATCCACTAGTCCATGTGCCATAATACCAGCCTGCACTAGACTGCTCTTTTGCATGATGGCTCCTTCAGATAGCGGTTGCCCCCAATAAGTCCCTAAATTGACATTTTTTCCATATCACAAAAGCGGTTTCCAAACTTTTCAGGGCATCATCAAATAATAATTATGCTCTATATGATCATTCAGATGTGCCAAAATGTCATCCTGAAAAAATGACACCCTCTCGGTTTTGCATATCTTTAAAGGTAGCTTGAGTCAACCACTGAAAAACAGCAGAAAGAGTGTGACGATCTACTGAAATACAAGTGTTAAAGTGCTTCAAAAACGCAGACCACATATAACTGTGAGGGCAAACTCCTCACATTCTCCCAATCTTTAAAAATATATTAGGTTATATTTTGTACAGAATTCCTATCCATCCACATTATTTCTTCCACTTCCCCTGCTCCTCCAGGCTCTGCTTGATCATCTTGCACATGAGCATATTTCATTGATCATAAATCCTTCCTACTAACATGCAAGTCTTTTGGACCGTGGTTTGGAGTGAGGAGATTGCCCTCTTTATTTGCCTCGAGGCTGACTGTAAAGAAGTAGTACTAAATAGTTCCCCCATTTATGTCTGGAGTATGTGCCCGTATGACCTATATTTGGGAAATGGGTCAGTTTGTGGAATCTCCATCATCAGAGGAAAATGTAGTTTGCCCACCAGAGGTGCAGTATGAAATTCTGCTGTTTTCTGGAAGAACCACATCATCCTCTAAATCAGGCCCTTGTCAAACTATATTAAGAAAACAGAAATGTCTAAGAAAATAGAACTGATTGCCACATAAATGTTGTCTGATTTGACAATATTGTGCTGCATGATTCCTCCATCTATGCTACAGAATTGTGCATTGCAGTGCCACCTAGATCTAAGAGTCACTACTTACAACACACATTCACTGCATTCCCTACTGAAGTAGAAGGGGATAAAAAATAAACCGATAACATGTTAAATAAATTCTGCATGAAAAAAATGACAGCCGTCCATGCATTAAGTATTTAAGACACTTGCAGCCATCACTGTGACGTCTCTGACTGCTAAAAGTAGTTGAAAATAATGATATCAAAAAGGGTATTTATATGACCATTGCCCACCAAAATAACAGATTACATGTATTGGAAAGATGAAAGACTATCTCATTCTAGAATACCACAAATATAACTGCTTCACACTCTGGCTGACCCTTATACTATAAGTATGTCTAGCACGTATTGCAATTCTCAGAAAAAAGGGCTCAAAACCAAAACCTTTAGACAAGCCCAAAGTCTTCACTGAGAGAAATGAAACTTATACATTCCACAAATATTTAATGTGGTTGGGACTTACATCTTTTGGAGTTTCAGGTCCTGCAGGGTCAGATGCTTGCATCTCCTGCTGAGGCCCTTCACTAGCCTCCATGTCTGCAGCTGCCTCTTCGTCTGCATTCTCTTTCATTTCTGCTCCTTCCCCTATTTCACTCGAAAACACGATCTCCATTCTAGCCGGGTCTTCCATCCCAGTTCTCTTTGTGCTCCTTTCTGCCTTAGCCTCTTCCTCATTCTCACTTTCCATTTCAATTTCAGCATCGTCCTCACATTCCATCAGTATATCTTCCTCGACCCCTTCGCTGGTCTCTATCTTTGAATCTGCACTAATGGCTGAAACAAAACAAATTCAACTGATGTCTTAATCATGCACTAGAAATCATCAGCGGTGAAGGGTAGCAAGAGTGATCACTAAAAAAATGGCATTCCTTCTGTTTAATGAACCAGGTCTCTTGGTCTTTGTGTGAATAAGGTCAGAGAACATAACCAAAATAAACGTGGAAGAAAAGCACGGAACAAAAAAACATTAAGCATAGAGGCAGAATGAGTAAATTCAGAAAAATAAACAATGGAAGCTCAAGGGAAACAAAAAGAACAAGAAATCAAGAGAGAATGTGAGTAATTGTAGTATTTTAACTTCTGAGATCATATACATACACATTGGAGGGCTAGAAAGTTCTCAGAAAAAAGTTGTCAGATTACTCCCTCATTTGAGCTTCTTGGTTATTCCACCGCAATTAAGGAAAACTAGATATCGGCACCTGCTGCACCTTACCGGATAGAAAATTCCAAATTATGAACTAGGGTCGGAAAGTAAACTCATCCAAACAGAAAGCTAGCATTCCTTCTGTGAGGGGATGCAATACCCGAGTGGGCATTTTCATCATCCTACACGAGGAAACAATGTGCAAACCCTTCAAATTGGAATACAGCGAAGAGTTATTGTTGCCAAAATGCACTGTGACAAATTAAAGCAATTTTGTAGATCAAGAACCAATTTGCTTTGATTCAGTTGCCCTAATATTATGCTCTGTTTCATGAGGACACCACACCTTGTTTTGCAAGCTCCAGTAAGACAATGTACACTACTCTGTAGCTTGTTAAATAGAAGACCCAGAGTTGTTGCATATATGGCTTTGAAAAACCACCTTCAATGCAGCCTTCCTAAGAAAAAGATAAGAGAAATTACCTCTGATCAAGAGATACAAAGACGACCAGGATATCACAAATCACCCTTTGGTTACCAACACAGTATTAAAACCCTTTGATTTCTAAAATGGGCCAGCAAAGTCTAAAGCTATCTGATCTATGTCACTTTCAAACTTAAGGTGATAAATGGGCATGACAATTATTCTGATGAACAAGTTACTACCTTCGGTAATGCCTTATCTGGTAGAGACAATATCAAAAAGTTGCAGATTCCTTACCTTTGAATTTCCCCCAGGCATCAGACTAGATCCCCTGTGCTCTGTTAGGTGGCGTCGATCAGCTATGTGTCAGTCGTTATCCGTACCAGACATGTCGTCGCATGTCCTATATAGGTGCCTCCCAAGCGCGCTGACATCAGTTTCTTGTCACGACTTTCAGCGCCAGAAGTGCAGAGCGATGTAGAACACTAAATGCTGGTGCATCAAAACTAAGGCTATGGAAGGGGGGTTCCTGCCCCTAGAAATCAGTTCGCAGAGCAGGGAGGATGGCTGGGTTGCTAAGGAATCTGCAACTAGATACTGTCTTTACTAGATAAGGCATTACCGAATGTAAGTAGCTTGTTCATCTGATAGAGACTTCTAGTTGCAGATTCCCTACCTTAGAATAGATACCCAAGCAATACCATCCCTAGAGGTGGGTCTGCAAACCAAGATCATACTAGGAAGTTTTGCAGGACCGAATGGGCTAAGTACCCGTCTCTTCGGACCTGACTTTCCAGGCAAGAGTTTTTAGTAAACGTGTGCAAGGACGCCCATGTTGCCGCATGACAGATGTCAAGGGCAGGAACTCCATGTGCTACAACAGTGGTCACAGCTGTAGCTTGGGTAGAATGAGCATGTAATCCTTCAGGAGGCTGCTTTTTGTCCAGAGCATAGAAAACCGTAATGCAGAGTACAATCCAACAGAAGCTGGTCTGCTTCTGCACTGCCCGACCTTTCTTCGCACTCCTGTAACCGATAAAGAGTTGATCATCCACCCGGAACTCTTTAGTACTATCAGGGTAGAACATTAATTCTCTTTTTGGGTCCAAGCGGTGGAGTCTTTCCTCTTCCTTGGAAGGATGTGGGGGTGTGCAAAAAGTAGGTAAGATGACAGACTGGTCTGCATGAAAGGGTGTAACCACTTTTGGTAGAAATGAAGCCCTAGTGCTTTGTCAGGGTAGATGGAAAGGTAGGGTAGCTTAGATGACAATGCATGCAGCTCACTGTAATTGGTCACAAACAAGCTATTTTTAAAGTGAGGAACATGAAAGGACAATTGTGGAGTGGCTAAAAAGGAGTGCACATCAGAAATGTCAAAACGAGATTCATATCCTACTGGGGCATAATGAATAGGGATGGAGTAAACATATGAGTAAGGCCTTTAAGGAACCTATGTACAATAAGAGATTTGAACAACAAGGTTGATCAGGCGACCTAATGAGGAACCCTCCCCTCTTGCTGCAACAGAAGATCCTTCCAAAGGGGCAGTCTGATCGGAGGATCAATGGACATGCTCAACAGCTCCGGATACCAAACTCTCCATGCCAAGTCCGGAACCACATGGATTACTTGGGCCCAGTCATTCTTGATCTTCTTGAGAACTATGGGCAGAGGTCATATGGGCATAAAGGCATAAAGGAGGTCTGAATTCCACTCAAGACAAAAAGCGTCTCAGAGTGATTGCTCTGCTTTGGGAACTCCAATGAGCAAAACTGCTGACATTGCCTGTTCTCTGCGGAGGCTAACAGATCTAACCAAGGCTCTCCCCACTGCTTAAAGAGAATTTGCACCACCTCTGGATGGAGACACCATTTGTGATCCGGTGGACATTTTCATCTGAGTTTGTCAACTCTAGCGTTCAGAGAGCCTGCCAGATGTTGAACCACCAGGGATATGCCTTGTTGTTCCAGCCACGTCCAGAGATGCAGAGCCTCTTGACAAAAGGTCCACGGCCCCACCCCACCCTGCTTGTTGTAATACCTCATGGGGGTGGTGTTGCCCATGAACACCTCCACCATCTTCCCCTTGACAGAGGGTAAGAAATGCCTTCAATGCTAACAGGAGCAAGCAATGTTCCAGCAGACTGATGTGGAGTCGCTAACTCTCTCAGACAGCTGCTCTATCCCAGGAGTGACATATCTGTCACTACTCTCAGATCTGGTTGGGGACCGGAGAGGGGCGAGGGAGCTTCTCCTGACCCAACTACAGTTCGTGACCCACCATTGCAGATGGTGTACAGTTCCCCCTGAGATCTGGACCTTGTCAGAGAGATTACCCTGATGCTACGTCCACTGGAACTTCAGGTCCCAACTCAGAGCCTGCATATGCCACCAGGCATGAGTCACTAGCAGGACGCAGGAGGCCATGAGACTCAGCAGCCTCAGAGTCATTCTCACCAAAATCCAGTTTAGAGGCTGAAACATCTGTATCACAGTCTGAATATCTTGGACTCTCGGCTCGGAAGGATACGCTTTAAACTGCTCTGTGTCCAGTAGAGCTCAGATGAAAGGGAGCGTCTGAGAGGGAGTCAGGTGTGACTTTGGCATGTTTATAGAGAATCCCAGCGAATGCTGGAGGTCCCCAGTAGTCTGTAGGTGGGAGAAAGCAGCCAGTCCTCGAGACAGGGGAAGACTGAAACCTCTGAACTCAGATGAGCTGTGACCACTGCCATCACCCTTGTGAACTGCCGAGGGGGGCTGGTATGGCCAAAGTGGAGCACAGTGAAATGAATTGTTCGTGGCCTACCATAAACTGCAGGTAATGTCTGTGGGCAGGCAGGATGGGAATATGGAAATAAGCAACCTACAAGTCCAACGTTACCATCCAGTCTCCTGAGTACAGGGCAGATATAACAGGAGCCAGAGTGAGCATTTTGAACTCCTCCTTTTTGAGGAAGTGATTGAAGGACCAAAGGTCTGGGATAGGGCGGAGGCTCTTGTCCTTTTTGGGCACCAGAAAGTAGCAGGAATAACAACCACGACCAACTTCTGGCACAGGAACCCTCTTGATGACTCCCTTGGCCAAGAGAGCTGTAACTTACTTGCAGAGAAAGGATAAGTGATCCTCTGTCATCCGATTGTAGGATGGTGGCAGGGATGGAGGGATAGTCTCAATGGTGAGGAAGTAGCCCCTTCAGACTATCTGCATAACCCAACGGTCAGAAGTGATGGATTGCAAGCAGGGAGGTGATAGCGAATCCTGCCTCCAACTGGCCCTTGATGGGGAGAGAGACAAGGAAGGTTTAGAGGCATCTGCTCGGTGAGCAGGAAAGGGGTGGCCAGCTCGGAGGGCGGTGGGTGGAAATCAGTAGATCCCACACCCTTGGTCATACAGAGGCTGGGAAGCATGTGCAGCACAGTGGTCGGCCGGGAATGTCCGCAGGTGGCGACCCCTTCCGTTCCCATGAAAGCTAGACTGAGGGGGATGAGGGGCCACCCTGAGGCCCAAGTACCTGGCCGTAGCACGAGAATTCTTGAAGTGCTCGAGCACCGAGTCTGCCTTGTATCCGAAGGGACGTGTGCCAACAAAGGCCATGTCCATCAAAAAAGCCTGGACAACCCCTGAAAAGCCAGACATCCTCACCCAGGTGTGGCACCTCAGGGCCAAAGTCAATGAAACCTCTCTGCCTAGTGAGTCTGTCGTTGCACAGTACACAACAAATAGTGAACTTTGCTTCAGCTCTCCAATCTGCAACCACCTGAGAGAGCACAGCGTAGGCCTCCTTTGGGACCTGTGGCAGCACTTGCCCAACCGTACCCCATGGAGTATGTGAGTGACAGCTCAACAGCATGCAGTGTTCACGGCCTGTAACGCTAGGCTGGAGGAAGAACAAATCTTCCCAAAAACCTTTTGGATACCCTATCTGGGGATGCAGAAGGGATTGCGCCATGCAAAGTAGAGGCTTGGATGACCAAATTCTCAGGGGTGTGGTATTGCGTCAGAAAACTTGGGTACACTGGGGCAGGGCGATGGCAGCGGGTAATTGTCCTGTTCCCAGGAGTTTCTGTGCTGGGTTTGGACCATGAAACCAGTAGGACATCTGTAAGGGCTTCATTAACATTAAAAAGGGAGCATGGGTTCAGATGTGGAAGCTCCAGGCTGAAGCATCTCAGTTAGGAGGTTATTCCTGATTGTCACTGAAGCCAGCTTAAGGTCCAGGACCTTAGCTGCTCTCCTCACGACCACAGAGTAGGAAACACCCTCCTCCGTAGCCATGGTAAGGGAGAAAACATGCAAGTATATGGTGAAGTAGCCAGTCTGCTGGCTTCACTCAAGTCTGAACACCAGTCCAGAAGTTCTTCAGGGGGCGCTGGAATTCTAAAGGGTCCAGCAAACCCTCCCATTCATCCCCGTAACCTAGGCCATAAGAAAAAGTCTCAGGATCCAACTTAGGAGGCAAGGCTCCTGTCGGCATTGGTGTTGGACGACACCCACCTGGCTCTGTGTCAGAGTCGGCAATTACAACTGGGACCGCGCTACTCATAGGTGCGATGGTGCCGGGAACGTCAGTGCCGCTAGCAGCCCGGGGAAGGTCGAGGTGGTCTGACCGGCGTCCGTCCGGATCCAGGAATTGATCCATGGGTGCCCCTCTGCTTTGAGCCGCAGTTGCTAGCACAGTACCTGAAGGCTCCACGGGGCATGAAGGCGCTCCAGTGGGGTCAGGCTGCCCAAGAGTGGGGTCAGGCTGCCCAAGAATGGGGCCTATGGCCTCGTAAAACTCTGAGTTGAGCAAGGGTCGCTCCAGCCTTCCAGAAATTTGGGGAGGTGCAGAGTCGGCCCAGGCTCCTCGGAACGAGGCCTAGACGCCAACACTCTCTTGTGTCATTAGCCGAGGGACAAGGAGAAGTCGAGGAGTCCTTCAACTTCTTCTTGTGCCTTGACTTACCTAATTGCCATGAGGACTTGGAGTGGGACGATGAAGGGGGACTCAGCAACTAATCTCCAGACCTTCCATGTGACCGAGATCAAAGGTAAGGAAACTGCAACTAGAAGTCTCTAGCAGATGAAAGCTTTGATAGCTTGAAGCCTGGATATCGAAGATGACTACCTAATGAGTGCAGAAACAAATGAATTGCATAATTAGTCCCTTGCAGAGTGTGGAGGAAACATCAACTAAGGAAGGAGCAAGGCTCTGCACCTTGGCGGGATAGCGTTAACCGAATATGTTTTATGCGTTCCCAAAGCTGGTAAATACTTACTTTCAGATATATCAGTCTTCTTGTATGTGCGGAACAACTGGCTGATTTTAAGATGCTGTAGCTCAGTCACATCAGCAACCATGTCCTTTGATTTTCTCAGGTCATCAATGTGCACAGACTGCCACAAGCCTGCAAATCACAAACATTGAAACAAAATTCAATTAATAGATTATAGGAGATGTTTATTTTACATAAGAATTATGCACATTTGTAGAAGGTAACATTTCTTATTAACAGCATTGTGTCACAAGGCTGGGAGTAATGCATGCCTGCAGTACTAGGCTCTCAGCCCAGAAGCATATGTTAGAGATTTGTACATGTTTATAATTTTGTGTATTATTGATAATGGCAGAATGTCTTTTCACAGTTGAATACATATGCATGCAGTGACATAGTACTGTTGCTTTTGAAACAAATTCTCAATGATGTATAGAAGTGCCTTTTTTTATCTTTGTTAACTAGGCCTCCATTTAAGTTTATAAACAACACCTTGCCCAAAATGGAGGCCAGCCTTGCCATTCATGTCTTTCCCCCACACATCTCACTGCTGTCATTTCAGCAGCATGCAGTCAAGGAGATTATTTATTTCCACTGTCAATCCTGTTAACTCCAACGAACTTCCGCAGCTCAGTTATTAAAGTGCAGTTATTTCAAGGTATTCCACTAGATCTCTGTGCTCTATTAATTTATGTAACACCCTGTTGTTACTATGTCTAGTTTGAGTTTCTTCTAGCATCTCTAGACATCATTAACATAGATGGGGCAGAATAATTATTTATGCACTATAATAGTGTTCCGGTGTTAAGGCACTATGATTTTTAATTTTACTGTGCTCTGATTTGTTGATGGAAGGATACATTTGCTCACACAATAGTGATTATGCGGTTTGCGAATTTCATATGTGAAAATATTGTATAATAACCCTTGATTTTGTGGGATGCCAGCAGACTTTCATGTTCCACTAGAAATGCTGTCCTTTAAGTTTCTGATTATGCTGACCACTTGGGCCTTAAAATAATTTCGGATTTTGCATACCTCTGTATTACCCTTTTCATTGAAAGCCTTCATGGTATTGATTCTGTATCCCTTTACCTTTGAATTTTGTAATAAAAACCTTTAACTATTTCACTGATCGAGAACACAGTTGAGTGGGTCCTCCAATATGTAATCAATTGTTTTCCCTGATAGTTGATGCATTGGAAGGGGCTTTACTGTGGGACACACTGCCTTGAGGAATTGAGGTTTAACACTTTCTCTGATCCAGTAAAAGTGGGCAAACTGACTGACGTGAATTTGGGGGTGTTTAAACGTTTGGGTGCACTGGGCCCACACAAATACTAGAGGGTGTTGGAACTTGTTCCCAAGAAAGGGTCTGTGTTTACTGAGGCCTCTGTATGGCCAAAGAAAGCATTGGACTGGGAGCTTAATAAAGCTCTAAAAAGGGTAACCTTGAACTTGTAATGGAAATATCCCCCTCCAGATAAAAGGATATTATCATGCGTTTGTAAAAGGACAGGCCATAGCTGAAGCTCTAGTTTCGTTGATTTTGTGAAATATAGAAAGAGGCATGCATGTAAAACTCATCTGACCTATGCATTTAGATCTGCTGGTAACCAAATCACCAGTGCATGAATACTCTCAGAAGCCATGGGTAGCTAATACAAAACATATTAACATACAGGCAGGAAGTTCAATATTTCAAAAAAATAAATGGTAGTTGTGGTCAATGCCCATAGTGATCACATAGTGATAATATATACCTAAACAATACAACAATGTTCTGGAATAACTCTGGTGGTACTCTGAAGGGAATATATTGAAGCACATAAAGATGATGAGAGAGGGACATCATCTTGTAGAGTGCTGCTCTGCCCATCAAAGATAGTGGCAAAGTTCTCCAGTGTGCTACATTGTCATGGAGTCTCTCAATCTGTGGAAGTAGGTTCTTACTCACAAATTCTTGTGAGTCTCGGGTGATATACACCCCAAGATACAGAAAGCCCTCAGATACCAGTGACGTGGTGCATTGTGGGGCCTCCCAATACTGGAAAGATAAGGAATTTATACAAATTAATACTGTAGTCCGAGTGGTCCCCAAAAATGTTGAATATTTGTAGGACCCTGTCGATGGAGAGGGTAGGCTGTGTAAGATAGAGCCTCATGCCATCAGCGTACAATGAGATACGCTCTTTCCATTCTCCGCCAGCACTCACTCCCTGGATCAGGGGATCCTGACAACTCAGGAAGCAAGTGGCTGCAGTGCTAGTGTGAAGATCATAGGGGACAGAAGGCACCCTTGTCTCATTCTCCTCTGCAGGGCAAATGCACAAGATATTGCACCATTCACCTTTACCCTTGTCAAAGGGCTGTGGTATAGAAGTCTGACCCAGCTACAGAATTTCGACCCAAAGCCCAATCGGCTCAGGGTGGCAAAGACATAATTGAATTTGATGCTATTGAATGCCACTTTGGCGTCCAAGGCCATCAGTACCACCTCACCTGAACGGGAAGATCTTGTCATATGTAACAATCCAATCGGCACAGGTTGAGTCAGATGCTTCTGAGTGGGATAACGCCAGACTGATCAGGAGGGATCACTGAGGTAATGACTTTACGCTGCCTGAGTGCTATGGCCTTTGGCAGGACTTTGGCTTCTACATTTAACAAGGATATCGGCCTATAGGAGCTACAGTCTGTTGGTGGTTTACCTTTCTTATGTATAATGACTATAATGGTGGTTTGCTGATCCTCTGCAAGACAGCTCTACTCGCGTGCTACCTGGAACATGGCCAACATATGTTCGGTGACCCTGTCTGCCGCGCCTCTCTATAATTCTGTTGGTAGACTGTTAGGCCTTTCGGATTGGAGGTCTCGGATAGCCAGTGCAATCTCGGCTGCCACAACATCGGCCACCAAATCCTTCCTCTCCTCCCCAGTCAACTTTTGAAGGATGATATCTTTCAAAAACTCAGCACAGTCATCATCTGTCATAGTCTTTGTAGACTCATAAAGGACCTCATAATAGATGCAAAAGCATTAGCAAAGTCATTACCAGTAGTTTGGAGTATGCCATTATCATCAGTAACTCCAGGTACCCAGGAACGTTCTCTATCCCTCTTCTCGAGCCAGGCCAGTAGTTGATTAGCCTTAATTCCTACGTCGTATAACCGATGTTGTGTCGCTAGGGCATAGCACAAGTGCATTCTCCTCTGCCAAGGCATGCAAATCATATTTCTGGAGACGGAGTAGGTGACCGAGTGCCTCTGTGCCTTCCGTCAACATTGTGGCCTCTTTTGCCTTAATATAATTTTCGATGTCTGTGCAAAAAAGCATTTTTTCCTTCTTTTTACCCCCAATTAGGGCTTGCACTTGTCCCCATATGACTATTTTGAACACCTCCCATAGGACACTGGCAGAGGCGACAGTTCTTTTGTTCTCTTTAAAACACTGGTCTGACCCATCTCTTAGCTTTTCTCTAATCTGTTTATCCCTTAGGTCCCACTGGTTTAGTTTAGGGGTTAGGACATGGTTCCAGGTCAGGTCTCACAGATGAATCTCCACTGGGGAGTAATAAGAGATTTACTGCAGTTGTTGTGTTGCTGCTTGGAATCTGTCTGCACGGATATATTGGGAGAACACACAGTCTATACGGGGGAAACTATTGTGTGCTGCCGAAAAATGTGTATTGTTGTTGCTGTGGGTTATGGGTATGCCACAAGTCAGTCAAATCCATGGCCTCTTAATAGGGCCACTGTGGACCCCACTTTATCTCCTGGAGTGGCCCCTACTTGTTGTATCCTCCATGCTAAAAATTAAGCAGACTCATGAACAGCAATGGCACTCTAGACCTACATATTAACAACACAATCATGACCAGAAAAATGACCTAGTGCCTTCACACCTGGTTACCCTACCACCATATACATAGACGTCATGGTCTAACTCACCAACAGAATTCAAAATTCCTATTAATGGCTGCTAAATCTTCCCACACAACTGAGCACTGAAGATTGAGCTCTGCCACGTTAGCTCATATTGAGCCAATGTTGAGTCAAGTTCAGGGTCGTCCGCATTACCTGAACAGCACACAAGGGCAACAGACGAGAATTCCTTGAAATACTTCCTCAAGTGGCTTCTGGGATTAGTATTCACTTTGCCTACCTATGACACTATTCCTTAATGAAGAACAAGTACTAGCAAAATAAGTAATTTAACTTCCTGTGTGCATTCAACAGAAGAAAGACCATCAGTCATGGAAAGCCCTACAAAGGTGCTCCGCCACACCCTAGATAACTGCCAGCTAACACATACCTGAATTCTGACAATTTGATGTACCACAGATATTCAATTCTGCAAACACATAATCACTGAATCACTGAACACACACCTGTCTGTAAGATATCACAAACAAAACCTACACAACGGATACCCTGCTTCCAACCATATTCTCTTTACGCCCATCATCCCATCTATACTATTAAATTGCACCTTTACACATAAAGTCCAACCCCAAACAAGATCGACCACTGTGCTTATTAATGTGGAACCAATGAGACAATCAAACAGTAATGCACATCCAGTGCAGGGAGGGCGTTCTACCTGCACATTAGAACTACCCTGACATCCACAATTAGATCACCAATCTCTATTTTGGTCAGAATCCACCATAATAAAACACAACACCTTTTTCCCACTTGGGACAAAATGTAATATTTTGCAGACAGCCAGGGTTCTGATTACACAACTAACAATATAGGACAACATCTGTAGGATTAGTGAATATAGCCAACAATGCCTTCACCAAAATCTCATACATACCAATCAGTAAGTACAACTAAAACTCTTCTCACACTGTGACCAACAATCCAGTCAACTCAGCTTCACACATCATGGTGTTGGGCGGCTCAGTAGCAGAGCGCCTCACACCTCAGTTCTCTCGTGAAATAACCAAGGGTCAGAAATTACTATCAAGAAAGCCACCAAAGGGGATCTTATCCTGTTGTTGCTGCTAACTGAGGGAACTGCTACAACTGGTGGGGAATTTTAAAAAGTGTTTTTAAGGTGAACATTTGAATACTTATGATCGCACTGTTGCACATTGTTGGAGGCGTGGAGTTGACATTTTTGTTTGCGCTCCAGCATTTTTTTGGGCTGACACCATAAAATGTGGACAGATGTGCAGACACGCAGTCGAGGTGCACAGCAGGCGCACCAAAGGTAAGCCCATCTGCACCCGTCCATGTCTGAACAGGTCCAGGGGCCAAGATCCCTGTTCCCCCACAGGTAAGCAATCAAATCTATTCTCCTCTCCAATTGCTGGCGCTACGAGGTAATACCAATGATGGCTGTGGCCATTCCATTCACCTAAGTAATGGTGACACCTCATGCGAACAGTGTCCCTTTCCTCAATGATTTACCCCAAGAAATACACCAATGAGAAAGGTAAACTGCATATGTTCCTAATTAATTCCAGATCACTGCCACGCCACAAGTTAGAGCTCTTCACCCTTATTGAGGAGAAAATACCAGATGCGATGTTCCTAACAGAGACCTGGCTCCATGCTGATTCAGGGCCAGACCTTGTGAAAGCCCTGCCTCCAGGATGCTATATCCTGCGGAAAGATTGCAAGAATAATAAGGGTGGAGGGACAGCGATTATATTCAAGGAAGAATACAGATGTATCGAACCCACAATCATCCCTGACTGTGAAAGTTTGACCTTTGCAATCACTTTTTCACCTACACCTCTACCTTCTCCGGGATGTTGTTAGATAGACCACCTGTCTCTAGTGTTAATTTTATCCACTCACTACCTGAAATAACTGCAAACCTAGCTAGCACCAGAGCGAATTTCTCCATTCTAGGTGATTTTAACCTTCACCTGGAACAGCCAGCAAACACTCCAGTCACAGGCCTTCTACAGAATTTACTTGCCATATAATTATCACAAAGGGTGACAGGACCTGCTCACGACAAAGGCCATCTTTTAGGTCCCATCTTTTTAGATGACAATATGCTAAAAGATATAAAACCTCTCCCGGTCACTTGGTGTGATTAAGTTATTTCCCTTGAAACTTATACTAGTCAAGCGAAAGACAAATCCGCGCCATGATAAACTTCCAATCGCGGAAAGCTTAAACAAGCATGTAAAAGAACAGAAAGAATCTGGAGAAGAGATTATAGAGAGATAACCAAGCAGAAATACCGGGATACTTTCAGAGTCTACCACATGAAGATTAAAAAAAAGTACAAGCTGTATCCTTTGAGGGAAAAATCAACTGTATTGCCAATTCTTCATGCAAGATGTTCCGAACAGTAAAAAAAAACCTTCATGAACCTTCTTCAATGGACGCCACTTTGAAACCCTCATCCTCACAGTGTAACTAACTGGCAGATTCTTTCTTGAAAAAATTCAGAACATCTATAATACGTTCTATCATTCCTTTGAAACTGCCAATAATAGATCCAAGGATGCCCTGCCAGGCACAAATCCATGCTTGTTGAATGTGATTCCGTCCATGACACTGGACAGTCTCACAAATATCAAGAGTAAAATAAAGTCTGGCTCTCCCGAGGATCCGGTTCCCCCACCTATCCTAGCCAGAGTAACAGCTAAGATACTCCCCACTCCGCTAGAAATGGTGAATCGCTTCCTAACTGTGGGCTGTGTACCTAAGGCATGGAAACATGCAATGGTCAAAGCCCTGCTAAAAAAAGCCCAATCTGGACCCTCTTGACTTGGGAAATTATCATCCAATCTCCCTTCTTCTGGGGATAAGTAAAACTCTAGAAAAACATGTGAATCTTATGCTGTCAGAGTTTCTGGAAAATCATGATATTTCACACCCCACCCAAATAGGATTTCACCCTTATCACTGCACACAGACAGGTCTTCTGGGTGTCGAAGAAGAAGCCAAAAGGCTATTAGATCAGGGAGGATCGGCAACAATCATCCTTCTTGATCTAGGCTCAGTTTTTGACACCATAAACCAGGGCGTTCTTATGGATTGATTACAGAGTGCAGAAATCTCTGGTTCTGACCTTACCTGGCTGAAGTCCTTGCTGAGAATAGGACCTTTCAAGTCTTTGATGGAGGCTGTACTTCAGAAATGCTTCCCCTAAAATGTGGAGTTCCACAGGGCTCCTTGGTGTGTCCAATGCTTTTTAATGTGTACATAAGGCCACTTGTTGATATCACCCTTTCCCATGGTATCTCATTAGTCTGCTACGCCAACAATACGCAACTTGTCTTCTCTCTCAATTCGAATCAAGACTCCCCCTGCCCCTCACTGGGCCCCTGCTTAGAGAAGGTGGCCAAATGGATGGATTGCTCCTGTCTCAAACTAAATGGAGACAAGATGGAGCTTATGATCCTAGGCAACGACTTTTACTCAGTTTTGAACCTGGGTTGGCCAAGCTGCTTGGGGAACTGTCCTTCCCCAAAAACATCCGTAAAGAGCCTTGGATTTGCCTTCCAATTCGACTCCCAGGCAATAAAGTTTGCAGCTACCTGCTATGACATGCTGAAAATGCTTCAGAAACGTCTCCCTCTTCTTCCTTCTACGTCGAAAATGCTGGTAGTCCAAGCACTCATTCATGCTTGCCATGACTTTACTTGTGAGCCTCCAAGGCCTCCAATCCTTTTTGAGACGCCAGAAACTACCAAGTTTACTATCAATCCCTTTCTAAGCTATACCACAAATTTGACAGAATGAATAAGAAAATAAGATGAACTGATAAAAGTACGTGCGGTTTTGCTAAAATGTAACGAGGCTAGGTATTTAGTAATCTGGCTACAGTGATGTCCTCACAATCAGGCTGCCTACTAAGAAGCGAACAAAAGAAAAAGGAGGCAGCAGGCACTTCTATAAAGAACGCTATATCACCTGCATTAACCAAACCAGGTACATTGTCTTCGGTCTTGTACAGCTCTCTGCTGCTTTCTGGCTATAGAAGTACCACATACATACATACACTATTGGTTTGATGTCTGTGTGTTCAAGTCCTTTGCTAGTAGTCAGGAGCATTCCATAATATTTTAAAAGTAGACTAATTTTCAAGGGTGTTAAATATTGTACATTGTTAATATGTATTCAGACCAGTGATTTGTAGTTAGCTGTGGTTTGATTTAAGGACATTGTAAGATAACCTAATTTATGGCAGGAGCTGTTCACTGAAACTGTATCTGTGTTCTGTGTTTTTCTGCATTAATCGAGGTTGATGTGCAGGAGGTGTTTTTGTAAAACACGTTTTGCTACACAGATATTTGGTAGTTCCTGTTGTGTTTTTTTTAAATAAATGCTTATATGTCTTAAGTTGAGTATTGAGGGACCTAGGCCGCAGGGAAACAAGATGGCTGCAACTCTGTAAACTCTTTCACTCCACACTTCATCCAAACACACATGATATTTGTAAATCTCTTCCAGTTCCACACACACACAACAACTTAAGTGGAAAATTGCAGAGTTTGGTTTGGAGGACTTCACTAGTGGTCTAATGCACATCATCCTACTCTCGATTGTGATGGACATAAACAAAGATAATAGAAGGCAGTAATGTGTGCTCTGTGTTTTGGTCCTTTATACACAATTCCGGTGAACCTTGCTTTGCAACGCTCGCGGTGATGAGCAGAATAAGACAACAAGACATAGCCTGCTGTGTGAGACAGATGAACCATAGATACCTTTGCATGCTTTTGCTGCAATACCAGGAGACGGAGAAAAGAAGTGCAAGCCAGAGATAAGCGAGGAGGGGACAGGGAGGTTAACAAAATGGGCAAAGCACCTTCAATCTTCTCCCCAGAGATCACAAGGATGAGGATGAGGATGAGGATGAGGGCATGTCTTTCAGCAGTGGTTTAAAGAAAATGTGATTTGTTTATCTTTTCTGACCCAACAGCAATGTGGTGACAGTTGTGTGATAGTAAGCCTATCAAGCCTAATGTAACGTCAGGATGAACCTGTTGTTGAAGGGCATAAACATAAGCCAAGCAGAGAGAAATGTTTCTTAAAAATAACCATTTTGTCTGTGTCTAACAATATGGGGAATAAAAGTAAATGCATGGCAACAAGCCTCGAGGACAGAGGACGGTGCTGATAGCAGTTGAGTCCCACTCAATGGTACTTTGACCAGGATGAGAGAACTTAAATGATATACACATTGAGGAGCCCTATGAAGAAGGATCTTATTCTAAGAGCAGCTGCTAAAATGAGGACAATGTTCTAAGGAGCAAAATGAATGCATTCTTGGCACTTTTCACTGATACAGAGTAAGAGAGCGAAACTAATCAAAACATAAGAAAACTCTGCTGTCACTCAGGCAGTCAGACAGACTATTGAAGTGTTTAGGACAAACATACCTATTTGCACATGTGGGTACTATGCAGATCTTTCATCAAAGATTTACGAGTAATGGGACCTTGGAGCAGTGAAAACGAATGCACATGGGATGGAGAACATAATCGTTTGTCTATTCCTGTTTCTCTCCTTTAACACATTATTTCCCCGCTATAGTTTATTTGTAAGATATGACAGGTAGCCTCCTCTTTGTGCTATAGTGGAGTAGTTGTACAAAACGTTAAAACGTGAGTGATTACCTGATGAACACCTCGTACATTTAGCGTCTTCATTTCAACCAATGCAATTCAACAACCCCTATCTTCGTGGTTGGTAGCACATGATGACCACTAGACTGAACATCAGGACTGAGATGTTACAATAACTCACCAATTAACTGCTATCAATTGGGGCTTTCTATGCTTGAGCTTCAAGTGTTTCCAAGTTCAACAGGGTTTTCTATGGTGCAGCCTGTATTTATGTTTGTTTATAATAACAGACTGATTCAAGTGCAGATTATTGTGCTTTAGTATGGAGGTTAAACGAGACACAGAAAAAGAAGTAAAATTGGACAAAATATTAGTTGAAGCATACTTTCTTTAGAAATTGTGTATTAGTTCGCCGGTGAAATATTTTTTCTTAATACTTCAACTAATATCAGGCAATAATTAGGAGCTACACTAACATGTCTTTCTTAAAATGAGTTTCGTTAACAAAAAAAAAGCATATTAACTAGAGTGAAGAAAGGGCTTGAAAGTTTTTTCCACCCATAATAGAGCATAATTAAAAACAATTGAGAAAAACAAATATTAAATAATTATTGTTTGAGAATAACTCACTTTGGAAATTAAATTGCACGTTGCCCTAAAATAATACAGTAGGTGCTGCTCTTATTATCTAGATTAGCTGTATTCATTGTATTGATTTTGCAAACAAGAAAGACTGAGTCCGCCTCGTGATATGCTGGTATACACAGATGTGCCACGCAAGAGATGATCTCTGCAGTTTCTTGCTGTGTAGTAAGGTGCCTGAATTGTAATCAGTATAAAACAGTCTGCATTTCGTGTTAATTAATAAGTTATTGTTTACAATGCCCTAGAGCACTGTAGCAGCTTTCAGCCACTTTCCCCCACAAGTGGGGGTGTATCAGTGATGCACCTGTTATGTGCCAAGGGACCACCTGTTTCGGCCATACCACAAACTTCCATTGTAAAGGAGTGGGCCTCTTATAGGTGCCACAGAAAATTATCTACTACAGGGCTACCTCATATCACATCCCGGCATCTTCAATCTTATCTCAACCTGATCCCACATAGTAAGCTGATCCAACTGCAGTAAAGTATATAACAGATACTTTGCCTGAAATAAAAATCCCTTCCCTGTAAAATAGTCTAAATCTTGTTGTACAAAAAGAAATATAAAAAGCACATCACCGGGTAACACTGATGAGTGTGTTTTCTCCTCGGCACCAAAAGAGGTCTCATTCAGGTCTTATGGGGATGAATAATAAAAATAAGTATGTGGAAGTTCCATCTGAAGGCGGAACAGATTTTTGTGGTATTACAGAGCAGTCCCCGCATGAAATCAGTTATGGAGACTCAGTCTTGAAGTCAGCAGGCAGGAGTTCGCGCCACACCAATTTGCTTATTTTATGGCAGCTTCACCCCCTGAGCCCAGGGATTAATCAGTATAACACATAAAAAACCTTTCTTCTGTAAAGGTTCTCTTGTCACACTGACAGCGCTGGGCAATAGACTTCAAAGCTCAGTCCCAGCATCCCGCACAGTACAATTTAAACTCTATAGTAATAAACAAAGAAATATGTGTACTACTCTTTGGTCTACAAACCGTAGCTTAACATTTCCCTACCTCCATGAAATCCCACGTAAGAGACTTCCCCTTCCATTCTGGATAACTTTGTGATGAAATACACAAACACATTTGTCTCTGGTACTCTAGCCTTGTTGATCTCATTCACAGCAGAGTACCTAAAAAAAAGAATATCACCAATATGAAGTGGCACTCTTTAGTAGCATCCAAATTAAAGTGTGTTCAGTGGTAACATACAATACAGCAAAATATATCAAATAATAGGTCAGAAAATACATACCATCTTTCAAACTGCATCAGAAATAACATCAATATCACCTGCTTACTTTTTCACATAAACGAAACATTAAGGTAAAGGGTAAACAAACTCAGGAAAGTGGGAGAAGAAACAAAGGACCACAGATAGTGTTTTGCATGTTAGATAGTACTGTACTTATTTTGAAGGTTTTATCAAATGTAATGGACTTGCAGAGTCCCCACAACTGCTTTCCTACAATAACCAGGTCCTGTGACAGTCTCATTGTTTGGGTGGAAGCTGAAGGCTATAAGCGGACATATGATCACATACACCTAAGAATGAAGTACAAACGGTGAACAGGTTTATCCCATGCATTTTTTAGGTAGCAAGCATTCAGTATTTTTTCCAGACATAAAGTGGTCTTACTCACACATCCAGACTTTCTTCCAAAATTAAATTCAGTCTCTATCCAAGTTAAGATAACCATCCTACCTGTGTCAGTTTTTCCCAACCCAGCGCCTTCACATAGCACTTTTTGAGATGCTGGATTTTAAAAGGGTGTTAAGTTCTACTTTGTTCCAATTGGGCAGTTGTAAAGCGGTATGTTCACCTTACCAAAGTACCTCCTGGTGCTAGTGAGACAACATGAGGAGAGTAGGCCACACAGATTCTCTTTTCATGTGCCTCCGGAAACTGGGGCCCCAGGACAAGCAGAAGGAATTCCATAAGGAAGCCCCCTGAAGGGAAGGAAAAGCAACTCTTGTCCCATCAGGAATAATTCGAATTTAGGTACAGTGAAAAGAACTTGAGCTGTGGGTGAAGAGTTACTGAGGGCTTTTAATATTTTCACCCAAAAAGAGGGGTGACAAGTGATAAAAGTAATGAATGCAGATTTGAATGCTGTAAGTTTTGCCATTGGGATTTAGTGCAGATTACTCAGTCTGCTAAAAACAAGGTCAAATAACACCAAGCCCACACTTTTAGTGTTGTCCTGCATATGGTGAATTCTGTAAGGACTTTGACAAGAAGATCTAAATATGGTGATGTGCAAAACAATGTATACCCTCTTAAGATTCTACTGTTTTACAAATATATATATATATCTACACACACACCTCACGTTCATTTACAGGGAGTGCAGAATTATTAGGCAAGTTGTATTTTTGAGGATTAATTTGATTATTGAACAACAACCATGTTCTCAATGAACCCAAAAAACTCATTAATATCAAAGCTGAATATTTTTGGAAGTAGTTTTTAGTTTGTTTTTAGTTTTAGCTATGTTAGGGGGATATCTGTGTGTGCAGGTGACTATTACTGTGCATAATTATTAGGCAACTTAACAAAAAAAAATATATACCCATTTCAATTATTTATTATTACCAGTGAAACCAATATAACATCTCAACATTCACAAATATACATTTCTGACATTCAAAAACAAAACAAAAACAAATCAGTGACCAATATAGCCACCTTTCTTTGCAAGGACACTCAAAAGCCTGCCATCCATGGATTCTGTCAGTGTTTTGATCTGTTCACCATCAACATTGCGTGCAGCAGCAACCACAGCCTCCCAGACACTGTTCAGAGAAGTGTACTGTTTTCCCTCCTTGTAAATCTCACATTTGATGATGGACCACAGGTTCTCAATGGGGTTCAGATCAGGTGAACAAGGAGGCCATGTCATTAGATTTCCTTCTTTTATACCCTTTCTTGCCAGCCACGCTGTGGAGTACTTGGACGTGTGTGATGGAGCATTGTCCTGCATGAAAATCATGTTTTTCTTGAAGGATGCAGACTTCTTCCTGTACCACTGCTTGAAGAAGGTGTCTTCCAGGAACTGGCAGTAGGACTGGGAGTTGAGCTTGACTCCATCCTCAACCCGAAAAGGCCCCACAAGCTCATCTTTGATGATACCAGCCCAAACCAGTACTCCACCTCCACCTTGCTGGCGTCTGAGTCGGACTGGAGCTCTCTGCCCTTTACCAATCCAGCCACGGGCCCATCCATCTG
Organism: Pleurodeles waltl; assembly: GCF_031143425.1. Taxonomy (NCBI): domain Eukaryota; kingdom Metazoa; phylum Chordata; class Amphibia; order Caudata; family Salamandridae; genus Pleurodeles; species Pleurodeles waltl. The sequence goes on along the minus strand of NC_090446.1, from coordinate 968,928,319 downwards.
GCCCATCAAGACTCACTCTCATTTCATCAGTCCATAAAACCTTAGAAAAATCAGTCTTGAGATATTTCTTGGCCCAGTCTTGACGTTTCAGCTTGTGTGTCTTGTTCAGTGGTGGTCGTCTTTCAGCCTTTCTTACCTTGGCCATGTCTCTGAGTATTGCACACCTTGTGCTTTTGGGCACTCCAGTGATGTTGCAGCTCTGAAATATGGCCAAACTGGTGGCAAGTGGCATCGTGGCAGCTGCACGCTTGACTTTTCTCAGTTCATGGGCAGTTATTTTGCGCCTTGGTTTTTCCACACGCTTCTTGCGACCCTGTTGACTATTTTGAATGAAATGCTTGATTGTTCGATGATCACGCTTCAGAAGCTTTGCAATTTTAAGAGTGCTGCATCCCTCTGCAAGATATCTCACTATTTTTGACTTTTCTGAGCCTGTCAAGTCCTTCTTTTGACCCATTTTGCCAAAGGAAAGGAAGTTGCCTAATAATTATGCACACCTGATATAGGGTGTTGATGTCATTAGACCACACCCCTTCTCATTACAGAGATGCACATCACCTAATATGCTTAATTGGTAGTAGGCTTTCGAGCCTATACAGCTTGGAGTAAGACAACATGCATAAAGAGGATGATGTGGTCAAAATACTCATTTGCCTAATAATTCTGCACTCCCTGTACGTCTAACCACGTAATCATTGTAGATAAATCTAACCTCACATGGTATGTAATAAACACAAATTTCACAAGGTCTTAGTTTATGAAACACCAAAAATAAGCCAACATTCAGAAACCTTGTGTGAAGAATTAAGTATCCTAACAGTTAAGAAGGGAGTTAAAATGAGACACTGTTAAACAAGTGCAAAAAATTACTTGATCATCAGAAAGTGCTGCCACCTGTGTATACAGTCAGAAACCCTGTCACTTTTGGTCGGAAGCATTAAGATTTGTGGAAACACACCATGTCAAAAGATATCTGTGACAACCTCAGAGAAATGTTACCCTGTAAGCATCCGTTTGTGGCATGTAATGGTGCTGATTCAAATGCTGTGCATACCCCTGCCATCTAGTGTTGTGCTTGGACGTGTTTAACTTGTTTTTCTTCAAATAAGTCTTTGACTTACAAGTTAATAGTGACTCAATTTATTGCTGGTAATGCACATGGGCATTGGCTCCACTGTTAAATTGTTTTTCCCCACGGCAGGTGAGGATGGAAATAGAGCTTACAAATACAGAAGAGGACCATGCAAAGAATGAAGAAAGGAAGGCACCTGCAACAACCAAAAGCTTCCAGGGAGCAGGATGGGCATTCATGAATCAACCAACTACATGCTACAAACAGATGCTTACAGGGTAAGTTACATTTTCCATTTATGGAATGTGTAGCTGTAGATACATATGCTGTGCATAGACTGTAATACAAAACAATAGCCCTTAGACACATGAATGCAATAATGCTACCAACCAAACAATAATTCATTCGAAACAATAATCAGGAAAATGAAAATGTTTCTTTATAAATGTTTTGTATAACAGCACAGTGTGAGAGAGAAAACTTTGCTTTGTGTTCTCTCATTGGTGATACGCATGTGACAATAGGGATCAAATATGCATATCTAAAATCAAGAACAGCACAGCATGGCCTGTTCTTGGCTAATCAACAATATAAATAAGGGTCAGTTTCTTTCCACTGGCAGAGATGCTGTTCCTGCTTCCATCGTGCCACGCCCCAATTTTCTTGTATTCGCTCCCCATTAGGGACTGCGTTTGCACAAACAGGCTCACGCTACACCCCAGGCTGTGGAGCATTGTCTCCTTTGGTTTAGGGTCCTCTCCATTTGGTTCTCGGAGTCCTCCTCCCAGAGTGTGGACCATTATTCTCAGGTATCACGCTCTAGGGACTGCTAATTTTGCATTACCCCTTGAGACTTTTGCGTGGTCCATTTTTACTCAGGATTCTCAGGCTTGGTTATATCTAGAGTCCTGATGATGATCTCGTTATCTCCTTAGGGATCAAAACGTCACCCGAAATCACGGACCCTTATCTATATTGCTGATTAGCCAAGAACAGACTGTCAGTGATATATTTCCCATAATTTTCACAAAGTAGCACTTCCAACTCACAGTGAAATCGGTTACCCAGGTAGCAGGTGCATTCTGTCTCCCACTGCAAGGGAGCAGACAGGTTTGGTTGGGTGACAGTATTTGTAGATGGCATAAAGAGTGATTTACCCCAGTTGATCTACAATCCCCACCATTTTTCAAACTCAATTTGTTTTATGAATGGGGAGAAATTCTTATCCGGGTTCCATTATCAACAGAATGTCATCTGCATATAGTGAGATAACAAGTCTGTGCATAAAGAACTGAGGCCCTCATTTTGACTTTGGCGGTCCGCGGGTGCCAGAAGTGCCTTATTACGAGTACTGCTGGATTTCCGCATTTTGGGCGGAAATCCAGCAGTAGTCGTGATGGTGGGCGGAGGCGCATGGGTGGTTCCGCCACCGGCCCCATCCCGCCAAAAGGACTCCACCAGCTGTATTACGAGCAGTAATACGGCCTGCTGGTGTCCTGATGGAGGTTGCTGCCAGCGGTGAAAGCGCCCATTCCCTATCGGACTACTTCCTCGCCGGATAAGGTAAATCGGATGACAGGAGAGGGAGGTGGGAGGGTGGGAGGTGTTGTGTGTGCGTGGGTGTTCGTCTGCATGTGTGTATGCATGTGTCTGCTTGTGTGTCTGCGTGTGTGTATGCAAGTATGAATGTTTAAGTGAATGCATTTGAGTGCTGAAGTGAATGCGTGTATGAGTGCTGAAGTGAATGCATGTATGAATGTCAAAGTGAATGCGTGTAAGGATGCATGGTAGTGAATGCGTGTATGTCAGTATTGGTGAATGAGTGTATGTGGGGTGCGTGTGGGTGTCTGTGTGCATGTGCATGTATGCTGGGAGGGGGGGCTCTGTACCTGGAGGGGACGGAGGGGGTTCTGTACCTGGAGGGGGCGGTGAGGGGAGAGGTTGTGGTCGGGGTATTGTGCTTGCTGGGAGCGTGGGGGGTGGTGTGGGGAAGTCGTCGGCTGGTGACAGGGAAGAAATTCCCTGTCATCAGTAGCCTTTCCGACAGGGTTTTCGTGGCAGTGCTACTGTTGCGGAAACCCGGGTGGAAAGCCAGCTCAAAACGATGCCGGCGGTCTTCTGTGGACCACTGGGTCAGAGATGCTCATTTCCGGCCCAACGGGTCCAAACACCCTGGCGGTATGAGTGGGGATGTGGTGTGTTGGCAGAGGCCCGCCTGTTGGTGGTGAAACCGCCACCGTGGCCCTGGTGGTCAAAAGAATGCCAGGGTCATAATGAGGGCCTGAATCCCTTACAGGTGCTGGCAGTGCCTTATAATGCAGGAAAAGGGCTCCATTGACAGTTCAAAAATGAATGGTGAAAGAAGGCATCCTTGCCCACAGGAATCAGGAGGGATGTTGTTTTTTCACTTTAATTCTGGACTTGCAGGCTCTTGTAGAGCTGGGAAATCCACTTTAATAAACGTTTAGCCCATTCACATCCTCCAAACTGCCACAGGTAGGGCTTTGTCAATCTGTTGTGTATAGGCGAACAGGGTACAGAGGTTGGTAGAGGTGGATCAAACTGGGACAAAGCATGATTGGTCTACACTGATTATATAGGGAAGAATTGGGTGCAACCGATTTGCAATGTGTTTAGCCAACATTTTTGTGTTCACATTTAGCAGTGAAAATGGACAATAGGATTTACATAAATGTACAGGTTTCCGGTGTGTGATCACTATTGCTTCCTTTAGCGTGGGGGGAAGCACACCTTTCTCAAAAGCTTTATTAATACCTCTACCAAGACAAGCAACAGATTGTTAGAATATTCTTTATAGAAATCTACAGTTAATCTCTCTCTAATGGGGGCTTATCCATTCCCCACAAACAGTCTTAATTTATTGTTGTGTTATCGATGCAGAAAACAGTTCACATTTCTGTTGTTAAAGCCACACCAAGGTAGCCTTTTCGGGATATTTATTTGTTTATGTGCTAGGCTGTGAGAGCATTTTTCACTATAATTAAATCAGAGTAGAATTTTGTGTGTTCTTGTAATATCTTGTTGGGTTTATAGTATTCCTGCCCAGTGGGGGATTGAATCTTAATAATATCTGATGCCGCCCATGGAGAACAGATCATTCCAGCCAGAGTCCTGCCAGGAAGTTTGTCCTCACCATATCGCCTAGTGAACATGTGTTTAGCCCAGAATTTCACCTTTCTGTCTGCTGCGTCACAAAATCAACATTTTATAAGTTTAGTGCCATTAGTTTGGCATGATCAGATTTCCTGGCTATCTCCCACTCCAGAAAGTACATTTCAAACACGTTTTACAAGCTGTTCCTGCAAGGATTTAAGTATGCCAGGCTCTTTCAAAATACACTCTGCCCTAATAACCACTTTGAAAGCCTTCTACTCAGAGGTTGCTGAAGTGACCAAGCCATGATTTAATTCAAAATATGTAGCTATAGACTGCTTGATTTCAGAGCAAAAGGCCTCGTCCAGCAGTTCTACAGGCTGCAGTCACCACTGTCTGCAGCTACGAGTCATTGTAGGGTCATGTAGGTAGAACATCACTGGCGAGTGGTCCTAAAGAGTTCATGGCAGATAAGCCACTGATTCCAGCAAATCTCCGGTAGCCCGCCACTAGTCTATTCTGGAATGCGAGCAGTGGACTGCAGAATAGAGTTACTCTTTCTATTCTACATCATAAAAGGTAGACTAGAAAGAGTAATCTTGAGCTGTTTGATATCATGTCTGGAAAACATCCATAAATCTTTTGTGTCACTGAGTTTAATAATTTGGCTCTTATACGTCTGACAGGGCCCATTCCAGTAGAATCAAACTCAGCCTGCAGATCTTGAAGTCACCTCCCCAAATGACTGCGTCAAGTGCAGCAGCGCTAGCCTCCATCCAAGCTCCCCATAAAAGTCAGGGTCGTCAACATTTGGTTCGTAAGCATTTATCAATTAAACAAGCTTGACTCCCAGCAGCCCTTGCAATAGTAGGTAGCAGTCCTGTGGATCTGACTACAGCCAGAGGCCAAAAGGGAACTCCTTTTTAAATCAGTATGATGACTACTTTAGCATAAGAGGAAAACGAGGGGAAGTGGAGATATGGACTCCACCTGCTCTAATAAGTGCTAGTAGAATATGCTATAGGTGTCTCTTGAATCAAGGCTATATCAACACCATGCCTAGTGAGATGGGAGAGAATTAGGCGCGCCTTGCATGGGTTGTTCACCCCAAGTACCTTCCATGACAGACGTTTCAATCTGTATGATGGTGAACTATCCATCTGTGGTAAATCATCACCCATAGTTAGGGTCATGTCAGTGGTGCTCTTGTGTTGTGAGTGTTTAAAAAATGATGTTATGTGCTGTATAGTTGAGCTACGTTACTGTACACCCAGAGACAACCTACCACCCACTGCCATGGAACTCAAAGTGCTCGACAACAAAGCCCAAAACAAAACTTAGCAGCGTAAACAGCATTTTGCAAGTTTCTCAACTTTGTAACTCAGAATTCCAAAGGTAGGCCAGAGGTAGTATCTATAGAATACGGTTTTGGCACTTGATAATTTCACGATTGCTTCAGATCTCAGGAAAGTAAATGTTAAACAAACCATCAGGTGCTCACCTTTAGACAGTGAATCCACAGATCAGATTAATTAGTTTGGATAGGTAGTACCCTGAAGGGTCATCCCTACATTAGAGTCTAGGATACCTACTTAGGGAATCGCAGAGGGAGTGCCCCAGCACCACTGATTATTCAGTGGCATACAGCAGATTATTATTCCACATCCTTTATCTGGTGGCCGGGGTGAGACCTTTTCGCAGAAGTCCGAGCTGATTCACCACGGTGGGGCAAGGTCTTCAAATATTTGTTGGCTTCATCATGAGAAGTGAAGACATATGGCTTGCCTCTGCACAGGATATGAAGACAGGCAGAGTACAGCACTGCATACTGGAGGCCCAGATCATGCAATTTTCTGTTAGTAAGAAGAAATCTACGCAACTTGTGTAAGATCAGGATAGAAGAATCAATTGGGCGGGGAGGGGCACAAGGGAGAATGGTGGGCTCTCTCATCCATGAACAGCAAGAGATGTTCACAACAGAAATATGTCAATTAAGAGATTCTCAACATAATCCTTGGCGTATGACATGTTAGTAAATTCGAGAAGCCCCATTATGGGTAGATTTCTTCACCGTGAGTGGGCCTTTAAGTACCTACTCTTAGCCTTAATCTTTTCCAATTCTGCTTTTAGTTTGTGCTGCTGTTTAGTCTACTCCCCAAATCTCTGACTGGGGAGTGAATGTTTGATTGGTTCCGTATTCCGTCCAACATTTGTGTTTGTTTGCTTTTTTCGCCATAGGTGTGCCAGGTATGCCCAGACATGGGTTCCGGGCTCACTGTGCCACTGGATTCAAGCTAGCCTGGCCGATGAAGGGTGATACCCTGAAACCGGTCCCAGGATGCTTGTTTCCAGTCCAGGGAGGGCCTTGTCTGGCAGTTCGGGTTGGACTGTTCCCATGGGGAACAGGATCAAGACTGATTTGCATATGACTGGGTCCAAACTGGGGTAGCATGGTGAGCAAAAGAATTGATGGTTTAAACCCAGATCTGTTATTGGGGGTGAATATTTGATTAGTCCTGCATTACATCCATCATTTGTGTTTGTTTGGTTTAGTCTACTCAACAGCGTCATCCTTATTATCAGAGATTCAGCAGTTGGCCATGTCCAGTCCGTTTGTCCAGGGGCTCCTTCATATCATTCATATGCTGTTTAAGAGAGTATATTTTAAGGTAATTGTCGCCAGGCTACTCATCTGCAGTAGGAAGGTCCATACGTCATGTTCCACCATAGTAGTGAGAGTCTGAGCGCTAGATGGATTCCCAGCTGGGTCTGCCTCATACTCCTGAGCCCTGATCATCCTTCCTTCCATACTCAAAATTAATTCGAGGTTGCCTGCCACCTGCCTTGCTCAAGGTTGAAAATATGTGTGCCCAGCAAGCAGGCCCAGTGGGAGCAAAGGCAAGAGGCCTCAGCAATCCAGTTCCCCCAGAAATAACACTGGGGCAAATGCCCACACCTCCAAAAGGCTGCAGACCCGGCCTGAACTCCCAAGGAAGCCAGATTGCAAATAGCAGGCAGGGCACAACAGCCAAGAGCACATACGACACAGCAGGGGGTACCAACCAATGCTCACATTGTTAGAGCTGCAGAGGAGCCAGTGTTAAGTCTCAGATCTACGACATTGTTCCACATCACTATACTTGCTGACCAAGCATCACTACTCAGTAGGGCATACATACCAACATTTTAGAAGTGGAAAGTGGGAGATTTTTAAAAAAATGATCAGGAAAATGTATTTCCCCCATTGACTTCTACTTAAGAGAAGCAATTTTCAGGTGGGAGACAGCCAAAATAAAGCCATTTTTAACTTTAACAAAAAAAAAAAAAAGAAATCTCCCGCCTGAATCGGGTCGATTGGCATGTATGGTAGCATGGTCTCACGGGGAATCCTCAACGGCTTCCTAGGTTATTCCTAACATGCTACCCATCGCCAGGCCACCAGGGTCTCATTCGGACCAGTGTATAAGGTGAAATGATACAGGCTCACCTCAGCCACAGGCATTGGGGGACACACATTTACCAGATGTCACCGTTGCAGCAGTCTGTATCTCTACAGTGTAGCTCTTGGCTCTTCCATCACTGGATTACACAGTGCCGTAGGTGGGAGCTGCCATCAGACGAGTGCAGCTGCTACTATATGGCGGCAGGGCGCTGTCTTTGCCACACTGCATGCCATATACTTCATATTTCAGGCACAGCTGGTTAAAATAAACAGATGCATTTAGAGGGTAGTGGGCTGGCAGCCTGAGCTTTCTTAAAAGGCATTCATCTAGCGTTGCACCCTCTAGCGTCCCCTGAGTCAAGCTGCTTTTGAGTGAAAAGAAGGGCCTAAAGGTCCCCTGCTGTCATAGACAGCCCAAGTCTACACTAAACTACTTTGTATAATGAGTTTGGTATTTCCTAATAAATCTGTCTCTTAGCCCACATGAAGAGTAAACAGAATCCATAGTGAGGAATACGAACACCCAGTATTATTAACATAAATGTTATTAAAAAAATTTGAAGACAATAAAACACAGAATTCTTGATCATTTATATTATTTTGTTTTTCTTAGTTCGCAATTCCTATTTTTGCTTTGTTCTTGAAAGCCAGCTTGGAGCCAAGATTAACTGCCTGAAACCTAGCCCACAAAAATACTCAGTTAATCTACACACATGCTGTACAACCATTATCAGAAGGATCTGATTATCAATAGCGCTGAAAGTAGCTGACTGCGCAAACAATATCAGGGCTCCAACACCATTGCCATCAAAGATTCCGCTACAATTGCCCAACACTGAGGTTACTACAGCCTCAGGTCCCGATCTTGTATGTAAACCAGGCTTAAAGGATCTAAAATGAGTGCTATTTCTACAAACCTCTTCAGTTGCATAGTCACAGAGGGGGAAGTGTGACTGGCTATTTTACCATTCACGACAGGAAAGGCACCAGTCGGGGACCTGTGTGAATTTTTTAATTATAACCTTGATCTTTGGACTCCTTTGTTGACTAATATTTTTAGGTCTTTTATAATTGTTGGACCCTTGGAGTCTTGGAAGCAGTCAGTCATCGTACCTATTTACAAAAAGGAGAAAATAATGTTCTCTAATTGTCATCCTGTTTTTTCTTCTTGATTAATCTCTGAAGAGTTTTGGCAGGATCATTACGGGGAAATTGGAAACCTCGCAAAAAAAAAAAAAATATATATATATATATATATATATATATATATATATTTTTTTTTTTTTTAACAGGTGTACAATATGGTTTTTACCCAGGCCAAATCCTGGGAAATATGTCAAAGCCATGGGAGGTACCATACGTATGACAGTTATGGACCCCTCCTGTGCTTGGTGGGTTTTGATTCTCACCTCCCCAACAGATGTGATGAAAAAGCTCCACCAAGATAATTATATGAGAGTTCAGTACTCCCAGGGGGGTAAACTGACACCCCAACCCATATCAGTTATTCATGGGGTGAGACAGGGCTGCATTTTATACCCTTTTTTACTTCTGTTCTATATTTAAGCTTTGGATTCTTTTTTTACCTACATGTACTCGTGATTAGTTCCATCCTGCTGTATGTGGACTATGTTGTCCTTTTAGCTCGTACAGCTAATGGTCTGCAGGCACTTTTAGATGGGTTTCTCAGCTTCATGCCGGGGCAGAAGCTTAAAGGTTAACAATGACAAATCTTACATTTTAACTTGTGGCCCAAAGAATATACACTGTAGATTTTTTTTTGTTTGGGGGGGGGGCACACCAGTTAAAAAAAACATGCACTTTAGTTTCATGGGCATTTTATTTGATGCAAACCTGTCTTGGGACCAATTACTCTTATGGAGGTCCCAAATGATGGAAGTGGGGTGCAAAATGCTTTTTAGGTTTGCAAAGAATTTGGGCCATAAATCTTCAAAAGAACTGATTCAGCTACACAAAAGTAAATGTCTTTCCATGGGCGTATATGGTGCCAGTGTGTGGGGCATATGTCACTAAAACCCCCTTCAGGTAGTGGAAAACAGATTTCTGAGTAGACTCTTAGGATTTCCTAGATCTATATTGAGTTTCGTCTCCTACCATGAAGTGGGGTTAGGGTTGCTAGAAGATTTGGTGGGCTTGCAACCCATTTTGTTATGGGTCAAAATCTGGTTTTCCCCAGAGCTGATGTTTACCCGTAAAATCCTGGAGGACTGCCTCAAACAAAGTATTTCATCAGCCAATCCCTGGATTACATATGTAAAGGATACTCTGCGGGACTTAAATCTGAGCTACTTCTCTGAGAAACCAAAAAGGATTAGCTCAGGCACCAAGGTCCATACTAAGGAACTGTACTTTGCCCACAGGGATCGACTGAGACTAGCAAATGTTTCTGATATTGTGTCAGTGCAATTGTACATACAGATTTCAACATAGAATGGTATGGAACCCTCTGAATGTAGATAAGGGGCTCAGAACATAGGTTTTATCTAATCTCTGGTGGCTCAGAACCAACACAATTCACTTTTTAGGGGCTTTTCTAGTTATCCATCATGGTTTGCTTCATTACCTTGTTGCCCGGGTGATGGGGTTTCTAAGCAGTCTACTAAGCACTGTATGTTGCTTTGAACAATGTACTCTGTTTTTAGAAAGCATTTTTTACGTCCTATGTTTAGCGGGAAAAGTTTTAAAACACAAGAGGGCTTATTGATTGTACAGCGTTTAGGGTCACAAAAAATGTTTTGCAGTTTTGAACTTCATTTTCAGTCTTTGAGGCTAAGGAGAAGATATGCTTCATGATTTAAGGTGGGGTGAAGAGGGTCGGTTAAATCACTGCTGTATTTGTTACCAAATGCTTTTATGATATCGCTGTGTTGTTTTTATATTTTTTTTAACCTTGTGCTTTTATGATCATGACCGAATAAAATCTGTTTGATTGTTATGGCATAGTCTCAGATTTCCCTAACATCTTTGCTTGGCATGGTAAGAGGGACACTTGTAGAAAATTAGTTGAATTGTCAGACTTGATGATGCCAGATACTACTTTGAAGCTAGCACTTAGGACTAAAGGCTTACAGTATAGGAGAGAGGAAGCAGGTAACACTCTGCTACTTGGCAATTAATCAATTCTGAAAATATAGGGTTTGTAATTTGATCAACCATCTTATTTTTAAGTGAAGGAGGTTATAATCATACCCGTTTGTATAGCATGTTTCTTCCACTACATAAAAAAGCGCTATTTGCTGTGTAATATTTTATTGTCCAGCATATTCATCTGGGAGAATCCTTGCTGTAGAAGAAAAAGTTCTTAATTTAAAGAAGGTTACTTAACTTCTGTTGCAATGGTTCTTATGGTTACTCTCCATCCTTTGCTATTCACATTTGTTGAAATATCCCTGTCACCAGGCTAGAACTGCAGTACTCATTTGCATACAACATTAGTGCTTTAAGGCACCATATATGTCCCTGTGTGGCATGGTCTTCGCTACATTGACACAAGTAGGGCACCAAACTAATTTACATCTATCTGCCACTCATTTATTATGTCAAAAATATGCAGGCTATCATCCATTCAACAAACAGGTGTCTGCCTCTCTTTCCAATCTGCATTACTGCCTAACAGCAGTCTAGAAAATAATGGTCCACCATTTTCCTAAACTAAATGCTATTAAAATGGAACTTCTGATTGTTGTGACCACCTATGAAGGTAGTTCAACCCCCTCTGGTCTTGCAGCATGCACACAGCAAAGTTAATATTTTAATTATGCCTAAACACCTGAAATATGGCATTACACATCATTAACTAAATTCTGAAATGCAGTTGGTCACTTGCATAAAATGAACTGCATAACCTTGTACTCAGAATTGCTTAATCTTGCCTCAATATTTATTTGCCACTTGGCCGTTGGATCCTACTAAAATACTCTCATTGGAAATCTAATTTGGTGAGATCTATACCCAAAATCAAAATCATCAGTTAATGGTGTGCAACACTAATGTTACTTATACCACTATAATCCATACAGTGACAAACATTATGTCTTTGTAACAAAAAGGAGCAAACACTCATCAAGAGATGAATACTAAATAAAACTATTAAGGCTCTAAATTAATTAATTAATAATATTCTTTGTGTAGAGACTGTTGTTATCCCAAGGATGTATGGGTGCTGCGACGATATAGCTCCCTTCATCAACTGTTAACTCCTGGAAGACTGACAAAAGCCAATCTTCAAAAGATTCTTAGAAGCTTAATACTTGGAAGCACCGTTAACATGTTGACAGAAGGGAACATCAGTTACCAGGTCTGAGGAAACACCTAAATTAAGGGTGTCAAAAGGCATCCACAGCCCTATTTAGAAAGCAGGAATACTTTGTAACAGCCTAAAATGTGGAGACATGTCAACTGCCCACAAAATCCCTTCATTTCCTCATCTCCGGAGCTCACTATATTAAACACAGAAGTAGCGGGAGAATACCCAACATACCCATCATATTGATATATTTATGGAGTGGTGTTCATTTTGTGATATCTCCTACTGATACTATCATGTATGTGCGTATAATTCACTTTTAAACTATTTTTAAATTCTCTTACACAATCTCACACTTTTCCACTGGTAACATTTTTTACCTGAAGTAGCCTGTAAGTGGTTTTCTGTACAAAGCCTTATATGTTTTATCAGGGTATTAATATCTGAAATATTAGGTGAAGGAGGACTGCTTTAGATCAAATTACGTTGAAGTGATTTATGTGGCATTTCCATTATTACAAATGATTCATTCATATTACAGCAACATGTGGTTCCTATGCAGCTAGGAAGCCAGAATTTTTGTTATTTTGCTCACTAATTTCAGTTTTTTTTTCCTGCAGCTGATCATCTTTTTTCTTTACAAATCCAGATTCTGTAGAAATTATCTATAAAATTTCCAGATAGTTTTGACGTCGTCAAGAATACAACTTCAATTGAATCACTGATTATTTTTGCAAAGCGGTGTGTCTTAAATTAAAACAAGTGATGGTGGAGGAAAGGATATGTATTAATTCAAGCAGAATACCCATAATATAAAATGAGGAAAGCAAGTAAGGGAACAGCTACTTGCATAGTAGACATCTGTTTGTGGCATGTAGCACTGCAGATTCACATGCTTTGCATAAGTTCGCTATCTAGTATTGGGTCTGGAGTGTTGCCATGTACAGTATTTAGTGGGAATCTCCAGGCGATAAAAATATGATTCCAAGGACAAAAGAAGACCAGCAACAAAGACCACCCAAGGCTCAAAACTGAAATCCTGCTGCACAAAGAAAAGGCGCCAAATCTTGCCTGCTGCACCCAGGACTTGACAATCGCCATTGAGGGTTTGCTTGGACACTGGACGGACTCTACAAACACCTAGAGGACCTCCACTCTTTAAAAATTGCCAAAGATCTCCCTCCAGTGTGAAGGCATCACTCTACTGCAACAAGGAACCAAAGACCCAGTGATCACTGACCGGCTGCTGACCAAGGAACCGGTTGCCGCAGCTGGACCAAACTCATCCAGACGGACCATGAGGTCAAATGCTGCCAGTGTGCCAAGTTTGGTGGCACTGAGCCCTCCAGTGGCCAGACTGTGCAATAGCCCTAAATAATCAATCAATCAAAGTTCTTGTAGAATGTAGCTAATCATTAGTTCGGGGATCAAGGCGCTGGGAGGTTCTGAGGCTTAGTCGAAGCACTGGATGGACAGTTCAGTGGAAGAGCCAGGTCTTGAGGTCTTTCCTGCATTGAGGCAGAAAGGGAGACTGCCTGAGATGAAGAGGAAGAGTTCCAGGTTTTAGCGGCGAGATAGTAGAAGGATCTTCCTCCGGCTGTGGTCTTGCGGACCTGTGAGACGGTGGCCAAGGTGAGGTGCGTGGAGCAGAGTTGTCTGATGGGTGTGAAGGCGAGGTGGTGGTTGAACTATGCAGGTCCAATGTTGTTGAGGGCCTTGTAGGCATGCATGAGGAGTTTGTAGGTGACTCTTTTGTTAATCTGGAGCCAGTGTAGGTCTCTCAGGTGCTCGGAGATGTGGCTGTGGAGAAGGATGTCCAGGATAAGTCTAGCGGTGGCGTTCTGGATTCTTTGCATCTTCTTTTGGAACTTCTGGGTGATGCCTGTGTAGTGTGTGTTGCCGTAGTTGAGCTTGCTGCTGATGAGCACCGGGGTGACTGTCCTTCTGGATTTGATGGAGATCCACTTGAAGATCTTTCGAAGCAGGCAGAGCGTGAGGAAGCAGGAGGATGAGATTGTGTTGACTTGGTGGTTCATAGAGAGCGAGGAATTGAGGATGATATCGAGGTCACGTGCGTGGTCTGTGTGAGGGGGACCCTGAGAGCTGCGGGCCACCACGAGTCATCCCAGGCGCAGGGGGGTGCTGCCTAAGATGAGGACTTCTGTCTAGTCAGAGTTGAGCTTGAGGCAGTTGTCTTTCATCTAGGCGGCGTCTGCGTTCATCCCTTTGTGGAAGTTGGTCTTCGCACCTGTGGGTTCATCGGTGAGGGAGAGGATCAGTTCAATGTTGTCAGCCTAGGAGATTACGTTGAGTCCGTTGTTTCTGATGATCTCTATTAGCAGGGCCATGTAGATGTTGAAGAGGGTGGAGCTCAGGGAAGAGCCTTGGGGGATGCCACAGCTAATCTTTGTAGATGCGGATGTGAAAGGTGGGGACCTGACTCTCTGGGTTCGGCTGGGGAGGAAAGAGAGGATCCATTCCAGGACTTTGCCATAGATGCTGGCATTGTGGAGTCTTGCGCAGCGGGTGTGGTGGGAGATGGTGTCAAAGGCGGCTGAGAGGTCGAGGAGGATGAGGGATGCAGTTTCACCTCGGTCCAGGAGACTGCTGCTGAAGCCTGATTGGGAGCAGTCCAGGATGTGATTGGTCTCGATGAATTCGGCGAATTGGACATTGATGGCTTTCTCAAGGACTATGGCCAGGAAGGGGAGCAGAGAGATGGGTTCTTAAGGTCTGTTAGGTCTGCTGAGGGTTTCTTCAGAAGGGGGTTGATCTCTGCATGTTTCTAGTCTTCAAGGAAGGTGGTAGTCTCAATGGGGTAGTTGATGGTGCAGCAGAGTTCGGGGCGATGGTGTAGACGTGGTGGGGGCAGGGGTCCAAGGGGTCTCCGGAGTGGATGGTCTTCATGATCCATGGGGTGTCGTCAGTGATGAGGGAGGTTCAGTTGGTCAGGGTTGACTGGGATACTGTCAGGAAACCAAAGGCAGTTCAGGCTTCCCCTCCCCAAATATTGGGGGTGGTTCAGAAAGTACAGCACACGCAAGAGTTGAGGACCTCATCCTGGAGAGAATTATGGAAGCAGCGGTCTCTCTAGATGGCGCCCGCTATGACCTTGAGTAGTCGCTCGAGTGGTGCAGCAGAAGGTGGTCTCGAGAACTACAGAGCAGTCTGAAGCACGCGCATTGGCTTTCTAGCAGCGCACTTCCCTGAAGAGAATTTCAGAGACAGTAGTCTTTTTGAAGCTGTGGTAAATTAAAATAGTGATTCAGGGATAGTATTCGTATTGCTTGTCCGTCAAGCAGTTTATGGTTATCCTTTGACTGACAACAGTGAACAAACGAAAATTCAAGGCTTCCACCAAGACCTCAAAGAATTAGGAATATCTGATCTTATGGTTGAGGAGACATATCAGCTCTTTAGAACATTTCAAACTACAGAATATTCTCCTGATATACTTGTTTCCAGTCACACAAGTATTTTCTAATTAAAGAAAGAGTAAAGAGAACTTAGAATTAATGTTGCAGCCTTGACCAAGAAGTTTTAGGTAAATGTTTAATACATGTTATTCAGTACTACAACTATTTACAAACAATTGAATGAAAAAGTAGAGAAGAGAACACCTCTTTACACTGGGGTAGGTTATACAACAGTCTTTATAGATTATGTTTGTTTAAATGAGAGAGAGAGAGAGAGAGAGAGAGAGAGAGAGGAGTGTATTAATGTTCTTATTAATTTTTTCAGTTCATGCAACATTCTCACTGATTCCCTAAGAAAATAGATGAAGTGACAGATGAGCGCAGCGTAGAAGACGAGGCAGTCTCTTCTCTTATCCCTAACCCCTTCCCCCCCTGAAGCCCTTTAGTCTCCATACATTAAGAGTCTTAGTGGAGACTGAGTGCTTGACTGAGGTTCTGCTCCTGTGAAGTCTGGAAAATAAAGGTACAGCTCGTGACAGATCCTGTACCTTTGGGTGAGGTGGTTGCAGGTGGGTCTGATGGGTTCTGTGTTGTGAAGCTGTCATAGAGGTCGGATATCTTGCGGTGGAAGAAAGTGGCGAGGTTGTCGCAGAGGGCTTGGGGTGGGGGGATGTCCATGGTGTCACTGCTAGGTTTGGTGATTTTGAGGGCTGCTGGATTCTTGCTGTACCTCCAACTTCTCCTGAGTCATCTACAGGTGTGTCTGGACTCTTGGAGGGTGGGAAAGAACCAGCTGTTTTTCTCGGTGGTCTGTTTGCTGGAGAGTTTTCTGAGGGGTTATAGAGTGTTGGTGCAGTCAGAGATCAATCATTGAAGGAGGCATGCAGATGTGCTAGCGTCGGTGGTGGTGTGTTGCGGAGGGTGGTGACAAGTTGTTCTTCAGAAACCTAGCAGAGGTCGAGGTGGGTGGGGTTGGTGAAGGAGAAAAGGATGCAGTGGTGGTCAGTCCACTGGAGTTTGGAGGTGTGGCTGATGGAGATGTTGCGACTGGCGGAGAAGATGGGGACCAGCGCGTGTCTTGCTGAGTGTGTTGGGGAGGTGACCAGTTGGTTGAGTCCGATGCATGCAAGGTTCTCTAGTAGCGATGAGGTGTTGGAGTCACTGAGGTTGTCCAGGTGAACAAAGTTGTTGATGAGGATGTAGTCTGTAGAGGCGAGGGCATGGTGTGCGATGAAGTTGGCTATGGATTCGCTGAAGGCGGGCTGGGATTCGAGGGGTTTGCAGATGAGTGTGACGTGTATGGTGGCGTTCGGGTTGGTCTGGATTTGGAAGTGGAGGTGCTTCATGTTGGGTGCATGGTTGTCGGTGCTAGAGGCAGAGGGTGTTCTTGAGCTCAATGGCGATGCCTCCTCCCGGATGAATGGCACGGTCCTTGTGGATAATCTTGTAGCTGTGGTGGATGGCAGTGGCGAGGTCTGGTGCAGGGGTGGGGTTTAGCCAAGAAGGACAGTCCATTTCGGACTGCAAAAGGACCAGGAGGAAGCCCCCCCCAGTCGAGGGCCATCCAAAGCCGTCAGGAGCTCCCCCCAGAGTGCCCGTGATGACCTGGAAGCGACCCTCAACGTGACCTACTTCCTGCTTCCAAGGGCACCTTTGCGCACAGCTCCTGGCTCACCGATTTGCTCTGCACCCAGCTGCCCTGTACCGAAGATCCAGCTGTGCCCTAAGGGTCCCCACCCCTTGTGACCTCGACACTCTAAGGGGACCCACGGGACTTACCTTTAAGTCCACCTGTGCAGCGCTTTTCCAAGTAGTCCCCCGCAGTGGCCTGGTACCAGCTCCAATGACTTTCTGCAGCTGCTCTCACCGAAACCAGGAGCCATCCGAACTTCTCCAGCTGGTCCATAGTGCCCACGGACGACCCTGACACACATGCAAAATTAGACATTGGTAAATGCACTGCCTGATTTTATATTCATTTTCAAAGTATTTTATCCACTGATTCCGCTGGTGCGTAATTACCTACAAAAAGACAACTTTTATTAAAACTTCCAAAAATCATAACTTAAAACGTACCTTCCTGATTCTGATGATCTTGGTCTTGAAATCTATATAAAAATTGTAAGTATTTTTGTAAAGTAGTCTTGAGTTATTCTTTTGAGTGTGGGGTCTTATTTATTAATACTGTGAGACCAACAAATGTTTTGCACTTCTTTAAGATTAGCCTAACTGCTCTACTAAGCTACCATAAAAATTAGATTATTAGGTGGTCTAGTTTTTAGCTCTGTAAACCAACGTGTGGTTGCATGGGCCCCCAGCACAGTGTGCCTAGTTTTGCACACTACATAGAGGGCCAGCCTCCTACATTTATGAGACAGACACTGCTGTAGGGGAAAACATGTGCAGTCTGGCACAAGGTGGGATGGAAATGCAAGACACCATCATCCCTAACAGCCGCATCAGTGTCTTTACTGCGTGAGTTCGGTCTTTCTGTAATTGATCAAATAAAATTTGAAAAGTTTAAATCCAAGCTGGTCTTGGATATGCTAACCCTATCTGCGCATTGAGCACTGCTGCTAGATAAGGCTGTATCTACAAAGGTTGGAGGTGTAATTTTAGAAAGTTGAAAGTGAATCCCAAAGTGTGGGGGAGAGCCACTGTGAGTTGAGTGTGACGCTGACAGTGTAGGAACGTATGTGCTTTGATGAGCCAGTCGTCCAAGTAAGGGAAGACATGAATGTGTTGATGCCTGAGTTATGCAGCAACTACTCAGACATTTTGTGAAGACCCTGGGAGCGGTTGTGAACCCGAAAGGTAAGACCTTAAATAGGTAATGTTTCCCTGCAGTTGCGAATCAGATATTTGCAGTGTGCTGGGTGAATGGGAATATGGAAGTAAGCACCCTTCACATCTAAGGCTGTCATAAAGTTGCCTTGCTGTAACAGTGGAATGACATCTTAGAGAGTGACCAGATGGAAATGCTCTGAGAGAATGTACAGATTTAGGGGTCTGAGAGCTAGAATTGGTCTGAGAGCTAGAATTGGCCTGAGTGGCCTATCCTTTTTAGTGTTAGGAAGTACAGGGAGTACACTTCTGACCCTTACTGTGAGAAGGGGAATGGTCCTATAGACCCTTTTAGAAGAAGTGATTGTAACTCTTCTTTGAGAAGATTAAAGATGTTCTTGTGAGAAGTTGAGAGTGGGAGGGGAAATTTTTGGTGGTGTGGAAGTGAGCTCTAGACAATAACCATGTCGGATAATTGAGAAAACCCACTGGTCTGTGGTGATATCGGACCATTGTGGGTAGAAATGTTTGAGTCTTTCCCTTACTGGAGAGGTGTGAGGTGGTGGAAGGTGTAAGTAGTCACTGCGTGCAGTGGAGGCAGATCCTCTTTGTTGTTAGCACCTTTGTAGGACCCTCTAAAGTAACCTCTAATGTAGAAATGGGAGCTTTGTTTTGGGAGGTGGAAGGCTTGGTAGAAGATGGTATGAAGCCTCCCCTGAATTGTGGGCGACAAATATTACTACACTGTATTGTGTTGAGTAATGCCCTCATAGCCTTTGCTGTCGCTGAGTCTTTTTTTTTGTTTGAATCTATTTATTGGGATTTCACATATGCAAGTCTGTTACATCATACAATTACAGTATCGCCTGCTAACGATGCATACTGATTTGCAAGACAGGCTTTCTAAGTTTATACAACAGATATGGCGAGTCACTGAGTAACAGACAATATACAGCGACATAGATTCTGTGTAGTCGAGCTGCAGGATCATGGATTCATGTAACTAACAGTAGTAGTATGCTTAAGAACAATACAACACAGTCAATCGCAGAGACAACAGAACTACAGAAACAAAAGCAATCTACCCCAAACAAACCTGACTCAACAATATGTATACAGTTATTCCCAAATTGAGTTGGATATGCTACATGAAACACATATAACTAAAGTGTAGTAATGAGGGCTGAGTGTATTAGGGGCATGGCGTGGAGGTCCTTGAGTTACCAGAGTTCTCAGAATCATGTGCGCACCCAGTTTGGAAATGCATAAGGATGATATCCCAATAGGTGGCTATGGGGTATTTGGGCTCAAAGTGTCCTCCCTGTGCAATGCTACATTGTTGGAAGCTGACCTGGTGTGTGTGGAGCACCTATTGTATTCTAACCTTATACCAGGTCCAGATATCTCCTACTAGTGAGGTGTAGACAGTGTTTAGGAAGCCAGGGCTCTCTCGAGGTAGCTGTGGATGAGCAGCCAAGACTTATCTAGGAGACATGCAAAGTTTATGCAATACCACTATAGTCACACAGCACTTACACACATGAAAGAAGCACACTGTGTTACAAAAATAAAGGTACTTTGTTATAGTAACACAAATACTAAAATACTATATAGGCAATACTCCATTAGGAGGTGAGTAAACACACTATTATATACACATTAGAAGTCAGTGAATAGCACAGAAAGCAGTAGCAAACAGAACAAGCATTTGCCATGCAATGGGTCTCGCATTTGCTTGAGTTAAAGCTATAAGCGTTGCAAACTCCTAACTGGACTTTTTTTTGGCACAAACTGAAAATGAAAAGTAAAACAGTTTCAAATAAGTGAGCCGATGGCCACCATGAGTGCAAAGCAGACACACAAAAGGAAACAGAACTTTGCTCGAAGTGAAACCTATCGGTAAAAGTGCAATTATCCATGTAGCCTGCAAAGCGCTCGACTACTGCCCAGCGAGATCGTGCTGCCTCTGAAATAAAGAGAAGAAGTAATCCAGAAACCATACTGAAAACATCAAGCCTCGTATGTTTTCAGTAGTTGGCCGGTGCGCTCGAGGAGGGCTAAAAACCGGAAAAGGCATGACGTATGCATTCATTTCACTAATTAAATCAAGCATATTTAAAATGCAAACCCACCAACCAACCAAACTGATGGGTATGACATGGGCGGGGTTAAAGGCCCACACAGAGATTACACCAGGGACAGAGCACTTTGCACGCTCGACCCTAAAAACCAATAGCAAATGGTGAGGGCCCTAGGAGGAGACCAAACCATACACTAAGTAAGTGGAATGGGAAAGACAGTCCCCACCCAAGGAAGTGTAATTGGTAGAGAGTAGCTGGAGGAACTAGGAACCCCAACAGGTAAAAACCAGGGAGCCCCCCAGCGACCACGAGAGCAGACAAAAGTACCTGGTTCTTCCCCAAATCCACAGGAGAACTTTGGAAATGGACTGTGCAAGACCCAGACAAGACGAAGAAACCAATGGAGGAATCCTGACAGAAAAGGACTGGCAAAAGAAGGGGACCAAGTACAGTCCGAGTTGCTGTGTCCGGCTGTGGCAGGAGCCACTACTTACCCTTTTGTGGATACAAGACCAGGTCGACGGTGGATGAAGAAAGTCTGCAGTGCAGCACAGGAGCAGAAGAGGAGTCCCAGGAGTGATGCAAGTGATGTCCCACGTCAGCGGTCATGATTCAGTCAGTCAGTCAGTTGTGCTGAAGAACCATCAACAGGCCTTGGCAAATGCAAGAGTCGGAGAAGAAGGTTTTGCAAGGGTGAAGAGGACCAGCAAGGCTCAGGGGACTCGACCCAAGAAGGGGAGTCCCAGGTGACCCTCAGCAGTTGGGAGAATCACAAGAAGAGGAGGCAGCCCACACAGGTGACCCACAGGCAGCAGGCACAGGAGTCGCAGTGAGGCCCACTCAGCGCACGTGAAGAGGAGTCCCACGTCGCTCGAGCAGCAGATAGGAGACTGTGCTATGCAGGAAGGAGTGCTGGGGGCCAGGGCTACACGGAGCCTGAAGATCCCTTGGAGGAAGAATAAATAAGCTTTGGTAGCTGTAAGAGTCGTGGTACACAGGGGTACTGTCCTGTAAGGAGAGGCCTGGGCTTATAGTCTCCCAAGTTGGTAGAGAGGAACAAGGGGACTTCTCCAGACCATTACCTGTGATGCAGGATCCACGCAGTTCCAGAGGAGAGAGGACCCACGCAGTTGGTCGTTGTTGCAGTTGGTTTCTGCGGATGCAGGGGAGTGACTCCTTCACTCCAAGGGACATTCCTTCTTACTTCTAGTGCAGGCTGAAGACTTCCGCCCTCAGAGGATGCACAGCCAAGGAAGTGTTGCAGTTGCTGGAAGGAGCCGGAGAAACTGTTGCAGAGCGGAGTCGTCGCTGGATTTGTAGATTGTCAGTTCCTTGAGGGTCCAGTTGCAGTCCCGGTGGCTAGAACATGAAGTAAACGTTGCAGGAGAGTCCTGCTGGAATCTTGCATGCCAAATCGAAGACCCACCCAAGAAGGAGACCCTAAATAGCCCAGGAAAGGGGATTCGTCAGCTAACAGGGTGACATCCTATCAGGAGGGGGCTGTGACATCACCTGTCTGACCTGGCCACTTAGATGCTCCCAGGGGCCTTTGCCCACCTTGGATTCAAGATGGCAGAATCAAGAGGCCACCTGGAGGAGTTCTGGGCAACACCACTGGGGTGGTGATGGACAGAGGAGTGGTCATTCCCCTTTCCATTGTCCTGTTTCGCGACAGAGCAGGGACTGGGGGTCCTTGGACTGGTGCAAACAGGTTTATGAAAGGAGGGCACCAAATGTGCCCTTCAAAGCACACCAGTGGCTTGGGGAGGCTACCCTCCTATTCCATGTAACACCTATTTCCAAAGGGAGAGGGTGTTGACTCCCATTTACCAAAGGAAATCCCTTGTTCTGCCTTCCCCTGCTTGAGCTGGTCAAGCAGCAGGAGTTCAGAAACAAGTCTGAGGGGTGGAAGCAGCGCGGGCTACCCGGAAAACCCCAGAAGACTGGTAGGAGCAATGCTCTGGGTCCTCTAAGGAGCCCCCCAGTGTGCATGGAATCATACAACCAATACTGGCAACAGTATTGGGGTATGATTCAGACATGTTTGATACCAAACATGCACAGGTTTGAGTTACCATTATGTAGCTGGACACAGGTAGTGAGTTACCTGTGTCCACTAAACGGGTAAAATGGCTTCCAAGCACTTATGAAGTCCAGGGAAATGGAGGTGAAGTTCATAGGGGCACCTCTGCTTATGCAGGGATGCCCTCACACACAGGTACCTGCACCCTGCCCTCCGGGCTAGGAAGTCCTGCCATAGGGATGACTTACATTGGCATGGTGCAGTGACCTGTAGTAAAAGGGTGCATTCACTTTTTCATGCAGGCTGCAATGGCAGGCCTGCAGAGACATTTGACATGGGCTCCCATGGGAGCACAATACATGCTATAGCCCATGGGGAACCCCTGGGGCCCCAATGCCCTGGGTACCTAAGTACCCTATACTAAGGACTTATGTGGGGGCACCAGTATGCCAATTGTGGGGTGTGCTAAGTCCTAAGCAACCAAACGTAGAGGGAGAGTGCACAGTCACTGGTGTCCTGGTTAGCAGGATCCCAGTGAACACAGTCAAAACACACTGACAGCAGGCAAAAAGTAGGGGGTAACCATGCCAAAGAGAGGGTACTTTCCGACATACACTTTTTGCTTGTGCCCCGCTGAGCATGGGATGCTTCCAAGCCACGTAGCTCGCAGGGTTAAGCTATTTCCACCTGCACGTTATAAGCATCTTGGCCGCTATAAACCCTAAGTCCAGAAAGCGAGAGGTCGCTTTCTGTGTCTTTTTCAGAGTATAGAGTCCCAGCAAGCATGCATCACAATTGTGAAGATCTGTGGGCCTCGTGCACTCTGACAAAGTGGTTGTTATAAGGAGCCAATAAATATATAGTTTGGTACAAGTCCATAACATATGTAGCAGGTCGGTGTCCACCCTATCACAGTGTGGGCAAGCAGCATTAGTCCTATGGTAGAAGTGATTTATGTTGGCTGGAGTAAGATATGTGTATGTACAATACATAAAGCTGGATGTGTCAACAACTGGGCATGGTGAGTAATGTGCTTAGGACCCTCACGTATTGCCAGCCATTGTCTATCTGTGTAGGGGCAGGCAGAGTCTGTGTCCCAGTGGATGCGCAACTGTGCCAGGGAAGGAACAGGATGACTCTGCAGTGAGCCAGCTTATAAGGCATCTCCCACGTCCCATGTCAGGTAAATACTGAAGTGCAAGGTGTGTTGTGGGCTCCCTAGAAAGGTCTCTCCAGTGCTGTCCTAGTGTGACAAGTAGGAGTTATACAAGAGAAATTGCCCTAGGTGTACATTTTCCTCAGTGGTCAGTGCCTCAAAATTAAGTAAAGGGCTGTCCCTATAAAGGTTCCCTATCATGTGTAGTCCTACGCCATGCCATGTATGTAATTCTGTTGTCAACATGGGTCCTGCTGGCCTGGGTGTTCCCAGGAGTGGCAATCCCATTGCATATGGAGGGACATGTTTTGTGATGGTGAGCCAGCATATAAAACAGCGGTGCATAGTGTGTAGCAACAAGGGATCAGGTGCTCGTGCGTGTGTACAAGGATGAAACAAATGTAGTAAAGACTATAAAGTCCACCCAGGCAACAGCGAAGCCGTGTCCGCCAAGTGTGTTCCTGCAAACCACCTGACGATTCATTGAATCTGAGCCGTTAGATAATACTGCTCAAAGTGAGGACAGTCAACCTCCCTCTGTCTGTGGGAATGCGAAGTTTAGCAAGCCCTACCCCACGTCTCGAGCCATGCCAAAACAAAATCCCCCACCTGCAAGTCAAAATCTCTGAAGAAAGCAACTGGTATGTAATGGGGCAGGTTAGTGGGGAAAAAACAGCCTAGGGAGCACCACCATTTTTATCAGCACTACCCTTTCAGTCACCTACAGGGGCAGTGGGTGCCAGAAAGCCATCTGTGCTTTAGTAGAGGACACCGTGCATTTGATATTTCTGTCAAAGAGGTCTGTAGAAGTACGGTAGACTTGGACACCCAAATGGAGGAATGTGTGCTGTCGCCATGTCAGAGATACCCCCAAGCTACCACTGCGCGGGGCCTGGATCGCATGTGAGAATGCGAATACGCAAGACTTCATCCAGTTCACCCGAAGACCAGAAATGTTAGCGAAGCGCAGTAGCAACTGGGGGATGGTGTCGTGTATGTTGCGAGTGTCCCGAATATACAGCAACGTCATCCGCGTATAAAGAAATTGCATTAACTCAATCCCCTTGCGGGATACCCCATGTTGTTCGTAGACAACGCATATGCAAAACCAAAGGTTCCATCGCCAATGATAAAAGCAAGGGCAACAGTGGGCAACCCTGTTGCGTTCCCCTGAATATGGTGATTGCATGAGAGATAAGCAACCCTGTTCGGATACATATTGATGGGTCCGTGTATAACAGTTTGCCCAGTCACAGGTAACCTTGACAAATGCCATAGCTCAACATCATGGCAAAGAGATAGTCCCAATCTAAAACAATCGAAGGCCTTTTCTAGGTCTAATACCATACAGCCCTGCTCGAGCCCAGTCGTGGGTAGCATATGTCTGAAAAAACGGCAAAGATTCAGAAAACTGCTGCGTACTGGGCACAAACCTATTTTAGTAGGCATGAAACAGATCGAGGACCAAAGGTGCCAAGCGCTCTGCCAGAATTTTTGCTAAAATTCTGTAGTCTGTATGAAATGAAGCAAGAGGGCGGTAGGAGCTGGCCAATGAGGGATCTTTGCGCGGTTTAGGCAGCAACACTACCAGTGCCTTCCTTTGGGAATCTGAGAGTTTGCCCACAGCTAAGGCATCCTCGTACATTGCTAACAGTTGCTGGGCTAGTGTAGGCACTAAGGCTTTGTATAATTCGGCAGACAGACCATCGGGTCTGGGGGACCTGCTCGTTGCCAGCAACCTAATCGCCTATGTGATGTCAAGTAGTGTCATTGGGTAATTGAGTTCTGCGCGCTGCTCGGCTGTAATACTTGGCAGAGTAATCCCTGTAAAGAAGGAGTCATAGGACTCTTGTTCCATGACCGGGGGAACCTGATACACTCGGGAATAGTAGTGGGTCAGCTCATCATGGATGGCACACTGTGTATAGCAGAGCTGCCCATCTTCTGCACACAGAGACGTTATGGGTGTGTGTCCAAGGGTAGGTCGCTCCCCCTGCCGCTGCAGCTCTTCCAGGTTCCTGAGACCCACCTCACAGTAAGTACCCCCCACCTCCCAACCCCTCGCCCTGCCCCGCGCTACTCACCCTCTCTCCTGCTCCTGCTTCTTTTCCTCCTCTCTGTCTCTTCCTCCTCGCTCCTCCTCTGCAATCTTCTTCTGTACTCTTCTTTTCCCCGTCTTCTCTCTTCTTCTGTGTGCTCCTCAGCCTCTCCTATCGCCTCTCTTCTTCCTCATCTTCCTCTGTGTCCCTCTGTTCTTCTGTGTTCTTCTCTTCGGTTCTTCTGTGTTCTTCTGTTCCTCGGTGTTCTTCTCCTCTGTTCTTCTGTGTTCTTCCGGTCCTCTGTGTTCTTCTCTGCTGTTCTTCCGGTCTTCTGTGTTCTTCTCTTCTGTTCTTCTGTCTTCTTCAGGTCTTCTGTGTTCTTCTCTGCTGTTCTTCTGTGTTCTTCTGTTCCTCGGTGTTCTTCTCTTCTGTTCTTCTGTGTTCTTCCGGTCCTCTGTGTTCTTCTCTGCTGTTCTTCCGGCCCTCTGTGTTCTTCTCTTCTGTTCTTCTGTCTTCTTCTGTTCCTCGGTGTTCTTCTCTTCTGTTCTTCTGTGTTCTTCCGGTCCTCTGTGTTCTTCTCTGCTGTTCTTCCGGTCCTCTGTGTTATTCTCTTCTGTTCTTCTGTGTTCTTCTCTTCTGTTCTTCTGTCTTCTTCTGGTCTTCTGTGTTCTTCTCTGCTGTTCTTCCGGTCTTCTGTGCTCCTCTCTTCTGTTCTTCGGTCCTCTCCGACCCCTGTCTCTTCCCGCCCCTGTCTCTGCCCTCCTGCTCCTGCCTCACCCCCCTCTATCTCTCCACCTATCTCTCACTATCACCCACATCTACCCTTTCGCTACCTGCCTCCCTCGCTCCTCTACCTATCTCTCCATCTAACTCCCTCACTGACCCCCTCCTCCTATCTACCTATTTTTCTACCTCTCCACCTATCTCCATCTATTTCCCTATCTCTCCCCCCGTCCCGACACCCCCTCTGTTACCTATCTTCCTATCCTCTCACGCTACCTCTCACCCTCACCCACCTCTACCACCCCCCCTCCCCTATCTTTTCAACCCTACTCCTATCTATCTCCCTATTCTCCTAAAACTCTAACACTCACCCCCCCACCCTTAAACCCCCCTCCCCCAGCTCTTCTCACTCTACCTGTCCCCCCCTCCCTCCCGCTTTCCCGCCGCGACCTCCTGCACGCCCCACCCCCCAGCTCCCATTCGCCCCCAGCTGACCCCTCCCCCCCTCCTCCCTCTCATGGCGGCCGCTGCGCGATCGCGCCGGAGGCGCGCCAGAGGCAAGCCCGTCTGCGCCCGTCCACGTCTGGCCCGCGCCCAGCGCCACGACCCCTGGTCCCCAGCTCTCCCGTACCCCGCTGACCCGCTACGACCCCACCACCCTCCACGCCCTCAACCCCGGGCGCTCCAACACCTGCTTCCAAGCCCACCCCAAGCGCACCCATGGACCCTTCGCCTGTAACTCCTGCAAACGCATCTTCCACCACGCAACTACCACGACCACCAGCCCACGCGCCATCAACCACCTCAAGTGCATCCTGGTCAACGCTCGCTCTGTCCACAAGCACGCCGTTGAACTCTGGGACCTCCTGGACTCCACAGCTCCGGACGTCGCCTTCATCACGGAAACCTGGATGAACGCCTCATCAGCTCCAGACATCGCCACTGCCATCCCCGAAGGCTACAAGATCTCCAGAAAAGACCGCACCAACCAAGTAGGAGGAGGTATCGCCATCATCTTGAAAGACTCCATCAGCGTCACCACCTCTACCGAAGACACCCCTCTCGCCGCTGAACATCTGCATTTTCAAATTCGCACCGACCACAGGACCACCCTCAAAGGATCCCTTGTCTACCGTCCCCCCGGACCGCGCGCCCCTTTCAGCGACACCATCGCCGACTTCATCTCCTCGCACGCCCTCGCTGGATTACATCCTCCTAGGCGACCTCAACTTCCATCTGGATCAGAACAACGACCCCAACACCACCGCCCTGCTCGACAACCTCGCCAACCTCGGCCTCAAGCAACTGGTGAACACCGCCACCCACATCGCCGGACACACGCTTGACCCTATCTTCTCCGCCAGCAAACACATCTTCTTCAGCCACACCTCCGCTCTACACTGGACCGACTACAGCTGTGTCCACTTCAAATTCCGACGCGAGACCCGCCACCTCCGCACCCAACCCATCCCTCGTCGACAGTGGAACAAGATCCCCGAAGAGCAACTCTTCTCCGCACTCGCCGCCAACCAACCCACCCTCACCACCGACCCCAACGACGCAGCCCTCAGCCTCACAAACTGGATCTCCAGCTGCGCAGACAACCTTGCTCCTCTCAAACACACGCATCGACAGACCAACACCAAAAAACCTCTCTGGTTCTCTGACACCCTCAAAGAATCAAAGAAAACTTGTCGCACCCTCGAGAAGGCCTGGCGTAAGGACCACACGACTGATAACATGACCGCCCTCAAGAACGCTACCCGCGAACACCACCACCTGATCCGCGCTGCCAAAAGGAACTTTTTCACCGACAGACTGGACAAAAACAGCCACAACAGCAGAGAACTTTTCAGCATCGTCAAGGAGTTCCCCAACGCCAACGCCCTCACAGGATTTGTGTGAATCCCTCGCCACCTTCTTCCATCGCAAGATCAGCGACCTCCACGACAGCTTCGGACACCAGACCCAACCAAACATCACCGAACCCGCACGCCCGGCCATCACCCTCAACAACTGGACCCACATCAACACTGAAGAAACCAAATCCACCATGAACTCGATCCACTCCGGCGCCCCTTCGGACCCCTGCCCTCACTTCATCTTTAATAAAGCTGACGACATCATCGCCCCGCACCTCCAGGCCATCATCAACTCTTCTTTTTCTTCTGCTACCTTCCCCGAATGCTGGAAACACGCCGAAGTCAACGCCCTACTAAAGAAACCTATGGCTGACCCGAGCGACCTGAAAAACGTCCGCCCCATCTCTCTCCTGCCTTTCCCAGCCAAGGTAATAGAAAAGACCGTCAACAAACAGCTGACCACCTTCCTGGAAAACAACAACCTGCTCGACCCTTCACAAACCGGATTCCGAAGCAACCACAGCACGGAAACCGCCCTCATCTCAGTCACAGACGACATCAGAACCCTGATGGACAACGGTGAAACAGTTGCCCTCATCCTCCTCGACCTCTCGGCTGCCTTCGACACCGTCTGTCACCGCACCCTAATCACCCGCCTCCGCTCCACCGGGATCCAAGGCCAGGCCCTGGACTGGATCGCCTCCTTCCTCTCAAACCGCTCCCAAAGAGTTTACCTCCCCCCGTTTCGCTCAGACCCCACCAAGATCATCTGCGGCGTACCTCAAGGCTCATCGCTCAGCCCGACACTCTTCAATGTCTACATGAGCCCCCTCGCCAACATCGTACGCAAGCACGACATCATCATCACCTCCTACGCCGACGACACCCAACTTATACTCTCCCTCACCAAGGACCCCGCCAGCGCCAAGACCAACCTACAAGAAGGTATGAAGGACGTCGCAGATTGGATGAGGCTCAGCCGCCTAAAGCTGAACTCTGACAAAACGGAAGTCCTCATCCTCGGCAACACCCCGTCTGCCTGGGACGACTCCTGGTGGCCCACGGCCCTCGGCACCGCACCGACCCCCACAGACCACGCCCGCAACCTCAGCTTCATCTTGGACCCTCTTCTCACCATGACCAAGCAAGTCAACGCCGTGTCCTCCGCCTGCTTCCTCACCCTCCGCAAGATCTTCCGCTGGATCCCCGCCGACACTAGAAAAACAGTGACCCACGCCCTCGTCACGAGCCGCCTGGACTACGGCAACACCCTCTACGCTGGGACCACCGCCAAACTCCAAAATCGCCTGCAACGCATTCAAAACGCCTCGGCCCGCCTCATCCTCGACGTACCCCGCAACAGCCACATCTCTGCACACCTGAGACACCTGCATTGGCTCCCAGTCAACAAAAGGATCACCTTTCGACTTCTCACCCACGCACACAAAGCCCTCCACAACAAGGGACCGGAATACCTCAACCGACGCCTCAGATTCTACGTCCCCACCCGCCTCCTCCGTTCCTCTGGCCTTGCGTTCGCTGCCGCCCCTCGCATCCGCCGCTCCACGGCGGGTGGGAGGTCTTTCTCCTTCCTGGCAGCCAAGACCTGGAACTCCCTCCCCACCAGCCTCAGGACCACCCAGGACCACTCCGCATTCCGGAGACTCCTAAAGACCTGGCTTTTCGAGCAGCAGTAGCCCCCCCCCTTTCCCCTAGCGCCTTGAGACCCGCACAGGTGAGTAGTGCGCTTTATAAATGTTAATGATTTGATTTGGTTTGATTTGTCATTGATCTTGCTTAATAAGGCATGCTAGGAGTCGTCTTGCTTTGTTTGTCGATGCATGCATGAGCGTAGAGTGTGCTGCATAATTCAAGCAGCGCAGTCACTCCAGTAGCATTCACGCCTCGAAGTGGCCAGGGTCCACCCAGTGGCTGTATTGGTCACCACACACATCTCTAGGTCCAGGAAGAAACTCTCTAGTCTAGTAAGATCATCAGTGAGTATTTATCTCATGATCTCTGAATCTTTAAGTTTTTCTATGGTGTGGTCTACTTCTTGGCCAAATAAGTGCTCCCTTTCAACTGGCATGGAGGACTGCCTGCTGTAGTTCTGGCTTGAATCCTGAAAACGTAAGCCAAGCGTGACTGCCTATGATACTCGTGTTAACACCATGTGCTGTGGTATTTGCAGCTTCATTTCACACCTTATGGAATTATTAGAGATGGGTTGACCCTCTGAAACTATCTCTTGTGCCCTTTTATGATGTTCCTCTGGGAGGTAATGTGGGCCCTGACGTATCGTGCCAAAAGGGCCCGTGAATTGGTGATATGCCAATGACTGGCAGCTTGTGCAGCTACTCTTTTCCCTGCTGCATCTAGTTTTTTACTTTCCTTATCAGGAGTGGGCGCATCTTCTGTGGTTTGACTATTAGCACGTTTTCGGGCTGTAGTGACTATGGAGTCAGGAGGGATTTGAGCCTGTATAAATAGAGGGTCTACAGGTGTTGCCTTGTATTTCTTATCCACCCTCAGGGTGATAACCTGAGCCTGTACTGGTTCTTTAAAAATATCGCTGGCACATCTAAGCATGTCAGGTAACCTGGGTAAAAACGGACTCTTTTTATGTGTGGTAGTCAGGGTGTTGAAGAGAAAATCCATGTTGGATATACGTCAGGGTCATTTGTCAGGATAGGATCTGGATTGTATGAATTCCATGGGTCTATGTCCTGTGGAATGTCACCCAAATCATCTCCCTGAGGTGGTGGTGACCCTAATGATGAAAGCTGTGGTTCAATAAGGGGTGTAGAAGATTGGGGAGGTGGTGGGGGGGGGGGTTAGAAGGAAGCACTGGTGAGTGTGGTGGAGAAGGCTGAGGTTGAACTGGAGCCTTGTCCTTGGAGACCTTCTTAGGGGGACGAGCAGTGTCTAAGGCCTCTTCAAATGTGAGCTTCCTTTTGATTTTGATTTCGAATATGGCATTGGCACTGATGAGTGTCTATTATTTCTAAGATGGGCTCCACTGCTGAAGATGCTTAGGAGGAATGACTGGGTTCTGTAGAAGGCACAGTCTTATGTTCCAAAATTTTCAGAGCCTAAGTCTTGTGTTGAGTCAAAGCTGTTGGCTCTGAAGTGGTTGCAGAGGGTTTTTTGCTCGGCACTGAAGCATTCGGTTCATGGATCTGCTCGATCCCAAGGCTGCCGGGAATGTTGCCGAGCTGAAGGTTGATGCTGAAGACGTCTTGGCTGTTTTTGGTGCCAATCTGGAGGGCTGGGCATCCAAAAGGTGATTTTCAGATCCGCCATGGCCCGAAGGCAGCGATGCTCCCTACTTCTGGGACTTCTTTGAAGTCTTTGCATGGGGACTAGGGGCTGTTCTACTCACAGGTTGCACAGAGGTGACTGGCTGGCTCTCAATGTCGGATTGGACATCTGACTCCAAATCTTCAATGGAGAAGGCCTCCTCCTGTTCCTTCTCCTCCTGTGCTTGCTCTTCACCGAAGATATCTAGAGTGTCATCTGGTGTTTTTGAGTTCTTTTGTCCTGGAGTGTCTTCTTGGAGTGAAAGGAACAGCACGTGTCGCAGGTTTGTTTGTTGTGGTTCGGGGAGAGACACAAATTACACAACAGATGTTCGTCGGAGTCGGGGAATTTTGAGTGGCATCAAGGGCAAAACCGAAATGGAGTAAGTTCCATTAGCCCTGCATACTCCGACACAGCATGGAAGATTAGGCCTGAGATGGGTGCAGATGTCCCTAAAGGGTGGTAAGGCGACATCTGGGGTGGCAATACGGTCTGACCGTGATATATATATAGAACTCGATCGAATTACAATACTGTCCCTGAAAGAAAGCACACGTCCGAACCTGACGGCGGACAGAAAACAATCTAACAAAGGACTCAATGCCATGTGCAGTATCACAGAGAGGAGTTGCTAGATCCTGTGACTCAAAAAGATTCTTCGAACAAAAACAACTTGTAACATTTCGGACCCATCACTAGATGGCAGACTTTTCCATTTGTGGATTCTCTCTCATAAGTCAAAAGTTTAGATTAGAGAAGAAACAACACCACATTCTTGCAGGAGGGAAATCTGAACTCTAGCAACATATGGGTGAATGTGGCTAAGCCAGTAGATTAAACAGAGCTGCCTGTCCTTCTCGGGTTTCTACTTTAGAGTTATAATTCAAGCAGTAATATTTTGGAGTTGTTTAAACTCATCATCAACTGCAATGTCCGGTGTTGGGCTATTTCTTAAAAGTGCAGGATTGATTGCCTTTCTTTTGGTGGCATGAGCTTCAGTTTACTTGACAAATGATTACAATGCAAACTACTAAGCAGGAAACTCTGGTCTATTTAGACTAAGCCAACCCCATGTGAACAGCTGTAGGGAGTTGGCTCTGTATGTACTATGTACGGGGGGGAAGTCAGCACAAAAAGTACACCCTCAGCGGCACGGGGCGGCCGGGTGCAGTGTGCAAACAGGCGTTGGGTTTGCAATGGAGTTCAATGGGAGACCAATGGGTCTTTTCAGCGATGCAGGCCGGCAAGGGGGAGGCTCCTCGGGGTGGCCACCACCTTGGCAAGGGAGACAGCCACCTGGGGGTCGCTCCTGCACTGAAGGTCGGATCCTTCCGGTCCTGGGGGCTGCGGGTGCAGTGTCCCTACCAGGCGTCGGGTCTTTGAAGCAGGCAGTCGCGGTCAGGGGGAGCCTCTGGATTCCCTCTGCAGGCGTCGCTCTGGGGGCTCAGGGGGGTCAACTCTGGCTACTCACGGGCTCGCAGTCGCCGGGGAGTCCTCCCTGTAGTGTTTGTTCTCCACAAGTCGAGCCGGGGGCGTCGGGTGCAGAGTGCAAAGTCTCACGCTTCCGGCGTGAAACATGTGTTCTTTCAAAGTTGCTTCTTTGTTGCAAAGATGCTTCTTTCTTTGAGCAGAGCTGCTGTCCTCAGGAGTTCTTGGTCCTTTTAGATGCAGGGTAGCCCTCAGAGGCTTCAGAGGTTGCTGGACCCTGTGGAACGCGTCGCTGGAGCAGTTCTTTTGAAGTGGGGAGACAGGCCGGTAGAGCTGGGGCCAAAGCAGTTGGTGTCTCCGTCTTCTCTGCAGGTTTTTCAGCTCAGCAGTCGTCCTTCATCTTAGGTTGCAGGAATCTATCTTGATGGGTTCTGGGAGCCCCTAAATACTCGATTTAGGGGTGTGTTTAGGTCTGGGGGGTTAGTAGCCAATGGCTACTAGCCCTGAGGGTGGATACACCCTCTTTGTGCCTCCTCCCTGAGGGGGGGCACATCCCTATCCTTATTGGGGGAATCCTCCATCTGCAAGATGGAGGATTTCTAAAAGTCAGAGTCACCTCAGCTCAGGACACCTTAGGGGCTGTCCTGACTGGCCAGTGACTCCTCCTTGTTTTTCTCATTATCTCCTCCGGCCTTGCCGCCAAAAGTGGGGCCGTAGCCGGAGGGGGCGGGCAACTCCACTAGCTGGAGTGCCCTGGGGTGTTGTAACAAAGGGGGTGAGCCTTTGAGGCTCACTGCCAGGTGTTACAGTGCCTGCAGGGGGAGGTGAGAAGCACCTCCACCCAGTACAGGCTTTGTTACTAGCCACAGAGTGACAAAGGCACTCTCCCCATGTGGCCAGCAACATGTCTGGTGTGTGGCAGGCTGCTTAAACTAGTCAGCCCACACTGGTAGTCGGTTAAGGTTTCAGGGGGCATCTCTAAGATGCCCTCTGGGGTGTATTTTACAATAAAATGTACACTGGCATCAGTGTGCATTTATTGTGCTGAGACGTTTGATACCAAACTTCCCAGTTTTCAGTGTAGCCATTATGGTGCTGTGGAGTTCGTGTATGACAGACTCCCAGACCATATACTCTTATGGCTACCCTGCACTTACAATGTCTAAGGTTTTGCTTAGACACTGTAGGGGCATAGTGCTCATGCACTTATGCCCTCACCTTTGGTATAGTGCACCCTGCCTTAGGGCTGTAAGGCCTGCTAGAGGGGTGACTTATCTATACCTATAGGCAGTGTGAGGTTGGCATGGCACCCTGAGGGGAGTGCCATGTCGACTTAGTAATTTTATCCCCACTAGCACACACAAGCTGGCAAGACATACTGCAGCCCTTAGAGACCTTCCCTGGCATCAGGGCCCTTGGTACCAGGGGTACCAGTTACAAGGGACTTTTCCTGGATGCCAGGGTGTGCCAATTGTGGAAACAAAGGTACAGGTTAGGGAAAGAACACTGGTACTGGGGCCTGGTTAGCAGGCCTCATCACACTTTCAAATCATAACTTGGCATCAGCAAAGGCAAAAAGTCAGGGGGTAACCATGCCAAGGAGGCATTTCCTTACAACAGCTCCATAATTTACAAAACCTGTTTTGATTTACGAATGGCTTTGGTTTTTAATCAAATTAATATACAAGGGCTCTCTTCACATTGAAGAAGATACAGAACGTTCTGCTAGACTTGTCGGATTTAGAAGCAAGGTCAGTAACTACATCATCTGAATAATGTGCAAATGTGAAATTAAATTACATTTTGCAGAAAAAAAATATGCAATCTTATCTACACTTTATTGTGATGTAAGACTTTGTAATGCTTAAATATTAGCAACCATGAAAGCTACTTTCCATGACAAAGCTGGGAGTCTGGGTCATGCATTGGGTAAAATGGGGGTCCCATTATTTAAAAAAATAAATATATATACACATTTCAAGGGAAGGTAGACGTCTTCTAATTAATCTCCCCTAAGAAATCTCAACATAGGAACAACAAGCAAAGATGCTCTGAAACATTCTTGACAAGTTGTGATGGCTGACAAATGCACTCTGTTGGACCAAAATTGGAGGCCAGATAAAGAAAGCAAAGTAGTATGGTTATCTCCATTGCAATCCATGGTTACTTGCTTTGTTTCTGTAATGATATTCATAATGTCATCTCATAAGTTCAGGTGGCCATACTGTAGTACTCACAGAGATGAGCCCACCAATGGTAGGTTGGGATGAATTATTTTATCTGAGAACCTGGACAGTAGACCCTGTCTGCACAGAAGGGTCTGTGTGGTTCGAGGAGAAGTTGAAGTAGGTTCATTAACAGTAGTGCTTAAACCTGGTAGTTGAAATTTTCAAAAGCACCCAATGAACATTTGTCTGTGTTTTTCTGTAAAGAATCCTGGATCTCACCTCACATCTATTTGCTGACGCAGAACATCCTGGTGGTGTTTCTGGTAAGTGGCAGCATGGAGTGCACAAAAACAATGAGAAGGCTCACTGGGTGGCCTACAGTTCTAACTTACTGATGATATACTTTTGTTCAATCCATAACCGTTGCTCTTGGGTCAACAGTTCATCCTTGTGGGCTTCCCAGACCACCACTGATTCCTTCCCACACCACCAGTGATTCTTCCATCATGACTGTCTGACTCAGAAGAGCTTTCTTGAACAAGACAACCCAAGGCATGCTCATTCTCTCATAGCGTCATGCAAGGCACTGTATAGCTGACTCACCCATCGAACTATGTCTCAATGCTTGAGACCACTGACCAAAGAATTCTGCTAAAGGTGCATGTGGAATCTGGTGTTCGAGACTATGAAAATAAAAAAAGCCATTGAATCATGAATAGACGTGCCTTCTCCAACCGCTGAACATGGACCTTTTTTCAGAATTCATCAGGCACTAGACTGCAAATGGACCATTTCAATATTCTTCAGTCCTAGTGCCCAGGCAGCAGCTTGGCACCACCTCTGGTCATCATGACATTGGCCATGTTAAGAAACCACACTAATATAAGTTCCTCAAACATTTTCAGTACCCCCAAGAGCCAGAACGTACCATAGGAGCCAAACCCGACAGGAATGAACATCAGCAATGGACAATTAACAATGCGCACACCCTCAATCCTAAAAACAAAGAGGAGGGTGGTGAGGCATCTGCAGGACGATAGTTCATACACCAAAAAGAAAGGTACTAAAGGCAAGTATCTTTTTTTCTGATGGATAATTCTTCCTGTACATTCCTCTAGCAGTCCCACTCTGATGACGGTCCCAGAGGAAACATACTAGACTAGGAAATCGCACAAGTATGACCTAGAAAAAATGGCTATTATTTCACACTTGCACATCTAAACAATAGGGCCTTGAGAACATATAAATAGAAAACAGGCAGAATGACAGATATCAGCCATGCGCATGCCCATAAATAGCGCAGAAAAAGCTGCCTGCACGCTAGTTCAATGGGCCCTAATACTTAAAAAGAAGCCTTTGGCGAAGGATAGCACAGCTGAATACAAAGCATGTGGCCTCATTTACAGCTTTACCTTTTCTATACACCACAAAACCTATGACTAGCAAATAACATAGGCATCAAGGCCTGGTCCTGGCCATATAAAAGTGTACTCCATGATTCAAGCAAATCCAACAACTTCTCAGGGGGTACGAAAGGGATAAACATAATGGATTGTACCATATGAGAGGAGGCGGGGCAATCTGATCAGAAGAGAAGGGAGGATCACAACACTAATTTGTCTGGAAAAAAAATCATGAAAGAAAGGCTGATCAAGGAGAAATGTAACTCGATGACCCTTCTCGCCTTAGTGAAGGCAACAAGAATCACATTCTTCAATATCAATCTACAAAATCAACATCCTCATGTAATATCACAAAGGGTAACTTTAACAAGGTTGGCCGACTCAGAAATAAACACTGCCAACCTAGCAGGATAGTCTTTAATGGTGCCCGCCACAAAGATTGCTGAGTTAGGGGCAAGGAAAACACAAGACCACACAAACTGGCCCACCAAACCAAATACTTAAATTTGTTTTATGATTTTCTTTACACCATAAAAACGTCCAAGACATGGGGAGAGGTGTCGAACAGAATCCACTGGCTCTGTTAAATTTCCACTGGTTTGGGTGCAGCACTTGGAACCAGTTGCTGGGGAAGAAAATGCAATGCCAGCGACAGAGTTATTGGGGACAACCCGCTGCAAATGAATCGGAAAAACAGAAAGTCTTAAACTAATCAGGAATTATTAATAACAACTGGGTGCTTGGCTCCAAATGACCTTTTGGATTACCTGGATCAATAAAACAAGTCCACCTGGGGATAACTCGAATTTGAAAAGATCATTTTCAACACTTCTGAATGCTACTCTTAGACGGAGCCTGTGAAACATACACACCATCACAGTCAAACAGCTGGCCAAGTTATGTGCAACAAGGAACACCCGATTTGACTCAGCCCACAAACAGAACAAAATCGAGCACACGCTGCCTTGCTTGTTCACATAATCCACTGCAGTGGTGTTGCCCTTGTGAATCCCTGACTCAGGATAGCAAGTTCTTCAGTGTCACGGAATTCACTCACAACTGCATCAGACCATCACTTAGCGGTGGAGATCCCCAGGATGTTTTAGACAGAGAGGCTTAAATTACATTATAAGGACTTTAACTGTCAAAACTGCTTGCCGAATCAGAAGATTCAATGCCAGAAAAACATTGGAATCTGATCTCAGATGTCCCCAAGCGTCTGCTCCACATCAAACATCGTCGGAAGGACTGTGCCTACATTGGACAACCCAATGAAAAAAGATACTGAGGTAAATTTGTTGATATTGATTGAAAAGCACATATGAAAAAGGCACTTTGCTATCAGTTCGGTGGGACGAAACAAACTGCAAGGAACCAGCCTTGAGTATCATGCTATGGAAAGGCATGCACCACAAACCTCTAGATGTGCACCACCGCCTCTAAGACCATGTTAAATACCCGAAGTACTGAAGTCAGTCCAGAAAGCAAAGCCACAACTTGGTAATGGTCCTTCTTACTATCAACCTCAGATAATGCCTGTGAGAAGGCAGGCATAAAAGTGGCAATATTCACCATGCAAATTCACCATGTAATCCCAGTGTCTATAACTTCCAGGTGAAAGCATTTGCATCAAGGGATTTTACTCAGCTGGTGTGAGACAAAATGTGGGAAAAACATTCTGGCTGCATGATTTACATCATTTTTTTTTTTGGGGGGGAAGGGGGAGTTTCTATTTTGTATATTGATAATGTATATTAAAATGCCCTGTACTTGGATTTACATATAAAGGCTAATTTAACATAATTGCAATTGAAACAAATTTATTACCATGTGTAGAAATATGTTAACTAATGTGTTAGTTATGCCAAATATCATATGTAAAATACCATTTTATACTAAATGGATGTCATCTCTGTCACTCACACCTCTTCCCCCCTCTGCACACATCATCTCCCAACAGGCCTCACAGAGCACATAATTGAACTGATGGCATAAAGGGTAAGTCCAGTGTTGTAGTTGGATTGCTGGTGTAGATTTTGCTATGGTGCTTATGTACGATAGCAACACATTTTACCAACTGTTTGTTTTCATGCTGAATCCATTCATGGAGAGAAGGTCCCATATTAAATGCTGCATTTTAGTTACTGTAGGAAGCTGGCCTGGTGTGTGGTGGGTACCTAAGGTATTATCACATTATACCAGGTCTAGGTATCCCTTGTTTAGTTAAGTGTATGCAGTGTCCAGAAACCAGGCTCTCTAGAGGTAGCTGTGGATGAGCAGCCAGGGCTTATCTAGGAGGCATCCAAAGCTCATGCAATACTACTTGAGTCACACAGCACTTACACACATGAAAGAACCACACAGTGTTACAAAAATAAAGGTACTTTATTTTAGTGACACAAATACTAAATCACTAGATAGGCAATTCTCCAATAGGAGGTAAGTAAACACACTATTCTATGTACAGTAGTAATCAGAAATAGGCATAAAAAGCAACAGAAAATAGCGAAATCCAATAGGCAATAATGAAGGCCTGGAGGGGACCAAACCATATAATAATAAAGCGGAATGCAAATGTCGGGTCCCCATCCAAGGAAGTGGAATCGGTAGAGGGGAGATGGAGGAACCAGGAAACCCCAAAGATAAGTACCAGATTATCCCCCAGCAACCAGGAAGAAAGGAGTAAGTTACTGTATTTTCCCAAAACTACCAAAAGGATTGAAAATAAGGATAATGCAACACCCAGACATGACTGCAAGAAACCAGCGGTGGATTCCTGGAAAGGAAGCCCTGAAAGAGAAGGGGACCTTGTCCAGATCTTGTGGAAGTGTCTGGTTGTGGCAGGAGCCACTACCCATCCGTCTGTGGCTGCAGGAGTTAGTCGACGGTGGAATTCAGACAGGAATGCAGCTCTGGAGTCAGTAAAGAGTTCCTGGAGGATGCAGACGATGTCCCACATCCGAAGGAAGATTGCAGTCTGTCTGTGGCGTGGAAAAGCCAGCAACAAGCCCTGGAAAAGGCAAGTGTCACAACAGATGAAAAGTGGGGTTGCCGGGGACCAGCAAGGTCCAGGAGGTCTCAACCCACGGGGTGTGTGTCAGGAGACCCTCAGCAGGGTATAGAGGCCACAGAAGAAAAGGCGTCCCCCACAGAAGACCCACAGGCAAGGAGTCTAGCAGTCACAGAGAGGCCCATGTAGCACAACTGAATAAGGGTCCCCATGCTGCAGGAGAAGCATGCAGCGGGCTGTGCATCGCAGGGACGAGTGCTGGGGGCTGGAGTTACACGGAGCCTGAGGATCCCTTGGAGGAGATGCCCACAAGCCTTGGTAGCTGCAAGAGACGTGGTGCACGGGGGTACTGTCCTGCGTGGGAAGGCAAGGGCCCATCTTCTACAAAGCTGGACAGCTGGCCGAGAGGACCAAGAGGTCCACTCCACACCACACCACCACCCATGAGGGAGGATCTGCGCAGCTCAGGATGAGAGGAGATCCACGCAGCTGGTTGTCATTGCAGATGGTGCCTGCGGATGCAGGGGAGTGACTCCTTCACTATAAGAAGATTCCTTCTTGCTTCTCGTGCAGACTGAAGACTTGCCACCCTCAGAGGATGCAGAGCCAGGGAAACGTTGCAGAAGCTGGAAGAAGACGGAGAAACAATGTTGCAAGGCTAAGTTGTCACTGGAGCTGCAGATTGTCGGTTCCTCTGCGCTTCCAGTGGCCAGAAATCGAAGTAGACGTTGCAGAGGAGTCCTGGTGGAATTTTGCAAGTCGAATCGGAGGACCCACCCTAAAGAGGGAGACCCTAAATAGCCCTGGAAGGAGGATTGGTCACCTAACCAGGTGACCACTTATCAAGAGGGGGTTGTGACTTCACCTGTCTGACCTGGCCACTCAGATGCTCCTAGAGTGCCCCACCACCTTGGAATCAAAGATGGCAAAATCCAGGGACACTCTGGAGGAGCTCTGGGCACTGCCCCAAGGGTGGTGATGGACAGGGGAGTGGTCACTCCCCTTTCCATTGTTCAGCTTTGTGCCAAGCAGGGACTGGAGGCCCCTGAACCAGTGAAGAATGGTTTATGCAAGGAGGGCACCAAATGTGCCCTTCAAAGCATACCAATGGCTTGGGGGAGTGCGGGGGGGGGTCTACTCCTCCCAAGCCAAGTAACACCTATTTTCAAAGTGAGAGGGTGTTACCCTCCTCTCCCAAAGGAAATTCTTTGTTCTGCCTTCTTGGCCTTGAGCTGATCAAGCAGGAGGAGGGCAGAAACCTGTCGGAGGGGTGGAAGCAGCGTGGGCTGCCCGGAAACCCCCAGAAATCTAGTAGTAGCAATGCTGGGGGTATTCTAAGAAGCCCCCAGAGTGCATGGAACCATACAACCAATACTGGCAACAGTACTGAGGTATGATTCCGACATGATACCAAACATGTCCAGGTTCGGAGTTACCAATTTTGTAGCTAGACATAGGTAGAGACCTATGTCCAGTACAAGCGTAAAATACCGTCCTTGTACTCACTAAGTCCAGGAAAATGGAGCTGGAGTTTGTGGGGGCACCTCTGCAGGTACCTGCACCGTACCCTCTGAGCTAGGAGGGCCTACCATAGGGGTGATTTACAGTGACCTGGTGCAGTGACCGGAAGTGAAAGGGTGCATGCACCTTTTCATGCAGCCTCTAATAGCAGGCCTGCATACACATTATACATGGGCTCCTATGGGTGGCATAATCCATGCTTCAGCCCATGGGGAACCTCTGGTGCCTCAATGCCCTGGGTACTTGGGTACCATATACTAGGGACTTATAAGCGTGCATCAGTATGCCAAATGTGGGGTGTTTGTGGTCCAATCAACGAGGTTTAAAGGGAGAGAGCACAGTCACTGGGGTCCTGGTTAGCAGGATTCCATTGAATACAGTCAAAACATACTGACAACGGGCAAAAAGTGGGGGTAACCATACTAAAAAGAGGCTACTTTCCTACAGTTACATCATCTCTGGATGACATTAACAGAGAGGGTGCTGAATATTTTTTTCTTTAAACTGGTAAAATGCTTGTGTGTTAAGGTAATAATGCATATTTTCTTGCCTTCTGATGTGCTAAAGAAATGATAGTTTTGCTCACTCCGTGGTTACTTTGCAGTTTTCCTAATTTGATATGCAAAAATTGAGTCTAAGAAGCTCCTATTTTGGGGGTGAGACTGAAGATTTTCCAATTCATTGATCCAGAACTCAATTATCGAGTGGGCAACATTACTATGGCCCTCATTACGAACATGCCGGGCCAAACCGCCATATTCTGAACATGGTGAGGGCCGCCATCGGCAGACCTCACCCACCGCCAGGCTCCTGCCGTCAGACAGCCTGGCGGTGAGTGGAAACACTATCCGTCAGGGTAGCTGCGCAACCCTGCGGATAATGTTTCCATTTCTGCCAGCATTTTCCTGGCGGGATATCCCAGGGATATCTCCTGGTGGAGGGGGTGCCCCGGGGCACCCCTGCACTGCGCATGCACTGTGCATAGGCAGTGCAGGGGCCCCGGTGCAGAGCCCCATCGCGCAGGTCACTGCCCAATTTTCGGGTAGTGATCTGCGCGACGGGTGCAACTGCACCTGCCGCACAGAGGCATTGACGGCAGCTCCATGTGGAGCCGTCGTCAATGTCCTGGCCTGGCCTTTCAGTGAGCCGGCGGGCAGAAACAATGTATCCGCCCGCCGGCCCACAGAAATGTTCATAATTTGGCTGGCGGGGTTCCGCGGTCGCTGGCGGTCAGTGTTTGGCCGCCAGCATGAACATGGCGGTTGTTACCGCCGTGTTCATAATGACCACCTATGTGTTTTTCTCTGCTAGTAGGTTTCTGGGGAGCCCTAATGTGGGGACACATTGCCTCTTGAAATTAAGTTTCAACATCACCTACGATCCAGCAAACCGTGGGGGAACCAAACAAGGTAAATTCTGGGGTACTGTCTGGCTCCCACAAACTTGGTAGCAGTTAGGTTCCTATTTAGGCTCCTCCCATTTCTAATATCCAGTCTCTGAAAGTCGTGGATTTTCAGGTGGAGTTCCCAGTGTTAAGATTTTGAAGAAACGTATGACTAACACTGGTGTTCCTGAACAGTTTGGAATGTAATTAAAAATAGGATGGAATGATTCTGTGTGCTGTATGAGATTTGAGACGTTTGTGCTGTACTATTAAAGTTTAGTGTTTGTGTAATCCATTACTCTACAGTATGTGAAGTGTTTAGTTATGCAATGTTGATTCTGGGTTCGATTGGTGGTTTGATCACTGTGGTCCTGATGTATTATTCTTATTTTTGAGTTTAGTTTTAATAACAAACTTGTTTTATTATTTGTGGGTTTGGTTGCTCTTATTCACCGAGATCTCTAGACATTGTATTTAACTTTTCTGCATAAGGTAGT
Source organism: Pleurodeles waltl (assembly GCF_031143425.1). Lineage (NCBI taxonomy): Eukaryota > Metazoa > Chordata > Amphibia > Caudata > Salamandridae > Pleurodeles > Pleurodeles waltl. The sequence continues at coordinate 968,885,629 of NC_090446.1, read as the reverse complement.
GCGTAGTGAAAGGCGCCATATTTTTTGATTGTTCTGAATTAAAATAAGGGGTGCTGTATCGAAAAAGCTGTAGATTATTATTGTACATTTTACTGAGGTTCAGAAAATACCTGCTGAGGGAAAGCCTGCACACGAAATGCTGACAAACATTGGGTTATATATCTGAACCTGGATTTCTGAATGGCATGCTTATATTGCGTCTAACAAAGATCTGCAGTTTCCTTTAGACAGTACTTGTAACATTAGAAAGCTAGATTTCAAGAGAAATAATGGAGGGAAGATGTAATGGAGGGTGCAAGAGCTTCTCCCTAATTAAAGAAGATGATGACAAAACGAATATGAAGTAGGGAAAAGGACAAAATCATCATAAAGATGAGTAAGAAAATTGTTTTAACGATCTCTTGAGTTCCAGGCCTTCAATGTAGGAAGTTGGCTCTGTATATACTATCTCAAAGTGAGAGATAGTGTGCAGACAGTCCAAGGGTTCCCCTTAGAGGTTGATAGTGGCAAAATTAGATAATTCAAATGCTCTATTTTGTGGTAGTGTGGTCGAGCAGTAGGCTTATCAGAGGGTAGTGTTAAGCATTTGTTGTACACACATAGGCAATAAATGGGAACACACACTCAAAGACTTAACTCCAGACAAATAGGTTTTTATATAGAAAAATATATTTTCTTAATTTATTTTTAGAACCACAAGATTCAATTTTTAGGTAAGTACATAAATTGTAAGGTACTTCAAACAGGTAAGTATAGAACTTTGATTTAAAACAGTAGTACACACAGTTTTGGTTAAAATGGCAATAAGCTATTTAGAAAATGGACACTGCAAAAAACAACAGTTCCTGGGGGAGGGTAAGTATTGGTTAGTTTCTCAGGTAAGTAAAGCACTTACAAGTTCAGTCTCCTGGGCATAGGCAGCCCATCGTTGGGGGTACAAGGCAACCCCAAAGCCACAGCACCAGCAACACAGGGCCGGTCAGGTGCAGAGGTCAAAGAAGGGCTCAAATAACATAGGCGCCTATGGAGAACAGGGGTGCTCTGGTTCCAGTCTGCTAGCAGATAAGTACCTGCATCCTTGGGGAGCAGACCAGGGGGGTTTTGTAGAGCACTGGGACACACACACACACACGCACACAAAACACACACTCAGCGGCACAGGGGCGGTCTGGCGCAGTGTGCAAAGTAGGTGTTGGGTTTGCCGTAGAAAACAATGGAGGGACCCGGGGGTCCCTCTGGCTATGCAGGCAGGGCACAGGGGGGCTTCTCGGGCCAGCCACCGACTGGGCTAGGATGAGGGCCGCTTGCTGGTCACTCCTGCACTAGTAGGTGGTTCCCATCGGTCCTGGGGGCTGCGGGTGCAGTGCTGGTCCAGGTGTAGGGTTCCTTTGTTACCAGGCAGTCGCGATTAGGAGGAGCCTCTGGATCCTCTCTGCAGATGTCGCTGTAGGGGTGCAGGGAGGTCGACTCAGGGTGTCCACATCGTTGGGAGTCGCCTGGGAGTCTTCTCTGCTGTGTTGGTTGTCCTGAACTCGGGCCCGGGGCGTCGGGTGCAGACTGTGAAGACTCCGGCTTCTAGAGGGAAGTTGGAGTCTCTTTAAAGTTGCTTGTTTTGCTGTTGTTTCTGGACAGAGCCACTGTCCTCAGGAGGTTCTTGTTCCTTTAGGTGCAGGTAGGCCTCCGAATCCTCAGAGGTCTCTAGTCCCGCTGGATGCGTCGCTCTGCAGGTTCTTTGAGTCAGGAGACAGGCCGGTAGGGCTGGGGCCAAGTCAGTTGTCATCTCTGTCGTCTTTGCTGGACTTTCAGGTCAGCAGCCCTTCTTCTTTCTTCAGGTTGCAGGAATCTGATTTCCTGGGTTCAGGGTCGCCGCTAAATACTAAATGTAGGGGTGTGTTTAGGTCTGGGAGGCAGTAGTCAATGGCTACTGTCCTGGAGGGTGGCTACACCCTCTTTGTGCCTCCTCCCTGAGGGGAGGCGGGCACATCCCTATTCCTATTGGGGGAATCCTCCAAAATCAAGTTGGAGGATTTCTTAAGGCAGGGGTTACCTCAGCTCAGGACACCTTAGGGGCTGTCCTGACTGGTGGGTGATGACTCCTTGTTTTTCTCATTATCTCCTCCGGAATTGCTGCCAAAGGTCCGGGCTGTGTCCGGAGGGGCGGGCATCTCCACTAGCTGGGATGCTCTGGGGCACCGTAACAACAGGCATGAGCCTTTGAGGCTCACCGCCAGGTGTTACAGTTCCTGCAGGGGAAGGTGAAAAGCACCTCCACCCAGTACAGGCTTTGTTCCTGGCCATAGAGTGACAAAGGCACTCACCCCATGTGGCCAGAAACCCGTCTGGTTGTGGTAGGCTGGCAGGAACTGGTCAGCCTAACACTGGTGTTTGGACTGGTATACAGGGGGCATCTCTAAGATGCCCTCTGTGTGCATTTTTTAATAAATCCCATACTGGCATCAGTGTGGAATTATTGTGCTGAGAAATTTGATACCAAACAGATTTCAGTGTAGCCATTATAGAACTGTGGAGTTAATGTCTAACAAACTCCCAGACCATATACTCTTTATGGCTACCCTCCCTTACAATGACTAAGATTGGCTTAGACACTGTAGGGGCATAGTGCTCATGCAACTATGCCCTAACCTGTGGTATAGTGCACCCAGCCTTAGGGCTGTAAGGCCTGGTAGAGGGGTGACTTACCAATGCCACAGGCAGTGGGTTGTGGGCATGGCACTCTGAGGGGAGTGCCATGTCGACTTAGTCATTTTCTCCCCACCAGCACACACAAGCTGTGAGGCAGTGTGCATGTGCTGAGTGAGGGGTCCACAGGGTGGCATAATACCTGCTGCAGCCCTTAGAGACCTTCCCTGGCCACAGGGCCCTTAGTACCAGGGGTACCAGTTACAAGGGACTTATCTGTGAGCCAGGGCTTTTCCAATTTTGAAACAAAGAAACCGTTTAGGGAAAGAACACTAGTGCTAGGGCCTGGTTAGCAGGATCCCAGCATACTTTCAATCATAACTAGCATAAAAAAACGCACAAAGTTAGGGGGTAACCATGCCAAGGGAGGCATTTCCCTACATTCTACATATACTGCTAAGGCACCGGGAACCAATATAGGTCGCAGTAGAGTACCTGATATGGGTGCAGCAGGGGATAGTGCAGCGGTGCAGACACAGACCTTGCCTACAGCTGCGGTTATTAGCTTAACAGCCTGTGCTCCACACGAAATTGCAATGACAGCAGTGCCAAGTTCTAACAGAGATACACCTGTTCCTCAAACTCTAATGTTAGTATTTTAACAACTGAATTTGGGGAATTGTTACAAAGGACAATTGATGAAATTAGACAATTAATCTAAAATGTAGCCAGATGTGGAAATGAACCACACAATAAATTAGAGGAACTGTGAGGAAGTGTTAAGATGACATCAGTAAGATGACAAATGAGAGAAAAAAATTGCAAAATAGATTTGACACACAAAATAAAGGATCAGGGTTTAATGGATTTGGAAGCTCCCAATAAGGATTTAAGTCAGAGAACAAGGGAATTAAGTGATTTAAAGAAATACAGAGAATAAAAGAAGAAAAGAAACACACGGAAAAAGAAGGTAAAAGAATCAGAAAGTAAAGTGAAGCGAAGGGATTACTTTGTGATCCGGAAGTGGGATCAGGAATGACTATTAATTGTTTAGTGAGAGAAGTACATGGAGGAAATTTACAGCATATGTCATGGACAAGAGCTGATATTTATTCTTATACTACTAATTTCCCAAAATCGAGAGGACTCTGAAAATGGAAAAAGGAAGTTCATAGGTTGACAATGATTTCAAGTATGATGTGGACTGATTTGAATTCAGTGTTTGAAATTGTGATCCACAGTGACTTGTGGTCTGAATGCAAAGTGGCTATTGCTTGGTCGACTGAGGAACCAGATAGAGTTGCTGCTGCTAATATTGCTCCTACTGAGGAGGTAGCTAATAAATATAGATTGGTGACCTAACATTTGAAACAAAGGTGCCTGTAAAGGATATTAATTGGGCAGAGATTTTGAGAACTTCACAGGAACCAAAAGAGTCAGTGCATGCTTATTATGAAAGACGCAGATTTTCAAAGGCATAGCAGAGTTGATGATTCTGTGAAGGATAGGGTCAGTGGTTTCATTTCGGCTTTTGTTATAGCCTTTTGCCATGAACTGAGTAGTCACATACAACAGAGTGAATGTGTTGGCAGACAAAGAGTACAGGTAAAATGTTGAAACTGGCCACGTAGTTGTGACTGGTTTGAAGTGAAGCAGAGGAGAATCAAGAGAATCTGATGGTTGCCCAGACAAAACAATTTGAGAGAAGTGCCTGAAATCAGTTGATGGGTTCAGACAGGGGTTATACTCAATCTGAAAATACTGAAGTTATTGGGATGGCTCACATGGAAGGTGTGAGAATGGGAAATGGACCAATGCAAGGTGGTGGAAAAATCATTATGAACAATCCATGAGTGAACTCAACTGCCGAAATGCTAAAAATCACTTTTATGGGAAAAATGGGCACTGGAAAAGGGAATGCATACAAAATCCAGCTACAATTCAGAAATGATTTGTTCCTCAGATGCACATAAATACACTATAAATCGCCTCAATCAACCCAAGTGCGGGGTGTGCCTGATCAGAAACAATTTTGCATGTTGTGACCTTCAGACCCAATGCTGCAGCAAAATATTAAGAATAAGATGGTATAGTGCAGTGCAGCAACATAATCTACTGCTTCTGAGAAATGATTCCTCTTGGTTTTTTTTTTTTAAATAATCCACAATGATGTCTTAGAGGTAAATCAAAGAGGCCCCTACATTGAGTGTGAAGTCAATTGCCACCCTAAATCATTTTTGATTGATACAGGAGCTACCCATTCTACATTTCATTCTGTTAAAGTTCAAAACTACCCCTCTCTGGAGGAGAAGTCCAAATTTGTAGGGAGTAGTAATTAGCAATTCATTACTCAGGTTACAGCAGATGTCTGTTACAATACGAAAAATTGAGAACAAACATCAGTTCATTTTGAGTGATTCAAGTCCTCTGTTGGGCAAAGACTTGCCTTGCAAATTAACTGTGTGATTTACTACACACCAGATGGTGTTGCGATATAAACACAAAATGAGGACTCAGTCTGTAAAATTAAATTACTGATTCAAGGATTCAATTGTTCCCAGCTTTAACAAAAGATGGCCTGCCTCTGGATTTAATACATTAGCAGTTCTCCTGTGATGGTGATAAAGAAACCAAGTTAAAAGTGGCACATTGTCCAAGATACTAGAAAGATTGTTAAAATTATCTTCCCATGCTGTTCTGTGGTAGAGTCCAGCAGTGATTTTGTTCCAAATTCCTTCAGATGCAGAGTTGTATACAGTCATTGACTTATGCCAAGCTTTCATCTCAATGCCTCTTGACGAGGAAAGCCAATACTGCTTTGCATGTCAAGTCCAAAATAAAGTTCTTGTGTGGTAAAGTCCTTTCATTTTCAGCCAAATTCTGAAAAAAGATCTAGAAAAATTAAAGTTGCCCTTTAACTCAGTCCTAGTTTATTATATAGATGGTCTATTGGTTGCATCAAAAGCAAAAGAGGATTGTAAACTGGACACAATTGTTTTACTGAATAATTTAGCTGACAGTGGTCATAAAGTGTTTCCAACAAAGATGCAGTATTGGTAAAAAAAAAAAAAAAAAGTAATCTTTCTTGGTCACCATACTGAAAACTGTACAAGGAAAGTCTCAAAAGAACACGTTCCTACAATTCTGAAAATGAATATTCTTACCACAGAGAGGGAGGTGAGGATGTTCGTGGGAATTATTGGTTAATGTCGACAGTGGATTCCAAACTTTTCCTTGACTTTATAACATTTGATAATATTGACTCACAATGACATAAAAGTTTGAGTGCCATTTGACGAACATTGTCAGGAGAAATTTCAAATACTGAGGGAGAGTTTGGCCAATTCACCTGCTCTTGGAATGCCTGACTATAACCTTACTTTCTTTTTGTTCTGTCATGACAATGATGGATGTGCATTATCAATTTTTACACAAACATGGTGGTATGATGAGACTGATGGCCTACCACTAAGTTCTATTGGGTTCAGTAGCTATAAGTCTTCCTGGTTCTCTGAAGTCTGTTGCAGCTGTTTGTATTGCCATTAAACAATCTGAAGGAAACGTGATGGCCCATATTTGAACTGTATATGTAGATGGTTCTTCTTTGAGAGACTACTACGGACTATTGAAAGCTGCATATGCAGTACGTTCCATTTCTGAAATTCTTGAAGTATTTCTGCCAAATGTAGCTTCAGCTTAAGTGGCAGGGTTGCTTCCACTGACAACAGCTTGTTGCCGGTCAGAAAAGTTAAATGTGACAATATAAACAGACAGGCAGTATGGTTTTGATGTGGTGCATGATTTTGGTCAACTGTGGTCACAAAGAGATTTTATGCTTTCTACTGGAGCTCATATAAAAAACTCTCCATATACTTGATCTTTTGAAAGTAGCTCAGCAAACCAAATTAAACTGCTGTAGTCAGGTTTTACTCATCATACGTGTAAGGAAATGGCTCGCTGTTGCAGTTACCCTCCACTTTTTGCCTGATACGGATGCTGACTTGACTGAGAAGTGTGCTGGGACCCTGCTAACCAGGCCCCAGCACCAGTGTTCTTTCACCTAAAATGTACCATTGTTTCCACAATTGGCACACCCCTGGCACACAGATAAGTCCCTTGTAAAAGGTACCAGTGGTACCAAGGGCCCTGTGACCAGGGAAGGTCCCTAAGGGCTGCAGCATATGTTGTGCCACCCTAAGGGACCCCTCACCTAACACATGCACAAAGGCAAAGTCGACATGGCATCCCCCTAAAGATGCCATGCACACAAAATACTGCCTGTGGCATAAGTAAGTCACCCCTCTAGCAGGCCTTACAGCCCTAAGGCAGGGTGCACTATACCACAGGTGAGGGCATAGGTGCATGAGCACTATGCCCCTACAGTGTCTAAGCAAAACCTTGGACATTGTAAGTGCAGGGTAGCCTTAAGAGTATATGGTCTGGGAGTCTGTCAAAACTCCACAGCTCCATAATGGCTACACTGAATACTGGGAAGTTTGGTATCAAATTCTCAGAATAATAAACCCACACTGATGACAGTGTTGGATTTATAAAAAAAAATGCACACAGAAGGCATCTTAGAGATGCCCCCTGTACTTTACCCAATTGTTCAGTGCAGGACGTACTGGTCGGTGCCAGCCTGCTGCTGAGAGACGAGTTTCTGACCCCATGTGGTGAGAGCCTTTGTGCTCTCTGAGGACAGAAACAAAAGCCTGCTCTGGGTGGAGGTGCTTCACACCTCCCCCTGCAGGAACTGTAACACCTAGCAGTGAGCCTCAAAGGCTCAGGCTTCGTGTTACAATGCCCCAGGGCACTCCAGCTAGTGGAGATGCCCGCCCCCTGGACACAGCCCCCACTTTTGGCAGCAAGTCCAGGGGAGATAATGAGAAAAACAAGGAGGAGTCACCTACCAGTCAGGACAGCCCCTAAGGTGTCCTGAGCTGAGGTGACCCTGCCTTTAGAAATCCTCCATCTTGATTTTGGAGGATTCCCCCAATAGGAATAGGGATGTGCCCCCCCTCCCCTCAGGAAGGAGGCACAAAGAGGGTGTAGCCACCCTCAAGGGCAGTAGTCATTGGCTACTGCCCTCCCAGACCTAAACACACCCCTAAATTCAGTATTTAGGGGCTCCCCAGAACCTAGGAAATCAGATTCCTGCAACCTGAAGACGAAGAAGGACTGCTGACCTGAAGCCCTGCAGAGAAGACGGAGACACCAACTGCTTTGGCCCCAGCTCTACCGGCCTGTCTCCCCCCTTCGAGAAAAACTGCAACAGCGACGCATCCCCCAGGGTCCAGCGACCTCTGAAGCCTCAGAGGACTACCCTGCATCCAAAAGGACCAAGAACTCCCGAGGACAGCTGCCCTGTTCCACAAAGACTGAAACTTGCAACAAAGAAACAACTTTTAAAGGACTGCACGTTTCCCGCCGGAAGCGTGAGACTTTCCACTCTGCACCAGACACCCCCGGCTCGACCTGCGGAGAAACAACACTACAGGGAGGACTCCCCGGCGACTGCGACCCTATGAGTAGCCAGAGTTGACCCCCCTGAACCCTCCCAGCAACACCTGCAGAGGGAATCTAGAGGCTCCCCCTGACGCGACTGCCTGCTCCAAAGAACCTGACGCCTGGTAAAGACACTGCACCCGCAGCCCCCAGGACCTGAAGGATCCAACCTCAGTGGCCCTCTCCCTTGGCCAGGTGGTGGCTACCCCGAGGAGCCCCCCCTTGCCTGCCTGCTTCGCTGAAGAGACCCCTGGGTCTCCCATTGAAACCTAATGCAAACCAGACGCCTGTTTGCACACTGCACCCAGCCGCCCCCGTGCCGCTGTGTGTGTACTTTCTGTGCTGACTTGTTCCCCCCCCCCCGGTGCCCTACAAAACCCCCCCTGGTCTGCCCACAGAAGTCGCGGGTACTTACCTGCTGGCAGACTGGAACCGGGGCACCCCCTTCTCCATTGAAGCCTATGCGTTTTGGGCACCACTTTGACCTCTGCACCTGACCGGCCCTGAGCTGCTGGTGTGGTAACTTTGGGGTTGCCCTGAACCCCCAACGGTGGGCTACTTTGGACCCAACTTTGAACCCTGTAGGTGGTTTACTTTCCTGCAAAACTAACAAATGCTTACCTCCACGAGGAACTGTTGAAATGTGCACTGTCTAGTTTTAAAATAGCTTATTGCCATTTTTGCCAAAACTGTACATGCTATTTTGCTGATTCAAAGTTCCTATGATACCTGAGTGAAGTACCTTTCATTTAAAGTATTGTTTGTAAATCTTGAACCTGTGGTTCTTAAAATAAACTAAGAAAATATATTTTTCTATATAAAAACCTATTGGCCTGGAATTGTCTTTGAGTGTGTGTTCCTCATTTATTGCCTGTGTGTGTATAACAAGTGCTTAACACTACCCTCTGATAAGCCTACTGCTCGACCACACTACCACAAAATAGAGCATTAGAATTATCTCTTTTTGCCACTATCTTACCCCTAAGGGGAACCCTTGGACTCTGTGCATGCTATTTCTTACTTTGAAATAGTACATACAGAGCCAACTTCCTACAATACGTGAAAAGATTTGGATACTCTGGGCTATTCCTATGCTGACCAGGTAATCAAATATTGTGCACTTGAGGATGAGACAGTTGTTCAAGAAACTGGAAATGACAAATCAAGACTAAGCATAATAATTATACAGAATGCAGAAGATGTGAACTGTTTCTTTTTAAATTCAATTCAGACATTTTTGAACAAGCTGATACACCTTCAGGAAGAAGCTACAGAAGAAAAGAAAATAGGGAAAATTAGGTTACAAACAAAATCATCAAGATTTGTATGTTACTTCTGAAAAGAAGGCACCCTTGTTGAAGCTATCTTATATCCCATTGCAAGATATTTTTATAACCAGACATACTTAAGGAGGCGATTCAATGTTTCCTCCCTTTAGAAAATACTGGGAAAATACAGATTTAAGAAATGCTGGTTAGGGTTTATGCTCTAGGTGCCTGGTGTGTCAGAAAAATAATCAGGGAAAGATAACACTAAGCGTGATGAATCATATTGGTAAATCAGAAGGCCCATTTCTGAGACTCCAGGCAGACTTCGTCGAGATGCCAGCTTACAATGGGCTGAAATTAATTGTGGTCATTGTGTGCTTATTTTCTAAATAAGCCTAGGCATACCGTACCCAGTGGTCAGGTAGCCTACAGTTGCTAAACTTTTTTAAATAAGGGAATTAATGCCTAGTTTCGGCTTACCAACTTCTATTGAACCTGATCATGGCTCACATTTAAAAAATCAATTTGTACTGCTTTTCAAATTAATCAGAGGTTCCATTGTAATTCTTGCCCTCAGCCTTCAGGAGTTGTTGAGCGGATGAATGGAACTCTCACAAATAAACTGGCCAAAGTCTACGGTTCAAATGGTTTAAAATAACATTACACACTTCCTCTTATTTTTATGACTATCAGAAGTACCCCTGCGAAAAAGACTGAGGCCCTCATTTTGAGTTTCTACCCGCTAGCCCAGCAGGAAACAGGCAATCGAGCTGGCGGCAATGTTGTGGTACGTCAGGTGTGACAGCACCTGTCAGGATTTTCTTTGCCTATAATTCAGTCAGTGAAAAGCCTGAAGGGGCTGTCCATGGGGGCCCCCAGCACCCCGTCTCTGCCAGCCTTTGTAAGGCGGTGGAACGAGCATGCAAATGCTGGCAGAGAGGGGACTCGTAATCACCAGGGCCGCGCTGCACCGCCAGGCTGTCGACCGGCGCCAAGCTTGCGGTGCCAACGGTCGCACCATGGCGGCTCCACCACCGTCAATATGTGGAGGCCGGGCCACTGCTTTGGCGGCGGTCTGACATCCACCGAGAGTCTGGCGGTCAGTAATAAGGGACTAAGATACCACCTCCAGAGGTGCTGATGGGCAGAGCAATGAGAATTGCCTACATTCCTTCAGCTGCAGTAGTTTCAAAAACTAATGACATCTGTTAGACCTGTCAGCCTTAGCGTGGTCTTCCGAAAACTTTTTCTCTTCTTTCCTCCTGTTTTGCTGAATTCATTTTTGTTGGCCTTAGGAATCTGTGCAGTTTACCACTGCTACCCAGTGCTAAAGTGCTTGTGCTCACTTCCTAAAACATGGTAAAATTGGTTTACACCTCATTGGCATGTAAAGTAGTATAACATATATGCAGGTTCAGTGAATTAAATGCTACTAGTGGGCCAGCAGCAGTTATGTGCTCACTTGAATAGCCCTTGAAACATGACTCACGCCTGCAATTGCAGCTTGAATGCAGTTTTAAACAGTCAATTTGACCTGGCAAAACAATCCCCATGCCAGGCAAAAAACTCAATTTTTAATACCTATAAGTCATCCCTAAGGTAGGCCCCAAACTCATAGGCAGGGTGCAATGTATTTAAATAGTGGACATGTGCCTTCAAGTTTTACATGTCCTGGAAGTGAAAAGCTCACAAACCCGTTTTTCACGCCTGTGAGGCCTGCCTCTCCCATAGGATAATATTGGGTAAATTTATTACATTTGATGAGCAATAACGTTTGTTTGGGAGTTGGTAGAAATGTTATGTTTTGGAATGTTATATTTGCTGTATAAGGAATTGTAATCCTCCTGAAGGGTAATGTCAGATTCTAAAACACAATAATGAAAATGCCACTTTTAGAAAGTTGTCATTTTTTTGTCCTATTTCCTGTCTTCAGTCTGTTTTTCTGGGTCAGATGCTTAGATGTAATTGGCAGTTGGCCTTTGTGCATTTCGCGCAAACAGCCACACAATAAAGAGACTGTGTTGGTAGGATGGGCCATCCTGGCATGTTAAGGGGGTGGAAATGTACATAACCACTTCCACTTCAAAGACACTGCCTCAGCTCACACAAAAAGAACTTCACACTAGCCTATTGTGACTATAGGCAACCTGGAACCAGGACTTGGAGGCAGAAACTTCCAGGCACATCTGTGGGGGGGAACTCCAGAAGTCTGTTCCACTTCAGAGCTGGTACCAGGTATAAAACTAGGATACACAGACCTACTCTTCAATTCACATCTGGCCCTGTGACAGACTCTCAGAGAAATGACCTGCTGTATACTTCAGAGAACTACCCTGCCGCCTGAAGCCTACCCTGCTGCTAGAGACCTGCTTCTCTATTTGAACTGGCTGCCCTCCTGATGTGAGCTTATAGACAGAAAAGGCTTCAATCATCTTGAACCCCCACTGGACCTTGCCTGAGTGAGTCCTGACCCTCCAGTCCTGAATCCTTGGAAGTGGTGCTAAAGGTGCCCAGATAGCCCAAATCCAAAACTTAGGGCTTGGAAAATTTTCAGCCAAAAAGTGCTCTGAGAACCGAGAGGAGACTAAGCCTACCTGCTCCCCAATCTGCTCAAAGTGCATCAATGGTCAGCCTGACTTCACAGTGGCTCCCACTACGCTGTTCCCCGCAGCCGCAAATCCTGTTTAGGGGCTCCTGTACAGAATGGTATCCGGCCTCATGGTGCCCTCATCGGTAACAGCCTGCAGCTTCTTTCTACTGTAGTTTTTCGACTTCCAAAAAAAGAGACTAAGGCCCTCATTATAATCATGGCGGTTTGGCCGCCAGCCGGCATGGCGGGCCAAACCACCATATAATGTACATGGTGACGGGCACCAGCGGCAGCCGTCACCCACCGCCAGGCTCCCGCCGTCAGGCAGCATGGCGGTGGGTTGGAAACACCATCCGCCAGGGTAGCTGCGCTACCCTGCAGATAATGTTTCATTTCCTGCCAGCCTTTTCCTGGCGGGATATCCTGCCAGGAAAAGGCTGGTGGAGGGGGTGCCCCTGCACTGCCCATGCACTTTGCATGGGCAGTGCAGGGGCCCCGGTGCAAAGCCCCATCGCGCAGGTCACTGCGACCTGCGCGACAGGTGCAACTGCACCTGCCGCACAGAGGCATTGACGGTCAATGTCCTGGCCGAGCCTTTCCGTGAGCCGGCGGGCGGAAACAAGGTTTCCACCCGCCGGCTCTCAGGAATGTTCATTATCTGGCTGGCGGGGTTCCGGGGTCGCTGGCGGTCAGTGTTTTGACCGCCAGCATGAACATGGCGATTGTTTGCACCGTGTTCATAATGACCACCTAAGTGTGAGCATAGAAATCTTCACCACAACTTTGTTTAGTAGCTCCCTGATGACGACACCTCCTCCTCAGACACTGACAGCTGCCTTGCCCCACTGAACAACTTCTTCTCAGACATTTTTTCATGAAAGTTCTTCTAAGTCCAAAAGTAAGCGTCAGGCAGGCAGGTTCGATCCACCTCGTGTATCTGAACTGTGCTCTATCATGGTCGACCATAACTTTCGACGTATGCTTCGGTCGTGCACGACTAGATGTCCGCTGTAGGTGCTTTGAAAGTTTAGTCAATATTTTTACTTTAAACTTCAAAAATCATAACTCCAATTCTACTGATTTTTGTTGATTTGGTGTCCAATAATTTATTGCAGTTTACTCTATTTTTCTAAATTAGTGTGGGATTTTCCTTAAGTTGTGTTTTCACTTGATTACTGTTTAAGTGCTGCATAAATACTTTACACAGTGGCTCTAAGTTAATCCTCACTGCTTTTGTGCCAAGCCACCAGAGGGGTAAGTACAGGTTAATTTAGTGACTTTTTGTTGTTCAGCCTGACAAGGATTGTGGATATTGCATCGGAAGGGCTCACACCCCACCTCAACCAACAACCCAATTTCTCAGAACCTCATGCTAGATTGCTCTAATGGTCTGGGTGATTTGGTGAAATTGTCTCCTTATCAAGCAAATGTAGCAAAAGGAGCAACAAAAGACCTATTCTGTCACAGATTAAACCCAGGAGACTGGATGGTGGTCCAGAAGCAAGCCAGGAAAAACGTCTTGGGAGAAAATTGCAGTGGACCCTATCAGATGATCTTGAATAACATAGCAGTAAAGTGTGTGGGATTTCTGCAGTGAATCCAAGCCGCTCATACAAAAAGAGTGAAGGCAGCAGATAAGTGGTGAAAATAATTACTGATTTACAGAGTCAAGCTCAAGTTTGTGACATGGATTCAGAAGGAGGTGATTACAATTTAAGTGAAAAGTTTGAAATTGGTAAATAAAGTGAGGTCATAAATGTACAGATCAATGAAAGTGAAGGGCATGGGTAAGACCCTGGTACATCTACCAGTGGTGATGCAGTACAGTTCCAAATTAGGTAACAGAGTGAAGAGCTGTTGCAATGTCAAAGTCAAAGGCATGAGTGGCAGCAAGAAGAACTTGTCTCATCCAAACAATGAAATACTGCAGTTGGAGATTTGAGTCTCAAGAACATCCACAGGAAGAAAGCAGTTCACAGTAATCAATCAAGGTTCAAGTCCATCAGTGTGTGGAGGAGAAGATGAAAGCAAGAAAGAAAATAGTCATTGAAAAGAACCTCTAAGCAACAACACTATCAACCAGAGACTCAAGAGAAACTAACGCCAATTCATGAAAGTCCTGAAGCAACTGAACTAGAATCTGAAAATAGCACATCCACTGTTGTAAAGATTCCAGCTAGAAAGAGAACACCAAGCAAACAATACACATCACTGGAATGGGTATATATATAGCTACAGGGTCTGAAGAAGAAGAATCAGAGTCAGAGAACTGCAATTCAATATACTGTTCTCAGTACCGTTTTGGAAGTGAGTTTGAAAGTTAATCAGGGGAAGAAGATCAAAAGACCGTACAGATGAAAAAGAAATCAGTTGAAATAAATGAAGAAAGAATTACTAAGGGTGAGAACTGAAAGAGGATCATTTGAAGTTTGTTTTTTTTTAAAGAAGAAATCTACTTTTGTTTTAAAGACAAGTTTTGTTAATTTTTGACATTTCTTTTTTCATTTTTCAGCCTAACGATTAATTTTAGTTTTGGTAAAAAATGTATTGTACCAAATGTTGTAAAATTAGTGTTTTTATTTTCTTGTTGGTAACATTATTAATCTTGGTTGGCCTGTTGTTGTGCTTACTATCTCCTGTAAAATATAGCTCCATAGGAGTTGAATTAACTACAATACATAATCAAATGAAACGTAACACAATAAGTCACAGGGAAAATTTAGTTAGCAAATTTCAAGATAACATTCATACTAAATTGATACAAGGGTATTCAGATATAATAAAGGTGAGGGATTGTTTAATTTGCACCTTCCTTCTTCTATTGGTCAGTGTCACTTATACAAAACATCCAATATCATATGGCTCCTCTTATCTAGTGCTTGTTAGTATATTTAACAATAATTAACTTTGTCCCCTTTCTTGGTAGATTTCAATGTGACACTGAAAGATTTGCCCATCTCGGAGAATGAAGAATCTAACAATATTAAATATGGCACAATTTCTAAAAAGATTGCACAAATTGAGCATGAATCAAACTATTAAACAGGGTACATGTGTGGCTTGAGTGAGTAATGGCTTGAAAACAATAAGAGAAGAGTAGAAATTGTGAGGGATTAGAGAAACGTGGAAGTTATAAGAGAAGAATTTAAGGAAAAGGAAGAATTTAGACTGTTGAATTTACATTTGAGATTGAGAAAAGAGCAGGAAAGGAGAGATGAAATGTATATGATTTGATGCGAACCTGTTTAAATCCGAAATGTTGAATGTGAAAGGAGAAATGTTATAAGTGGTGATTATATGATTGGTGGAGAGCCAGTTTTGATATGAATTTATTATGTGTGTGGTAAAACTGCTTATGTTAATTTGCTGCTAAATTCTGTTTGTTTTAGTTATCTTGCTTTAGTGTTTGCTACAGTGTATCATGGGAGTGAAATGGATGACGCCATGGGTTTGAAGAGAGTAAAACAAGGAAGTAGACTGGTAATTTGAGACATATTTGGTGCTATTATTCCTCCTCTGTGTGTGGAACTGAAAGATATGAAAATTAAAATGGACATTTACCTACCTTGGTAGATAGACTTGCTTTAACTACAGTTGGAACACTTTCTCAATTATATTCTAAACTAATAACTATTACAGCTATGTTTCTGCAGAACCACTTAGCCTGCAGATATTTTTCTTGTGAAGGAAGGCGGTTTTTGTAAAGAACTAAAAGTTAAGAGGTGCTACACTTTCACTCCTGATATTAATCCTATTGTTAACTCTTATAACTCGAACTTGACTAATATTTCTCACAAACCTCAATCCTTTGAAAAACATTGCTTATTGGGAGCAGTTGGACCTTGGATTAATGATTTAAGGAAGGATTTTATTAATGTTGGTGAATGGATCGATACTCTAGGACCAGGATGCTACGTTTAATATTAACCACAAAACTAATTATAATGACTTGTGCAAATATGTTACTTCTTTTGTTAAAACATTCTGGGTGTTTAATTAAAAGTTGCAAATACCAGAATAAAGAGATCATGAAAGAAGTGGTCCGAAAAATATGAGACGGAGGATATCAAGGATCATGTGTACAACCAATTAAAGCTTGTGGAGGAATATTCCAGAAAGAAACATGAAGTAATGCAAAGTGAATGAATTTCTGACTAATACATTTTATTAGTTGTTATAATGTTTATAAAGTAATCAGAGGGGGGCTGTTAAATTGTTTTTTTTTGGGGGGGGGGTCTAATTTCTGTGTTAATTATGTTGTTTAAAATGTCTTTTTACACTTGGATTTACATATATACACTGAATTAACATAATTACGCTTTAAACAAGTTTTATGTGTAGAAATGTGTTTATTAATGTGTTTTAGTTCTGCCAAATTTCCTATGTAAAACACAATTTTAGACAAAATGGATGCTATCGCTCACTCATATCTGTTCCCCCCGTTACATTTTCTCTCCCCAGAGACATTGCAGAGCACACAGGTAAGCTGATGACATAATGGTTAAGCCCACTGTAGTGGTCTTGCTGGTGTTGACTTTGCTATGGTACGAATGTATTACTGCAACAAGTTTTTAAAACTGTTTGATTTCATGCTGAATCCATTCATCGAGGGAAAGTCTGACTGTTAAAGTTACACATTAATTAGAATATCTATGGATGACATTAACAAAGTGGGTGCTGAAAATTGTATTCCTAAAACTGGGATAGAGATTGTGTGTTAAGGTAATAACGTATATTTTTTTGTGTTCTGATTTGCTACAGAACTTACAATTTTGCTCACACCAGATTTTCAAATTTTCCTAATTTGCTAGGCAGGAATTGTTATAGAAAACCCTTGATTTTGAGGGAGTGCCGTAAGACTTTCCTGCTTTACTAGGGATGCTGCCCAAGTTTTTTCTGATTTTGCTGCTCATTTGAGACTCAGAATAGTTTTCCGAGTTTGCATTTCCTGTAGAACTTTGCATGTGAGAGCTCTATTGGCCTTAACTCTGTACTGCCTACTTTTAAATTTCAGGAATAAAAGTTCCTGACTTTTCATTGATCCAGAACTCAAATATTGATGGGGCCATCACTATTTAAATTGTTTTACTCTGCTAATTAGTTGTAGGGTGTGCCTTACCATGGGGGCACATTGATTATTTAAAGTGAGGATCAACATCATATCCAATCCACCAAACTGTGGTAGAACTGAATGAGGTAAATTTGGGATGTGCCAACATTTTGGGGTTTTGCTCCCACCATGTCAGAATCTAAAGTATCTATACAAATCTAGGAATCTGTATATAGCTTGTGATTTGTATTCACACAGTAAAGCTTCCATTTGGGAATAGCTTCCCAAATAGACTGATTTATCTTTTTAAAGTGAGGCCATCACAATGGGTTCTAGCATGGGATGAGCAGTAGATTGGCTGCAAGGGTCATATTGGGAAAGTTTAGGATACCTAATTCTGCTTTGCTGGCCAGGGTCCAGCACACCTAATGTATACACCAAACTGTATGAACTGAACTAACACATCTAGGTTGTGACACACATGATATGTTCTTCAAAGTGTTTACCTGACCTCTCTGGTATTAACTGGGGTAAGCAGGAGTCTGCTATTATCCAATAAATAGCAAAATGGGCTTCTGCAGCTAAATACTATTGTTTAAAATTTGGTAGTCTCAACCCACCTTTTTCAATAGAGGTATAGTCAGAATAACCCATGTGATTCTAGGATGCTTCTCTGCCTAAATTAGTCTTTTAAAAAGTGGTCTACACTTGTTAAAAACAGTGCATTGACAGGAATGGGGAGTTTATGACATGGTAAAGAAATTAGGCAAAACTACCATTTTTATGATCGCAATCTGTCCTGCTAGTGACAGTGGCAGCGTAATCCAGGCCCAGTCTGAGATTTAACTTGCCTATTGCTAGACCACAGTTGTCACAGATAAATCTCTGTTTGCCAGGATTAACTTCAATAGCCAAATATTTAAGTGAGGTATATCACGACCTCACAGGAAAGTTCAGTATTGTTAAATAGTGTACGGGCTAACAGGAAACAGCTGTTTTAGCCCAATTAATTGTGAGCCCACAGTATCCTCCAAGTTTAATTATCACGCAGAATAACAGAGTTAAGTTATCATAAGGACATTTCACAAACAGCAGAATATAATGAAAGCAGTATACGCCTAGTGTGGATGGCTCCTCCTCTATGTGAGTGATACTGTTGAAGTTTGCACGCTAAAGTCACTAGTGCTAGCGCAAATTAAAAAAAGGGGAATGAGGACATCCCTGGTAAATGCCTCTGCTAATCAGGAAGACTAAAGACACAGTGTTGTTAACTTGCACCCTGCCGTGGGGGGTCTGCATATAGCAGATTGATTACAATGATGTGTCGACCTGGCCCATGCGCTTTAAAGTTATATGCAGGAATGACCACTTGACAGAGCCAAAGGCTTTCTTAAAATTTAGAAACTCTGATACAGTCTCAACCCCCAGGTAGGAGTCCGCAGGTTATGAGATGTGGCTCTACCAGTTCGGGTATAACTAAATTGTCCATATATGGAGATTGTCTTTTTGAGGTAATTTTAGCTAGTATTTTATTGTCTAAATTGTTTGACAACAGTGGTCTGTATATTTGGCACTTTAAACTATGTTTACCAGGCTTAAGGAGAACTGTGATTTTTATCTCTCTGTAGGATTGGGGCAGCTGAGCTGTCTCACACACTTCATTGGGAGTTTGTGAAGGACAAATCATACATATTTCCAAGTAAGGCTCCAGCTCGCTTGCATTTTGAGTGTTTAAGCATAGACCAACATCAATGAACAAGCTACCCACTTATGAATTATTGTCACAACTGTGAGTAAATGTAGTTTCAGGCACTTCCAAGGCACTGTAATCTGAACTCAAATTGTCCTCCAAGCCAGGACATTTGTGCACTCTTGGCATATGTCAGAGGCTTGTCTTTCAATACCATCCATTTCTTCTGCACTTTCAGTTTTGCAGAAAAATAGATCAATCATCTGACTGAAGTGTATTGTGGCAGCATCAGAAGAGGCAGGCTCTATGGTGGCACCAAAGAAGGCACTGTTGTGGGGCCTACACCTGGAGTCCTGATGTCCAGAGGGAGACATTCAATGGCTGAGAGGGGGTGCAAAATTAGCTGCACAGGGATGACTGGGCATCAAAGATACCATAAATGGAAAGGACAAAGATCACATCAAAGAGAGCCAGCGCAAGGGAAGCCGGGGAAGGAGCCACTCTGAAGATATCAAGCAGTGTCGGTCTGAGGGTTGCAAACTACGAGGCATTGACAGAATTCCAGATAAAGAGCAGCTTCTCAAAAACCAAAACCAGAGTTTATTCCTGGGGATAGGAAACACAGACTCCAACTTCAAGATCCTTCCTGAGAATTATACTGCTTTCTGAAAAGAATCTTTGTCCTTCCTATGCTTCATCTTGTTTTTGTATTAGAAGGAAGTCTCATAACAGCACTCTCACACAGGAAAACATACCTGTTGTCGATGAGGAGGATGGAACAGCTTGTCACAGTGGCTCTTAGTCAAAAAAATGTAATGGTTCCTAAGTTGCTTAGGCTACACGAGGGAACTGCAGGCATCTGGTTTGTGTTAAACCACATGCAGATATAGTGGGCATCAGAGATAGATGTCTGTTTCCAAAGCCTCTTCCTGGGTATGATCATACATGGATATAGGGGTGACATAGTAGCAAGTATGGTCCATTTCTCTAGAAAAAGACTTTTTCTGGTAACACACTGAAACCCAAAGACGATCCAGGGCTGTAAGGGCACCGATAAAGAGAAACTGATACCAGCACAGAACAATGCAATATAAGGGACTTTGTCTTCATGTCCAGACATGGTGCAAGTCATATCCAAGCTGCTCTTAAACACTGCTGTGAACTTTTGCAGATTCAGTCAGGCACCCCAGAATATTAAAAAAGTAAGTAATCTACAGGAAACATCCATCAAAATGAAGAACCCATTATTTGTACTGATCTTTCCCAATGCTTCCCACAGACAGGGAACACCAATGCTTCCCATAGACTGATGTGTCAAAAGAGAAATCCTAGAGACTTATGGCTCACATTAAATCCCCATGGGAGAGAGGAGGATCTGATGAACTAGCAACTTCCTGAAAATGTGTCTTTTTCACTCCATATGTTTTTTTTAAAATTCCTTATCGGTTAAAATTCCTGTTTCGGGTCTTTCTATTTTGGACTGAAATGTATCAATGTCAATTATCCTGTCCAGTGATGTCTGCCTCCTTTGAAAAGAGACTGTGCCTTCTGCTCTAATTGTGGTTGAGTAATGGTTTTCATACATTTACTGGAACGCTGGATAGATAGCAGTAGTATGTTCTCTCTATTAGGTATGATAAATAAGGCATGTATACCAGTACTTACAACAGGTTAAATAGAGCACTTAAAAAGCATCTGGAAGTAGTCATGGGCCAACAGATCAGCCATGTCTTTTGATGCATTAATACTTTTATCTGCAGGAAACACACTCTATTTTTTAAAATATTCCAGGAAATAGCCCAGCTTCCTTTGGGCAGGAGCTCCAAATGGTTGCAATTCTGCAAGAGTGCTGTTTAGAGATTCAAGAGAGCAGAGAAGCTGGGCGCTGGTATAAGTGGTGCCAGGGTTTCTTATTTCATGAGGTGGTGATGAGAGTGACCATGAGGCATGATAAATCTTTTTATATGCAGATACACCAGATTGCTGGAGGAACAATGCACAGAAATAAATGATCAACATCCAGTGCTCTGCATTATAATTCCATCTCTCTTTCCCCTACTACTCTTAATGAGCAAGTTGTCAAGAACATCTGCACATCAGGTTCTCAATGTGAAGCAAACCTTAGGGCTAATGGCTTTGCTTGAGGTTTAGGAAAATGGTTTGAAACTCTCTGTCATCTCCAAGGAAGAAAATTATTGAATTCTGTTTTCCTAGCCACCTGTTTGTCACTTCATAAAGGGCAAATACATCATTCACTAGCAAGACTGGTCTTCCCAATCTAAGGAAAAGTAGGAATCTCAAGTGTTGAGCAGAGGTAGTCTGCTTTTGTAGCCTTTCTAGGACAATGTATATAAGCACAGGACGGTTGATCCTTTCCTCAAAGGCTCCTCCAGATTCATTCTGGACTACGCATCAGTTTTCTGGACAACAATGCATTACCTGAATATGCTCTTTTATCTGGTACTTCTTCCTTTGAAAGATTACCCCTTTCGTATCTTTCATGCCTGAATTTGACCTATAATCCCACAGAGTAGACAAACAAGTAGAAGGCAAGGAAACAGGCAATTTTAGCTCAGACACATATAGTGGTGAGTGAGTTTCTTTCTGGGTGCCTTGATCTGCACCCAGGAGCTGAGATTTGTGGTAGGATATGAAAGACGTTCAAAACTGAAAAAGATCTCCATGGTGAAGTCAATTGTCAATCAGGATGTCTTGGAAACCCTCAAGGTCAAGTGTTTTTACAATGATAGTGTCATTTTTTTACAAGTTACTCACCTTCAGTAACAATATATCTGGTAGGGACATATTCTATTTGCAGATTCCTTACCTTAGAATTCCCCCCCCCCAGGCGTCAGACTGGTTCTGGAGTTTGTTGTTCAAGCAACACCCCTGCGTGCTGTCAGGTGGCGTTGGTCGACTCTGTGGGCGTTGTTGGCATTGTGGTCACGTGATGATGTTGCGTTGTATATAGGAGCCACACCGGCACGCTGACGTCAGTTTCTTTTCACGACTTTCCACGCCAGTAGCGCGGAACCATGAAGAACACTGAGAATAGTGCGCTAAAACCAGGGCCCTTTAAAGGGAATTTTCTGTCCCTAGAAATCAGTTCGCAGTATGAGGAGGATGGGCGGGCCGGTAAGGAATCAGCAAATAGAATATGTCTCTACCAGATATATCATTCCTGAAAGTAAGTAACTCGTACATCTGCTAGAGACTTCTAGTTGCAGATTCCATACCTTAAAATAGATACCCAAGCAAATACCATCCCCGGTGGTGGGCTGTGCACTAAGATCATACCAAAAAGTCCTGCAGGACTGAACAGCCAAAGTAGCCATTTCTGTCCAGGCTGTAATGCTTGGTGAACGTATGCAAAGATGCCCATGTTGCCACCTGACATATCCAGGACTGGAACACCGTGTGGTAATGTGGTAGCAGCAGTTGCTCTGGTAGAATGAGCGTGAAAACCCTCGGGGTTGCTTTTTTGCTAAGGTGTAGCACATTTTGATGCAGAGGACTACCCATTGAGAGATGGTCCTCTTCTGCATCGCCCTTCCTTTCTTCGCACCCACATAACCCACAAAGAGTTGATCGTCCACCCAGAAATCTTTGGTACGATTTAGGTAGAACACCAAGCTCTTTTTGAATCCAGGCAGTGGAGTGGAGCCTCTGCTCCTCAAGAGAGGGATGTAGGTGTGTGGAAAAAGTAGGCAAGGTGATTGATTGGCCTATGTGAAAAGGTGTCACCACTTTGTGAAGGAAGTAAGCTCTGGTACAAACACCACCTTGTCAGGATATACTGCTAGGAATGGTGGCTTCGAAGAGAGCCTGGAGCTCACTCACCCTGTGAGCAGAGGTGATGGCAATTAAGAAGGCAGTTTAAAGGGTCAAGAGCCATAAAGGACAGTTGCAGAGAGGCTCGAAAGGAGCACATGAGGTATGTGAGGACCAAGTTTAAATCACACTGGGGCATTATGAAAAGGATAGGAGGAAACATGTTTTCATATATTCTTCCCTTGAGAAACCGCCAAAAATGGGAGATTAGAACAGAGAAGGTTGGTGTGGTAGCCTTAAAAAGGCAGAGATGCAGAAAAATAGCCCTTGAGGGTTCCCAGAGCAGAGCACTGCTGGGCAAGGGAGAGAATAAAGAGGAGAACCTCTGAGAGAGGTGCAGAGAGGGGATCAACAGATTTATTGATACCATGCCACAAATTTCTTCCAATGACAGGTATATACCATTTTGGTGGAGGGATGCCTGGCTGCCAAGATAACATCACAGACTTCGGGCAGAAGGTCGAAAACCATCAACTGCCGCTGCTCAATCTCCACTCAAGGAGGCGGAGACTGGACAGGTTCAGGTGAGTGTCCGTCCCCTGCTGCTGTGACAGAAGATCCTCCCAAAGGGGCAGTCTGATTTGAGGATCGATAGCCATGCTCAATAGCTCGGGATACCAGACTCTTCGTGCCCAGGATGGAGCCACCAGGATGACTTGGGCCCGGTCATGCCTGATCTTCAGAACTCTGGGCAGAAGTGGTATTCGCAGGAAGGTGTACCGGAGGCCTGAACTCCACTCATGATGAAAAGCGTCGCAGAGCGAGTGCCGCTTGGAAACTCCACTTCGCAAAACAGCTGACATTGTGCATTCTCTGCTGAGGCGAACAAATCTAACCAAGGCTCTCCCCACTGCTGAAAGAGACCTTGCACCCCCTCCAGATGGAGACGCCATTCGTGATCGACTATGCATCGATGGCTGAGTTTATCTGCTCTGACGTTCAGAGACCCGCCAGATGTTGAACCACCAGTGAAATTTCCTGGCGTAACAGCCATGTCCAGAGAAAAAGACCCTCTTGACAAAGGGTCCATGGCCCCACTCTGCCCTACTTGTTACAGTACCACAGGGTGGTGGTGTTGTCCGTGAACACCTGCACACTTTTCCTTTGAGAGAAGGAAGGAATGCTTTCAATGTAAGTCGGATCGCCCGAAGCTCCAAAAGGTTGATGTGGCGCCCGGACTCTGCCAGACACCAGCGGCCTCTTATCTCTGCCTCTCCCATGTGGCCACCCGATCCCAGGAGTGACGCATCTGTCACAAGTGTGAGATCTGGTTGGGGAAAGGAGAGAGATCTGCCGTTGACCCAATCTTGATTCGACAATCACCACTGCAGATCTTTCGTATTTCCCTCGGAGATCTGAACCATGTCGGAGAGATTCCCCTGATGCTTCGCCCACTGGAACTTCAGGTCCCACTGCAGAGTCCGCATATGCCATCTGGCATGTTGGGCCAGCAGGATGCAGGAGGCCATGAGGCCCAGCAGCCAAAGAGTCATGCTCATCGAAATCCAGGATAGAGGCTAAAACATCGGGATCATAGCCCAAATATCCTGGACTCGCTTTTCGGGAGAATTAGCCCGAATCTGCACTGTGTCCAGAACAGCTCCGATGAAAGGGAGTATCTGAGAGGGAGTCAGGTGTGACTTCGGTACATTTATAGTGAACCCCAGGGAATGCAGGAGGTTCACCATAGTCTGGAGATAGGAAACGACTTTCTGGGGCGTGTCCGCCTTTAACAGTTAGTCATCGAGGTCATCGACGTAGGAGAAGACTGAAACACCTAACCTGCGCAGATGAGCTGCAACCACTACCATCACTTTTGTGAACACCTGAGGGGCACTGGTAAGGCCAAAGGGGAGCACAGTGAACTGAAAGTGCTCGTAAACTACCACAAATCGCAAGTAACGTCTGTGGGCCAGCAAGGTGGGAATGTGAAAATAGGCGTCCTGCAAGTCTAACGCCTCCATCTAGTCTCCAGGGTCCAGGGCAGAAAGGCCCTGAGCTAGGGTTAGCATTTTTAACTTCTCCTTCTTGAGGAAGAGATTGAAGGACCAAAGAACTAAGATAGGGCGAAGGCCCTTGTCCTTTTTGAGCACCAGAAAGTAACAGGGTTAACGTCCATGACCTACATCTGGCGCAGGGACCCTCTCTATGGCTCCCATGATATAAGAGAGCCGTGACCTCGCCGCAGAGAGCCAGAGGAGACATCTCGAAGGAAAGGGAGTAGCTCCTTTGGACAATTTGTAACACCTACCTGTCTGTGGTAATGGATTCCCAGTGGGGAAAGTGATGGCGGATCCTGCCGCCAACTGTTCCCAGATGGTCCAACAGACTAGGAAGGCTTGAAGGCAGGGGAGGGGGTGGACTGGGTGGACCGCTGGCTCCCTGATCCACAAACTTGTGGGATCCCGCGTCCGTGCAGAGGGTGTACAGCATGCGCAGGTTGGTGGCCAGGTGGAAAGGAAGACGGTTGGGTGCCCCTTCCGTAGTTACGAAAGGAGTGAAAAGCAGACTGAGGGGGGCAAGGAGCAGCTACGAGGCCATGGGACCGAGCCATAGCCCAGGAATCCTTAAAGTTCTCCAGCAAGAGTCTGCTTTTTCTCCGAAGAGACCGGTGCCATCAAAAGGAATGTCCACCAAGGATTGCTGGACATCCCCTGAAAAGCCAGATGTCCTCAATGAGGCCTGGCGCCTCAAGGCCACAGTCAATGCAACCAATCTGTCCAGTGGGTTGGTCGTATTCAAGCCACAACGAATCATGGACTTTGCTGCATCCCTCCCGTTCGTAATGACTTGGGAGAGAATAGTCCATGCCTCGTCCGGGACTCGAGGCAGCACTTGCGCAACTGTATTCCATAGAGTATCAGCCCAAAAGGCATGCAGTGTTGACGGACCGCACCACTAGACTGGCAGAAGAAAACATTTTTTTACACAAGTATCTATTCTTTTTGATTACCTGTCCGGCGGAGTGGAAGGGAATGCGCCAGAGGATGAAGAAGCCTGGATGACAAGGCTCTAAGGTGCAGGGTCAAGAATTTTGGGTTGGTCAATGCAGGCCGATGGCAGCGGGTAACTGTCCTTTTCACAGGAGTTCCTGTGCTGGGATTGGACCGGGTACCCAGAAAGACATCTGTAAGGGCTTTATTGAATGGAAGGAGGGGTTCCGAATTGGAGGCCTCAGGCTGAAGCACCTCGTCAGGAGGTTAGTCCTGACCTCCGCAGAAGGAAGCTCAAGGTCCAACACCTCAGCAGCCTTTCTCACCACCATTGAGTAGGAAGCTCCCTCCTCTGTAGCCACGGTAGGGGGAGAAAGCATGCCAGCATCTGGGGAGGAGTCTACCTGCTAGCGTCACCCAAATCCTGAACTCAGTCCATATTAGGGTCAAGCTGGTATTCTAAAGGGTTCAGCGACCCCTCTGCAGTACCCCCATATCCATACCCAAAGCAATAGGGGTCAGGATCCGCCCTGGGTCCAGGACAGCCCATGGAAAACAGAGTTGGCATCGACTGATGCCATTCTGGCTCTATGTCGTCAGGGATCAGTATAGGATTGACGTCGATTGTGGGCCCAACCAATGCCGGTAGCGTTGACGTCTGTCCCGACACTGGGGAAAATCACGTAGGCACGATCGGCGCCGGGAAAGATCTGGGAACGGATCCAGGGTGCCCTCTGGAGTTGGGGCCGAAGCCAATGACTTGGAACCCGAGGGGACCCATACCGACTCCCCTGGGCCCGAAGGTTTGTCAATCTGCCCAAAGATGAGGCGCATGGCTTCATGAAATTCTTTGAGGTGGGCAGGGGTGGCACCGGCTCCCTAAAGTCAAGGAGGTGTGGAGCCAACCCAATCGGAGGCTCCGAAGATGAAGGTCTGGCGTGTCGGCACTCTTCCCGTGTTGTGTCGTTCGAGCAATGGGGCGAAGAATGTTTGGGCTTCATCATCTTCTTCTTCTTGTGACCCAACCATCCAGATGACTTGGAAGGGGAAGAGTGGTGATGACTCTGCGACCGGTCTCTTAACCTTCCTCTCGAACGAGACCAGGAGTGACGCGGAGTCGAGTGTTGTGCTGGTGCGGAAAGAAAAGAACTAGCGTGAGTGCGTCAGGGTGGCGCTTATATACGACTGCAACATCATCACGGCGACTACGACACCAATGACGCCCGTGGATTCGACCAACACCACCTAACGGCAGGCAGGGGTACTGCTTGAAGAAAAATCTCCGGATACAGTCTGACGCCTGGGGGAAATTCTAAGGTAAGGAATCTGCAACTAGAAGTCTCTATCTGACGTCTAGGAGCAAGACAGACAGTAGTGCAGCAACTACTTAACTGACCAAATGTTTGACATATCTGTTTCTGTGCACAACCTCCCTTACTCTCAGACAACAATAACTTATATAAAGGTTGTTTGTGTGTTGAGATGCCCACGTCTTTGGAAGTATTTGTTACCTTCTCCTTCACCATCACTACACAAAACAGATTTTGAGTTTGATGGGTGGGGTTACTCTGTCACAAATGTTACAGATATCCTGTCCACTGTATTACAATTCCATTCTCCAATTTTCCAATCAAATAACATTGGTGATGTGCCTGTCCATCAGGTTGGAACCCCAATATACTGTTTTGGCCTTGTCCTGCATGTCCAGCAATGTTGCTATGAATTTCTTGAATGTACTGCTTGGATGTACTGCTTACTTCCTGAACTACACTGCCTGCTTCCCTTCTATTTTCTTCCAGAGGGTAATGAAATGGCTGTGCTAGATTATATCAGGGAACCCAGTTGATTTCACCAATAGTGCTTTACAATCGGCTTCTTCAGCTGTTGAGGCTGAAATGACACATACAAGTTCCTGTCCCTTTCAACAACTTTTCTTGCAGTCATTTTCTACAGCTCTCCCCATGGCTGCAGGACATTCTGATTGTTTATCTTACTGCAGTCACTGTGTTTGTGTGTGCCCTTTATGATAATGTGGTCTAATGACAATTACATACATTTATCTATCCTTGGAGCAACTGACCTGATAATTTCTAAAGTAGGTATAAGCACACTGTTAGATGAAGTAATTGATCTGCACCTTAAAAGAAGGTACCACTTCCTGACAATACCTTAACAGATTTTCTACAAAGAATATTTTCTATCTGCTTTTACCATAAGGATTTGGCTTCACTGTGTAACTGGATCTTAATAGTTCAGTGTCATCCTATTTTCTTGTTAATAGTTCCTGCAAACTTTGCACCAATAAAAATGTACGCCAATGTAACCAAATCCTTCAACCAAAACCAGCACAAAAACAAGAATCTTTGCTGGCATACAGGAAGATGGTGGTGGCAACACAAACCCTGAAAGCTTACTAAAAGTAGTAAGGCAGGCCTCATAGGGAAGATTGTTAAACTGAAATCAAAAGTAAAAGACCAGCTCTGTGTAAATAATCTGTGGGAATCACCTGATGCTTCATATTAAAAAACACCTCCATAATCTTTCTTGAAGTAAAAGACATCAAACTATGACTTTAAATGTGTTGGCAAAGTCCCTTGAATCCCTGAAGCCAAATTCTTAAATTCTGCAGCACCATGGGAACTTATAAATCCAAAAGGAGAAAGACAAAGTGATCTCTCCCCACAAACTACAATGTAGTTGCTCACTTGAATGCACATTAGGCAGCTAAACCCAAATCAAGTCCACTTTTCTTTCACTAGAATGTGTGGCCCTGGAGGTCAGAATACAAGCACTATAATCACAGCTAACATGATGGGTTCCAATAAAACTACATTGTGGCCATATTTTAATATTGAATACTGCATGCATATTGTGAGAAAGTCCTGTTTTTCTAAATTGCAAATATATGTGTGTGTGTATATATATATATATATATATATATATATATATATGGAAAATACCTCTGACATCTGTTCAGGGCATGTTCCGCTGCAGATTCACATGCTGTGCATTATACTTCTGCCATCTAGTGTTGGGTTCGGAGTGTTACAAGTTGTTTTTCTTCGAAGAAGCGTTTGAGTCACGGGATCGAGCGACGACTCCTCTTCGGTTCCATTGCGCATGAACATCAACTCCATGTTAGATTGTTTTCCCGCAAATGGTAAGGTAGGAGTGATAAGAGTATATAGGTGATAGAGAAAAGAGATGTCCATGCTAATGCAAATCAATATATCTATATATATACACATATGTAGAAGTGTTGCTAACTTAAATGACTACAGGCTCCTGGGGAGGTGGGAGGGTGCATGTGAATCTGCAGCGGAACATGCCACGAACAGATGTACACTGGGTAAGTGACATTTTCCGTTCGGTGGCATGTGTAGCTGCAGATACACATGCTGTGCATAGACTTCAAAGCAGCTTGTCCTCCCATAAAAGCGGTGGATAGCCTGTAGGAGTTGAAGTTGTTTTGAAATAAAGTTCTGAGTACAGCTCGACCTACTGTGGCTTGCTGTGTTGCTAAAACATCTACACAGTAGTGTTTAGTGAATGTATGTGGTGTTGACCAAGTAGCTGCTTCACATATTTCCACTGTTGGTATATTTCCTAAAAAAAAGCCATTGTAGCACCTTTTTTCCTTGTAGAATGTGCCTTACGAGTAACTAAGAGTTGCCTTTTGGCTTTAATGTAGCATGTTTGGATGCATCTCATAATCCATCTTGCTAATTCTTGTTTTGAAATGGGGTTACCTGTATGAGGTTTTTGAAAAGCTACAACAGTTGTTTAGTTTTCCTGAACGGTTTTGTTCTATCTATATACTACAATAGTTCTATTTTAATGTCACTATTAAAGCTCTTTCTATTAGAGCTCTTTCTGCCACAGATTCAGGCTGTGGAATGAAGACTGGTAGTTCCACTGTTTGATTTATATGAAAAGGTGATACTACTTTTGGAAGAAATTTGGTGTTTGTTCTTAGTACACCTTTCCGTTTGTGTACTTGTATGAACGGTTCTTCAATAGTGAAGGCTTGAATTTCACTGACTCTTCACAATAATGTAATTGTGACTAGGAAGGCAACCTTCCATGTTAAGAATTGTATTTGACATGAGTGCATAGGTTCAAATGGTGGGCCCATAAGTCGCGTAAGCACTAAGTTCCAAGACGGAACTGGAGGTGTCCTAGGTGGAATGATGCGTTTTAAGCCTTCCATCAAAGCTTTAATAACAGGAACTCTAAATAAAGAGCTGTTCGCATATTTTGTAAATATGCTGAAATTGTCGTGAGATTTATTTTTATGGAAGAGAATGCTAAATTTGATTTCTGTAAATGAAGTAAATAGCATACAATATCTTGTATTGATGCTGTAAGAGGGGCAATCTGTTAAGATTGACAGTAATATACAAATATTTTCCATTTGTTAGCATAGCACTGTCTAGTAGTGGGTTTTCTTGCTTTCTTAAGCACGTCCATACAATCTGATGGTAGTTGTAAATACTCAAACTCTATGACCTCAGTAGCCAAATCGCCAGATTGAGTGTCTTGGGATTTGGGTGTCTGATCTGCCCTTTGTTTTGTGTCAACAGGTCTGGTCTGTTTGGGAGTTTGGAGTGTGGTACTACTGACAGGTCTAACAATGTTGTGTACCACGGTTGACGGGCCCACTTTAGTGCTATGAGTATCATATTGAGTGTGTTTTGACACAATTTGTTGACTACAAATGGAATGAGTGGGAGAGGGGGAAAAGCGAATATCCCTGACCAATTGATCCATAGAGCATTGCCCTTGGATAGGGGATGAGGGTGTCTGGCATTGTTGAAAGTACTTTTGAAGTACTTGAGGGTGAATCTCCCACTCGTGTGTTTGTTGATGATTTCTGCTGAGAACATCTGTAAATTGGTTGAGTATCCCTGGAATGTATTATGTAAATTTGGTTGTGTATTGCCCATTTCCAATTTTTTTGAGCTAGGAGGGAGAAATTGGGATGAGTGTGTCCCTCCTTGCTTGTTTAGGTAATACATGGTTGTCATGTTGTCTGTTTAGATCAGGACATTCTTCTGACTAAGAAGAGGCTGAAAAGCTTTGAGTGCTAAGAAGACAGCTAACAACTCTAAGTGATTTATGTGTATCTGTTTGTGTTTGGCATCCCATTGTACTTGGATGTTGTGATTGTTGAAGTGAGCTCCCCAACCAATCATTGATGCATCTGTTGTAATTATGGTCTGAGGCACAGGGTCTTGAAATGGCCACCCTTTGTTTAGATTTGTGGAATTCCACCACTGAAGGGACATGCATGTTTGGCGGTCTATCAACACTAGATCTTGAAGTTGACCATGTGCCTGTGACCACTATTTTGCAAGGCACTGTTGTAAGGTCCGTATGTTTAGTCTTGCGTGTGGAACAATTGCAATACATGATGCCATCATCCCTAAAATCTTTATGACAAATCTGACAGTGTACTGTTGATTTGTCTGTATCTGTGTGACAATGTTTTGGAATGCTTGTATTCTTTGCGTATTTGGACATGCTAGCGCCTCTTGAGTATTTAGTATTGCACAGAGATACTGTTGCATCTGTGCAGGTTGTAGATGCGATTTTTGGTAATTTATTGAGAACCCTAGCGTGTTCAGTTTGTATCACGTAATGCGTATAGTTTTGACACTGCATATGACTGTTTGATTTTATTAGCCAATCGTCTAGATATGGAAAGACATGTATATGTTGTCTTCTTAGGTAGGCAGGACTACTGCTAGCCACTTTGTGAACACCCTTGGTGCTGTTGTTATTCCAAAGGGCAACACTATAAACTGATAGTGCTTTCCTTGAATGACAAACCTGAGATATTTTCTGTGCAAAGGTAGGATGGGTATATGAAAGTACGCATCCTTGAGGTCTAGTGTTGCCATGAAATTGTGTTTTTGGAGTAGTGGGTGTAAGGAAATGCCTCCTTGGCATGGTTACCCCCTGACGTTTTGCCGATGCCAAGTTATGATTTGAAAGTTTGCTGGGACCCTGCTAACCAGGCCCCAGCACCAGTGTTCTTTCCCTATACTGTACCTTTGTCTCCACAATTGGCACAGCCCTGGCATCCAGGTAAGTCCCTTGTAACTGGTACCCCTGGTACCAAGTGCCCTGATGCCAGGGAAGGTCTCTAAGGGCTGCAGCATGTCTTATGCCACCCTGGGGACCCCTCACTCAGCACATACACACTGCTTGCCAGCTTGTGTGTGCTGGTTGGGAGAACATGACTAAGTCGACATGGCACTCCCCTCAGAGTGCCATGCTAACCTCACACTGCCTATGGCATAGATAAGTCACCCCTCTAGCAGGCCTTATAGCCCTAAGGCAGGGTGTACTATACCACAGGTGAGGGCATAGGTGCATGAGCACTATGCCCCTACAGTGTCTAAGCAAAACCTTAGACATTGTAAGCGCAGGTTAGCCATAAGAGTATATGATCTGGGAGTCTGTCAAACACAAACTCCACAGCACCATAATGGCTACACTGAAAACTGGGAAGTTTGGTATCAAACTTCTCAGCACAATAAATGCACACTGATGCCAGTGTGCACTTTATTGTAAAAATACACCTAGAGGGCATCTTAGAGATGCCCCCTGAAAATATGCCAGACTCCAGTGTGGGCTGACTAGTTTTTGCCAGCCTGCCACACACCAAACATGTTGCTGGCCACATGCGGAGAGTGCCTTTGCCACTCTGTGGCCAGGCACAAAGCCTGTACTGGGTGGAGGTGCTTCTCACCTCCCCCTGCACGATCTGTAACACCTGGCGGTGAGCCTCAAAGGCTCACCCCCTTTGTTACAGCGCCACAGGGCATCCCAGCTAGTGGAGATGCCCACCCCTCCGGCCACTGCCCCCACTTTTGGTGGCAAGGCTGGAGGAGATAATGAGAAAAACAAGGAGGAGTCACTCCTCAGTCAGGACAGCCCCTAAGGTGTCCTGAGCGGAGGGGACTCTTACTTTTAGAAATCCTCCATTTTAGAGATGGAGGATTCCCCCAATAGGATTAGGGATGTGCCCCCCTCCCCACAGGGAGGAGACACAAAGAGGGTGTAGCCACCATCAGGGCCAGTAGCCATTGGCTACTGCCCTCCCAGACCTAAACACACCACTAAATTGAGTATTTAGGGGCTCCCAGAACCGAGGAAGATAGATTCCTGCAACCTAAAGAAGAAGAAGGACTGCTGGCCTGAAGCCCTGCAGTGAAGACAGAGATGACAACTGATTTGGGCCCAGCCCCAAAGTCTGTCTCAGTACTTCGAAGAAAACTGAAGCAGCGACGCATCCAACAGGGTCCAGCGACCTCTGAAGCCTCAGGGGAGTACCCTGCATCCAAAGGACCAAGAAACTCCAGAGAACAGCGGCCCTGTTCAAGAAACTGCAACAAAGAAGCAACTTTTAAAGACCACACATTTCCCGCGGGAAGCGTGAGACTTTCCACTCTGCACCTGACGCCCCCGGCTCGACCTGCGGAAAACTAACACTACAGGGAGGACTCCCCGGCGATTGCGAGCCCATGAGTAGCCAGAGTTGACCCCTCTGAACCCCCACAGCGACGCCTGCAGAGGAAATCCAGAGGCTCCCCCTGACCGCGACTGCCTGCTTCAAGGAACCCGACACTCCTGGAAACCACACTGCACCCAGGACCTGAAGGAACCGAACTCCAGTGCAGGAGCGACCCCCAGGCGACCCTCTGCCTAGCCCAGGTGGTGGCTACCCTGAGGAGCCCCCCCCCACCCCCCGGTGCCTGCCTGCATCGTTGAAGAGACCCCCGGGTCTCCCCATTGATTCCTATTGAAAACCCGACACCTGTTTGCACTCTGCACCCGGCCGCCCCTGTGCAGCTGAGGGTGTACTTTCTGTGCCTGCTTGTGTCCCCCCCTGGTGCCCTACAAACAACCCTGGTCTGCCCTCCGAAGACGTGGGTACTTACTTGCTAGCAGACTGGAACCGGGGCACCCCTATTTCAATTTAAGCCTATGTGTTTTGGGCACCACTTTGACCTCTGCACCAGACCGGCCCTGAGCTGCTGGTGTGGTAACTTTGGGGTTGCCTTGAACCCTCAACGGTGGGCTACCTTGGACCCAACTTTGAACCCTGTAAGTGTTTTACTTACCTGTGAACTTAACATTTACTTACCTCCCCGAGGAACTGTTGATTTTTGCAGTGTCCACTTTTAAAACAGCTTATTGCCATTTTTGCCAAAACTGTACATGATATTGTGATAATTCAAAGTTCCTAGAATACCTGAGTGAAATACCTTTCATTTAAAGTATTGTTTGTAAATCTTGAACCTGTGGTTCTTAAAATAAACTAAGAAAATATATTTTTCTATATAAAAACCTATTGGCCTGGAATTGTCTTTGAGTGTGTGTTCCTCATTTATTGCCTCTGTGTGAACAACAAATGCTTAACACTACCCTCTGATGAGCCTACTGTTCAACCACACTACCACAAAATAGAGCATTAGAATTATCTCTTTTTGCCACTATCTTACCTCTAAGGGGAACCCGTGGACTCTGTGCACACAATTTTCTTACTTTGAAATATTATATACAGAGCCAACTTCCTACAGTGGGATAACATTTTGATGAGTTACCATGTGAAAATGTTCTGACAGGATGTAAAGATTGAGGGTCCTAAGATCTAATATTGGTTTGAGGGTGCCATCTTTTTTGGGAATTAGGAAGTATAGAGAATAAACTCCTGCCCCTACTTGATCTTGTGGGATGGCTTCTATTGCTTGTTTGAGTAACAGATGTATGTGTTCTGTGGATAGTTTGTGTTGTTTTGGTGGAATGTTTGGGGGAGTTTGTATCAGTTCTAGGCAATAACCATTGTGGATAATTGATAGAACCCAATTGTCTGTGGTAATGTTTCGCCAATTGGTGTGGAACTGTTGCAGTCTTCCCCCCACAGGAGAGGTGTGGAGTGGAAGGGGATAAGCCAAGTCACTGCTTAGGGTGCTGTGGCATTTGTTTAGAAGTTTGAAACTTCCCTCTACTTTTGGGATACTGCCCCATATATGTGCCCCTAAAATCACCTCGTTGGTATTGTGGTTGGTATGTTGGTTTTGCCTCCAATGTGGATGCCTCTA
Organism: Pleurodeles waltl; assembly: GCF_031143425.1. Classification (NCBI taxonomy): domain Eukaryota; kingdom Metazoa; phylum Chordata; class Amphibia; order Caudata; family Salamandridae; genus Pleurodeles; species Pleurodeles waltl. The sequence goes on along the minus strand of NC_090446.1, from coordinate 968,851,009 downwards.
CTGTTTGAGCTCTAAATCCACCTCTAAACTTAGGTTTCCGAAAGCATCCCCTGTATGGTGTGGTGTATAGTGCACCCATAGCCTTTGCGGTGTCTGAATCTTTGCGCAATTTTTCAATTGCAGTGTCAACATCTGGGCCAAAATGTTGTTTTTTATTGAACAGCATATTTAACACCGCTTGTTGGATTTCAGGTTTAAAACCCGAGGACCTGAGCCATGCATGCCTTCTTATTGTCACACCAGTGTTGACAGTTCTGGCAGCTGTCTGCTGCATCTAGGGCAGACCTAATCTGATTATTGGTGATGGCTTGCCCTTCCTCCACTATGTGCTGTGCCCTTTTTTGATGTTCCTTGGGGAGATGCTGAATTATGTCTTGCATCTCATCCCAATGGGCCCTGTCGTATCTAGCCAACACCACCTGTGAGTTGGCTGTCCTCCATTGATTCGCTGCCTGGGATGCAACTCTCTTCCCTGCAGCATCAAATTTCCTACTCTCTTTGTCTGGTGGGGGTGCATCACCTGATGACTGTGAGTTTGCCCTTTTCCTGGCACCGCTTACTACTACCGAATCTGGAGGGAGTTGTTGAGTTATGTAATCAGGATCAGAGGGAGGTGGCTTGTATTTTTCTCTAACCTGGGAGTAATTATCCTTGCTTTAACCGGCTCGTTAAATATTTAATCAGTGTGTTTTAGCATGCCGGGGAGCATAGGGAGCGACTGGTATGTTGAATGTGTGGAGGAGAGTGTATTAAACAAAAAATCGCCCTCCAAAGGTTCAGTGTGCAAGGTGGTACCATGGTATGCTGCAGCCCTAGCTAAAACTTGATTGTTCCCCCCATACTATCCTCAGGTGGTGAAGGCTTAGAGGGATAGCAGTCTGGGTCATTGTCAGGAATGGGATCTGGATCATAAAGATCCCATGGGTCTACATTGTCCTGTTGCGAGTCAAACGAATGTGATGGTGACCGCATTAGTGTAGGACTGGTAGAAGGAGAGATATGCAGGTGTGGAGAGTGAGGAGGAGAATGAGGAGTAGAAAATTGAGGAGGTGGTGGTCTCTCGTTTGGCTTTGGCACTTTAGCTGGAGGGTGCGTAGTGTCCAATTCCTCCTGAAAGGCTAATTTCCTCTTTGGTTTTAGAGGAGGGGCTGTTAGGATTCTGCCGGTTTCCTTGTGGATATGAATCCTGGCTTGCCTCTCATCCATTACTTCAAGTATTGGTTGTACTTGAGTGTCCTCTTCAGAGGTTTTGTGGCTTTCTTTTAGTCTTTTTGAAAGTCCATGTTCCTCTGTGTTTCTTACTCTTTTTGGTTCTGAAGCCGGCTTTTTCGGTATCGAAAAAGATGGTGTAGTGGATCTTCTTGGCTCCAAAAGGGATTTCTGAACTTTCGACTCCAAAAAATGATGCTTACTGGGGTTGGACCCGGAGCCGGAGCCTTTCATCGACTCCAATGGTTTCGGAGGAGTGGCCTTTTTCGGTGCCGAACTGGCAGTTTGGTCACCGAATGTCTTTTTTCGGGCCGAGCCATGGCCTTCCGGCAGTGGCGTACCAAAGGCCTTATGCTTATGTCTTTGTGATGGTACAGGGGCAGGCGTACTCACATGCTGTCCTGCCATGACCGGTCTGTCCTCCACAGATTCTTGGTCGGAGTCGGAACCTCTGACAGAGACTGCTGTCTGCATGATCTCTTCCTCCTCCAAGTCGAGATGTTCGGAGCTTTTGGACACCATCTCGAGTCTTCTTTCCCTCCTGTCTCAAAGCGTCTTTTTGGACCGGAAGGATCCAATTTTCTTCCTGATGATCTGGGGAAAGGCAAAGATTACAGATGAGATGTTGGTCTGTATAAGGAAGTTGGGCGTGGCACCGAGGACAGAATCGGACAGGAGTCCGATCCATGAGGCTTCCACGCGGTCGGGCCGACTAGACCCGAGTTGGATGCATGCACCCCAAAGGGCGAGCAAGGTTGTCTTCTCCGACGGTATTGATGGAAGATGTAAACTGGATCGATACAATACAGATGAAAATAAGCCGTTTTCTAAGTTTTCCGAATCGAACTTTCGGAGCGAAAGGAAACACGTACGAACCCGATGGCGGAAAGAAAGCAATCTAACATGGAGTCGATGCCCATGCATAATGGAACCGAAGAAGAGGAGTCACTCGATCCCGTGACTCGAAAACGTTTCTTCGAAGAAAAACAACTTGTAACACTCCGAACCCAACACTAGATGGCAGAATTATAATGCACAGCATGTGTATCTGCAGCTACACATGCCACCGAACACACACACACACATATATATATATATATATATATGGAAAATGTCACTTACCCAGTGTACATCTGTTCGTGGCATGTTGCGCTGCAGATTCACATGCTGTACTGTGCACTGTTCCTGCCATCTAGTGTTGGGCTCGGAGTGTTACAAGTTGTTTTTCTTCGAAGAAGTCTTTTTGAGTCACGGGACCGAGTGACTCCTCCCTTTCGCCGCCATTGAGCACGGGCATCGACTCCATCTTAGATTGTTTTCCCCCCATAGAGTGAGGTAGGAGTGGTAGAATGAGGATACTAAAGATGTCCATGCAATGGAATAGTTTGTGGGAAAGGAATATTTATTTACATATATACAGTTTAAATGCAACTTAAACGGCTACAGGCTCCCGGGGAGGTGGGAGGGCGCATGTGAATCTGCAGCGCAACATGCCACGAACGGATGTACACTGGGTAAGTGAGATTTTCCGTTCAATGGCATGTGTAGCTGCAGATACACATGCTGTGCATAGACTACAAAGCAGTAATCCTCCCGAAAGCGGTGGTCAGCCTGTAGGAATTTAATTTGTTTGAAATAATGTTCTTAATACACCCTGTCCTACTGTGGCTTGTTGTGTTGCTAACACATCTACACAGTAATGTTTAGTAAAGGTATGAGGTGTAGACCAAGTGTCTGCTTTACAAATTTCTGTCATTGGTATATTACCTAGAAAAGCCATTGTTGCTCCTTTCTTTCTAGTGGAGTGTGCTTTTAGTGTAATGGGTAATTCCCTTTTAGCTTTGAGGTAACAGGTCTGAATACATTTGACTATCCATCTGCCAATGCCCTGTTTGGATATAGGGTTACCAGCATGGGGTTTTTGGAAAGCAACGAACAATTGCTCAGTTTTACGAAACGATTTTGTTTGGTCTATCTAATACATTAGCGCTCTTTTGATGTCTAATGTATGCAGTGCTCTTTCTGCTACTGAGTCTGGTTGTGGGAAGAAGACTGGGAGCTCTATTGTTTGGTTTAAATGAAACAGTGAAATTACTTTTGGTAAAAATTTTGGATTTGTACAGAGAACTACTTTATGTTTGTGTATTTGTATAACGGGGTTCTTCAATAGTAAACGCCTGTATTTCGCTAACTCTTCGTAATGAAGTGATAGCTATTAGAAAAGCTACCTTCCAAGTTAAGAATTGGATCTGGCAAGAATGCATGGGTTCAAAAGGTGGGCCCATGAGTCGTGTAAGTACAATATTAAGATTCCACGAGGGTACTGGTGGGGTTCTTGGAAGTATGATCCTTTTTAGTCCTTCCATAAAGGCTTTAATAACAGGGATTCTAAAAAGTGACTTTGTATGTTTAATCTGCAGGTAAGCAGAGATTGTGGTGAGATTAATTTTGATGGAAGAAAAAGCGAAATTTGCTTTTTGTACGTGTAGTAAGTAACTCACAATGTTTTATATGGAGGCTTCTAACGGTGTGATTTGGTTTGCTTGGCAGTAGAAAACAAACCTTTTCCATTTGTTAGCATAACAATGCCTTGTTGTCGGTTTTCTTGCCTGTTTAATGACTTCCATACACTCATTTGAAAAGGTTTAGGTAGCCAAATTCTAAGACTTCAGGAGCCAGATTGCTAGGTTGAGCGATGCTGGATTGGGGTGTCTGACCTGGTGTTTGTGTTGTGTTAACAGATCTGGTCTGTTTGGGAGTTTGATGTGAGGTACTACTGAGAAGTCCAACAATATGGTGTACCACGGTTGGCGAGCCCACGTTGGTGCTATGAGTATTAGTATGAGTTTGTTTTGACTCAGTTTGTTGACTAGGAAAGGAATGAGTGGGAGAGGGGGAAAGCGTAAGCAAATATCCCTGACCAACTGATCCATAGAGCATTGCCCTTGGACTGAGGGTGTGGGTACCTGGATGCGAAGTTTTGGCATTTTGCGTTTTGTTTTGTTGCAAACAGATCTACATCTGGTGTCCCCCAGCGGTAGAAGTAATTTTGTATAATCTAGGGGTGTATTTCCCACTAGTGAGTTTGCTGGTGATCTCGACTGAGATTGTCGGCTAACTGATTGTGAATGCCTGGTATATATTGCGCTATCAGGAGAATGTTGTTGTGAATTGCCCAATGCCAAATTTTTTATGCTAGGAGGCACAGTTGTGACGAGTGTGTTCCCCTCTGCTTGTTTAGATAGTACATCGTTGTCATATTGTCTGTTTTGACAAGAATGTGTTTGTGGACTAGAAGGGGTTGAAAAGCTTTTAGTGCTAGAGAGACTGCTAGTAGTTCTAAGTGATTTATGTCAAGTTGTTTTTGTTGATTGTCCCATTGACCTTGTATATTGTGATTGTTGAGGTGTGCTCCCCACCCAATCATGGAAGCATCTGTTGTAATAATGGCGTGAGGCACTGGGTCTTGAAATGGCCACCCTTTGTTTAAATTTACAGGTTTCCACCATTGAAGCGAAGAGTGTGTTTGGTGGTCTATCAACACTAGATCTTGAAGTTGACCCTGTGTCTGCGTCCATTGTTTTGCTAGGCACTGTTTTAAGGGCCACATGTGTAGCCGTGCGTTTGGGACAATAGCGATGCATGAGGACATCATGCTTAGTAGTTTCATTACAAACCTGACTGTGTACTGTTGGTTTGGTTGTATGCTTGACACTATATTTTGAAACGATTGAACTCTTTGTGGGCTTGGAGTGGAAATAGCTTTTTGCGTGTTGAGTGTGGCTCCCAAGTATTGTTGTATTTGGGATGGTTGCAAGTGAGATTTTTGGTAATTTATAGAAAACCCTAGTTTGTGTAGAGTATCTATTACATATTGCGTGTGACTTTGACACCGGTGTTGAGTGTTGGCTTTTATTAGCCAATCATCTAGATATGGGAATACATGCATGTGATGTCTCCTTATATCAGCTGCTACTACAGCAAGGCATTTTGTAAATACCCTGGGTGCTGTTGTTATCCCGAAGGGCAATACTTTGAATTGGTAATGTTTGCCCTGTATGACAAATCTGAGGTATTTCCTGTGAGATGGATGGATGGGTATGTGGAAATACGCATCCTTTAAATCCAGTGTTGCCATGTATTCTCCCTGTTTTAGCAAGGGAACTACGTTTTGTAGTGTGATCATGTGGAAATGATCTGATTTGATAAAGAGTTTTAACGTCCTGAGATCTAGAATTGGTCTTAGTGTTTTGTCTTTTTTGGGAATAAGGAAATATAGGGAGTAAACCCCTGTTCCTTTTTGATGGTGTGGTACTATTTCTATGGCTTGTTTTGTTAATAGTGCTTGCACCTCTATTTGTCGTAGGTCTGAATGTTGTGCTGACAGTTTGTGTCCTTGGGGGAACATCTGGAGGGAACTGCGTGAACTCTATGCAGTAACCATGTTGGATAATTGATAGAACCCATGTGTCCTTGGTTACGACTGACCAATGTTTGTGATATTTTTTGTTAATCTTCCCCCCACTGGTGATGTGTGTTGGGGAAGTGTGGCATTGAAGTCACTGCTTGTTACTAAACCCTCCCCTAAACTATGGCTTCCTAAATGTTCCCCTATACTGGGAAGAGTAGAGCGCGCCCATGGCTTTGGCCGTGCGCTGTGTCCTTCTTAATTTTTTCTATTGCACTGTCCACCTCCGGCCCAAATTGCTGGTTGAACGGAATGTTTAGTACCGTTTGCTGTATTTCTGGTTTAAAACCAGAACTGTGTAACCATGCATGCCTCCTGGTGGTAACTGCTGTGTTGACAGTTCGTGCTGCTGTATCGGAAGAGTCCACTGCAGAGCGGATTTGGTTAATGGAGATGGCCTGTCCCTCCTCCACCACCTGTTGAGCCCCTTTTTGATGTTGTTTTGGTAAATGCTGAATAATATCCTGCATTTCGTCCCAATGTGCTCTGTCGTAACGGGCGAGGAGGGCCTGTGAATTGGCGATACGCCACTGATTGGCCGCTTGCGACGCCACTCTTTTTCCTGCTGCGTCAAATTTACGGCTTTCTTTATCAGGGGGTGGCACATCCCCTGACAATTGAGAATTTGCCCGCTTTCTTGTGGCTCCCACTACAACAGAGTCCAGAGGGAGCTGATGTGTAATAAACACAGGGTCTGACGGGCGAGGTTTATATTATTTCTCTACCCTCAGTGTAATGGCCCTTCCTTTGACCGGTTCCTGAAAGACCTGTTGTGCATGCTTAAGCATGCCTGGTAACATTGGCAGGCTTTGTTATGATGCATGCGTGGATGCCAGTGTATTAAAAAGAAAGTCATCCTCCACTGGTTCTGAGTGCATAGTGACATTATGGAATGTTGCTGCCCTAGCTAGTACTTGCGTGTAGGATGTTCTATCCTCTGGAGGAGAAGGCTTTGAAGGATAACACTCAGGACTGTTGTCTGAAACTGGTGGGTCGTATAGGTCCCAGGGGTCTGCAGCGTCCTGCGTCTGCACAGTATGTGTAGGTGACTGTGCAGTTGGTGTGCCAACTGGTGACCTTGTCCGTTGTGGCGAGTGAGGTGGCGACCTTTCTGGTGAGAAATGTGGGATTGGTAACCTTTCTCTAACCACCTTTGCTCTTGGCTGCTCAGTTTCAGTCTCTGCATGAAAAGCCAATTTTCTTTTAAACTTGAGCGGAGGGATGGTTTGAATTTTTCCTGTGTCCTTTTGGATTTGTAACCTTGGTTGAGTTTGGTCAAGCTCTTCCAAATCCAGCTCTTGCTCAAACCTGTGCCTCTCTTTAAGTTGTTGGGAGAGCCCACGTTCTTCCGTATAAGAAGTCTTTTTCGGCTCCGAAGCCATTTTTTTCGGTCCAGAAACACCCATGGATACGGTCGGTTTTGGCTCTGATAGGCTCTTTCAAGGCTTATTCGATTCGATCAGCCGATGTCGACTCTTTTTGATGCCGGTTTCTTGACCCGAGTCTGAAGACTTCGGCAGGATCTTGGTCTTTTTCCGTGCCGAAGATGTTATTTGGTCACCGCTTTTCTTGTGGGTCGAGCCATGGCCTTCCGGCAGTGGCGTCCCCGAGGCCTTCTATTTTTTCACCTGACTTTGGGGTTGGCTCAGGGCAGGTGTACTCACTTTTTGTCCTGCCGTCGGTGGCCGGTCTCCGTCGGAGTCGTCCGATTCCAAACCCTGGATCAAGGTAGCCATCTCTTCCTTCTCGAAATCGAGGTGTTGTGTCGACTTCGATGCCATCTGCAAACGCCTTGCTCTTCGGTCTCTCAAGGTCTTCTTCGACCAAAAAGCCTTGCAGGCCTCACAGGTATCATCTCTGTGTTCTGGCGACAAACACAGATTACAGACCCGATGCTGGTCTGTATAAGGATACTTGGCGTGGCACGTCGGACAGAAACGGAAGGGGGTCCGGTCCATGATTTTTCGACGACAGGTGTGGTCAGGCCGACCAGGCCTCGGTTGAGTGCGGAAGCCCCAAAGGGCCGCCAAAGCGGTTGTCTCGTCAGTGCCGATGTATCTATAGAAAAACGGTCCCGAACGCAACAATACCGATGGAGTTCGATGATTTTTTAAACTTTTCCGATTTGAATTACAGAGCGAAGAGGAACACGTCCGAACCCGATGGCGGAAAGAAAACAATCTAAGATGGAGTCGATACCCATGCGCAATGGAGCCGAAAGGGAGGAGTCACTCGGTCCCGTGACTCGAAAAGACTTCTTCGAAGAAAAACAACTTGTAACACTCCGAGCCCAACACTAGATGGCAGGAACAGTGCACAGCACGTTTATCTGCAGCTACACATGCCATTGAACATATATATATAAAAATGTGTGTGTGTTTATCAAACCACTGATAATAGACTCTACATCCAGACAATCATCATACTTATAAGGCAACAGAGAAAATGAGCAATAGGGCAATGTTTATTAGAGTCGCTTGAGTTGTTGGTTGCGTATAGCTTTGTAGAGCATTCACTAGATAATCTGCACAAAATACGGTATCTTCTACCAACACAGGACTTTACAGATCAAAATACTATAAAACAGCGTTTCCCACACTGTAGGTCGGGTTGTGACCTGATTTTAATGGGTCACAAAAGGCCAATCAATAAACAAACATGTTTTTAAATTCTGTATTTATCTTGTCACATTTGCTGTGCTTCAAAAACAAAAGTCAAATGTCAGACTATGTTGTCTGACAAATTGTTGCTTATTTGTTTTTTAAACGTGGGAATTGGTGTTTACAGTCTCCACTCAGTTTGCAGACAGGCAAAGAAAAGTAAAGTGAATTATGTGACAATCTTGCTGGGGTACTGGGAGTGTGAAAGGAAAGGCTGTATTAGTCATGTTTTATAACAAACAAAAAACTTAAATACCTGTAAATAAACTGTACACATTCTGCAGTTAGGAAAGCAAAAATAAGTTTCTTGTAATTCTGAAGTGTGATGGAAACAAATATTTTAATATGCTCAAAACAAATCAAGACACGTCACCTGGTGATGCACAAATTATATATATTCACTGAATCCCAATTCTACATATTATCTTTTGTGTGAAATATAGTTTTAGCAGTAAAACCGTAGGATTGTGCAAATTTAGTGGCCACTAATGTGCTGCTGTAAATGACAGTGCACTACCACACACTGCTTTAGTCATGTTTTAAAAAGGTTCACTTGATGTCCATTCAAGCTAGGTGGGTCACAATAGTTTTTAGTTCTTAAAACCGGGTCATGGTTCTGAAACGTTTGGCAAGCACTACAGTAAAGCTTAACACATCTGCAAAGTAAAGAGCATGTTTAGAATAGTTGTTATTCTGTGTGTCCCAGAAAATTAGTTAGAGACCACCCTAGTGTCAGTACTTTCAGATAAAGCGCAATAATAAAAAACAAAAAATGGTGTAAAGCACTGGAGGGATTGTGTCCCTTATGAGACCACAATATGTTTCTAGAAAAGATGTTCCTGGATCCTCTTGGACCTCAGGTGGGAGAATTAAATATGCATTCCACCCTTTAAGATGTATGCCTAAGGAAATAATGCCGATAAAATAACTGATAAAAACAAATGGGTTCAGTATGATTGTGACTACTAATGGAAGTTTAGGACCCCAGAACTACAACGGTACACAAATACAATCCCCCATGCTTCCAAAAAGTGCGGGTTTTCAAGCGGAGCATATATTTAACCTGTCCCCTCAGAGTAATACTGATGAAAAAGCTGTTAGTTCTCAACACATACCACAACTCATGCGGCACTTACTTTGCTGATGCAATGAGATGAGCACTCTGAGAACCATGTTCAAAGTCAGTCTGAATAATCAGTAATTTGCTGCCATTAAACGATTCAAAGAAGGTTCTAAAGCAAAAAGAAAAACACAGGAAAGGGGCATAAGCACATCTTTGATTGGCAGGCTTGACAATCCAAAGAGACATCTTTTATTAGTTCCTGCATTTTGATTAGAACACAAAAGGCATCATTCAAGCTTTATTATGATCATGCATGACAAATCCCCCTCTTTGGTTTAGAATCAAAAGCTTTAAAAGTCCATCTAACTACTGTACCCTTCATCACACCGTTCATGTGAGGTACCGTTCCCAGCTATTCAATATTTAAATTACATCTAAAAGTACTAAGTTGACACCAACACCAATTGGGCAGATTCTAGTGCTTAATTTGTGCTTATTGTTTCCGGTGCTGAGCACCGGCACTTATTTCTGAGGGCTGGCGCTTATTCTTCTGCCTCAAGCATTTGCTGAGAGCAAAAGACACATATGAGAAAGACGGAGGAGGAGAAAAACGAAAAAGTGTCACAACGGGAGAAAGCAGAAAGCTGCAAGAGTGAGCTGAAGGGGCAGGGAGTGGCTGTAAATAGCTTAAAGAGGTCTGAGATGGCTTCAGGATTACGCTGCCTCAGTATTCTGTCCTCACACATTTAATTGCAGCAGCCGCATGTTTAGGAGGAGGGCCTTGGGCACCGGAACGTTTTTATTTACAAATTAAGCACTGGCAGATACCACATAGTTGGTACGAGGAGACTTCCTAACACCTACCCATTCTACATTTGATTTCTTGCCACCTTCATTTCTAAAGCCAAATATATTTCAAGTCAACTAGGGAAAAACTTCTGGGGGTTACCAAAGCTTGTGAAAAGATGAAAATGGAAACTAACCGTATTTCTTTAAGGAAGGAGTACTCTGTATCAAACTGCTGCAGACAGAGAACTGCAATGCTTTGAAATCTGTCCTGCATATCACTTTGTAAATTCTTGGTGTCCACTGGCGTCAGAAGACGAGAGAAAGTTGTAATCTTGACCATAGAAGACAAATGTAAATCTTCCCATTAGTTACCTGGACATTATAAAGCAAACTAATATATTCTAAGGTCAACATTTTTGAAGTACTTTAAAGGAGTGTCACTTACCTCAGTGAACTTGATGCAGCTATCACACTCTGCATTAATTTGAGAAGAAAGGAAATCACCAAGAGAATTGTGCTCCTGATTTCTGAAGTACTCATGGGCTAGGCTATCTGCCTCAAAGCTACTCAAATTGGAGCCATACAATCGAATCACTGAATCAGGTGTAGCACAATTCAGTAGTACAGTCTTGGCTTTCTTGATTACCTCTGTCAAATACTCCTCATCGTCCTCTGACCATTGCTTCTTTAGCTTCTCCGTCACCTGCAGAACAACGGAAGCACAGGTATCTGAGTGGTAACCAACAAAGACATCAGCACGGCTATATTTCTGACGGCTGTCACGAAGGGGGTCAGTTTTAAGGTTTGTAAAGTCTTCCACCCAGTTTTCTAGAAGCTGAACGACAGATCTGTGACTCCTGCTCAGTACTGTGTTGATATCAAGGTAGTGCTTTTCAAGTCTGTTTATCAATGGAATTGGAAACTGTTCATATACAATTTCTTTTTCTTCAATGACTATCAACCGGAAATGTGGGTGCACTCTACATTTGACACGATGCGTGCCCAGTCCCAAGTCTACATATTTTTGACCTGCAAAATAAACATAATATTGGTTGAGGGCATCATAGAGGCTTTCGTAGAGGTTTTGCAAGTTCAAAAGAATGACCATCTGTCCTGTTTCCATGCAGATTTTCACACGATTGATGTTCCTACAGATCTGGGTATATTCTTGGTCTCTGGGGAAGCTCGACCCAAAAATTATCTCTGGTTGTTGGTCATCTGTAAAACACTCCTGCTGTATTACCTGGAGAGCAGCATAGTTTTTTGTCAAAACAAGCAAGTACCGACAGTCCCCATCATCACTATTTATGTTCTGCTTGATCAGTTCAATTGTGTTGACTTCATTAGGGTAATTTTCACCTTTCAAGATAGATTTAAAAAAGTATAATGCATCTATATCATCTTTCCCACTGAAATTTCGAAGGACCGCCTGCACTATCTCAGGGATAGTAGGTTCTTTTTTAGACCGCTTAGTAGTTGTAAACACCATTTTTATGAGGCTGTAGAAATCGCGTAGCCCAAAGAATTCCTTTCCATGTTCTCTTTGGGTACTGCTGATTTCGCGGTATGCATCAGCAAACAATGAAAAATATTTTTGAACAAGCGTTTGGATTAATTTATTGGAAGAACATATTCCACGTGCACTTGCAATTAATTCTTTCTTATCTGGGTCACCGCGGGATACAAAAATACCACGGTTCATCTTGGCAGGATCCAAGGCCCAATTTGAGATCCCAATGAAACCAACTTTTTTGTGTGGTTGAGGATCATTATCAATACACCCATCTTCTAAAAGTGGATGCAGTGTTTTCAATGGCATTTTAGGAGAGTCTTCTGCCAGACCTATTTCATCCAATACCACAACAGAAACATATTCTTCCAAATTCTTCCCTTTCTGGAAGCGAGCACATTGCTTGAAGGTGCCTATGATTCCTTCAGGCGTAGAGTGAGGACTGCATTGAAAGGATACAAGATGGATCTGTTTTAGTTGCCTATAGAGGTCTTCATGAGCTGTCTGGCCTTGCATGGCATCAGCCACAATTGTTTTAGCAAGGGATTTGGAGCTGCCAGGTTTCCCAACCAGAAATAGAGGGATTTTAAGCTCAATACAGATGACCATCATGAAAACATTCTCCTTTAAGGCAAGGTTTCGTGCAATGGTCTCCCTTAATCGTGCACCACTGAGGAAAAGGTCCTGCATCATTGTTATTTCTTGTAAAATTGATTTTTCTTCTGTGTAGGTCTCAGGTAGGCATTTACATATAATTTCTCGGTATCCAGCTTTATGTTCCAAAGATGCATGATAGCAAACACCAAGAGCAAGTACAAGGCACCACGAGACTTTATCTATAGGTTTGCTGTATTTGACTGCCTTCTTTTTCTCAAGATACCTTTGTAAGTTACTTAACAGTAGTTCACTGTGGTTAAAAAACCACTTAAATACATCTACACAGCGCTCAACATCTCGAAGGCTGACAAAGCTGCACTCATCATTTCTTCGTCTCATGTATGTTTGCGACACCGACAAAACATTTGTCAACAGGGTGACTTCATCTGTTGCCAGATTAACAGAATTTGCCAGTCGCTGAACAATTTGCTGAATGTATTTTCTTTCTGTGTCATTGTTAAGTTGGCCAAAATCCCATACTAGAGGAACCATGCTGGGAGGTAAGCAGTGAACACGGTATACCAATTGCCTTAAAGGAATGGAGCCAAGCTTTTCTTTGGTCTCATCTGCTTTCACTCTGTATCCCAATCCTGCAGACTCTAGTCGCTCAATCATCGCTGGGGTGTGTTTCCGATAAGGGTTGCATGCTGCAATTATATGCAAACCTGTGTTTTCACCCAAGGGTTTTCCTTCAACCGTTTTGTCACAGAGGGCTTCCTTAATACTGCCTATGGCATCTGTTGTGTTGGCCTCATCAAAGAAAAGTACAGTGTCCAAACCAAAGTCCATTTTATTTTTAACAGCAATGGCTTCTGCCTCTTGAATTTTTTCATAAATCAAATCAGCTGTTGTTCCACCATGGACTTTCAAAAGCTTCATATTCTCTGTGCCAACACCACTCTTTTGCAATTCACAAAAGTACTTTATCAATCTTGTTTTCCCACAGCCAGTTTCACCCATGATAATGACAGGAATTCCACATCTAAATCTCATATGAATGGCCAGGATTTTGAGGACATTGTCCGTCGTCAACTCATATGTCTCATCAGGGTCCAGTGGCCAATCGATTCCAAGAACCATGCAAAGTCTCTCAATCTTTTCATCTCTGCGCAGTGAATCAAAATCAACATTAAATGGGACTTTCTGCAGCTGAAGACCTTGATACAGCTGTGTGGTCATGACATTTTTCTTGATGATCCTCCCATTTGCTGGATTTATGGCATCAACACCTCCATCATTGTTTAGCTGCAGATGAAAGCCAAGAAAAGTCATTGACACATGATCCTCATTGAAGAAAATATATGGATGAGGCTCAGACTCCCACCTCTTACGCATCAGAAATGGTGCCAGATCCTCCTCTGTAACTTCATCTGAACTGAATGCTAGCCTTTCAGAACTCTGATCAGAAATATTTAAGGATGGTGTGGCAAAATCCTTGGCCATCAAAATCATAAAGTTAACTACAAAATTTTTGAATCCTTGTAAGGTGTCTCCAACAAAATCTGGATTGCAGAACAGAGAGGATTCACAGTCTTTAAGCTGAAGGTTCAAGAACCAGGCAAAGTTTCTGAGCTCTGACCAGGATGGATCAAGTATACCACAATAAATTAATAACAGCTGCAAACACTGCACAGTGGTGCCTTGAACAGAGCCATGTCTGTATTGAAACACATCCAAGTTCTGTCCCTGTTGGAACTGAAGAAGGTACTGATAAGGTCTCTGAAAGGCTTCACTGCAGAACTCCTCTCGGTCCATTCCAGGATCTGCACTATTATGGACAGGCTGTGCCTCCATCTCCATCTGCAGCACTTCTTTGGGAGCTCTGCATGTTATTTTTGGGAAAACATCCAGAAAACTGTACTGCAGCCCATGAGAAACCTTCAGAGAAAGAGAATAAAATATTAAAGTTCATTTTGCATCCAATACCACAACTAGACCCCTGTTGTATTTTAATTCCAGCCCCATTCTAAATAATTTCTCCATTTAAAAACAGAACACAAACAATGGAACAGCACTCCCTCCCTTCAATTAGATGGATCTGATTGGTGCTAGCTTAAAATATTCTCTGTACACATACCACTCTTTGCTGTTTCTTGGATGTGACATCAGCGGGCTCAAGGATCTCAACCACATACAGATGGTGGGGGCTACGCTTCCACATTCTTCCATCAACATCCATGAGATACTGTAGAATGAACAGCTTGAATAGGAATTCTGAAATTCCCCCCTGCACCTAGTGGAATATATCACAGAGAAGAAAAAACTGTAAAAGATCATGGGTAGAGATGAGCAATGACCTGATAAGAGCATATCTTTAAGCAGGAAAGGAGTATTAGAACAAGTAGGTGGAGGGGAGTGAGGATATAACCACTACTAACTGAGGACCCTGGTGTTTCTGAGCCTGTTTTGGGAATCATAAACACCACAACAGGAACAGTCAAAGCCCTGTAAGGGGCTGTAACTGTGTTTCGCATGATCAGTCTGTTTGGGGCAGCAAATGCCCAGAGTGATCGACTTGTGCATGGCTGCAACTGCCCAGAACGATCATTATATATGTGGCTGCAACTCGTTATTATGTTGTGACTGCCAAAGAGACTGTGTCTGAGGCTGTAACCAAGGAGCTAACTTCTGTTATACTCATCTGTGGTCCAATTGGGACGGCAACAGCCCAAGACTGTCACTTCTGCTGGGTACTCTGCACAAAGGTTGGCCCAGCAGATGGAACAAACAGGTGGCACTGCTGGCTGAGGTGCAACTTCTCTGGAGAAAGGGTGAAAGCTTGACGCTGAGCAGGCAGTTCCACCTATCCGACAGGTAATGAACCAATCTGTGTGCTAAAACTGAGCACTAAGAATTGAGCACACTAATTTCAGGAGTCATCTGCCTGCATGTCAGCCATAATCATGTTGTTTCCTAATAACACATAGAACGTGGGAGGCCCAGTAGTCTGCAACTGTAGAGGAGATTGGGGGAAAATAGCAAATAGAGGCTCTGCATAATAATACCAAGGGCACTACATTGCTTCTTGTCATTTCAGTGTGTAGTATTCTGTTCTAGTGTGCATTGAAGTACTTATGTTTCTTGAAAAGATAAGCACTGGGTTGGACACTCACATTCTTTTATTGGGCTGTTGTGCGGTTGTTGCAGTATGAGCTCAAACTCCCCCCACACTACCTCCATGAGATGCCAGCGACTGCTCACCATAGCTACTAGTGACAGCCACGTGTTCAAAGAGGTGTCCTTGACCCTGTCTTATGAGCTGTATTAGGCAGACCTGGGGATATCAGAGGCAAATCTCACAGCTGAGGCATAAAACATTTTTTGGACCCTTTTGTTTGAACCACATTTTTAAAGTTTAAGGAAAAACACTGACAACTTTAGTTATGGTAAGGTTTTGAATTAATTCACGTAAGCAGCTCAATATACATACCGAGGAGGTGATATCAAAGTGGAATATAACTGGCCTTCTTTCATACATGGAGCCTAGAAAAGGTAGGAGTGAGTGGAGCACTTTACTTTCATCCACCATATGATCAATCATGCGAATTGTTTTTAGTGGCAGGCTCTGATCAGCATAGGTTTTCTGGAGATTTTTGTGGAGTCTCTTTACATAGAGAGATTTCCCTAGAACCAATTATAAGTGAACAGTTAAAAAAACAGCCACTTTCGAAAAAAAAAAATGTAAGCAAAACACACTAAAGCAGGGAAACAAAATGTGCAAGCAAATGGGATCAGAACTTCATGTATTTCTTGCACATTAAGTTCCTGTTGTTTCCAAAACTTACCTACTGCTGCTCTTTTTGAGGACACAATCCCAACACATGTTCTGTTTTTGAACACAGCTGCTGCGGAGGGAATATCCTTGTTTACAGTAAAATGATTGATGAGATACTCCTGCACCCTCTTTGCTGGCTCATGTGGTACTACATGCACTTTATATTGACTAAAGGCAGAGGGGATGTAGTTGTGCTCCTTGTTGGCGTTGCAGATGAGCACTAAATTGTAGTCCTGTGTAGCATGAGACTGCAGTTTCTGGAATAAATGCTCCGTCCTGTAACCAACATCATAACTCAGTTCATCTGCATACAGTACTGTGTAAATCTTCTGTCCAGGATAGCCCTGGGTGAGGCACCGCCTCAAGAATAGCTCCATCTGCTCAAAGGTCGTTTCGGGGCTGCACAGCAGCACTTCATCATAAGTAGGGAGTTCCTGATTAGGGCTGTGCATGTATATGGCTAGCGCAGAAGGCAGGATGTCAGCATGAGGGCAAAGAATAAGATTAGGGCGGCCACAACTTAGACTTGGAGGCAGTTTTCGGTTTATAGTTTCAGTTTTTTCTGCCAGAATCGAAAGACTAAGTCCAAGTGCCTCAATATCCATACAGCCAGGAACTAAGGAGCTTGTACAGGTCATGTAATATTCCCAGATCAGATCTAGTTTGTTGATAATCGTTTCCTCCTTTTTCAGAGAAATCCTAAGGTCCTTTATGTTCCGTATCTGCTCTGTGTAGGTCTCCCCAAGAGAAGGATGCAGATCTGCCCCCTGTGAGATACTGAGGTTAGTCATTCTTTTTTTCAAGAAGTGAAACTTGTGATTGGAAACCAACTCCATAAGGCTGTGCTTGTTACAATTGGGCTGGATGAATGAAAGCAACATAAGAGCTTCCTTGCTGACGGCAGCCAGCTCAAACTGCTGGCCCAGGTAGACCAGTTGCTCTGCTGTGTAGTAGTTAAGATAATAGTACTGAGAACGTTTATTCTCTACGAAGTTCGTCCATTGCATCAAGAAAATCTCCATCCTTTTGCAAATGGTGGGGAGCAATTCAGTTAGTTCCCCCCGAACATCAATCCTTCCAATGACTGGTAAGTTGAAGTCCATACTAAGAGAAATCTCACTCTCAAAGGAACAGTACACCCTGGCTTCCCATTTCCTGAATAGAACATTACCAGAAGAATGTAGATCAATAAAGGACATGGCAAGCCTGTAGACATCAGAGTGAACCTGGAGTGAGAGAAAGAACAAGCATAATTACAAATTATATGTCGTTCCTGAAATGAGTCGTCTCAAAAGGATGTTTACACATGTTAAGTAAGAGTAACCTCTATTACCCATAGCTGTTGCTCTCTAAAAGCTGTAGTATGAGAAAATGGATACTTTACAATCATCAAGGTAGCACCTTTAGTTAAAATTTACTTAAAACATTGTCAAGTGCTCTTCACAGGGATTACAAGACGTTTGCTGCACACTTTACTAAGTGGTAAATACTGTGGGTTCCCCATTGTGTCAAACTTCCTTTTAAGCTCCCATGGTCTTCCTTATTAATCCTATTGGTTGCCCTTATTAAGATTCCCAGCAGCCATGGTGCCAACGAGTTATGGAAAGCACAATGGTAATTTGGACATAAACACACAAGAGTTCAGATTTACAACAGTAATCTAATTAAACAAATTCCTTTGAAATTTGAGCTATATGGGTTGTTATACTGTTTCCACTTACAAAGCATTACTCAAAGTGGAAGCCTAAAAACGCCATTAATAGAAAAATGAATATCAGTATTTTAATCAAAATCCACCAGGCACTCTCATGTGCCATTCATTCACATTTCAATTTTGATGAGCAAAAATTGCTTGCGGAATTGTGAAGTAGATTCACACAAAGACCGATGTTTCACTGTTACATACTTCTTTATTAAAGAAGTATTAATTAGGATAAAGCCTATAAGTATAGAGTCCAGGAGAATACATATGGTCCCAGCAACTCTCCAGTGTTATCTCCAGCATTCCAGCAAGCCTCAGCCAGAAGTCTAGAACCCACAAATGTCATACCTCCTCTGACACACACAAGACAAAAGACTATGCCACAAAACAACAGATACCATAAGACAACAGAGTATACTAAAAATTGCCTTTCTTTGCTTTACTAATGGCATATGCCATTGCAATCTACAATCGATCTGCATATGGCCTATTTCATGGCAGCATGATCAATATTCTGTCAATAAATAATAGCCAGTCACAGTTTTAAATACAGTACTCATATGCCCACATTTAATGCTCGACAGTACACGGCATCTGCCGAAATTGGAAGGGCTGCCAGCTGCTGAAATACAGGTTCCAACCCCTGAATAAAGCTGGATTTTCTTCGGTGGAGCCCCAGTTGGCTGGCCGAACAGAACCTGAGAGCAGCCCATCCTCCACTGAGCTACCTGTTCACAGTAAGTCTGCCTTTGTAGGGCAGGACGGCAGTCACTGGTATTCCCTGTCTGGGTCAGTCATGCAAGCCCATGTGGTTCAATTCATGTAACTCAAAAAATGTCATCAGGTTTTTTTTAAAGATTTTTTTTTCAGTAAAAACGTTTTGCAGAGTAAGGCTTAAAAAAGGGTCTCTACCGGGCAAGCTGCTCTGCTTTAAATGCATTTGCCATGCTGGCAGAGGCACTGAAGGCCTACAGTCCCAAGCCAGGCAGTTAGGGATGATATGTAGTGCAGCACCAAAAGAGTGTTAGGTGGAGTCTTCACTGATCTGATGAGCTCTCCACCATGGTCTAAGGTCCTTTGGGTGCCTCCTATGCTGACCTGGTCTTTCAGGTTCAAAATATCTTTAGTATCCTTGAGAAATGTGGTGGTCCACTTTGAGATGGTAAACCCTAGTAGATGGAGAAGATGTACAGTGGTATGAGTGTATTGTGTACACAATGGGAGTGCACTGGCTTTGATGAGCCAGTGGTCCAGATAAAGGAAGACATGAATGTTCTTCCTGCAGAGATATGCTGCTACTTCCGCCAGGCATTTGGTGAGCACCCAAGGGAGCAACTTAAACTAGTAATGGTTTCCTGATATAACAAACCAGAGGTATTTGGGGTGAGCTGGATGGATCGGGATATGAAAGTAAGCGTCCTTTAAGTCTAGTGTGGATATAAAGTCACCTTTTTTGGAGCAGTGGTATCACGTCTAGAAGAGTGAGCAAGTGGAAGTGTTCTGTATGTGTCCAATATGGGCCGCAGTGATCCTTCTTTTTTAGGGATTCGAAAGTATAGGGAGTATACTCATGAGCCTTGTTGTTGAAGAGGGACAGACTGTATTGTTCCTTTGATCAACAGAGTCTGTCCTTCCTCTTTGAGCAGGTTTTGAGTTTCTACAGGGAGTATGTGTCTGTGAGGTGGGATGTTTGCAGGTGTGGTGATGACATCCAGGCGATAACCATGTTGGATAATGTCCAGCACCCATTGATCTGATGTTATGGTTTCCCAGGTGGGGAAGAACTGCTGTGGTCATATGGTCGACGGAATAAGAAGAGAGTCACTGTTTGGAGGTGGAGGGTGCGGTGCGAGTGGAGGCACCATTTCCGCGATCTTTAGAATTGTTCTCCCTACATGTGCCTCTGAAATATTTCCTTGAAGGGGAGGTTCGATGTTGTTTGTGTGAGGAGGTAGAGGCGCCTGAGGATGAAGCTTTGGCGTGTTGTTTGTATACGGGTCGTCAAAAGGAACCACAAGGAGTGGGGATTTGGAGCACCCCATTGACTTTGCTACCTCTGTGTTCTTTTCCAATGCTCTGTCCACCTTGGGACCAAACAGATGTCACTCGTCGAATGAGACATTCAACAGTGTTTGCTATGCTTCTAGCTTGAAGCCAGATATATGTAACCAAGCGTGTCTATGCAGCAGTACACCAGTATTGATGCCCCAGGTGGCAGTGTCGGTTCAATAAAGGGCATATCTGATGGAGTTATTTGATATTAATCTTTCTTGTGGTGAATGCTGGTTGCCCCGGTGGGACTCTGTGTCCCAGGGCCCTCTGCTGTACTGGCATTGGCTACAGATTCTGCTAGGGGGAGGTGCCCACATCGCGCTATATAGCGCTGCCTCTCCCCCACAGCGTGGGGGTTTCTGCTTTTCTTGTGGTGACTGCTGGTTGCCCTGGTGGGACTCGGTGTCTCAGGACCCTCTACTGTATTGGGATTGGCCACAGCTGCTGTTAGAGGGAGGCACCCATATCGCGCTATACAGCGCTGCCTCTTCCCCCCAGCGCGGGACGCACTCAGGCTGCACCCAAGAGAAAGTGGTCCAAGAGGAGGCCCGTCTGCGCCCTCAGAGCTTGTCTCTTCCTCTCGTTCTTCCTGACCTATGCTTGTGGTCCCACTATCCATAATAGTTCTGGGTTAGAGGCTCTGTGGGTCCTGCCCCAGCTTAATCTATATAACAGTGCTGTCATCTCTCTTCCCCAAGGCACCTCTACAGAAAACTAGTCAGCTGAGAAGAAGGTGGGAAGTCCTCTGCCTGTTTTTTGCTCAGTGTTTCACGTTACTGGGGTGTGTGTGGTAGCCATTAGGAATGGGGAAGAGCAAATGGAAAGGAGGAGCTCCTGCAAACTGTGCCAAAACCAACATCAATTGACCTGATATTAAAAAGGGCCATTGGGGTGGTTGCCTCTGAAACTGAACTCACAGAAAGACGCCTGTCCCTCAGCCAAGAGGGGAGCTGTGTATCCCTTGGCACTCAATCTCCCGCCTCTACCAGTCTTGATAGTGGGGAACTCCTGGAAGAGGTTCAAAGTGACACAGACAGATCGAGGCTGGATATTGCTTACTAAAGGCTTCTGGCCCAGTTCAGACTCCTGCGGGAAAAAGGGAGCTCAAGATAACTCACCACCACAAGATAGGCAGAAAAGGAGGTGCTGGTCCCAAACAATTTCATTCCGCAGGACTTAATGTTAGTGAGGAAGAGGGGAATACCGGGGAGGCTCAGTGGGCTATGGCGCTTTCGAGGGACATTCTGGCCCACGTCAAGGCTGTTGTGGTGGCTGAGATACTGCCACTGGTGGAATGGTTATCACTATGGAGACTGCCAGTAGGACTGCAATAAACTCTGCTCTCAGGAGGGGGGGATGAAAAGGATATGGGGACACAGGCAGATCACAGCCCTGCCACCATTATGGAAGGGATCAAGTGCCCGACAATTAAGGAGAAGGGGTTGGGGAGAAGGGGATGGGGAGAAGGGGATGGGGAGAAGGGGAAAGGGGAGGGAGCTGCCTGCCACTCAATTGTAAATAATCAGGGTCAGGGGGAGGGGAGCACGTTTCAACTCCAGAGGAGGGCTGGTGATTTGTTTAAGCCAGTGGTTGTTTATTTGGAGTCCGAATATTAACCTCCCGCAGGCCTATTGTCCCTATTGAGAGACAACAGGAGACACAACAAGAGCTATATAACAAATGCCTACACTGGGTTGTTAAGCCCGGTAATCATCTTCTATTGGGCATGGTCAGCAATATAATTATGACCTGAAGAGTCAGTTGGATTGGTCTGGGTCCGGTTGACCGGCCAGGTGATTGTGTAATTGTAAACTTTAGAGATCTGTGGCTGGTTCATAATATTCTATCAGTTGGCTCCAGGGTGCTGGAGATAGGCTTCGCCATCTGTGCTTTTCCTCTGGGACATTTTTATAGGCCCACCCATACAGAAAGAGTTCATAGGGAAAACCTCTCGCCCCCCTCCTCCAACATGGATAAACCTCTCTAAATCTTTGATTCTAACCAGTAACCAACATGTGGTCCTGGATGAGGTGGATTACTTGGGGGCACTAGTTCTAAGTGCTAAATTGGGTAGGCTTAAGGAAGGCCCGGATTTGACAGGGGGCAAACCACCATAACTCACTGAGCAGTGGACAGAAGTGTCCTGGTTTTCCTATCCTGCACCCAATATTGTTGTTGCTGACTTAGTTGGGTACCCAAATTTCTGTGAAACCACCTCTAACATAACTATGGGACCCAAATTGATGGTAAGAGATACGTTGGATGTGGAGAAAAAGCTTTCCCTAGGGGGTCTTGTTAAGAATAGTGGAAGGAATCTTGAGATTGAGGAGTTGACCCAGGATCAGGGTCCACCCATAGATCGAACAGGCATGGCTCTGGTGACCAGGAGTATGCCTACAAGGCCTTCCAAAATAGCCTCATGGAATGTTGCAGGCCTGAGGAACAAGCTGACTTGCTCAGACTGGGGTAATTTTTTAGAACAGTATTTATCCGTTTTCTACAAGAAACCTAGATAACACAGGAGTTTTAGCGCCAAGGATTGGAAGTTTTCCACAAAGTAATAACAGGGGGAAGGCGAGGTAGACCGTCGGGGATATTTCAACTTGGGTGAACATCACTTGGGATGTAGGGTTGTCCCAGTGGAACTTTGTTCCAACAATATTCTTTGTCTTTTACTTATTTTTCCCCAAAATTTAGAACTGTATCTGATGAATGTCTACTTGAGACTGGTCAGTCTGAATTGCAAGTCAGGAGTGGGGGAACAGCAAGATGAACTTCTTACTACACTGTCTGTGAGTGTATATAAGGTAGTCTCAAGTGACTTCAATTGCCAAGCGAGATGATACATTGGGCATGGAAGATGAGACCTGGACTATCCCAAGGCTTCTGAGCTCCCCAATTAAAAAGTAAACTCCACTGGCCTTACAAATGAATGCGCTTACACTAAACTGCGCACTTCATGCCTGTAATGGGCATACCAAGTCTGATCGCCAGGGGGCACATACTTTCAATTAAGTAGGGAAGACCTCCTTGATAGACTACATTTTGGTGGATATAAGGCTGTGGCCTTGCATAGTGGATATGGAGGTCAAAACTAGGTGGACAGTGATCATAATGTCCTCTCCCTAGAGCTTGGGTATCCCCACAATAAGGCCAGAGGAGTGTTATCTGCCCCGCTGGATGTTCGGTTTGCACTGGTCTCAAACCAGCGGAGAGTCAAATGGAGTGAAGTTGAGCAATCATCTGTTACCACGAAGACGCTGTATAATTCAGTAAGTGTTGCCATGATGATTTGTGGGAGGCTATCAGACCCGCAGGTGATACTGGCCAAAGGGCAAAAGTGTCCGCCATTCACCAGAAGCTGACAGGCACTCTGGGCAAATATTTTGTTGCAGAGTTTCGTCCCAGTAGTGGGAGGATAAGTAACTAGATCTGGTTTAATAGCCAGTGTGGTATAGCTAAGTGCTCTCTCTTAAAGGCCCTAAGATTAAAAGATAGTGGTGCAATCCTCTTAGCCAAGGCAGACTACAAACACGCTGTCAACTGTGCCATAAGAGACTGGGAACAAGACAAGTGGGAGTCTGCTTGCTGCCCTAAAAAATAACAATTTCAAAACATTCTGGCACATCGTAGCTACCGGCCACCCAGAGGCATGCCCCCGAATTTGAGAACAACATTTCGGAGGACATGTGGAAAGAACATTTTTGCTCCCTATATGGAGAGGGAACTGTGCAGGAAGATTGTGGGGGAAGAGACACTAAAAAAGCAAGATATAAAGGGGTCCTCTTGTGCCAGGGACGGGGTGGGAATCTAGTCCCTTACTCCCCGGAGGAAGTTGAGAGGGCCATCAATTCTATTGCCCCAGATTAGGCACCAGGACTGGATAAAATCCCAGGAGATCTCTTTCGGGCAGGACCTTAATTTTGGGGTCCGTATCTAGCCATTGTGTTTAATGCCATCTTGGAGGGGATGCAGATTTCATACACCTGGTTAGGAGCAGAGATTATCCCCAGTTTAAAAAGAGATTCACCCCTGTTACCTTGTAATTACAGGCTTATTAGTCTTGTTGATGTCCAGCAAAAAATATTTTCCAGAGTAATCCTAGAGAGAGTGCATGACTGGATGGAGGACCTGGGTGTACTTCATTCACTTCAAGCAGGTTTTTGCAAGAGTACCTCAACTACTGACCACATTTCTAGGTTACAACTATTGTATTGGAAGGATGTTGTTTTGGGAGGAGGCAGTTTGTATTTGATTTTTGTTGATCTACGTTCTGCTTTCGATTTGGTCCCCCAGGGATAAGCTCTGGTGTGTTCTGGCAAGCCTAGGGGCTCCCCATTACCTGTGCCTCACTCTACAAGACTCCACAAAGGGAACTTCATGCAAGTTCGCTGTGGCCAGCTAGGAGATCTCTCAGACTCTTTCCCCATTTAAAAAGGGGTTCAACAGGGTTGTTGTAGGATAGTAGCCTCTTTCTAGCTTGGTTACCCCCACTTTTTGCCTGTTTGTCAGTGTGTCTGACTGTGTTTACTGGTATCCTGATAATCAGGACCCCATTAGTTATGCTCTCTCCTTTAAATTATGGATGTTGCATACTAGTAACTCAGTATTTCACCCACGGGATCCCTATGGGCTGCAGCATATATTTTGCCACCCATAGGGAGCCCATGCAAAGGCTTCTGCAGGACTGCCATTGCAGCCTGTGTGAAAAGGTGCATGCACCCTTTCACTGCCATTTACACTGCAGGTCACTTATAGGTCATCCCTATAACAGGCCCTCCAGCCTTGAGGGCAGGGTGCAATGTACCTGTGTGTGATGGCACCCCTGCACTAGCAGAGGTGCCCCCACGACCTCCAGGACCATTTTCCCAGACTTAATGAGTGCGGGAACGCCATTTTACGTGAGTACTGGACATAGTTCACTACCTAGGGGGTGACCACTCCCCTGTCCATCACTACCCCAGGGGTGGTGCTCAGTCCAAAGGGTCCCTGGGTTTTGCCATCTTGGATTCCAAGTTGGCAGGGAACTCTGGGAGCATCTAAGTGGCCAGTGCCAGCAGGAGAGGTGACCAACCCTCTTTCAGGGCTATTTGGGTGGTTCTTCAGGTTCGGATTGCAAGACTCCAGCAGGAATCCTCTGCATCCTGCGCTTCAGCTTCTCACAGAAGAAACTGCATCTCGGCCCTCCAGGAACTCTACAAACTGCAACAAAGAAGCAAAGACGACTTTTGCAACATTGTATCTTCGGCTCCTGCCCGCCACTGCAACTGTTTCCCGGTCATGCATCCTCGGAGAACAGCCTGTCTTCAGCCTGCACCAGAAGAGCAAATTAATCTCCCTTGGGATGAAGGAGTCACTTCCCTCCTTCAGCAGGCACCTAATGCAATGACGACCGGCTGCGTGGACCTCGTCTCCTGCTGAGCTGCGTGGATCCCGCATCACGGGTGGTAGACTGAAGTGGTCCCGACGGTCCTGACGTCCTACTGTCCAACTTTGGTGGAGGTAAGAGCATGCCTCCCCACGCAAGGCAGTACCCCTGTGCACTGCGTGTTTTGCAGTTGCCAAGGCTTGTAGGCATCCTTCCACGAATTTCTTCGTGCATCTTGCAGCCCCAGCCCCAGCACTCTATCCTGCAGCGCACATCTTCTTGAGTGTTTCTCCGGCAGTGTGGGAGCCTTTGTCATAGTGCTGCATGGGCCTCTTGCACCTGCTTTGTCCCCGTGCTGTGGGACTCCTGTGCCCGCTGCCTGGTCTTCTGTGGGCTCTCCGAGTTGCTGAGAGCCCCCTCGGTCCTTCCTGGTCCCGGGCAGTGTCATTTTCTGCTAACCGCGAGCTTTGCGTGTGCCAAGGCTCGTTGGCGGACTCCAGTGACGCAAACCAGACTGCAAGCCTCCATCCGGCATGGGACATCATCTGCACCAACCTCGAACCCGACTCAGTCTTCTTGGGTGCAGTACTGACTGTTCTTCTTCACACCTCCATCTGGGTTAGCAGGGGCTCCTTCCTGTTCTCCCTGGACTCTTCTGTGCTGCTTGGACTTGGTCCCCTTCGTCCACAGGTCTTCAGGTCCAGGAATCCACTGTTGGTGTCTTGCAGTCTCTTCTGGTTCTTGCATAACCTTCTTTCTTGTGTTTCTGTGTGTTCTGGGAAAGTTACTGTGTTTTACTCCTGCTTTCCTGGGCACTGGGGTGGGTTCTAGTACTTACCTTTGGTGTTTTCTAGTACTCCCAGCGCCCCTCTACACACTAAACTTGCCTAGGTGGGAAACCGACATTTGCATTCCACTTTTTTAGTATTTGGTATGTGTTCCCCCTAGGCCCATTTCTAACAATTTTGATTCTCACTAATTGCACTGTTTTCGAACTGTTTTTATGCACATTTCTGCATACTAGTGTATATAATGTGTGTATTGCTTACTTCCTAAGGGAGTACAGTCTCTATGGTATTTTTGGCAATTGTGTCACCATAAAGTATCTATATTTTTGTAACACTGAGTGTTTTCTTTCATGCGTGTGAGTACTGTGTGACTACAGTGGTATTGCATTCGCTTTGCATGTGTCTTAGATATGCCTCGGATGCTCAGCTACCTCTAGAGAATCTGGCTTCTAGACACTCCCTACATTTCACAAATAAGGGTAACTGCACCTGGTATAAGGTGTAAGTACCATAGGTCAGCCTCCTACAGTTGTGTGCTGGCACCCATAATATTTTCTCTGTATGTTAATGGGTTAGTTGTCTGTCTGTCAGCCATACAGAATGATGCTCCCAAGTTAGCGGACACCAAGGTACCAGCTCTTACGTTCACAAATGATAACCTTTTAATCTCAAAGACCCCTATGGGAATTCAATGGGCACTCAATTTGAACTCTTTTTGAAGGGAAATGGGATTACAAATTAATGGGAGTAAAATGAAAGACCACGCACTCTAATCCCAATTTGAACGGGTTTCCATTTGAGAGGGTCTCAACCTTTGAATACCTAGGGACTACCCTCAGCGAGCGCATAGACTGGCTTGTCCACATGAAAATACAAAGATTGAGGATGTGCCAGTTTGCGGGTGGCCTTACAAAGGAGCACAGGGTGTTACTGTTCAAGCCAGTAAACCCCGTAATTGAGATCTATAAACAAGCCGTAGGTGCGGCCATATTGGGGCTGAGCTACTGGGACACAAGCCTCTGGTAGAGAATACGAATACTGAGAATAGGTTCTTGATACAGATGCTGAGCCTCCCAGCCAATACCCCATTGTTGCCCCTTTGTTTGGATCTGGGTTTGAGAACTCTGGAAGAGGATATCAGACCTAGGCAATTAATCTTTTGGAGGAGAATCTGGGCAACCACGGAGCTAAATTCCTATTGATCTGCCCTTGAGGAAGTTCTAGGGATCGCCGGGCGAATAGATTACCTTGGTTGAGACACGTCAAGTTCACTTTGGAACAGATGAGGACGCACCAATTGTGGGACAATCCGGGAGGGACATGTCATTCCATCTCACAAGCTGAACTAACCAAATGATACAAGGACTACAAACTTTCCAACTTAGGAGCACATTTGCAAGGCAATTTGTCCTCACGATTCCTATGTTTTAAGGACTTTTATTGTCTGGAAAGTTGCCTTGATATAATTCTGCCAGCCCTGGCAAGAAAGTTTATCTCCAATTTAGGCACGGCTCCCTTCCAATTTGTTCTTTCACAAATAAGGGGAGCCTGAAGGGACAATTGATGATGGCTAGTCGGTCCCGATCATGTGGTCATGGGGAAGAGACAGAGGCACATGTTCTTTTTCTTTTGCCCAGTCTATAGGTGGCATAGATCTGCTTGCATAATCCCAGTCTGTCGCAATCTTGGATTCACTGGTTGTTCTGAGGCACTAAGAGGTCTGAGGAAGAACACCGACCAGTTCATAGTTTTTGCTGTCTCTAGCTACCTATTCAAGGTATGGGGCATAAGGAAGTGGGTGGAGGGCTGATACAAACCTTGATACTTGTTGTATCTGGTTTACATGATATGCATAACATCTGGTTCTTATTTAATGATAGAGGTGGGTGCTTGATGCAACGGGATCTAGAAGGAGCGGCACTATGGGTTGTTTGTAGCTAAAGTTATGCGATTCCTGTTGTCACATTCTTGGGGGCCATGTGGATGCTCCATCGAAAGGCGTTTTCCCCAGCTTACTATTAGGCTGACTTTTGTGCCATACCCCTGATTTTATATCTTGTGCAGTAGCCCTGCCCTGTGTCCCTCTGTGTATTTTTAATTGCCTTTTTTATGTGTCAGTTGTCATTTTAATAGTTTTATTGTATTGCTTTGTTGCACATTTACATGAACCACAAACCTTCTTGTGCCGGAATGTACTTTTTTACCCATTTGTATGTATCTTTATTCACATTTGCACTTTTTATGGTCCTGGCGGCCGAAAAAAAAGAATGTTCTAACGGATATTAATCTGCCCTCTTGGACAATTTCTTGACCCCTCTTTTTAAATTTGTCAGGACTATGTTGGAGGAGTTCCTCCATTTCATCCCAAAGGGCCCTATCGTATCTTGCAAACAGCCATCGGGTGTTGGCAATTTGCCAAAGATTGGAGGCTTGTGCTGCCACTCAGATGCGTCAATTAATTTTGACTCCTTATAAGGTGGAGAAGCATCTGCTGTGGTCTGGTAACTGGCCCTCATATGGGGGCATGAGATACCACCAGTGAGTCTGGGTGGAGTTGGCCCTTGATATAAACTGGAACTGAGGGCACTGCTTTATATTTTTTTATCAACCCTGTGTGTAATAAGGCGTGCCTGCACCAGGTCTTTAAAAATGTCATCCGAATGTAAGAGCATTCCCTTCATCATAGGAAGGTATGGACATGCCCTACTGGTGCTGGAAAGAGTTTTAAAGAGAAAATAATCTTCAGTGGGGTCCTTGTGTAAAGCTGTGCTGGTGATAAGCTGCTGCCCTAGCAAAATTAATTGCTGGAAAGATTTTCATCAGGGGGTGAAGGCTAGGCCAGGTAAAGATCTGGGTCTGTATTATCTGGGGGATCAATATCATAGTTGACCCAAGGACTTTGGGCTGCTATGTACCACCTCCCCTCTGTGATCCCCAGTGTAAGACTGTGGGGAGCCTGCAGTGTGATGTCCCCTATATCACTATGTGAGTGGTGGTGGAGAGGGAAGTGGAGGAGGTGGTTGAGGTGGTGGAGCTTCAGGAAGAGGAGGCTGCAGATTCTGGTGGCAATGTCCTTCTTATTCCTCTTGGGAGGCACTGGCAAGTCTATAGCATCTTCAAAGGACAGCTGGCGCTTTGATGGTTGGAACTTTAGCCAGAATTCAACCAGTGAGAGGGCTGTAGATGCAATTGTTTTTGGTCCGGATCAAGTTGCTCATACAGGGTTTGGAGGATTGACTCCAGAGCCATTTTTGGTGCAGTGTGGAGAATTTCAGTGCTGAAAGAGGTTTTGGTGTCAAAGTGCGTGGAGCTGAAGTGGATGAGGCTGGGGGGCCCAGAGCCGATTAGGTGGATGGTTGGCTCAGAACCAAGGCTGCTCGGCTCAGAGCTGTAAAAGTCAGTTTCAGCTTCACGTTCGTCTCTTGCCCAAGGGCAGGGTGTCCTCAGTGGCTGGTCATTGCCTACCATGGCCTATTGGCAGTGGTGGCCCGTGAGCTGTGGTTTCGGTCTGAACTGAGTGTTTCTTGGGAGGTTGGACAGGGGTATAGGTACTCAGGGTCCACTGTCCTGGAGGAACGCCCTGCATCTGTAATCTGATCTCAAGGTCGGAATCCGAGACGGAGTCCTGGATTGAAGAGGCCTCTTCCTTAGCTACCAAGGCCTTGTGCAGTTCTTCCTCTTTCTCCTCAACGTATTGTTGGCTGAAGATGTTGGGTGTCTCCTCCACTTTTTTACGCTGCATCTCTGCGACGCATTCCCGAGTCCCGCAAAGTCTTTCCATCGCAAAGACTGATAGGCCTCAGAGTCCTCCTCCTCCTTATGGTCAAGAGACAGGCAGAGGTTGCAAACCTGGTGGAGGCCAGTCCACGGGTACTTTGCGTGGCAGCTGGGACAGATTCAAAATTGAGCCATTCCATTAGCAGCGCATTGATGATTGAAGCCAATGAGGTGAAGAGTAGGCCTGAACAGGCGATCCCCAAAGGCTGTGACTGGAGCACATCGAATGGACGGTCAATAGTTTTCTCATTTTTTTCAGACCACAACGATGGAACATGATCAAAAACAATACTGGAAAACACGTCTGAACTCAACGGCGGAAAAAAACAATCTAACAATGGAGTTAGATGCTCATGTGCATTATCACCTAGAGAAGGAGTCACTTTACCTTGTGACTCAAAGGTCTTCTTCGCAGAAAAACAACTTGCACACATCAGGACCCAACACTAGATGGCAGAAGTATGCAGGGCATGTGCATCTTCAGACACATGCCTCGAACACGAAGATTCCTCTGTCATCTTCTAACGCAACCATTGCAAACATGTAGAAAGTAAATCTTGATGTAGACAAAACTTTAGAAAGAAAGAAAATGTTTTACTAAAACCAACTATGCTCTTCTGGAAACAGAGATAATGGTTCATTATTTTAGAAGTATGCAGCCCGCTGACAATTTATGCTGATGTGACTATCACTAAAAACAAGTTACTTATATTCTGTGATGCTTTTTCTGGTGGCTACTCTATCTAATTGCAGATTACTCACCTTGTGAATATTCCCCCAGGTGTCAGCAGTAACTCTGAGTGCTGGTGGATGGCGTTGTGAGGCTCCATGCTGATGTTGTTCTGCTTTGGAAGTGATGTACAAAGATGCATACAAGTGGCACCTTAGCATGCTGCTGACAGTTGCTTTCTACAATGTCCACGACCCAAACAAAGAGCACAACAGAAACAGATTGGTTCTGGCCAATGTGCTTATCTCTTGCCCCGGGGCACTTTTTTGATTGAAAAAGAGTCCAGTTCAGAGAACAGACAGGTGGTTAAATACAATATCCCCCAGAAAAGCATTAGCGAAGTTAAGTAACCTGTTCTCTTCATGAATATTTCTACCTGCAGACTGGTGATCTTGAGTAGATACCAAAGCAGCATCTCCTAGGTAGTGGGTCTGTGAAAAGGCTCAGAACGAAAAGTCCTGCAGAACCAACCATGCAAAGTGCCAGTCTTGATAGACCTGGTTGTCAAGGCAGTAGTGCTTAGTGAATGTATGAACTGACACCCATGTGGCCGCCTGGCAAATGATCAGGACAGGCAGTCTGTGTGCTAGCGCACTGGTAGCAGCCTTAGCTCTGGTGGAGTGAGCACTAAGTCCTCGGAGGCTGCTTCTTAAATAGTACATAGCACATTTTGATTCAGAGAACAGTAGAACAGGATATGATCCTTTTCTGCAGCGCCTGGTTCATCTTCGCCCTCATGAATCCAACAAAGAGTTGATCATCCACCAGATGTTCCCTGATACAATGTAGAAATATAGGGCTCTTTCAAAATCCAGCCGATGAAGTAGCCCCTCCGATGGGAGAGGTGGGGTGAAGAATGCCGGGAGAGTGATTGTTTGCCTGACATGAAAGGAAGTGAGCCCTTTCAGTAGAAAAGAAGCACCTGCTTATCTGGAAAGTAGTGTACAGTGGGTTGACAGGTGGCTTGTAGCTCACTTACACAACATGCCAATGTTATGGCAGTAAAGTAAACTGTCTTGAGAAAGAGAAGCTGAAATGGACAGCGGTGAAGCAACTCAAACGGAGTACACATGAGGAATGTGAGGTCTAAATCTAAGTCCCACTGAGACATAATGAACGGTGATGGTGCTGCAAACTTTCCAAAAAACATATCACACCAGGTGATTTAAATAAGGAAGACTGATCCAGTAACCACAAAAAAGCTGAAATAGAAAGATAAGTAACCCTTAATTGTCCTCAAAGCAAGTCTTGCTGGGATAAACAACACAAAAAGCAACACTTTGTATAGTTTGTCTTGCAGAGTGTCCAACTGCAAAGTGCTGCACCAAATCAAAAACTTGTCCCATCAGCAGGCATGTAATGATTTAGTGAAAGGACGCCTGGCTTCTAACATCATATCTATGAATTCAAGAGGAAAATCAAATGAAGTCAACTGTTGCTGCCCAATCTCCACGCATGAAGATGAAGATTGCACATGCCCAGGTGCAGGACCCTGACCAACTGCTAAAAGAGAAGATCCACCGGAAGCTACAGCATGATCGGAGGATGATGTTCATGCTTAGGAATTCTGGGTACCACACTCACTTGACCCAGTCTAGTGCAACACATATGTCTTGGGCCTGGTCACCCCTGATCATCTCCAGAAATCAGGCAGGAAAGGAAGCAGGGGGAAGTCATACAGGAGTATGGAGGTCCACTCTAGGCAGAGTGCTTCTCCAAGAGAGAAGCACCTTAAAAACTCCAGTGTGCAAAATTGCTGACATTGCATGTTCTCTGCAGTGGCAAAGAGATTGAGCCAGGGTTCCTTCCATTTGCAGAAGATACCCTGTGCCACCTCAGGATGTAACTTCAACTCATGGTCCGCTAGTCATCAGCAAATGAGCTTGTCTGCCCTGGCATTTAAAAATCCCGCCAGGTGGTCTGCTCCAGACAAATACCCTGTCAATTCAGCCAATTTCAGAGGCATGGCCCCTCCAGACAGAAAACCCACAAACCCACTCCACTCTGTTATTTATCCAAGAGCACCTTCAATAGCCTCCCTTTGAGAGTGGATATGAAGGCATTCAACCTCAAATAAATAACCCACAGTTCCAGCAGCTTAAAGTGGAGCTGTGCCTCAGCCAGAGAGCAGATAGCTCTGCTCTCCACCTCTTCCAAATCACCTTCCCAACTCAGAAGTGATCTATCTTTCACCACTGTGTGCTCTGGGTAAGGAAGGAAGTCTGCAGTTCGCGATCCAATATCCACCACTGCAGATTTTTTTGAACCTCCTCTGAAGTCTGGACCTGGTCTGAGAGATCCCCTTGGAGCAGTGCCCAATGGCACTTCCACTGTAGAGCCCGCATATGCCATATGCCATGCTTTACCAGTAGGATGTAGGAGGCCAGTAGTCCCAGCAGTCTCCCAAGCTATCCTCTCCCAGATCCAGGACAAAGGCTGCAGCATTAGTATCATAGCCTGAATGTGCTGGACCTTCCGCTCCAGGGGGAAGACACAAAGCTATACTATGTCCAGAATGGCTCCAATGAACGGGAACGTCTGCAAAGGAGTCAGGTGGTATTTCGGCACATTGATAGTGAAAAACAGTTCCAATGATGTTAGGAGGTTCACCATCACTTTTGAACACCATATAGACACTGGTAAGGCCAAAGGGGAGCAGCATGAAACACAGATAGCATAGTTGGGCCCACAGGGCAGGGATGAAATGATATGAATGAAATGAAATGTAGATTAATATAACACGGCTTATCACCCGTGAGGGTCTCAAGGCACTGTCCATGGGCATGGGGAGATTAAGTGATATGCCCAGAATTACAGGACGTTGAGCCGACACTGAGGCTCGAACCCAGGCCTCTAGCTTCTGAGGCAGTCCCTCTGACTGCTCTGAGGAAGCGGAAGGAAGTGGGGAGTTGCACAACTGGGCCTCGGCCTTCATGGATGAGCCAGCGCCATCGGCAGGCAGAGGTTTTCGTCCTCTCCCGGGCTTCCCCCATTCCTACACGCCATTGGACTACACAGGTGCAACCAGGCCCAACTTGCATCTGTGTGGGGGCGTCCCCAACACCTCACCGCCCCTTGTCCTCATGGTAAGGGTTCTGCCCCCCCAAACACCACGCTGCCATGGGGCTGCAATGGGATGGCAGTGATCTGGACACCATAGACCCCAAACTGGTATGTACATCTGCCGTTTGATTCAGGACTGCTGGACCCTACCCTTTGTGTTATCCAGAGGACCCTCCACTGGGGCGCCCCTCTGTTGCTTACAAGTGAATTTAGTATCTCAGATCCTGACACAAGGGCAACCAGGGGCCAAGAGGTCCTTCGCCCTCCCCATCCCCAAACATACTCTGTGCAAAAGACCAAATATCTGCAATAAAACAGTCTGTCCCAGCATCGAATAGATGCACCCATCTTTGGGGAACATGTCCTTGCGCCCTTTAACAGTATTCTAGAGGTGCCCTGGGCCAGAGCACAGCCTAGCCAGTTCTGAGTTCAAACATCGCACAGATACATTCATTGTCCTAGACCTTATGTCACGTCCCCAGTTGCGGCACAGGACCATGTGAGACCATGCGATGGCTGCCTCTGGGACGTCCTTTGACAGTTGAGCAATTTCTCTGAAAATTGCATCCCTGAGGGCCCTGCGCCTCATGTACACCCAGTCATTACCTCCTAGATGTATAACAATAAGGTACGGGAACTGGAGTCCCTCGCAACCTTTTCCTACCTTGACCAGCTGCTGGAGCTGTGTGATGCGCAGCCCACCAATGCCACACCACCAGGTTGACAAATCACATAGGGGCGCCTACTTGGGCTTATGAACCTGTTGCAACCTGTAGGCTGCCTGCCGGACAAAGGATTGACCAAGAACCCACACTACACGATATGGAATTCTACTGAAACAGAAAAAACACCAGTGTGAGTACCCAATCAAGAAGGGAAAATCAGTCCATGTAAATCAGGGCAAATGTAACGTTTCTAAGACATTGATGATCACCGGTCTATTTTCTTTTTCACCGCCTCAGGTGACATGCCCACGCCCGCAGCTACCGTGGCTCCCTCTACTCAAAATTAATGTGAAGAATAACCAACCGGGTCGACTCCAGCTGCCTGGTCTGCATGCTGCTCCTGATGAACATGCGAACTGTGTGATGAGCAGCCTTGGCAATGAAATGGCTAGGATGCTTGCTGGGCTTGACGTGAGGCTGGGGTTGATGGTATTGGTAGGCCCTACAGAAGCCACAGAGAAGGCGACATAGTTGGTGAAATTGTCTCACCAGGGCAGCAGGGCCAATGCAACTTGATGTGGCCCACTATCTTTAACTCGCCCAGGGGCAGTGTCTGCTTTCTCATTAAAGAGACGTGAGCCAACAAAGGGCATGTCCATTAGTGAGGATTGGACATTCTGGTGAAGCCAGTAGACCTCCTCCAGGTGGGTGCTAACAGATACCTATTACCCCGACTAAGCAAACAGTAGTATCCCGCCCACATGTTATCACAAGATTTGCTGCATCTTGTCTGTCCTAAATCACCTAAGAGAGGCACAGTGGTCCTCTTGGCCATTGAATACCAATTTACATGCGTGGAGCGGCCTAAGAGACAGCTGGCAATGAACGAGTGTAGAGCAAGGCTGGAAAACATGCACTTGCAGAAGGTCTCAATGTGCTTTGACACCCGGCTTGGTAGAGTAGTAAGGAAGGCATTTGGGTTAACCCTATGGATAGATGCTTTCACCACCAAACTTTCGGGGTTGGTGTTGCATCCGAAAACCCAGGTCACTTGTAGGAGGGAGACGGCAAAGAGAAATCTGCCAGCAGTATGGCCTTACCCATGCCTTTAGAAAGGGATTTGTTAGGGCCACACTAAAAGGCAGCAGAGGTTCTGTGTGCGTTTGACCTGGTTGAGGGACCTTAGTCAGGGCACTTGTCTTGACCTCCATGGTTGGAAGTTGGAGTTCAAGTACCTCAGCCGCCCTCTGCAATACCACAGTGATGGAGGCACTGTCCTCAGTAGCAGGGGGAGAGACCAATCCAGAATGAAGAAGTGTCCAGACCATTAGCATCTTGTAATTCCACATACCAACTGTCATCTGTCTACTGAGGCTCAAACTCATCCCTATCATATTGATCGTTTTCTACTTCTATCCTAAAAGGATTGTGGAGAATCTGAGCTCTTCTTTGAGGTCAGCAATGTGTTAGTGTCTGGTGGGATGCAAACTGCTGGCATTGGGCAGGGTCAAGTCAAGTTTGGGTCGTAGTCAGTGAGAACAATTAGTCATGTCTTCCTCCAGCCTCAACACTGTCCAGCCTCTACACTGTCAACATCTGAGTCATTCCCTAGGTTTCAGCATAGATAATGATGGGGGACCAAAGATGGTACTGTAGATGGTGCGGAACTCGTGCCAGTTTCAGAGATTCTATCTGATGCAGAGGGCAACCTAGCTGTCAGGATTCCAGCTAGAGGTCCTTACAGTCCCTCGAGTCCCAGAGCAGTGCCAGAGAGAGCCGGTTGGGTGCAAAAAAGTCAGCATGGCTTCACAGAATTCTTCTACCTGCTGCAATTTCTCCAATAAGCCTGGAAATTCAGGTTGCCTTGGGATGAGGTTCGGAATCTGCTCTAAAAAATTAATGAGTTCAGGAGCAAGAGTGAGAGGCACATTGAGGCACTTGCACCTTCTCTGGAGCTCAAGAGTGGTGGGAGGAGGCCAAGTCCTGCTTGGACCATTTTGTGCTGTTTTTAGACTTACCTGATGACTTCCATTGCAATGATTATTTACTATGGGAACGACCTCGGGTATGGGACCTCCCTTTCAACCTCAACTGGTCACAGTGTAGTGTGCTTCGAATTGTGCTTCGATGTTTGGCGCCATAAAGTTTAGCCTTAAGATCCCTTATTTTCTTTGGGTCATCACAATGCATTTGTTAGAGGCCTTGGAGTCATAGCCTGAGCCTAAGCACAAAAAGCATAACTGATAAGGATCTGTCACAGACATCTGTTTGAGACATTCCTTGCAGGTCTTAGGAGGTCACATATCCCTTGCACACTAGTATATTCTCAATTTTGAAGAGAAATCGTATCACCAGAGAGAACAAATTGGCTCTGCATTAGCATCTATTGGTGGGGAAAGAAAGAGCCTTATATAAGGGAGCTTGTGCGTTGCTTATATGTAGCTCCACACATCACTTCCAGAGCAGAACAACGTTGGCACAAAACCACAGACACCATCTGCTGGCACATAGGTGTATTGCTGAAAAATGTCCAAATCCAGTCTGACACCTGCAGGAATATTCACAAAGTGAGGAATCTGCGGTTGGAAGTATCCATCAGAAAAAAATATTTTAAATGTCACAAATTGTGTGTAACTAAAGGCCATGGGTTGCCGAGGCTTATGGGCCAATGCATTCAAAACAGCCTGTAGGTAAAGCGCACTAGATGAGGTGTCCTAATAATCATGGAGATGGGGCATTTCATGAATCAACACAATCCTCATATGCTTTTCAATAACGTATTTTGCAAATAATACAACTTTTCGAAATGAACCAGTATACCCAATTGGACTATACAAGAAAGGATAATGTTAGAAGAAAGGATAATGTTACCTTTTTGGTGATTCCATTAACCTTAATCCAATGAGACTCTTTACAAGAGGTCTAGGAAATGGGTAGGTATTTCCTGCCCATTGGAGTTACTGACAAAAGGTTTATTAATAACGCTATGGAGGGGAAATTGAGATATTATGAAGTGGACTCTGAAGGTCTACTAAGATATGTAGAGTTACTGAAGGAATCAATATCTCCGGGTCAGATTCTCCTGGTAATTCATTTCGGTCTGGTCACACACATAAAAGCAGCATTGCAGCCATTGATCTATTAATTCTGATGGGGAAGGTAAGTGCCATTATAGGTCCCATTGAAATGAAGTGTCTATTCATAATTAAGGTCTTAGATGGAGGGCAAGACCGTTGTTCTATTGCTTTTGTTTTCAAACACATAGCTATTGCACAAGCACCCATGCATCCGAGACAGAATGCAACAGTCTCTGCACATTTGCTTTTTCTGATCGGTTCCCACTCTTAAAAAAAGTAGTCAATTTTCTAGTAGCCAATGGCAGGAAAATCACCAAAAAATGCTTACTATTGTGAAAAGCGTGCATACTAAGAGTAACAGTCACCAAGAAAGCAATTTATTCTACTTTGACATTCTGGCACTTTACCATTTGCAATTAATGGGAAGATTCCACAGCAACTTAGAAGAAACAAATCTAAGGAGACCGAGAACACAGGTTTGTACAGCTGAGCCTTGGGTAAGCTTGTTGTGCATCACTTCTTGGTCCAACTTTGGATTGTTCTGAGATGATGGCTTGAGAGCGGATTTTACAAGAAAGCATGAGGAGTAGCCCCCATGCACTCCCAGCATACTTCCCTGACAGGTTCATGCATGAATGATGCCAGTAATGTCACCTTATGTCTGCTGAATTGTGCTCAGACACCAGACAAAGTCTGTGCTTTATATAAAATTTAATAATGGGTGTCTGATGTACCCATCTCCTACCAATGGCCATAGAAACCACATGGCTTACAGCACTGTCTCCAAAGTCCCAAATTGTTGGTCAGTGGACCACAGGTCTCTTGTTTCATCTTGATAAAAACCAAATGCATGCCAGAACATGCCTAATCCTAGGCCTAAGGAGGATGAGACAGATGTTGAGACAACTATCTCCTTGTTGAGGCTGAATTACAACAGTACTTTTGAGATGAACAAAGGAGGAAGGGTGAGAACACCCCAGACTCCATGGAAAATGGTGGAAAGTTGAGACATAAAGGGCTCATTTATGTGCATGCAAACGAGACAGCAATTAAGAAAAAGTCTTCCATGAAAGAAGCATCATGTCATACGAGGCCAAAATCTCAAAAGGATTATGCGCAACCTAACCAGGATCACATTCAGCTCCCTAAAAGTCGTAGGTGGTCTGACCAGAGGAAGGACTACTGAATGTCTTTTGATGGCCTTCGATTTCCATTGTAAAGAATTCTCCATGCCTGTTACAGCTGGCTCCAGTGGCTATGTGATAACTTGTTGAAAAGTAAGAACATGCCATAAATGCAGTGAGCCCAAAGTGTGGCAGAAACATTCTGAAACCAGAAGTGCAAGTTACTTACCTTGGGTAACAAAATATCTGGTAGGGACCAGATATTTAGTTACAGAAGTTAAGTAACTTGTACATCTGATAGAGACTTCTAGTTGAAGATTCCTTACCTTAGAATAGATACCCATGCAATGCCATCCTCGGAGGTGGGCTGCGAACCAAGATCATGCTAGAAAGTCCTGCAGGAACGAACTACCAAAGTAGCCATCCCGACAGACCTGACTGTCCAGGCAGTAATGTTTAGCAAACGTGTGCAGGGATGCCCACATAGCTGCCTGCAGATATCCAGGACAGGAACTCTGCGTGCTAATGCAGTGGAAGCAGCAGCTGCTCTGGTGGAATGAGCGCCCAAGCCCTCAGGGGGTTGCTTCTTGGCCAAAGCGTAGCACATCTTGATACAAAGAAATACCCATCAAGAGATGATACTTTTTTTCACCGCCTTCCCTTTCTTCGTACCCACATATCTAACAAAGAGTTTCTCATCCACCAGGAAATCTCTAGTACAATTTAGATAGAATGCAACACTCTTTTTGGGTCCAGACGGTGGAGCCTTTCCTCCTCATGAGAAGGATGTGGGGGTGCATAAAAAGTAGGCAAGGTGATGGACTGGCCTCCATGAAAATGTGTAACAACGTTGGGAAGGAAGGAAGCCTTATTGAGCAACACCACTTTGTAAGGGTGCACAGACAAGTATGGGGACTTGAAAGAAAGAGCTTGAAGCTCACTTACTCTGCGAGCAGAAGTGATGGCAACAGGAAAGACAGTCTTGAAAGTGAGGAGCCGTAAAGAGCAATTGTGCATCAGCTCAAAGGGAGTACACATTAAGTAAGTAAGGACACGATTGAGGTCCCTCTGAGGCATGATAAATGGAGTGGGAGTAAATAAATGAGTGAGACCTTTAAGGAATCAATTGACAATAGGAGACTTTAAAGAGTGAGGGCTGATCAGGTAACTTAAGAAAGGCAGAAATAGCCGATAAATACACTTTAAGGGTGCCCAAAGCAGAGCCCTGCTGGGCTACAGAAAGAGGAGCACAGAGGGGATCAACAGATTTGTTCATACGCCATGCCACAAATTTATGCCAACAACAGTCGTATAGCATTTTAGTGGAGGGACGCCTGGCTGCCAAGATAACGTCACAGACTTTGGGTGGAAGGTCAGAAACCGTCAACTGCTGCCGCTCAATCTCCATGCATGAAGGCAGAGATTGGACAGGTTTGGGTGGAGAACCATCCCCTGCTGCTGCAACAGAAGATCCTCTCAAAGAGACAGTCTGAGTGGAGGATTGGTGGCCATGCTCAATAGCTCTGGAAACCATACTCTCCGTTCCCGGTCCGGAGCCACCAAGATAACCTGGGCCCGGTCGTTCCTGATCTTCTTGAGAACTCTGGGCAGAAGTGGTATAGACGGAAAGGCGTAAAGGAGGCCACTTGAGACAAAAAGAGTCTCTGAGCGAGTGCTGCCTATGAAACTCCAACACGCATCACAGCTGACATTGTGCGTTCTCTGCGGAGGCAGACCAAGGCTCTCCCCACTGCTGAAAGAGACCTTGCGCCACATCCAGATGGAGGCTATGCATCGACGGCTGAGTTCATCTGGTCTGGCGTCCAGAGAGCCCGCCATATGTTGAACCACCAGGGTAGTGTTCTGATGTTCCAGCCATGTTCACAGAGATTTCCCTGATGATGCGCCCACTGGAACTTCAAGTCCCACTGAACAGCCTGCTTATGCCATCTGGCATGTGTCACTAACAGGATGCAGGAGGCCAAGAGGCCCAGCACCCTCAGAGTTAGTCTCACAGAAAAACCAAGACAGTTGCTGAAAGATCAGAATCATAGCCTGAATATCTTGGACTCGCTTTTCGGGAGGATACGCCCGAAACTGCACTGTGTCCAGAATAACTTAGATGAAAGGGAGCATCTGAGAGGGAGTCAGGTGTGACTTCGGCATGTTTATAGTGAACCCCAGCGTGTGCAGGAGGCTTGTCGTAGTCTGAAGGTCAGAGACGACTTTCTGGGGCGAGTCCACCTTCAACAGCCAGTCGTCAAGGTAGGGGAAGACTGAAACCCCTAGCCTGAGCAGATGAGCTGCAACCACCGCCATCACTTTCTCAAACACCTGAAGGGCGCTGGTAAGGCCAAAGGGGAGCGCGGTAAACTGATGGTGCTTTTGATCTACCACAAATCGTAGGTAACGTCTGTGGGCAGGCAGGATGGGAATGTGGAAATAAGCGTCCTGCAATTCCAACAATACTATCCAGTCTCCTGGGCCCAAGGCAGACAGGACGTGAGCCAGGGTGCGCATTTTGAATTTCTCCTTCTTGAGGAAGTAATTGAGGTCCCGAAGGTCTAGGATAGGACGTAAGCCCTTGTCTTTTTTGGGCACTAGAAAGTAGAGGGAATAACAGCCATGACTTACTTCTGATGCAGGGACCTTCTCTATGGCTCCCTTGGGCAAGAGAGCTGAGACTTCCTGACGGAAAAGTGCCAAATGATCCTCCGGAAGATGGCTGACTGATGGTGGCATCGCTAGTCGGGCAGATTCGAAA
Organism: Pleurodeles waltl; assembly: GCF_031143425.1. Lineage (NCBI taxonomy): Eukaryota > Metazoa > Chordata > Amphibia > Caudata > Salamandridae > Pleurodeles > Pleurodeles waltl. The sequence goes on along the minus strand of NC_090446.1, from coordinate 968,809,768 downwards.
GGGAAGGAGTAGCCCCTTCTAACTATCTGCAAAACCCACCTGTCCATAGTGATGACTTCCTAGTGGGGCAGGTGATGGCGACTCCTGCTGCCAACTGGATTGGTCTGAGGGGACAGACTAGGAGGGTTTGGAGGCTGCAGCGGGGGAGTGGGCAGACCTCTGGTTCCCTGTCTCACACCCACATGGGATTCTGCGTCCCCGGCCACGCAGGGGCTGAACAGCATGGGTGGCATGATGGCTGGGAAGGGGACGCGACAGGGAGCTCCTTCCTTGGCCACAGAAGGGATTAAAGGCGGACTGTTGGGGGCGAGGGGCAGTGGAAAGGCCAAGGGACCGAGCCGTAGCCCGGGAGTCCTTGAATCTCTCCAAAGCGGAGTCCGCCGTGTCTCCAAAGTGACTGGAGCCATCAAAGGGCATGTCCATAAGGGTCTTTTGGACATCCCCTGAAAAACCAGATGTATGCAACCAGGCGTGGCACCTCAAGGCCACCGTCATCGCAAACCGATCTGCCTAGAGAGTCGGTCATGTCCAGCCAACATCTGATCGTGAACTTTGCCGCATCTCTCCCATCAGTGATAGCTTGGGAGACGATAGCATGGGCCACCTTGGGTCTCTGCGGCAGAAGTTGTGTGACCGTATCCCACAGAGAGTGGGTATAGCGGCCCAAAAGGCAAGCGGTGTTCACGGACCGCAGCGCGAGACTGGAGGAATAAAACATCTTATTCCCAAATTATTCCAGCCTTTTTGATTCCCTATCCGGGGGGGGGGGGGGGGGCAGAAGGGAATGCACCCTAGGAAGAGGAAGCTTGGATGACAAGGCTCTCACGCGTGGGGTGTTTGGACAGGAATTTAGGTCGTTCGGGACATGCCGATGGTGCCATATGATAGTCCTGTTCACAGGAGCCCCTGTGTTGGGTCTGGACGAAGTACCCAAGAGGACATCGGTGAGGGCTTCACTGAATGGTAGAAAAGGCTCGGATGTGGAAGCCCCTCGCTGAAGCACCTCCATCAGGAGATTTGACCTCACCTGAACAGTAGGCAGGTATAGGCCAAGGACCTCAGCCGCCCTACTTACCACCACAGAATATCCACTCCCTCCGCCGTAGCCACAGTAGGAAGAGACAGCATGCCAGCGTCTGAAGAAGTGCCCAGGCCACTGGCCTCGCCCAACTCCTATGCCCAACCACATTAGGGTCATCCTGGTATTCATAAGGGTCCAGGGACCCCTCCAATCCTTCCCCGAATTCGTACAGATAAGAAAAAGGGTTTGAATCCGACCTGGTGTGAGTAGACCCCATTGAAAACAGAGACGGCGTCGGCCGACGCCGTTCCAACTCCGAATCATTGGTAATGAGGATCAGGTCGACGTTGTTGGTGGGCACCACCGATGTCAGGAGTGTCAACAATTGAACCGGCGCAGGGGAAGGTCTCAGTGGTACAACCGGCGTTGGTGCAGATCAGAGAGCAGATCCAGAAGGGACATCGGTGGCCGGAGCGGAAGCCACCAGAACAGAACCCGAAGGCCCCTGAAGGAACGCCTTAGGCCCAAAGGCACCGTATCTGGTCGGCCTGCTCAAAAATGAGGTGCATGGCCTCATAAAACTCCCTCAATTGGGCAGGGGTCACTCCGGCTCCCAGAAATTCGGGGAAGTGCGGAGCGGATACAGAAGCAGGCTCCAAAGATGAAGACCTCGAGCGTCGACGTTCCTCCCGCGTCGCATCAGCCGAGCATCGGGGTGAAGTCGAAGGGTGACAGGACCGCTTCGACTTCTTCTTACCTTGGCCCGAAGACTTAGAGGAAGAAGAATGGTGGTGGCTCCGCGAGTGGTTTCGAGACATTACCTTTGAGCGAGACCGGGACCTACGTGGAATCAAACGCTGGGCCACCATGAGCTTGAGGGACCGCTCCCTCAAGGCCTTTGGGTGCATGGCCCCGCACTCTGAGCACGACTTCAGGTCGTGCTCCAGGCACCACAAACAGACCTGATGCGGATCTGTCACCGACATCATGCGGTGACAGTCCCCGCACAACTTGAAACTGGTCTTCAGGGACATCTCGATGCACCAAAAAAATCACCCAAAAACTTGACAAAAGGGTTGAAAGCGGTCAAAAAGAGACCAGGGTAGTTCTCTCCGGATCAGCGCGTGGCACAGAAAAGAAAAGAACTGACATCACTGAACTGAGGCGGCATCTATGTACTACTCCCGACGTCATCACTGCGATGCCAACGACTCCCGCGAAGTCGACCAACAGCACCTACCGATGCGCAAAGGTATTGCTCAAAGAAAAAATCTCCGGATCCAGTCTGACGCGTGGGGGGAAGTTCTAAGGTAAGGAATCTGCAACTAGAAGTCTCCCTCAGATAATGACCACCAATGACTAATAGTTCTCCATACTGTCTCTGAATACCAGGGCCTGAGTAAAGATGGATTCAGTAATTAACACAAGGAACTCCTATAGTCAATATCTTGTTAGCCCAATTGGTCAATTAAGTAACAGTGAGGGTGCCCAGGGGTAAGTAAAACTTTTAGATCCTGTTTTCGTACTGGGATTAGAACAAATGGGTTGCTGAGCCCCCTACAGTTCTGCTCCAAAAGGTACACAAGCCAGTGAGTTTGCATTATGAATGACCAAGGGTGAAGAAATATTCCTCACATTTTCTATTAAAAAGGCACAACCAGCAATATTTGACACAATGGCATTTTCAGGTTTCAGAAGGTGACATGTCCACTTCTCTAGAGCTGAGGAAGGGATTCTTAAAGAGTCTAAATCCTGACATCTACGCAAGGTGCTGAGTATTAAAGAACATCCTCTCTTTCACGCCTTGCTTTGGCCCAATCACTAAGAAATTGGATTTTAGGGCTGAATTATAGAGTTGTTTTCAATGCTGAGTCATCTAAAGCCCAGTAGTAACTTGGCTCAGTTGTTTCCAACACAACTACTGAGAACAATATGAGTTATTGTAGGAAGCTGGCTCTGTATAAACTATATTAAAGTGAGATACAGTGTGCACGGAGTCTAGGAGTTCCCCAGAGGCTTAACAGAGGCTAAAGCAGATAATACTAATGCTCTCTTTGTGGTAGTGTGGCTTATCAGAGGGTTGTGTTAAGCATTTGTTGTACACACACAAGCAATAGGAGAACACACTCAATGACTTAACTTCAGACCAATAGAATTGTATATAGAAGAATATCTTTATGTTACTTTATTACTAGAACCACAAGATTCAGTTCAGAAGTAAATACTGATGCAGGTAAGTACTCAACTTAGACATCAATGAAACATAGTTTCACTTTAGTCAAATGTAAGGAAATGCCTCCTTGGCATGGTTACCCCCTGACTTTTTGCCTTTGCTGATGCCAAGTTATGATTTGAAAGTGTGCGGAGGGCTGCTAACCAGGCCCCAGCACCAGTGTTCTTTCCCTAACCTGTACTTTTGTTTCCACAATTGGCACACCCTGGCATCCAGGTAAGTCCCTTGTAACTGGTACCTCTGGTACCAAGGGCCCTGATGCCAGGGAAGGTCTCTAAGGGCAGCAGCATGTCTTATGCCACCCTGGGGACCCCTCACTCAGCACAGAAACACTGCTTGCCAGCTTGTGTGTGCTAGTGGGGATAAAACGACTAAGTCGACATGGAACTCACCTCAGGGTGCCATGCCAACCTCACACTGCCTATAACGATAGATAAGTCACACCTCTAGCAGGCCTTACAGCCCTAACGCAGGGTGCACTATACCATAGGTGAGGGCATAAGTGCGTGAGCACTATGCCCCTACAGTGTCTAAGCAAAACCTTAGGCAATGTAAGTGCAGGGTAGCCATAAGAGTATATGGTCTGGGAGTCTGTCATGCACGAACTCCACAGCACCATAATGGCTACACTGAAAACTGTGAAGTTTGGTATCAAACTTTTCAGCACAATAAATGCACACTGATGCCAGTGTACATTTTATTGTAACATACACCCCAGAGGTCACCTTAGAGGTGCCCCCTGAAACCTTAACCGACTACCAGTGTAGGATGACTAGTTTTAGCAGCCTGCCACACAGCAGACATGTTGCTGGCCACATGGGGAGAGTGCCTTTGTCACTCTGTGGCTAGCAACAAAGCCTGTACGGGGTGGAGATGCCTCTCACCTCCCCCTGCAGGAACTGTAACACCTGGCGGTGAGCCTCAAAGGCTCACCCCCTTTGTTACAGCACCCCAGGGCACTCCAGCTAGTGGATTTGCCCGCCTCCTCCGGCCACGGCCCCACTTTTGGCGGCAAGGCCGGAGGAGATAATGAGAAAAACAAGGAGGACTCACTGGCCAGTCAGGACAGCCCCTAAGGTGTCCTGAGCTGAGGTGACTCTGACTTTTATAAATCCTCCATCTTGCAGATGGAGGATTCCCCCAATAGGGATAGGGATGTGCCCCCCTCCCCTCAGGGAGGGGGCACAAAGAGGGTGTAGCCACCCTCAGGGCTAGTAGCTATTGGCTACTAACCCCCCAGACCTAAACACACCCCTAAATCAAGTATTTAGGGGCTCCCAGAACACAGCAAGATAGAGCCCTGCAACATAAGACGAAGAAGGACTGCTGAGCTGAAAATCCTGCAGAGAAGAAGGAGACACCAACTGCTTTGGCCCCAGCTCTACCGGCCTGTCTCCCCACTTCAAAAGAACTGCTCCAGCGACGCGTTCCACAGTGTCCAGCAACTTCTGAAGCCTCAGAGGACTACCCTGCATCTAAAAGGACCAAGAACTCCAGAGGACAGCGGCTCTGTTCCCCAAAGACTGCAACTTTGCAACAAAGAAGCAACTTTTGAAAACAACACGTTTCCCGCCGGAAGCGTGAGACTTGGCACTCTGCACCTGACGCCCCCGGCTCGACTTGAGGAGAACCAACACTACAGGGAGGACTCCCTGGCAACTGCAAGCCTGTGAGTAGCCAGAGTTGACCCCCCTGAACCCCCACAGCGACGCCTGCAGAGGGAATCCCGAGGCTCCCCCTGACCGCGACTGCCTGCTTCAAAGACCTAACGCCTGGTAAGGACACTGCACCCGCAGCCCCCAGGACCTGAAGGATCCGACCTCCAGTGCAGGAGCGACCCCCAGGTGGCCCTCTCCATTGCCCAGGTGGTGGCTACCCCGAGGAGCACCCCCCTTGCCTGCCTGCATCGCTGAAGAGACCCCTTGGTCTCCCCATTGAATCCTATTGCGAACCCGACGCCTGTTTGCACACTGCACCCAGCCGCCCCGTGCCACTGAGGGTGTACTTTTTGTGCTGACTTGTGTCCCCCCCGGTGCCCTACAAAACCCCCTGCTCTGCTCTCCGAAGACGCGGGTACTTACCTGCTGGCAGACTGGAACCGGGGCACCCCCTTCTCCATTGAAGCCTATGCGTTTTGAGCACCACTTTGACCTCTGCACCTGACCGGCCCTGAGCTGCTGGTGTGGTAACTTTGGGGTTGCCCTGAACCCCCAACGGTGGGCTACCTTGGACCCAACTTTGAACCCTGTAGGTGGTTTACTTACCTGCAAATCTAACAAACACTTACCTCCCCCAGGAACTGTTGAAAATTGCACAGTCTAGTTTTAAAATATCTTATTGCCATTTGTGTGAAAACTGTATATGCTATTTTGCTAATTCAAAGTTCCTAAAGTTCCTAAGTGAAATACCTTTCATTTAAAGGATTGTTTGTAAATCTTGAACCTGTGGTTCTTAAAATAAACTAAGAAAATATATTTTTCTATATAAAAACCTATTGGCCTGGAATTGTCTTTGAGTGTGTGTTCCCCATTTATTGCCTGTGTGTGTACAACAAATGCTTAACACTACCCTCTGATAAGCCTACTACTCGACCACACTACCACAAAATAGAGCATTAGAATTATCTATTTTTGCCACTATCTTACCTCTAAGGGGAACCCTTGGACTCTGTGCATGCTATTTCTTACTTTGAAATAGTACATACAGAGCCAACTTCCTAGATCAAATAAACAGTTTTTTAAGAAAACAGAAAATATCTATTTTAAAAATTGACAGTGCATTTTCTGATCTGTTCCTGGGGGAAGAAAATAAAGCACAGTTCTAGGGGTGAGTACACGACTTACAGTTCCAGTCTCCAGGGTATAGATAGTTCACTGTTGGGGGTTCAAGTTAATCCCAAACAACAGCAACACAGGGCCGGTCGGGTGCAGCAGTCAAAGTTGAGCAATTTTAACATGGGCTACTATGAAGACAGGGTGTACTCGGAATCCGGTCTGCCTGCAGGTAAGTACCCGCGACTCGGAGGGCAGACCAGGGGGGGATTAGTAGAGCACTGGAGGGGCCTCAAATAGGCACCAAAGACACACCCTCAGCTGCACAGGGGCGGCTGGGTGCAGTGTGCAAAAAGGACATTGGGCTTCAAATGCTGGTCTATGAGGGGAGCCCGGGGGTCACTCAGAGGCTGCAGTCGAGGTCCAGGGGGGTGCCTCGGGCACACAAGCGGGTGGACAGGGAGGAAGGCTGCCTGTTGATCGTTGCCGCACCGGGTGTCGGTTTCTTCAAAGCCTGGGGGCTGCGGATGCAGTGGATCCTTTGGCTTTGGATATCTTTGTCTGGAGCATTCACGGTCAGGGGGGCCCTCTGAATTCCTTCTGCAGGCATAGTCATGTGGGGCAGAGGGGTCAACCCAGGGTGAGCATTTACTCTGAATCACCTGGGGACTCGCTCTGGCTGGATGGACCACTTGGACACGGGCCGTAGGTGGCGGATGCTGAGTGGTTTAGGTCTCACGTACTCGGAGTGAGGCTGGACTCCTTATAAGTGGTTTCTTCTTCTTTTCTTCTTTAGGCAGGGGAGTTCTTGATCCTCTGTGAAGTAGGCAGTCCTCTGGAGGTTTTTCAGAGGTCGCTGGACCTGCAGGACGCATCGCCTTTCTTTTGCAGGTTCTTTGAAGCAGGAGACAGGCCGGTAGGGCTGGGGCCGAGTCAGTTGTTGTCTCTTTTCCTTCTCTGCTGGGGCTTCAGCTAAGCAGTCCTTCTTCTTGTGAGGTCATCAGGAATCTGGTGAGTTGGGTTCAGGGAAGCCCTTAAATACAAGATTTAGGGGCGTTACAGGGGGTCAGAGGGCAGTAGCCAATGGCTTCTGTCCCTGAGGGTGGCTACACCCTCCTTGTGTCCACTCTCTTTAGGCAGGGGGGCACTTTTCTATCCCTATTATTCCCTGTCCTCCAAACAAGATGGAGGATTCTGCAGGGAGGGGGTCACTTCAGCTCAGGACACCTTAGGGGTGATCCCAGCTGAAGTGGTCACTCTTTGTTTTTCTTAAGTTTCCCGCCGAACTGGTCACCAAACGTGGGGGGCTTGTCCAGGGGGCAGGCATCTCCACTAGCTGGAGTGCCCTGGGGTACTGTAACACGGGGCCTGAGCCTTTGAGGCTCACTGCCAGGTGTTACAGTTTCTGCAAGGGGGAGGTGTGAAGCACCTCTACCCATAGCAGGCTTTGTTTCTGGCCTCGGAGAGCACAAAGACCCTCACCCCATGTGGTCAGAAACTCATCTGCTAGTGGCAAGCTGGCACAGACCAATCAGTCCTACACTAGAGAATTGAGTAAAATACAGGGGGCATCCCTAAGATGCCCTCTGAGTGCAATTTTTTAAAATAAATCCCACACTGGCATCAGTGGGGGTTTATTGTGTTGAGAGGTTTGATACCAAACTTCCCATTATTCAGTGAAGCCCTTATGGAGCTGTGAAGTTCGTAATGCCAAACTTCCAGACCATGGCCCTCATTCTGACCCTGGCGGTTCCCTACCGCCAGGGCCAACGGGGGCGGGAGCACCGCCGACAGGCCGGCGGTGCTCCCTTGGTCATTCTGACCGCGGCGCTTTGGCCGCGGTCAGAAGGGGAAAACCGGCGGTCTCCCGCCGGTTTTCCCCTGACCCTTAGAATCCTCCAAGGCGGCGCAGCTCGCTGCGCCGCCGAGGGGATTCTGACCCCCCCTACCGCCATCCTGTTCATGGCGGGAAAGCTGCCATGAACAGGATGGCGGTAGGGGGGGTCGCGGGGCCCCTGGGGGCCCCTGCCGTGCCCATGCCATGGCATGGGCACGGCAGGGGCCCCCTAACAGGGCCCAACTAGGCTTTTCAGTGTCTGCGATGCTGACACTGAAAAGCGCGACAGGTGCTGCTGCACCCGTCGCACGCCTTCCACTCTGCCGGCTCGATTCCGAGCCGGCTTCCTTGTGGAAGGCGCTTTCCCGCTGGGCCGGCGGGCGATCTGAATCAGATCGCCCGCCGGCCCAGCGGGAAAGTGAGAATACCCCTCGCGGTCAATTGACCGCGGGGCGGTATTCAGGCGGATTCCGACGGGAGGGCGGCAACCGCCGCCCGCCTAGGTCGGAATGACCACCCATATACTTAATATGGCTACACTGTAGTTACAATGTCTAAGAATGGACTTAGACACTGTAGGGGCATATTGCTCATGCAGCTATGCCCTCACCAGTGGTATAGTGTACCCTGCCTTAGGGCTGTAAGGCCTGCTAGGAGGGTGACATACCTACGCCACAGGCAGTGTTTTGTGGGCATGGCACCCTGAGGGGGATGCCATGTTGACTTTGACTTTTCCTCCCCACCAACACACAATCTGCAATGGCAGTGTGCATGTGTTAGGTGAGGGGTGCCTTAGGGTGGCACAACACATGCTGCAGCCCTTAAGGACCTTCCCTGGTCACAGGGCACTTGGTACCACTGGTACCTTTTACAAGGGACTTATCTGTGTGCCAGAAGAGGTGTGCTAATTGTGGAAACAATGGTACCTTTTTAGTGCAAGAACACTGGCGCTGGGGCCTGTTTAGCAGGAGTTCAACACACTCTCTGTCAAGTTAGCATCAATATCAGGCAAAACGTGTGTGTAGGGGGGTAAATGCATCAAGTGCCAGTTTCCTACAGTTATATAGCGCAGAAATAGTATGGGGTAACTCTGAGCAAGGTATTGTTCACAAGAATAAATACAATTTTTGAAGAGAAGTGGTGCCTTAGTGCATTCCAGCCTTACTTACTTGGTTATTTAAGCTTCATTTGTAAAATCCCCATTTAGGCCCTACCATGTACATGCAATAGTTTTTTCCTTCCAGCAGTAACCAAATCATTTCCACCAAAGCAGGGCAGATAGAAAGATAAAGCACAACCCTAAACACTTCCTCTGTAGACCTCATCTAAGGTAGTGTGATGTCAAGAAACAGCAGGTACAAATCTTGTTTCATTAAAATGAATATATTTCATTACAATGGAATAGAGGAAAACAAAGTTGATCTGTAGTTGTCTTGTCAAGTGGAAGGATGACATCCTATACAGTTGTCATATGGAAGTGTTCAAAAAAGGATGCACAGGAAGGGCCTGAGGTAACTGTCCTTTTTGGGAAAGAGGAAATAGAGAGTACACACATTCTGGTAATGTGGGGGCACATTCTCTTTTGTCCCTTTTTGAATGTGCACTTGACCCACCTTCTCACAGAGATGGACATGATTTCGTCTGAGGAGGTGTCTGTAGGGTGGAATGCTGGGAGGGGTTGTGAAGTTCTAGCAGTAGCTAAAACCCAATGTGTGTTTTCTAGTGGAATGTGCACTGCTGTATCTGATAAGTCTGCGGCTGGTCTGGAAATGTAGCATTGGCTCCTTCCCTGGGCTGTTACTTGCAAAAAGTGCCTCTTGCAACTGAAGTCTGCAGGGCACCCATGGACTTAGAGATCTCCGTGTCCTTATTTAATTTTTTTCTAACATCTCATTAATCTGGGAACCAAAGAGATGCTCCCTTCAAATGGGAGATTAAGAGAATGCTGCTGGACATTGGGTCTGAAGCTGGAGATGTGAAGTAAGGCATATCTTCTGAGGAGGACACTTGTATTAATGCCTCTGGAAGTTAAGTCTGCAGCCTCAAACGCACAAAATCAAATCAAATCAAAATCATTTATAAAGCGCGCTACTCACCCGTGAGGGTCTCAAGGCGTTAGGGGAAGGGGGTTACTGCTGCTCAAAGAGCCAGGTTTTGAGCTGCCTCCGTAATGCAGGGTGGTCCTGAGGTTGGCGGGGAGGGAGTTCCATGTCTTGGCCACCAGGTAGGAGAAGGATTTTCCATCTGCTGTGGTGCGGCGGATGCGAGGGACGGCGGCGAGTGCGAGGTTGGCGGAGCGAAGTTGACAGGTGGGCGTGTAGAAACTGAGGTGACGGTTGAGGTATTCGGGTCCCTTGTTGTGGAGGGCTTTGTGTGCGTGGGTGAGGAGCCGGAAGGTGATTCTTTTGCTGACGGGAAGCCAGTGCAGGTGTCTCAGGTGGGCGGAGATGTGGCTGTTGCGGGGTATGTCGAGGACGAGGCGGGCGGAGGCGTTTTGTATTTGCTGCAGGCGTTTCTGGAGTTTAGCGGTGGTTCCTGCGTATAGGGTGTTTCCGTAGTCCAGGCGGCTTGTGACGAGGGCGTGGGTCACAGTTTTTCTGGTGTCGGCGGGGATCCAGCGGAAGATCTTTCGGAGCATGCGGAGAGTGAGGAAGCAGGAGGATGATACGGCGTTGACTTGTTTGGTCATGGTGAGAAGCGGGTCCAGGATGAATCCGAGGTTGCATGCGTGGTCTGAGGGGGTTGGTGCGGTGCCTAGGGCCGTGGGCCACCAAGAGTCGTCCCAGGCGGACGGGGTGTTTCCGAGGATGAGGACTTCAGTTTTTTCTGAGTTCAGTTTCAGACGGCTGAGTTTCATCCATTCTGCGACGTCTTTCATTCCATCTTGCAGGTTGGTCTTGGGGTCCTTGGTGAGGGAAAGTATCAGCTGAGTGTCGTCGGCGTATGAGGTGATGTTGATGTTGTGTTTGTGTACGATGTCGGCGAGGGGGCTCATGTAGACAATGAAGAGAGTCGGGCTGAGCGAGGAGCCTTGTGGGACGCGGCAGATGATCTTGGTGGGGTCTGAGCGGAACAGAGGGAGGTAGACTCTTTGGGAGTGGTTAGAGAGGAAAGAGGTGATCCAGTCCAGGGCCAGTCCTTGGATACCGGTGGAGTGCAGGCGGGATGTTAGGGTTCGGTGGCAGACGGTGTCGAAGGCAGCTGAGAGGTCGAGGAGGATGAGGGTGACTGTTTCTCCGTTGTCCATCAGAGTTCTGATGTCGTCTGTGACTGAGATGAGGGCGGTTTCTGTGCTGTGATTGGCTCGGAATCCCGACTGCGAGGGGTCGAGTAGGTGGTTGTCTTCAAGGAAATTGGTCAGTTGCTTGTTGACGGTCTTCTCTATGACTTTGGCAGGGAAGGGGAGGAGCGAGATGGGGCGGAAGTTCTTCAGGTCGCTGGGGTCCGCCGTAGGTTTCTTCAGGAGGGCGTTGACTTCCGCGTGTTTCCTGCTCTCGGGGAAGGCGGCAGAAGCAAACGAGCTGTTGGTGATGGTCGGGAGATGCGGGGCGATGATGTCGTCAGCTTTGTTGAAGATGAAGTGTGGGCAGGGGTCCGAGGGGGCACCGGAGTGGATGGAGTTCATGGTAGCTTTGGTCTCCTCCGTGCTGATGTGGGTCCAGGCGTTGAGTGTGATGGCTGGGGTAGTAGGTTCTGAGGTGGTTGGCTGGGTCTGGTGTCCGAAGCTGTCGTGTAGGTCGGTGATCTTACGATGGAAGAAGGTAGCGAGGGAGTTGCAGAGGTCTTGTGAGGGCGTGATAGAGTTGGAGTTGGCGTTAGGATTGGAGAGCTCTTTGACGATGTTAAAGAGTTCTTTGCTGTTGTGAGTGTTCTTGTCCAGTCTGTCTGTGAAGGAAGTTCTTTTGGTGGCGCGGATCAGCTGATGGTGTTCGCGGGGGAGTTTTTGAGGGCAGACATGTTTGCTGCTGTGTGGTCTTTGCGCCAGGCTTTCTCGAGGGTACGGCAGGTTTTTTTTTGATTCCTTGAGGGTGTCTGTGAACCATTGAGGTTTCCTGGTGCTGGTCTGTTTTGGGAAGCGTCTGAGAGGTGCGAGGTTGTCCGGCAGTTGGTGATCCAATGACTGAGGCTGAGGGCTGCGTCGTTGGGGTCGGTGGAGAAGGTGGGTTGGTTGTCTCTGAGAGTGGAGCGAAGCTGTTCCGTGGGGATTTTGTTCCAATGTCTGCGTGGGATGGGTTGTGTGCGGAGGTGGAGAGTCTTGCATCTGAAGGTGAAGTGGACGCATCTGTGGTCAGTCCAGTGTATTACGGAGGAGTGGCTGAAGGATACGTGGTTGCTAGCGGAGTTGGGGTCGTTGTTCTGCTCCAGGTGGAAGTTGAGGTCACCGATAAGAATGTAGTCCGGTGAGGCAAGGGCGTGCGGGGAGATGAAGTCTGCGATGGATTTGCTGAAGAGGGCGCGTGGACCAGGGGGTCTGTAAATGAGAGTTCCTCTGAGGGTGGTCCTGGGGTCGGTGTGGATCTGGAAGTGCATGTGTTCGGCGGCGAAAGGGGTGTCTTCGGTGGAGGTGGTGATGTTGATGGAGTCCTTGAAAACGATGGCGATTCCTCCACCGACTTGGTTGGTGCGGTCTCTCCTGGTGATCTTGTAGCCGTCGGGGATGGCTATGGCGATGTCGCGGGCCGAGGAGGCGTTCATCCAGGTCTCAGTGATGAAGGCGACGTCCGGTGGAGTCCAGGAGGTCCCAAATTTCAATGGTGTGCTTGCGGACGGAGCGTGCGTTGATCAGGATGCATTTGAGGTGGTTATTGGCGCGTGGGCTGGCGGGCGGGGTGGAAGGTGTGCTTGCAGGTAAGGCATGCAAAGGGTCCATGGGTGCGTTTAGGGTTGGCTTGGAAGCAGGTTCTGGAGCGCCCCGGGTTGAGAGCGTGGAGGGAGGTGGGGTTGCAGCGGTGCTGCAGGGTTTGGGAGTGCTGGGGGCCAGGGGTCGTGGTGCTGGGCATGGTCCAGGTGCAGACGGGCTTGCCTTTGGGGATCAAGCGGAGCAGCCGCGCAGCGGCCGCCATAAGAGTGAGGAAAGGGGGAGGAGGGGTCAGCTGGGGCGGGAGGCGGGGTGACGAATGGGAGTGGGGGGTGGGGCCGAGCGGGAGGTGGTGGCGGGAAAGTGGAGGGCGGGGGGGGTCAGGTAGAGGGGGAGGGAAAAAAGATAGGGAAGGGGGGATTACAGAGGAGGAGAGGAGTCAGGAAGGACAGAAGAGAGGTGTAGAAGAGTGAGGGGAGAGGAGTCAAGAGGAGGAGGAGAGAGAAGTCAAGAGGAAGAGTCAAGAGAGAAGAGTCAAGAAGAAGAGTCAAGAAGAAGAGTCAAGAAGAAGAGGAGAGAGAAGAGTCAAGAAGAAGAGGAGAGAAGAAGAGGAGAGAGGAGTCAAGAAGAAGAGGAGAGAGGAGTCAAGAAGAAGAGGAGAGACCAGAGAAGCGGAGGAGGGAAGCGTCCAGAAGATGAGGAGAAGGCCACAGATGAAGAAAAAGAAGAAAGAACACAGAACACAGATGAAGAAAAAGAAGAAAGAACACAGAACACAGATGAAGAAAAAGCAGAAAGAACACGTAGGACGGGGTGCAGAGGAGAAAAGAAGAGCACAGAGGAAGAGTAAAGCAGGAAGAAAACGCGGTGAGGAAGAGGAGCGGGGCACAGAGGAAGAGCAGAAACACGCAGCAAGTGGGCTGCAGAAGAGGAGCAGAGAAAGATGGCTACCAGAAGCAGGAAGGATGCGCAGGAAGCGAAGGGAGGTGGACAGCAGAGGAGCGGAGAGAGGTTGGATGAGAGAGCGGAAGGCAGAAGACAGAAGTTCAGGGAAAGAGAGGTGAGTGGCATGGGGCTGGGCTCGGGGCTGGGCGTGGGGAGTACTTACGGTTTAGCTGGTCTTGCTGGGAGGTGTCAGGAGCCTGGGCAGGTGGAACTGCAGCGGCGGGGGAAGCGGCCTACCCTAGGGTCAAGGGTCGCTAACTGTGCCGCATAGCGGCCGCCATAAGAGCGAGGAGGAGGGGTCAGCTGGGGGCGGGAGGCGGGGCGACGAATGGGAGAGGGGGTTGGGGCCGAGCGGGAGGTGGCGGTGGGAAAGCAGAGGGCAGGGGGGTCAGGTAGAGGGGGAGGGAAAAAAGATAGGGAAGGGGGGATTACAGAGGAGGAGAGGAGTCAGGAAGAACAGAAGAGAGGGGTAGAAGAGTCAGGGGAGAGGAGTCAAGAGGAGGAGGAGAGAGAAGAGTCAAGAGAGAAGAGTCAAGAGTCAAGAAGAAGAGGAGAGAGAAGACTCAAGAGGAAGAGTCAAGAAGAAGAGGAGAGAGAAGAGTCAAGAAGAAGAGTCAAGAAGAAGAGGAGAGAGGAGTCAAGAAGAAGAGGAGAGAGGAGTCAAGAAGAAGAGAAGAGACCAGAGAAGCAGAGGAGGGAAGCGTCCAGAAGATGAGGAGAAGGCCACAGATGAAGAAAAAGAAGAAAGAACACAGATGAAGAAAAAGAAGAAAGAACACGCAGGACGGGGTGCAGAGGAGGAGAAGAGCAGAAGAACACAGATGAAGAAAAAGAAGAAAGAACACAGATGAAGAAAAAGAAGAAAGAACACAGAACACAAATGAAGAAGAAAGAACACGCAGGACGGGGTGCAGAGGAGAAAAGAACACAGAGGAAGAGTAAAGCAGGAAGAAAACGCGGTGAGGAAGAGACCAGAGAAGCAGAGGAGGGAAGCGTCCAGAAGATGAGGAGAAGGCCACAGATGAAGAAAAAGAAGAAAGAACACAGAACACAGATGAAGAAAAAGAAGAAAGAACACGCAGGAAGGGGTGCAGAAGAGGAGAAAAGCAGAAGAACACAGATTAAGAAAAAGAAGAAAGAACACAGATGAAGAAAAAGAAGAAAGAACACAGAACACAGATGAAGAAAGAACACACAGGACGGGGTGCAGAAGAGAAAAGAAGAACACAGAGGAAGAGTAAAGCAGGTAGAAAACGCGGTGAGGAAGAGGAGCGGGGCACAGAGGAAGAGCAGAAACACGCAGCAAGTGGGCTGCAGAAGAGGAGCAGAGAAAGATGGCTACCAGAAGCAGGAAGGAGGTGCAGGAAGCGAAGGGAGGTGGACAGCAGAGGAGCGGAGAGAGGTTGGAGGAGAGAGCGGAAGGCAGAAGACAGAAGTTCAGGGAAAGAGAGGTGAGTGGCGCGGGGCTGGGCGAGGGGAGTACTTACGGTTTGGCTGGTCTTGCTGGGAGGTGTCAGGAGCCTGGGCAGGTGGAGCTGCAGCGGCGGGGGAAGTGACCTACCCTAGGGTCACAACAAACGCTAGTGTTCAAGACGATCTTGCCTTCAGACACTATCTCCTCACACCTCTTTCTGAACATGCTTGGGAAGTGTTTGATGAGCTCCTACCTCTCCACTCACTGAAACCCGCTATACCTGGTGAGAAGTCTAAGAGATCTGGTTATGCACCGCTTTGTATCTGGCCACACTGTTGCAATTTTACCTGAAGCATCCAGGTCATGCTCTCCTTATCGAGACATCATCTGTGACTTGGGCAGAGGATCTCTTGCAGGCAGCATGAACCACCAAGGAGTCGGGGGGGGGGGGGGGGGGAGAACATGGCCCCTGATTTAAATCATATCACTTGCTAAGGGCTTATATTTTTTCCTTTGCTCTACGTGTCACCACCTTAGCCTTTAATAGTTCCTTAAATTATTTGGGGCAGATTTACGCAGGTCTTTAAGCAAGCGTAGATATAGGACCGAATGGTCAGACCCTGAAAGATTCCCACTAAGACGTCCTTTTCCTCTTGAACCCCGTTCATGCACACCTGATAGTGTCTAGCCGCCCTGTGGAAGACCTCATGGTAGGCCGCTGTGTCATCCTGTGGGGATGCCCTAACTGAATAGTGGCCCCACTCAGGATCTCCTAGTGAGACAACAATGTAGTAGTAAGAAAATGCCTTCCTTGGCATGGTTACCCCCTGACTTTTTGCCTTTTGTTGATGACAGTTATGACTGAAAGTGAGCTGGGACCCTGCTAACCAGGCCCCAGCACCAGTGTTCTTTCCCTAAATTGTACCTTTGTTCCCACAAATGGCACAGCCCTGGCACACAGATAAGTCCCTTGTAACTGGTATCCCTGGTACCAAGGGCCCGGTGGCCAGGGAAGGTCTCTAAGGGCTGCAGCATGTATTATGCCACCTTGGGGACCCCTCACTCCCCTCAGGGTGCCATGCCCACCTCTTACTGCCTGTGGCATAGGTAAATCACCCCTCTAGCTGGCCTTACAGCCCTAAGGCAGGATGCACTATAACACAAGTGGGGGCAAAGTTGCATGAGCACTATGCCCCTACAGTGCATAAGCAAAACCTAAGACATTGTAAGTGCAGGGTAGCCATAAAGAGTATATGGTCTGGGAGTCTGTCAATTACAACTCCACAGTTACATAATGGCTACACTGAAATCTGGGAAGTTTGGTATCACACTTCTCAGTACAATAAATGCACACTGATGCCAGTGTGGGATTTATTGTTAAATACACCCAGAGGGCATCTTAGAGAGGCCCCCTGAATACCAGTCCAACACCTTGTGCTAGGCTGACCAGTTTCTGCCAACCTGCCACAACCAGACGAGTTTGTGGCCACATGGGGTGAGTGCCTTTGTCACTCTGAGGCCAGGAACAAAGCCTGTACTGGGTGGAGGTGCATCACACACCCCCCTGCAGGAACTGTAACACCTGGCGGTGAGCCTCAAAGGCTCATGCCTTTTGTTTCAGCACCCCAGGGCATCCCAACTAGTGGAGATGCCCGCCCCTCCGGCCACTGCCCCCACGTTTGGCGGCAAGGCTGTAGGAGATAATGAGGAAAATGAGGAGGAGTCACCCACCAGTCAGGACAGCCGCTAGGGTGCCCTGAGCGGAGGTGACCCTTCCTTTAGAAATCCTCCATCTTGAGTTTGGAGGATTCCCACAATAGGAGTAGGGATTTTCCCCCCCTCCCCCCAGGGAGCAGGCACAAAGAGGGTGTAGACACCCTCCAGGACAGTAGCCATTGGCTACTGCCCCCCTGACCTAAACACCCCCCCTAAATTTAGTATTTAGGGCGACCCTGAACCCAGGAAATCCGATTCCTGTAACCCACAACAAGAAGAAGGACTGCTTACCTGAAAGCCCCGCAGAGACAACGGAGACGTCAACTGACTTGGCCCCAGCCCTACGGCCTGTCTCCAGACTCAAAGAACCTGCACAGCGACGCATCCGACAGAGACTAGCGACTTCTGAGGACTCAGAGGACTGCCCTGAAACCTAAGGACCAAGAAACTCCCGAGAACACCGGCACTGTTCAAAAACTGCAACAACTTTGCAACTTTAAAGCAACTTTCAAAGAACTCTCTCTTCCCGACGGAAGAGTGAGATGTGAGACTTCACACTCTGCACCCAATGCCCCCGGCTCGAGCTCCAGCGAACCAACACCGCAGAGAGGACTCCCAGGTGACTAAAACAACATTGGTACCCTGAGTCGACCCCCCTGCACTCCCACAGCGACGCCTGCAGAGGATACAGGAAGGCTCTCCCTGACCGAAACTGCCTGGTAACAAGGAACCCGACGTCAGGACCAAGCACTGCACCCACAGCCCCCAGGACTGAGAGAAACCACCTTCCAGTGCAGGAGTGACCAGCAGGTGGCCCTCTTCCTAGCCCAGTCAGTGGCTGGTCTGAGAAGCCCCCCTGTGCCCTGCCTGCATCGCCTTAGTGACCCCCGGGACCCTCCACTGCTTTCAGTACCAAACCCGACGCCTACTTTGTCCACTGCACCCGGCCATCCCTGGGCCGCTGAGGGTGTGTTTTGTGGGCTTGTGTCCCCCCCCTCAGTGCTCTACAAAACCCCCCTGGTCTGCTCCCCGAGGACGCAGGTACTTACCTGTAAGCAGACTAGGACCGGAGCACCCCTGTTCTCCACAGGCGCCTATGTGTTTTAAGCCCTCCTTTGACCTCTGCACCTGACCGGCCCTGTGTTGCTGGTGCGGTGACTTTGGGGTTTCCTTGAACGCCCAACGGTGGGCTGTCTATGCCCAGGAGACTGACTGTGTAAGTGCTTTACTTACCTGAGAAACCTAACCAAACTTTCCTCCTCCAGAAACTGTTGATTTTTACACTGTGTCCACTTTTAAAATAGCTTATTGCCATTTTAACCTAAACTGTGTGTACTACTGTTTTAAATAAAAGTTCTATACTTACCTGTGTGCAGTACCTTGCATTGTATGTATTTACATCAAATCTTGAATCTTGTAGTTCTAAAATAAATTAAGAAAATATATTTTTCTATATAAAAACTATTGGCCTGGAGTTAAGTCTTTGAATGTATGTTCCTCATTTATTGCCTGCGAGTGAACAACAAATGCTTAACACTATCCTCTGATAAGCCTACTGCTCGACCACAATACCACCTAATAGAGCATTAGTATTATCTAATTTTGCCACTATCAACCTCTAAGGGGAACCCTTGGACTCTGTGCACACTATCCCTCACGTTGAGATAGTATATACAGAGCCAACTTCCTACATTGGTGGATCAGCGGTGGGGTCTAAGACTTTTCATTTGTGGGACTACTCAGCCAAGACCTGATCACACAACTAAATTTCAAAAATTGTCATTAGAAATAGATTTTTGCAATTTTACTATTTTTCTAAATTTTAAAAGTCCTGCTAGGATCTTGTGTAAGTCCCTGTTAGCATTTCTTTTAGAGTTTAAAAGTTTGTAAATGTTTGGATTTAAGTTCTAAAAGTAGTTTTTAGATTCTTAAAACGTAATTCCAACTTTTACAGTAATAATATCAAACACAGATGAGATGGTGGTGGAACTTAACCTCACCCCTTACCTGCATCTAGGGATGTCAGAGTTAAGGTCTCTCTGTAAACTAAAAAAGATAAAAACTGTGACCAACCCTACCAAAGTAAAGCTCCAGGAGCTTTTGGCAGAGTTCACATGGGACCACCCCTCTGAGGATACTCCTCCAGATGGGGAAGTTAGTAAACAGGAGGATGAATTCCCACCTCCTGTCCTAACCAGGGAGAACAGAGTTCCTCAAACCCTGACTGCACAAATCATAGTCAGAGAGCCTGGTTCCTCCACAGGGGAGACCAGTACCTCTGGAAGCACTGAGGGCAGCCTCAATGAAGAGGACCTCCTGTAGCCAGGATGGCCAAATGATTGGCTTTGGAGAAGCAGCTCCTAGCCCTAGAAAGGGAAAGACAAGAGATGGGTTTAACTCTCATCAATGGTGGCAGCAACATAAATAGGGTCAGAGAGAATACTGACATCCTAAAAACCCCAGAGGGAGTGTAACAAAATATGAAGATGATGATGACACCACCAAATGGTTCCCAGCTTTTTAGAGGGCTTGTTCAACCAGAAAAGTAAACAGATCTCACTGGGGTGCTCTCCGTTGGGAAATGTTCACTGGAAAGTGTAGGGAAAGACTCCTCACACTCTCTGGAAAAGATGCAGAATCCTATGGCCTCACAAAGGCTACCCTGACTGAGGGCTTTGGATTTTCAACTGAGGAGTACAGGATTAGGTTCAGGGGGACTCAAAAATCTTTGAGCCAGACCTGGGTTGATTTTGTTGACTTCTCAGTCAAAACACTAGATGGTTGGATAACTGGCAGTGGTGTAAACGATTATGATGGGCTGTATAACTTGTTTATGAAAGAACATCTGTTAAGTAATTGTTTCAATGACAAACTGCATCAACATCTGGTAGACCTAGGTCCAATTTCTCCCCAAGAATTGGGAAAGAAGGCAGACCATTGGGTCAAGACTAGGGTGACCAAGACATCCACAGGGGGTGACCAAATAAAGGGATCACAAAGCCTCCCCAAGGGAAGAGTGGTGAGACATCCAAGGGCAAAAGTAAAGAGTCTTCTACAGGGCCCCAAAAACCTGCTCAGCAGGGTGGGCCCAGAGCCTCTTCACAGCCCAGAGCCTCTTCACAGTCCACAAATGGGTATAAGGGTAACAACTTTGATCCCAAGATGGCATGGTGTCGAATCTGTAGTCAGCATGGACACCAAACTGGAGACGCGGCCCGTCTAAAGAAAAGTCCCCCAACAAATACTACTCCAGTTAGCACTAGAATAGCCAGTCTCCAGGTGGGATTAACAGTGTGCCCAGAGCAAGTCAGGGTTCACACTGAAGCAGAATTAGTCTCTGAGAGTGGGGTGGATTTAGCCACACTTGCTGCCTGGCCGCCTAACATGCAAAAATATAGGCAGCAGGTCTTAATCAATGGGACTAAAGTAGAAGCCCTGAGGGATACAGGTGCCAGTGCCACCATGATGACAGACAAATTGGTTTCCCCAGGACAGTACCTGGCTGTACAGACATATCCGGTCACTAATGCTGACAATCAAACTAAAGTCCATCCCATGGCAATTGTAACTTTAGAATGGGGCGGGGTCACTGGCCTGAAACAGGTGGTAGTCTCCTCTGCAATTCCAGTAGAATGTCTGCTAGGGAATGATCTGGAGTCCTCAGCATGGGTTGAGGTAGAGCTCAAGACCCATGCAGCCTTGCTGGATATCCCTGAACTGGTGTGGGTCAAGACAAGGGCACAAAGCTGGGCTCAGGGTGAAAAAGAAGTGTTGGAGTCTGGAATAATGTCCCAACCTTCCAGGAGAAAAGGAAAGACTGGGGAACCAGCTTTAACACAGCAAAAGAAACAGAAACTCTCTTCCCAGGAAGATGTGCTATCCCCTGAGGGAACTGAGTCCATGGAGCTGGAGCCTTACCACGTTAAGCTCTTGGGCGCAGGGGGACCCTCAAGGGAACAGCTGTGTAGGGGGCAAGACACTTGTCCCTCCCTTGAAGGTCTAAGACAGCAAGCAGCTGAGCAAGAAAAAGGAACTGTCAGTGGAACCCACAGGGTCTATTGGGAAGATGGGCTCCTTTACACTGAGGCAAGAGATCCAAAACCTGGTGCCACTAGGAGAGTGGTAGTGCCTCCGGAGCTTAGGGAGTTCATTCTGACCTTAGCCCATGACATTCCTCTTGCTGGGCATTTGGGACAAACCAAGACTTGGGAGAGATTAGTCAACCATTTCTATTGGCCCAGTATGTCCCAGAAGGTAAAGGAGTTTTGCACCTCATGTGTCACCTGTCATGCCAGTGGTAAGACAGGTGGCCATCCAAAGACCCCCCTCATTCCACTTCCAGTGGTGGTGGCCCCCTCTGAAAGAGTGGGAGTGGACATAGTGGGTCCACTTGAACCTCCCACAGCATCAGGGAACCAGTATATCCTGGTAGTAGTGGATCATACTACCAGGTACCCTGAGGCAATTCCCCTTAGGTCCACTACTGCTCCTGCAGTAGCAAAAGCACTCATTGGTATTTTTAAGAAGGTGGTTTCTGACAGAGGTACGAACTTCATGTCAGCTTACCTAAAGCACATGTGGAATGAGTGTGGGGTGACTTACAAATTCACCACACCATACCATCCACAAACCAATGGTCATGTGGAGAGATTTAACAAGTCATTGAAGGGCATGATCATGGGGCTCCCTGAAAAACTCAAAAGGAGATGGGATGTCCTCTTGCCATGCCTGCTTTTCACCTACAGAGAGGTGCCACAGAAAGGAGTAGGGTGTTCCCCCTTTGAGCTTCTGTTTGGCCATCCTGTTAGGGGACCACTGGCACTTGTAAAATAAGGTGGGGAGAGTCCTCTCCATGAGCCTAAACAAGATGTGGTGGACTATGTACTAGGCCTACGTTCAAGGATGGCAGAATACATGGAAAAGGCAAGCAATAACCTTGAGGCCAGCCAACAACTCCAGAAGTTGTGGTATGACCAAAAGGCTGCTATGGGTGGGTTTCAGCCAGGGCAGAAAGTCTGGGTTCTGGAGCCTGTGGCTCCCAGGGCACTTCAGGACAAATGGAGTGGCCCTTACCCAGTACTAGAGAAAAAGAGTCAGGTCACCTACCTGGTGGACCTGGGCACTAGCAGGACCCACAAGAGGGTGATCCATGTTTACCGCCTTAAACTCTATCATGACAGGGCAGATGTAAACATGTTAATGGATACAGATTAGGACCAGAAAGCAGAGAGTAAACCTCTCCCTGATCTCCTCTCCACTGGCCCTAAAGATGGCTCAGTAGATGGAGTGATCTATCTAGACACCCTCTCTGGCCAACAGCAGGCTGACTGCAGGCAAGTCCTCCAGCAGTTTGCTGAGCTCTTTTCCTTGACCCCTGGTCAGACACACCTGTGTACCCATGATGTGGACAGAGGAGACAGTATGCCTGTCAAGAATAAAATATTCGGACCATCTGACCAAGTCAAAGAAAGCATCAAAGTGGAAGTCCACAAGATGCTGGAGTTGGGAGAGATTACACACTCTGACAGTCCCTGGGCTAGCCCAGTGGTCTTGGTCCCCAAACCTCACACCAAAGATGGAAAGAAAGAGATGAGGTTTTGTGTGGACTACAGATGGCTCAACTCTGTCACCAAGACAGATGCTCACCCCATCCCAAGGGCAGATGAGCTCATAGACAAATTAGGTGCAGCCAAATACTTAAGTACCTTTGACTTGGCAGCAGGGTGTTGGCAAATAAAAATGGCACTAGGAGCAAAAGAGAAAACAGCATTCTCTACACCTGATGGGCACTACCAGTTTACTGTGATGCCCTTTGGCTTAAAGAATGCCCCTGCTACCTTCCAAAGGTTGGTGAATCAAGTCCTTGCTGGCTTGGAATCCTTTAGTGCACCTTATCTTGATGATATTGCTGTCTTTAGCTCCAACTAGCAGGATCACCTGGTCCACCTGAAGAAGGCTTTGCAGGCCCTGCAAACAGCAGGCCTCTCTATCAAGGCATTTAAATGTCAGATAGGGCAGGGAACTGTGGTTTACTTGGGACACCTTGTAGGTGGAAGCCAAGTTCAGCCACTCCAATCCAAGATCCAGACTATTCTGGACTGCGTAGCTCCAAAAAAAACAGACTCAAGTCAGGGCATTTCTTGGCTTGACTCGGTACTATAGAAGGTTTGTGAAGGGATATGGATCAATAGTGACACCCCCTCACAGAACTGACCTCTAAAAAAATGCCCAAGAAAGTTAACTGGGCCGTGGACTGTCAAAGCAAGCTATGTGTACACCACCAGTTCTTAAAGCTCCAGATTATTCTAGGCAGATAATTGTGCAGACAGATACCTCTGAACATGGGATAGGAGGAGTCCTGTCCCAAACCAATGATGATAGCCTTGACCAGCCTGTTGCTTTCATAAGCAGGAGGTTACGCCCCAGGGAGCAGCATTGGAGTGCCATTGAGCAGGAGGCCTTTGGTGTGGTTTGGTCCCTGAAAAAGCTGAGACCGTACTTGTGTGGTACTCACTTTGTTGTTCAAACTGGACACAGACCTCTAAGATGACTAATGCAAATGAAAGGAGAGAACCCTAAACTTTTGAAGTGGTCCATATTCCCTACAGGGAATGGACTTTGTAGTGGAACACAGACCTTCTTCCACTTAGACAATGAAGATTCTCCTGGGAAAGGTTAGTCTAATCCTCTTTCGTTGGAGGGGCGGGGGTGTAAGAGAGGGATGCTGTTGGCAGGGTTACCCCCTCCCCCACACACATACTTTTTGCCTAGTGTTGATGCCAACTTTGATTTAAAGTGGGCTGGGACTCTGCTAACCAGGCCCCAGCCCCAGTGTTCTTTCCCTAAAACTGTACCTTTGTTTCCATAATTGGAACAACCCTGGCACACAGTTAAGTTCTTTGTAAAAGGTGCCCATAGTACCAAGGGCCTTGTGGCCAGGGAAGGTCTCTAAGGGCTGTGGCATGCATTATGCCACCCTTGGAGACCCCTCACCAAGCACCTATACACTGCCTTGCACCTTGTGTGTGCTGGTGAGGAAAAAATGACAAAGTCGACATGGCACCCTGTAGGAAAGTACCATCTTGCCTGGCATGTTACCCCCATTTTTACATGTATGTCAGTTTGTTTTTGCCTATCTCACTGGGATCCTGCTAGACAGGACCCCAGTGCTCATAGTTTGTGGCCTGAATGTGTATACCTGTGTAGTGACTAACTGTGTCATTGAGGCTCTGTTAACCAGAACCTCAGTGCTCATGCTCCCTCTGCCTTTAAATTAGTCACTATAGGCTAGTGACTACTTTTACCAATTTCAATTGGCACACTGGAACACCCTCATAATTCCCTAGGATATGGTACCCAGGTACCCAGGGTATTGGGGTTCCAGGAGATCCCTCTGGGCTGCAGCATTTCTTTTGCCACCCATAGGGAGCTCAGACAAACCTTTACACAGGACTGCCACTGCAGCCTGAGTGAAATAACGCACACGTTATTTCACAGCCATTTTCTCTGCACTTAAGTAACTTATAAGTCACCTATACGTCTAACCTTCACTTGTTGAAGGTTAGGTGCAAAGCTACTAAGTGTGAGGGCACCCTTACACTAGCAAAGATGCCCCCACATAGTTCGGGGCCATTTCCCCTAACTTTGTGAGTACGGGTACACCATTAAACGCATGCACTACATATAGGTCAATACCTATATGTAGCTTCACAATGGTAACTGCGAACATGGCCATGTAACATGTCTAAGATCATGGAATTGTTCCCCCGTGCCAAATCTGGTATTGGGGAGCCAATTCCATGCATCCCCGGGGCTCCACTATGGACCCCGGGTACTGCCAAACCAGCTCTCTGGGGTTTTTTCTGCAGCTACCGCTGCTGCCACCCCACAGCCAGGGTTCTGCCCTCCTGGAGTCTGGGCAGACCAGTCCCAGGAAGGCAGAACAATGAATTTCCTCTGAGAGAGGGTGTTACACCCACTCGCTTTGGAAGTAGATGTTAAAGGCTGGGGAGGGGTAGCCTCTCCCAGCCTCTGGCAATGCTTTGAAGGGCACTGATGGTGCCCTCCTTGCATAAGCCAGTCTACACTGGTTTAGGGAACCCCCAGTCCCTGCTCTGGCCCGAAACTGGACAAAGGAAATGGTAGTGACCACTCCCCTGTCCATCACCACCCCTGGTGTGGTGCCCAGAGCACCTCCAGTGTGTCTCAGACCTCTGCCAACTTGGATCCAGAGGTGTGAGGGCACTCTGGAGGCCTCTGAGTGGCCAGTGCCAGCAGGTGACGTCAGCGACCCCTCCTGATAGGTGCTTACCTGACTAAGTGGCCAATCCTCCTCTAAGGGCTATTTAGGGTCTCTCCAGTGGGCTTTTCCTCAGATAACGACTTGCAAGAATTCACCAGAGTTCCTCTGCACCTCTCTCTTCGACTTCTGCCAAGGATCGACCGCTGACTGCTCCGGGACGCCTGCAAAACTGCAACAAAGTAGCAAGAAGACTACCAGTTACATTGTAGCGCCCAATCCTGCCGGCTTTCTCAACTGTTTCCTGGTGGTGCATGCTCTGGGGGCTGCCTGTCTGGATCCTGCAGTGGAAGCCACGAAGAAATCTCCCGTGGGTCGACTTGATATTCCCCCTGCTTCAGCAGGCACCAAACTTCAGTGTCACTTGTACTCTGGGACCCCTCTCATCCTGACAAGCGTGGCCCCTGGAACACAGGCAGTGGACCCAAGTGACCCAGACTGTCCAGTAGTCCAACTGTCCAAATTTGGAGGAGGTAAGTCCTTGCCTCCCCTCTCCAGACAGTAATCCTGTGCAACGCGTGAACTGTACCTACAAGGGAACATTTCCACAAAATCCTGCATGCACAGCCAAGCCTAGGTCCCCAGCACTCTGTCCTGCAATGCTCAGCTCCCTGAGCTGATATCTGGTGTTGTGGGACCTCCTTTTGCAGTGTAAAGACGACCACTGTGTTCAGACTTCTTGAACCCATGTTCAAGGACTCCTGTGGGTGCTTCTAGCTTGTGCGTGGGCTCTCTACATTGCTGAGGGCCCCCTCTGTCTCCTCACCCAAGTGGCGACATCCTGGTCCTTCCTGGCCCCGGGCAGCACCCTTTTTCTTCAACCGCGACTCTTGCAGCTAGCAAGGCTTGTTTGCGGTCC
This sequence comes from Pleurodeles waltl, assembly GCF_031143425.1. Classification (NCBI taxonomy): domain Eukaryota; kingdom Metazoa; phylum Chordata; class Amphibia; order Caudata; family Salamandridae; genus Pleurodeles; species Pleurodeles waltl. The sequence goes on along the minus strand of NC_090446.1, from coordinate 968,783,875 downwards.
TTTGCCAAGGAAACAACTCTGCATCCTCCAGCGCTCCATGGGACATCTTCTGCAAAAAGGAAAAGTTCCTAGCACCTTTTGTTGTTGCAGAATCTTCAGCTTCTTCCATCCGTAGGCAGCCATTTTGCACCTTCATCGGGCTTTAGTGGGCTCCTGCCCCCCCAGACAGTTTCGTGACTCTTGGACTTGGTCCCTTCCTTTACGGGTCCTCAGGTCCAGGAATCCATCTTCAGTGCTTTGCAGTCTGTTGTGGTCTTTGCAAAATCCTTTATCACGACTTTAGTGTGTTTCTGGGGAAATAATAGTACTTTACTCCTACTTTCCAGGGTGCTGGGGTGGTGTATCTTGGACACCCTTAGTGTTTTCTTACACTCCCAGCGACTCTCTACACACTACACTAACCTAGGGGTCCATTTGTGGTTCGCATTCCACTTTCTTAGTATATGGTTTGTGTTGCCCCTAGGCCTATTGCATCCTATTGTATTTTACAGTGTTTGCACTACTTTCTGACTGTGTTACTTAGCTGATTTGGTTTTCTGTGTATATTTTGTGTATTTTAGTTACCTCCTGAGGGAGTATATCCTCTGAGATATTTTTGGCACATTGTCACTAAAATAAAGTACCTTTATTTTTTTAGTAACTCTGAGTTTTGTCTTTCTTATGATATAGTACCTACATGATATAAGTGGTATAGTAGGAGCTTTGCATGTCTCCTAGTTCAGCCTAAGCTGCTCTGCTATAGCTACCTCTATCAGCCTAAGCTGCTAGAACACTACTAATCTACTAATAAGGGATAACTGGACCTGGCACAAGGTGTAAGTACCACTGGTACCCACTATAAGCCAGGCCAGCCTCCTACACACTCCTCTCAGGTTGCCATGCCCACAAATCACTGCCTGTGGCATAGGTAAGTCACCCCTCTAGCAGGCCTTACAGCCCTAAGGCAGGTGCACTATACCAAAGGTGAGGGCATAGCTGCATGAGCAATATGCCCCTAGAGTGTCTAAGTCCAATCTTAGACATTGTAAGTGCAGTGTAGCCATATTGAGTATATGTCTGGGAGTTTGTCATTACGAACTCCACAGCTCCATACTGGCTTCAATGAATACTGGGAATTTTGGTATCAAACCTCCCAGCACAAATAACCCACACTGATGCCAGTGTGGGATGTATTGAAAAATGCACACATAGGGCATCTTAGAGATGCCCCTTATATGTTAGCCAAACTGCTAGTCTAGGACTGAACCGTCTGTGCCAGCCTGTCACTTTCAGACAAGTTTCTGATGACATGGGGTGAGTGCCTTTGTCAGAAACAAAACCTGTCCTGGGTGAAGGTGATTCACACCTCCTCCCTATAGGAAATTTAACACCTGGCGGTGAGCCTCAAAGGCTCATACCTCGGATTACAGTGCCCCAAGGCACTCCAGCTATTGGAGATGCCCGCCCCCTGGGCAAACCCCCATTTTTGGCGGCAAGTCCAGTGGGAAAATTAGGGAAAACAGGGAGGAGTGACCACCCCAGGCAGGACCACCCCTAAGGTGTCCAGAGCTGAAGTGACCCCCTCCAGTCAGAATCCTCCATCTTGGTTTGGAGGACAGTGACCAATAGGGATAGGAATGTGCCCCCTCCCCAAAGGGAGTGAGCACAAGGAGGGTGTAGCTGCCCTCCGGGACAGTAGCCGTTTGCTACTGCCCTCTTACCCCTAAAACGCCCCTAAATCTAGGATTTAAGGGATTCTCTGAACCCAGCTCACTAGATTGCTGGCGACCTACAAGAAGAAGAAGGACTGTTAACTTGAAACCTTCAGCAGACAAGAACAAGACGACAACTGCTTTGGCCCCAGCCCTAACGGCCTGTCTCCTGCTTCAAAGAACCTGTAAAAGACCAGCGATGCATCCAGCGGGACCAGCGACCTCTGCCCAACTCAAGAGGACTGCCCTGCACCCAAAAGGACCAAGAACTCCCAAGGACAGCGACTCTGTCTAAGAAAATCTACAACCAAGGACTCCCACCTCACTCCAGATGCATGAGTCGTGACCCCTGTGCACCTGACGGCTGGTGTCCAGGTGGTTCAACCAGCAAGAGAGGGTCCACAGGCGATTGCGAACAAGTGCCCACCCTGGGTTGACCTCTCCACCCCTCCACGATGACAACTGCAGAGGGAATCCCAAGGACCCCCCTGACAGCAAAGCTCCGGACAAAGATATCTGATGCCTAAAGGCACAATGCACTTGCAGCCCCTAGGCCTTGGATAGCCTGACCCCCAGTGCCCCTACGGTCAGCAGGCGGCCCTCTCCCCGTCTGACTGGTGGTGAGCCCGAGACACCACCCTAGACCTTGCCTGCAGCCTGTGAGTGACCCCTGGTATCTCCTCATTGCCAGCATTGAAAACCCAACGTCCTGTTTGCACCCTGCTGCCCCTGTGCCAATGAGGGTGTACGTTTAGTGACTACTTGTTGCCCCTTGAGTGCTTTTCTAATCCCCCGGGTCTGCCCTCAGAGCTGCTGACTCGGAGTACCCCGCCCACGTTAAATTTGCTCAACTTTGAACTCTGCACCTGACCGGCCCTGTGTTGCTGGTGGTGGGTGTTTGGGGTTAACTTGAACCCCAACGGGTGGACTTCCTAAAACCCGGAGACTGAAACTGTAAGTGTTGTACTTGCCTGTAAAATCATCTAACATTTCTTCCCCCAGGAACTATTTCTGAAATTTGCAGTGTCCATTTTTAAAATAGATTGCCAATAATTTAAAAACTGTATTACTTACCTATTTCAAGCAAAGTATTGTTGATTCCTGTGTGAAATACGAAACTTTTAGGGTACCTACCTGCAACTTGAATCTTGTGGTTCTAAAAATAAACTAAGGGGGAGAGCAACTTTTACCCTGATCCTTAGAAGTGAGAGCTGCCACCATAAAGTGGCCTGCTTTCTGTACAATGTCCATGAGTTGTTTTGCTTTTCACATGCTTCAAAGACCTTGATCTTTGCTGACACCTTGTCTGTTACCAGTCTCCTATCTATCACCACAGTAGCTGGGTTGGCTATTGCTATACCCTTATTGTTGTTTAAATGTGTCCTAGCATCCCCAGTGTGCTAGACACAGAGAATATGGTGTCCTTTACTGTGATCATTCTAAAACAATCCTCTATCCTTCCAGTCATTTTAGCCCTACATGTGTGGTCAAAAAAGATTCCTATACTTATTCTTCACATTGCCACAGAAGATTGATTACCCTATCCAGCCCAGATGACTTCTATGTGGGCATGATCCAAAAGAGCGACGTCTTACATACACTGCCTAAGTCCTTGTGATAGGAAGAGATAGCTTATGATGCCTGAACATATGAAAAGAAGGCAAAATCCTTGTCATTCCGGTTAAGAGTGAGTCACAAATCCAAAGGCCCTGTTCTTGTGGTTTCAACTTCAGGAATTTGGTCATTGCCCCTGGCAGGGTCCATCCAAGACCCTCTTTAGCTCCAGGTCAAATACCAAATTCATATCACCCCCCCTAGTATCACTTTTCCTTTACTCAAGCCCATCACATCTTTCAGGATCCCTATTGTAAACTGATATTGCCCTCATTCAGAGCAAACACATTTATTATGGCAAAAGCTCTGGCGCCGGATCTGCATCTGTACCCTAGGATGAACGCCCTCTAAGTTATACTTAACTTTAACACTCCCCGGCAAGTGTTTACACAATATATCTATACCTGGCATTTCAGTAAATGCCGAGTCCCAGTACTTCATTGGGTATATTTTGTGTCTCATGTGAAACTGATCTTTTTGCAATAACTATGTCTCCTGCAGGAACAGTATATCTTATACACCCAGAATCTACACCTTTTATTAGGAATGTTTAGACCCCCACATTTTAAATGAATGCAGCTTGAATGTGGGTCCTAGAAAGTAATTTTGCTGACTTCAAGTACAATGCTCCCTCTACCTGCTTGCTGCAGTTCTTACAACCCTCCCTCTTGTCTTCTTCCCAAATTTAAAGTAGGTCAACCATGTCATAACACTATTCTCTATTGGGAGTACACTGTTTGACCCTGGAGAACAGGAAGGCATCATGTTTCCCAAGTAATTAGGTAAACACGCAAGGTAGTGACTAAACTCTATAATACAGTCAGAAGTATCCTGAGACTCATGTTCTCTCACCCCACGGGCTTAAATGCATGATTCCTATGCCAACAACCTCACCCCATGGTGGTATAAACATTACTCAGGTACATTTAAAGTAAAGCATCATATACTTTTCAACTTTAAATGTGCCCAGTCATTGGCAATTCAGTCAATTATTGCTGGGGCCTCTTTTGCTAATATACTTCTTACTCTAGCGATCCTTATTTCCTTCTCTTCCATTCCCCACACCTGTGTTGTGACTGGTCTCTGAGTGAGGGGTTGAGTAGTCCGACAAAGCGAAGTCCTTCTTACTGTACAACACGGATTGAACTTCTGCCATCAGAGAAATGTTGACCTCCTTGTCCTGCCAAAAACAAATTATGCTGAAAGGTGCAGCCATCAGTAGCAAATCTTTCTCTAGAGAAGCTCTTGAGTTAGTAGCTAAAACCCATCTACACTGGAGTGTCATCACTGAAAGGTCCTGAAACAAGCACACATACCTGCAGCAGTATGAGGAAGGGCCTAGTTTCTTAGTGGTATGAATTGTTTATGTCTATACTCAACCATTTTAGCCACGATATCCTGGGACTACACATTCGCTTCTATGGGTTGCCTCTCCACTCTATGTGCTCTGAAGATTCCTATGTTGAATTCTCACCCTTCTTTCATATGCCTCTAAAGAATTCTGTTTGGCACGTGTTTATGTTGTTTCTTTCCACTACTTCTTTGGAGTTCTACACTTTGAAATCATCTCTTCTACATTTTCTAGACCCATTTTCCAGGTCTTCACATTTATCAAGGATCGTTCATGTCTGAGATTTCAAGGATGCCACTGACGAATTCAGGCACCAACCTTCTGAAACAGTCACTCTTAGCTGCCCCTGTATGGCTTCAATACGCTGGTTGATAATTTTCACATTAGATTTTAACCTCAAAATGTTGTTAGTTACATTTGGCTCTGATGGCGCTCGGGTTGAAGGCGAGGGTTTTTCCCCAAGTCCTCTCTACTAGGCAGGCATTTAGGTCTTCCTTTGTCAGCCCTTGGATGGTGTTAGCAGTCATGCTACACTGTTGGAAGTTTCCTCAAAGGCAGTTTAAATGTCATTATTATTCATCTTTAAAAGCAGACGTTTAACTGCTAGGGAGGTAATGTGCCTGACTGTCATACTCAACAGTTTCTTTGGCACCTCTAACACCAGCCTCAGTTTCCACTTGACACTTTTTGTGCCACTTGGTCATTTCTGACACTTCTCAAAGCTCACAGTGGGTTGGACTCTAAAGAATTCCCATGACCTGCACTTGTATATGTCCCTTAATGTTGCCTTGACTGTTGTTTGTGAAGTTCATCAGATTCCTCTGCAGCTGGGGCCTGGTTCCACACAGTATGCTCACTCTTGCTACCTGTGGACACCACCTGCCTCAGTATGGGTTCTTCTGTGAGCTAGCTCATCCTTCTAGTTCCCTTGGCTAATGTGACTGCTGTGCAAGTCCGTAGCTGTGCAAAAAGAGCACAGCACATGTGTTGTTATTTAGGCCAGTGGTCCTTCATTGTGGGGGCATAATCCTTATTATTTAGCCTGTCCATGCACTTGTACATTTAGTGAAAGAGGGGTGAAGTTTCCCACACTGCTAGCTCAGTGTCAGGGGATCACAAGCTCCACAGTCCCCTTTCTGTGCTGTAGGAACCACTGGGTGCTCCGTCATCAGGCCTTCATATCAGGGCATGGCTCTGTTTGCTGCTGTTGAGATGAACATGGGCCGCTAACTCATAGCACAGCTAAACATGTGCCACCTGGTTGATGTCTCAAGGACACTAATCTGAACTGCTGCAATTGTGTCGCATCCCTCCAGCAGCTCCCGCTCAACTCTGCCGACCCATGCCATCTCACAGAGTCGCAGCAGAGGCCTATTGAATGTGGTACCCTACATGCGGGGGAGACGGAGTCAGTCTAGGGAAGTTAAGGAGCTTCAAAGCAGGCTTCCACCTGTTGGCCATCTTAGCCAGAAGTAGGTATGCTTTATTTTAATTCAAGTATATTTAGAAGCAAAGCTGAAAGGTCCTATATCTCTCTTTTATGATATACTGACACCCAAAGAACCATGTAAGCCAAATGGTCAATCTTTTTATTAGCACAGAGGAAATACATAGAAATGCATGGTGTGCCCTTATTTATGAAAAGACTATACTGACCAGGTGTAGGAGACAGATTACATCAAAGTCACCAAAAAATCATGAAAATATAGATTGCTCATTTTGTAAGCCAGGACGGCCACATTTCTCTAACTACTGATAGGTAAAAAAAACTTGATGATTCTGGAATCTCATTATTTTTGTCCCTAAGATGGAGTGGGATGTCCTTAAAAAGCAGTAAGATGTTCAGGGGGCATTACTGCTAAATATATCTGGAGTCTTAGCTCCATTGAGACTCATCCTGTTGTCTTGCATCCAGAAGTGGATGTTTTAAAAGATAACTTGAGTCATTTTAACATCCAATGCATGGAAAAAAGACATTTGAAAAGAACAACTTACTTACCTTTGGTAATGTACTTTCTTGTAAAGGCTGTATATTTAGCCACAGATTCCTCTCCTTAGAATATTACCCCAACTGCTAGACGGGATCTGGAAAATTTCAAAGCAGTATCACTGTATGCTGGGAGGTGGGGTTGATGGCGTCTGCGCTAAATGTGATGCGCATGGTTCTAAAAAGGTGCCACTCATGAATTCTGACATCCATTATTTTCTGGACTCTTTCGCGTCCACAGAGGCACAGCCAAAAATCCCACTGGTCGTGACTACCGTGCAGATTTCTAGATTGCCATCTTTTCAGTTAAAAAGTGGCCAGTTCGCAGAATGGTGGTAGTCAGAGGCTCTGCTAGAAAAATACTTTATCAAAGATAAGTACATTGTTCTTCTTATAGAGACTTCTAAACCCAGATTTCCCACTTTAGAACAGATACCTAAGTAATACCTTCTAGGTGGTGGGTCTCTGAGCAATCTCAAACCAAAAAGTCCTGTAGGACGGAGTGGACGAGATGCCCCACTCAATGGACCTGGCAGTCCAGATAATAGTGCTTTGTGAACGCATGGAGAGATGCCCTGAAGCAGTGGTAGCAGCCTTAGCTCTGGTAGAATGAACGCAAAACCTTTCAGGAGGCTGCTTTTTGGACCAATTGTAGCACATTTTAATGTGGATTATGATCCAGTGCAGGATGGTCCGTTTTTGCACTACCTTGCGCTTCTTAGCTCTAGTAAAACCGATAAAGGGCTGGTCGTCCACTTGATGTTCTCTAGTATGATCAGTGAAAAAGCAGGGAGCCCTTTTTGGATGCTGGCCCTATTCCTCCTTAGAGGAGTGAGGTGGAGCAAAGAACACCAGAAGGACGAAAGATTGTCAAATGTGAAAAGGAATCACCACCTTTGGCAAAATGAAGGTGCAAGTCCGAAGTGTGTCTGTGTAGGAAGTAGTTTAAGGGGAGAGGGGGTTAGCCAAGAGAGTCTCAAGCCTGAAACTCATTCAGCTTCAATCCAACGTCACAGCAACCAGGAAGGCTGTCTTAAGGGTGTGTAACCTGAAAGGGCAGCTTTGCATAGGTTCAAATGGAGAATACATAAGAAAAGTCAAAACTAAATTCAAGTCCCACTGGGGCTAGAAAAAAGGAGAAAGTGGAAACAAATGTTGTGCAAGCAGGTTTGGCAAACGTAAAAAGGCCAAAATAGCCGAAAGGTACCCCCAAACAGAGCCCAAAGCACAACGTTGCTGGGTTAGAGACAACATAAACATTAAATCATCAGACAGCTTGGCATGGAGGGGATCTACCTGTTTGGTAGAACATCATGCCACAAACTTGTTCAAGGCATGTGTATACAGACCTGGTGGAGGAATGCCTGGTTGCCAGAATTACATCAACGACCTCAGGAGGAAGGTCTAAGGTGCTGAACTGCAGTGGCTCAGCCGTCAAGCATTGAGGTGGAGTTTGCGCAGGTGGAGGTCCTGAACTTCGGTGGAACTCGGGTCAGGAGAGTTATCAGCAGGCAGGTGTAGAGGACTCCAGAATTCCACTTTAAACAGGTTGTGTCTCTTAGCCAGAGCCGCTCTGGTAGCTGTAACACACGAAAGCGCTGATGCTGCGCATGTCCAGCAGTGGTGAATAGAAAGAGACAAAGTTCTCCCTATTCACAGAAGAGACCTTGCACCACCTCCCAATGTAGGCACGGTTAGTGATTGTTAGTGATTCACAAGGTGTCGATAGCTGAGATAGTCCGCCCTGTTGTTCAAAGGTCCCATTAGGTGCTGCACCACCACGAAAATCTCCTGCCATTCCAGCCACGTCCGGAGGTGCAGGGCCACCTGGCACAGAGTCCATGACCCCACCCAGCCCTTCTATTGCAGTACCACTTGACAATGGTATTGTCCTTGAACATCACAACCAGTGCCCTTTTGATGGATGGCAGGAACACTTTCAATGCCAAACGGATGGCTTTCAGCTCCAACAGGCTGATGTGGAGCCGAGCCTACACCGGAGGCCAGATGCCTCTCATCCCCACCTTTCCCAGGTGGCTGCCCCGTCATGATACATCAGTCACCACTGTCAACTCTGGAAGGGGAAGGGAGAGAGGTGTGCTGCTTACCCAATCTCAGGGAAAACAGCATTGGCTTTTGCAAGATTGTGCTCCAACATAGGGTGTGGCACCGGAAACAGTTCTGATGCTGAAGTCGGTGCACATACAGCCACGGATCCAGATGGCTTCACTGGCACGAGGGCGGTCCTGCCAGCGGGACTCCAATTGGGAGGCATTCCATGTCCACGAGGCTCAAAGGCATTCTGGAGGGTGTCAGTTGCACGACTAATCACATGATTAACTCCTTTATTTGTAACAAAGTCACCAGGGACCATGAAACTTGGGCTGGCACAGGGCTGGGCCAGGCTCTGCGGCACAGTTGTGAGAGCAGGTTCCATGTTCTCTTTGGGGGCTTAGAATGGTGCAACAGGGGTGATTTCCTGTTTGGACTTTTTCTTCCTTTCCTTTAACTTGCCTGCATACTGTGACCTCGAACATGACTTGTCACGGGAGAGGCTTCAGAAGCAAGACCATTTCCCCATGACTCTGACCGATGTTGGCGATGAACAACTCCACTTCACGCTCCTGAATGGACTTCGGCTGCATTTGAGCGCAGTCGCTGCAAACTGCAAAGTTGTGAGTGAGCCCCAGGCACCACAGTCAAACCAAGTGGGTATCACTTACATATATCTCTCTCTCTGCGATATATACCAAATAGGGCTTAGATTCTGTTAATCAGTTGGGGGACATTCAGACCTGTAATTCACACGGTGGTATGGTGTGTCACATGACTGGGGTTCTCTTCACACGGTCTCCCAGTAAAGAGCCAAAATAACACAGTGGCAGGGGAGGCAAGATGGAAACCACTGCATATAGTGGATTTCTAGCTCGTCTTTTATGGCTGTAAGCAGCTGGTGTCCTTTAAGAAAAGTGTGAAACATATCCCAGGACATTGTCAACAGCCTCAGCGGCCCTTTGTATTGTTAGTGGGTGGGGAGGAGGTGGTGGGCTTGGTGAAGAACATATAGCCTCTTAGAAAGCTCTCGGCATGAGGCCCCCTCCCCCTGCAAGGCCCTGCCTCCTGACAAGGTGAAATTTATTTACAGGTTGGCAGATCTAGACATGTCCCTTACTACTGGAAAAGAAATCCTGAAAAATGGTCTCAAGAGACCAGAAGCAGCTCTGCATCTCCTGGGATAGAAAGAAACTGCTGTCAGTGTGCATGGGTGGCTCCCATACAATTACATCCAGTGTTGATGGCGTCAACACGGAGTCACGGGTGCCACTTCCTGGCATGCATGGGTACTGCTTTGAAAGTTAGTGACTCATGCCTGATGCCTCGAGGAGTATGCTGCTATTAGAAGTCTGTGTCACAAACTACCTGTGTGCCAACAATGTTTCAGTCAGAACTATCCAACAACTCCTCGAAAGGGTGAACATAAATCATGAAAACAAAGTGGAAAGATACAGGATCCCTGTGGCACTTCACTACCATAAGAAAGTAGCTTATTCTATATCCACAATCTGAACTGGTAAACCTACTGAAAAGTAGAATGTACCTCAAAAATTCAAACGTTGTACTTTGCATTTATGAAACTTTAAATTGATTGTGTACTATAGGGTTCTATTTTATCTCTGTTTCTGCAAACTCCTGTTGCTGCCTTCTTTTATGGTCTCTTTATTTCTTATAAGGAGTAACCCCTTTTAAGCTTCCATCGCTCCATTTTTTTATTTAACATTTCCTCATTGTTTTTTCCTTTTTGCAGTATTCCTTTTGCCACCCCTCTGTATACGTCCAATTTGTTGGAATAATCTTAATTTTTTGGGGCATTGACAATTTCTCATTGTTGAGGTAGTAAGTAGCATACATCATCTGATATATACATAATAAATCCTTAACAGCCCAAGGCAGACAGACCTATTTGGTATTCTATCAGATAGTAATATCCAGTTATTTGCCCCAGGGTGTTTAAGCAGTGGAGAGATCCAATAAGATGAGTAGATATCCAATGCAGACAGTAGACTGTCTTTGTTTGTGAAGAATGGCCAACTGTGTGCCTCTTTTATGGTAAAAGATAGACTGACAGCCACCCAAAATGTCCTATTCAGGGCAAAAGTAATAAACAGTAAATTACACATTGAGAATATATGCATATGGGTTATGCAATGTTTTTATGCAAAGAAATTATAAACAAAGACATTAACCAAAACCTGAAACAGAGAACAAGGGGCTAAATCAGTGCAGTAAGATAAACCTCATTAAATGGGTCTTGTAAGAAAAGGCCAGACTAGTTTCCTCTCTAAAGTGGTGAAAACAGAAATCAGCATAGCAGTAAGCAGTGATTTCTCAAATTAGTTATACTGAGCTAACTAATAGCATATCTTGATAACAGCCCTGTAACAGGAAGAGATTGCAACTCCTTCCAGGAAGTGTGTCTCTGTACAAATATATGTTGTGATAATTTTGCACAAGAACATGAACACATTCATTCTGCCCTACCATGCATCCACATACCTGAGATCATTTTCTGCAAACCTCTTGATCATTTTGCCATATAAGATTAAAATATATGGAGGAATATCTTTTCATGTGCAAATTTCCTTCTTCTACAGCTCCCGTCTTGGTAGGTGAGAAAGGAAAAATACTTCCTGACGTTCAGTTGATGCCTGAACATACCGTTTTTACTCCTCATGTGGCTTGACTCCACAGACTTTAGCCAAGCATAATACCCAGCCACAGGCATGATTTGTTTATCACGTATATTTCCATTATATTACCGGCCTCAAAATGATTAGACCTCACTACAATAAACTTTTCCATCACTGGAAACATATTATGGAAACTAAGCTGTTCACTCTTAATTTATGCTCTCACCTTTATGGCACAATAATTGAAGGAGCATTCTATTTGTCTCCAAATACCTCTCCCTCCCCCAAAAGACCAAGCCATGAAAACTTGTGGCTTGAGCACTTAACTAAAGTATTAATAAATAAACAGTGATGAGAGGATCCTTCACATTTGAACTTTGCAAATCTTTCAAAGACCTTCCTACCAAATCATATCTCAAATATACTGAGACTTTACTGAGCCACTTCTCCCTCAAATCACAGTCAAGCCGGCCAAAATGTCTGTAACTATGTTAATGTATTTTTCTTGCCTAAGAACAAATGCACCAGTCATGCTATTAAACGTGTATTTCTCCCTCTCCTTTTGCTCCCTCAGTTCCCTTTCAAATATACTTGGTCACTTTTCCCATTTGTTGGCTTATACTTTTGCTCATGCCCTATTTCAAGATTAGATCTGGCACTCCCTCCTTCATCTCCCTTCTAATGAAATGTATTTAACCCACAACCATAGACTGTAGACATTTCCTAAATCACTCCCTCTCACGGGGAGTGGTACAGAACCAATTCAGACTTGCTTAGTTTGTCCTCTTAATGTAGGAAAATAGAGGCTGATCTTGCTGATCTCGTTAGTTAACAGCTGATCTTTCTCCTTTCGGCAGCAAAGTGTTTTCACGGCCCAATAAAAGAACGTTTTTGTTTCATCAGCTCTTCTGGTGCGGTTTACTCTGCAGATAGACTTCACTCTTATTTCCCAAATCTCATGTTATGCCTGTAGCTGCTCTGTTCATCTCAGTTATTTGCCCCTTCCTCAACCACAATGTCAGTTGTCAGGCCATAGCAGATACTTGGGACTTTTCAAGAAGTAGCTACATCAGCTTCAGATGGTAACACATTAAGCTGCATACCTGTTGACAGCTCTTTGCCATGCCAGGCAGGGAAAATCTTTGTCTAGAGGTCTTCAGTGGCTCCTGAATTAGGATAGTGTACCTTTTTAACAGCAGCAGAAATGTTCTCTGAATCATTCAAGGAAGTGCCCCTGTCTTAATCCAGAAATGTATCCATTCTTCTATCCCTGGCAGACACCTCAGATCTTCTGCTTTATTGCTCACCATCTTTAGAAATGTAAGCAGCATGGCTAGCTGAACACGGCTTCTCAGTACTCACTTCGTCGTTCTGGGGTATTCTCCCTTGAGGCTACACACCATCTCTTCCCTGTCTGCTGTTTGCAGAACTGTCAGGACCTAGTGCATTTTAGTTGATTGTTGACCTTCGTCAGGCTTATTCATCCAAGCACCAAAACCTTTTCGATACATCGGCATTCGAAAAATATCCTTAAGCATCAAATAAATTGAAATCACCAACACATCTTTTACTGTAGGAGTGAATAAATTAGGAGGTGCTCTGACCGATACATTGTTCAATAAAGGAGTTATCACCCGGTGGATAATAAATTATGTTCACTGATTTATGTAATAATCATAATAAACCTCTGTTTCACATTGAGAGCATGAATTTTTAGAAAATAAATCAGGATTTGCTTTTTTCCAAAGCAAAGCTGTGCTACCCCGTCTTACTTTCTCAATTAAAGCAGATGATGAAATAATCAGGAGGCACATTCAAGAAGGGAAAGGAAGAATCATTACGCTAAATATTGATTGGTATGATATGGTCCAGTTCAAGAGTGACATGAAGCCAGAAATGTCACTTCAGAATGTGGCCACCGATTTACAACTATGGAGTAGATAATTTAACATAGATGTAGTTATCTTATTGATAGAGATGGAATCTAAAGAAACCGCAATTAACTTTTCAAGGACTGCTTGTCGTTTGAAACCACAATTATTCAAAATGGGGTGATTAGGTGCAGGTAAAACAGTGATATGATAACCAACAGTATTACAATGATAGCTAAAACTCTTAGCATCCTGAGTATTTAATAACTAGGAGGGCTGTGATCTCCTCCAGAATGTAGGAATAGTGGGAATAGACTTGGCCCTTCTGGGACTTACCTTGGACAGACCAGTATAGGAATGTCTGACGATTAGGATTCACGTTTAACAGTAAATGTGCTAAATGCTGTGAAAAGTACGTTAAGGGCAGATGCAGCTTAAGGTGAAATAGGGGCCCTGAAAGTTTAGCAATGGAAGGTTTCAGCCGTGCAGAATCATGCGTTGCTGCATAAGAGCATCAAGAGAGGCAATGAGATGAACCATGGTGTTTTGGAGGGTACAGGTCTTTGACTTTCCTCTACAGCATGAGCCGCAGGAGACCCAGAGCATCAATGGTGAAGTGGAACAAAATATGAATGTTCCGGAGGATTCAGAGCAACTTGCAGCAAGAGGGTTCAGCAACCTTGTAAAGAAAGCAACTGACCAGACATATGCAGGGAAAAGTAAGGCCATCTAAAAAACATACAAACCTAAGTCTCTCACTTTGCTGTCGTAAAAAAGGTAAGGGCCAGGACTACCAGCTCTCAGGAGACCAGTACTGTTAAACTCACCTAGGATCCCATCTCTCCATACCGCCACTTAGCTCATGGGGAGTTCTAAGAAAAGACCCAGTAGGGGAAGCTCTGGGCACAATGATATTGGGCATCAGATGCCCATGTCGGATGATAATGCGATGGAGATAAGCAACAAGAACTTTCCTGTTTCAATAACACAACTCTCATGTTGCAGCTACTCTAGCAGCAACAAGACTCAGGAGTGCCACAGGACCATAGAGGCAGACGTAAGTATACTTAGAAGAATGCAAAGAACCAAACATTTCCAGAATATATGATGATACAACATATACAACGTGCTGTAGCAAATCAAGGATATAAACAAGATGGGGATTACTGGCCCAAGAGTCCAGCACTAATAGTCCATCATGTGAGACGTTTTGCAAGACATGGCCTCTATTAGGAAATGTATCGCTTAAAACAATTGGTACAAACAAAAAAACGGCAACGAATATGGCTTTACCATTAATGCAGTTTATACATTCATTTTAAATATCCAGGCTACATGCTTTAAACTCCTGTTGTTGAAACATAATACAGTACATCTTTTTGTGGCCTAAATTCTAGGCAGGGGATCACTATGCTTAGACAACCCAAGCAAAAAGTTAGTTTTAATCAGCAGATAGCAATTGAAAAACTATGAGAGGTGTTACAGACAAGATTTGATAGGTATAAATAAACCACAAAATTTCTCCACGTTTTTCCATTCTGTGGAGTTCTGTAATGTTTAAGCCCTCATCTAACATGTGATGGGAATAGTTGCATTTGTGCAGCGTTCCTCCTACTCAATGCTGCATGAGCATTTCTATCTTTGTAATTGCTTAAACCCATCCCCAGCAGGTGAAGAAGACAGGAATGCACCCTTCAGCTGCAGAAGCACTCTGGGAAATATCATTTTTGATCCTCTACCGGTTTGAAGGCCTAAACCAGTGCATGTGCCTCTCACTTACAGGTAACAGAGCCAGGTGGTAGTGCAGGAAGCACTCAATTTTAAATGTCCCCTTTTGCAGAGTTGTGAGAAATCTTATTTTCACTATCAGATCAAGTGTACTATGATTTTCGCTCCTTATTCCTTCATTATTTTACCTGTATGAACTTCACTACATGCTATACAGTAGCGCCTCCCACCTGATCAAACATGGGGAGCTCAGGTTAACCAGCCTGTAAAGTGCACACAAGCATGGTGGTAGTATGAAAGGAGGCAGAATGGTGTCAAGCTCTGCTCTATGACACTATGCGCTTTCCAACCATCAAAGAAAACACACTCACTGCAACAAAGGGTCTTAACACTAGTGTGGTCACAGTGTAACTTACCACTGAGAACATCTCCACCTCCTCATTGCGCTTGTTCCCTTTACCAGACATCAGCATCAACTTGTTCATCAGCTCCTTCAACTCCTCCAAGGAGTAGTCTCGCTCTTCCTCAAATTCTCCATGAGTCTCAGGCAGAGTGAGTCGCAGCACAGTGTCCGGGGAAACCTGCCGGGCACAAATACACCCCCAGCACAGTCAGTAAGTCTGTAATAATTTTTTTTCGGTTTCATATAAAAACGACTAAAGTATATTAACAGAAACTTAAACACTTTATCAGTATTTCCATATTAGGAATAATTAAAACATCAAGGGGGTCATTCCGACCCTGGCGGTCATGGACCGCCAGGGCCGGGGACGGAGGAAGCACCACCAACAGGCTGGCGGTGCTTCTGGGGCAATTCTGACCGCAGCGGTAAAGCCGCAGTCAGAAAAGGGGAACCGGCGGTTTCCCGCCGGTTTTCCCCTGCCCCAGGGAATCCTCCATGGAGGCGCTGCAAGCAGCGCCGCCATGGGGATTCCGACCCCCTTCCCGCCAGCCTAAACCGCCAGGAAGAGGCTGGCGGGAACGGGAGTCGTGGGGCCCCTGGGGGCCCCTGCAGTGCCCATGCACAGGGCCCCAATAGGATTTTCAGTGTCTGCAAAGCAGACACTGAAAATCGCGACAGGTGCCACTGCATCCGTCGCACCCCCACAACTCCGCCAGCTCCATTCGGAGCCGGCTTCAGTGTTGAAGGGAGTTTCCCGCTGGGCCGGCGGGCGGCCTTCTGGCGGTCGCCCGCCGGCCCAGCGGGAAAGCCAGAATGGCCGCCGCGGTCTTTTGACCGCGGTGCGGTCATTCGGCGGTTCCCTCCAGGCGGGCAGCTCCCGCCGCCCGCCGGGGTCAGAATGACCCCCCAAGTAATTAATTCAAAATAATGAATCACTGCTATACGTTAGAATCTAGCCTCATATTGTAAACACATGAAGTTCAAATCAATATTCATTTAAAATACACAGGTAAACAGAACTAGAACAATATTTAAAGCTGTCAACTCACATATGCTAATCACTAATCACTATACTCTTTTGAATACAAGTAGCTTAGAAAATTTAGGCAGAGACTACTACAAAGAACTCTAGAATATGCAGTTGTTGTAGGAAGACTACAGCTGGTCTGCATTGCCTAGAACTGCACTTCAGTAGTAAAAGTTTAATTAATATCCTGCTTGGTTCATTCTAAAATTCCCAAAAAAAACACATTAAGTGCATAATAAATATACTCGAAAGCCCATCACATGAGCAGCTAGCTAAAACCACTGAACCAGTCATCCTGCCTAGGGACTATCACAAGATGATGTGTCATTTTACATCTAAATCTTGTAAACACAAACCTGTGTTGAATATTTGCTACTTTCTCTAGGGATGGTTGTAAACCATCACTAATTAACAAAACAAAGAAGAAACTAAAAGTCGGCTTATGGCATTCCCTATATTATATATATCTTCCTCAAACAGCCGTAGACATAAAGTTTGAAGAACTCCTTTAATAATCTCATTTAGTGACATCGGACCTCAAAACATTTAGGCCTGTCCAGTCTGTCACACTGGGTCTTATGGAAGTTAACCAGGGAATGTCTAATGCTGATTCCAAGTCCGTTAAAAAAAAAAAAAAAGAGCTTCTTCTTGCGTCTATCACAATAGAAGCCAGAGAACATCCCAGGGCCATTTTAAGGAAATTGGGGTCCAGGGCCAAACACATTTTGGGGGGCCGCTTTTTGAAACAGCTTTGAATTTCTGATTCAATTTCAGCTTTTCCATGCTCTCTTTTGTCAGGTAACTGTCACTGCACAGACAGGATGGCCCAAATTCTAAATGTGCTTGAACCTAATATTCATGGATAGTGATGTGTGTTTTCAATATTGTAATATAGTAGCATGTGTAAAGTATTCCATTTGCCATTTCCTTTTATTGTTGTCAGCCTATCCGGCCATAACAATTTCACGCTTACAAATACAAACATCACATCGTAGTACGTAAAAATTCACATATTTAAAATACAAACTTAGCAATAAAACTATACTTGACAATCAGTTCATTCGCGTCCACCATCACACAAAGCCAAAAATAACCATGACGATCATAAAAGTGCTTTGCGACAGTGGCTAACAAGTCAGACCATGGATTATACACATAGCACTAATCGACTCAGTAGGAGCATGTTAAAACTTTCTTAGGTATAGTTATCCTGGGTCAAAAAATATACGACGTTTGATACGGCCCACCATCTTAGTAGCGTCCTGGATTACTTTCCCTATTATACCTCTTCCTGCACCAATTTCCCTAAAAATGAGCAGCAATAGAGCCCCACTAAACAGATATTAGGATATTGAGAGCTGCAAATGTATCAATGATCTTAATTTCCATTCCTCCAAGATATATGTTGAAACAGTCATCCCAATGTGTTTTTCATCCGAGCACATACACAACACTTCAGCTTCCTTACATTTCCTGACACCATATTTTTTAAAAAGTGGTCGTAAGTACAGTTTTCGAAGTTGAATCGTAAAATGACATTTTAGAAGGAAGTGAAATAATGTTTCTTGACCACCACAGAGGCAGAGGCAGCAAACAGATCTCCCCGAGGAAACAAGCTGCCACTTATTAGTCACTGAAATCACTGGTAACGTACCTATGCGAAATTTAAAATAAAGGGATCTTTTTACCTCCGGGTAAATACTATCAATAAAAGTGTCTGGTTTAAGTTCTTGGTTAAATAAGATATAACACTTTAACAAAGGACTAGGTGAATCACAAATACGTAATACCTTATGGTCCCAATATGCCTTTTTGACTGCAGCAAGGCTGTGTTCTGTAATTTTTTTCTGGATAGGACCAGAGTTCTTCTAAGCCTATGGCAGACAGGGTGGTTAAAACATAATTGAACCATGGCAGTTTACAATGATGTTGTAGATTCATGATATCAATCATTGCAGGTTTATTAGGTTTAAGTTCCTTCTGCATTCAGATGCAAATCCAGTATCCTTTAGGAGCCAATGCTGTATAATCCTCTTTTTTTCTAATTTGTAAGACTATTCTTATTGCTTTCATAGGTGTACCACTACCTAGGCAAAGTAGTCGTCATATAAATTTAGTTTCAGCTATTTGTATTGCTGGGATCTTTTTTAATCCCCAGATCTCCGCACCATATAATTCAGCAGCCCTCGCTTTCATTTTATATGCAAGCAGTGCAGAGTACAACACCGGCTTGTTGGGCCAGGGAGATATTGCTTTTATATACTTGTGGATTCCAAGTCAATCTATCATTCACCCGGCAACCCAAGCAGTCATAGTTCTCTACTTGGTCTAAGAGCTTTTTATTAACCTTAAAGGTAGCTCGCATCTTCTGTTTTTGGTTAAGAATCATAAACTTTGTTTTACCTTTGTTATTCATCAAATTCCCTAATGTACAGAAAGATTCAAAGCTTTTTAGCAGACGATGCATTGATATTGCTGTTCTTGTAAGTAGCACAGCATCATCTGCGAAAAGCAAGATAGGTATGCTTTCATTAGCTAGTTTTGGAACATCTTGGTTTAGATTCCTCAGTTGTTGGCCCACTGCATTTATTTAACAGTTAAATAGGGTTGGAGCCAAAACACACCCTTGTTTGACACCTCTCTGGATTGGGATCTCAGCCGTGTATTCATTTCATGAGCTGTATCTGACCCTAGCGGTGTTTCCTGTGTGTAATAGGATTAAAAACCTTAGGTTCTTTCCTGGGATTCCCATTTCCATCAGTAGTTGCCATAATATTTGGCGATCCACACTATCAAATGCTGTTTGAAGATCGACAAATACCAAATACAGCGGGGAGTTTTTTAGGGAGACATATTTGGAGCAGATCATGTTCAACTTAACAAGTTGATTTATTGTACTTTGGCCCCTCCTAAAACCAGCTTGATATGGCGTTAGTAGATCTCCTTCCTCTATCCACTGGTCTAGGCGAGACTGGATCAGTTTGGCAAACATTTTCCCAATGCTGTTGAGCAATGAGATTGGCCTGTAATTACACGCCATACCCCGTGGCCCCTTTTTATGTATTAGAACAATTATTGATTTTCTACATTTACTCAAATGACCAAACACTATTATATAAGCGAGTTAAAACTGGTGACCATAGAGATAGTTGATTGCGATAGAAGTCTGAAGGAATTCTATCTGGGCCTGCAGCCTTGTGTGGTTTTTGGAATGAGATAGTTAGCGCAATTTCTTTCTCACTGAATTCGTGCACTCGTTCCATAGCACAGGGTGTGGCATAGATCGTTTGTATGAGGTTTGTGGAGAAGGATTAAGAATCAACTCATCCATTGTTTCATTTTCAGGCACCTTAGGCCACTGAATCAGTACCACTCAATTCTCGGGAGGAGGTATTATCTCGCTTGGGTTACAGTTGCTTCCATCCAACACTTGCTTGTGGCCAGATAGGTTTTTGATACTTTCAGGTGCAATTTTAACCTTTTCTTGGTACAATGCAGTGAAGTGCTTTACCCAAATTTGTGGATTGATGTTCAATTACACACTTCCCCACCTGATTATTGAATTTCCAGCCGAGATTGCATGTAAGAGATCTCCCCAGAGCTTATGTGGAAAAGTCTAATTATGTCTTAATAATTTCTTGTATTGTTGCCTGCAGTCTGAGAATTGTTGCTTGTTAAAGTTACTCAAGTGCCGATGCTTTAGTGCTAGTGATAGTGCCTTTTTTAGTTTTAGTTTTTTAGTTTTATGCACTCGTCATCGAACCATCCTTCGGTCTCCATAGGGATGTTTTTGACATTCTTAGTTCTTTCCTTCGATGTTTGTATTAGAAGATTATTGAAGGTTTGCAAGAGGAGAAAGATCTCAATACCTGGCTGGTCTAGAAATATGGAAAATTACGACATCCAAATTTCACTGCAGGCCCCCTATGGGGTTCACCCACTTCTGCCCTTACAATGTTTTTCCTATTTGCTCTCAGAGCTAATGTTGGACAGTTTTCCTTGAATAGAGGAACAGGCTTGCAGGGGGCCGTGTCAGGACGAACCATCTCCATTAACAGCGGGTCATGGTCACTCTCGATCCTATCCCCTACTTCCATATCTATAATGTAGTGCCAGGCTTCTATATTTATTGCCATATAATCAATGATACTTTGCCTTTTTCCAACTTCGAAGGTGGATTTCAATGCTTTATCTGATTTTGTTCTACCATTTAAAATGCAAATCCCTCCTTCAATTAGGGCTTCGAAAATTAGTTCTCTTTTCTTTGAACCTTGGCATCATTCGATGGGGAGGATCGGAATATTCCAAGCATTGTCTTCTTCTAATACTTGTTCATCCCCAAGGATAGGATGGGGTTTGGTGTTAAAGTCACCATATATTAGTAGAAAGTTGTTACAGAACTGAGGGGAGCAGCCATTCGTGGAGCCAGTCATAGAGTCCCACTGGTCTCCAGATCTTTTGTTTAGGATGTGCTGGTTAAGCTACCACGCTCTTGGCTTAACTTGAACCCAACTGATAGGTGGAAAATACACATTCACTATTTCAAGTGACCACGCCTCATGTTTCACTGCTAGTGTATGGATATCCTTGCTTAATACAATGTGGGTTGCTACAGAGTTTTCAAGTAATGATATCCAAATCCATATAGTCAGACCCCCTATTAGTCTACCTTTGTTTTATTTAATTTCGAGTAAGTAGAAAGTGGAAAACCCATCTAAATCGATGACATTGATGGACCAAGTTTCCTGAAAGCAGCTCATTTCTTGTTGTTTGATGAATTTTATCCAATCCTTGTCCTCAGTTTTGGCTTTTAGGCCTGTAATATTACAGCTTAATATTTTTAGTGGTGATCTGAGTCCATCTTTTATGTTCAAGAGGTCCATTTTTTGCTACAGGCTTTTGTATGACTGATCTTCATACATCTGCAGCTGTGAGGTTATACCAAGGTTATTCCTTGGGGTATTGACTAACAGACAGAATCTCATGTTGCTCAGGTTTGCTCATTTAGGTAATTGTTGTTTGGAGCTAATAGCTCCCTGCAATATCGAGCTGAAGTTATCTTTAGGCTTGTGCTTACTTTGTACATTTTGTGTTTGAGTTTTTTAAAGAAATATTGATGGGTATAGCTCCTTTTGGGGAATGTCAATTGTTATTCCCAAGTCTTCATCAGATTGAACTGGTTTAGGATCTGATTTACTATCCATGATTTAGTCCAGACTGTTTCTGATGATTCCCCGCTATTTGACCCTTTTCTTTGTATGAACCTTACTGAAAGCAAATCATTAGTCGTAACATTTTGCAAGCCTGGCAGAGTGTTAACAAGGTATGAGATATTGCTCCTGTTTAAAATATCTTAACTTCGTCCTGAAGAATAATAATCTTTATTTCTTTTGGTGTGCATCTCAATATGCTTGCATCCTTCCTGTATCTGACGTCTTTGATGGTGGCTTTCGTCTTTCTGTTTGCTATTGGCATTAATTACAGGCCGTATGGGAGCTGGCCCTTCCTGATCTTTGCTCCTTCCGTAATACAACTCAGTGTTCTTATGTCCTTCTTGCGTTTGACTTCTTAAGGGCCAGAATTCCAATTTTACTTTGCTTTCGTGCAGGCCGTGGCAGTGCAGTCTGGGCACTGTCATTCGATTGCCTGGAACTGCTTCATTTGGCTACTGTGTTCTTCTGGCCATGCCTGTTGACCATATTTTATTTTTGTTAAAGGGGCAAAAGCCAAAGGTGTTTAGTTACCTTTAATTTCAGCATAACTGGATTTTTGGGTGCTTTGTTCACTATCCGCATCCTCAATACACTTTAGCATCCTGCTTTTTCTTTGACTATTTGCTTATTGTGTACACTCAATGGTGGTGTTCAACTTTTGTTGACAATTTTCATTATGACTTTCTACTATATTCAAATAGTGTACTTAAGTTGGACAGTCTATTTTAGTGGCTGCGGGATGCATGTCTTTGTTAGGACTCGCTTTGGTTTTGATGTCTCTGGACTCTCTATGTGCGTTCCTTTAGAAGAATCCTCACTTGCCTCATTTGTTGCTGGATTCGTTACTTGATTTATTTCCAACATCTGCTTATTTCTGATGCCTAAGCTAAGTGCTTGACTTCCCCCGTATCCAGTGGGCACGCGATTTATATGGGAGTTAAAGCTACAGCTTTTGTCACACAGCAGACCTGGATTTTTATTCATGAAGTTCGCTGTCTTTGTCCTATATTTTTCCTGAGCTCTCTACCATGGTATTTCGATCTGCATTCAGTTGTTGAACAATCAGTTCTTGTCCGGGTTGTAAAAAAATTTTTTATTTGCCCCACTGATCTTGACCGCCACACCGCATTTTAAGCCTTTTTTGCTGTGACTTTTTTACTCCCCTTAACTTTTTCAATGTACTTTTCCATTTCCCTTTTGATAGAGACCTTTTGCTCTGGGCTAGGAGCAGCTCAGTAACATTGCTGCAGATGATCTGTGCAGCCCACAGCCATTTCTCACGTGTGAGGTCCTGTTTTGATGGAAAAATAACTTTTTTTACTGATGTTCCATGAAATTGAAGTACAAATTCGACAATTCTCCGTGATACATAACTGGCATTAAAATAATAATTAAAAAAAGGAATGAAAGGAAATGGTATTTAAAACAAATTATGTTAAAAATCACTCAAGGTCATCAGAGCAGGAATGTGAGGATCTATCTAGGTACCCCCTGAAAGGCTGAGGTCCGGGGCGAGAGCCCACTTTGCCCATGCCTTAAAACATCTCTGAACATCCCTCTCTTCCCCCGCCACCAGAGGCAGGGCTGAGTCTAAAAGGCACCAACCCACAAGCGGCACTGAGGAGAGACGAGCAGGTCCTCTTGGAATGCTGCGCCCAAGGTGGAGCTGCGTTCTTCCTCTGGGGTAGAGGGTGACGGGCGTGTCTGGGGTGGGGAGGTTCTGGGGGCATAAAAGCTGCCAGACAGGCCCCTCCCTTGTGAGAATGGTGTAACAGAAGTGTGTGAGGATTAAACCCAAACACTTGCCCACAACAAACCACCTACCCCTCTCGACCGAAGCGCCAGATGCTCCCTTTTCCGCAGGTCTGGCTGCCAACTGGAGAGGCGTTGGGCTCACACAGACTGACACCTTTTTCTTGGGACCCACATTGCTACCCCATGGCCACCCTCACACCCGGACGAGAAAGGACTCGCAGGGTGACTGGGGGACGCTAGGGCTCCTTTTGGCCCAGAGGAGATAGTGAAGCATTGGCTGTGGGTTCACTGGGGTAGGGCAATCCCCGTGCCCAAGAGAAAAGAGATTAGCGGGGATGGGCCAAAACGGACTCAAACTTCTTAAAGCAGCAGTGTCCAGCTGACTGCCGGAACTGCAGAGAAGGGTCTACCCCCACCTACAACCCTGGGCCCATTGGTTTGTGTGAAGGGATGCCATGTGCAATAACAGACTGTGGCTGCTGGGGTGGGGCTAAGCATGCTGGCCTCTGCTTGCCTCCGGGGTGACAGGCGGGCTGGTTGGGGGCCTATGCTTAAGAGGGGTGGCCTTGTGGGCCAGGAAACATCGTGCGGTGTTGGTAGAAAGACAAGGTAGTCATAGTTGCTTGCTGCTACTCTTTTCCCTTCTCCTGCTGCATGGGTGCCCTGCAGGGGGAGGCCTTGTGGACAGAGATGTAGGATCTGCCCTGCATGCCACGTGGACTGAAAGACTTCATCTGCTGGGTACTGCTACTGCTGGCTACAGCTCCACCGAGGCAGCTGGCAGGTCTACACCATTGTAAGAGACCCGGCCTGTATTGCAGGCCAAACCACACAAGCCCGACTATTCTTGGTGGAATCTAATACAGGCCATCACCATGAGGAAAAGCAAAACTGTGGGCCCTGGCAGGCACAGCCATAACGCCCTGGGGGAGATCATGATGCTGGAGGACTCCCCCTGGAAAACTTTATCCCTGCAATTCTCCAGCTTGTCAAGATCCACTTACTATAAATTAGACCTCACCCTGGCAGAAATACAGGACTCTCGAGCAGCCCTGACACAGAAAATCAACACAGATGCCCTGGCCTTAGGCATATTCAGAGAAGACCAATGGAAGCTCAGAGATAAAGTGCAATAACAGACCCCGACCCTGCAGGAGCTCACCCCAATTACAGAGAATGACACAACCTGCCTGGAGGACTTGGTGTCCCCAGTCCAACTCCTCTTGATCCACGATGAGGATGTGGACCACAGGGCAAGGCGTGAAAATATACGTGTGGTCGGCCTCCTGGAGGACACTGAGGAAGGAGACAAAATATCATACATGGAGAACTGGTTTCATACCGTGGTTGTCCCAGAGGGCCTCTGCAATGTATGAAGTGGAGCAGGCCCCCAGGGTGCCAATCCTCGGGCTCCTCCTCACCCTATAGTGGCCAGACTAATAACATTTCATGATTGAGATGTAATACCACAAAAAGCTAGGTGAAAGGACCCTATCATGGTGGACTTCTCGGAGGTCATGTTTTTTCCTGATTATACTCATGAGGCGTAGCAACGCAGAGCCTCTTTTCTAAGCCCCAAAATCGAACTCCGTAATATAGGCCTTAAACATGTCGTCCTCTTCCCATCACGATTGTGAGTATTGATGGAGGACTGGACTCACTTTTTCAAGGACTCCGACCAGGCATGAGCCTAGGTGGAGAAGCAGCATTGTCGCCTGCATGAGGACTGTGTGCCCTCTCCTGCCTCGAGGGGAGGAACTTGCATGGGTTAGAGAGGCCAGGGACTGCGGCAGGGACAGCAATGAGCAACAATGATCCCGTCAGTGAACAAGGCGTCCAAGGGACTTAGGACAGCCCTGAGATCGACACTCTCCACCGAAAACCGACCTCAATCGTGGATGGTGCACCCTGGGACCCTTAAACTAACTCTGATACATCATCAATAGCACGAGAAAAGCTGTGAGTAACACCACAAACAGTGAATGAACTTACCTGACAAAGGTGATGGTTGTAGGAAACTGGCTCTCTGTATACTATACCAAAGTAAGATATAGGCTCTCATTATGAAGTTGGCGGTCTGGGCCGCTATGCCAGTGGTGGCGGTGAATACATAATGAACGCCACATAATGAAGACAGGGAGGGCCGCCATAGGCTGCCCTCCTCCACCGCCAGGCTGCCTCCGAAAGGCAGCCTGATGGTGGACGGCATCATTATCTGACAGGGCAGCGCCGCTGCCCCTCGGATAATGATCTCATTTCCTTTAGCCTTACCCTGGCACCCTGGGGACCAGGGAATGGCTGGCAGAAGGGGTGCCCTGGGGCCCCCCTGCACTTGGCATGGGCAGTGCAAGGGCCCCTGTGCAGTGCCCATAGCGCAGGTCACTGCCCAATTTACGGGCAGTGATCTGTGCGATTGGTGCAGCTGCACCCGCTGCACAGAGGCACTGACGGCAGCTCCAATGTCCCGGCCCAGCAGAATGTTTATTATACGTCCGGCAGGGTCCCAGGGGGGGCTGGCGGTCAATAGAAAGACCGCCAGCATGAACAAAGCAGTGTTAACCGCTGTGTTCATAGTGAGGGTCATAGTGTACACAGAGTCCAATGCATCCCCACAGGCTTTACAGAGGCTGAAGTAGATAATACTAATGCACTCTTTTGTGGTGGTGTGGTCGAGAAGTTAGGCTTATCAGATGGTAGTGCTAAGCATTTGTTGTACACACAGTCAAGAAATAAGGCACATACTCAATGACTAACTCCAGGCAAATGTTTATGTATCAAAAAATATACTTTGTTACTTTATTTCTAGAACCAAAAGGATCTTTGTTGTAAGTACAGTTTAAGGAATGTATCACTTTCAAGTATCAAATGCACTTTGTAATTCCCAGTTAAAACAGTGTTCAGGTAAGTAATACTTTTCAATATCAAAAGTAGACACTTTCCATAGAAAGCGATGCAGTCCTAGGGGTGGAAAAGTATCAACTCAGTTTGCAGATCCCATTCTTTGATGGTTAGGTTGTCCACAGGGCAAACTTTAGGAAGACACCAAAGGTGAACCACCAGCAACACGCAGACAGCTGGGTACAGAAGTCAAAGTTGGTGTTGGGCACCCAATGGAATCCTATGGAGACTTGGGGCACCTAGACAGAAACAGCTTGCAGGTAAGTACCCATAACTTCAGGGCACCGACCTGGGGGGGGTTTAGAACAACACAGATCAGCATCAAACACAGATCAGCATCAAACACACACCCCTCAGCGGCACTGGGACAGCCAGGTGCAGGGTGCCAACACTGAGTCGGGCCTCCCAGTGCTTTTCAAAGGAGGAACCCCGAGGGTCACAAAGAGGCTGTAGGCTTGGTCCAGGGAGTTGGCTGAAGAAGACCAATGGCTGGGCAGGTAAGTAGAGAGCCCACTTGATGTTGTTGGACCATCAGTTGGGTTCCCCAAGGCCAGGATGCTGCAGGATGCTTTGGGTGTCGGGAATCTTCACAGGAGCAAGTCGCAGTTGGGGGTGTCCTCTAAATTTAGGCTGCAGGTGGTGTGTTGGTCAGGAGGGATCAACCCAAGGTGGACTTAAGGTCAGAATGACCTGGGGACCTTCTCTGGACCAGTGGCCCACCTGGACTCAGGCGATGGGCATCAGGTGCAGAGTGGGCAGGACTTGTGGATCTGGGAGGGTCTGGAGTCCTTCTTGGAGGTTTCTTTGTGGACAGGACCGCTTGTCAGAGTCACCAGATCCTCGGGGTCTGCGCATGTTCCCAACATGTCCACCACAAGACAGCTCCAATATTCTGACCAAAATGCCACAAAGTCTAAGAGAGTCCAAGTGGGGAAAAGGGGATTAGGAAGGGAACAGCTGGGAAGGAGAACTGTAAGGAAGCAAAAGGTTAAAACACACAATATCAGGATTATATCATATTAATCTTTACTAGACTATGATTCTAAGCATTGTCATAATGTAACCATGGATAACTTAAGCATGGACTAAATAACTAGGCCTCAAGACGTCTGGATACCTGAGAAGGAATCAAGAATGATTAGTACAACTTCTCAATGAACATAATTATGAAATGTTACACATTGACTAGAAATATCAGAACCCTTCGAGAATGATGTTTTCAAAATCAAACATGTTTTTTTTTTTGCATGAGGACAAGAAAATAATCTGAACGTTTTTTCTGGATAACCATAGGAGTTGTATTAAGGGATTTATTATGCACATATAAATGTAACATCTAGAATTTTAACACTTAGTTTTAAATGCAGAAAAATGAATCACGCACATTGCTGATTTCCACAAGAATATGCAAATGCCATGAAATGATCCTGCACACTGCAAGCGATCTGAAACATTAAGTTTTAATTGCAGGAATGAATCGCTGATTCAAATGTCACCATGAAAATGCCAAGAAATGGTTGCGCACAATGCGCATCAAAAGTTAAATGCAAGGAACATGAATCATGCGTCTTGCCGATTCAAACGCCACCAAGTAACTGCCAAGAAATGGTTGCGCGCAATGAATATCACGGGTTAAACACAAGGAATGAATCGCACGTCTTCCCGATTCGAATGACACCATGTAAGTGTCATGAAATGGCAGCGCACAATGAATATCATGAGTTAAAACACCAGAAATGAATCGTGAGTCTTGCCGATTCGCATGCCACCATGTAAATGCCATGAAATGGTAGCGCACAATGCATATCATGAGTTAAGCACAAGAAATGAATCGCGCGTCTTGCCGATTCGAATGCCACCATGTAAATGGCAAGAAATGGTAGCACACAATGAATATCAAGGGTTAAACATGAGGAATGAATTGCGTGTCTTGCTGATTCGAATGCCACCATTTAACTGCCAAGAAATGGTAGCGCACAATGAATATCAAGAGTTAAACACGAGGAATGAATTGTGCGCCTTGCCGATTCGAATATCAACATGTAAATGCCAGAAAAAAACCAAGAGCACATTCACACGTATACGGCAAAATCTCTCAACATGAAAATTAGGCCCAAGAACTCGGATGCCTTCGAAAACGGGATCGGGGCCCAGCTGGACCTCCACCTTACCGCCCTGATCAAGGATCACCAATGAAATGAAGGGCAAAGGCCAGGAACACCAATGTAGGCCTCCAGAACAGGAGCTCAGGAAGTTGCTGCTGCTCTGCACCGGGACCTCTGAATAGTAAGCACGTGGAGCTGTGCTGGCTCCCTTTTATAGAGTCTGGCCCAGCCCACAAACCACACCCAGTCATGCTGCAGAGAAAGCTTCTAGAAAGCCCTGGAAAGGGACCACACCCTTACATACTCTGAAAGCCTGCAGCAATACATTGCAAATGAACAGTATTTATAAGCACCTTGAATATAAGTCTTCAGGAATAAACTCTGCAATGCAAAAGGTTAAACAACAGCATATCATCATAATGCATGAATTACGTTATCTCAGAAGTGCTGGGTTTTTGCATTCCAGTCACCTGTAGAGCGCGCACTGCCCTGATGTTGACACCGCTGTCCTCAGGAGATCCTGGTCCTTGGGTAGACAGGCAGTCCTCTGGGGGTTTGTAGAGGTTGCTTGTCCTGCAGAATGTGTTGCCTTTTTGTAGCAGGAGTCTTAAAGCTCTAGATAGGCTGGTAGGGCAGGGGCCAAGTCAGTTGTCGTCTGGGGTCTTCACTGCTGGAGCGGCTCTTGAGTTCGTCTTCCTTCTGGTCACCTAGATCTGAAGAGGAAGGTTCAGGGGTGCCCCTAAATACAAGTTTAGGGGTGTTATGAGGTCAGAGGGCTGTAGCCAACGGCTACTAACCCTGAGGGTGGCTACACCCTGCCTGTGCTCATTCCCTTTGGGGTGGGGGCACAATCCTAACACTATTGGCTATCTTCCTTCAAAACAAGATGGAGAATTCTGCCTGGAGGGGTTCACCTCAGCTCTGGGCACCCTTGGGATGGTCCCAGCTGGGGTGGACACTCCTCCTGGTGTTTACTAATTTTCCTGCTGGACCAGCGCACTGGTCTAGAGGGCGGGCATCTCCACTAGCTGGAGTGTCATGAGCGATCAGAATAAAAGTTAGGAGCCTTTGAGGCTCATCGCCAAGTGTTGCTGTCCCTGCAGGGGGGGGTGGTGAAGCACCTACACCCAGGGTAGGCTTTGTCCCTGATTCCTGAGAGCATAAAGGCTCTCACCGCATGGGGTCAGAAACCAGTCTGGTAGTGGCAGGATGGCATAGACTGGTCAGCCACATACTAGATAGTTCGGTGAATTACAGGGGCATCAGTAAGATGCCCTCTGAGTGTATTTTAAAATAAACCTAACACTGACATCAGTGTGGGTTTATTGAGTTGATACCAAACTTCACAGCATGACCTGCTGGCCTTCAGAAGACTCCTCAAGACCTGGCTCTTCAACCAGTAGCACCCCCCTCCCCAACGCCTCGAGACCCTCGTGGGTACGTAGCGCGCTTTACAAATGCAGTGATTGATTGATTGATTGACAGCATTCAGTGAAGTCATCATGGAGCTTTGGAGTTCGTAATGACAAACTCCGAGCCCATGTACTCGACATGGCTATACTGCACTTACAGGCTCTAAGAATGGACTTAGACACTCTAGGAGTATATATGTCTCATGCAGCTATGCCCTCACCTGTGGTATCGTGCACCCTACTTAGGGCTGTAAGGCCTACTAGAGGGGTGACTTACCTATGCCACAGGCAGTGGTTTGTGGGCATGGCACCCAGAGAGGGATGTCACATCGACTTTACCTTTTTCTACCCACCAACACACACAGTCTGCAATGGCACTGTGCATGTGTTTGGTGAGAGGTCCCCTAGGGTGGCATAATACATGCTGCAGCCCTTGGGGACCCTCTCTGACCATGCCGCCATTGGTACCACTGGTATCTTTTATAAGGGACTTAGCTGTGTGCCAGAGGTATGCCAATTGTGGAAGCAATGGTACAGTTTAGGGAAAGAACACAGGTGCTGGGGCCTGGTTAGCAGGATCCCAGCACACACACAGTCAAGTTAGCATCAGATATCCGGCAAAAAGTGGGGAGGGTAACCATGCCAAAAGGGGCACTTTCCTACAAAGGTCAAGACAGACATTGGAAGCACGTCTTGCTCCATTCATGACTCTAGGTGATGTGGGCACCCTGGCCTTTCCATGCAGTTAAAGCTGACGGAGGACCGCACCCAGCACATTCTCATTGCCCAATTCAGCTTCTGCAGATCCACCATTGTAGTCAAAAGTCATCCTCCCCAGGCGATGGCCACTATGATGAACATAGTGATGACTACTGCTGTTTATATACTGATGTTGTTTAGTTCGAAGGCTTGATGGCTTGAGCAGGTTCCTGGCCATCTCCCCCACTCTCCTTAGCAGTTGACTTCTCTTTGACCTCCCTTTGGTGCCTGAGTCTGCTTCTCTGACACCCCCGGGACCTCGCTTTCCTTTCCTCTGCAATTCTAGGCCCTCTCTGATCTTTGTGGGCCTGGAATCTCTACTCTTATTCAGTTTCTCTGACTATTCAGTCTTTACAAATACTTGTTATTCTTTAACTCTTTACTTTTATTCCTTTTTTTTTACTCCACTCTTCCCTCGTGCACCTTATTCTTTGACTTTTTAACTCATATTCTTTTTCTTTGACTCTCTAATCTTTACTCGTTCTCCTTATTCTTTGCTTTCTTTTGCGCCCCCCTTGCCTTCCCATCATCTTTCTGGCTTCGGTCTCGCTTTTGCTGCTCGTTTTCTCCCACTTCTCGCCTCCTGCCAGCCACACGCCCCTCCCTACCCATAATACATACTTAATGAAGGCTGTAGCGCAACCCCATTTAAGCAGGTCCCTAGACAGCTCAGTCAAGCTGTTGACCTCCCTTTTGTGCCGGAGTCTGCTTTTCTCTCTCCGCTGGGCCTTGCTTCCTTTCCTCTGAGCATCAGTGGCCTTTCTGATCCTTCTGGGCCGTGACTCTCTACTCTTATTCCGTTTCTCTGACTCTTCACTCTTTGCTCCTATTCCTTATTCTTTGACTCTTTACTCATTCCTTTTATTTGACTCTCTACTCTTTACTAGTACACATTATTTTTTGCCTTCTTTGCCCGCCGTCTCTCCCACTTCAGACTCCTTTTGCTGCTCTTTTCCTCCTGCTTCCCACCAGCCCCACAACCGATAACTTAGCGCCTTCCCTCCACCCAGGACCTACTTAATGGAGGCTGCAGTGCAGCCATGCAGCAGACACACCGCTCATGTACCAAAGGCATGCCAAAGGAAAGCCCATCTGTGCCTGCCTGCACCTGGACTGCGCCTAGCACCAGAAGCCTTGGCTCACCCGCTACTCACAGACCACCACTGCTGACCTCTGAGACCTGGATTCTAGATTCTGCAAGAACAACTGCTGCCGCACCTCTACTTAATCTTCGGTAGGACCTTTTACCTGTCAACACAGTCTCTTCTTTTGCAACACCGAAGCGCCCACACACATGACAACCTCGACCAAGCCGATTACAACTGCTTCAAAACAACTCCACTGAAACCTACTCAATGCACAATCACTCTGCTGGCATACCACTGAGATCTGGGACACCATCACCTTCCTCACCTCTGATGTCATCTTCCTCATGTAGACCTGGCTCAAGCCAGCATCTGTCCCGCTACTTCAGCAGCAACTCCAGAAGGCTACAAGATTGTACATCGGGACCACATCAAGAAATACAGAGGTGGAGTTGCCATCATCCACAAACAAAACCATGCACTGCACCACCACCACAGACAACACCGTTTCTATCATGGAACACCTCAAATTCCAACTCCATACTGATGGCAAAACCACCAACAGAGTCACACTTGCCTACAGACCTCCAGGACCACGCCCCAGTTTCGGACTACAAACCACACAGAATTCAGCAGCTAGACTCATCCTTGACTTCACCAAATGGACCCACACCATCCGTTACTGCAAGAAGGTTCACTGGCTCCCTATTGAGAAGAGATGTCAATTCAAGATGCTGATCCACAACTACATAGCCCTTCACTATAAAGGACCAGCATGCATCAACCACCGCCAACACTTCCAACAACCCTCCAGACACACGTGCTCTGCTTCCCTCTCCCTTGCTCACACTCCCGCATCTGCTGAAGCAAAAGTGGAGGATGCTCCATCTCCTACCTCGCGGCGAAATCCTGAAATTGCCTCCCCTTTCACCTACGGAGCTCATCCTCTCTTCTTGAAATCAGGAAAGGAAAGCTGTTCTACTGAACCTGCTAAGCAGCAGTGTCCTCAGGGCCTGGACATCCTTGTGGACGATTAGCTGTGCTCTATAAATCCATGAGTGATTGATTGATTGGTGGCCTTGGTCATCTGTGATCTGGGTTGTTATGGGAATTATATGTTACAAGTTAGGAGACTCACCTTGCTTTTCTGATAAAATAGCACCCAGATGGTCGCAAAATATCTTCTAATGTTCACTGCAAATGGAAATAAGCCTCCCCTCCCACTCAATGTCTACTGTTACACTTTTTCAGGAATGCTTGGTGAGAACTACCAATTCATAACCTCAAATGTGAGGGGTGTGGGGTCCACTGCCAAATATTATAAAATTAACTCTCAAATCCAGCATGCTAGTGTCCATGTGGTCTTCTTGAAAGAGACACAAATGAACATACTAGAAGATGGCCGACTACACCGCTGTAGGTAAGGCCAACCTTTCTATATTATCCATGCTTCCTTCTCCTCGGAGGCAGCAATTTGGATACGTCCAGGGGTCTCCTTTATAGTTGGCAAGACCTTAATTTACAAAGAAGGACAGTATTTTTTCCTCCAGGGTTGAACTAACGGGCATTCTTTAGTGGGAAGGTGCTCATACGCGCCCAACACAAACCAACATATCTTGCTGTCCTCTTTCTCTGCCTTTCTAGCACTAGAAGTGAGGGGGGTGTTGAAAAAATGCTGCAGGGATGAGTAAGAAGGGCCACAGCTGACCCGGCTTTAACACAGGACTTAGAAAAAAAGAGGGAGAATCATGCGTTTGTGATGGTATTAATTGTGTTTGACCAATGACTTTGTGTTTCACCACTGCGCATAGTAGTTGCTCAATGTTCACCAGTAGCACATTATGGGGGTTATTACAACTTTGGAGGAGGTGTTAATCCGTCCCAAAAGTGACTGTAAAGTGACGGATATACCACCAGCCATATTACGAGTCCATTATATCCTATGGAACTCGTAATATGGCTGGTGGTATATCCGTCACTTTACAGTCACTTTTGAGACGGATTAACACCTCCTCTAAAGTTGTAATAACCCCCTATATGTTTTGTTCAGTTTAGCTGCCTATTGGCTTTAACATGGAGTTAGCCATTACATTCTGTATTCAGTTCAGCTGCCTATTGGCTTTGACACTGCATTAGCCATTACATTCTGTATTCTGCCTATTGGCTTTGACATGCTGTATTCAGTTTACCTGCCTATTGGCTTTGACATGATATTAGACATTACATTTTGTATTCAGCTCAGCTGCCTATTGGCTTTGACATGATATTAGACATTACATTTGATATTTAGGTTAGCTGCCTATTGGCTTTAACGTGGAGTTAGACATTGCAGTTGAGACATTAGATGTCTGTGTTCTTCCAAGCTGTGTTTTTCCACAAGATGAACCAAGCTGTTTTCTTCACACCAGACTAGACCTGATAAGAGAGAGTACATTTGGTGTTTTCCTTTCTGCTCAGCCTTGGGAATAGGAGAAGTCTAGGAGATCTGGCCAGTCTCCAAAGGCTTGCGTAGTTTTCCCCGAGTCTGAGAGGAGAGGGCACGCTTTTGTAAGGATGACTCTGGGCTACAGTGATTTAGATTAGAATCTGCTTGACTTCCGGCTGGAGCTAGACGTCAGTTGCCAGTCTCCCGTTTGGGTAGATAATCTCTTTCTCGCAGTTGACCGGAGTCATCAACTTGCAGACACCAGAAAGATGAAGCTGAATATTTAGGCCCTGCCGCCTTGCTCAAACGGTGATGAATTTGACTTTTATGCTTTGCTTTGAATATATTATATATTTGCTGTGTACATTGCAACTGAGAAGTACTGTAATATATTTTGTTTTCTTGCTGCGACTACTTTGTGCTTGAAATCTACAATTCGTCTCTCAAGAACTTGTGGGTGGGGAAGAATTAACAACAATAAAGGTCTTCTTTGAACTCAGAAGTGCATTCCAGAGAGGTTCTGTAAGCTCTGATATGAGATATGTAGGAAAGCAGAACAGCGTCCCTGATGGACTATCTCCGATGCCTTGACTGGATGGAATTTCAGGCACTTACCTGTGCTGAAACTGACAAGCCGGTCAACTCTAAGCCAGACTGGTCTCACTGCACAATTTGGGCACCCCTTTCTCTAATATCAAAAATGTAGGTAGGCTATCTCAAACTAAACAGGAAAATGCTACTTTACACACCTACTATGCTGCACTATACCGGGAAGCTCCCTGCAATACATCTGACCATAGATTCAGATCTCATGAGGCAGTGACCTTGCCCCAGATACTGCAAAACAATCAACAGATCTTTGAAGGCCCGTTCACAGAACAGGATATTAAAGAAGCAATCACAGCTCTCCCAAGGAACTGCTCCCCCGTCTTGGAAGGGCTGTCCCTCGAATTCTATGCTGCACATGAGACTGCCCTGGTTCCAGGTCCTCTAAAGGTGTATCAGAAGGGGGGGAATCCTGCTACCTCCCACCCACTATGAGCAAGGCCCTGGTGGTGCTGATTCCAAAGCCGGGTCGAAACAAGGAGCACCCTATCTCCTACCGCCCAATCTCCCTTTTATCTGCTGACAATGAAATCCTTCACAAAATTTTCACAGACTGCATAATGCCTGTTTTACCAATGTTAGTCCATCGGGATCAGAATGGATTTATCCAATGATGGTATACCTAGATGAACATCCGACTCCTCCATGCTGTCTTCGATATTGAAGCAAAACTTCAACTCCTTAAACAGGGATTACATGTTTTGGGTGCTCCACCGTTTCTGCTTTGGCCCACAGCTGATTGGTTGGATTTGATTACATTACACCAACCCCACTGCCAGGGTCCAGACTGACCTCTATGTGTCTGAAGTGAACCCAGTGGCACAAGGCAGGGATGCCCCTGTCCCCACTGCTCTTTGTGCTAGCCTTGGAGCCACTGGCAACCCTCCTCCATAATGGGGGATAAGATTGGGGAATAACCACAGGACTGCAAAAGCATGCCACCTCGCTCTATGCGGATGACATCATCCTTGTCTTTCCATTTAGGGAATACCCCCATGATAGATGGATATAATTGGGAACTAAGGGTCTGAAGTAGGCTCCTCTAACATTCAAGTATCTAGGAATTCAGATCTACTATAAGGAGAAGGACCTCCTGGAGGGCTACCTTGACAAGGTTGTATGTTCCCTCAGAACCCAAGTGGTCTTTTGGAGGACCTTACAGTTGCCTGTGACTGGTCACGTTGAATCGTCAAAAATAGTGATGCTACCCTGAGCAATTTACTTTTTCCCCATCTTCTGGTTCCGATCCCCACAGGGACTCTTCAAGATTTCACTTCCCTTCTGCTCAAGCTAATCTGCGGCAATGGGTGGAAACAGATTGCACTAGACACTTTATAACTTCCTCCACTCCATGGTGAGCTGAGGGCCTTAACGTTACTCAATATTATCGTTATTATCTTGCCGCCCACCGTCAATGGGTAGCCCTGTGGTTGGATCGACACCACATAGATGAGGTAGGACTCCACAGAGCAGATACCCACATGGGCACCTCAATTACCTGTTGCTCCCTGACTTTAGGCTTGGAGGCCAGCACTCACTCCTTTTATGGTGGCCAGTGAGTATCTGAAGCAGGGGTTTCCATGGGCTGCCACCTCCCTTTCCTACTCTTCAATGGCCCCCCTGAATAGGCTTCCTATGATCGATCAAACACTCACTGCCCGCGCTTGGAGCCCTGGGATCCTAATATCCTTGACGGACCTCCTTAATTATTACAACCTCCCCAGGAGAACCTTTTTGACTTGGTGGGGGAGGGATGGGGGTGCTTCAAGCAAGCTTGCACCAACACTGGGGAAGCCAGGGACCTGAATCAACCCAATACCCGTTAATGCATGCTCTACATTCAGGAGAACAAGGCAGATGCCTGGTAAATTGGCTGTATTGAGCTTTCATGAGGGCCCCCCTACAAATACTGACTTGGTTATGGGTCACCTTGAAAGATTTCCTAGGACAAGAAGTGAACATGGAGTGGCTTAAAGCCCTGTAGTACCCTAGCAAAATACACCGAATTTCCCACGTTAAAAACATTCAATTCTGGAGGGGCGTGGCCAAGGCGTCAAGATGGCGGTCGCACTTTAATAGGGCTCCGGACCCCTCCGTCATCCGCCTAAAATAAACGGGCCATCCATCCCCATCGCACTATGAACGACCCCTGAGGGTCCAGCAGTTTCCCCCCCCCCCCACACACCGGCGGCGGGGTTTCCGATCCTTCTTGGCCTCGATTTTGAGCGATCCGGTCAGAAACAGCACAGGCCAAGATGGCGGCCGGAGAGTGAGGCCAGAAGACGGGGAGCCCGGGACGAGCGAGCGGTATCGGCTCACGGTGCCTGGGCGCCAGACGAATGACCCCAGCATTGAGAGGTGAGCTCTGGGAATCGGGACGCGGTGCGCGGAGCCGGCCCTGAAGGGCCCTTGCCAAAGAACCACGGCCGGCAGAAATTGAGGGAATGACCCGGGGTAGAAACTCCCCCCCTAACCTTGGACTGGTACTGAGACGAGGAAACGCCTCGGTGGCAAGAAAATCCGCAATCGGGCTGTGAGGCGGCGCCCAGTGAAGGTGCGGTCCCCGGCCCAAGATCGTGGTCGGGACCCTGTAGCAACACAAAGGTAATAAACGAAGGTGGAACACAGAAGGAGCCTAACGAACCGGTTTAATTCGGCAAAACCTTGGGAGATGCGCCGCAGCGGGGGACTGAAGAAAGCAGGGATACTACGGGGTACGCAGGAAGCGGCGCGAAGCCGAACCTCCTCCAGAGCACACGGTTTCTTCTCTCCCCCCCCCTTACCAAAAGTAATTAAAGAGCAGAAAACCTACCAAGAAAGAGCGATGGAGTCATCGCGATGAACTATCTCAAAGAGAGATACGCAACAAGAGGAAGGTCAGAAATATGCCATAAACGCCCGCTGCGACCCCGCGGTTCCCCCCTAAATACGAGATGCCGCTAAATGGAAGGTTGAACCTCGACACTAGCACACCACAACTCTGAACCTGAAAATTCCGCTGAACCTCCAAATACGACAGGACAACCTCAACAAAACACACTACAAACTGAACACGGCGGCCCAAGTAAGCTCAAGACCAACAACGAACGCCATGGGTAAATACAAATCTGCCAAACAGGCAACAGCACAAACTCGTATGGACCAATTCACCACAGGGGAGACGGGCCCTCGATCGGAGGACCCAAATCCGGGCGGAGTGGGTGAGCAGCGGACAGCATCTGGCGACTTGGTGGCAATCCTTCAGGCGATCCAGGCCGCCCAGGTGGCGGTAGAGTCCAAAATCGGAGAAGTTAGGGTGGATGTCGCCCTGGTCCGACAAGACCTGCGCAATGCCACGGCTCGAATCACAGAAGCTGAATCCAGGATCTCCACAACAGAGGATGAAATAGCTGCACTCAAAACCCAAGTCTCGTTGTTAACTAAACACACATCAGAACTGCATAAGAGAGCAGGAGATGCCAAAAACAGATCGAGACGCAATAACCGTCGCCTGGTGGGGCTCCCCGAAACCACCGCAGAATCATCCTTGGCCGCCCGCCTGAAGGAATGGATCAAAACCTGGGTACCCGTGGACCATCTCACACCATGGTTTATGATAGAAAGGGCCCATAGATCGCTGCGGGCTAGGCCTCCGCCTGGATCCCCGCCCCGACTGGTAATAATCCGCCTCTTTAATTTCAAAGACAGAGACATTGTGTTGCAAGAGGCACGCTCCCAAGGAGACCTTCTCTACGAGGGAACCAAAGTCCTCCTTTTCCCAGACTACACATACGAGGTCCAACAACAACGCCGGTCATTTATCGAAGTAAAACAAAAACTAAGATCTATGGATATCCAATACCGCCTCCTATTCCCAGCGAGACTTCGGGTGATCTATAAAAATAAGACACACTTCTTTGAACAGCCAGACACAGCCTGGACGTGGTTTACAGAGGAGATCCCGCTGAACACAGACAAACCGGGACGAAGACCAACACTCAAAATAATACCAACCCACTCAAAAGGGGGACCTCCCGGTCGCCACGGACGCACTCGCTCACAGCGAGGGAAAGACAGACAAAAATCTCGCTCTAGCTCCCCTGCCGGGGATCACCGACCGGGATTGAGGAAATCACGGTCTCCCGAAGACTTTGTTAAAACCCCTGAAAACCAAAGTCCACGGAATGGCATCCAGACACCAAAAGGCACACCTGAGGACACTGATCTATCCCGCAGCCCGACCTTATGAAGCCACAGGCTAAGAACACCCCAAAGGGGGGAACTGTAACTAAATTACAACTGAAGTTGAACTAATGGATGAAAGCAAGACTGAGCTTGAACAACCTAAACATCTACTATTTATTCGCTATACAGTCTTCGATGATCCGACACAATGGAGGGGTCCTCCGCCATTCATACCACAACCCACCAGTTGAAAACCACCTCACAAGTTACGGAAGTGAGGTGTCACATATTTATGGGCGACAGATGCTTCTGGGGGGAAGTATGGGGAGGGAGTTGGGGGGCATTGTTCAATCGGTTCTATTACTGCAATGTTCATGTTCTAATTGTTAACTCACACACAGGGAAAGGGATTTAAAAACATTACTGACACAACTGGGGCGCCAAACAAGTTAGAGATACAGAGGAAACATAACGTAATCCCCTCACAAACACAAATCTCCTTAATCCAAAACGAGGTCAGCCACGGTGACAAGCTACCCAAAACCACCCATCCACCATGAACCAGACACAAATTATTTTGTGGAATGTCAATGGTCTCCTTGATAAAATTAAACGCATCGCAGTATTCTCGTATATACAAAGATATCGACCAGAAATACTTATGCTGCAGGAGACACACTTGCTGGGGGATAGCTGTCCATTCCTGGCCCGTCGCGGGTTTGACAGAGTATATCACGCAGGGTTCACACGCGGATCACGAGGAGTAGCTATAATACTACGCCGCACATTCCCCATGACACACATCCAGATAAGAAGAGATAATTAAGGTCGATACATAGCCCTCACCGGCAAAATCGAGGGAGCCACAATTAGTTTAATCCGTGTCTACGCCCCCCCGCCCCTGGTCAACAAAACGCTTCAAGCACTCACCACACTCCTCTCTGACTTACCCCCAGGACGTACTATACTAGGTGGGGACTTCAACACAACTCCAAATCCAACCCTTGACGTAACCGGACCAATTTCAACATATAGGACTACACTAGCGACAGAAATTAACGGCTGGCTCTCAGCGACAGGGCTATGCGACACCTGGAGAATATGGCATCCTAGAAAGCGACAATTCACTCACACTTCAGCAGCCCATAGTTCCCAATCTCGAATAGACCTGATACTCCTCCCAAGCACAGAATGCGTAGCCCTTACACACGTTGAAATTCTGACGAGGGGAATCTCAGATCATGCTCCACTCCGGCTCACTCTGGGACAACCCCAGGCCCAGCCTCGCCCGATATGGCGACTAAACGCGTGGTACCTCCAAGACAAACAATACAGGGAACAAATACAACAAGCACTAACAGAATATTTTCACATTAATGATAAATCAGTGTCCAAACCAAGCACCCTATGGGCAGAGGGTAAAGCGGTACTGCGAGGGGTAGCAAAACACTTGATACGCAATCAAGAACGTGCCAGAACCCAACAAATTACACAATTAGAACTCCGGGCGATTGCCCTTGAAAATCAAAACGTAACAAGCCCAAACGAAAAGCTTAGGAGACAACTCTTTTTGATCCGAGAAGAAATCCGAGACCACTCCCTAGAAACGGCAAAATACATATGGAGGGCAAGCACCGGGAAACTGTACGGGTGGGGAGATAAGACCGGGAAAATATTATACTCACTAATTTCCAACCAACATGCCTTCAGAATTGTCCCCGAAGTCTATGATAAGGGAAACGCCCTGGTCACAGGACACGCAGAAATTGTAAATGCTTTCGACACATACTACACCACTTTATACCAAGCATCCACACAAGTAGAGCTACGACAAGCCCACCAAACACTAAAAGGGATCCCCCTCCCACAGTTCCCCAGGGTGGAGGTACAATCATTGGAAGAACCCATTGGGTTAGAGGAGATCGGTGGAGCAATTTCTACTCTAGGCACGGGCAAGACGCCAGGCCCTGATGGGTTCCCCTCGGAATACTACAAAATCTATAAAGAAGATCTAACCCCACATCTGCTGCGTCTCTACACGGAGGTCAGCGAAAAGGGATCCTTCCCTCAAGAACTAGACACTGCCACGATCGTGGTACTTCCCAAAACCCAACCCCCTTCACCTCACTGCGCAGACTATAGGCCAATATCACTAATAAATACAGAGGTTAAATCTTTGCATCCATCCTAGCCATTCGTCTCAAGAGGGTTCTACCGC
This sequence comes from Pleurodeles waltl, assembly GCF_031143425.1. Classification (NCBI taxonomy): domain Eukaryota; kingdom Metazoa; phylum Chordata; class Amphibia; order Caudata; family Salamandridae; genus Pleurodeles; species Pleurodeles waltl. The sequence goes on along the minus strand of NC_090446.1, from coordinate 968,742,875 downwards.
AATTAATACACCTAGAGCAATGTGGGTTCATGGCAACCCGTAGTACCCTGCACTGCATCCGCAGATTACATGTGGCCTTAGCAGAAAGACACCGATTACCCCGAAACATCGCCCTCCTGCTCATTGACTTTGAAAAAGCATTTGATTCGGTCGACTGGGGCTTCCTTCTCCTGATGCTCCAACGCGCAGGGTTCGGAGCGCAATTCTGTCGATGGGTCCAAGCACTGTACACTAATCCTACGGCTCGGGTGCTAGGCAATGGGATATTGTCCCCTGCATTTGATATCCGCAGGGGCACGCGACAGGGATGCCCCCTGTCCCCCCTCTTATTTACCCTGGCCATCGAGCCTTTGGCCCAGATGATCAGGACAGACACAATCTACCGCGGGTGGAAATGGGGCCCCTCCCACGAGGACAGAATAGCGCTGTACGCGGATGATGTCTTGCTATACATGCAAGAGCCCAGCATAACCGGCCCAAGAAGTCTCAACCTCCTACGACAATATGAACAAATATCAGGACTCAAAATGAACTCTGCCAAATCGGTTCTAGTCCCGCTGACAATTTCGCGGGATTGCTTTGATTGGCAGAGCACAATACCCCTGCGTAGGCTCAGCTTCAAATATTTGGGTATCTGGGTGTCCCTTCTGCCTGAGATGACATGGGCCAAAAACCTATGTCCCTTACTAACACAAATTAAAACAGACTTACAGAAATGGCAAACCCTGCCACTAAACGTGATGGGTCGAGTGGCATTATATAAAATGATGATCCTACCTAGGCTCCTATACATATTTCAGAATTTTCCCCTCCCTATCCCCCACTCCTGGTTTCAGAACCTTGAAGGCATCACAGGGAAATTTCTTTGGCGAGGAGCCAGACATGGAGTGGCAATGCACCACTGTCGAAAGGATGTTTTCGATGGGGGCCTAGGAGCAACAAATCCCTACCTGTATTACCTGGCCACCCAACTAATAGCGATCCACGATTGGTTTAATGGAGGATGGGATGACCCAGCCTACAAAACAGAACTGACAATCCTAGGCTTCCCCGGTTTTCTTGATATGCTCTACGGATCGCCGCTCCCCCGGGATATGGAAGACATAACTAAGGCAATCTTCCTGGCTTGGCGAGCAGCTCTGAGATACACCAACTGGAACACCATTATCACCCTCCAAACCCCGTTGTCGAGGGGGAAGTGGCTGAGCGCCCCAGCTGCGCTAAAGGGATTTACAGAATGGGACCGAATAGGTATCTCAATGGTGGGAGACGTATGGAGGGGGAAAACCATGAAAACATTTCAGGAGCTCCAGACAGAATTTCATCTAAACACAACACAATTCTTCAGATACCTCCAACTACGACATGCACTAAAAACACACTTACCCACCACAGGCCACATGCCAGAATTTAACCCGCTTGAAGCCAAGTTGCTCATGGGAAACCTGGGGGGGAAAGGCATCTCGCAAATATACAAAACACTAATTAACAACACTCCGGACAAACTAGTCCCAATTAGGGCCAAGTGGGAAACCTGGGTGGGAACCCTGGAGGAAGCGGGGGGGAGAGAGGCTCTAATGGCACCCAAGACACTGGCGGTGTCCACTAGATTACGAGTAATACAATTTTACTACCTGTATGAAGCATACCTGACACCATCCAGACTTCACAAAATAGGAGCCCGCCCCTCTTCCAGGTGCCCAAGATGCACGTGCGACCCAGCAGATTTCTTCCACATGGTATGGACCTGCCCAACAATACAAAAATACTGGGATGGGGTATTTCGGGAGCTGGAAAGAACACTGGGACAAGAACTACACAAATCTGCAAAATTAACTTTATTAGGGATAATGGAGGAGATGGAGGGAACACGTGCAAAACGTGCCCTAGTAGCCACAGCATTACTAGTAGCCAAAAGACACATCGCAGCAGCATGGAGCCTCCCGGGGGGCCCATTGCTCCAAAAATGGAAGAGAGGAGTAGACTGGGTCGCCAATCAGGAGAAGATAGTCTTTGAATCCAGGGGGTGCCCACAAAAATTTCGAAAGATATGGGGAGGATGGTTGGAAATATTGACATAAACCAAACTGATCACAGGGGAAAAACAAATCACTGAAAATATTGTATTGACACATGATTATAAGAAGGCTCAAAAGGAGGGAAAGGCTGCTACAATAATTGTTAACCTCTCTAACAACTAAATGCTATCTAACTATTACTATTACTATTAGTAGCCCAGTCTCCTTGAAACAAAAAAACGGAAAACCTAGCTATACAAGTTATCCAGTCCCAGTTATTCAATTTCCCATTAAGTCCAGAATATGATGTTCGTTCTAGGAGCAAAATGGTCAGTTTGTAAACTATTATCACTATAATTATTAGTTACATTCCCAACATCAACTTTCCTTAAAATCATGGACATTGGGAGGCTTGACTAGAATTGCCACACATGGCTGCTGACGGGGAACCAGCAACTATGGGACATAATGAAAACTAAGGCACTGGGAGTTTCTTGGACACAACATGCTTAGTCTTGACATAATCAGAACTGAGTTTAGAATAGGATCAAGTCATTCTGTATCTTCAAATATTCCCAATTGTAAAAAGCAGTTCAGTACAAAAATAGCAATGTATAAAGAGTATACTATTTTTTCCTATCAAACCTGCAACACATAGATCATTTACCCAGAAATGTGACTTCTATTCCCCAGCCATCTCCTCCCAACTACAAATCCTACCAGAAAAATCAAGCAAACTACAGCTTGACGTCAATTTCATAACTCACAAAGGTTCTCTGTATACTGGGCTGTATTGAAACATTGGTAATGTTTTCGGAAAGATAAATGATGACAAACCAAATCAATTCAGTAAATAAGAGAAAAGGATAAACGTATCTTTATGGTGACTCTGTTACTCTTTTTCATTATTAATCTTCTGGTTTCCATTTAGCTAGTGGCAGGGCCACAAACAGAGAAAGCAAAAGGGGAATCCCATCAAATGATTGGGAGTATTTGGCAACCATTGCAAATCCTTCATCCGAAACAAGAGGTGGCCAGAATGAAATGTGTTTGAACTATTAACTCAGCAAAGAATCCCAATGTTCTACTTGATGGAGCTGCTGAGAAGGCATGTGGGACTAGGTATGGAGTACCACCTCAGTGCAGCCTCAGAAGCCTTTGAAATCACCACACTGTAATAATCTTTGATTTCTGAAGTTGATTGTTATCGTTGTGATGTCTGTTAGCCTTTCTCGAACAGGTAAAGGCTTGCAATAGCTCTAAGCATGTCACCTCAGGCAGAGGTAGCCTGGATACAGGTGGCAGTGGAAGCATTGCAGTTTTTCACCACAAGGACCATGTTCTGGGTTACTCCACTGGAGGAATACTTTCTTAATTCAAAGTAGGAAGCTAGTCTTCCTCCACTTGAGTCAAGTAGGTCTCCTTGTAAGGCACCAAAGACACTGACTGGTCCCTGATAAAGTCATTACGATTTAATAGTCTTGGTTGAGGCTGGGGGAGCAGACACGTTCTTCCCACTGTAGCATCTCCACAGCTACTGCTTTTTGCTCACAAAAAAGGAACATGGGATTTTGCCAGCAGTCTGAAGAAAATGGACATCCTAATCTTAAAAGAGTCGAAGGATTCATAAGCAGAAAGGCAGTAGTAATCTCAGTAGTATTGCATGATGGCACTTAGTGACGTAGCTATCACTGTGCCCATCTCATACTGCTGGAGGATTTCATCTGTCCAGAGAATCTCCTCTCTGAAGCTGAAGTCACTGACTTTTTCCTGAGTTCTGAGCACTCAATCATGTCAGCAGTGTGGTTGAGACACTGGAATATCAGCAGATTCTTTTCTGCAGTTACCTGCCCAAGTTAAGCATGAACTGCTACTAATCATAGTCTTTGAGCAAGAGGTGAACCCATCAAAATTATACCACAGATGCAGCCACTAACTTGTCATGATGTTTTTGGCCTGACTCAAGTGGAGGCCACCGGACTGACATGGTAGTACAGCTTGTATATCTCATTTTTATGTTGCGTGCACTACAGACTTGGTTGTATAATAACACTGCCACTGTTAAGGCATGTAAAACGTTACAGTGTGTGGTGAAAGTATAATGCATGGAAAGCCGGCCGACTTTGTACAACTATCAAAGTGCATTTGCGGGATTCCCATGTTATTCTAAGGCTTGTGTTAACAGGCAAGAGAAGGAAATTTTCTCTTCTCTGAAGCACTTAATGAACACCACAATGTAGCTACAGGAAAATACCTTGCAAAAGCTCCACTTGGAGGGAATAAAAAACAACATAAAGCTTGCATACAGTACTTGCATTTTGAACGAGAAGTGCTGTTTGCTATTATATGCAGCAAAAGAAGGAGTCCAGCAGAACATGACCTCCCCCCTCTGTATGAAAGGTATACAAGATACTGGAGTACGGGGAAGGCTAGAGATGTTTCAAGAGGAAGTTACTCAATTTCATGAATGCTTATTTTGGTGGATTCTCTATTTATCTGCAGATTTTACCTTTAGAATATTCCCAAGCATCACATTCTGAGATTAACCAGGAATAGCTCCTGTGTGCCATTACAAGGCACTGTATAGCTCTCCAGCAAACCTGCATGGGCCCAGAAGTGATAGAGTAGAGCCACATAATGCTGTGATCCGCGCGCACTGATGTCAGCTTCTGTACTGTCTTCCTTTCCTGCCCTCTGACACAAATTTACTCAAACCCATTGCAGATGACTGTCGTAAAAACTAACTTGAGACCTTTTTAACGTGTGCATGTTCACTTCATAGAACAGAAAGGTGTGAGGACAGAGGGTAGAGAGGACAGCGAGCCAAGAGTGTTACAGAAGATAAGTAACTATTTCATCTGATGGAGACTTCCACCTTTGGAAGGGATCCCGAAACAGTATTTTCTAAAAATGTTACATTTCTGAGGAGACGAAGCAAACAAAAAAAATCCTGTTGTCCTGAGCATGCAAAATGACCCTCTGCAGTCCTGGCTGTCAAGGAAGTAGTGTTTGATTAACATGTGCACTGATGCTCATATCGCAGCTTGACAGAGGTCCAAATGGAAAAAATCCCCTAGCTAATGCCATCGTAGTAGCCTTAGCTCTGATGGAGCTGTTCTTTAGGCCTTCAGAGGGCTCCTCAGGTAGTGCGTAACAGATCTCTATACATAGGATGATCCACCTGTGCCACCTTTCCCTGTTTGGCTCCAGCAAACACTAGTAAGGGCTCATTATCGACCCAATACACCTTTGCGAGTTCAACAAAGGCTTGTTTGAGCTCTCCTCTTCTGAGGGATGTACAGGAAAAACAAACAGTGGTTAAACAATGATTATGACATGTGCAAGGTCGATAATACTTTACGTGGAAAGGCAGCCTGATCTGCAGTACCAACTTATTGGAGAAGAAGGTGGAGTACAAAGGTTGCACCAATGTGGCATACAGACATGACTGCAATGTGAAAGACTATTTTGATGATTACGAGCCAGGAGGTACAATTATGTATGGGCTTGAATGGACTGCACATGAGCTACATCAGAACCAATGTGTGGCATTGTAATGGGGACCCAGTCTTCATGAAAGCAAACTCTGATAAGGCTGCCATGGACAGGGAAACAAAAACGGAAGGTAGCGGTCTAGCTTTTGGAAAACGTGCTGACCTAACAAAGGAACCAGGGAAATATCAAAGAAATAACTCAGGTGTCTGTGGGTTACAGAAGTTCATCCAAAGGAGAGAGAGAGTGTCAGAGGAGAGCAATGTGGCAGGAGCTGAAACTTGAGGGACAACCTTTCAAGAAAGAGCAGAGAGCGGAGGATACACAGCGGAACAACGCATGCTGGAACCACACATGCCTGAACAATTGACCGCGTTACCATGAATACCTTAAACACAAATGCCTTAACAACGATTTTTCGTTGTAAAGGCATGCCTGGTAAAGGCATGCGTGGAACGGCATGTGTGGTTCCAGCATGTGACACCCTCGACTTCCCGCCCCCAAAACAATCCTAACCCTACCCCTAAAAACAATCCTACCCTGACCCTACCCCTACCCCTAAAAACAATCCTACCCCGAACCCCTACCCCTAAAAACAATCCTACCCGACCTCCCCACCCGCCCCTAAAACCGAAAATTACCCAACCCCCCCACCCTTAAAACCTAAAACTATCCTGACCCCCGCCCCTAAAAATTAAAACTACTGCGACCCTCCACCCTGCCCCTAAAACGTAAAACTACTGTGACCCCTGCCCCAAAACTTAAAACTACCGCGACCCCCCACCCCCAGAAACTGAAATTACCCCAACCCCACCCCTAAAAATCTAAAACTACCCCAAACCCCACCCCGGCACCTAAAACTAGCCCTCAACACTACCCATACCCCACTTACCTGACCACGTCCTCTCCCGATCCTGAGTCTGTTTTCCTCTGCCTTAACCTGCCTGGTTGTTGTTCAGGACATGCGTGGTTAAGGCTGAGAAAAAGTAGTTGTTCATGAAAGCATTGTTCCGCTTTCATGGACAACGCACCTCGTTGTTCAGGAGTTGTTGTTTAGGCTGTTTCCTGAGAGCGGAATACCAAGAGAGCCAACATCAGAGACCATGACCTTACAGGTTGACTAAAGCAGAGAACACGGAGTGGCAACGCTGGCAGGCGTGGACCACTCCCCTAACCCAGAGATGATGAGTCTTTTTGCAAGCTCTGGGTGAAACAGTACAGTCTAACACAAGTCAGATTGATGTCTGCTTGCCACAAATGAAGGTTCAGTGCTGTTTTCTCTGTGCTGCAGATAGTGCTGAACAAGCTACCATATTGCTAAGCCCCTTAAAACCCTAGGTTCCACTATATGGCCTGCATGCGCCACTGGCACAAAGAACAAAAATGATACAAAAGGGTAGGTGCATCAGAAGCCTCAGAACCATTCTCAAAGAGACCCAGGATTGAGCGTAAAACATCAGCATCTTAGCCTAAATGTCTTCTGTAATGGTAAGCTCTTGAACATTACCATGTACAGAAGAGCCTCTGTATAGGCATCAAGTGGGATTTCAGTTCACTAGTGGAAAGACATGGCGGTTATTCAGAGGTAGCCCACAAATGACAGCAACGCGCCTGATATCAAGGTATTGAAAAACATGTATCCCTAACCTTCAAAGATAGACTGTGACCATTTGCCATCACTTTTGAGAAACCCTGAGGTAAAGACAAATGCATGCATAGCAAATTTGAAGCGTTCTAACCCCACCGTGATCCACAGGTAGTGTCTATGGGCCTATAGAAAGGGATATAAAAATGTATGCCCTGCAAGTCCAAAGACTCTACTATCCAGTCTTATAGGTATAGAGCAAGCACAAATAAAGCCAGAGTGAGTATTTTGAATTTCTCCTGTCACAAAAACCATTCAGAGGTCTAGTATGTGTCTGAGGCCTTTACCCTTCTTGGGTATGAGGAGGTAGCATGTGTAACAACCCTTGGTGGGTGGTTTCAGGGGTGCTGCTATTCTATCCTGCACCCTGCCAGCTCAATGTGTGGCCCTGGAAGAACAAATCAAAGTGGCTTAGTGTCCGCTACAGCAGGGGAGGTAATAATAATAAGGGCTCTTTGAAGGCTGGCCCTGCTGCAGGACTTCAATGTACAAATATAACGCTGTTTCAACAATGGGCTATTAGAGGTCAAGGATCTGTGCTGCCCTGCATAACACATCTGCAAAATAAACGCTTTCTTCCATGATGTACCAAGTGGTGAGTCCAGCTCTGTCTATGGATATTTATTCAACCCACTTGCGCTCTGTAGGTTCAATTAAAGTATTTAATCTGTATACTGAACTGAGAGAGACAAACAGAGCTTTCAAACTCTAATAGTAATGGTGTTGTGGAAGATGCTGGGATTCAATTGTTACTAGTTGCGACCTAGCAATTTCATAGTGTGACACAGGCCTGGTGTGGGCTGACATCAGTTTGAGGTCAGAGACTGGCACCAGAATAGAAGGAATTGGCTTAGACTCAGGACCCGCATGGAAGTTTGCACCAATCGCAGGATCAAGGACAGTAGTAGGGTCAATGATGGCCTGGAGAATTCAGAGCACACCAGGGCCAACTGAGGAATGGTCTAGGGGTCTGAAGATGGTAGTGGCAAAGTGGTGAGAGGAGACTGAATCTTGTTTAGCCTTGTTGCACCCTTTGGATTTGTACTTACCTCGACTTTGAGAAGGAAGAACATTTTTTGCAGGCTCAGCCACGTGATCAGGGGCAAGAGTGGTCATGAAACTTGGAATAGGAGGGGGACCTTTGCTTTAGAAACGACCTCTTGTGTTCAGTGATGTATCACTTTGATTCCTGCTCTCTGATCACCTTTTGGTATAGCAGAGCACACAGGAGTACAGGCACAAGAGACACAAGCTGTTTCAGTCCTTGACCCGTATCTGCTTCCTGCAGTCACAAGAAGGCTTGACCAATTTAATTTTTGGGAGACATTTCTTTTCCTTACTAGCAAGATGTCTAAGAATATTTTCGAAGTCGTCGGAAGACTGACAAGTTCCGTGTAGAGCAACAGATCTACGTTGGAGGACATGGAAAGAAAGTAACTGACAGCGTGCAGGGGTGGCACTTACCTGTGGCTCTGATCTGTCACTTCCAAGGTGGGCGAGGTCACCTCTGAGCAATACAGTGCCACCTACTGATGCACATAAACTACTCCTTGAAGAATTTTACACAAAAAACTGATTGATGGAACACTTGAATTAATGTCAGACACTGGTCCAGCCTGAACTGACAGACCAAGCCAAGCCATTCCTGAACTGGAACACAAGCAACCCATGACTGGTTTTGCCCTTATTAGAGCTCATGAGCTCAGTGTTGTGTGGTGCCACTAGCAAACTGTGCTCCGGACCTACGTTTAGGCACACCTGTCCCACTTAGGGTGTCATATTGAAGTACATAAAAACTGATGGACAGAATGATTGAATTAATTTCAGTCACTGGCAATTACTCTGGCTGCATCCGTCCATATTTTGTACACCATGCCACCGCAGTTTGGACCCTGCCACATGCAAATCAGTATTGGTCCTTCTCCAATGGGAACAGTCCACCAGGAACTGCCAGGACAGACTCTCCATGCAACGGTACACAAGCAACCCGGGTGCCATTTCTCCCTTATTAGGGCTCATCAGCCGGGTAGTTTGGTGGCGGTGGCACAATGTGATACAAGGGGAGAATTTACATTAGTTGGCATATTTAAATAACCTAGCAAACCATGCGGGTAGACGGCTAGTTATAACTTAAATAGGTTTTAGATTAATAGAACAGGGATGTGTGATGAAATAATTACTGCTGAGTTGTTTTTTAGATTCATTATAATGCACATGATTTGTAGACAAATAGTGTAAAATAAATAAGTATATAGTATAAAACAATAATTACTGCAGCTGCATACTGATTTTGTGATACGGGGGGGGGGCTCTGTGTATACCTGCATTTCAGATATTCTCCAACAGGTGTTTCTGACTCCAAACACCGATGCCTATCAAAGCATATCTGAGTTGAAGAGAAGTAAAATACACTTGTCTGCTGTACTTTTCTCCAAAAACGCTATAGTTTTCATTTAGAGTTTAGGAAATATACCAGTTGTGACCTCCAATAATTATGGGATAAAGCAACATGGTGTCCAGTAGCAAATCTAACCTAAGAATGCACAGAAATATTCACAGGTGTTTTATGATCTTCCCCAGTAACAGGAATGCGGCTCCCTTGTCCAGTTGAGGCTTGCTGAGTGCTTTACAATACCAAAAGAGCTTTGTATACAATAAAGGAAGAAGTGGAAGAAGCAGAAATAGAACAGTTGATATACCAGAAAATGTGTGTCCTGTCCTTACTGCCTATCAGACAGAGAGAGGAAACCAACTGATAGGGGACAACATCATGATAGTGGTCAGAGCAGAATCAGCATATAGGTGTTCTATTCACGGATTGAAACAGAAACTGCAGATGCCGCAGTATATTCAAAAGATAGTCAATAACAGGGCCTTCAGCAACTTATAATCCATAGCAACTCACTGAGTAGAAGGACAAAGTATGGGTTTACAACATTAGTTTAGGAGTATAAGAATTGCATAGGGTTCTTTTTTGCCCGAATATTTGAGCTGTGGCAGGAAGGTTTGAGTGAGGTTTCTTAAGTAGATGATAAACTGCAGATAATGAAATAAAGGAGCACCTTCATCAGGCAGTAGAATTATTTGAGGGTTCTATATTTAAAATAAAGCATATATGAACAAGTCACTTACTTGGTATCAATTTGTCTGGTGGATATCCTATCTAACAACCAATTCCTTACCTTGTGAATACCCCACAGGTGCCAAACTAGATCCAGAGATTTTTCTCAGTACTTTTCTCGATTCTCCATAGGTGGTATTATGCAGCTCTGTGTCCACCCCCACCACCCTCCGGAAATAACACAGAGGCTACAATACAAGTGCCACCTCCATGCTTCATCAGTTTCTTTCTGATAACTATTCACAGTGTCAGACTGTGCCAGTGTGCAGCTCTACAAATGGAATCTTTTTAGTATGGACAAACAGACTCCGTTCCACAGAGAGAGGGGGTGGGTAATGAAGAATCTGCAATTAGAGTGTCTACCAGAAAGTGAATCTGAAGGTAAGTAAATTGCTCTTCTGATAGATACTTCTAACTTTGGACACGAGAGGTAGCACTGGGAAGGCGCACAGGAGTCCTGAACTCCAGTTAAACTGAAAGGCATTTCTGTGTAAACACTGCCTCAAGAACTTGGACTCCGTGCATTCTCCATAATAGCAAGAATATTGAGCCAAGGTTCTCCCCATTACCAGAGGATGTGGTGTGCCATCTCCTAGAGTAGCCACCATTTGTCATTGCCAAGGCAGCGCTAGCTAAGTTTGTCTGCCCTGGTGTTTTAAGTTCCACCCAGGTGTTGGACAACCAAGGAGATGCCCTGGCGAATCAGCGAGTTCCAGTTCCAGAGCCACAGAGTCTCTTGGCACAGGACCCATGACCCCAATCTGTCCTGCCGCCTGCAGTACCATATGGCAGTGGTGTTGCCTGTGAAAACCTGAAAGCTTTCCCCCTTGTTGAATGAGAGGAATGGCTTTAGGGCAAAAGCAATCCCCAGGAACTACAACAGATTGATGTGGAGGCGGCTAAGACCTCCCCAACTCAGAAACAATGCATCCGTCGAAATTGTTCGCTTTGGGTGGGGTAAGGAGAGTGTCTGTTAAAGTCCAGGAGCCACCACTGAGACTCTTTTGCAGTCTTTTACAACACATGGAAGAAATCAGAGATTTCGTCGGTGCTGAGCCGACTGAAACTTCAGATTTAACTGCAGAGACCGTATGTGCCACCTGGCATAGTCCACTAGCAGGAGGCCAAGATGTCATGACACCTCGGAGCCATTTTCTTTGAGATGCAGATGAAACATTAAAACATTAGGATCACAGCCCAACTTTCTTGGACTCATTGAGGTGGAGGAAAAGCTTGAAATAGCACTGTATCCTGAAGGGCTTCAATGAAGGGGAGCCTCTGTGAAGAAGTCAAGTGTGACTTCAGTGCACTCATGGAGAATCCCAGAGATGTCAATAGGTGGGCCATCGTCTGGCGATACTTCACAAATATTTGAAGGAAGCTTGACATTAAGCAACCAGTCGTCATGACATGGGAAGACTGGTATTCCAGCAATTTGAAGATGGACTGCTACTGCTACAATCACTTTTGTGAACACCCCACGGGCACTGGTGGGGCAGAAGGGGAGCACAGATAAATAAAAGTAGCCATGGCCAAGCTGAAACTGTAGGTAGTGCTTCTGGTACTGCTGGATGGTGATGTGGAAACAGGCATCCTGGAAGTTCAACTCCACCATCCAGTTGCCTCGATTCAGGGCAGAAAGAACTTGGACCAGAGAGCGCATCTTGAACTTATCCTTCTTGAGTAAGTATTTCAGAGAGCAAAGTTCTAAAATAGGGCTAAGCTCTCCATCCTTCTTTTGCACCAGGTAACAGGAGTAGCAACCAGTCCCAACCTCTGATGTTGTCACCCTCTTTACGACTGTGTTGTCCAAATGAGCCTGGATGTCCTTTTGCAGAATGGACATGTGGTCTCCTGGAAGCTGTTGTGGTGTAGGTGGTATACTTGGAGAGGTGGACAGGAAGGGTAGGACATAACCATTATGGACAATTTGAAGCACCCATCTATCCAATGTGATATTTTGCCCCCTGATCGCCCAATTGAGATAATAGTTTACATGGCCTCCAAGCGGGTGATGGTACGCTGCTGAGGACTAACTAAAAGGGCTTTGCAGCGGCACTAACTGAATAACGGGGGATTGGGATGTTTTTTGCCCTTGGAGGCCTGGGTGTAGACAACCAGACCTTAATTTTTTAAGAAACTGGCATACATAGGGTGCAAGGCCTAGAGTGCCCATTGTTGGTTTGATTTCTTTGAAGTGTTCTAGTGCAGAGACTGCCTTGTCACCGAAGAGATGAGTGCTGTTGAATGGCATGTCCAGCAGTAATGCATCACTTGAGAAGCCTGTAGATCTTTTCCATTTGTGGCACCAAAGCACCATGCTGGTACAAACTGCCTTCTCCAGGCAGTTGGAAGTCTGAGGGCCCAATTCTATCACGTTCTTCACTGGATCTTGGCCATCCTGAATTGGCGCAATGGTCATCCAGGACTGCAGGAAATATATCAATTATTATGTTCTGCAACACATGCAAGTACTGGTCCAGGAGGAAACTCAAATTTACAGATCAGAGAGCAAGGCTGGAAGAAGAGAACATCCGCTTCTCGAACTCCTCAATGCGTTTTGAGTCTCTCGCAGGGTGGTCAGAAACAGATTTGGGTTAAGTCTACTCATGAAGGCTTGAACCTCTAGAGTCTCTGATGTAGTGTGCTGGAGGAGGAAAGGTGGTCCACTGGAGCTGGCCTGTGTCATCTGACTATGTCTGTTTACAGGAGGGCAAGATCCTGGCTTTGCCTCAGGTGCCCAAAAGGCTGTCTGTAAGATCCACAATAAATGCTGAGAGGTTCTAAAGAGATCTGCCAAAGATGCAGAACCTCTGTTGTACACACAGAGTAGCTGTAGATCAAGAACCTCTGCTGCCCGTCTTATGACCACTGCAAATCAGGCATATTCCTCTACAGAGGGGCCAGGAGGATAGTTGATGTCAGGTTCAGGTGAAGTGTTAAGGCCACTAGCTTCTTGGAGGTCCAGCAAAAAGATCAGCAACATATATTTGCGATTTATCCTTGCTGTCGTCATATGGCTACAGGTCTGAAAATATGGGTGGTAGCAGAAGCGAGTCAGAATAAGGATGTGGAAGAGGCTGAGGTGGGTACAACTTTGATCGGAGCCACAGCATATTCGCTTACGAGTCTGATAGGGCCATGGGAACTACCTCAGGTGTTGGCAGTGTCGCTGCTGGCATCAATATGTGGGGAACAGATGCAGTGTTCATGTAGTATGAGCAGTTAGAGTGGTCCTCAGCTCTGGAGTTGGGGGGACCCTAGAACAGGACTGACAAACACTCAGTGTTGAGAACAGATCTGCCAGTGGTAACCCGACTGGAGACCTCCTTGGATCAATGAGCATGAACGTGCACCAGAGGGCACTGGAAGGGTACCAAACATTGCAACACAGTCTCCTTAAAGACTTGTATCTGCTGTGGCTTTGCCAATGACCCCAGGAACTCTGGCAGGATCAAGACTAGTAAGGGTATTGGTTCCGTGGTGAGTGACCAGAACAGAGATCTGCGAGCACCCTTAAATACATGTAACTTCAACTGATGAGAGTGGTGGGAAAAAGTGGAGCCATGTTTTAACTTCTTGTATTTTCCTCTGGAATGAACCTGATGATTTGGAGTGGGAAGACAACATCCCTCTGGAATGGCTTTGGGACCAAGAATGCTTACAAGTCCTCGACATTGACTGGGACCAGGCATTTCAAGCTTTCCCATGGGACTCGGAAATGTAGAGCTTGGACTTGTGGTCCCAGATGGGCTTAGGATTAATTCAAGCACATTCACTGCATGACTTCGAGTCATGAGACAAGACCAGACACCTGAGATTGACCTTATGAGGGTCTGTCACTTACATCTGTTTGTGGCAAAAATTGCAGTGTTTAAAGCTTGTTGTCTTGGGGGAGACATTCCTTGAACACTGGAAAAAAACATGTAGAAATGTTTTCTGTCATAAATTGAGGGAGTGAGTTTTGGATCTACATCTGAAGGCACAGAAAGATATAATTGACACTGAAGCGCAGACCGCAAGGGAATTGTTGAGAAAAATCTCCAGATCAAGTTTGGCACCTGGCGGTAATCACATGGTGAGGAATTTTTGCTTAGAATTATCCCTCAAACATGAAGCCACAAAGTGGTCAAATGCACAAACAGTGGAATTATATGCACTCCTAGGCACTACAAAGAGGAACGCTTAAGTCCTAAGATTGATTATTATTGTTTCCTGTTTTTGTGTACTGGGGTTCAATACTGATTTAAAGCATTGGTAATCTAATAGTAGCAACAACTCATAAAGCAGGACAAAAAGAAGCAGCTCTAGGAAAAGGTAGGTGAAGTCAGAAAGCAGCTTCCACTTCAAAGGCTGGTCTGTCGCTGATCAAGCTGCAAAAATCTGTAATACAGGTGTGAAAAGTAGCAGCAGTTCCTCTATCTGAAAAACAGTTGTCACAGAAAAAGACTGTTAAGGCAAGCACTAACACGAGCTGGACCTCTGCGTCTGCTGTGAATTGTGCCTCACACAGTTGATTTCAGGTCTGAAAGGGGAACTGGATGAAAGAGAGAGAAAGAGACAGAGAGAGAGAAAGGACCTTCTGCATCCTTTGCAACATATCGACTATGCTTTATTTTTTATTGCGTCTCAGTCCACATCACAGATGCTCAAGGGCTTGAGAGAGCAAACATTATTAGCTTGGGGCTTATGAATTCTAATGTATCTTTACTTTTACAACTTCATACACTTCTCCACAATGTGATTAAGCACTTCACCTTGAATTCCGTCTTACCTCCCAACAGGCAAGCAAATTTAGAACTACCTCTTACCTTGGAATTCTGATACACTCAAGCTTCTGAATGTAATGCTTGTGTTTTTACCCCTTTTCATACACAAGTTTGACTTTAGTTTTGTGACAGAAAGTCAGAATGTTTCGATTGATTAGGTGCTCGCTCTATAATTGAGGCCAGAGGCCTCTGAGCTCTATCTCCCTCTGATGGCCCCTTTGCCCAAGCACTACATCATTTGTCACAACTATGAAGTCTAGGTGGGGAAGGGGGAGTGCCCTGTCCCAGGTCAATTTGACACTCATCTGCCACCACAGAAGAACCTACGCTGCTTCCTGTGAGATCTGATGGGAGTAGAAGAGCCAGCTCTGATGCTTTGCCACTTGAAATCTGAGGTAATATTGCAGGGCCTGCATAAGACATCTGGCATTTGTGAAGAGGACTATGTACAATGTGATGAGTCCAAGAAACGTTACAGTCTTCCTCACAGAGCTAAGATTGAGCCTAACACATCAGGGTCATATCCTAAATGTCCCAACCTCACTGTGGCAGTGGAAAGGCTTTGAATACCACCATGTCCAGGACAAGCCCCAAATAATGAAATCCTCTGTGTGGGGCAGAAATGGGACTTAGACTCATTGAAGGAGAAGCAGACGTTTAGCCATCATCCAGAGATTGGTTACAACTGGCAGAAGCTAGCCTGCCTTGACCAGCCAGTCTTGGAGGTACAGGAGATGTTGCTCCTTTCAGCATCTTCAGAACTAGTCACACAGTCCTTGTACACAGGTGCCACCAGTGAAAGACTTGGCATGTGGTAAACCATCCAATTCCTGAACAGGTCAGTGTCGATCACACCCGAAATTGATGCATGAGCTGCTTCAGGGCCCACATGTTCAAAGTAAAAGTGAAGTGACTGATCAGAAACCTCACTTGAACCAGGAATGGCTGGATATCTTTTCTTGTCCTTCAATTTCGCATAGGAAGCAAACTTGCATTAAGAATTCAATGCCTGGTTGGATATCACTCACTTTGTCAAGGTATTCTTAAAAGCTTCATTGAGTTGCACTTTTATCTGTGTTTTTCTGAGGGGGAGTCAAGTTTGCTCCCACAATCCTGTCACAGCAGAGCTCCAATGACTCAAGAATGAGCAGGGAATTGTTTGTAAATTTCATAAGGAGGTCCTGTCAATTATCATACACCTTCATGGTCACTGGGATCTTGAAACAGGAATAGGTCCGTTAGACTTAAAAATGTTTTAACATTTGTCTTCTACAATTACTAACTGAATTTTAATGGAATTCTTGTTCAAACTCCAATGCAGATTTTCAAAGAAGTTAGGGGGAGACTTACTGAGTTCCATCTCACTCAACATACACATCATAGGCGCCAAAATGCTTGCAATGGTACTGTACATCAGCAAACCCAGAATTCCACTGAATGCTGCAAGGTGCTATTAACGGTTTCACTCCATGGGCCTCCGCAAAAATGCAGATAACTTCGCCTTCTGCTACAAGTATTGTATATTTGCAAGAAATAGAGCATCAAAGCATTCAGCTCCACAAAAGGCTTCCAGAATACCCCCCAAACAAGGTCTATGATGTGTGCCAAGCAGGTGATGTGTATTGAGTTAGGAAATAGATTTCCCAACACAGTATTAAATGTCTTAGAGCATATTCATGGTATTGTCTGTGTTAAAGGAAAAGACATTGTGAAAGGCGATGTTGCAATCTACGAGGATCCTCCCAACTGCTTGCGCTTCTGTCCAATGATTGCACTGTGGGAGGAACCCTTTGTCTGCAAGGAGCCTGGATGCGATGGACACCCTGTGAAGAAACCACTGCAAATAAAACATTTCGTACACAGCGTCCCTCAACATCAAGTGACTCATCAAATATGGCACTGAACATCTGATCTTGCAGTTGCTTTTTTAAGGGTTGCTTGGGTTTTAAATATCTTTCTAGGAGATAATGTTTTTGAAGCTGGTGACTTACTGGGACCTATCCACTAATTCTCATTTGCTCTTAGAGAAATCTGCACAAAACAGGGTGGTCACTTTTGCTCATCAGAATGTTCAGTGTTGTTCTGGTGCTGATCCACTCACTTATTTTTTCATGGTTTGATGCAATGGCAGCTCAACTGCTTGTGAAAAGCGAGTTCACGGTTGTCTGATGTACATGTTGGCAAAGAGCTGAGGTCTGCAGCATCAGTGTAGAGCATCATATGCTTTTGAGAGAACACATGCACACCAACTGTATGCTTCCAAGCACAATTCCATAAAATCCCTCTGCAAGATGCTAGACTGTTTGCTTGGCTCCAGGTTTTACCTCTATTGAGGTTAGTTTGTCCTGCAACAAATTTCATGCCTTCAGAATAAATGTTTGCCCTCGTCTGAGATGGGATCTTACCAGAGTCTTGACAATAGTGAATGTAAAGCCTGGCAACATTTTGATTTGGTGATGAGAATTCTTTTGGAGGGGGATCCTCTTTAGTTATATTTTCATCTGCGCTCCTGTGATGTATCCCTTCAGTACTAGTTTATTACAAAGTTCAGAGGGTGGGATACTGAAGTAACATACAGTCAATATAAAACATGAATCTAAAACTACCCAGACTTATTTGCTTTGCCTATGCTTGCTAAGCTTGTCACCCATTTAGACATTTACCATCTTGTTTCCTGTAAAACGTGTTTTTTAAAAGTAGCAGCCAATAGGTCTTCTGTTTGCCACATCCATCCATAACTTTGACACATCAATGCATACAGGAAGTGACATCACTGCATTTCCCATGTCATTTATAGAAAATGTAACATCACTGGTTTCCCACCATAACCAACACATGCACGGACAATGACTGTCTGGGCTTGTTAAGTGTGGACACAGACAAGGACACTGCCTGTTTGGGCCAACTACAGTCAGGAAGTGGCTAGGACCAGAACCCCTGGTCCATTGAAACCTACGAGGTAACATATAATCATATAACTCACCCAGCACCCCATACTGGCAATCCACACAATCATGGCATGTCTCCAGACTCCAAGAACCTGCACAGCGATGCATCCAACAGGGACCAGTGACCCCTGAGGACTCAGAGGACTGCCCTGAACACGAAGGGCCAAGAAACTCCAGAGAAAAGCGGCACTGATCAAAAACCGCAACAACTTTGCAACTTTAAAGCAACTTCCAAAGAACTCTCTCTTCCCACGGACACGTGAGACTTCACACTCTGCACCCGATGCCCCCGGCTCGAGTTCAAGAGAACCAACACCGCAGAGAGGACTCCCAGGCGACTACGATGATTTGGGTACCCTGAGTCGACCCCCTGCAGCCCCACAGCAGCGTCTGCAGAGAGGATCCAGAGGCTCCCACTGACCGCGACTGCCGTGTAACAAGGAACCCAACGCCTGGACCAAGCACTGCACCCGCAGCCCCCAGGACCGAGAGGAACCACCTACCAGTGCAGGAGTGACCAGCAGGTGACCCTCATCCTAGCCCAGTCGGTGGCTGGCCCAAGAAGCCCCCGTGCCCTGCCTGCTTCACCCGAGTGACCCCCGGGTCCCTCCACTGCTTTCGATAGCAAACCCGATGCCTACTTTGCCTACTGCAACCGGCCGTCCTTGTGCCGCTGGGGGTGTGTTCTGTGGGCTTGTGTGTCCCCCCGCCAGTGCTCTACAAAACCCCCCATGTCAGCTCCCCGAGGTCTTTGAGTGTGTGTTCCTCATTTATTGCCTGTGTGCACAACAAATGCTTAACACTACCCTCTGATAAGCCTACTGCTCGACGACACTACCACAAAGTAGAGCATTAGTATTATCTAATTTTGCCACTATCAAGCTCTAAGGGGAGCCCTTGGACTCTGTGCACAATATCTCTCACTTTGAGATCGTATATACAGAGCTAACTTCCTACATCAGTCTTTTGGAGATTTTGCAAACATACTCAGCTCACTCAAAGCCATTTCTTCAAAGCTCTCTCTGGGGAAGCTCTCATCCCAATTCACACTTATCAGGCATCTTCCCAGAAGATCTCAAGACAAGCCAAATTGATCATCCCACTCATAAAGAAACTTACACTTGACCCTGATGACTTTCCATCTACCAGCCCTTCAAACTCATATCATTCATTGGCAAGACAATTGCAAAACCAGTCTATATTGAACCCCAAGATCACATTAAAGGTCACCATCTCCAGCACAATTACCAAAAGACGTTGCCCGACAGACCACAGATGAAGTGGAACCCTGCCTCAAGATACTGCAGCGCCTCTCAGTTGTCTTTGACATAGTAGACTATACCACCCCCAAGTCTTGAATGGGACTCATTCACAATGTCCTTCACTGGCTCTCCTTGTGCCTTTTAAACCAGCACCAGTCTGTTCACAAGAATACCTCCATGTCCCATCCACAGATCCCTGTCACCTCTGAAGTCCATCAAGGTTCCATACTGCCACCTGCCAACTTCAATCTCTATATGGAGACACCTGATACTCTTCTCACATATAGCAGCATCAATATTCAACACTATGCTGATAACACCCAACCGTACTTGAAAGTCTCCTCTGCTTCAGACAGCCATCATCCACCTGGAGATCAACCAACCAAGACAAAATTCCTGTAATTTGCAAAGAACAACAAACAAGAAACAGTACAAATCTAGCTCAATGACATGAAATTTGAGAGCTTTGAACCCGAACTTTCACCGAATGTCAATTCACTTGGATTCACCACTGACACTAACCACACACTCATTCCCCCCCCCAAAAAAGGTCTGGTACTAGCTCTCTTCTAAAGAAGGTGAGACAGTTTCTTCCAAAAAGTAACTTCAGAACTGATGTTCAAGCTCTTGTCCTCTCGCATCTGGATGGTGGTAACGCCCTGCTCCAGCACTATCCAGACTACTCATTAGCACCCTGAAGGGTATCCTACACGCCACAGCACATCTCATCCAGGGTCTTGTTGTATAAAACGTGAAATATGACTATGAAGACATAAGGCAACAATACACACCGGCAGAAATCAATACATAGCTGTACATAGTGGAAAAAACACTGTAGGAATGACATTGTAGGCACAAACCTTGTACTGAACAGAGAAAGGTGAAGAGTTCACTCGAGTACATAATGGAATAAATAAATCTAAAGGTTTGCAGTTAAAGGCCAACTCCTGTTTACAAGCTTGAAAGTATTTATGACTTTAGCACATGGGTTCACTGGCATGCACTCTGGGTTTCCAAATAGATTGTAACTTGACTAGAGAATGGATGCAGGAAAAATCTAGTTGGCTTGGAACACAGAGGTCTTAGGTTCACAGTGATAAAGCACACATGCTATTTAAACTGTATTTACCGCAAATATGCATGCACTCATGTACAAAGAATGGCTAAGTTTGTTAAAGCACTGTTAAACCTGCAATAAAGGATGTGCAGTAATTTAGGTTAAAGTTTAAGGTCATAGGCCCTCATTCTGACCTTGGCGGGCGGCGGAGGCCGCCCGCCAAAGTCCCGCCGTCAGGTTACCGTTCCGCGGTCGAAAGACCGCGGCGGTAATTCTGACTTTCCCGCTGGGCTGGCGGGCGGTCGCCTTCAGACCGCCAGCCAGCCCAGCGGGAAAGAGGCTTCCACGAGGAAGCCGGCTCGGAATCGAGCCGGCGGAGTGGAAGCTGTGCGACGGGTGCAGTTGCACCCGTCGCGTATTTCACTGTCTGCGCAGCAGACAGTGAAATACTTGTAGGGGCCCTCTTACGGGGGCCCCTGCAATGCCCATGCCAGTGGCATGGGCACTGCAGGGGCCCCCAGGGGCCCCGCGACCCCCCCTACCGCCATCCGGATCTCGGCGGTCCGACCGCCGGGATCTGGATGGCGGTAGGGGGGGTCGGAATCCCCGCGGCGGTGCAGCAAGCTGCGCCGCCGCGGAGGATTCAATGGGGCCGCGGTACACTGGCGGGACCCCGCCAGTGGTGCCGGTCCGACCGCGGCTTTACCGCCGCGGTCGGAATCCCCATTGGAGCACCGCCGGCCTGTCGGCGGTGCTCCCGCGGTCCTCCGCCCTGGCGGTCAAAGACCGCCAGGGTCAGAATGACCACCATAGTGTCACAGGTGGCATAATGTTTTTCCATAACTAATGTATAACTATGTAATGGTACACAGCCTGACATTCTGTAATGAAGTATTGTCTGACTGAGTAAAAGAAGCTGCCTGTGAAGCAGCAAATTCAGACCGGCTGTTTACTGGTGTGGACTTGCTACTGTCCCTGTTGTGACAGTAAAGAGCTGTTTTGACATTGCCAAGATGAGTTTGTCTTTTTCTGATTGAATTCAAAGTGGCCCCCCATGCTGCCCGCACCCCCTTCAAAACCAGGTTTATATTTTACAAAGCCATCACGGTCAGTACCTCTACTTATCTAGTAGAAAAGCTTGGTACAACTGCAGTGAGGACACTATCAGACCGAAGGCTAAGAAGCATGAAAAAATAAGAAGCAGGCCTTTTCCATCAGTGCATCCACGGCCTGGAACAACGTCCCCGTATCCATCAGGAAAGCTCCAACACTGCTTCAATGTGGGAAACAAATGAAGGCACACCTCTTTAAAAACACTACGTTACAATACATTACCAATCTTCAAACCAGCTACTTCTCATTTCACTTGTTGACTTTATCATGTTCCTTAAACCTGTACATTGCTCCAATGTCTTTTGGTTAGGTTTTCTCTATAGAAATACCACATACATTCAAACTGCACTTTATAAGTCAGGGTGGGGGAAAATGTTGGGTGATAACAAAGGCAAAAATCTGTCCTATTTATGTTGAGCCTATGCAGCGCATATGCTGTCTTTTGACATGCTGTAGCTGCTCTGTGTTCTTTTACCACGCCCACTGCTTTTCATTAGTTCCTTCATATGCCCTTCTAAATTCCTTGGTTTTCACTGGTGAACCATTGCCATTTGTCCCAACTTTTGGTGTATTGTTTGCCTCCCATGGACACTGCCTGTTACATGTGTCCCTACTTTGTTAACTTAAGTTGATGCACTCTTTTTTTTTTTCCTTTAGGCCGGCTCATCCTCCTCAGTTGTGTCCTGGACTTGCTATGGTCGAAGCCCCCCATTGAGCGCCTCTGTTCGCAGCCATACTCGGCACCACACCCTGGGCCTCCTGCCAGCTCTTCCTCATTAAACTTGTTTTGGTTAGTTTCCACTTGATCCACTTCTGAGGCACACCCCCTCTTGCATACTACAGAGGAAGAGTCATTGGGCAGTTGCTGAAACGAGCTGGGTCATATGCTTCAGTGCATCGCACCCATAGTAAACAAAGTTGTTTTATCCAACATCCATTCCCCAGCAGCACTCCCCTACTCAGAAATGGGTACTAAAAAACAGGAGACTGCCAGACTGTGGAGGTAGAAGTGAGGCAAGGTGCTGGCAGCATGTTCTTTTCTCTTCCCTTCGCTCCCCCCAGGCACGTAGCCATGGGTCAAGTGCAGAGTTGTCTTTGTTTCAACCCGGGGCATGCTTTGTACACAGTGCTTTCTGTGATGTGCTTCGGTTTGCTATTCTTTGTCTGCAGCCTTTAACTGAAGGTTGCTAGGTTGAACGACTTGTACTAAATAATTAACTAGGACCGATTTAAGTTGCCAATCCCGACGTCAAACAACCGACACTGAATGCATTTTTGTGAACCTTTTTCATTTTTACTTAAAAAGCAAAATAGCAATCCTTACTATTACAGTAGTTTAATTTTTATTTTATTTTTTAAACAAGCTCGTCAGGTGAACGCATTGTGTTGTGAATTAATAAACATGAGAGAAAGCCCACAGCTTATCGGCTGTTTGTCCATCCTCCTCCTATGTCCCGCAGAGACCACATCAGGCAGCGCTCCATTCCCTATCAGCAGAACCTCCTCCGCAACAGCTCCTCCTCCCCAGCCTCTGTGGAGGGCACTGATCTGGATTTGTGAGTGTTCAAGTCTGAATTAACTCCAGTGGGTGAAGGGAGGTGGCAAGTCTTTGTGAAAGGCATGAACTAATCAGATTATTTGTATTGTTCTGACCTTGCAGTGTAATGCACCTTCGTAGACCTGGCGAGCACCAGAAACCACACATGTGCTCCAGGGGCAGACATCCAGAGATTCTGAACATGCACTTTTGCATTATGTGTTCCTCACATTGCAATAGTTTGACCATAGAGGCAGTTTAACCCTACGCCTGTGTGTTTTTGTATTGGTATGTGTGGCACATCTGTGCATATGTTTGTGTGTGTATGTTTATGTGTGTGCATGTTTGTGTATGCACTTGTATGTGTGTCTCTGCATAAGTTTGTGTGTGCATGTGTGTATATGTTTGAGCTTCTGGTGTGTGCTTGTATGCACATTTCTGTATGTGTTTGTGTGTCTGCACACAAGTCTATCTATGTGTGTGTGTGTGCGCACAAGTGTGCAGAGTGTTTGCATATGTTTGAGCTTCCAATGTTTGTGTATGCTTGTGCACCCATCTGTGTATGTATGTGCAAGTGTCTGTGTATATGTAGGTGTGTGTGTTTGTCTGTGTTCTGGTGTGTGTTTGAGTGTGTTATGTTCTGCTTGTGTGCATGTTTTGTGCACACCCCTGTGTATATATGTATATGTGTTAATGTCTGTATGCAACTCAGAAGCTACAGATCATTTGCACCAAGAGTGACATCATCCTTTGGCAGTAAGTTTATGTTTTTTTTGTCTTTTCACTCTTTGATGTGAGAATGCAATGAGCAACAGAAGCTGGCGCTTTGGCAGCAGACAGGGGCCCTGGGGCTCCCTCTGCACATCTCCAGCTGCACTATAAAGCACAAGGTAACCAGCTTCACCCCTGCTGCCCCTGTGTAAACTCATTCACAGAGTGTGCCTCCACCATGTCTGCTGGGAGAGTGACCCACAAACTCTCTCGTTTAGGTGAATAAATATTTCCCATCACCCCACACTGCCCCTCCAGTCTCTGACTTCTCTTCATGGGGAGGTATCCTTCACTAAAAGATGCAGCCTCGTGCACTATCTTATGTTCAAGATGTTGAATGTCTGTCAAAAATTGACATTGCCAATGCTTGTTTAGACAGCACCTGCAGAGCAAAATCTGGATCAAAAATGTTCTTCCCAGGTGAATTGGGCATTAAGTTTCTTGTATCACAAACTGTGATGGGAGAAACGTAACACTCTCACCTTCGCTGCCACTTCTAAAGGAGATTTTTACATGTTGATGCAAAAACACACCTTTATATATGGCAGGGAAATTGATAAGCTACAGTCCTCAGCCCCATTGGAAATAGATGTTAATTAAGGTGTTGTGGTGGGGGCAGAGGTTTTGGCATTATGTTTATGAAATACAAGAAACTTACCCAACCAAAGCATTTTAATTAGCATTCATATTTGTTGGAACTGCACATTGTAGCATATACTTCACATATAACTGAATTTTAAAAGACTGGAGTAGCCCTCATGAGCTCAGCGGTGTGGAATTCCTATAGCCTTATGCCCAGGACATGCTGCTTGGTGTCAAGGATAACAAGTCTTCAGATTTATTTTGTCCGTGGGAAACGTTGGCCCAACCCCCTGCAAAAGAAACCCTTTGGCTGCCAGTTTACATTATGGAGCAGGGAAAGGAATTGTCTGCAGTTGAGGTAATATTTGTGTCTATTTGTTAATGCTGATGGAACTTGTATTTATGGTTCATTATTACAAAGCCTTTAATATTAGTGAGTGCTGTAAATAAATGTTGTAAGCTCGAATTGCACTACGGACAGTGGTTCCAGTAAAAAAATGTGTACACGTTTGATAAGTTTAATAATATGAGGCTATGTATAATGCTCCCATAATGCTCTCTGATTAGATGCAAATATTTACAGAAGCTTAAAAGCAAGATTGATGATTCCTTGCTTTCAAAACCAAATGTTCACAAAAAATGCAACTAGGTAACAAATGTTTTGCAAATCGCTGTGAAATTTTAGGTACCATTTCTTGGCAGCACCAATTAGTAAAATGTCTTGATTCATAGCAGTAATTCCAAAAAATATCCATAACGGAAAATCAGTGCAATCAGTTTCAACAAGATTATGAGAAATATGAAAATAAATAGGCATTGGTGAAGCCAAAAGGTCCGACTGATGGTCAGTCTTCTGATCAAGGCCACAGAAATTATGCAATTATGCTGCTGCTGCAATTTTCACATAAATATAGATTTGCCCCATTTGGCATATAATCCATCATCTGCAACATAATCTGTAGATTTTAACACAAAAAATTGTTTCTAGCTCAAATGGTTCAAATGTTACTTAGAATGTGAAGACACATGTTGCAACTGAATGGAAGGCCCTTTCCAAAGCTGGATTGGTCACTTTTCTATTGCTTATTGCTATATTTGGGCATTAAACTTGTACTATTGAGGTGCAACAAATGCCAAAAGTGTTACCAAGTTTTCAAACAACAAAATAAGGAAGTAATAGTATTACACAATGTGCTGCATTAGGCCTTCACAAACATTGGCACAATGTAATAGCACACATTGCCACAGTAGTTCCTTGCACTGAACAAAACTACTTTGTGTGCCAATATGCTCTCTGTGAAAGAGTAGGTTGCTGTCACTCAGAGAGAGAGAAAGAGAGAATTGTAATAAAAACAAAAGGTCTTGGTTAATGCCAGACCTAATTAGGGCACTAATGATTAAAGAAAATGGCAATAGTGCACTCATGGTATATGTCGTTGCATTAGTGCAGATTTTGATATTTCATAAAGTCACAAGAATTTACAGAAGCTGACCAGGAAATCGTACTCCTAGAAAATATTTGTGAACTGTATTTTAGCACGAGTAAATATGAGTGTGTAGATTTGCTAATGAGAAAATCCGTTGAGAGTTTACAAGTTTACATTCCTTCTAACCATTTTTTTCCCAACCTTGGATGAAGCTTTACTTCTGCCCTTGTCAGCAGTATATTTCTAATCTTTTTCAATATGGACAAAGGTTAGAGAACAGCTTGTGAAAGCCCTTAAAACATGCAAGTTAGTAGGTTTGCACAGACTCAAAAGGCCATTCCAACCCTGGAACGTTTGCTTACTGCTAACTCCAGCACCAATATATAGATCTGCAGAAAGGAGGTAAACTAAGGAAATTGCTAGTATTGAAGCCCTATTATAGCATTAGCCCTGGCATATCAGAGAGGCTAATATCACAGCTCTTACATAATGAAATTGCTGCCATAATTTGTTGCTGCACTACAGGGACAGGTACATTTTTTACAGGACAAGTAGATGTATGAAGCAGTGTATCTAATGGATAAGTAGATATTTCATTAAATTCCACACCACTGTTATCAGGTGCTGTAAGCGCACCAGGGACCACTCTCTGTTAATACCGCTGCTCAGCCTCTGAAATAGAGTCTGGACAATGATAGCATAGCTAGAGGACTGCAAACCTCTGCCCCTCCTAACCCCAGAGAATACAATCTGGGGGGGTAGGAGGCAGATGCGAATTCTGGAAAACATGAGAAGTCTCCAATGATTTTAAATGTGTCTTACTGCAAATCGAGAAAAAAAACAAAAACAAAGCACATATCTATACTATTGACCACTCTGCCCTACCTTGGAATCACAGGCTTGGTACAGGAATGATTCACCTCCTAACTCAAAGGTCTCTTTTGCTTTGCCTCATGGTACACCACCAGCCATTCTCTCTTGCAGAAGGGACCCAATAAGGTCTAGTGCTTCCTCCCCTGCTCCATTTACTCCACATCACAGTCCACAGCATAATCATTGTATCAGAGTCTTACAGTCTCTTTGCTGCCAATAAGCAGCCTTCATCTCAAAACACAACCACTGCTGCAACAACAAATCACAACCTTCAGTTATTGGCAAGAACTACTTGTCTTATACAACCCAAAGTGAAACACTGTCCATCCTTCTCCATACTAACCACCATCACCACCACCACCACTCCATTTCCCTTTAACATGACAATATACTCTACCCGCTAACCACCAGACACCTATGGTTTGCCTTGTTCACCACCTGGATTGCCACTGCTGCACACAGTCACTTTCTCAGAACAATACCTCATCTCTCATTCCATTGGGCCAAAAGGTCCTGAGCAGTTGTGTCCGTTACTCCTCAGTCTCCAGCATTGGATCTTCCATTGATGAACATGCTTTAGTCATTCCCAGTCATTGAGCTGGGTGCCCTACAGTAGCAATTCATAGCACTGTAAAGAACTTTATATAGAAAATAGCTTAAAACCATACCACTTTGGCAGTACAATCACCTCATTAGAAAAAAAAAAACGTGAACTTCAATCAATGACCTTACAATGCAGTGATAATCACCCCCCCCTAGAGAATATCATACTTCAGATTTCTACTGCTGGTCTAGTGGAAGTGAGTCCCTTCAGCTATGCTTGGGGATTATAACTCCCATTGAAATCTTAGGCGTTACATTTATGTGTGATTCTGTGGTTTTGACAGGAAAGTTATTTTTCAGGAAATATGTGAGACATTGAAGAAAGACATTTATTAGAACATGTGGCACCTGTGGTAAGAAAAGGCTCTTTGGCGATCACCAAAACGCTAACTATATCTGCTGTCTATATCCCCAGCACTACTCTATGGATTTAAGATCTGAAGGTTTTTTGCAAAAAGTTTAAATGACCTGGAAGGTCGATGGGCTTGGTGGTTACTAAAGATTAAAGCTAAAGCTTTGGCCTCATCTGATGAGGAATCTACCTATAGTGCCTACTATGAAGGAAACAGACCACCCAAAAGTTATTATGTGAGAGGAACACTGCCTCCAAAGAGGTCTTTTGACAGAAATCCATCATTGACTTAAAGGGAACCTACCGTAAGACTTCCAAAAATGTGAGAGAAAGCCAGATAGGTCACCAAAGCCATCTGATCTGGCTCACCACAAGTGACAAAATACCTCAGAATGTCAAAAGTGAACTCATGGACAGCCTGTTTTTTTTATTTGTTTTTCTAACAAAATATTTTTTATTGAGTCTTGTCCTGAAATGAACTTAGACAGCGATGAGTATTGCAGTTGTACACATCCGTTTGTACATTCATTACGTATATTCACATATGCACCCCTCCCTGTTTACGCCGTAAGTTAAACAATTATAGCTATTGACTTTCCCAAGCTAATCTAGATCCCAGGTGTACCCTACTGAGTGTCAGGGGCTGTGCACTGCTTCTTTAAGTAGGGCAAAGTGGGGCGTTTATCATCCATTTACTTGCTTCAGCCTGTACTCTATTGTTCCCACCTCGTACACGCAGCTATGCCCGCCCCTAAGTTCCTAGATGTTCAAGTCAACGCTTCTCCCATAGTTGCAAAGCTAGCTAACACTTCGTGCCAGAGATCTGCTAATGGTCTCTTTCGGAACCCTCTACTGTCTTCTAGGCCTAGTGTTACTATCAACAATCCTATAGACGACTGATACACTAATGTCCATCCCATCTACTATTGGCACTGCCCTCTTCAGCAACATCTTTTCCATTGAAAATAGTCAACGATAATTCCAACTGCAGACCATCTGACAACTCCATTGATGACCATCTCACTCTTGCCAATGGTAAATTCATTGTCATCAGCACAACTGTCAAGGACATCACCGCTGAAGATGGCAAAAAATTTGACTTTTTTTAATCTCCAGCAACTTCAAAGCATACAATAGCACTGAGGATGCTTGCACAAGAAATATCCTACAGCTGTAGCCAGCTAAGTTCATGGGCACTGAAGAAGAATTGTAGGAAGAAAGACTCTTTGGGGTAGCCATCAGACAAGTGCAGCTTAATATGAAGTACCAGAAAAAATGATGAGGAGGATGTACAGTATAAACATGAGAAAGAGGACAGTCATGAGTACTATTAGGAGGAATAAGAATCCCACTGGGCATATATTCATTATTTTGTGACAGTACCAAAAATTTAATTAGGAGTAGTATTATAAGACTCACCAATGCTCAAAGAGTACCTGTCATCATAACTGACAACCTTCACAAAATGATGCAAGAATACTACAGTTGATTTCTTTCATCTCCTGCATACCTAGGAGTTATTGCTTTGCCAGCACTGCCACAGACTTCTCAACCGGCTTAGTCTCAATCAGCACCAGTACTTATCCCTGTGGTTCCACGACATAGCCTACTGCCCTCGAGTGGTGACATACTCTCCAGAGCCCAGAGATGTAGAAGAAGAAAGAGAACTTCTTGAATGGTAAAGGCCTGCAATGGATGAGTGGGAGGACTATGTAGTCTCGGCAACCACTGCCTTCACTCCACTTCATGCAGATTCTACTCTGGATGACATTCTTTAGGAAAGGGAGCCAAGTGGTCTGATCTACTGGTGACTCACTGAGATAAATTGCTTTATTTACAGCTTCAAGGAAGATGATGATCAGTCAAACTGATAGCGATAACAAACACTTTGGTAAGGAAGGAGTTCAAATCTTACAAACACCTGCATCTACATTAGTTTTCAAGAAGTTGTGTGCCAGTACCTGACCTCTGGGACTGAAGTCCCTGCCAATGCAGTTCACAAAGAGCATGGTCCCAGAGGTGGCCATCTTCCATCGCTAAGGTCATCAAGTCCACCTTGATTGTGTTTTTACACAGCAGGTTAGTGTGTATGAAGTATGGTTAGAACATAGCATGGTGCACAATAATTATTGTGCAGTGTTAACTAGGCACTGAAAGAGAGCTACAAATTGCACAAGCTTCTGGGGCTCACATGAATATATAGCACTACACACTACAAACTGTAAACCGAAATATCCATAAGCTGTAGCTGCCGCGTGGATGATGCAGATGTTGGGAACAAAGTTCTCTAGACTGTTGCCTGCTGGTTGGGCTACTATGTTCAAATAGAAACAGGGTGGCCTTTGTGAGATTCTGCAAGTGCTTCAAAGAGTGGGACACGCTTTAGAATGAGCTTGTTCCTACTAATGTAATACATAAGAGCTTGTTTAACATCTAACATGTGTAGAGCTTTTTCTGCTTCTGAATCTGGCTGTAGAGTGAAGACTGGAAGCCCTAGGGTCTTATTAAAGGTGACATTTAGGACTGGCTCTTATGCACCTTCAATTAAGTTTCTTGTAGAGAGAGTGCTTACAGGTCACTAAAGCGTCTGAGGGGAGTATTAAGCATGAGGTAGACCACCTTTGAGAAAAGGAACTCTAAGAGACATGAGTGTAATGTTCAAAGGGAACACCATGAGCCTCCTGAGGATTACATTAAGATTCCAACCGGAGTGTGTGTGTGTGTGGGGGGGGGGGGGGGAATATTCTGGGAGGTATAACACACTAAAGACCTTCCATAAATGTAAAAGACAGCAGATGATGCCACAGACGTTAGGCTTTGAAGGGTCCAGGTCACTGAAAAAGCAGTAGTTGACAAACCTTTTCCACTATAAGCCGTACGAGGTAAGTTTAGTGGACCAACATGCTTCCTGCATAGTTGGTGTGTTGTCCGGGGGGTGTTCAGATAACCAAACTCCAAGATATTGGGTGCTAGATTCCTAGGCTGAGCTGTCTGGTTGTCTTTTCTGGCCTCATCTCTCTGTGAGAAGGTCCATCCTGAGGTGGAGCTTCTCATAGGCATTGACAGACATCTCCAGGAGCATGGAGTATCAGCGCTGCAGATGCCAGGTGAGAGTCACCAGGATGAATGTTAGATGTTCATCACATCTTCCTAAGAGTAGGAGAGGATGAAAAGTGAAGGCAAAGCAGCCTGACCAATTCACCTACAGTGCACTGGAGGCACAATATGGGCATTCTGCACTGTTGGTGGTAGCAAACAGGTCTATTTGTGGATTGATCCAACAAACAAGTTACTTATCTTCGATAACACCTTATCTAGTAGAGACTATGTCAAGCTTCAGATTCCTTACCTTAGAATTATCGCAGGTGTCAGACTGGATCTGGAAGATTTTTCGTGAGCAGTAAAAGCCGGTAGGTGGCGTCGTTCAGCTCTGTGTGTCGTCCATGTTGGAAGTGACGTCTACTGCACCTATATAGGTGCCACCTAGGAGCGCTGAATTCACTTTTTTTTCACGACTTTCCACACCAGAATCGCAGAGCCATGAAGAACAATGAACACTGGTGTGGATAACTAGGGCCCTGAAAGAGATACAGCCCTGTCCTTAGATATCCTTTCACAGAGCAGGGAGGATGGGTGGGTTGGTGAGGAATCTGCAGCTAGATATAGTCTCTACAAGATAAGAAGTTATCAAAGGTAAGTGACTTGTTCATCTGATAGAGACTTTTAGCTACAGATTTCTTACCTTAGAACAGATACCCAAGCAATACCATCCCCAGGGGTGAGATGCGGGCCAATTTCAGACGAGGAAGTCCTGCAGGACCAAACAGGAAAAATGCACATTATGACAGACATGACTGTCAAGGCAGTAATGTTTGGTAAACATGTGCAGAGAGACCCATGTTGCTGCCTGACAGATGCCCAGGACCGGAACTCATGCTAAAGCAGTGGTTGCGGCTTTGGCTCTGATGGAATGCAAGGGAAAGCCCTCAGGGGGGTGCTTCTTAGCCAATGCATCACATATTTTTATTCAGTGTACGTCCCATCTGGAGATGTCCCTTTTCTGCATAACACAACCCCTTTTTAGCTGACATACCCCACAAAGAGTTGATCATCCACCTAGAATTCCCATGTGTGGTCAAGATAGAATGACAACACTCGTTTAGGGTCTAGACGATGGAGACTCTCCTCATCCTTGGAAGGGTGAGATGAATAGTAGAAAGTAGGTAAGTTGATAGATTGACCTGCATGAAAGGGTGTGACCACTTTCGGAAGAAAGGAGGCCAGTGTGCAAAGCAACACTTTGTCAGGATGACTAGATGAATAGGGCAACTTAGATGACAAAGCCTGAGCTCACTAACTCGTCAGGCAGATGTTATAGCCACCAGGAAAGCTGTTTGATGGTGAGCAACTGCAGGGGACAATTGTGAAGTGACACAAAGGAAGCACACATCAAGTGTGTGGGAACCAGATTCAAGTCCTAGTGAGGCACAAAGAGAGAAGGGAGGAAAAAAAGGTGTACTAAACCTTTCAAGAATCTATATACAATAGAAGATTTAAACACAGAGGGGGTCATTCCAACCCGCCGGGGACCTCGAATGCACCGCCAACAGGCTGGCGGTGCATCCATGGGCATTCTGACCGCGGCGGTAAAGCTACGGTCAAAAACGGGAAACCGGCGGTGTCCCGCCGGTTTCCCGCTGCCCTAGGGAATCCTCCACGGCGGCGCTGCTTGCAGCGCCGCCATGGGGATTCCGACCCCCTTACCGCCATCCTGTTCCTGGCGGTTTTCGCCGCCAGGAACAGGATGGCGGTAACGGGTGTCGTGGGGCCCCTGGGGGCCCCTGCAGTGCCCATGCCAATGGCATGGGCACTGCAGGGGCCCCCTAACAGGGCCCCACTAAGATTTTCAGTGTCTGCCAAGCAGACACTGAAAATCACGACGGGTGCTACTGCACCCGTCGCACGCCTTCAACTCCGCCGGCTCCATTCGGAGCCGGCTTCCTCGTTGAAGGCGCTTTCCCGCTGGGCTGGCGGGCGGCCTTCTGGCGGTCGCCCGCCAGCCCAGCGGGAAAGCCAGAATGGCCGCCGCGGTCATTTGACCGCGGTGCGGTCATTCGCCGGCTCCCGCCGGCCCTGCGGTTACCGCAGCCGGCGGGAGTCGAATGACCCCCAGAATGTTGATCAGGTAATGTGAGGAATGCAGAAATAGCATAAATATTATCCTTAAGAGTACCCAGAGCAGAGCCTTGCTGGGCAAGACATACAATAAAGAGAACATCCTGAGGGGAAAGAAAGGGGATTGTCATTTCTGTCAGAACCCCAAGCCACAAATTTCTTCCTACAGCAGGCGTATACCCGGTTGGTGGAGGAAGGCCTGGCTAACAAGATGACATCACAGACCTCGGGAGGAAGGTCGAAGGCTGTCCACTGCTGCTGCTCGATCGCCATATAAGAAGTTGGAGACTGGGCAGGGTTGTGTGGAGAACCCTTCTCTGCTGCTGCAACAGAAGAGCCTCCCAAAGGGGCAGCCTGATCGGAGGATTGATAGGCAGGCTCGGGATACCAGGCTTTCCATGCCCAATCTGGGGCCAGAAGGATGACTTTGGCCTGGTCCTTCTTGATCTTCTTGAAAACTTTGGGCAGGCTTGGTATGGGCAGAAAGGCATAGAGGAGGCCTCAACTCCAAGTGACGCAGAGAGAGAGAGCAGCCTTAGAAACTGCTGATATTGTGCAATCTCGATGGAGGCGAACAGATCTAACCAAAGCTCTCCCCACTTCTGAAAGGGTCCTTCTGCCACCCCCTGATGGAGACACGATTTGTGATCTGCTAAGCAAATGCAGCTAAGTTTATCCACCCTGGTGTACAGAGAACCTACCAGGTGTTGAAATGCCCTGATGTTCCAGCCATGTCTACAGATGCAGGGCCTCTTGATTCAGGGTCCTCGATCCCACCCCATCCTGTTTGTTGCAGTACCACATGGCGGTGACATTGTCTGTGAACACCTGAATCAGCCTTCTCTTGATGGAAGGTAGGAAGGCCTTCAATGCTAGTCCGATCGCCTGCAACTCCAGCATACTGATGTGGAGTCTGAATTCCACCATAGGCCAGAGTCCTCTGACCACCTCTCCCAGACGGCTGCTGCATCCCAGGAGCAACACATCTGTCACCATTGTGTGTTATGGTTGGGGAAAGGAGAGGGGGTCTGCCAATCATGGTTCATAGGCCACTACTGCAGATCTTTTGCAGTACCCTCTGAGATCTGGATCAACTCTGAGAGATTCCTATGAGGCTGTTTCCACTAGAGCTCAAGATCCTACTGCAGAGGCCACATATGCTAGTGGGCATGTATCACAAGCATGATGCAGTAGGCCATGACTCCCAACAGCCGTAGAGCCTGTCTAACTGAAATCCAGGAGGGAGGCTGAAACATCGGTATCACAGACAGAATATTATGGACTCACCACTCTTGAGGATAAGCCAGAAATTGCAGTGTGTCCAGAATGGCTCTGATGAAAGGGAGCATTTGAAAGGGAGTAAGGTGTGACTTCAGCACGTTTACAGTGAACCCCAGCGAGTGCAAGACGTGCGCCGTAGTATTGAGGTGGGAGACACAGCCTGTGGTGAGCCCACCTTCAACAGCCATTCGTACAGATAGGGTAAGGCTGGCACCCCTGATCTCCGCAGATGAGCTGCAGCCATTGTCCTTACCTTGGTGAACACCCAAAGGGTGCTGGTCAGGCCAAAGGGGAGCACAGCAAATTAAAAATGTTTGGGGTCGACAGCGATCTGCAGGAAATGCCTGCGGACAGGCAGGATGGGAATGTGAAAATATGTGTCCTGCAAGTTTAATGCTACCATCCAGTCTCCTGGGTCCAGGGCAGAAAGGACCTGAACTACAGTGAGCATTCTGAATTTCTCCTTCTTGCGGAAGCAGCTGAGGGACTTCAGATCTAGAATAAGACGAAAGGCCTCCGTCCTTCTTTCTCACCAGAAACTAGCAGGAATAGCAACCACAATCTACTTCTGGCGTTGGGACCCTATCTATGACTCCCTTGACCAAGAGAACTGCAAATTCATTGCACAGAAGTGAAAGATGATCCTCCCTCATCCTGTCTTGAGATGGTGGCATGGGGGATGGACTAGTCATGAAAGGGAGGGAGTAGCCCTTCAGTCTATCTGCAAAACCCTCCTGCCTGCTGTTATGGACTGCCAATAGGGTGGGTGATGTCGTATCCTGCTGTCAACTGGGTGCCTGTAATGGCATAAGGGAAGATTAGGAGGGTTTGGAAACTGCAGCTGGGGGGGATTGAGGTGGTGGAAGGACCCGACCTCTGGTTGCCTGCTTCACGGGGTCTATGGATACCGCACGCTCAGCCATGCAGGGGCTTTGGAGAATGAGCACACCGTGGCTGGGTAGATACTGGCATGCGGGAAGTGTCTGTCTGTCCAAATATGAGGCACATGGTGTCATAAAATCCTTTAAGTTAGGTGGGGGGTTGCACCAGCTCCTGGAAACTTTGGGAGATGTGTAGTTGGCCCAAGCACAGGCTCAACCTCTGACCCAGTCCTAGTATGCGGACGATCCAGTGTCTCGTCGGCCAATGGACGTGGGGAAGTCAATAAAATCATGTTGTCAGCTTCTGATAAAATATGAGATGTTGTTGCTCGCTTTTAATGCAATCATTGCAGATGTTTTTTGTGTAACCAGACAGAAACACAATTAACTCCTGGATGCTGCCGTGGAGAATAGTGACTTCTGTATTAGAGTGCTACAAAGTCCCAGCCTATGACAGAAAGCACAGTATCCATGTTATTTTAAAATGGTATTACATAGGATGTAAGCTAGGCTGGTGTAACATTTGCAGATACTTAGTGTTGATTATACAACATGTGTTGACCTTCAATTTCAGGAGGTTTGTAGTAGTTTCAAGGCGTTTTTCTGCTTTTCATTGCTTTCTGATATTAACTTATTTCCATGCACTTTATTGCCTGGTTTTATGTGCAAAAAAGTGTCACTTTAAGAATCACACATTTGGCATTTCAATGTCAGTCATAATGGAACTGAAATTTTGAAAATGTCACACATAAGCAATCTACAAACTTGGCAGCTATGCAATTGGATTAAAAAACATCAAAATAGCAACGTTGTGGCTATTTGGAAAACATGTATCCTCATTTTAGCTTTCTAGAGCACTACCCATCATTTTTATGCGAAAAACTCTAATTGGAAATGCTTTAGGTTTTACAGGTTTAATTCCATCAAGATAACCTCATGTGTGCCACACATTTATCATAAATACAGAATGTTCATGCTCTAGTTGTTTTTTTAGAACACTGTGGGGAGGGTGGGGACAGGGGCACAAACACAGACAACGGAGGGCAGATAGGACAGAGCAGGGGCAGACGCAGCAAGTTGAGCATGTAGGGCTGGCAGCAGGGGTAGTGGTAGCACAATGGACCATGTAGGGCAGTCAGGAAGGATCAAGGGCAGTCACAGGGACAATGGAGGGGAAGGGGAGCGGCAGCAGGGGCAGCAAGCAGACCAAGCACGGCAAGTGAAGGGGACAGTGTCAGCACGACAGACCATGGAGGGGCAGGGGAAAAAGCTACGTATGCAGGGCAGGTGGGATAGGCAATGACAGCACAATGGGCGATGCAGGGCAAGCGTACATGAGAGTGGGGAACAAAGCAGACCATGGATGCCAGAAGGGAGGGGCAGTGGCAACACAATGGACTATGGAGGGCAGGAGGGAGGGGGTAGGGGCATGGATTCAGACAAAGGAGCGCAGGGGGAGGGGACATGGGCAGCAAGCTCACCACAAAGGCCAGGTGGGAGGGACAGTGGTAGCACATCAGAGCAGGCAGAAGGGGCCAAGGCAGTACAATGAACCATGATGGGCAGGAGGGAGGGGGCAGGGGCAGGTATACTGACAACAGAACGGCATGGGGCAGACAGGAGGGACAGTGAATGCACCATCCACCACAAAGGGTAAAAGGGAGGGGGCAGGGGCACACACACAGACAATGGAAGAAAGGTGGCAGGTGATTTGGGGCAGGGGCATCAAGCTGACCATGCAGGCTGGTTGGTGGGGGGCAGTGACAGTAAAAGGTCCACATATGGCAGGCAGGAGACTTAGTGACAGCATAATGGACTGTGATGGGCAAGAGGGAGGGGCTGCCGCAGCAACAAAGGACCATGGTGGACAGGAGGGAGGAGGCAAAGCTGGAGTCAGATAACACTGGGTAGAGGGAAGGGACAAGTGCAGAGAAAGCTTGCTGAGCACATAGGTCGGGTAGCAGGGTCAGCACAACTGACCTTGGAGGGCATAGGGGGAAGAGTCGGGTGGTGCAGGAGCTGGGGCAGAAAGGTGGCCATGCTGGGCAGTCTGGAGGGGTAGTGACAGAGCAAAAGATACACAGGTAAGGCAGGTGGGGAAGTGACCGCTCAATGGACCATGAAGAGCAGGGTGGAGCAAGGCAGCAGGTTAACCACTCAGGCCAGTCAGGAGGAGCAATGGTAGACCAATGGACCACCACGCATGGCTGGAGGAGGCAGGGGCATGGACTTTGACTACGGAGCAGGGGGAGGGAGCAGGGGAAGGACCAACAAGCTAACCACATAGGGTAAGAGGAGGGCGGTGGTAGCATATCAGACCATGCAGGGCAGGAGGGAGAGGGCAAGGGCTCGGAGAAAAGGGGGCAGGGAGGAGGTGGGTAGGAGCATCAAGCTAAGCACAGAGGTCAAGCGGTAGTTTTCAGCAAAAGGCCCACACAAGACAGGAGGTAGGTGCATCAAGCTTACCAGAGAGGAAAGGCTGGCAAGGACAGTACATCAAACCATGGAAGGCAACAAGGAGGGGGTAGGGCCGCCCCACATAGAGAGCAAAGGGCAAGGAGGATGGAAGCAGGGGCAGCAAGCTGATCACGTAGGTCAGGAAGGCATGGGCAGGGGCAGTAAGCTGTCTACAGATGGCTGATGGGATGTGGTAGGGGCACGTAGACATTGAACGGATGGTAGGCATAAGGGGGACAGGGGCAGCAATCTGATTATGGAAAGCAGGACTCATGGGCAGGGTCAGCACAATTGACCATGATGGGCATGAGGGAGGGAGTAGAGAAAGCACAAGGAGAACGGAAAGCAGGGTGAGGAGGCAAGGCAATGGTAGCAAGTTGACAACGGAGGACAGGCTGGCATGGGCAGGGGCATCACAATGGACCATGGACAGCAGGGGAGAAGAGGCAGGAGCACACACACACAGAAAAAAGGATGGCAGTGGGGATGGAGGAAGGGGCAGCAAGCTGACCTCAGAGGGCAGGACAAAGTAGCCCTGGATCGAAAACAGAGAACAGTGAGTAGGCAGGAAGGGACATAGGCAACAACCTAACATGGAGGGCAGAAGATGAGGGAATGCAGATGGAGAACAGAGGGCAAGCAGGAGGAAGCGGGGACAGCAAGCTGACAATGTAGGACAGGATGGTGGGTTGGCCACCAACATGGGGTGGGCCTGTGTTAACCCCTGGTTGCGAATGGCCAAAGACTGTGCATAGTGAGGATTTTGGCTGAATATGTTAAAAAAAAAAAAAAAAAAATGTACAGAACAAAAACACAGTTAATAGAGTTATGGTAATGTAATTGCCCTTAGCATTAAAAAAAAACAAAAAAGAATTCAATGGAAAAAACAAGTGATGTTATAGTTAGGGATAGTAGTAAAATCGTAACTTACTATAAAAAATAATAATCTAAAAATTAACTGAAAAAAAACAAAGGTTAAAAGGAAAGTTATAGTTAGGATGAAATGAGTTAAAAAAACAACTCTTAAAAACAAAAAAAACACTGTAACTTACCAGTTTTAGGGCAGTGAGCTAAATAGAACTTGTAACCCCATAATTCACTGCTTATGACCTCAAATATTGAAGCATTCCTGACATGTTAAATGACATGACAGATAACATCTCAAATCACATCACTGATGACATCACCCAATCTACTGCTCTTCAAATCACTCTATAACAAGTTAGACCATTTTAGAAAATAAGGTAGCAAAGGGCCCACAAGCATTTAAACCATACACAACGTGTTTACATATGTGGATCTATGAAATAATAAATAGTCTGATTCCATATGGTAAAATCATATGGGACAGATTATACACTGCGTAAGAAAGTATAATCTATTGATGACTCGCTTTCCTCGGTTCATGTCAGAGAATAATTGTAAGCACTATTGTAATGGTGTATGCCATTCTCCTCATTTCAAGAATATGTGTAAGGAATTTTTAAAAACATGCTTTGTCAGTGGCTAAAGCATATATGTGAATACGCTGATTTAACAGTCTATGTCAGATTGGGTATTTAACAGGTGCATCTCATTAAGGCAAATGATGACCAAGCACACTTTTGAATGGGACCTAAGATTTAATAAATTGCTGATTGCATTAGTGTTTACAGAGACATTATGGGGCTCATTTTGACCTCGGAGGTAAAAACTGCCTACCGCCGCGGCGACAGTCCCCAAAAGACCGTCGCCGCAGCTACCAGCCGTCCGCCGGATTATGACCATAGCTGAATTTCTGCCAGAAGGATGTCAGAAATCCGGCTGTGGCCATGGCGGCGGATGGCAGTAAGGCAGCACTGCTGCCAGCAGCAGGGCCACGCCAGTAGACTGCCGCCAGCCGTATTATGAGAATAATACGACCTGGCGTTGTTCTGCTGGCGGACGCTGCTGCTGGCAGCAGCGCCCGTCCCGACTCCTGCCGGAGGACCCCCTGATTACAGGTAAGTGGGTGCTCCGACAAGGGAGATGGGGTGGTGGGTGTTGTGTGTGTGGGGGTGTGTGTATGCGGGTGTGTGTTGCGTGTTGTATGTGTGTACATGTCTGGGGGGTGAGTGCGTGTATGTTGAGTTCTACGACTGCGTGTGTGTGTGTATGTAAGTGTGTGTGGATGTGTGTGTGAATGGATGTATGCATGTGTGGATGAATGTTGGAATGGGTGTGTGCATGCATGTGTGCGTGTGTGGAGGGAGGGGCGTGTATGAAGGGGGTTCTGGAGAGGAAGGGGGTGTGGGGGGAACCTCAGGAGGGGGGGCAGGGAAGACCCCTATCAGTGACAGGGAAGGGCTTCCCTGTTACTGATAGTGCCTACCGCCATGGTTTTCGTGGCGGTAAGGATGCCATGAAAACCATGGCGGTAGGTGGGACATAATCCCGCAGGCGGGCAAGTGATGGCCGCCGGGCTGGAGAGTGAAGTCTAAAGCCCAGCGGTCATTACCGCCATGGCGGTCGGTGTGGCCAATGTCATATTATGGAGAAAAGTACCGCCAGCATGTTGGCAGTACTTTCACCCATATTAACGCCGACCGCCGGGGTCACAATCAGCCCCCTATGATTCCTACACACCTCAATACCAGTAAAAAAAAAGAAGAGAATATCCTCTTTTAAACGTGAGTGCTTTCACATATATGCTTTTTGTGTTGCATGCTGCAAACGTTTATGCCAAGTAACACTGTAGAGGTGGTAAAAAACTGAGTCTAGATACAGCTTGTTGATACCTTCCAGTATGAAAAGTGTATAGCAAACTCTCACATTCATTCGATGAGGTCATCAGCGGTGTGACCAACTACATCATTCAACATGTCATGAGTTATGTAATATGTAAGGTCATAATCGTTAGTTTTCAACTCATTACAAAGCCCAACTATAATGTTTCTTTAACCTTTGTTGGATATATATGGAAAATGTCACTCACCCAGTGTACATCTGTTCATGGCATGTTCCGCTGCCGATTCACATGCTGTGCATACGTTTGCCATCTAGTGTTGGGCTCAAGTTGTTTTTCTTAGAAGAAGTGTTTTCGAGTCACGGGATCGAGTGCATTGCGCATAGGCATCGACTCCATGTTAGATTGTTTTCCCGCAGAGGGTAAGGTAGGAGTGATACAGTATAAAGAAAAGAGATGTCCATGCAAATGGAATATATATACATATGTACAAGTGTTTGTTTAACTTAAACGGCTACAGACTTCTGAGGAGGTGGGAGGGTGCATGTGAATCTGCAGCGGAACATGCCACGAACAGATGTACACTGGGTAAGTGACATTTTCCGTTCTATGGCATGTGTAGCTGCAGATACACATGCTGTGCATAGACTAGAAAGCAGTTATTCCTTCCATAAAAGCGGTGGTTAGCCTGTAGGAGTTGAAGTTGTTTGAAATAATGTTCTTAGTACAGCTTGACCTATTGTGGCTTGCTGCACTGCTAAAACATCTACACAATAATGTTTAGTAAATATATGTGGTGTTGACAAAGTAGCTGCTTTACATATTTCAGCCATTGGTATATTTCCTAAGAAGAGCATTGTAGCCCCTTTTTTTCCTAGTGGAATGTGCTCTAGGTGCAACTAAGAGTTGGCTTTTAGCTTTAAGGTAACATATTTGGATGCATTTTACTATCCATCTTGCTAAACCTTGTTTTAAAATGGGGTTACCAAAGCCTTCATGGAAGGTATGAGTATGAGTATGAGTTTTTTGAAAAGTTACAAATAGCTATTTAGTTTTCCTGAATGGTTTTGTTCTATCTATGTAGTACATTAGAGCTCTTTTAATGTCTAATGTATGCAGGGCTCTCTCTGCCACAGAATCTGGATGTGGGAAGAAGACTGGTAGTTCCACTGTTTGATTGACATGAAAGGGTGATACTACTTTAGGAAGAAATTTAGGGTTAGTTCGTAGTAAGACTTTATGTTTATGTACTTGTATGAACGGACCTTCAATTGTGAAAGCTTGAAATCACTAACTCTTCGCAATGATGTAATTGCGACTAGGAAGGCAACTTTTCATGTTAAGAATTGCATTTGACATGAGTGCATAGGTTCAAATGGAGGGCCCATAAGTCGCGTAAGCACTATGTTTACATTCCACAAAGGCACTAGAGGTGTTCTAGGTGGGATGATGCGTTTAAAACCTTCCATGAAGGCTTTGATAACAGGAACTCTAAATAAAGAGCTGTTCTGTATAGTTTGCAAATATGCAGAAATTGCAGTGAGATGTATTTTTATCGAAGAAAAAGCTAAATTAGATTTTTGCAAATGAAGCAAATAGCATACAATATCTTGTATTGATGCTGAAAGAGGGGCAATTTGTTTAGAATGACAGTAATACACCAATCTTTTCCATTTGTTGGCATAGCACTGTCTGGTAGTGGGTTTTCTTGCTTGCTTAATTACTTCCATACATTCAGTTGGTAGTTGTAGATACCCAAATTCTATGACCTCAGGAGCCAAATCGGGATTTGGATGCCTGATCTGCCCTTTGTTTTGTGTCAACAGATCTGGTCTGTTTGGGAGTTTGGAGTGTGGTACTACTCAAAGGTCGAATAGTGTTGTGTACCATGGCTGACGTGCCCACGTTGGCACTATGAGTATCAAATTGAGTGTGTTTTGACACAGTTTGTTGACTAGAAATGGAATGAGAGGGGGGAAAGCGTAAGCAAATATCCCTGACCAATTGATCCATAGAGCATTGCCCTTGGATAGGGGATGTGGGTATCTGGATGCAAAGTTTTGGCATTTTGCATTTTCGCTGGTGGCGAACAGATCTAAGTCTGGTGTTCCCCACTGATGAAAGTATTTTTGAAGTACTTGAGGGTGAATCTCCCAATTGTGTGTTTGTTGATGATTTCTGCTGAGAACATCTGCTAATTGGTTCTGTATTCCTGGAATGTACTGTGCTACCAAGTGAATTTGGTTGTGTATTGCCCATTTCCAAATTTTTGGAGTTAGGAGGGAGAGTTGGGACGAATGTGTCCCTCCTTGTTCGTTTAGGTAATACATGGTGGTCATGTTGTCTGTTTTGATTAAGCCATTTTTGTGAATAAGGAGAGGCTGAAAAACTGAGTGCTAGGAAGACAGCTAACATCTTTAAGTGATTTATATGTGGCTGTTTGTGTTGGGCATCCCATTGTCCTTGAATGTTGTGATTGTTGAGGTGAGCTCTCCAGCCAATCATTGATGCATCTGTTGTAAGTATGGTCTGAGGCACAGGGTCTTGAAATGGCCGCCCTTTGTTTAGATTTGTGGAATTCCACCACTGAAGGGACATGTACGTTTGGCAGTTTATCAACACTAGATCTTGAAGTTGACCCTGTGCTTGTGACCATTGTTGTGCAAGGCACTGTTGCAAGGGCAACATGTTTAGTCTTGCATGTGGAACAATCGTAATACAGGATACCATCATGCCCAATACTGTCATCACAAATTAGACAGTGTACTGTTGACCTGTCTGTATTTGTGCCAATATATTGTGAAATGCTTGTATTCTTTGCGGATTTGGGCTTGCAAGCGCTTTTTGAGTATTTAGTATTGCCCCTAAATACTGTTAAATTTGGCAGGTTGTAGTTGTGACTCTTGGTAGTTTATGGAGAACCCTAGTGTGTGCAGGGTTTGTATTACATAATGCGCATGGTTTTGACACTGTGTATGACTGTTTGATTTTATTAGCCAATCGTCTAGATATGGAAAGACATGAATGTGTTGTCTTCTTAGGTAGGCTGCGACTACCGCCAGGCATTTTGTGAATGCCCTTGGAGCTGTTGTTATTCCGATGAGTAACACTTTGAACTGATAATGC
Source organism: Pleurodeles waltl (assembly GCF_031143425.1). Classification (NCBI taxonomy): domain Eukaryota; kingdom Metazoa; phylum Chordata; class Amphibia; order Caudata; family Salamandridae; genus Pleurodeles; species Pleurodeles waltl. Next base: position 968,699,681 of record NC_090446.1, on the reverse strand, counting down.
TTTCCTTGAATGACACCTGAGATATTTTCTGTGCGCAGGATGGATGGGTGTGTGAAAATACGCATCTTTGAGGTCTAATGTTGCCATGAAATCATGTTGCTGAAGTTGTGGGATAACATTCTGTAGTGTCACCATGTGAAAGTGTTCTGACAGGATGTAAATATTGAGGGTTCTGAGATCTAATATTGTCCTTAAGGTTCCGTCCTTTTTGGGGATGAGGAAATACAATGAGTAAACTCCCGTCCATATTTGATTTTGTGGCACAGCTTCTATTGCTTGTTTGAGTAATAGAGATTTGACTTCTTCCTGCAACAGAGCGATATGGTATGTAGACAGCTTGTGTGGTTTTGGTGGCATGTTTGGTGGAGTTTGTGTCAATTCTATGCAATAGCCATTGCGGATAATTGATAATACCCAGCTGTCTGTGGTAATGTTTAGCCAATTGTTGTGGAACTTTTGCAGTATTCCCCCCACAGGGGAGGTGTGAATTGGGAAGGGATGGCACAAGTCACTGCTTAGTTTGTTGTGAGGCTTGTTTTGATGTTTTCCCCTGCCTCTTGGGTACTGGCCTCTATAAGTGCTTTTGAAACCACCTTGTTGGTATTGAGGTTGGTAGGCCGACTTTGGCTGTGAGATGGATGCCTCAGTAGTTTGGGCTCTAAATCCACCTCTAAATAGGGGTTTACGAAAGGATCTCCTGTATTGTGTGGTATACAGTGCACCCATGGCTTTTGCGATGTCTGAATCATTTTTCATCTTTTCAATTGCAGTGTCAACCTCTGGGCCGAAAAGTTGATTTTGGTTGAATGGCATATTGAGCACTGCCTGTTGGATTTCAGGCTTGAATCCTGAAGACCTAAGCCACGCATGTCTCCTTAAGGTTACAGCAGTGTTGATGGTTCTGGCTGCTGTATCTGCAGAGTCAAGGGCTGACCTGGTCTGATTATTAATGATGGCTTTCCCTTCCTCTACTGTCTGTTGTGCCCTTTTTTGCTGTTCCTTGAGGAGATGTTGGATTATGTCTTTCATCTCGTCCCAGTGGGCCCTGTCATATCTAGCCAACAATGCCTGAGAGTTGGCTATTCTCCACTGGCTGGCTGCCTGAGATGGGACCCTTATCGCTGCAGCATCGAACTTGCTTGTCTCGTGGGGGTGCATCACCTGACGACTGCAAACTTGCTCCCTTCCTGGCAGCGCTTACAACTACTGAGTCTGGAGGTAGCTGTTGGGTAATATAGACAGGATCGGAAGGAGGTAGCTTATATTTTTTCTCCACTCTAGTAGTAATTATCCTTGCTTTTACTGGCTCTTTAAATATCTGGTCAGCATGTTTTAGCATGCCGGGGAGCATAGGAAGCCACTGATATGTTGCATGCTTGGAGTAGAGTGTATTAAATAGGAAATCATCCTCTAATGGCTCAGTATGCATGGTGACATTGTGATATGTTGCCGCCCTAGCTATGACTTGAGTGTAGCCTGTACTATCCTCTGGTGGTGAAGGCTTAGAGGGATAGCAATCTGGGTTATTATCTGGAATGGGGTCTGGATCATAAAGATGCCATGGATCCACATTGTCCTGCTGCAAATCAAATGAGTGCGATGGTGACTGCATAGGTGTAGGACTGGTAGGCGGAGAGATATGTAAATGTGTAGAGTGAGGAGGAGACTAAGGAGGAGAAAATTGATGAGGTGGAGGTCTCTCCTTTGTTCTTGGCACTTTAGCTGGAGGCTGTGTACTGTCCAATTCCTCCTGAAAGACTAATTTCCTCTTTGGTTTTGGAGGAGGGGTGGTTAAACTTCTGCCAGTCTGTTTATGGATATGAATCCTGGCTTGCCTTTCACCCGTTGCCTCTGTTTGTGAGCCCTCCTCAGTAGCTTTGTGACTTTCTTTAAGTGCTTGAGAAAGTCCATGCTCCTAATGTATAAATAGGCTTTTTCGGTATCAAAAAAGTTGCGGTTGAGGATGGTCTGTGCTCCGAAAATGATTTTTGAGATTTCGACTCGAAAGAGTGGTGTTTGCTCGTTTCGGAGACAGAGCTTCTGCTCGAGTCCGATGGCTTCGGAGGGGTGGCCTTTTTCGGTGTCGATCTGGTGGGTTGGTCACCGAGCGTTTCCCTTTGGGGTCGTGCCATGGCCTTCTGGCAGTGGCGTTCCCAAGGCTTTATGTTTGGGCTTAGATGACACAGAAGGATAAGTTACTTACCTGTAAATCCTAGTTCTCTTCCAGGGGTATCCTCATCAAAGTCATAAACATTGAATATTCCCGCCCTTGTGCGGGGACCCCGGAGCATATATAAAATACACACATATTATCATGTGTAAAAACAGCAATGCAGGCTATAATCATAAACAGGCTAAAAATGCTTTATTTCTATGAAGTTTTTTTTTTTTTTTTTTTTTCATATTATAAAATCACAATAGAGAATAAATATCTACCCAAGCACCCAAAACTGGACTTAGGGAAATAAGCAGCAGTAAACACTAGAGAAAAAGAGAAAAAACTACATTGAAAAACCAATGGAGCATTCTTAGCCAATAGGCTGCATGCAGGTTAACACAGGAGAACCATAAAAACTTTGGCACCGTGCCTTTAAGACCCTGAGCACCTCCAGTATCCCACCATGCCTCAGGGGTGAAGGAAAGGTGACAGTTGGTTCACAGTTAGGTCAGTACTTTTTTACGTTGACAATCTGTGTAACTGATTCGAAAGACAGTCTGTCCTGCACTTCTAGGAGACGTGCGTCCGGGGAGGAGGGTGGGTTGTTTATGACTTTGATGAGGATACCCCTGGAAGAGAACTAGGATTTACAGGTAAGTAACTTATCCTTCTCTTCCAGGGGATCCTCATCAATAGTCATAAACATTGAATAGATTAGCAAGCCCATCCCTAAACTCTGCAGACTGTCTAATAGAAGTGCAGGAATAGATACATATTATGCAAATACATTTCTCAGAGAGGCCTGCCCCACTTGGGCATCCGCTCTTGCATCTGAGTCTAAACAGTAATGTCTAGTAAACGTATGCACAGACTTCCATGTAGCAGCCTTACAAATCTCAGATATTGGAACATTGTTAAGGAGGGCAGCAGTAGCCGCTTTTCCCCTTGTGGAATGCGCTTTAGGCCTAGCTAGTAATTGTTTATTAGCCAGCTGGTAAGTATTAACAATACAAGAAATTATCCATCTTGATATCGTTCGTTTAGATGCTGCCTCTCCTGTCCTCAAATGACCATAATTTACAAACAAGCGGTTGCAATGTCTAATCGATTTTGTCTTATCCAAATAAAATTTCAGCTCTCTTTTCAAGTCTAAGGAGTGCAATGCTTTCTCTGCCGGAGTCTCCGGATTGGGAAAGAAAATCGGTAAAGATATAGGGGGTCATTCTGACTCCGCCGGCGGCGGAAGCCGCCGGCCTGGCGGGAACCGGCAGAATACCGCCGCGCGGTCAAAAGACCGCTGCGGTAATTCTAAGTTTCCCGCTGGGCGGGCGGGCGACCTGAGTTCTAGCAGATTGATGTGGTACTGCTTTTCCTTGTCTGACCACAGGCCCTGAGCTTGAAGGGGACCCAGATGAGCCCCCCATCCCTGAAGAGACGCATCCGTTACCAGAGTGTCGGATGGAACTACCTGGTGAAACGGAGCACCTACTGACAGGTGAGGTCTGTGCATCCACCATTTCAATGACTGAAGTGCTACTGCCGGTAGTCGCACTCTGTCCTCCCAGCGACCTGTCCTTTGGCTCCAGTTGCTCTCCAATGCCTCTTGGAGGGGCCTCATGTGCAGTCTGGCATTTGGGACAATGAAAATGCATGATGCCATGGAGCCCAGCAGCGATGTCACCTGACGAGCCGTAGGTGCGTTGGCTTTCAACAGGTCCTGACACTTCCTATCTATTGAGGATAGTCGTTCCTCCGAAGGATACACTCTTTGGAGTTCTGTGTTTATTATAGCTCCCAGGTAGTGAAGGTTCTGTGTTGGAATCAAGGTTGACTTTTGGTAATTGACCTGAAGACCTAGAGACTCGCAAACTCTGAGCACAATGTCACAATGGTTTCTCGCCTGTTCCGGAGAAGAAGCCTTCAGTAACCAGTCATCTAGGTATGGGTAGATGAATATCTTTTGTTTTCGAAGATGTGCCGCTACCACTGCCATACATTTCGAGAAGACGCGTGGGGCAGATTTCAGGCCAAATGGTAGAACTCTGAACTGATAATGCTGTGACGCTACTTGGAAGCGCAGGAATTTCCGATGCTTGGGAGCTATTGGGATGTGAAAATATGCATCCTGCAGGTCGATGGAGCACATCCAGTCTCCCTGATGTAGCTGAGGGAATATCTGGTGAAGCGCTAGCATCCTGAACTTCTGTTTCCTTATGTATTTGTTCAGCAGCCGTAGGTCCAGAATTGGTCTGAAAACGCCCTCTCGACCCTTCTTCGCCACCAGAAAATAACGGGAGTAAACCCCCTTTCCTCTGCGCAGGTGGAACCTTTTCTATGGCATTCTTTTGTAAGAGGGCGAGAGCTTCTTTGCGCAGCAGGCTGAGATGAGATGGATTGCATTTGGTTGGTGGCAAGTGTGGTGGAGGCTGTTTGAAAAGAAGAGAGTAGCCATTTCGACAATATTGAGCACCCATTTGTCTCTTGTGATAGAGTGCCACTCGTAAAGATAACCTGTAATACTTCCCCCCCACCGGAGTGGTGTACAGTGTCGAGGGAAGCGAGATCTCATTGTTTGGCCGGCGCTTTCGGAGTGGACTGTTGATGTCTACTTGACCCTCGCTCCCTTGTGTTCCTTCGCTGAAAAAGAGGGCGTCCCTGCCGTTGCTGTGGCCTTTGGGACCAGTGAGGGGTTTGAACCCTCTGCTGGAAAGGGCGCCTGTCATAAGGCCTATACCTCCGCGTGAAATCTTTCTTCCTTTCCAGGCCCACTGCCCTCATGGTATCCACCTCGGTCTTCAAGCGGGCCATTTCCTTGTCTGCATGGGCACCAAACAGCGAGTTCCCGGCGAATGGGAGATTCAGGATGCGCTGTTGTGCTTCCTGCTTTAAACCAGTGAGTCTCAGCCAGGAAGACCTCCTTGCACAGATTCCATGTGCGTACCCATGTGCAGCTAGATCCGCCCCATCTGCCGCCGCGCTGATAACCTGGTTGGATACCAGGCATCCTTCTTGCAGGATCTCTTGAAAATCTTGTCTGTCTTCTCTGGGCAATTTCTCTGTGAATCTATTGAGGGAGTCCCACAGAGAACGATCATACCTGCCCAGGAGTGCAGAAGCACTAGAGACTTTCATTGCCGAAGCAGCCGTACCGCACATGTTTCTCCCCAGAGAGTCTAGATGCCTGCTCTCTTTATCCGGGGGGACAGTGGAGGATGATGCCACCGAGTGGGTCTTTCGGGCTGCGGCCAATATTACTGAGTCCGGTGGCGGATACTTCCTTAGCAACAAAGGGTCCTGTTCGGGAGCCTTGTATTTTTTGAGAATCCTAGCCGGGGCAGATTTGAGTGTGGCTGGGGCCCGAAAAGTGTCCATGGTTGGCTGCAACAAACCAGGCACTAGAGGCAGTAGCTTTTTTGACGCTGATCTCTGCTGCAGAGTCTCAAAGATGACTGACGAGGAGGTAGATGGCTCTGGAACCTCTATGTTTAATTTCTGCGCTCCCCTTAACAGCACCTCGTTAAACGTGGTAATATTATCCACCGGTGAGACCCTAGCAGTTGGAGAATCTGTTAGGGTGGGGGAGTAATGCCCGACAGATGATCCTGACGACGACCAAGAGGGTGATCTTCTTCGTGAACGAGACCTGGATCGCCGTTGAGAACGAGACCTGCTGCGAGACGCTGTAGCAGAGCGCCCAGGCCTCGCGGTCGGTTGACGAGGAGCAGAACGAGCCCGTCCTGCCCTTGCTGTCGGTGATGGCGTTCTTGGAAGGGAGGCAGTAGGCGAGTACATTCGCGAATACTGCGAATCCGGGGAGGCCGCTGGTCTATTAAGGCTCTCTAGCCATCTTGGAGATAGATTGATGGGCGAAACATGCCCAGATGATGCCGCTCTTGAACGAGATGAGTCGCTCGGTATGGAGACCACTGGAGATGGTGTGGCCTTGTCTGGCGTGGGGCGATGTTCTACTCCCTGCGGGACAGGTAAAACCTGTGTCGACGTTGACGGCTGTGTCGACGTCGAAGGGCGCCCCACTGGTTGCTCTTGCCTCGACGTTGAATGTCTCGACGTTGAACGGCGATCTTTGGACCTCGACCTACTCACCGTTGTGTGCCTCGACGTGGAGCGGTGGGAGGTCGACGGCGTTTGTCTCTCATGCCGTCGTGGTGATTTTGACGTCGTGTCTCTTGACGTCGGGGGCGTACAGCCTTTGGCGGCGACCGGGCACGCCGTCGATCGGCGGGCTGCCGTCGACGGAGACCTGCCCCTGCGATGGTGATCCCTCGACGCCGTCTCCTTCGACGTCGGGTGGGTCAAACAGGTACTTTCCTACCTGCTGACGTCGACCTAGCCATTCTCTCCTGAGAATGGCCTGCTGGTTGCCTGGGAAGTGAAGAGGACGATGTTTTCTGCCTCTCATGAAGCCCATGTAGCCTGATCTTTTCTCTGTCCTTCAGAGTCCTCTTTGACATATTCTTGCAGTGCTTACAAGTGTCAGGGCAGTGACTCTGAGGCAGGCACACAATACACAGAGAGTGTGGGTCTGACTGGGCCTTCTTCTTCCCACAAGGACGGCATTTGACAAAAAGTGAAGGCATTTTTCTGTCAGGAAAAAACTGCCAAACTCAGACAAAGATGTTATCTGTCGAATGAAACAGGAAAAAACGCTTTTTTAAAGGATTTTTCTGAGAAAAACTGAGAGCTCAATGCTCCAGGATCCTCTCAGAAGAAGCCGGAACAAAGAACTGACCTAACTGTGAACCAACTGTCACCTTTCCTTCACCCCTGAGGCATGGTGGGATACTGGAGGTGCTCAGGGTCTTAAAGGCACAGTGCCAAAGTTTTTATGGTTCTCCTGTGTTAACCTGCATGCAGCCTATTGGCTAAGAATGCTCCATTGGTTTTTCAATGTAGTTTTTTCTTTTTTTCTCTAGTGTTTACTGCTGCTTATTTCCCTAAGCCCAGTTTTGGGGGCTTGGGTTGATATTTATTCTCTATTGTGATTTTATAATATGAAAAATAAAATAAAAACTTCATAGAAATAAAGCATTTTTAGCCTGTTTATGATTATAGCCTGCATTGCTGTTTTTACACATGATAGTATGTGTGTATTTTATATATGCTCCGGGGTACCCGCACAAGGGCGGGAATATTCAATGTTTATGACTATTGATGAGGATCCCCTGGAAGAGAAGCAGGCGTACTCACGTGCTGCCCTGCTGTGACCGGTCTGTCCTCCTCGGAATCCTGGTCGGAGTCAGATCCTCGAACGGAGACTGCGGTCTGCATGATTTCTTCCTCTTCGATGTCGAGATGTTCGGTGCTTTTTGATGCCATCTTGAGTCTCCGTGCTCTTCTTAATGAGATCGATACAATACCGTTGAAAAAAGAAGCTTTTTCAAAGTTTTCCGAATCAAACTATTGGAGCGAAAGGAAACAAGTCTGAACCCAATGGCGGAAAGAAAACAATCTAACATGGAGTCGATGCCCATGCGCAATGGAGCCAAAGAGGAGAAGTCACTCTATCCCATGAGTCAAACACACTTCTTCGAAGAAAAACAACTTGAAACACTCCGAGCCCAACACTAGATGGCAGACGTATGCACAGCATGTGTATCTGCAGCTACACATGCCATTGAACATATATATATATATATATATATATATACATACATACACACACATATTATATATTATTATAGGTATATATACATATTTACTATACATAGGTATGCTCTTATGAGCCGCCACCAATATACACAGATGTCTAAGACCACCCACTGATTACTCATGTGGTAAGTGAATTTTAGATTTAAACCATTGTCATTCAACAGATCCAAATATTCTTAACTCCTCTTGTTGACCATCCATATAAAAATAGATCAGCGATACATCTAATCCAAACCACAATTTTTTTCTACATATCCTTTCAAAGGTTATCATACAATACAATGTGCTATGCTTTTCTAAATGACATTTCAAACCTATGCCTAGCAATGTGAACAGGGCTGTTTACTCAGCTGAAATGCGTCGTCCATATGTATGCTACACAAAGGAGGGGCTGTTTAGGAAGCTGTATCACTGTATAGGGCACTAAGTAAAAGTTACTTACCTTCGGAAACTATATATCTGGTCAAGACATATTCTAGTTGCAGATTCATTACCGTACCACATGGCAGTAGTGTTGTCTGTGAACACTTGCACTACTTTATCTTTGAGAGAGGGAAGAAATGCTTTCATCACAAGCCTGATCGCCTGGAGCACCAGAAGACTGATATGGAGCCCAGACTCCGCCACACACCAGAGGCCTCTGATTTCTGCCTCTCCCGTGTGGCCGCACCATCCCAGAAGTGATGCGTCCGTCATTATGGATAGATCTGGTTGGGAAAAGGAGAGGGATCTGCCGTTGACCCAATGCAGATTCGAAAGCCACCACTGCAGGTCTTTCGCAGTCCCCTCTGAGATCTGGACTATGTCGGAGAGATTTCCCTGATGCTGCGCCCACTGGAACTTCAAGTCCCACTGCAGAACCTGCATATGCCATCTGGCATGTGTCACTAAGCAGGAGGTCATGAGGCCCAGCAGCCTCAGAGTCAGTCCCACCGAAACCCAAGATACAGGCTGAAAAATCTGAATCAAAGCCGGAATATCTTGGACTCGCTTTTCAGGAGGATAGGCCTGAAACTGCACTGTGTCCAGAACAGCTCCGATGAAAGGGAGTGTCTGAGAGGGAGTCACGTGTGACTTTGGCATGTTTTTAGTGAACCCCAGAGTGTACAGGAGGTTTGCTGTAGTCTGAAGGGGGTGAGTCTGCCTTCAACAGCCAGTTGTTGAGGTAGGAGAAGACTCAAACCCCTAACTTGTGCAGATGAACTGCAACCACCAACGCCATCACTGTCTTGAACACCCGAGGGGCGCTGGTAAGGCCGAAAGCGAGCACGGTAAATTGAAAGACTCATGACCTACCACGAATCGTAGGTAACGTCTGTGGGCAGGCAGGTTGGGAATATGGAAATAGGTGTCCTGCAAGTCCAAAGCTACCATCCAGTCTTCTGGGTCCAAGGCAGGCAGGACCAGAGCCAGGGTGAGCATTTTGAATCTCTCCTTCTTGAGGAAGAGATTGAGTTCCAGAAAGTCTAGGATAGGACGTAAGCCCTTGTCTTTTTTGGGCACCAGAAGGTAGCGGGAATAACAACCACAACCTTCTTCCGGCGCAGGGACTCTTTCTATGGCTCACTTGGCCAAGAGAGACACAACTTCCTGGTGGAGAATTGCCAAATGATTCTCTAGTATACGGCTGACTGATGGAGGCATGGCTGGAGGGGCAGATTTGAAGGGGAACGAGAAGCCCCTTCGAACGATCTGCAAAACCCACCTGTCTGTAGTGATGGATTCCCAGTGGGGCAGGTGATGGCGGGTCCTGCCGCCAACTGGACCAGAGTGAGGGAATGGAAGAGGAGGGTTTGGAGGTTGGTGCAGGGTTGGACTGGGCAGACCACTGGTTCCCTGTCCCACGACCACATGGGATTCCGTGTCCCCTGCCACCCAGCAGCTGAACAGCATGGGTGGAACAGTGGCTGGGAAAGGAACGTGACAGGGAGCCCCTTCCATAGCCACAAAAAGGGGCGAAAGGTGGACTGTTGGGGACAAGGGGGCAGTGGAAAGGCAGAGGGACCAAGCATTAGCCCAGGAGTCCTTGAACCTCTCAAAAGCGAGTCACCTTGTCTCCAAGGAGATGGGAGCCATCAAAGGGCATATCAATAGGAGTCTACTGGACATCCCCTGAGAAATCAGATGTACGTAACCAGGTGTGGTACCTCAAGTCCACCGTTGTCGCAACCAATCTACCTGGAGAGTCGCTGGTATCCAGCCTACATCGGATAGTGAACTTTGCTGCATTTCTGCTATTGTGACAGCTTTGGAGACAAAAGCACGGACCTTCTCCGGTATCTACGGCAGAACTTGTGCGACCGTATCCCACAGAGTGTGGGTATAGCAGCCCAAAAGGCATGCGGTGTTCACTGACCGCATCGCGAGACTGGAGGAAGAAAACATTTTCTCCCCAAATTATTCCAGCCTTTTTGATTCCTTATCCGGAGGTGCGGAAAGGAATACGCCCGAGGAAGACGATGCCTGGACGACAAGGTTCTCAGGAGTGGGGTGTTGGGGCAGGAATTTAGGGTTATTCGGTGTGCGATAGTCCTGTTCACAGGAGCCCATGTGTTGGGTCTGGACCAAGTACCCAAAAGGACATCCGGGAGGGCTTCATTGAATGGAAGAAGAGGCTCAGATGTGGAAGCCCCTGGTTGAAGCAACTCCGACAGGAGATTAGACCTAACTTGAACAGTAGGCAGCTCAAGGCCGAGGACTTCAGCCGCCCTACTGACCACTATAAAATAAGATGCTCCCTCTGCCGTAGCCACGGTAGGAGGAGACAGCATGCCAGCTTCTGGAGAGATATCCAGACCACTGGCCTCGCCCAACTCCTGTGCCAAGTCCAAGTTAGGGTCATCCTGGTATTCATAAGGGTCCAGGAATCCCTACAATACCTTCCCCAACTTCGAACCCAAAAAAATAAGGGTCAGAATCAAATCTGGGGAGAAGAGGCCCCATAGACGAAGGAGGCGCCGTCGACAAACGCTGGTCCGACTCCAAGTCGTTGGGGATCAGGATTGGGTCGACGTCGATGGTGGTCACCACCGAATTTGGAAGCGCAACGATCGAACCAGCGTCAGGGAAGGTCTCAATGGTACAAGCGGTGCTGGATCGGATATGAAAGTGGATCCGGAAGGGACTTCAGTGGCCAGAGCAGAACCCGAAGGCCCCCTGACCAAACCTCTTGGGCTCAAAGGTGCTGTAGCAGGGTCGGACTGCCCAAAAATGGGGAATAAAACTTCTTTAATTGGGCAGGGGTCCCCCGGCTTCTGGAAACTCATGGAGGTGCGGAGCGGACCCAATAAGGAGGCTCCAAAGACCAAGTCCTCGAGCGTCGACGCTCTTTCCACGTCGCATCAGCCGAGCGACAGGGCGAAGTCGAAGGATGATGGGATCTCTTCAACTTCTTCTTCTTACCTTGACCCGACTTTGATGAAGACAAGTGCTGAGACCTTCCCATCGAGCAAGACCAGGACCTACGCGGGGTTGAGTGCCGGGCCATCATAAGCTTGAGGGACCGCTCTCTCAAGGCCTTCAGTTGCATGGCCGGGCACTCAGAGCACGACTTCGGGTCGTGGTCACGCTCCAGGCACCAAATACAGACCCGATGTGGATCCGTCACAGACCTCAAGCGGTGACAGTCCTCGCACGGTTTGAAGCCGGTCTTCGGTGACATCCCTTGAAGCACCAAAAACTCACAAAAATTGGACAAAAGAGTTTAAGTTGGTCAAAAATTTACCAAGGGTAGCTCTCTCTGGATCAGCGTGTGGCGTGGAAAAAACAGAACTGATGTCACTGCGCTGATGCAGCGTCTATGTACTACTCCCGACGCCCGTGGAGTCGACTGACACCACCTACCAATGCGCAAGGGTATTGATCGAAGAAAAAATATCCGGATCCAGTCTGGGGGGGGGGGGGACATTCTAAGAAATCTGCAACTAGAATAAGTCTCTATCAGATAATGAAGTACCCTATACAGAGAAGCTTGCACAGTCAGAAATAGATAGGTCTAGTGCTCTTTTTGTGGTAGTGTGGGTGTAAGGAAATGCCTCCTTGGCATGGTTACCCCCTAACTTTTTGCCTTTGCTGGTGCTAAGCTATGACTTGAAAGTGTGCTGGGACTCTGCTAACTAGGCCCAGGCATCAGTGTTCTTTCCCTAAACTGTACTTTTGTCTCCACAATTGGCACAGCCCTGGCACCCAGGTAAGTCCCTTGTAACTGGTACCCCTGGTACCAAGGGCGCTGATGCCAGGGAAGGTCTCTAAGGGCTGCAACATGTCTTATGCCACCCTAGGGACCCCTCACTCAGCACATGCACACTGTCTCACAGCTGGTGTGTGCTGGTGGGGAGAAAATAACTAAGTCGACATGGCACTCCCCTCAGAGTGCCATGCCAACCTCACACTGCCTGTGGCATAGGTAAGTCACCCCTCTAGCAGGAATTACAGCCCTAAGGCAGGGTGCACTATACAACAGGTGAGGGCATATGTGCATGAGCACTATGCCCCTACAGTGTCTAAGCAAAACCTTAGACGTTGTAAGTGCAGGGTAGCCATAAGAGTATATGGTCTGGGAGTTTGTCAAACACGAACTCCACAGTTCCATAATGGCTACACTAAAATCTGGGAAGTTTGGTTTCAAACTTCTCAGCACAATAAATGCACACTGATGCCAGGGTACAATTTATTGTAAAATACACCCAAAGGGCATCTTAGAGATGCTCCCTGAAAACATACCCGACTTCCAGTGTAGGCTGACTTGTTTTTGCTAGCCTGCCACACACCAGACATGTTGCTGGCCACATGGGGAGAGTGCCTTTGTCAATCTGTTGCCAGGAACAAAGCCTGTACTAAGCCAGAACTAATTTTATAGGGCTGGAAGTATATATTTTTCTCCAACGGACGGTGGTCTCGATAATTTTACAAAATAAATGGCTTCATGTTGTCATCCATCAATGTCTAGACTACTCGGTCCTGTTGGAAAATTGCCACCTCGGAGCTGGGTCATGGCTGAGCTGGGGTTCGAGAAATGCTTGCAAAGTGCAGACACAGGACAATTTTGGCCAGAAAAGCATGTGAACAGCTAACTAAAGTGCCTACTTTGTGCTCTCCTCTGCCTAGCTTTAGCCTTTTGCACATATAACATCAGTTGGTGTGCTCACGGCCTACTTTTGTGCTCCTTAGAGTGGGAGATCAGGTGAAATCTTGACCTACAGCCTAGTCTCTAATACGTTGAATAGTCGTGGTGGGAACAAAGGGGTTGAATCAATGAACCATGTGTGCTTTCACCAGTGTACTGGTCTTCACTAATAAAGGTCTCGATGGGCCTCGTCACCAGTCGCGGCTTGCTTTGGCAAGGGGCGGGCGGCGAATGGCAGGGCAGGGGAATGTTAATAATATAAACAATTTTAAAACATTTAAAAAAACGTACCTGTGTGCCGTGTTACCGCTCCTCCATCCTCTTAGCAGGCACAGGCTCCCAGACTGCCATGCGGCCAATCCTGATGCTGCGCAAGGCAGCATTAGGTTCGGCTAGAGCGCCAAGCCAGGGCATCCCATGCAGACTAGGAGCTTGTGCTCTTTCTCTCCAGCCCAGCAACTCAGTGATGGACTGAGGGGAGCGCACTGCCATCTGTGCTTGCCCGGCCCGAGATAGTCGACCTAACACACATGCGCACTGAGGGAAGTGCACAGTGCACTCCTCGCATCCCCGTCATCCCCTCCATGGCCCCGTCCCTTTAACAAAAAAAGGATAATAAACACAGTTTATTACCCTTTATTGTTAAAGGTTTGCAGTGGCTGCTGCTGGCAGGGGTGCGACGCTCCGCCATAGCAGAGGAGCCATCACTGCTCCTCACTATTGCTGCCACAGTGACCACCTGTGATGAGCGAGAGCGCCGATGTGAGCATTTTCCATAATGAACAAATACACAATAGATTACTTGGAGGAGTACTGAAACCAGCAAGCACCGCCACACTTGTGCTTTTCACTATTATTTAGCTTCTATCTGTCAACGACAGCCACTTGGCCCTCTGTTTCTGGTTACTGCTCCTGGACGGGACTGTCGGGAGTGGACAGACTTAATTACGTGTAAACCGGTTGCCCAGGGGAATTACTGTGTCCCCTTGCACCGGGGCACATTCAACACACGCGGCTGGAAAGCAGCAGGTGGAGGCAGGAGGAAGAAGCACTGACTCTCACAGCTGGCTAACAGTGAAGTTTTGTTGGGCATGGTCAGGACATCAGGGGCAGCTCCTCCGTTAGGGGGGGAGGAGCGTTGCCTCCTCCGCCAGCAGCGGCAGCTGCAAAACCTTTAAAAGAAAACAATAATAAACCCTGTCTATTATTGTTTTCTTTTAAAATGGGTGGGGCCACTGGGGTGACGAGCAGTGAGGGGGAGTGCACACTGCACTCCCCCTCACAGCGCATGTATGTTTGGCCGGCCGTCTCGGGATGGCCAAACACACATGCGCAGTAGGCTCCCAGTCTGCCTGGCTGGGTGCTCCCAGCCAATCCCAAAGCTGATTTGAGCAGCATCAGGACTGGCCGCAGCCAGCAGAGAAGAAGCAGATGGAGTGGTGTAGCGATGAAGGTATGTGTACTTTTTAAATTTTTTAATTAAACACACCCCCCCGGATCGCCGCCCCGCCTTTACTGCTCCTGCGAGCCGCTCCTGGGTCAGATGTTGGGCATGCACACAGCATGTACTCCCCACCCAGCCCACATTCACCTGCTTCCTTCTCTCAATGCAACTGAAATGCGTCCCATTACAAAGAAATACAATATTGTTTTTTTTATTTTGATGAGTCTTCAATATATATGATTTGGCCACTGATGGTGGCTTTGCTCGTGCTCAGGCTCGTAGAACCATGCCAGGCTCTTTGCTCAGCTATTCCTATTAATGTACTCACTCACCCATCTCTAAAAGGAAAAATCAACAAGAAATGCAAGGGAAGCATGTATTGATTCTAGATAGAAAATGTATGGGGATACACAGAGAAGGGCCGTGCAACAAATCAAATCATATGAAAATGACTTCAAAATATAAAACCTGGCATTTACTTATAATGAGACGTACTTCATTAAAATATTTTTTAGACATCATTGATTCTAAACATGAATTTAGGAATAGCCACGCCGCCACCCCAATGTCAGGTTCACTGATGACAATGCCATTACCTAATCAATATTGGAAATTCAGTTCTCTTGAGCCTCTCCTCCCCTAAACCCCCATCTATGGCCTTGAGTGCTATTACGGATGAAGTAACACAAATCTATTAAACCAAATGCGAGAGATGTGGTAGAACTGTGCACTCCCTCGAAAGATGTAATTTAAGGTGCTGTCATGTAACGATGAAGTAAAAGAAATCATAGACGCAAAAAAACATAAAATAGCTGCCTCAGATCACACACGGTAGTCAAGTGCAAGCCGGGATTGATGCAATGTTTCCATGTTTCACATTGCTTAATTCAGCCAGTAGAGCACCCAGTTACGTTTTTCTTTCTCCCGTTTTACGTCAAAGCCTAATTCTTTGTGCTTAAGTCTATAAGACGCTTAATCAATGCATCACGTTAAATATATACACATATTATATAATAAATCAGGTTGACACAGGAAGCCTTGCTGAAGTAAAAAGAAAAATACCGAAACACTGTGTACACTTTTTTTCAATGCTGATATTACTAGCTTCCCCTAATTTTGCGAGAAGTGATTCTAACAGAGGCTCAAAACCTGAGTGAATGCAATTACACCCATTAGAATAACAAAAGGTCTCAGGGATGCAATGGGGTTGCACGTTTTCACATCAACTTCAGTGTAGTGCAAAACTTAGCTGCAGATAGACTCACAAGAAGCTTCTACCGAGCAGACTGTCTGCATTTAATCACCCTCTGTAGGGAGTGGCAGGTCATATGTCAAGACCTCCCATTGTGCAGTGAAACTGCTAAAAGGTAACAATAAGCCGAGGGCGGCTCCCCACCCCCTCAAGCCTCCATCAGCAGCGGCAGCTGGAAAACCTTCAGAAGGAAATGATAATAAACAGCGTTTATTATTGTTTCTTTGTAAAGGGACGGGGCCACGGGGGTAACGAGTGTGAGTGCTCTGCATTCCCCCTCAGAGCGCATGTGTGTTTGGCCGGCCGTCTCGGGTCGGCCAAACATACATGCGCACATGGCTCTCTCCAGCCCAGCAACATAGTTCCAGGGCTGGAAAGAGCCTGCACGGGCTCCCAGTCTGCCTGGGAGCATCCTGGCTGGGCGCTCCCAGACAATTCTGACGCTGCTTATTGGCAGCAGGTAGGCTGGGAGCCTGTGCCTGCCTGCAGCCAGCAGAGCACAGCAGAGCGGCACTGAATTCAGGTAAGTTTATTATTATTTTTAAAATGTTATTAATATTTTCTCCCCCGCCGCCCCCTGCTCCCCTTTGCGCGCCGCACCGCCCACTTTAACTCCCACGAACTGCTACTGAAATCAGCTGATTTCACAGCAAACTCAAAACACCATTTGCATAATGAGTGCTTTCACAGTACTACACTGGTCTTAAACATCTCTCTGATCTGTAAAAAATCTTTCAGCACAACACAAGGCAGCACTTCAGCTGCAGATGAAAATGAGGCTTCATGTAGGCTTGCCTTGTTTTGGGTTTGAAGGTCGAAGAGGATTTCAAGCGGAGTCAGAGTCCGACATCTTGATTAAATTTTATGTGGCACACCCAACTCTGTTTCGCATATGGCATTCCTTCTCTGTCTTTTTTTAGGTCGAGCGCGATATCTGTGGGCTTTTAACAACACCTACCTCACGCCCATAACTATCACTTCTTCATGGGCTTGTCTTTCAACAATCCTTTATTATCATGTGTAAATGCTTTACGTTTGTCGCTCCATGGGGCGGTTTTATTACCGCCTTGGCCATCGACTCCGTTACATGGATATTTGCACGTTTGCCGATATGCTGGACTGCAAACGAACTTCTTTTTCCTTTTGTGTCTCTCTTTAGTGCTCATACTCATGGCAGCCATGGTGGCTCGAATCCGCTCGCTTATGTCAACTGTTTTATTTTTCAATTTATGTCTCAAGAAAAGTCCACTTAGGAATTTACAATGTTAATAGGTCTAACTGGAGGAAACGCGAGACCCACTGATATGCAAATGCTTGTTTTCCTTTATCATTGCTTTGCACTACCTTTTTCTATTGTGTGACTGAAGCTCTCCATTCATTTTCAATTATTTTTCCCAGCACTCCTTTGCTCCTCACAACAAGGTCTTTACTTCTCGTTTTGTTTTACTGGAAGTTTCTTCACATTTTCTTAGCTTTTTTCTCACTGCACGAGTTACCTTTCTCTATTCGACTCTTATCCCAGTCACCTCACATGTGTACCTGAGGTAACCCAGTAGGCATTGTGACATCAGTGACAATGTGTAAACTTTGCATACAACTTGGGAACAGTTATTGAAATATGTGGATAGGATCTCTGTACAGCTTTTCTCTTGTGTATTTGTGTCATGGGAGGAGGTGAGCAGCTAATAGCCATCCTAAACTTAATTGCTCAGAGTGATGTATATTTTGTCTGATGGTAAACGGCTGGAGTTGAGTTCCCAATTGCGGTTCTAAGAATTGAGAATGGTTGATGTGAACCTCTCATTTGGTTTAGTTTTGGCGACACATTGTGAATTGCTAAAGGGTCAGGATAACCTATCTGTTGGGGTGTTGTAAGCACGATTCCCAATTTTAGAAAGGAACTTTTTTCATTTAAAACCTTGCTGATAAGCTGAGATGTTGTCCAGGTCATCAAAGTGGATTCTTGGATGTTACTTTTTTCCACCTCTCCCCCGGGCATAAATTCTATAGAGTCAATATCTGTAGTCTGCATATTCTTAAGTAGGGGATTAATTGTAAAGGTTTTATTATATATTGCCACGATTAAGTATGTTGTGCGGGCCCCTGGTCTGGCATAGTGAAGAAAAGATTATTCAATTGCCACCCACAGGGGACCTGTAATGAGAGCCTCCTTTAGGAGCAACCTGTACTGCTTCGAGAGGTACACCAATTTGGTCTTTTTTTAATTCCGGGGGGGGTAAACTCTCTATCAGACCTCTCCTCTTGGTGTAAGTCAGTCCGATCATCTGACCTATTTACAGATTTGGCTTCAGGTATGGGCCCTGCATAAACAACCCTTTCCTGCACCCTTGGCACAGCAATGTCCAATTGTTCGATAACAAGACTATTTCCCTTACTCTCAAGAGCCTCTACCACATGTGCTACTTGTACACTTTCTGCTAATGTCTGACTGATTGTCATTCCTTGACCCTCAGCGTTTATTAACTCACTTCCATCCCCTGGATTGGTACCTTTCTTAGCGCCCACCAAGCTTTGTTTTGTTTTAAAGTTTGGAGATTCCGGGTTCACATTTGCCCGACCCTTTTTTTTCCTGGGACCTAGATGCTCCTTGATTACTGATTCCCCCAACATCAAAAAGGCTCATAAGGTTCTAAAGAATCATGCCCACCCTTTTGAGAGTTAAAAAGCTTGGTGGCTGCTCTTTTTATTTGGATTTTGATTATTCTGATAAGCCTACTGCTCGACCACACTACCACAAAATAGAGCATTAGAATTATCTAATTTTGCCACTATCTTACCTCTAAGGGGAACCCTTGGACTCTGTGCACACTATTTCTTACTTTGAAATAGTATACACAGAGCCAACTTCCTACATTGACTGAAAGGACCCACACTGTCAGTGCAGAAAGATTATTTAGAGATTTTTTATCGCTACTGATCTGTCCGCCCTCCAAAGGTCCTTGGCTTGGTATCATTGTTTTGGGTTCCATACCCTTCTTTATAATAACATTCATTTTTGTCCTCCTAGTCAAAGCAGGTAGCAAGGGTGGAGATTTCTGTTTCCTCTTTTTTCTCTTGATTGACAGGTAGATTGCCCTTTCTTTCCCTGAGCGCATCTTCTCAGTCAGGGAATATATGATCTTTTATACATAGGCCTCCGAGTGTCTGCCAATTCCTAGAACTGAGGAAGCCGCCGCCATACCTCAACAACTGAGGGGCCCAAGCACGATGTAGAAAAAATTAGAGAGCTTATCTCCACTTAGTGCTCCCAGGCTACAAGCTGCACCCGTGTGAAACGGGCCAGTTCCACAGCCTCATGTACTTGACCCTGAAGGCCGAAAAGTCCTGAAGGACCAGCAAAGACCGAAGAACTTTAGCTCCTAGTTCCAGTCCTTAGGGTTGCTAATTACCAATTACCTATGTGCGATGATCTACGAGTCCCGCTACACAAAGGGTTTGGCTGTGTCTGTATGTTATCTGTACGATGTACCAGCGACCAGGTTAACAGACAGACAGACAGGCAGACTGATGGACAAGCAGGTTAAAGGGGTCGGCACAACAGGCAACACAATGTAGCAATTGTGGACATCAAAGCTGCTACTGCAGCTCTGTGAGCACCATAGACTCCTGAGGACTAGCCTTTAACATCTCCAGTTCACGGAAGCCGAGAAGGGCCGAAATAAACCACAGCACCACACAACTGCAGCCCCACATCACCGTGAACCGGCTCACGGTGCTGCAGCGATCACTCAGTTGGTAGCTGGTGGCAAAGGATAGGTAAAGTACTACGCTGCCCCGACAATGCTACACCTCTGTGCCGCCTCAAGCACTACGCACGGAGCTATCTCGGAGAATCTGGCAGAGTAGTAGCCTTGTTTGTAGCGCTGGCGTTGGTGCAGCAGCATCCGGCAAGAGCAGATAAGCCGCGAGCCCTCAGCACCTCATCTCCGCCACACCTCCTCTCCTCTAACGCAGTGCCTCATACGAGGCATCCTCGGGGTGTCCTTGCGGAATAGGTGCGGCAGCATCTGGCATCCAGTGACATCGCGTCTCACGTCATGTCTCATGGAACTCACTGAACTCTACAAATTAAGCACTTCAGGCACCAAACTTAAACATAGCTTATGTTTTTTGATCTGTTTTTGAATAACATAAAACTAATGACTCACACTCAGGGAGAGTTTCTCCTCCGTTTCGGAGTTATGTTTTTTTCTTTCCCTCACTGCTAGGTTTTATCAGTGTGGGATGAAAAAAAAAGGACATCTCACCATTGACATCCTCCTAATCCTAAACAGACCAGGCAGTCCATCAGCTGACAGACGGGGTGCACTGCCCACAAAACATTAAATCAGCCCCTCCGTTTATGAATGATAGTCATGTTCATTTCACTGTGTTACTGACACTTTTACAAAGATGTTAAGCTATTTAATTTGTATTTAGAGTAGCTCTACTGAGTGTATGATGTCCCTTGATGCACCAATATCTTCTGACCTAAATAAAGATAACATGTCTCCTAAAGCGGTCTCCTCATCTTTTTCAAATGACCCTGCGCTTTTTAGATTGAAGCGGTTAACTAATCCACTTGTACTGCATATGAACAATACCTAATCTGTGTGGATATGTGCTGACAGCTAAAGTCTAATATGGGTAAAGCTCCTGCAGATAGGAAGGTGTGTCCAAAATGATCAATGATGGCCAGACCAAAGAGACAAGGAGGACTGAATCATGGGTGTAACTTTGATCAACCCTCCCAAAATATTAACCATCAATGATGCAGCAGAACAGTGATGAGTAACATGTCTGGGGGTAATTTGTGAGTCTAGGAGCAAATGCACAAATTATAAGAAATATACGCAGCATGGAGGAGGGTGTGGCAGTATAGCGGCCAGAAAATAAATGAAGAAATACTTGAGAGCACAGGTGATGTAGTTTAACTGGGTAAAGATGCCAGCATTGATCCCTGGCAGGAGCTGAGAAAGGCATGCCAGGAAGTGTAATTGGCCTGAATGTGTGGCATCCTGGCATAGCAGGGGACAGAGGTGCCAGGACTTATGCTCCAGTCTGCCCAGGCCTCTGCGGGTGGTCAGACAGTATCTGTAATTAGGGAGGGTTCTCGCATTCAGCAGGGAGACCTGACACCAGACCGGAATCTGGAAGCACTGTCTGGCTGGGCCTGCCACTTGAACTACTTGCAGGTCCTATAGTGATGAACAAGAAGGCCTCTCAGCGGAGCTGTGTGCATCATTTGTACACTGGGGTGTGTGCCCAGTAGACCACAAGGGAGCCAGCCAACTGACGTTTCTGCAGGTATACTACAGTCAACAGGGAGTGCAGTGGCATCCCTGAATACTGGCCCAGAGATGGTGAAATCATCTTACCTGACTCACAAAGACACCTGTGCATGCACAGCAATATAGGCATGCTGGATGAAGGTGTTCCAGGAGACCTCTAGGATGACAGGCTAACCATTGACCCAAGAGTACTCACCAATTTACTGCCTTAACGTATAAGTTACTTACCTTCGGTAACAAAATATCTGGTAGAGACATATTCTAGTTGCAGATTCCTTACCTTAGAATTTCCCCCAGGCGTCACACTGGATTCGGAGATTTTTCTTCGAGCAATACCCTTGCACGTAGGTAGGTGGTGTCGGTCGACTCCGCAGGAGTCGACTGACGCCACCTACCGACGCACAAGGGTATTGCTCAAACAAATATATTCGGATCCAGTCTGACACCTGGGGGAAACTCTAGGGTAAGGAATGCAACTAGAAGTCTCTATCAGATATTACGTATGGTAAAATGACATGTGGCAGTGTAAATAAGGAGAGGCTCTACCCCAACTATTATGAGATAGATTAAAGATCTGATATGATGTAATGACAATACAGACCTGTATTCCTCATTATTGTAGCCTATGGTGAAACGTCATGCATACCTAGTTACTTATGACTTTAGCATATTACATGAAATACAGGTGGAGCGACAGGTCTGAAAATGGAACAAGCACCCCATCAGGAGGTGGATAAATGAACAGGTGGTGGCTGGTGGTGATGGGTGAGCTTGTTCTACATGAAGACCGGCAGATGTGGAACCTACTGGACTAACTGGTGGATATCGGCTGCACTAAAAAACCTTGGATGCATATAATGTGTATGAAAGGATCTCAAAACATGAAATGAGCACTGAAGGGGCTCTGTTGTAACGATTAGATATGTGATCCTTGATTGCTGTTGTACGGTGTTTTGTTAAATTTATAACCTGTTTTCACCTGAAATAAAATCAAGAGAAATACGTCCACTGCACAAAAGTCCTAAACAGATACACAAACACACACAAACTTTGAAGTTTCTAGTAATGCAGCAGGTTTCTAGTATCTTGTACTCACCCTCTCGCCTTCTGGTGGTGTACAGATGAGATAAATCCCTTTGCGGTTTATTGAGGTGGCTAAAGACAAAGACGATAACTCTACTGAGCCATGACTTTCTTTCACTGTTTTCAACCACTGTAGGTGACGGGCAGAATCTTCCTATGGAAAAAAATCATTTAAAACAAATCAAATTAAAGTATCTCCATTTTATGCAAATGCATTGCTTACCATGAAGTAAAGTATGCTAATTATATGATGGTGTTCGGTAAACAACCTACGGATTCAGCCATGAGACACCTGAGATGTAACAGCATACAATCCTGCAGATATCATCAGACACTTGCCAATGAGAAAGGTCCATGCAGGGGGTGGTGGTACTCAACTACATGGCACAAAGTTCTTGCCCCTTCATTGAGTTATTCCTCTGTGATTACATTTCTATTCATCGAAAGTATACCTTAGGTAAAAACATTTCATGAGCGGAAGAGGGATGTGTAATTATTGTCCCTGAATATTTTCTTACCAAGTTCCTTAAACATCCCTACAACAAGTAAACTAGCACATTCAGGTAAAAAAAAAACTAACCTTTGCTTCCCAGAGTACTAGTTGAAGTTTGTCTTTTTAACTATTACTTTATTGCAATCTGCCACTGCTTGAATGTCTGGAGAGCTGGGGGAAGGAGAAATAAATACACTACTCTGACGCTCTGTGTGTATGCACACCAGGCCTGCAGAACTTACCAGTTTCTTTGGAAGCTTCTCATCATTTTCTAAGGCTTTCCAGAGCTTCTTAAGGCACTGCATGAGCTCCTGCAGACCAGACTCTGGCTTCAGCTCATACAGCAGAGGGGAATAACCCAGCACAGCATCATGAAAGCAGGCCACACGATCCACATCCATATCGTTCTCACCAGCAGAAATAGAGGCTAGGTCCACAAATACTTTGAGCTCATTAATGTCTAAGGTTTGTGGAAAAAGAACAATGAGAGCACAATTGGTTTCAGACTTTCGAGTAAGTTAAATCAAAGCATTTTTATGGATTATGAATAACTTGGAAATGTTCCTACTGTCTTAGTAATGAGAATATCAAAATGCAGGCTACATATAACACTAAGTGGCCACATAAATAAGCTAATCAATACTTGATTATTAATCAGAGGCTATAACTAGCGAATGTCCCTGAAAGCACTGACAGAGCCAATGTGTTTTCTCAGGTATAATCCTCCCAAAAAATCAAGTAGATATGAGCGGTACAGAGTAAAGCATAAAGTTAAAAGGGCTGCATGAAGAAACAGAAGCAGGAGAAGTACAATCATCTGCAGGATAATCCATGCGAAACCTTTAGGACAATAGAAAAGGCCCATCAAATGTACAACTCCAGAGCAGTCCCTAATCATAAAGTACCAGTTTAAGGTTGATATCTCTCTATCTATCTATCTACCTATCTATTGTGTGGACGTGAGGAGTGTAATATTCTATTTATTACCATTGTGTTGTGTGGGGAGGGGCCCTGGCTGTTGAGAGGCAAAGCCAAGTGGGCCTTTATGAGCCCTCACCTCCGTCAACAATGCTAATAAATAGCATATTTCATTCTGCACCTCCTCATATATAGATTATTCCACAGTACAGAGTTTACCAAATTGTTGCAAGCCGAATCGAACATATTTCACAAATCCTGATGTACAAGTTACTTACCTTCGGTAACGAAATATCTGGTAGAGACATATTCTAGTTGCAGATTCCTTACCTTAGAAATTTCCCCCAGGCGTCAGACTGGATCCGGAGATTTTTCTTCGAGCAATACGTCAGTAGGTGGCGTCAGTCGACTCCGCAGGCGTCGTGGTTGCTGTGATGACATCGGGAGTAGTACATAAACTCTGCCCTTGCACAGTAACGTCAGTTTATTTTAACGACTTTCCACGCCAGAGCACAGAGCCGCTAAGAACACTGAGATTGCTGCGCCAGAGCTAAGGACCTGAAAGAGGGAATCCCTGTCCCTAGAAATCAGTTCACAAGTGGGGAGGATGTGTGGGCGGTAAGGAATCTGCAACTAGAATATGTCTCTACCAGATATTTCATACCCGAAGGTAAGTAACTTGTACATCTGAGAGAGACTTCTAGTTGCAGATTCCTTACCTTAGAATAGATACCCAAGCAATGCCATCCTCGGTGGTGGGCTGCGAACCAAGATCATACCAGAAAGTCCTGCAGGACTGTACGACCAAAGTAGCCGTCACAACAGACCTGACTATCCAGGCAGTAATGCTTAGCAAACGTGTGCAGGGATGCCCACGTAGCTGCCTGACAGATGTCCAGGACAGGAACTCCATATGCTAATGCCGTGGAAGAAGCAGTTGCTCTGGTGGAATGAGCACACAAGCCTTCAGGAGATTGCTTTTTAGCCAAAGCGTAGCACAGTTTGATGCAAAGAAGTACTCATCGAGAGATGGTACGCTTTTGCACCACCTTCCCTTTCTTCACACCCACATAGCCAACAAAGAGTTGATCGCCCACCTGGAAATCTTTAGTATGATTGAGGTACAACGCCTACGCTCTTTTTGGGTCCAGACGGTGGAGTCTCTCCTCCTCATGGTAAGGATGTGGGGGTGCGTAGAAGGTAGGCAATGTGATGGACTGGCCTACATGAAATGGCGTAACCACCTTGGAAAGGAAGAAAGCTCTAGTGCATAACACCACTTTGTCAGGGTGTACAGACAAGTATGGAAGCTTTGAAGAAAGGGCCTGAATCTCACTCACCCTGCGAGCAGAGGTGATAGCGACCAGAAAGACAGTTTTGAATGTGAGGAGCCGCAAGGGACAATTATGCATTGGCTCAAAGGGGGTACACATTGAGTAAGTACAAGATTAAGATCCCACTGAGGCATGATGAACGGAGTGGGAGGAAATAAGTGGGTGAGCCCATTTAAAAACCTACTCATAATAGGAGATTTAAAGAGTGAGGGCTGATCAGGAAGCCTAAGAAAGGTGGAAATGGCAGACAAATACCCTTTAAGGGTGCCCAAAGCACAGCCCTGCTGGGCTAAAGAATGAATGAAGAGAAGAACCTCTGACAGAGGGGCAGAAAGGGGGTCAACAGGTTTGTTGGTACACCATGCCACAAATTTATTCCAATGACAGACGTATACAGTTTTAGTCGATGGACGTCTGGCTGCCAAGATAACATTACAGACTTCGGGTGGAAGGGCAAATGCTGTCAACTGTTGCCGCTCAATCTCCACGCATGAAGGCGGAGGTTGGACAGGTTCGGGTGGAGAACCGTCCCCTGCTGCTGCGACAGAAGACCTGCCCAAAGAGGCAGTCTGAGTGGAGGATCTATGGACATGCTCAATAGCTCTGAATACCACACTCTTTGAGCCCAGTCCGGAGCCACCAAGATAACTTGGGCACGGTCGTACTTGATTTTCTTGAGAACTCTGGGCAGAAGAGTAATAGGCGGGAAGGCGTAAAGGAGGCCAGAGCGCCACTCGAGACGAAAAGCGTCTCTGAGCAGGTGCCGTCTTGGAAACTTCAATGCGCAAAATAGCTGACATTGCGCGTTCTCTGCGGAGGGGAACAGATCTAACCAAGGCTCTCCCCACTTGAGAAAGAGACCTTGCGCCACCTCCGGATGGAGACGCCATTTGTGATTGACTGTGCGTCGGCGGCTGAGTTTGTCTGCTCTGGCGATGAGAGAGCCTGCCATATGTTGAACCATCAGGGCAATGCCCTGATGTGCCAGCCATGTCCAGAGGCGTAGTGCCTCCTGACAAAGTGTCCAGGACCCTACCCCGCCTTGTTTGTTGGAGTACCACATGGCAGTAGTGTTGTCCGTGAACACCTGCACCACTTTCCCTTTGAGAGAGGGAAGGAATGCTTTTAACGCAAGCCTGATCGCTCGGAGCTCCAGCATATTTATGTGGAGTCCCGACTCCGCCGGAGACCAGAGGCCTCTGATCTCCGCCTCCCCCATGTGGCCGCCCCAACCTAGAAGTGACGCATCTGTCACTCTCGAGAGATCTGGTTAGGGAAGGGAGAGGGATCTACCGTTTACCCAATCGGGATTCGAAAGCCACCACTGCAGGTCTTTCGCAGTCCCCTCTGAGATCTGGACCATGTCGGAGAGATTTCCCTCATGCTGCGCCCACTGGAACTTCAGGTCCCACCGCAGAGCCCGCATGTGCCAATGGCATGTGTTACTATCAGGATGCTTGAAGCCATGAGGCCCAGCAGCCTCAGAGTCAGTCTCACCGAAACCGAAGACCGAGGCTGAAAGATCAGAATCATAGCCTGAATGTCTTGGACTCGCTTGTCGGGAGGATACGCCCGAAATTGCACTCTGTCCAGAACAGCTCCAATGAAAGGGAGCCACTGAGAGGGAGTTAGGTGTGACTTTGCCACGTTTATAGTGAACCCCAGCTGGTGCAGGAGGTTCGCCGTAGTCTGAAGGTGGGAGACAACTGTCTGGGGCGAAGGCATCTTCAATAGCCAGTCGTCGAGGTAGGGGAAGACTGCGACCCCTAACCTGAGCTGATGAGCTGCAACCACCGCCATCACTTTCGTGAACACTCGAGGGGCGCTGGTGAGGCCGAAAGGGCGCACGGTACACTGAAAGTGCTCGTGACCTACCACAAATCGTAGGTAACGTCTAAAGGCAGGCAGGATGGGGATGTGGAAATAGGCATCCTGTAAGTTCAACGCTACCATCCAGTCTCCTTGGTCCAAGGCAGAAAGAACCTGATCCAGGGTGAAAATTTTTAATTTCTCCTTCTAGAGGAAGTAGTTCAGGTCCCGGTCTAGGATAGGACGTAAGCCCTTGTCCTTCTTTGGAATCAGAAAGTAGCGGGAATAACAACCACCACCTACTTCTGGTACAGGGACCCTTTCTATAGCTCCCTTGGCCAGGAGAGCTGCGACCTCCTGGCGGAGAAGAACCAAATGATCCTCTGGAAGATGATGGAAGGATGGTGCAATGTGTGGTGGTGCAGATTCGAAAGGAAGGGAGTAGCCCTTCTGAAAGATCTGCAAAACCCACCCGTCCATGGTGATATGTTCCCAGAGGGGCAGGTGATGGCGGATCCTGCCACCCACTGGGTGTGAGTGAGGGGGCGGACTAGGAGGGTTTGGAGGCTGCAGCGGGGGCAGAGGTGGAGTGAACAGACCTCTGGCTCCCTGTCCCACAGCCACGTGGGATTCCGCGTCCTCGGTCACGCATAGGCTGTCCAGCGTCCATGCCACAGTGGCTGGGTAGAGGACGCGACAGGGCGCCCCTTCCGTGTCCACGAAAGGGATGAAAAGCGAACTGTGGTAGGCATGTGGGGGAGGAAAGACCAAGGGACCGAGCTGTAGCCCGGGAGTCCTTGAATCTCTCCAAGGCCGAGTCCGCTTTGTCTCCAAAGAGACGGGTGCCATCAAAGGGCATGTCCATAAAGGTCTGTTGGACATCCCCCGAGAAGCCAGAAGTGCACAACCAGGCGTGGTGCCGTAAGGCCACCGTCGTCGCAACCGATCTGCCCAGAGAGTCGATTGCATTCAGCCCACAACAGATAGTGAACTTTGCCGCGTCTCTCCCATCCTTTACTGCTTGGGAGACGATAGCACGGACCTCCTCCGATATCTGCGGCAGGACTTGTGCAACCGTATACCACAGGGAGTGGGTATAACGGCCCAAAAGACATGCGGTGTTCGCAGACTGCAGTGTGAGGCTGGAGGAAGAAAACAACTTCTTGCCAAATTGTTCCAGCCTTTTGGATTCCCTATCTGGGGGTGCAGAAGGGAACGCGCGAGAAGAAGAGGAAGCCTGGATTACAAGACTCTCAGGCGTAGGGTGTTGGAACAGGAATTTTGGGTTGTTCGGCATGGGCCGATGGCGGCGAGTGATAGTCCTGTTCACAGGAGCCCCTGTGTTGGGTTTGGACCATGTATCCAAAAGGACATCAGTGAGGGCCTCATTGAATGGGAGAAGGGGTTCTGAAATAGAAGCCCCAGGCTGAAGCACCTCTGTCAGAAGATTAGACCTGACTTCCAAAGTAGGCAGTTCAAGGCCAAGGACCTCAGCTGCCCTATTGACCACCATACTGTAAGTAGCTCCCTCCGCCATAGCCACGGTAGGAGGAGACAGCATGCCAGCGTCAGGAGAAGTATCCAGACCACTGGCTTCGCCCAAATCCTGTGCCCAGACCATAGCAGGGTCATCCTGGTATTCATAAGGGTCCAGGGACCCCTCCAATTCCTTCCTGTATTTGTACCCATAGGAAAAAGGGTCCGAATCCAACCTCGGGCGAATAAGGCCCACCGAAGCCGATGCGGTGTCGGCTGACGCCGCTCTGACTCAGAGTCATCGGGGACAAGAATTAGGTCGACGTCGATAGCAGCGTCAATGTACTACTCCCGTTGTAATCACGGCGACCACGACGCCTGCATAGTCGACCAACGCCACCTACCGACGCACAAGGGTATTGCTCGAAGAAAAATCTCCTGATCAAGTCTGACGCCTGGGGGAAAATTCTAAGGTAAGGAATCTACAACTAGAAGTCTCTATCAGATATATATGTATGTAATATCTAAAATGATTAGCCATTTGTGATCAGTGCAAAGGTGCTGAACAGTGTCCTGAAATATAGTTTTTAAATGAACACTTGCAGGTAATCCCAAGCAAGACCCAGGTAAACCTTCCAGTATTTGTTGCTGCTTGTTTTTACTTCACAAATGCATTTCAACAGGCAATGTGTTTAACTATACATGAGGATACACAACCATTCCACTAGTTATTGACTTTCACATATAAATTGAGAAATATGTATGTGGCTTAATAGTCAGAGCTGATGACTTTGGATATGGGAAACCAGGTTCCTATTTCAGCACTGGCTCCACATCTTTTGATTCTGGGCAAATCGCTTAGGGCTTGATTTAGATCTCGGAGGAGGGATTACTTTCTCACAACGGTGATGGATATCCGTCCACCGAAATGTGAATACCAGAGAAACAATGGCATTTAGATTACGGCGGAAGGGATATCAGTCACTGTTGCAACGGAGTAACGCCTCCACTGAGATCTAAATTAGGCCCTTAATTTCCTGTGATTCTAATAAAATGAATCTGACCTTATGTAATGTAATCTGGTGCTCAGGTGAAGTGCTCCAACACCACTGGGCCGCGTTCAGGCTATGCAAATATATATGGAGCCCGAAATGCACTACCCCGCCTTGCTTTAACACAAAAATGGATATGGGGCCTCATACCATACTCTGCTGTATAAGGGGTTCCTAAAATCTTCTAAAATCACCAGTTGTAACACCAAGAATTTTTAGAAATGTTGTGATATTACTGGACAGATGCCACAGGCTAGCAACCCACTCTGAAAAAAGTTCTACCTCCAGAATCACCACCTGCCATTTTTATGGGCAAATCAATATATTGACTAAAGTCAAATAATGAACGGCACTGTCAAAGTCATGACGTTTACAAACAAGTGTTGTAATCACATAAAAAAAAAAAAAAAATAAACGCTCAGCCTCATGTCTATTAAAGCTAGGTGGGTTGTGAAAGTTTGTTGCAAAAAAAAAAAAAAAGCGGGTTGTGGTTATAAAACGTTTGGGAAGCACTGCCACTGTATTTTATTATGTGTTTGGTTTATTTTCTTTTAAATAGTTATTTAACCAAAATCAATATGCGTACGGTTACATATGTGCAATGAGAAACAATACATTGTAAAGGCCCCGGGACTGTTAGCAGAATTGTTTTAATGCGTAATGTAGTTATCACATGCAACATGTGAGACAGTAAATGTTTTTCTCAAGTCATTTTTGTTCTACTGTGATAATAATTGGGAACTGCACTATAGTTATAAATGTCTGTTTGTTAGTATAGCTGCTCTCAATAACTGGTTACTGAGCCTTATTTAGTTCACTGCTGTGGCATAAATATATTTCAGCGACAGTGATAGCACCTCTGCAATTATGGTTATGTTAGGATTTTCACTGACAGGGCATTTTTTCTTTTGTTAATACCTTTGGCGCAGGTCATCGAATTTGAATGAAAGTTTTCTTTTTTTTAAGTCAATTTTTTGGGTTCTGCATGGCAGTTTCATGCAGATCGGTCTAGTGGGAGCCTAAAAGTCCCAAAGGTGACTTTTTCCATTCTAAGGCCCTAATTACAACCTTGGCAGTAAATGCCACCTACCGCTGTGCTGACGGCCGCCAACATACCGTGACCGCGGCGGTATACAGCTACGGGTATTATGACCCACACAGAGAAATCCGCCACTTTACAGACACGCACACAAGTCAGCCAGACCAAAGGTCAGTGATAAACTGGTGGGACCAAAACCCACACCGTTACGCCAACAGGAATACACACACAGTATCAGGACCCACAAATCACTGCGGCGGTCTTTCAACTGCGGTAAACCATTGGGGGTACACACCGCCGCGCTCAAAATACAGACACTAACAAAACTACACCACATTGGAAAATTCAAACTACACACACCTGACACACATACACACACCACACCCACACCACTATAAAACACACACCCACATTACCCACAACCCTTTCAACAAAAAAAAAAAAAGATTGCGAACAGAGAAAGAGACAAGCCAGGAGAACCCACCCAATCTGAGCCACAGAACACCATCACCCATACACCATCCGGACACCTCACAACACACACCACATCACCCCACACATCCTCACACATACCACTCACACCATATCCATGGCACTCCAAAGACACCCCAGGTTTTTAGAGGAGGAGCTAAGGGTCATGGTGGAGAAAATCATCCGGGTAGAGCCACAGCTATTCGGATCACAGGTGCAGCAGACGTCCATTGCAAGGAAGATTGAGCTATGGCCGAGAGTCGTGGACAGTGTCAACGCTGTGGGACAGCACCCCAGAACAAGGGATGACATCAAGAAGAGGTGGAACGACCTATGGGGGAAGGTGCGTTCTGTGGATGCAAGACACTAGGTAGCTGTACAGAGGACTGGCGGTGGACCCCACCTCCTCCCCCACAACTAACAACATGGGAGGAGAAAATCTTGGGGATCATGCATCCTGAGGGCCTCGCAGGAGTAGCAGGAGGACTGGACTCTGGTAAGTCAAATCTTTACTACTATATCCTCCACCCTACCTGCATGCCATCACAAACTCCTACCACTACCCTCACCCCCGTCACTCCCCCACCTCACATATAACCCACTATCACAACGACCCATCCCAAAACCAAGCCCTGCATGCAACAACAATGCATGGACACCGATCACAGACCTGCATGGACACCCATCACTAAAGCATGCCCATTAGAGAGAATCACCTAGCCCAAAAAATCACCACGCACACAAGGCAAAGCTGATAGGGCTATCACAACCATACATGGAAACACACCCATGCACAAGAAGGCACACGCCGGTACAATAACACTGCATTTACATCCCCACAGGGCCCCCACTCAATGGCACCGAAGAGGAGGTGCACCAACATCCAGTCCCCCCCAGAAGAGGCCCACAGTGATGACAGCAGCTCTGCACGCCTCGATCACGATGACCAACCTAGCCCATCAGGGACCTCTGGACAGTCGGTTACCCTACCACAGTCCCATATCACCACAGAGCCTCCCCGCTCAGGAAACACCACCACAGCACCCACCCAGCTGGCCCATACCACTGTCCCCAGGACATGTCAATCAGCAGTGTGTCCACCACTACAGGGACCCCAGGCCACCCCACAAACCCAAGACAATCAGGGACCTGGGGTCAGTGGCAGTGGGCACACGGTTCAGGGGACAGAGGCACAGGACAACAGGGAAGCTGGGAGGACTGCTGTGCGACAGGGGGAGGACAGGCCCAGGGAACCCACTCTTCACAAGGCACTTGGGGGGATCCTGGGAGTATACCACCATTCCCAGGAGACCTTGGGACAGATACTGGCCAAGTTGCAGGAGACCCAGCGGAAGCAGGAGGGACAGTACCAGGGGATCAGGGAGGACCTCAAACACATCCCCTTCCTATGCCCCATTGGACAATGCACCTGTGATACAAAGAGACTGGACTCTAAATGGACATTCCTCCACCATGACCCCAGCCTATTGCACATCCCCCTCAACCTCTTAGCACTTAAATAAACATCCTTGGAACACATTCAAGTCTGGAGTCTGTCAATTGATTGAAATATGGATTAGTTCAACAATCTGTAAACATTGCAATTCTTATGTACAGTTATATATACATTGGTATGAAAATAGAGATGCGAAAGGGTACAGTAAGTGGCCATAGACATAGGAAAATCATGCTGCCATGTCCAATGTCCAACAGAAAACTGCAATGTAAATTGAAGTAACAGTGTCTTACCTGTGTGTCAATGGAAGTACTGCTGTATGAGAGAACTCCTGTCCACATCTTCATCCTCTGCCTCCTCTTCCTCACTGTCCCCAGGCTCCACCACTGCCACAAGACCATCTCCAGGCCCATCCTCCTGCAGAAAAGGCACCTGGCGTCTCAAGGCCAGGTTGTGCAACATGCAACATGCAACGATGGTCTGGCACACCTTCCTGGGTGAGTAGTACAGGGATCCACCAGTCAGATGGAGGCACCTGAACCTGGCCTTCAGGAGGCCGAAGGTTCTCTCAATTATCCTCCTTGTTCACCCATGTGTCTTATTGTAACGTTCCTCTGCCCTTGTCCTGGCATTCCTCACTGGGGTCAGTAGCCATGAGAGGTTGGGGTAACCAGAGTCACATGCAAATATCGAGGGATACCTGATAGCCACATACTCCCCTTTAGGGACAACCCCATACCCATACACCAACATATATTGGGTGGGGACCTTGGGCTCACCTATTAGCCACACCCGGTGCCTCTGGAGTTGAGACATCACATATGGGATGCTGCTATTCCTCAAGATAAAGGCGTCATGCCATGAGCCAAGAAACGTGGCTTTCACATGGGAGATGTACTAGTCCGCCTAACACACCATCTGCACATTCAGAGAGTGATAGCTTTTTCTATTCCTGAACACTTTTTCATTCCCCGGGGGGGGGGGGGAGAGACAAATGCTACATGTACCATCAGTGGCACCAATGATGTTGGGGATATGTCCCAGGGCATAAAAGTCAGCTTTCACTGTGGCCAAATCCTCCACCTGGGGGAATACAACACTGGGTCAACACGTTGGAGAACATTGGCTGAGATATCCCTGATGCCATGGCCACTGTTGTTTAGAAGGAACCACTTGCCAGGAAATGGAGCACTGACAGGACCTGCACTAGAGGGGGGGATATCAGTGGGCTGGCGGATAGCAGAAATCAGGTCGGGCTCCAACTGGGCACACAGTTCTTGGATTGTGTCCAGATCAAGTCTGTAGGTAAGGATAATGTGCCTTTCCTACATTGTCACCAGGTCCACAAGGGGTCTGTACACGGGGAGACGCCTCCATCTCCTATTCATCCTCAGCGGTTGAACTCCAGGGTGGAAAACAGTGAGCAGAGGGTCATATTCACACATATGTTGCAATAAAAATGCATTACTTCCTTTACAGAAACAGTATGGGAATTTGAAAATCAGTTGATGTGCCAATGTCTACTGTGACGCAGTCGGGTGCCATGGCCTGTGCCCCCCTGAAATGGCGGCTGCCTGACCTCTGCGGAGAGACAAGTGGAATTGAGGTAATTCTGCTGCCGTTGTGCGCTGTTGGGGTCGGCGGTCAGCGACCGCCACGCAACTTCGCAGTGGTTATCATTGAGCCCTATGGGTTCCAGGAGCCAATGGCGATGTACGCCAGCGGTGACGGTACGCACCATTGTGGACGTGACGGCATTTTCTAACTGTTCAATCACTTGCTACCTGATCCTCAACAGGAGAGGACCCATACTGCAAGTGCTGCTGTGACCTGTGTCTGGAAGCAACAATGGATCGAGTGTCTGGGGAAAGGGCCTCTGCCTTCACTTCGGAGGAGTTGGAGAGACTGGTGGATGGGGTCCTACCCCAGTATACTTCACTCTATGGTCCTCCAGACCTGTGTATAGTATACTGTGAGCATGATGCAAGGGCCATGAATGTATGGAGTGCTGTGTGTGTGTATGCTTCGTGTGTGTGTGTGTGGGGGGGTGGGTTGAGGGGTCGTGGCTAGTGTGCTGCATGTCTGGTGGTCAATGTCTGTGCGTAA
Organism: Pleurodeles waltl; assembly: GCF_031143425.1. NCBI lineage: Eukaryota > Metazoa > Chordata > Amphibia > Caudata > Salamandridae > Pleurodeles > Pleurodeles waltl. Next base: position 968,665,504 of record NC_090446.1, on the reverse strand, counting down.
GGGGATGGGAGGGATATTGTGGGACTTCAGTGTAACAGTCTGGACGGTATTACTAATCCCTTTTTTTTAATGTATCTGTCAACACCAGGACAGTGCGCGCTCTACGGGCATCTAGAATGCAAAAACCCAACACTCGCAAGATAATGTAATTTATGCATTGTGATGATATGTTAGTGTTTACCCTTTTGCATTGCAGAATTCCATCCAAAAGATTCATTTTTAAGGTGCTTATAAATACTGTACATTTGCAGTCTATTGCTGCAGACATTCAGAGTGTGTTAGGGTGTGGTCCCTTTCCAGGGCCTTCTAAAGACTTTCCCTGCAACATGCCTGGGCGTGGTTCTGGGCTGGGCCAAGACTCTATAAAAGAGAGTCAGCCCAGCTTCCAGTGCTCACTATTCAGAGGTCCCGGTGCAGAGCAGCAGCTTCTTCCTGAGCTCCTGTCCCGGTGGCCTATTTTGGATTTTCCAGTCTCCTGCGCTCATCTCTCATTGGTGATCACTGTTTCCAGGCGGTAAGACGGTGTTTGGACTTTTCCCAACACCGTAATTGTGCATTTTCATATTCTAGATTTTAATTCTTAAATGAATAACAGATTACTTGTGTGCTGCCATTTTTTGACATTTGTATGGTGGTTTGCAAATAGGGAGGACGCGCAATTTATTCCATAAAGATTTGACTTCGTTATTACATTGTTGTTCATTGCGCGCTGATATTTCTTGACATTTACATGATGTTTTACGAGTTGGCAAGACGTGCAACTCGTTTCATAAGCATTTAACTTTGTTTTTCATTGCGCGCTACCATTTTCTGGCATTTACATGGTGGCATTCGAATTGGCAACACGCGCGATTCTTTCCTTGAGTGTTTTTTCATGTTATTCATTGTGCGCTACCATTCTTGGCATTTGCATGGTGGCATTTGAATCTGCAAGACGTGCAATTCTTTCCCTGAGTGTTTTTCATGTTGTTCATTGTGCGCTATCATTTCTTGGCATTTGTATGGTGGCATTTGAATCGGCAAGACGCGCAATTCTTTCCTCATGTGTAAATAATGTAAATTACTGTGCGCTACTATTCTAAGACATTTTCTTGGTAGCATTTCAAGTTGACACGTTGCGTGATTTATTCCTTGAATCTACGTTGAGTGATTTCATGGTGCACAATCCTTTATGGTGTTTAATACTCATATAGAGGTCTGCAATGTGCGCAATTCACTTCCCAATGTTTTTTCTGAGATGAACACAACAATACCAGAGTTCTAGATGTAATGCTGTGTGTTCCTGATATATATTCTTAAAAGGAGATTCATATGGTTGTTTAGAAATTGCTCAGAGTGTTTCCTGATTCTCATGCTAAAGAAAGTACTCGAATCTGAAAGTCCTATTTAACTTTTCCTGTTTCCTCCTCAGGCATTCGGTCATCTAAAGCCTAGTCAGTTTTAGGACTATTCTAGGGTTGTTCATGTTTTTCGGAAAAGACGAAGCTTAGAGTTGTAGCATGGTACTGATTTCATGAGATGTAATTTTGATGTTGTGTTTTAACCTTTTGCTTCCTACAAATCTCCTTCCCAGCTGTTCCCGTCCTAATCACCTTTTCCCCACTTGGACTCTCTTAGACTCTGTGATAAATCTAATCAGAGTATTGGAGCTGTGTTGTGGTGGAAGTGTTGGGAACGTGCACAGACCCCGAGGATCTGGTGACTCTGACAGTATCTTTCTCTGCAGGCCAGCACCCATTAAAAAGAGTGTTTGGGGTGCCATCCCCAAGGAGGTGTAGACCCTGGGGGTCTTTGACAGGTGGAGCACCCATTGCCGCAAACAGTGGGAGGACCCGCGCCGCTGGGCAAGGAAAATGGCGGAGGCCCAGCTGGGGCTGGCCTCCCAACGAGGAAGGGGTGCCCGTCGTACCCTGACCCCCCTGATGTTCCGCACCCTGGCGGTGGCCAATGCAGATTTGGATGGGCGCTTGAAGGCATCACAACGGCCACAAGCGGGTGAGTACAGATTCAGATTCATGACTTTGCATGCGTTAAGGTTTTACCTGGGTGGGGGATGTGGGCTGTGGGTGCCCTTAGGCCAGGGCGTACAAGGCAGGGTAGGTCCCATGTTCGGCAGGCTCTGATGCACTCCAACCCAGATAGTGTTAGAGGCCATTTACTACTAGGCAGGGTCCTGTGGGTTGTAGGTGTGCAGCTAATGGCGTTAGACATTGTACCCCATTGGCTGGTGACTAGCATTGTAACTAGTAGTGCATAGGGATGTTCCCTGTGTGTTGTGTATTTCAACGGTGGTGTTGTTGCTGGCATTGCCCAAGTGCATCCTCTGTATCCCCCCCTTTCTTGTTTTGTCACCCTGTCCTTGTGTGCATTAGCATCATCTGGCGGAGGAGCAGACGCACCAGCAACGGAGGGAACTGCATTCCACATGGACCTGGAGGTCGAATCCACTGACGGTGAGGGAACCGGTGAGATGGAGAGCGAGGGGAGCACCACGAAAGAGACAGGAGGGGACAGTACAGACAGCAACTCCTCCTCCGATGGAAGCTCCCTGGTGGTGGCGGACACCTCTGTGCCCAACCCAACAACAGGTACAGCCGCCAACCCCCCTACCAGCACCGCCCTCCAGGCAGCCCCTCAACGTGTTTCCCGTGCCCCCATCACCGAGGAGGGTAGGCATCTCCTTCGCCTAAGGCACCTCAGGCCCTGCCCCAGTCAGCCCTTCTGTCCTCAGTGAGGAGGCTTTTGACCTCCTAAGATCCCTCACTGTTGGGCAGTCAATCATTCTGAATGCCAATCAGGGTGTCGAGAGGCATTTGCGACAAACAAATGCATACCTTGAGGGCATTCACTCTGGCGTGGCGGCCCAACAGAGAGCATTTCAGGCTCTGGCTTCCGCACTGATGGCAGCCGTTGTCCATGTATCCAGCCTCCCCCCTCCAACTTCCTCTACCCAGTCCCTATTCCCTCAACCCCAGCCTATCCCAAGCACACCTTCAGACCAGCATTCCCCCAAATCAACACACAGAAGTGGCTCAGGGAAACACAAACACCACACTTCATCTCACAGGCACTCACACAAGCACCCTGCCCCATGCAGACACACCAACATCCACTGCCTCCACCGTGTCCCTCTCCTCCTCCTCGTCCACCTCCCTCCCAGTAGCGTCTCCACTCGCACCTGCATGCACTACATCCTCATCCACTACCTCCATCACCAGCTCGCCCATCACTACACACCCCTCACTGGCACTCACCATCCCCACATCCATGCACACATCCCCTGTGTCCTCTCCCACTGTGTCTGTGACCCCACCTCCCAAAGTACACAGACGCAAGCACACACCCACCCAACAGCCATCCACCTCACAACAGCATCTAGCTCATGCACCTGCACCCAAACACAGCAGACTGACACCTCCTACAAGCACTCCCTCTTCCTCAGCTCCCAAACCTTCACCCTCTTCCCACCCCAATGTCCCTAAGAAGCATTTCCTAGCCACCCTTGACCTCTTCCCTACCCCTCCCCCCCGTCCTTCACGTCGGGCCAGGGTGGCCAAAACCTAGCCAACAAGTCCACGTACGCTGTGATGTCTGCAGCGGTCATAGGCTCAAAGGGGGCACCCATCAGCCAAGCCAGTGTGCCACCAACCCCTGCCAAAGCCAAGAACATTCCGCCACCTAGCAAGGTGAAGAAGGGGACAGCATACAGCAAGGGGAAGGAGCCATAACCACCCAGCAACCCCACCTCAGACTCCAGCTGCCAGACCCAAGGTAACCACCATCTGCCAAGGGCAGGAAGGGGCACAAAACACCAGCCAAGGCACTTCAGCCATCCGAGCCTGCAGGTGAAGGCCTGGTGGCTAGCAGCACAACCGCCACCACCGGCACCTGCACCGCAGCCAGCACTGCCGCCTGCACGGCCGCAAGCACTGGCGCAAGCACCGCCATCTGCACCGCCGCAAGCACCACTACTGTAAGAAGCAGCAGCCAAAGAGGGCAGCCGCCTGAGGCTGCAGGAGACGGGCTGGAGCCTCCCCCCACCACTGGCAGCACCGGCACGTGCACTGCGGGCAGAACCGCCACCTGCACCGCTGACAGTAGCACCACTGCCAGCAGCAGGAGCCCCAGTGGGCAGGTGTTAGAGGCTGCAGAAGGGCTGGAGCCTCCCCCCCCACCACTGGCAGCACCCCCACCAGCACCGGCACTACCACCAATGAGCAGCCGTAGCTGCCGGCAGATGGACTGTAGCCCTCCCTCCATGGACTATCATGCATCCTGGTCACTGCAAATCTCATGGCTCTGACTCTCAGGTGAGAGACTGTGACCTGGCACCCCCCAATTGCTGCATCACTGGTCACAAAGCCCGCTCCACAACCAGTGAAGAAAGGCATCCACTCACCCGATCCTTGGCAGGATGAAGCACACTGAGCACAAAGCCCCCTCCAGAACCAGTAGAGAAAGGCATCCACTCACCCTATCCTTGGCAGGATGAAGCACACTGGGCACTAAGCCCCCTCCAGAACCAGTGGAAGAAGGCATTCACTCACCCTATCCTTGGCAAGATGAAGCACACTGGGCACAAAGCCCCCTCCATAACCAGTGGAAAAAGGCATCCACTCACCCTATCCTTTGCAGGATGAAGCACACTGGGCACTAAGCCCCCTTCAGAACCAGTGGAAGATGTCACCCACTAGAGAGACTGTGGCTTTGCACTCCCCAGGACCAAGCAGTGGGCATGGAGCCCCCTCCAGGAGCAGTGGCGTAGTACCATCTTCCGGCTGAGGTGCTCCCCCTTCCCCGTCCCCCTGAAGTGCCTGTATGTTTTCGACCTGATGCCCCTGCAGTGTTCTCTCCATATTGAGGCAGGAGTCAAGTGTGGCCTTGGCCTATGTGTTTTGGCCCAGTGGGCCACAGACATTTTGGAGTGGGCATTGTCCCTCCTTTTGTATATGTTGTACATACTGTTTATTTATGACCGTATTTCTCTACATTTCTAATATTATACTAATTTGACTCAATTCCTTTTGTCCTTGAGTTATTCCAGAGGGTTACGGGGTGTATATGTAATGTTGTTGCATGTGTTTGTGTGTATGGTGTTGTGGGTGAGGGTGGGGGTGTTGCGTGTGTGTGCCACTCTCTTTTTCCTCCCCCTCTCCCCTGTGTACTAGGTGCAGTACTCACCGTGGTCGTCGTCGCCGGCGTTGTTACTCCTGGTATATAAGAATGTACACCAGCACGGGAAGGACGTGCAGCTCGGGCTCCATGGCGTCCTGGTTCTTCCTTGAGTGTTGAGAGGTGAGTGGTTCCCCTTCCAAGTACTGTTTCTGCCGTGCTTTTCATGGCATTGATATCGCCCCAGAAAAGCTGGCAGATGGGCATGTTGTAATGGAGTGGGTGGTACATTGTCTCGTGCCTGGCTGTTGGCGGTTACTGCAGCGGTGTTTGTTGCTACCGCCGTGGCGGTCGGAGTGTTAAAGTGGCTGTATGTGTTGGCGGTTTCCACCGTGGTCATGATTCCATTTTTTTTTTACGCCGGCCTGTTGGCAGTACTACCGCCGCTTTAACACCGACCGCCAGGGTTATAATGAGGGCCTAACTCTCCTTGCTCCTCAATGCAGAAAAACAGCTGAATGGGATTACACAAAACTTGCCATGTAAACAGAACTATAATCAAGGAAGGTACTTTGCTTGGGCAAGTGTAAATTGATTGAGTAGTGAGAAATTGTTTAAAGAAGTTTTCTGACCTGGGAAAGAAGAGGTTACATTTTAGAGATATGCGCAAGAATTGTAATAGTTCCATCAATCATTTGTTAAGCACGCTACTCACCCGGAACGGTCTCAAGGTGCTGGGAGGGGGGTGCTACTACTCGAAAAGCCAGGTCTTGAGACGGTTCCTGAAAGTCAAAAGGTCCGGGGTCAGACCTAGGTTGACGGGAAGGGAGCTCCAGGTCTTGGCGGCGAGGTGGGAGAAGGATCTGCCACCGGCTGTGGTACGGTGGATGCGGGGCAAGGGCGAGGTTGGTGGAGCGGAGCTGGCGTATCGGGACGTGGAAGTTGAGACGCTCGTTGAGGTAGGTAGGGCCGTCGTCGTGGAGAGCCTTGTGAGCGTGGATCAGGAGTTTGAAGATGATCCTTTTGTTGACGGGGAGCCAGTGGAGGTCTCTGAGGTGGGCTGAAATGTGTTCGTGGCGTGGGACGTTAAGGATGAGTTGTGCTGTGGCGTTCTGAATGCACTGAAGTTTTCTCTGGAGCTTGTCCGTTGTTCCTGCGTAGAGTGCATTGCCGTAGTCCAGTCTACTGCTAACGAGGGAGTGGGTGACCGTTCTTCTGGTTTCAATGGGGATCCATCTGAAGGTCTTTCGAAGCATGCGGAGGGTGTTAAAACATGAGGATGAGATGGCATTGACTTGCTGGGTCATAGTGAGCGATGAGTCCAGAATGAAGCCGAGGTTGCATGCATGGGTGGTGGGAGTTGGAGCGGCTCCTAGAGTGGCAGGCCACCAGGAGTCGTCCCATGCTGATTTGTTGGAGCCGAAGATGATGATCTCGGTGTGATCCGAATTCAGTTGGAGGCGGCTTGCCTACATCCAGTTGGTGATGGTGTGAAGTCCATTGTGGGGATTGGTCTTGGCATGAGTGAGAGGATCAGTTGTGTGTCATCTGCGTAGGAGATGATTTTAAGGCAGTGGAATCGGACGATGTTGGCGAGCGGCGCCACGTAGACGTTGAAAAGGGTGGGGCTGAAAGAGGATCCTTGGGGTACTCCGCAGATGGTCTTGGTGGCTTTTGACAGGAACGGAGGGAGGCGGACTCTCTGAGTTCTGCCGGAGAGGAAGGATGTGATCCAGTACAGAGCCTTGTGGTGGATTCCTGCGTTGTGGAGGCGTGTGCGAAGTGTGTGGTGACAGACGGTGTCAAAGGCTGCCGAAACGTCAAGGGGGATGAGGGCCACGGCTTCACCTTTGTCGAGCATGATTGTAGGAAGTTTGCTCTGTATATACTATTTCAAAGTAAGAAATAGTGTGCACAGAGTCCATGGGTTTCCCTTAGAGGTAAGATAGTGGCAAGATTAGATAATTCTAAGGCTCTATAATGTTTAGTAAACGTGTGCAAGGATGCACAAGTAGCTGCCTGGCAGATATCCAGGACAGAAACTTTGCGTGCTAACCCAGTGGAAGCAGCAGTTGCTCTGGTGGAATGAGTGTGCAAGCTCTCAGGGTGTTGCTTCTTTGCCAAAGCATAGCACATCTTGATGCAAAGAAGTACCAATCAAGAGATGGTACGTTTTTGCACTGCCTTCCCTTTCTTTGCACCCACATATCTAACAAAGAGTTGATGGTCCACCCGGAAATCTTCAGTACGATTGAGATAGAACGCCAATGCTCTTTTTGGATCCAGACAAGCGAGTCTCTCCTCCTCGTGAGAAGGATGTGGAGGTGCGTAAAAAGTAGGCAAGGTGATGGCAAGACCAACATACAAAGGTGTAATGACTTTGGGAAGAAAGGAAGCCTTAGTGCACAACACCACTTTGTCAGGGTGCACAGATAAAAATGGGGCTTAAAAGAAAGAGCCTGAAGCTCACTCACTCTGCGAACAGAAGTGATGGCAAGAAGAAAAATGGTTTTGAAAGTAAGAAGCCATAAGGGGCAATTGTGCATCGGCTCAAAGGGAGTACACATTAAGTAAGTAAGTAAGTAAGTACAAGATTAGGTCACATTGAGGCATGATAAACGGAGTGGGAGGAAACAAATGGGTGAGACCCTTAAGGAATCGATTAACAACAAGGAGACTTAAAGAGTGAAGGCTGATCAGGCAACCTAAGAAAGGTTGAAATAGCCGATAAATAACCTTTAAAGTTGCCTAAAGCAGAGCTCTGCGGGGCTAAAGAGAGAATGAACAAAAGAACCTCAGAAAGAGGAGCAGAGAGGGTGTAGGAAGTTGGCTCTGAATATACTATTTCAAAGTAAGAAATAATGTGCATTGAGTCCAAGGGTTCCCCTTAGAGGTAAGACAGTGGCAAAAAGAGTTAATTCTAATGCTCTATGTTGTGGTAGTGTGGTCGAGCAGTAGGCTTATCAGAGGGTAGTGTTAAGCATTTGTTGTACACACACAGGCAATAAATGAGGAACACACACTCAAAAACGTACTCCAGGCCGATAGGATTTTATAAAGAAAAATATATTTTCTTAGTTTATTTTAAGAACCACAGGTTTAAGATTTGAAGTAAACACAAAAAAATGCAAGGTACTTCACACAGGTAAGTTAGGAACTTTGAATAAAAGCAATATCATATACAGTCCTTGTTAAAATGGCAATAAGCTATTTTAAAAGTGGACTCACTGCAAAAATCAACAGTTCCTGGGGGAGGTAAGTAAAGGTTAGTTTGTGAGTAAGACACTTACAAGTCTCAGTTCCTGGGCATAGGAAGCCCACCGTTGGGGGTTCCAGGCAACCCCAAAGTTACCACACCAGCAGGGTCGGTCAGGTGCAGAGGTCAAAGAGGTGCCCAAAACACATAGGCGCCTATAGCGAACAGGGGTGCTCCGGTTCCAGTCTGCCAGCAGGTAACTACCTGCGTCCTCAGGGGGCAGACCAAGGGGGTTTTGTAGAGCACCGGGGGAGGCACACGAGAAGGCACACCCTCAGTGGCACAGGGGCGGCCGGGTGCAGTGGGCAAAGCAGGAATCGGGTTTTAGGTTTTAAACAATGGAGGGACCCAGGGGTCACTCTAGCGTTGCAGGCAAGCACGGGGGCATCTAGGGACGGTCAACACCAGGGCTACGCAGAGGGTCGCCTGGGAGTCACTCCTGCACTGAGGTTCGGTTCCTTCAGGTCCTGGGGGCTGCAGGTGCAGTGCTGGTTTCAGGCGTCGGGTCCTTTGTTACAGGCAGTCGCGGTCAGGGGGAGCCTCTGAATTCTCTCTGCAGGCGTCACTGTGGGGGTTCAGGGGTATCGTCTTGGGTTACTCACAGGCTCACAGTCGCCGGAGAGTCCTCCCTGTGGTGTTTGTTCTCTGGATCTCGAGCCAGGGGTGTCGGGTGCAGAGTGTGAAGTCTCACGCTTCCGGCGGGACACGCGAGTTCTTTAAAAGTTGCTTCTTTGTTGCAAAGAAGTTGCTGGTGTTGAGCAGAGCCACTGCTCACTAGTTTCTTGGTCCTTTAGTCAAGGGCAGTCCTCTGAGGCTTCAGAGGTCACTGGTCCCTGTTGGATGCGTCGCTGGTTGAGGGTTTTCGAATCAGGAGACAGGCCGGTAGGGCTGGGGCCAAAGCAGTTGTCCCCTTCTGTCTTCTCTGCAGGCTTGTAGGTCAGCAGTCCTTCTTGTTTCTTCAGGTTGCAGGAATCTGATTTCCTGGGTTCTGGGGTGCGCCTATATACTAGAGTTAGGGGTGTGTTTAGGTCTGGGAGGACAGTAGCCAAGGGCTACTGTCCTGGAGGGTGGCTACACCGTCTTTGTGCCTCCTCCATGCGGGGAGGGGGGTACATCCCTAATCCTATTTGGGGAATCCTCCAAACTCAAGATGGAGGATTTCTAAAGGCAGGGTTCACCTCAGCTCAGGACACCTTAAGGACTGTCCTGACTGGTTGGTGACTCATCTCCTCCAGCCTTGCCGCCAAAAGTGGGGGCAGTGGCCGGAGGGGTGGGCATCTCCACTAGCTGGGATGCCCTGGGGCGGTGTAACAAAAGGGGAGAGCCTTTGAGGCTCACCGCCAGGTGTTACAGTTCCTGCAGGGGGAGGTGTGAAGCACCTCCACCCAGTACAGACTTTGTTCCTGGCCACAGAGTGACAAAGGCAATCTCCCCATGTGGCCAGCAACATGTCTGGATGTGTGGCAGGCTGGCAGAAACTGGTCTGCCTACACTAGAAGTCAGGTGGGTATTCAGGGGGCATCTCTAAGATGCCCTCTGGGTGTATGTTAGAATAATTTGCACACTGGCATCAGTGTGCATTTATTGTGCTGAGAAGTTTGATACCAAACTTCCCAGTTTTCAGTGTAGCCATCATGGAACTGTGGAGTTTGTGTTTGACAAACTCCCAGACCATATACTCTTATGGCTACCCTTCACTTACAATGTCTAAGGTTTTGCTTAGACACTGTAGGGGTATAGTGCTCATGCACATATGCCCTCACCTGTGGTATAGTGCACCCTGCCTTAGGGCTGTAAGGTCTGCTAGAGGGGTGACTTACCTATGCCACAGGCAGTGTGAGGTTGGCATGGCACTCTAGGGGGAGTGCCATGTCGACTTAGTCTTTTTCTCCCCACCAGCAAACACAAGCTGTGCAGCAGTGTGCATGTGCTGAATGAGGGCCTTCAGGGTGTCATAAGACATGCTGCAGCCCTTAGAGACCGTCCCTGGCATCAGGACCATTGGTGAAGGGACTTATCTGAGTGCCAGGGCTGTGCCAATTGTGGAAACAAAGGTACAGTTTAGGTAAAGAACACTGGTGCTGGGGCCTGGTTAGCAGGGTCCCATACACTTTCAGTCAAAACTTAGTATCAGCAAAGGCAAAACGTTAGGGGGTAACCATATCTAGGAGGTATTTACTTACAATGATCCTGATGTCGTCAGTACCAGCGATGAGAACGGTCTCCATGCTGTGGTTCTTGCGGAAGCCAGATTGGGAGATGTTGAGTAGGCTGTTGTCCTCCAGGAAGCAAGATAGTTGGCTGCTGACTATCTTCTCGATGACCTTCGCTGGGAAGGGGAGTAGGGAGATGGGTCAGTAATTCTTGAGGTCTTCAGGGTCGGCCTTAGGTTATTTGAGCAGTGCGTTGACTTCGGCGTGTTTCCAACTCTCCGGGAAGGTGGTGGTCTCGAAGGAGCTGTTGATGATGGTACGGAGCTGGGGAGCGATGACTGGGCTAGCTTTATTGAAGACATGGTGAGGGCAGGGGTTGGCGGGTGAACCGGAGTGGATGGTGCTCATGGTCTTGGTGGTTTCCTCGTCGTTGGTGTGGGTCCAAGCACTCAGGAGGCTGGTGTGGTTGGGGTCAGTGTTGGCAGCGGTGGTCATGGGGATCGGGGGGTGTCAAACTGCAGTGGTTGCTCTCTGTTTGTTCTTGGCACCAGATCTTCTCGGTGTCCCATCTGTGGTGAGGGGTCTGTTGCTGGTGATAGTGAGCAGTGGGTTTCTGGAAGGAGAAATGGACACAGCGGTGGCCGGTCCAGTGGAGTTCGGTGGTATGGGTGAAGGTGATGCCGTTGCTGGTGGAGAAGATGGGATCGAGTGTGTGGCCGGCTGAGTGGGTGGGCGTTGTGACGACTTGCTTGAGATCGAGGTTGGCGAGCAAGGCTGAGGAGTTCGGACGTCGGTGTTCTCCAGGTGAAAATTCAGGTCGCCGAGGAGCATGTAGTCCATGGAGCCGAGGACGTGGGTGCTGATTGTGTCGGCGATGGCGTCGCAGAATTGTTGACAGGGGCCTGGGGGTTTGTAGACAAGGGTTCCTCTCAGGGTGGTGGTGACGTAAATCTGGAAGTGCAGGTGTTCGGTGGCATCGAGGGTGTCATGGGTGTTGGTTGAGATCCTGATGGTACTCCTGTGCACTATGGCGATTCCTCCTCCTGGTTTGCTGGTGCAGTCTCTTCGGGTGATTTTGTAGCCTTCAGGGAAGGCTATGGCGATGTCAGGTTCCGTGGAGGGGTTCATCCAGGTTTTGGTGAGGAAGGCGATGTCTGGAGAGGTTGAGATGAGCAGGTCCCAGAGTTTGACGGCGTGCTTGTGGACGGAGTGGGTGTTGAGGAGGATGCAGCTGAGGTGGTTGTTATGGGTGGAGTTGTTGTGGTGCTTGATGGCTTGGGTGCAGGAGAAGTTGCACATCCGGCAGGGGAAGGGTCCATGGGTGTGCCTCGGGAAGGCCTGGAAGCAGGCGGTGGGGTGGCCAGGGTTGAGAGCGAGGAGTTCTTTGTCGGTGTAACGGCGTCTGGAGGTGTGGGGAGTGATGCTGGGCATGGTCCAGGTGCAGACGGGCACAGACAGGCTTGCCTCTAGCACGCCTCTAGTGCGCCCGCTGCGCAAGGCCACGCAGCGGCTCCCATTAAGAAGGTGGGGTGGGAGGGAGGATCAGCTGGGGGCAGTGGGCAAATGGGGGCACGCAGCGGCTGGAGTGCGCAAAAGCGAAAAAATTCGGCGAGAAAAGCAGAATAAGAGAAAAAGGCACAAAAAAAGGCACAAACAGGCACAAAGGAACAAAAACTTAAAGAACAGAAACGGCACAAGGCAAAGAAACGGCACAAAGGCCCAACAAGCAGTAAAACGGTACAGATAATACAAAGCCACAACGAAGAGGAAAAACTGCACAAATTACCAACTACAGAATACAGAACAGACACACAATACTTACGCCAACCACTAGGCACCAGGGATGAGGAGCAAGCGGGTGCCTGCGGGTGGTGGAGGGCCTCGAACTCGAAGCAGCAGCGAGGGCGGGTCGGGGGCACGGAGGCAGACAGGAGAAGCTGTGCGGCGTGTAGGGTGAATCCTGGCCTTAAGTCAGGTCAGGGGTCACTACGTGCACTGGTCGCCATTAAGAAGGGGAGGTTGGAGGGAGGAGCAGCTGGGAGGCGGTGGGCAACTGGGGCGCGAGGGGTGCGGGGCCACAGGGGACGCAGCAGCGGGAGCGGGGAGAGCGCAAAAGCGAAAAAATTGGGCGAGAAAGGCAGAATAAGAGAAAAAGGCACAATAAGGGCGGCAGAGAGCAGAAAAAGGCACAAAGGCACAAACAGGCACAAAGGCACAGACACGGCACAAGGCACAGACACGGCACAAAGGCACAACAAGCAGGAAAATGGTACAGATAATACAAAGGCACAACGAAGAGGAAAAATGGCACAAATTACAAACTACAGAATACAGGACAGACACACAATACTAGACACCAGGGAAGAGGCGCAGGCAGGTGCCTGCGTGTGGTGGAGGGCCTTGAACTCGCAGCAGCAGCGAGGGCAGGGTCAGGGGCACAGAGGCAGACAGGAGGAGCTGCGCGGTGTGTAGAGTGAATCCTGGCCTTAAGTCACATAGTTGAACGCATAGCTTATTAGCTAGAGTTCTCAAGCTAATCTTGGCTTTAATTAATGGTGGATTTAGTGACCTGGAAGTTGATAATTATTCTTGGCAAAGACAAACTCAATGATGATTGATCAACAACATTTTTAGCACTCACTCAGGATCCAAGCTAATCACTGTGAGGAAATGGTGAGTATTGTACGATGCGGTTCTGAAAACTCACTGTGTGATAACACTTACAACTTCTTCAGGACCAGCAGGTTCCATTTGTCAAACCTTAAGCTCAATCCTGGATAGCCGTCTCTCTGAGCAGCAACGCATACACAAAGGAACAAATATCAAGCATTTTAACCACACCAAAACAGTTGAAGAAATAAAATGAGACATTCAAGCATCCAACATCATTTTATAAAATAAAACTGTATATTTTCATGTATTATTAGACACCACAACATAAAAGATCCATTGGAGGGTTCCAGAGATACAGAATTTACATTGTATAGTAAATATGCACTTTTTCACCTAATTGCGAACAAGTATTGGCAAATTCAATGAATTTGACACTTAGAAACATTTTCAAAGACAACTTTGAGCAATGGGGTCACTTAAAGTTACAACTCCGGCAGAGAGCCAGCCAGGGGCAAGGTCCAAAGAAATAGTTATCTCAAAGGCAGAACCAGTTTTCAGTGAGGTCCAGGCACTTTCATCCCCTTATTGTAGGTTTCTATGGAGTGGTCTCAAGGATACTGTAGATGCACTGCGTTGACAGAGGTCTTCCTGTGGCTACACCTTGGTCCACGGGCTTGGTGTGGCGGTCCTGACTAAAGGGGTAAACGTAAACGTAAGGGTAACCTTATCTCAAAGTCCTCTCAGACCTGGCAGAATTCCAGTCATCTGGTATTGTGGTCACGTTACACTCCTTCCTTGACCGATATCTTGCCTTCTGGGCGACCAAACTGTACTCTGACAACTCTCCCAGTCTACTGAACTTGGGTGCAACTCTGAGTATCGGGTCTGGGTCTCGGGTGCTGCACGGCAACGAGAAGCAGTGGTTTGAAGATTTAGGCTACTAGCTTGTCGAAGCAGGCTTCTTGGTAGCTTCCTCAGCCTTCGCAGCCCTGTGCTGCAAACAGTTCAGCCAACTGACCCTTGAGGTATCTTGCTTCTGCTAGACTCCAGAGATGACTTTACTACCATCAGGGCACATCAAGCACAGTCCCTTTCCTTTGTCAGCCACCAAGTACACCACATACAGTCCACACCAGTGCGGCCTCTCTTTGCTGTTTCCATGGTGCAGCAGGGCAGTCCTCTTTTCCTTCTTCCAGTCCAGACAAGATCGGCTTTCAGGGTGTCCTTTATGTCAACATAGTGCCTTCAGGTGGATGCAGCCAGTAGCCAATGGGTCACTAAGTCGTCTGCCTCCTAATGACCACTTCCTGCAAAGTGTGGCGTCTGGCTATTCCAAAATGCACCATTCTACCGACTTCCATTATATGAAGATCTCTTTCTCGACATGTGAAGCTTCCTACTCCAACCTATGTGCCCCTGAAATACCAGTTTGGCATCTAGTTTGCCTTCTCTTTCCCGAGTGCCAGCCTGTCTTGCTCATTAATTCTTCCAAATGATCCTCATTTGCTCCATCTTACATCCCCTGGGTACCAAATACTAGGGATTACAAGAAGCTAAACAATGCAATTTTGTTATGAGTCAATTTGACATACACATTTTAGGGTCAGAGCACTGCCACTAAGGTTTGGTTCGCAGGCCTCAGTGTACTCAGTCACAAAATAGAAGCATCATTCCAAAAACTTGGGGGTGACCCTACAAAAAGAGGCATTTCCTTACAATCATGAACTCTGAAGTTAAATCGAATGTATAGACCAATTACTATCAACTCTACAACATTTTACCTATTTCTGTTGTGTCATTTAAATAAAATGGAGTACAAAATTTTGAATTACAATGTTATTCCAATTGTTTACATATATGGAACAATGATCTTGCGGACAACATGTTATTATGATTAGAGAAATAAACTCCTGATGTCACTGATCTTATCAACACTGACATCCTGGAGATTTTCACGTTTTTTCAACAGTTATTACTAGGTCGAAATATCCTATTTTATACTCTGAAAATAAAAATAGATGAATGTTCCATAGGAAAAAGTCTTTAGAAAAATACAAACACTTGCAAGATGATAAGATGCCTACATATTGTTTTCCTTATTCCCTGTTGTTAAACGTGCAATGTTTTATAATTTAATTAACATGGAAAGGAGTGCTCAATAAACAACTGCAATAGACAAAGAGCAATACCGTAATCACTTTTCAAAATTATATCATTCAACAAAAATAATTCATCCAGACAATAATTCAATCCCTACTTCCTTTAGTTCTTCCTGGTATGAGTTAACAACTGAGGAAATAGACCTAATTATTGAACCTATTAACACAAGGCTCTGATGGCATACCACTCAGCATGCTCAAAATGAATCCAGTCATGTTGGGGAAGCACTTACACCTCCAATTTGTTCGATGTCTAATCTGATTCCTCTGTCAAGGAAGGGCAGTTACATCATTCCTCATTATATAAAAAAAAAAGGAGGTCGTAATTTGCCAAAATGTATCATCGGACAGCCTTTCTTGATATAATGGGGAGGATATTTGTTTAAACTGTTTTAGATCAATTAACAGCTTCGGTTGCATCTCATCCGCTGTTACACTGAAAAAGGTGGCTCTCGGGAAGGCTGTTCCACTATTTATAACATCTTGTGCTTAAGGATGGTAGGTGAGAAATACGTTTGGGAGCTCAAACTGAAGCTCTGAGTGACTTTTGCAGATTGTAGTAGCATGTCTGACAATATACATTGTACCACTGCACAGAATAAATTATTCAAGTTATGGATAAAGACGGAACAAATGCGGCCACTGATGAACTCACATTCATAAAATTGGTCTGCAAAAGATTAATCTGGAAACACTGAAGTCAATAATGGCTTAAAACAATGTTGCATATTAGCCCAATGTCATGTTCTCTTTATTAACCTTATTTCCCACATTTATTAAAAATAGTTAACAGTTAACACCCATTTTTCACAACCATGGAAAACAGAAATATCCACGTTAATGTACACTGAAGATTTAGTTTTATTGGATCTTACTCCTGTAAGACTACAAAGGCAAACTCATACCCTTTTAGCATCTGCCGAATAACATCACCTATTTGTTAAAGTGGATAAAGCCAAAATATGATAGTGAAAGCCCACTATTTGAAAGCCCCTAGTCACTGCTGTTCTTTTAATAAAACAGATTAGAAATAGTGAAAGATTATATGCACATGGGAGTGAATGTTTTGAATAATCTCTCATTGTCTACACATGATATGTTGCAACTATCTAAACCAAAATCCATAGAACAATCCACAGAATATGATCTATTACAATTTTCTGAAGATCAAGGCAAAAGAGATGTACAATTTTTATTTGAGGTGTAAGTGCCCAAATACCAGCAATATCCTATCTGCCAGTGGTTCCCAACCTTTTGACTTCTGTGTAGCCCCACTTTTTTATTACTGCAACCTGGGGACCCTCACAGAATCATTATTGGAATCAAGGGACCCCCCACTGAGTCATTTCTGAAAGCTGGGGACGTAATCTGTTAATATATCATTTAATTTTCTAAGTAGTCACTGACCCCCTGAGGAGGTTTCACTGACCCCCAGGGGTCCACGGACCAAAGGCAGGGTAGCACTGCTAAATGCTATTAAAACCCGGTCTATGTTCTTTAATGCAAAATTGTTAGCTTTGGAATCTCAGTTCTGGAAATAATATTTGGGCATTAGAAAATCCAGCTCTATTAAAATGATTCATCTTGGATTGGGGTGTATTGGCACAACACTTCAGTCCTACAGTAAGATTATTGGCTATTTTATCGTCGTTATGCATGGTCTAAATATTCATTAAAATGGTTGTATGGTGAGAACTTAACCATGACGTGTTAAAAAACATTTTTTGTTTGATTAAACCTATTTGGGATCATTAGTGAAGACATTTTACCACAAAAATGGTCATTTGTTGCGGCCGTGGTAAAAGTTCATAAAAAGTGGAGTAATGCAGTTTTATTTGTCAGTCGATATGTGTCCTTTACTTAAAAAAACATTTAGAAAGTTTACATTTAGACAGCTAGCAACAGATTAAAATGCTTAGCTTAAAAAGAATGGGAGTAGCACTCATCCAAGCTGTCATTTTTGTGGTTCTAATGAACAAGTTACTTAACTTTGGAAAAAAATTATCTGGCAGAGACATTTTCTAGTTGCAGATTCTTTACCTTAGAATGTTCCCCAGGCGTCAGATTGGATCCAGAGATTTTCCTTCGAGCAGTACCCTTGCGCGCCATTAGGTGGCATCGGTTGACTTCACGTCTAACGGTGTCGAAGTGGTCACCGTGATGGCATCGCAGTCGTATATAGGAGCCACCCTGGTGCGCTGACGTCAGTTTCTTTTGACGACTTTCCACGCCAGTAGCGCGGTGTCATGTAGAACACTGAGAATGGTGTGCCTGAACTAGGGCCCTGAAAAGGGAATCCCTGTCCCTACAAATCAGTTCGCAGTGCGTGGAGGATGGGTAAGCAATCTGCAACTAGAATATGTCTCTACCACATAATTTGTTACCGAAGGTAAGTAACTTGTTCATCTGATAGAGACTTCTAGTTTCAGATTCCTTACCTTAGAACGCGGGTTGGGCTGCGAACCAAGATCACACTAGAAAGTCCGTCAGGATCAAACAGCCAAAGAAGACGTCTCCTCGGATCTGACTGTCCAGGCAGCAATGCTTTCTTAATGTGTACAGAGATGCCCATGTTGCTTCCTGGCAGATGTCCGGGACAGGAACTCCGCATGCTAATGCTGTGGTGGCAACAGTTGCTCTGGTGGAGTGAGCAGGCAAACCCTCAGAGGGTTGCTTCTTTGCCAAAGCGTAGCTCATGGGTGCAGAGCACCACCCATTACGAGATGTTCTGCTTCTGCATCGCCCGTCCTTTCTTTCTTCGCACCCACATAGCCAACACAGAGTTAATCATCCACCCAGAACTCCTTGGAATGATCAAGATATAATGCCAATGCTCTTTTTGGGTCCAGGCTGAAGAGTCTCTCCTCTTCCTACGAAAGATGTGGGGGGGGGGGTGTAAAAAGTAGGCAAAGTCATGGATTGGCATACATGAAAGGGCGTGACCATCTTAGGAAGGAAGGATCCTGGTATGAACTACCACTTTGTCAGGATGGACAGATAAAAATCGTGGCTTCAAAGAAAGACCTTGAAGTTCACTCAGTCTGCGAGCAGAGGTGATGGCAATGAGGAAAGCAGTTTTTAGTGTGAGGAGCCACAAAGAACAATTATGTAGTGGCTCAAAAGGATCACACAAGATAGGTGAAGAACAGGTTCAAATCCTACTGCGCCATTATGAACGGGGTAGGTGGGAACAAATGGGTGCTTCCCTTAAGGAACCTCCCAACAATGGGAGACTTGAACAAAGAAGGTTGATCTGGCAGTCTGAGAAAGGCCGAGATTGCAGATAGGCAGCCTTTAAGAATGCCCAAGGCAGAGCCATGCTGGGCAAGAGAGAAGATGAACAGCAGAGCCTCAGACCGAGGTGCGGAAAGGAGATCAACAGACTTGTTCGTAGACCATGTCCCAAATTTGTGCCAACGACAGGCCATACCTTTTTAATGGAGGGACGCCTGACTGGCAAGATAACATTGCAGTCTTCGGGCAGAAGGTCAAAAGTTGTCAACTGCCGCCGCTCAATCTCCACGCAAGAAGGAGGTGACTGGACAGGTTCAGGTGGAGTATGGTCCCCTGCTGCTGCGACTGAAGATCCTCCCGAAGGGGTAGTCTCATCAGAGGATCAGTGGCCACGCTCAGGATACCATACTCTTCATGCCCACTGCGGAGCCACAAGGATTACTTGGGCAGAAGTGGTATTGGCAGGAAGGCGTAAAGGAGGTGCGGGTTCCACTCAAGACAAAAAGCGTCGCCGAGTGAGTGCCACCTTAGAAACACCAGAGTGCAAAACAGCTGACATTGCACGTTCTCTGCTGAGACGAACAGATCTAACCAAGGCTCTCCCCACTGCTGAAGGAGAGCCTGCGCCACCTCCTGATGGAGACGCCATTTGTGATCGACTATGAAACAACGGCTGAGTTTGTTCGTTCTGGCATTCAGAGAGCCCGCCAGATGTTGAACTACCAGGATATGCCCTGGTGTTCCAGTCACATCCAAAGGCGCAGAGCCTCTTGACAAAGGGTCCATGGCCCCACTCCACCCTGCGTGGAGCAGAAACACATGGCAGTGGGGTTGTCCATGAACACCTCCACCACTTTCCCTTTTGACAGAGGAAAGGAATGCTTTCAATGCAAGCCTGCTTGGCCGGAACTCCAAAAGATTGATATAGAGCCTGGACTCCACCAGAGACCAATGTCCTCTGATCTCCCCGCCTCTCCCATGTAGCCGCCCCATCCCAGGTGGAATCTGGTTGGGGAAGGGAGAGGGATTTGACACTGACCCAATCTCGATTCGAAAGCCACCACTGCCAATCTTCAGCAGTTCCCTCCAAGATATGGACCATGTCAGAGAGACTCCCCTGATGCTGCGCCCAGTGGAACTTAAGGTCCCACTGCAGAGCCTGTATATCCCATCTGGCATGTGTCGTCAGCAGGATGCAGGAGGCTTTGAGGCCCAGCAGCCTCATAGTCATTTTCACCCAAGTCCAGGAAAGAGGCTAAAACATTGGTATGATAGTCTTAGTCTGAACATCCTGAACTCTCTTTTCGGTAGGATAAGCCCGAAACTGTCCAGATCAGTTCCAATGAAAGGGAGTATCTGAGAGGGAGTCAGGTGTGACTTCTGCAGGTTTATAGTGAACCCCAGCGCATGCAGGAGGTTCGCCGTAGCCTGAAGGTGGGAGATGACAGTCAGGGGCATGCTTACCTTCAACAGCCAGTCATCGAGGTAGGGGAAAACTAAAACCTCTAACCTGTGCACATGAGCTGCAACCACCACCATCACTTTCAGGAACACCTAAGAGGCACTGGTAAGGCTGAAGGGGAACATGTTGAATTAAGAGTGCTCGTGACCTACCCGAATCGCAAGTAGCGTCTGTGGACAGGCAGGACTGGTATGTAAGTAAGTGTCCTGCAAGAACAACACTATCATCCAGTCGCATGGATCCTATACAGAAAGGACCTGAGCCAGGGTGAGCATTTTGTACTTCTCTTGTCTGAGGAAGAGATTAGGGCCTGGAGGTCTAGGATAGGGTGAAGGTCCTTGCCCTTCTTGGGCAGCAAAAGTAGCGGGAATAACAACCACAACCTACTTCTGGCACGAGGACCCTCTGTTTGGCTCCCTTGGTCAAGAGAAACACAACTTCCTGGTGGAGACGTGCCAAATGATCCTCCCATAAACTCTTGTAAGACGGTGGCATGGTCGGAGATGTATTCTCGAAGGGGAAGGAGTACCCCTTTTTGACTATTTGCAAAACCCACCTGTAAGGAAATGACTCCTTGGCATGGTTACCCCCTAACGTTTTGCCTTTGTTGATGCTAAGTTATGACTTGAAAGTGTGCTGGGACCCTGCTAACCAGGCCCCAGCACCAGTGTTCTTTCCCTAAACTGTACCTCTGTCTCCGCAATTGGCACAACCCTGGCACTCAGGTAAGTCCCTTGTGACTGGTACCCCTGGTATCAAGGGCCCTGATGCCAGGGAAGGTCTCTAAGGGCTGCATCATGTCTCATGCCACCCTGGGGACCCATCACTCAGCACATGCACATTGCCTCACAGCTTGTGTGTGCTGATGGTGAGAAAAAGACTAAGTCGACATGGCACTCCCCTCAGAGTGCCCTGCCAACCTCACACTGCCTGTGGCATAGGTAAGTCACCCCTCTAGCAGGCCTTACAGCCCTAAGGCAGGGTGCACTATACCACAGGTGAGGGCATATGTGCATGACCACTATGCCCCTACAGTGTCTAAGCAAAACCTTAGACATTGTAAGTGAAGGGTAGCCATAAGAGTATATGGCCTGGGAGTTGGTCAAACACGAACAGCACAGGTCCATAATGGCTACACTGAAAACTGGGAAGTTTGGTATCTAACTTCTCAGCACAATAAATGCACACTGATGCCAGTGTACAATTTATTGTAACATACATCCAGAGGGCATCTTAGAGACGCCACCTGAATACCAATCCGACTTCTAGTGTAGTCTGACCTGTTCCTGCCAGTCTGCCACAGACCAGACATGTTGCTGGCCACATGGGGAGAGTGCCTTTGTCACTCTGTGGCCAGGAACAAAGCCTGTACTGGGTGGAGGTGCTTCTCACCTCCTCCTGCAGGAACTGTAACACCTGGCGGTGAGCCTCAAAGGCTCACCCCTTTTGTTACAACACCCCAGAGCATCCCAGCTAGTGGAGATGCCTGCCCCTCCGGCCACTGCCCCCACTTTTGGCGGCAAGGCTGGAGGAGATAATGAGAAAAACAAGGAGGAGTCACCCACCAGTCAGGACAACCCCTAAGGTGTCCTGAGCTGAGGTGACCCCTGCCTTGAGAAATCCTCCATCTTGAGTTTGGAGGATTCCCCCAATAGGATTAGGGATGTGTCCCCTCCCCACAGGGACGAGGCACAAAGAGGGTGTAGCCACCCTCAAGGACAGTAGCCATTGGCTACTCCCCTCCCAGACCTAAACACACCCCTAAATTCAGTATTTAGGGGCTCCCCAGATCCCAAGAAATCAGATTCCTGCAACCTGAACCAAAGAAGACGGACTGCTGACCTACAAGCCTGCAGAGATGACGGACGACAACAACTGCTTTGGCCCCAGCCCTACCGGCCTGTCTCCAGAGTCGAAAACCTGCAACCAGCGACGCATCCAACAGGGACCAGCGACCTCTGAAGCCTCAGAGGATTGCCCTGACCCCCAGGACCAAGAAACCCCTGTGAGAAGCGGCTCTGCTCAACAATCTGCAACAAACTTGCAGCTTTTGTACAACTTTATTTTCCCGCCGGAAGCGTGAGACTCGACACACTGCACCCCACGCCCCGGCTCTACCTGCAGAAAACCAACACCTCAGGGAGGACTCCCCGGCGACTGCGAGCCCGTGAGTAACAGAGACGACCCCCTGAGCCCCCACAGCGACGCCTGCAGAGAGAATCCAGAGGCTCCCCCTGACCGCAACTGCCTGTAACAAGGGACCTGACGCCTGGAACCAACACTGCACCCGCAGCCCCCAGGCAACCCTCTGCCTTGCCCAGGTGGTGGCTGTCCCGAGAAGCCACCCCTGTGCCTGCCTGCAACGCTAGAGTGACCCCCGGGTCCCTCCATTGTTTTCAACCTAAAACCCGATGCCTGCTTTGCCCACTGCACCCAGCCGCCCCTATGCCACTGAGGGTGTACTTTGTGTGCCTTCTCGTGTCCCCCCCGGTGCTCTACAAAAACCCCTTGGTCTGCCCCCCAAGGACGCAGGTAGTTACCTGCTGGCAGACTGGAACTGGAGCACCCTTGTTCTCCATAGGCGCCTATGTGTTTTGGGCACCTCTTTGACCTCTGCACCTGACTGGTACTGAGCTGCTCGTGTGGTAACTTTGGGGTTGCCTTGAACCCCCAATGGTGGGCTGCCTATGCCCAGGAACTTAGACTTGTTAGTGTCTTACTTACCTGACAAACTAACCCTTACTTACCTCCCCTAGGAACTGTTGATTTTTGCACTGTCGACTTTTAAAATAGCTTATTGCCATTTTTACTAAAACTGTATATGTTATTTCTTTAATTCAAAGTTCCTAACTTACCTATGTGGAGTACCTTGCATTTTATGTATTTACTTCAAATCTTGAACTTGTGGTTCTAAAAATAAATTAAGAAAATATATTTTTCTATATAAAAACTATTGGCCTGGAGTAAGTCTTTGAGTGTGTGTTCCTCATTTATTGCCTGTGTGTGTACAACAAATGCTTAACACTACCCTCTGATAAGCCTACTGCTTGACCACACTACCACAAAATAGAGCATTGGAATTATCTAATTGTGCCACTATCTTACCTCTAAGGGGAATCCTTGGACTCTGTGCACACTATCTCTTACTTTGAGATAGTTTATACAGAGTCAACTTCCTACACCTGCCATTTGTAAATTGCATGAAAGGGTGCATGCACCCTTTCACTGATGGTCACTACACCAAGGCACTGTAAGTCACCCCTATGCTAGGCCCTTCCAGCCCTAAGGGCAGGTGCAGGTCCATTTGTGTATGGGCACCCCTGCAGGAGCAGAGTTGCCCCTACAAACTCCAGTTTCAATTCCCTGGACTTCGTAAGATGTCTACTGGGTAAGTAACATATTCCGTTCGGTGGCATGTATAGCTGCAGATACACATGCTTTGCATAGACTGAAAGGAGGCCACACTCAAAATAAGCGGTGGCTAGCCTGTAGGAGTTGGAGTGGTGTTTTAAGCAAAGCTTGTGGCGAGATAAAGACATCCACACAGTAGTGTTTAATAAATGTGTGTGCTGTGGACCATGTGGCTGCTTTACCTATTTCTGCCATTGGTATAGTTCCTAAGAATGCCAATGAAGCTCCTTTCTTTCTAGTAGAATGTGCTTTAGGAGTTACTAATAACTGTCTTTTAGCCTTAAGATAGCAAGTTTGAATACACTTTACTATCCATCTGGCTAATCCTTGTTTTGAAATAGGATTACCCTTATGAGGTTGTTGAAAAGCCACAAAGAGTTGTTTAGATTTCCTGAACTATTTTGTTCTGTCTACATAATACATAAGAGGTCTTTTAACATCAAGGGTGTGAAGAGCTCTTTCAGCAACTGAATCTGGCTGTGGAAAGAAGACTGCAAATTCCAATGACTGATTGATGTGAAATGGTGGAACTACTTTAGGTAGGAATTTTGGGTTTGTGTTAAGTACTATTTTATTTTTGTGAATTTGGAAGAAAGGTTCTTCTAAAGTAAATGGCTGAATTTCCCTAAAGGTTCTTAAGGAAGTAATTGCTACTAGGAAAAGCAACCTTCCATGAGAGAAACTGGAGAAAGCAAGGGTGAAAATGGTGGACCCATAAGCCTTGTGAGCACGATGTTAAGATTCCAGGCAGGAGCCGGTGGGCTCTAGGTGGAATAATTCTTTTAAGGCCTTCCATAAAAGCTTTTGTAATAGAAATCCTAAACAGAGATGTATGCTGTCTGTTTTGGAGGTAAGCAGCTGTTGCTGTTAAATGAATTTTAATAGAAGAATATGCATGATTTGCTTTTTGTAAATGAAGCAAATAACAGACAATATCTTGTATTGATGCTTTAAGTGGATTAATGTTTTTGGGTTGACAGTAATAAACAAAACGTTCCTATTTAGCTGCATAACACTGTCTAGTTGTAGGTTTGCGTGCTTCCTTTAGAATGCCCATACATTCAGATGGAAGCTGTAGATATCCAAATTCTATGACCTCAGGAGCCAAAGCACCAGGTTGAGCATACTGGGATTGGGATGCCCGATTTGACCTTTGTTCTGAGTCAATAGATCTGGTCTGTTTGGAAGCTTGTGATGTGATACTACAGACAGATCCAACAGTGCTGTGTACCAATGCTGACTTGCCCAGGTGGGAGCTATATTTATCATAGTGAGGGAGGTGTGACAGATCTTATTGACCAGTAATGTAATTAGTGGGAAAGGCGGAAAAGCATATACAAACATCCCTGATCAATTGATCCATAGAGCAGTGGTTCCTAACCTGTGGTCCGGGGACCCCTAGGGTCCGCGAAGCCTCCGCAGGGGGTCCGTGGCTGCTTCAAAAAATAAATAATATTAATAGATTAGGTCCCCAACTTTCAGTAATGGCTCAGTGGGGGGGTCCCCAGATTCCAATAGAGTCAGTGGGGGTCCCCGGGCTCCAATAATGATAAAGTGGGGTACACAGAAGTCAAAAGGTTGGGAACCACTGCCATAGAGCATAGCCCTTGGATTGAGGGTGTGGGTACCTGGACATGAAGTTTGGGCATTTCATGTTTTAGCTTGTGACGAAGGGGTCTAAGTCTGGGGGTCCTCACATTTGGAAGTATTGTTGAATCACTTGTGAGTGAATCTCCCATTCGTGTATTTGCTGCTGCGTCCTCCTTAAGAGGTCCGCTTGTTGGATGTGTATCCCTGGGATATACTCTGCTAGTAGTTGAATGTGATTGTGAATTTACCATTTCCAAATTGTCTGTGCTTGAAGGAACAATTGAGATGAGTGTCCCCCCCCCCACCCCCTTGTTTTTGCAGATAATACATTGTGGTCATGTTGTCTGTCCTTATGAACACTGTTTTGTGTGTGATCTGTGGTTGAAAATCTTCGAGTGCTAGGAACACTGCAAGCAATTCCAAATTGTTTATGTGATAAGCTTGCTGAATTGAGTTCCATTCCCCTTGTATGGTGAGTTTGTTGAAATGGACTCCCCAACCTGTCATTGATCCATCGGTTGTGATTATGGTCTGTGGCAAAGGGTCCTAAAATGGCTGTCCTTTTAATAAGTTGGTGTGATTCCACCCTTGCAGAGTGTGGTAAGTTTGGCGGTCCAACAACACTAGATCCTGAAGTTGACCCTGTGCTTGAGACCATTGTTGCGAGAGACACTGCTGTAGCGGTCTCATGTTTAGACGTGCATTGGGTACTATTATTATGCATGATGCCACCATTTTCAAGAGTTTCATGATCAACCTTACTGTGTAAGTGTGGTTGTACTGTGGTTGAGATACGAGATTGTGGAACGCTTGAATTCTCAGTGGGTTTGGATATGTTAATGCTGATTGAGGGTTCAGAATCCCAGATACAGTTGTATTTGTGCTGGCTGCACTCAAACGCAAACACCAAATAATCCAGAACACAGCCGCACGTCTCATCCTTGGCCTCCCCTGCCACAAACGAATCTCACCACACCTCAAATCCCTTCACTGGCTCCCCACAGACAAGAGAATCACATTCAAGATCCTCATCCACGCACACAAATCCCTCCACAACACCGGCCCAACCTACCTCAACGAAAGAGTTAACTTCCACACTCAACCTCCGATCAGCCGACCTCACCCTAGCCACAGTCCCCCGCATCCAACGCACCACCACAGGAGGCAGGTCTTTCTTCTACCTCGCCCCCAAAACCTGGAACTCCCTCCCCACCGACCTTCGCAAAACCAAAGACCTCCTAGTCTTCAGAAAGAACCTCAAGACATGGTTGTTCGATAAGTGACCCTCCCTGCCCCCTCCCCCCCTGATTCTCCCTCCCTCAAGCGCCTTGAGACCCTCACGGGTGAGTAGCACGCTCTACAAATCTTTTTTATTGATTGGTAATTGATTGTGAATTCTAGCTTGTGTAGGATGTCCACTGTGTATGCTGTTGACAGGTTTGAATTGTGCTGGCTTTTATGAGCCAGTCGTTCAGGTAGGGAAGGACATGTATATGTTGTCTTCTGAGGTATGCTGCAACCATTGTGAGATATTTGGTGAATACCCTTGGTGCAGTTGTTACTCCAAAGGGTAGTACTTTGAACTGGTAGTGCTTGCCTACTATCACACAGCTTAGAAATCTGCTATGTGCTGGATGTATGGGAATGTGGAAATAAGCATCTTTTACATCTAATGCTGCCATGTAGTCTTGTGTCTGTAGCAGAGGACTGATGTCCTAATGAGGGACCATGTGAAAATGCTCTGACAGAATGTACTGATTGAGGGGTCTGAGATCCAAGACTGGTCTGAGAGTACCATTTTTCTTTGGTATGAGGCTATATACTCCTGACCCTTGTTGGGATACAGGTACCATCTCTATGGCACCTTTGCGTAGAAGTGATTGTACCTTTTGTTTTAATAAATTTAGCTGTTCCAGAGAATGTCTGTGTGAACGAGGAGGAAGGTTTGGTGGAACAGAGTTAAATTCTAGGCGATAAACATGTTGGATAATTGATAGAATCCATTGATCTGTAGTAATGTTTTGCCATTTTTAGCAAAACGTTTCCAGTCTTCCTCCCATAGGAGATGTATGCTCTGTGGGGATGTGTAAAAAGACACTATTTGGTTGAGGTGGAGGAACCTCTTGGAGTGGTTGATTTACCTTTCCCTCTATAATTCTTTCCTCTGTAAGAGCCGCTGAAGGAGTCTCTGTTGTACAAATGTAGCCCTTGTTTCTGTTGGGATGTCGATGGCTCTGAGGTTGATGGTTTGAAGCCATCCCTAAACTTGGTGAGGCCTGCGAAAAGTTCCCAGAGTAGGGGTAGTTTAAAGTACACCCATAGCTGTAGCTGTATCAGAGTCTTTTTTCAGCTTTTCTTTGGTGGTATTGGCTTCTGGGCCAAATAAGTGTTGCTTATCAAAGGGCCTATTTAACACTGCCTGTTGTATTTGTGGTTTAAACCCTGAAGTTCTTAACCATGCTTACACTGGTATTGATACCCCTTGCTGCTGTATCTTCTGCATCTATTGAAGATCTAATTTGGTTATTAGAGATAGCCTGCCCCTCTGTTACAATCTGCTGTGCCCTTTTCTGGTGTACTGGTGGAAAGTACTGCAACAAATCTTCCATCTCATCCCAATGAGATCTGTCATATCTTGCTATCAGTGCCTGAGAGTTTGCAATCCTCCAATGATTAGCAGCTTGAGTTGCTACTCTTCTCCCAGCTGCATCAAATTTACAACTTTCCTTGACTGGGGGAGAAGCATCCCCTGTGGATTGGCTATTTGCCTTTTCCTTGCTGTACTGACGACTATAGGGACAGGTGGCAGTTGGGCTCTAATAAAAAAAGGATCTGAAGGTGCAGATTTATACTTTTTGTCTACACTTGGCGTGATAATTCTAGACTTTACTGGCTCTTCGAAAATGCACTCTGCATGTTTAAGCATGCCTGGGAGCATAGGAAGACATTAATACTCCTAATAAGTAGATGTTAGTGTGTCAAATAAGAAGTCATCTTCAATGGGATCTGCTGTATGTAATTGCACCTTGTGATACGCAGCTGCCCTAGCTATAACCTGCTTGTAAGCAGTGGTATCTTCAGGTGGAGATGGTCTTGCAGGGTATAAATCAGGATCATTAAAAGGTATGAGATCATATAAGTCCTGTGGATCTATATTCTGCTGAGTATCATCTAAATTACTCCCATCTGTTGAGATAGGGGATTGTGGAGAAAATTGTGTAGGTGAAGGTGGTGGTGGAGTATCTGGTGGTGGAGAAGCGGGACGTAAAGGAGAATGGGTTGTGAAAGCTGTTGTGGTGCTTTTGGTTTCTCCTTTTACTTAAATATTTGAGCAGGTGAAGGCCCAGCTTCTACAGTCTCTTGGATAGAGAATGTTCTCTTGGTTGTAGGAGGAGAAGCAATAATTCTTCCTGTGTCCCTATGCATATGGATTTTTCACTGCTTAGCATCCATTACTTCCAATATTGGCCTTATTTCAGAAGTCTTCTCAGTAGTTAGAGCATATTTTCCACCCACAGGCTTCAGCTCTGGAAGTTTGGAAACCAAATGTTTTTAGTCAGGCTGAAAATGTCAGCTCTGAAATTGATGGTAGTTTTTTCAGCTCCTAAGTGGAAGTCTCTGATTTTCGGCTCAATCCTGAAACAGGTATGGCATGCTGTTTGGTCGGAGCCAAATGCATTTTGGTCTTCTCTTTCAATGCTGAACCCAAAGGTTGGTCATCTGACTGTATTTTTTGGGTTCGACCATGGCCGGCAAGCAGTGGGGGACCAAAAACCGGTGCTAACGTCTTTTTGGTTGTCTTTTGTGAATGGGAAGGGGCTGATGTACTCATGTATTGCACCGTTGGAATGGATTGGCTGTCGCCACCAGAATCTCGATCCGAATTGGAGTCTGCAATGGAAACTGCAGTTTGATGACCCATCTCTTCTTGTGCGTGTTCTTCGCTGAAAATGTTGGGCGTTTGATCCGACAACTTGGATGCCATCGCCAACAGACGTGCTCTTCGATCCCTAAGAGTCTTCTTCAAACAGGAGGATCGTCACGCTTCACAGCTTTCTTCTCTATGATCTGGAGAAAGACAGAGTTTGCACTTCGAGTGCTGACTGGTGTATGGAAACTTGGCGTGACACCAAGGGCAAAAGCGAAACAGAGTCCGTTACATCAGCCTGACATTATTTGACAACCACGACTCTAAGTAGGCCAAAGAGGGGTGCGGTCACCCGACAAGGGCGTTTAATCGTCCCCGACGATTACAATCAGATTGAATGTAAGTTAGAAAATGCGACTGAGAACTATACTGACGTTTATAGAAAAGAAGAGAGAAGTTCAGATAGTACTGAACCGAGATCTACCGGAGCGAGAGGAAACACGTCCAAACCCGACGGCTGAAAGAAAACAATCTGACAAAAGACTCGATGGCCATGCGCACTATCACCAAGAGGAGGAGTCACTCGATCTTGTGACTCGAAAACCTTCTTCGAAGAAAAACAACTTGTAACACTCCGAGCCCAACACTAGATAGCAAACTTATGCAACGCATGTGTATCTGCAGCTACACATGCCACCGAACATACATATGTCATGATTACTGAGAGCTTCCTTCCACCGCCAACAGCCGCACCATAGCCACCATTTACCACGCCATTGCATTTGTTGAACAGATGATAACACAGCACACAATCAATTCATTTAATTTATTTTGAAAAAAGTGCTTCCGCAAACAAAATGTCAAGATGTTTCTGCTGAACACCTTCCATTGGACAATTCCCCTCAAAGCAAACAACTGCCCAATATACGCCTGTTGTCCATCCCCCTCCTTACTCACATTACCATCCTATTGCTCTCAATGGTATCCTGAGCGCCATTTTGGAAAGGAATTTACGGCAGTCATATTCATTCTTTTGAAACACAATGTCTGAGAACCAGCTGGAATAAAATTTTGATTCTCTTAAAATTCAATCCTCCATCTATTAAACGCCTGATTGTGCAATACAAAGTGATATGCATAACATAACCTTTATCATCGTAGTTATAAGGTACCACTGCTTCATTTGCATATCATCCAATACTATTGCTAAACACATATTTGATAATGTTCAATAGAATAATCTCCTATATTATTACAGATTGCATAAATCCCAAACCTAGAATTTGTATTAGCATATATCAAATAAACTGCCAGAACAAATATCCAAAATGATGTAGTACTGCTAATGTGTATCACAATACAACTGTATATCTCTAGTTGCAAACATGGCATATATTGTACAGACCACACAACAGTCAGGATTATAAAATTACCTCTATAGTGCCCATGCAATAGCTACACAATGCGTCCCTCTCTTTGGGTGACCCCGTACCAGGCAGGGAATATATAAAGTGACTAGTGCTATGCAAGCTACACTATTAGAGATTAAAGCGCATAAAGTCTGACAAATATAAAGTAAAATGTTGCATTGCTGAATTCACAAGAGTTGCAATAATTTACAGTAAACAGAGCTCCATTTCTTATAAATGTTCTATATACATCCGACCATAAAATGTCCTATACAGTACTGTGCGGCAAACAGGTCTCCCTATGATACCTTGAAGTGCCTAATAATAAAGTGACGTGCTATTTATTGCAATTTCTCGGCAGCTGTAAATGTTCTTTAATTGCACATAACCATCCCTCATTACCTATCATATAAAGTGTCAAGTGCTATCATAAAGTCAAGAGTATAAATCAAGTAAAATGCAAGTAAGTAGTTGGTATATATATGGCTGGTCAGTCCTGCCACTTAATAAAGTGACCTGTGCTATAAACTTCGACATCATGGCTACTAACGATGTTCCAGAATTGCACATAACCATGCCACATTGACTATTATGTAGAGTATTGTCATGAAGCAAATAGTGTGCAAACTGCAAATTAGTATCTATATGCTACCTCGATGTTACCAAGTATTAAGTATTATTTCTTTTATATTTATAGGAAAGCACATATAAAAAGACAGGTAGACAGGATGTTTTACCTTCTAGAGCTTCCTTCACCCAGGTTGTGAAATCTTTTTTTCGTGTTACCACTTCCAAACATGCTCTGCGTTTTTCTGTGATCTCTGCCAGGACTTGTTGGGTCTTCATGAGCTCAGGAGTTATGCAAGAAATTGTCAGCTGTTTTACATTCTCAAATTCATCAGCCTGCAAAAGAAGATTGTAGCAGCAGTGAGAGACAAATCACCAGAAGAATATTTATATTTGTAAGAAGAGATGTTTAATTCCATTAGTGCGAAGCACATTAGTAGCTCATCTAATTTGTGGCTGCCTGATGTTTGGTTTAAAGCAAAGTGACCACATCACACTTTTACTGAAGTCCTTCCATTAGCTCTCCATCAAACAATGATCTGACAACTTCAATGCTTTATTCCAAATGCAGAAAGCAGTGTTCGATCTAGCTCCTCGATGTCGTTCAAAGCTGTTTGATCCATATGAGTCTTCGAGGTATATTAGTTCACAATTACCCACGAAGTGTTATTGCTTTGTGAAATATGGATTCTTCAGTAGGTATCCATGGGGTGAATGTAAGGAATTTCCCTAAACAGCCCCCCTGACAAAAAGAAAAAGTACTGAAGTTCTATAATACGGTCACTGTCCACCTGTTATCCTGGCACTATGGACGCCAATTCTTTCAGCTGCAGTATCCCAACTTGTCACTGTTCCCAAAAGACTCAAAAAGCAAAGGCACAGCATGCAACATCACTCGCTGAACTGTTCAAGGTAAGCTAATAATTATAGGATGATGCCATACATGATCTGACAAATGATCCACTAATCTACTGTAGTATAAAAGTAAACTCAGCCTTATTTACAGGAGTGTAGTCACACCAAAAGCCTTGGTAGCAAGGCTCAAAAATCCTGTAAGGTTAGACAGGAGGGCTTGTTAGATTTGAGCCTCTGAAAGATACTACACCTAGAAAACTGCAGTTCATCATCATCCAAAAAACTTTATTCGATTGTTTTTTGCAATCATAAAAGTCATTATACATTAAAAAATACAATTTTCAGAAGAAGGAGGAAGGATGCAGAGAGTAAAATACGTATAAATATGAATATAAATATAAACAGGTTAAAAATTTAAAAAAAGAAGTCAAAATTAATAAACAATTTGATTAAAAAGTAACACAAAAGACCTCAAATATAGTACTTGAAAGTCTCACCCATTTGCCTCAAGACATTTTCTGGCCTTATTTACTGAACACAGGAACAGGGCTAATCCATTGCAAACCATGATAGATGGAAGGGATAAAAGGTACAAGAAAGCTGGACGACACTGTTTAAAATGCATTAATTTTAAAAGTGGTATCACAAACATTTTCCTAAAAGTTGAATAATATTTGCAAAAGAGAAGTGTGTGCATTGTATTTTGATCAGAGACATTATCACAGTGACTTTTTTCCAATTGTAAAGACCAGTCATTGATCAGGGGGAAACTAACGAGGCGATGAAAGGACTCTAGTCTCAAGCGCGTAAGGACAAACCGATGTCTTGGGTTCGTGACTTTCATAAGTATGGTTCCATGCCATTCGTTTGCTGTATCATATGGTTTCTCCTGACACTATATTTATTTGCCTCTGCGTCCCATCTCAATTCGGCCAGATGGGTGAGGCAAGTGATTTTCAGGTCTTTCCTGGAAATTGTTTTCAATTCATCTGGGGTAAAAAACAACTCGGGGTGGCCTAGTTTAATAAGAAAGTGCTTTATATAATTTAGCCATGGAATTTTGGACGAGTAAGTAAGTGCTAGGGCATCTACTATGATAGCCCTATTCAACCTCGCAGGATCTGAGGTCCATACTTTATGCCAGAGTAGGATTGGTTGGATACGAATGAGATCTGTGAGGTATGTTACTCCCATTTCTGAATGGCATACTACTGTTGATGTTGATTGTGGGACACTTAGAACGGTTTTCAGGAGAGCGTTTTTGATCAGCTGTAAAGTAGTGCAGTCTCGATATCCCCAAAGTCCAGCCCCGTACAGTGCTACTGAGACACATTTCGCATTGTAAAGAGTCACCATGTCTTTGGGAATTACTCTCCCCACCCTTTTAGAGAAGTTTTTTACCGCCATTACGGTTTTTGTAAATAACAATTTTCTCGCTTTTATGGCTTGTACCCATGTACCTTTATCATCGAACACAATGCCTAAATACGGGAATGTCCCTGTGTTGACTAGTTTTGCACCTTTTAAATCTATATGGCAATTCTTTGTGCGGCATCTAGGATATGTCATAGAAAAAGTTTTAGTGTGATTAATTTTGAGGCCCAAGACGTCCATGCAGTTATCAAAGGTTGTAACTAATCTTTGCAAAGCAACTGGGGTGCGGGCCATCAGAACGGCATCATCCGCATACAAGAGGGCCGGGATCTTCCGAGAGCCTACTCGTGGAAGATCACCACAGGCATCGGAAAGGGCCCCCTCTAGACTGTTAATATACAAAGCGAACAATAGGGGAGCTAATACACAACCTTGACGCACCCCTTGTTCAATGGGGAAAGATGAGGTGCATTCCCCTTGACGCCCATAGCGGACCTTGGCGTTTGCACCAGGGTACAGTTCCCTGATAAAATGGACTATGGTGGTATCGACCCCCATGTCCAGCAAGATGGGCCACAATTTTGAATGCACCACACAATAGAATGCAGAGGTTAGATCGACAAATGCGAGGTATAATGCTCCGGGCTTGGCCCTTGTATATTTACCAAGTATGATCTCTAAGTTAAGAGCCTGTTCCGTTGTCCCTATGCCAGCCCTAAACCCATATTGTAGATCAGAGAGGATATGATTTTCCTCCATCCAATCTTGTAATCTATTTAAGATGATACGTCCCGCAATCTTTGCAAGTGTGTCAAGCAATGAAATAGGACGATAACATGCGGGATTATGGCGATCTCCCTTTTTATAGATTGGAATAATTATAGACTCAGCCCAGGTCGAGATGAAAGTAGTTGAACAACAGGCGCGTAGCACCTGCGTCAATAGTGGACCCCAGAGAGAAATATTAGATTTATAGATATCAACTGGGACTCCATCTGGGCCTGGGGCTTTCCCGCTTTTACTTGCATTTATAGCGTCAGTGACCTCGTTTTGAGTAAATGGTAAAATGAGGTCATAGGAGTCTAGTTTAGGGTGATTTATTTCTAGTGCCAAATTTTCTGAGGAGTATATGGCGGAAAAAAAGGCAACCCACTCTTCTTCCGTGATGGCAATTTCGATTTTTGGTATTTCTTCATCACATAGGAGCGGGGAATTCACAATTTTCCAGAATGTTACATTATCGTTCCGGGTGCTTGCATCATAGAGGGATTGCCATGCCTCATTTTTTAGGTTCTGTTTTCTTTTCTTTATGGCATTTTTATACTCCTTCCTCTTTGAACTTAATTGGCGTTTATCCGGGTTTTGTGAATGTAAGTGACATTTTAAATTCTTACGAGCTTGTATGCATTCAGCATTGAACCAACCTTTGCCCTCTTTCGCTTTCGATTTACTAAAAGTTGCCTTAAGAGACTGTTTCATACCAGCCGTGATTACCATGAAGGCCTCGATACAGTCTTGTGGACTTGCGTTATCTGCAAGGCAAATATTAAATTTGTTGGTATAATTGGTCACTAGTCAGTTTATAAAACCTATAGGTTCAATGTCTGACCACCGGATGGTGTAACCATTTCTTGCTCCCAATTCAATATTTTCTACTATCTCTTCCGTGTCCCTATGTATAAAGACATGTTGGGGAAATGTAAGGCCTACGATTTGAGGATTATGGTCGCTAAATATGGTGTCTTGAATGTCGTAGTCAAGTACATAGGGAAAAAGGTTATTGGAAATTAAAATGAAATCAATTGTCGTGTTAGCTTGCCTACCGTTAAAAGTGGGCTTCAATTGTGGCCTACCCTGAGTGAGGCAGTTGCATAGGATGAGGTCAAGGCTAAATAACACTTCATTCATCGAGTTGCCTGAATTGTTGTGTATGAAGTGTGATGAATCATCCTCACCATCAGTGGCGTGAGGGCAGTAGCCCTTAGTTGAGCTGGGACACAAGTATATGTTAAAATCGGCTCCCCACACAATATAAGATTGTTTATTTGAAGAATCACATACTCAGTCTATATCATCCTGGAGGAGGTTAAGTACTGCTCGAAGATCTTGAAAATTGAAATTGAAATTATTATAAAAATTGATGACCACCAGTTGTGCAATATTTTTTAAATGACATGAAATCACTTGATAAAACACTTTAGATATTAGAGCAATATCCTTAATTATATCACACTTATTGGATATAAAAGTGCACAAACCACCCTTAGCCCTGCCCCGTGCAGAAGAAACGGCTGGAGTATGTAATGTCCTCTAGCCATTTATGTGAATCGGATTCACAGACCAGGTCTCTTGGAGGCATACCCAGGGGAAGCGCTGGATGTATTCTAACCAGGCCTCATTCTCCACCTTAGATCGGAGACCAGCCACATTCCAAAATAAAAAAGAAAGATGGTCTTTCTGCATTGTTTTTGCCTGGCCAGCAAAAGACTTATCAGTTATCTGAGTTTTCCCTGAAGTAATAATGGATTCTGTGCATACCAAAGAAGTCAGGGCACAGGTAGAAGTTTTTTTTGGCAGGGCTCTTAAAAAGAATTCTTCATTGACAGGTTGCCTAAAAGACGGTTCCATATCCGATCGTTTTTCTCCAGCGTCTGCTGCCGAACTGTCTCTGCCCAGATGGGCGAGGTCCAATATTTCTGTAGGGTGCTTAAATCTGCAGGGTTCCTTGTCAGATAATAGTCAATCAGTATCTTCCATACTAAGCCCCCAAAATCTGTTCACGGTAGGAATCATATATTGTGACTCAGGCCTGGTTCTATGATCCTCAGGACAAAGGGCAGGTCCATCA
Organism: Pleurodeles waltl; assembly: GCF_031143425.1. Taxonomy (NCBI): domain Eukaryota; kingdom Metazoa; phylum Chordata; class Amphibia; order Caudata; family Salamandridae; genus Pleurodeles; species Pleurodeles waltl. The sequence continues at coordinate 968,629,593 of NC_090446.1, read as the reverse complement.
TAGGTTTTGGTGCTCGTATAAAAGAAACCCAAAGGAAGCAGGGCAACACCATGGTCAGTAATCTGGTGTGGACTTAAGCTTCTTAAAATATCTTTAACCAGCGTAGGGGTTTTAAATGAAAGAACTACACAATCGCCCTTGAATATTTTACGATTTCTGCCCACCCATTTTACCCTTCTGCCCATCTTAATGTCTTCAAAAAGTTTGTTTGTCAGGCCAGGTTTCAGGCGAGTTGCAATCCAGTGCAGTGCCTTGTTCCTCAGAGCTGCCCATGATTCCCCCCGTGCTCCGGAATAAGTGGGGACATTGGCAAGGACTGCCACGTAGGGGGTTGCTGCAGGCGGGAGGTCAAGTATGTCTCTCCCGGTTAAAGGGGCACCCTGATAAACCTTGGGAGTAATTACGTGTTCCCCTCTTTTTGGCGATATTTTGTGGGATTGGACAATGCCAGTTCTTTCGAGTGAGGCACAAGGGTCAACTTGTCTTTGGGTAATCTGAGAAATGGGTGGTTGGGTCTGGTGCGTTAAAGGGGGCCTGGCATTAAAATCAGTGTAGCAAAGCTGTCGTGCAGTTGAGGTTGAAGGGTTTATTAATTGTGGGTTCAATGTTTTAAGCAGATAATCCATTTTCCCCTACAGTTGGGTTAGACGTTCCATTACTTGATCAAAGCGTGTACTAACTAATTTTTTCTAGAGCAGTCAATGGCTCGGCGCTACTAGTTTTCCCTTTCACTGTATGAGATTTATTCTTATGGTCAGATTTTTGTTTTTGAGGGCACGATTGAACGTTTCGGATGCATGCATTTGGTTGTATATTCGAGGAGCCATATCTAACGTTCACAAGCGGCTCTTGTTTGGATGGTATATCCTTCCTCGCTAGTTGGGGTTTCTTCTTACGTTTTGGTGAGGGAGGAAGGTCATCACCATCTGAGATAAAATCGATTATATCTTGAATACAACCATTAGTAGTTTTAGACTGGATTTCGCTTCCGGATGCTCAGGAGTTGTTGTTAAAGGGGGAGGGTTAGGGGTTACTAATGACCTGTTCTGGGTGAGTATTTTCCCCTCAACATTGGTGATCTGTTTGTCGATTTCTCCCATTGCTCCTGAGATAAATTTCAGAATTGAAGTATGATTTTTTTGAAGTGAAATATCATTTGCACTGGATTGTTTCCTTTTTCCCATTGTTACTAGCTGCCTTAAGCGCAAAAGTTCTATGATAATTGACTGTTAGGTAAGAGTACACTTAAAGGTGGAATAAGAAACTACTGCTTTTGGGAAGATGGAGGCGGAAAAAGGCGAAGTGCAGGCTGCAGAAATATAATCACGGAGCGCCAAGAAAGAGAGACACAGTACCTGTTTTGGAGATATAGATACCAGGTCCTGAGCTCGCGGGGAAGATCTCAGGGGGGTAGCCCAGCCTCTGCCGGCCGCTGACCGGTGCAGGATGGGCCCGCCCTTGGCCCGGGCGCCGCCCGCGAGCGGGAGCGCGAGAAGAGAATTTAAAGGGCTCCTGCCCAATTGCTCCGGTGCCGCTGCTGCCGCCTCCTTCCTCGGCCACAAACGCGCCTCCCGCGGAGCGGGAGCGCGAGAAGAGAATTTAAAGGGCTCCTGTCCAATTGCTCCGGTGCCGCTGCTGCCTCCTCCTTCCTCGGCCACAAACGCGCCCTCCCGCGGAGCGGGAGCGCAAGAAGAGAATTTAAAGGGCTCCTGCCCAATTGATCCGGTGACGCTGCTGCCGCCTCCTTCCTCGGCCACAAACGTGCCTCCCGCAGAGCAGGAGCGCGAGAAGAGAATTTAAAGGGCTCCTGCCCAATTGCTCCGGTGCCGCTGCTGCCGCCTCCTTCCTCGGCCACAAACGCGCCTCCTGGTAACTAACAATGTTTTCTTCTGTAGCATTGGATTTTTTTTTACTGATTATGTGTGCATTAAGATTAACAAAGCAGTACCAAAATGAAAATTGGGAAGGAGACTCACCTTAATCGGGTTTCTAAACAACACTTATTTTACTGTCAGTTTTGCAATGTACATGAAGATGATACTGATTAATAAAAAAACATGAGTGATCCTCCACTTTGCCACTCTGAAGCACTCTTTCAGGACAGTCTGTCAAGGAGCTACCATAAAGCGGGCTGTGAGTCAGACAGACAGCAGCCTGTCCATCAGACTGTTGGCTGTCGCAATGGAGGAGACTTACTTCCATAAGAGTTATGTAAAACTGTCCAGTATGGCAAAAGTCTTTAGTCTTGTGCAAGTAACATCTCAAACATAATTTGATGCTGAGTGACTGTAAGGTTGTTTACGCCACAACTGTTATTAACTACAGGAAGAAAGTAGGCAACAAAATATGTTTATTTAGATTAAAGGAAAATGTTATCCTCTGAACAAATCTGAAATCAGTTCTGAATAAAAGTTTATCCTTGTACAAACATAGGTAAGACTCTTCACTTGAAAAGGCTTAATTATCACTTGCTCGTCTTGAGGTGGTGATCAGAAAAAAGTAGGAAACGACAGGTGTTGGGCCGAGGCTCTATGAATGGGGCTAAAAGGTGCATCATTAGCTATAATAGTACTGTATTCAACTCCCATGATAGACCACATCTTGATATCATTGTAAGAGATCGAGAAATCCATTCATGGAAGGGATAAGGATGAGGCGTTTGCTCTCCTTTTCTACCACGAAATGGAAGCCAGATGCACTCTAACTGAACTTGGCCTTGCTGTGATTAAATGTGAAAATAGGATTTCAAAGTACAATGTGCTGGAGCAGCTATTAGTATATGTTTAAAGCCATGCTGCTAGTCTAGAGAGCAGGTCTCAGTCCTAAGCAGCTAGTTCGCAACTGTAGAAACTTTAAATCTAACACTGCTTAACACCTTGGTAGTAAATGGCAGAATTTTCTTGCACGCATAGTCACTAATGACGGGCCCCAGGTCTTTAGCCCAGCACTGGCATAGCTGCGATTGGTCCATATGAGCCCTCTTTAACAGGATACAATACAGCAGTGTGACCACCTTCGTCATCACTATGATAAAGAACAGATAGCAGAGGCACTCATGCTTCGGAGGCTTCACGAAACCCACCCATCACTTGGTACAGATCTTGCCCATCAGGGTCCCATGTAACAGGAAATGTCACAGCGGAATGTCATACGTCTCCATGAGGTCTACTAAAGAGATAGCGTCACCCCCTGAAAATAGGTCACCTAATATAGTGAGCGCACCTCAGGCACATGCCAGACCGGCCCAACCTCCTGAGTGTTGCCAATACAGAGCTATCATCAAGGGGAGCTTGCAGGTGTACAGAGCCCTGGTATAAGTCCTCTGCAAAGCCGGTGCCCAGGCATTGCGTGCTGTTTTAACTAAGACATTCCCACCTCACACCATCGAGGCAGGGGTAGGGCACACCAGTATTCAATACAGAAGAGTTGTGGAAAGTGTTCCTTGCTCCCAATGGCCCACTGAATCCCAAAGTATAGACTGACACCGACCCACCCACTTTAACTGAGCACCCAAATGGTAAAGTTTGAAATCCAGGGCAGCTATCCCACCCTCATTCAACCACTATCACAATTTCGATAATTTCCAATACAGTGTGATAAGGAGGCTATCCAAGTCTCGGGAAGCTTGACCGACAGGGCTGCAAATAAATAGGGGATCCACAGTAGTAGCTAGCTGACCACTGACCGATAAAGGTAGGATGCTCTAAAATCCAACCAACCACCGTATGGTAGACATAGCCTGGGCAAAGACACCCTGAAAGAGCAACTCCAGAGAGCTATAAACATCCACTCCCAGGTAATAAATGGGGGCATGTTTCAAGTGCGGCGTCGACACATCAGTGAAGGGGTAATCCTCGTCTGAAGTTGGTCGCCTTGGGTAGGTGCAGGACTCGTGCCAATTAACCTTCAGGTCAGACAGACACCTGAAAGCTGACAAGGCTGAGCCACACCCTCAAAGTCAGTAGGCCCACAGTACACACGCTAAGTGAGGAACTGCAGACAGCCAGAAGCCAGGCTCCTCGAGGGCACCAACAGCACAGGCAAAGCAACTAACGGAGTGCCTGGTTGAGGGGAGGGGAGGACAAGAGGGGAGTGGGAGCACTCCTCAGGGGTACCCACTGGCCCCCAGGATCAGTAGCATTGAGGTGCGTGTGTAGCTGTGTGGGTCCCCCGGCAATCCCGACGCTCCCCTAAAGACCAGCCGAAGAAAGGAGCCAACTAGTTACTAGACCAAAGTATCAATGCCTCCAGGGTCCTCACCACCCCCACAATTTGCTATCCAGGAGCTTGGGGGTCAGGGAGGCCACCACATGCAGCCACTGCACTCTTCACCTGGCAGTTCCACACAGTCCAGACGATGTGGCGACCCTCCTGAGCCTCTGCAGGTCACCGTCAAGCCGAGGTCCTGAATCAAGTCCGGCTTGCAGGATGGGAGGGGGGGCTGCCAGGATCACTCTGGGATCCCACCACTTGGCCCATCATAGAGTTAATGTGGGGAGGGGTTCGAGGAGGCAGCCTCTCCGCTGCAAGCACCGCCAACGGTGTCACGGCCGATCTCTGCCCCTCATGGATGCTGCACAGGCAAGCTCTGCAGTCTCCACTCGACCACAGAGCCGCCATTTTGCTGATGTGGAAGAGGTGCACACACTTGTCTTTCCCCGGGGCCCTGTTGAACGAAAGTGCTCTCTCTTGCGCGCACTGTAAGGTTGGTAGTCCAGGGGCACCCGGAAGGTCATCTGCCACCGGGTGTGGCAGCCAGGAGGGACTTACAGGCCAGCGAGGCGCTCGAGGCCTGAGCTGCCTACAGCAATGGCTACTGGCTATGCCTTCATTATGATAGTGAACTTGACCACTGTCTAAGGATACCATATCAAGATGGAGATTGAACTCAGCAGCTGTCTGTTCCAATATTTACAAAAGTTGTGAGAACCAGTGCTGTCTCTGACAGGCTGGCATTATAACAATAATTGTGCACAGATCTCTTTCCAGTTTTCACAAGACTCTGAGGATCAGCGGAGTTGCAACAAAGATGAAAGAAAACTGACAAACCAGCTTGTCAAAAAGGCTTCACCATGATTTGTTTGGTGTTGCTGTTGTTGAATTGGAATGATGCCAAGGCATGAGTGGCAGAAGCAGCATACAAACAGAGCCAGACTTATGACCAAAAGCAGCCCTGACAAAAATGTTAAAATTAGGCCCACTTCTCTTCCTCTCCTTGCTCTTTTTCTATTCAGCCATTCACTCTTTTCCCTTCTCTGCTCTATCTCTCTTTGACACCTTCATTCTCCTCTAGTTCCCCTCTCTTTCTCTCTCAATTCAAGCCCCCTGTCCGTACTGCAATTAATCTCATGAAGCTGGGGAATGTAACTGAGGCAACAGCCCATCACTTTCAAAACTAGTCCTCAAAGGCTCCATCCCACCGGGAACATGTCAAACAGAATAAAAGCCCAGTCCTATTCTGCATCCAAACCAGAATTGCTTTGATCTTTCTTCCGTTTAAAGAGACTGAAAAAGTCACAGAGAGATATGTTATTCCCTCTTGACTGGAAACAGAAGCATCCAGAAATATAATCTCCATTGAAAGATGTAGAATGGCCTTTTAGTTCTAGGTATTGACAGCACGACTCAGTGTTGACTTTAGATGTATGGTGAATTGTACTCTCTGGCACAACTGTCTGAATGCGGAAACACTGATGAGCCGATCATCAAATTATGGATACACTATGAGAACATGTCTCTGAAGTATACTGTAACTGGAGCCATCCACTTACTTAATTCAAAGGGGCAGACTTGAGGCCCAAGGGCAAAGCCTTCCAGTGGCAATGCTTCTCATCTATCATGAGCTGCAGGTACTTTCTGTGCTGCAAATACACCAGGATATTGAAGTAAGCATCTTTCAAGTCACTGGAACACAAAGTCACTTTTCCTGGTGAGGGACAGCATTTCATAAAAGGTGAACATGCAGACTCTCTGACATTAGTCGATCATGCACTGAACCACAATTATCTGCTATTAGCCAGATGTTTTTAATACAATAGAGGACGTCTGTGATTTGAGCACAGTTTCTAGTTTAATGTTCAAAAGCAATATAAAACATTCAGCTTTCAATTCTTACAGTTCTCTTCAATTCGCCTCCTTTATTGCTGGAGTTTGTATTGATCTTTGAACTAGGTATGCCCATTGAAGGAATGGACAAAAATGAGCAACCACCAATCTGAAGTAAAGTCCTGCCAGTTTTGCAAATAATGTTGGACCCTGTCAGTCACCAGAAGGATCAAGCAGAGGTTGGAAACACCAAAACAGACAGGTCTGTTTGTTCTGGTCATGGAATTAGGAGGTTTGCCCTTCTAAGTATTCCTGACCAGACGTGTTTGCTTCCTCCCATGCTGTCTTTGAGGATGATAGTAAAACTATTGGGTTTCCAAACCTTTGCACTTGAGGAATGAACTAAAGTTTCAACTCTAGTACTGGAAAACCTCTTTGCTAGGGTTTTGCTACCTGGAACCAAAATATGTTGCACTCCTTTGAAGAGTATCTATGCAACTATCAGTAGTTCTACTAGTCTTGATGGCCTGTAAGGTGTCATTACCTTGACTACCAATAATAAGTTTCCCTTCAAAAGTGGCATTACCTTGTTTCTCAATTATATTATTCCCTTCAGAGAGCATACCTATTATTTTACTTTTGAACGTAGGTCTACAGGAGGTACTCTTTAGCCAGCCATATCACATTAGAGTTACCATTTTGGAATAAACATTATGTGGACTAGACCAAATAAGCATCAAAAAGAGTTAACAACGTCAATACACCATCCCTGAACATGACTCACTTGAGGTTTACCTTCTTCCAGCAGCTTGTCAATGAACATGAGATGTCACAGAGTAACTGTTTGTCAAACCTGCTCAAATAGTTATCTTCACTGGGGTGGTGGCCAGGACATTAACTTGCTTGCCACCTTAACAGATCTTCAAAGAGCTAGATAGACTTAAACTAGAACTGTTGAGAGCACCAGGAAGAAAAAGAGTGGGTCTGGCCTTTGTCAAAAGGTCTTGGCAGCAGAGGAGATGGAGGTTTTGTATATGGTTCTTTACTACCTGACTGCCCAACTGCCACGTGGGGTCCACTGTTGGACGATGGGACCAACTGGGAAAAACGATTGTTGGAGGGAACACATGGGTCTGCCTCCCTGCCCGAACTCTCAATGTCTGGAGATAAGGGCCACAGCTCTACGCCTTTTGTATTCAAGCAAATACGTATGGCCTGGGAATGTGTGGTCCAGAAGTTGTTGGATAGGGCCCTGCATGTACCCAAACAACGTATGGATTCTGTGGTCCTTCCTACAGGTTTCCTTCTGAATGAGAGGGGATGGGGAGAGCAGGGGGTTGCACAGAATACCATTCACACCCATTTTTATCTGGTGGGGCAGTGCATTGAGACAAATCCTTTCTTGATCAACTATGGACTGCAGTAGAAATTACTTAGTCCAGCTTCATTTGATTAAAAAGACAGATAGGAGATGTGCCTGGGGCCTTGCATGTTTTCTCCCACCTGGAGATTACACGAGGAGCATGTTGGTTTTTTCCACTGTATCAGTCCTTCCTCCCATAGATAATCCAGAATCGGAATGGCCTTAAAGCCTCTCCTAGATTTTTCATGGAAATCAAACTGGACAATCTATTTTTTGTGCTTCTGTGATGCTTTTTTTCGGCAGAGTATATAGTCATTTAGTGTCTTCTGTAGTGAATCCACAGGTACTAGCTTAGTATCATCCAGAGCGACAAGTACATCCCACTGAATATCCTTTCGAATTGTCCTGCTTAATCTACAGGCAGATATGGTACATCAACATCTGCATCTCTACCCTAACGATCATATTCATTATCACTGCTGTATACATCATCATTTTCTGCATCCCTAGTGTGTTGACCTGGTGTTGTAGAAAATCTATAGTAAATGTCCTGTATTATGGTTCAAGTGGAGATCAATTAATCCAATGGAACTACTAGAGTGAGGTTACAGGCTTTTTGCAGGTTTCACACCACTTTTTGACCCATATTAACTACTAGACACTGGTATAATGGCTCTGAAATACCTGAGCCCTGCTAATTAGGGCTCTGCACATGTGCTCTGACCCTTAAAAAGATACAAGGTTGAGTGGCGTAAACCCAATTAGCATAGCCTAACTTTCTTGTATGTCCCCAGTGTATGGTACCAGATCTCTAAGTTAGGAGTTCCAACCCAGGGATTGAAGCCCTTGTCTCACCCTGACTGGGACAAGGTAAAACATGGCTCCCAGACTGCTGCTGCAGACTGGAAAAGTACTTTTAAACTACTAACTCAGCACTGACATTTTAATCAATGGCAAAGTAAAAACTAATTTTATAATGTGTGCAAGTCACCCCTAAAGCAGTCCTATCAGAACCTGTGGCAGGGTGCAGCACATTAGTAAAGAAGAACATGTGTTTAACGCGTTCTACCAGTAAAACCCTCCCAGTTGCTGTTTTCACTGGGAGAGAAACTGGTAGTCCCCTTGGCAAGTACTGAGTTACACGCTAACCCCTCAGCTGTGCTAACTTCTGAACAGGGCAAACAGCTTGTGAAATTGGGCTTGACTTGCTACCCAAGTCGAAATGAATGTAACTTAATTTCACATACAACAATTAGAAAGTTGCCACTCTGTTGCCCAGTTTTCCAGTGACTGTTATCTGAGGTTGGCCACGAGACAGTGACCTGTCCTCCTGGAAAGACATGTGAAAGGCTCCCAGGAAAGGAAACAATAGAGGTCTGCCACTGAAAAAGGCGTTACCTCTTTCTGGCACAAGCCACTCAAGAGTGTTGGCCCAAAAGTTGAGCTCCAAAGGGGAAACCGCCATTCAAGGAGGCTACCAAAATCTTGAGACAAAGAGAGGGGGTGCTGCCATCTTGAGAGTCGGCAGAATAGAACAATCGGAGACAGCCAAATGTCACATTTAACAGAAAGTTGTCATCAGATTTGAGGAAACCTAGTGGCCAACTAACCTACCTTAAGGGTATTTTCTGGACATAAAAGAGGCACCCCTGGCTCCCTGAACAGAGATCACACTTGACTGGAAGGAGAGGACCAAAGAAGGACTGCCCTGTTGCCCCTGGAATCATCAAAATGGAGGCTGCACCTAATCTGGACTGCACCTGCGGGTCCTTGAGATAGCATAGGAAAAGACTGTGCCTGCTGTGTCCAGTTTGTACTCCAAGAGTCAGTTGCCTGACTTCCTGTTATCAGCACAGGGCCACAAAAGCTTGATGGGGCAGGTTGGTAGTCTGGATCAGCGGATTGCCTCTCCTTACCACAGTGCAGCTCAAGAGACCTTGACCGAACACTCAAAAGTTGTACCCAAGTCTGCTGAACCTGTAAGAGTCACCTGAGTGTATCCTGGTCACTCAGAAGGAGTATTCACCAAAAGAAAAAGGAAACCTCAGTGATCGTTGTGCCAAATGACTAGTAGCTCAATTGTGTTTGGACTTTTGCTGACCCAGAGAAGACTTTGTTAGACGTCGACCTCTGTGGCTGGAATCACCTCATCAGGACCGGGGGGCTGAGCAGTATCCCCAGGACGACCCCATCAACTAAACAGCATCTTCAAGATCCTTGAGCATCTACAGCATCATGTATCCCTTGCATCAGGACCACTCCATAGAAGTCAATGGCAAGGAGTCGCTGACACTAGAACTGGACAGAAAACTGCTTTTCCTAAGGAAGTAACTGTTCTTTTGGTTCCCTTGACTGGCTACCTGCTGAGGTTGGTCACCCAAAAGTAACTGCATTCCACTCTGACAAGGTTTTCCGTTGACTTTGCCAATGCTTGTTTACTGCTAAGTGAAAAGTCTTGATTTATTGTTCCTTATAAAATCTATTTCTCTGGAACCCTCCAGTGGATCTTTTTTAATTTGGCACCTCGAGATTCAGAAAAATATACGCTATTTTTATAAAATCAAGTTGGATGCCTTGAGTGTCTAGTTTCCTTCTTCTTCAATTGTGTTGGTGCTGTTTAAATGCCTTACATGTGTTCCTTGGTGTAAGGCTGACTGCTCAGATCCACAGCTACCCAGCGTTGATGAACGAAACCTGACTGGTCCTGAATGGGTTTGCAGTGTATTACACAGTGAGGTCACACAAACACACCATATAATACACCTCATTTCTTCAAACTAGCATAAGTCACTGTGGATTAACATATTTGTTGTTATCTGTGGTGAGGCAAGACCCTGTGTCTGTGGTATATAACAAATAACAGCCCCACCTATGATTTCACATACAAATATTTATCTGAAAATCTCCAGGCCTTGAGGAATTCCAATCGCCATCATCACAAATGTACTTGTCATCGCTTTTAGAGGCTTCCAAGACCTTCAGATCATGCTCCCTATCATTTTAATCTTGGTTATCAACCTCATCCTCCCCGTGTCAATAAGAGGAATATTGAAGTAATATTTCTGGAAGATGATGAGGTACTGAGAAGTGGGAGACCTATAAAATCCGCGAAGGAAGAATTGAAGAAATAAGCAAAAAGGTTCAAAGTTGAGCATACCAGAGAAACTGAAGTAACCAAGGATATTAATGCCCAAGAGACAACCAATAGCTGAAACGCAAGCCTTATAGGGAATGATGGAAGCACAAAAAGTGGACTGTCTGAGAGCACTTGAAACAAACAACAATTGCAAAATCAGCTACAGAAGACAATCGAGGCTGTATCTGGAGAAACAGTTGCTGAAGAAATCAATGATATAACAAACAATAGTGCAGGAAGTGGCATTTTTGCAGTTGACAGTCGGAAAGATGACTCAGGCTAGGCATAGTGTGCCTCCTATAACTCCAGAGAGATGGGAGGAATTGATCCGAATGTAATGAACAGAGGGGGAGGATTAAACCCTTTGAGGGTGCTATGTATAGGATGCATGTTATTTGCAACATCCTAGGTAAAATACGCAAACAATAAAGTTAGTAAATTAACTATACTCTACAACAGAGACAACAATTCTATATCAAAAATTGTTTGTGCATTTATCACATTATAATAATTTATTTTGCAAAGTAGTGATAGAAAATTCATCCGTGTGTACGTCGAAGTGTGAAAAATATGACAATACCATGGCTATTAAATAATTTTAAGAAAAGTCAATGTTCATCTTAGAGTTTATTCATTGAAGGGAGGGCCACACATATATTGAATGGTGTGATTTACCCTCAAATCAATAAAACCATAACAAAAGTCCTTAGTAATGGATCTTTTTTTTTATTTGGGCTGGAGTCCGAAGGGTGTTGATTTGTTTTGGCCTGTGGAGTGCTTTATAGGCCTTGTAAAGACAATCCCAAATTCTTTATATTAATACAAGTGAGACTGGGCTGAAAAAAGATTGTGCAAGCATTATAGTAAGAGTACAAAGAAATCACCTTTCACGTTAGTCATCCATCCAGCAGCAGCCAAGCAGGAGAGGATGTGAGCTAGCATGGGCCCTTTGGGGTCTTATGGACTTTGACAGTGTGGCTCCTGACCCCATACGTGCGCAGAAAGAATGTGTAGTCCTCTCTTGATCTGCCACTGGTTGGGTTAAGTGAGGACTTCAGTGCAGGAGTACAAGCACCCGCTCACACATGCATCCCCCTTCCTCTTATTGAGCTGTCTATTTTAACGATCACCTACGATTCTGTGTCTGTGAAGGACTTTTCTTGAAAATCGCTTTGGCGATATCACCAGTGAATGGACTCCACAATGCCTGCTGTTAGCAGATATACCAGCGATAGTTCTAATCTCTTAAAGTTTGTGACCATTGCATATTTAGCCATGGTTTCAAGTACATCTTATACCAAATGAATATGTGACACTATGATTTTAACTTCTTCATTACGTTTTTCCACCAAATACTTTAACGCCTAAAGGTGAAATTTCTTTTGCAGGTATGTGAAACTTTCCAGTTGGATAGACAATGGCCTTTAATTTCTCTTTAACTGATGTCAGATAATTACTTTTCAAACAAGAAGTCAAGAAACGTTTTGAAATTCATTGTGAAACCGAAGTGATAAAAAAGATTTACCATATTAGTGGAATGACATTCTTTAAAGACATATTTTTATGAGTGTTTGCAGTACATTTAAACAATATACAATTAGTCACCCACAGTCAATACAATGTTACACTCAATCTTTCATTTACCACCGATACTTTCCTCCGACCATATGGCTCAGTATCTTATCCCACTTCTCATAGCCCACTTATGTGGCAAGCCACCTCTATGCACTGAAGAGAATTCTCTTATATTGCTTCCACAAACTACCATTTTGTGAACACAAAAGGAAAACCCTTGAGCTAATATATACCTAGCATAAACATGAGTCACTACTTGTACTTCAGAGGCATTTGGATCAGGAAATATGTGTTTTTCAAGTCTATTGTGATAATGGAATTATATTATTGCGTTATGGAGATAGTACGTTATAGCATCTTGTGTCTAGAACCTTTTTATTCTTACCCCTGAGGGGCTGCATGTTATTAAGTGGTCTTGGAGTATAATCTTTTTTCGAAAAAGAAATTGAGTTGAGTATATTAGCTTGCCTTTTTCCAGCATTCATACTTCTTCCATAGCTCCTCTCTCTGTTTTAGTAGCAATACAGTTTTTTCTTTAATATTTTATGTCTCAATAGTACAAATTGCAGCATCTTTCCTAACTGCATGCTGTAAGCATAAGTTATTGTATCTATAACCAATTCCTCTGCTTTTGTTTGTGTTTTTTGTGAAAAGAACATCAACCTTTCCTGAATCCGGATGCTTTGGTCAGAAGAATTACACAGAGTCAAAGGTTAAAATGGATCAGATTACAGTGTCAACTATGGCTCCTCTTTGATGGATTACATCTTTGTCCCACCAGCATACAGATTGACTATCATCCCATAATTATACTTATTTTGTCTTCTAACAATAGTCAACGTACCTGTGGATCTTTCTATTTGTTTGCCAAGGCCTTTCATTTTCTCCAAGCCAACATCTATCTCTTCAATAAGTGGCAATCAGCTATTGTGAATCGTTGCTTTCAAGACCTAGTGTTTTGATAAGGAGACATTAAGTCCTAACTAGTCTCCAGTGGGCGGCTTCACAGATGGTTGAGTGAACCATAAAGGACGAAGACAGCTTCTTTCTATACCGGATAGGAACAAATCCTGCAAATGCAGTTATCCTTGTGCATCAAAGGGGGGTGCACACAGGGTAGAAGGTTCATCCCAGAAAACTGTGTGCTGAAAAAAAGTGAGGATCACAAGTGTGCAGGTAGATCAGGGTGAGAATTCACCATGTCAAACTTTAACCTGGAGTGAAAGATGAAGTGGGATTTTTTTTAATAGGGGCAGGGACAGCCAATAGGCAAGCAGACTTCAGGGATTGAGAGGGACCAAGTCTGTCCTTCTCAATCCCCAATTAAATAAAAAAAAAAAAAAAAAGTACTTACAAGTGCTCTATCCATTCATAAATGTCCACCTTACAGTTATCGGAGGATGTACTGGAAACTGAAGTACCCTAGTGAAGCCTCCTCCTCATTCTCTGCACCCAAGAGAGTTGAGAAGAAAGGGGTTACTTTTGAACATGGTATGCAGAGGGGCGGGCGTGGGGGTGCACTGGTAACCAACACTATAGAGAAGACTACTCCTCCTCTGCAGGTGGGAGAAAGCCCTAGTGCACAGTGTGTGCCATGCACCTCTGAATAGCAAAACTAGCTTATCACTCCCTAGAGCATAGGAAAAATGGAAATGATGAACTTTAAGAGATTATGAGATTTTGAGATTATTGTGGAATAAATCAAAAGTGATACAAAATATTGTTTTGTACCTCCATGATGTAATAATCCTTACAAAGCTATGAATAAAATCCTGTGGCCACCAGTATCACCTTGGGTTTACGTTGCCTTGATTTCACAGCCATGTAAAAGCGTGTTTTGGATTTGTGCCTCAAACTCACGACTAACTCATGATTAAATCATGGGAATGAGAGCTATAAGTGTGGTCTCTGTAGAGTTAAGTTACCCTAAATCTGTTACTCCTAACGTAGATGCAGTCCAATTTTAATGTAAATATGCTAGGAGACAGAACACCGCTTACTAAAGCTGTTCCATTCTCCTGCGTGACAGCATACCTGAGCCAATTTCCTTGTTTAATAAGGAGTTTGTTCTAGTTTTGCATAGGCAATGGGGGTTGGTATGAAGATAAGGCAGGAGTCCTAAAAACTAGGTGTAATGGAGTCACCATAAAGGTATCTGCATTTAAACATTATATTCTAGCCTGCTTTTTCTCCCCCCCCCTCCCCCCCCAAACTCTGCCTTTTAACCTGTGAATACATTTCACAGCAGGGTGAAAAAGAAAGGAAGAAGGAAAAGGTAACAAAGAGCAGCTAAACGTTGTGGCTCTGAAAGACATATGCCTAGAGAAAGCCATCAGCTCATCGCCTCAGTAGAGTGTGTTCTAACATTGAATGGAAAGTCTATTCCAGGCACAGTAGCAGCTGGAGATAAAATGTACAATCCAGGTGACAACGGAGCCTTGGACTAAGTCTCATTGACACTGTGAGAAATAGAATGTAGGCCTCTGGTACTGTCCAGACAGAATGAAACATATTTTCTGACATTAAGAATGTGCAACATCTTTTCAGCCAAGGGCAGTTAAAAGCACATAAAACACTACAAGTATTTGTGTTCAGCGAGGTGAAATTTCATCAGTACCTTGGAACCAAAGGTATGGTGCGTACTTATTTCCATTTGTATAAATGGAGGTAAGTATGTGGTTCAGAGCTGCTTACAGTCTGTTGTTCCAAGATGCGCCTAAAAGAGATGGAAAGGATAAAAAAAGATGTCCTACTCTTAAATGCCATACAAGATCAAGCCCTCAAAGGACAAACACATTTGTCGGACTGAAAGAAAAGTTGGGAGTTCAAATCCCAGTTGGCTTCAGGACACCTCACACAAGGGAAAGAGATGTAAGAGCCCGGCCATGTGACATCTAATCAGCTCACTACTTATGGAAAAATATTATTTTTCTGAATGTCCCAAAGGTGCAAGGTAGGCCTTACAGGTGTAAAGCTAGGTGCATGCCTGGAAAAGGAGACTGCATTTTGCACTGATCAGGTGAGTGGGGTAATGTTTATTATCAGGGCCCAGAAATGAAGCCAAAAGCGGTTGTAGTGCAATCTAGTGGAAAATTTCCTGGCAGGTGCCATGACTTCTAGGTTCTCAAAGTTGAGGCAAAGACTGGGTCATCAAGAAATAGGTGTTCATGAAGAGCAATTGGTTAGAGGACTGTGGAATCTTTGCATTATCTACGGACAGAAAGTCCATTCCCCAGAAGTTGTGAATACATTTTTTGGTCAAAGAGATGCAGGATATCGAAGAACCAGACACAGCAGGGTTTGGGTCTCAAAAAGCTAGGCACTCAGGGTGTCCTTGATTTTCGCTCTGAATACTGGAATCAGAGAAATAAGTGGAAAGGAAATAAGAACTTTTTCTCCAATCTAACATCAGACAACTCACAGGAAACCAGGGGTTCTGCCCATTTAGCAGGCAAAATGCATCAAGTGCTAGTGGGTCTAGAATACATTGACAGCTCACCACCCTCAGATCTTGAAACTGTGTTGAGAGCCTCTGGATGAAAGTACCACTGAAAGGGTAGTGAAGACATTTGCTAAAGCTACTGGTACATGGGAAATCAGCAAAAACATGAATGGGTGATAGCCTATAAGTCTACTGCTATCCGGTACAGCTATGGAGAAAGAGACCTTCCAATAACATCCTTTTGTGCAAGAAGGTAGCGGTGTTGCATGTGTGGACCATTACAACATCTTAAGGGAGAAGGCTTTAAGAACCAAATAACTTTATTTTTAATTAACAAGTCTGAGTGAGCCAATGTATTGGATCCATGCCACGATGCATTATGTCCTCACTGAACTCTCCAGATGGTTGGGGGAATGGGCCTATCATTTCAAACTTGGACAAAAGAAGTTGCATGCTTGAACTTGATGTCCTGCAATTGAAATTAAGTGCTCTGCAATTTATGATGTTTGTGACCTTACAATCAGCTTGACATGGTGTTCCTCTCCAGGAAAATATCTATAGCCTGTTTAATGGCCACTCTCCTGAGGAAGGGGACGGGGACGTCATTACAAAACAAGAGGAAAGAACTCTCCAGATGAACTAGATCACTGCTGATAAAACAATGGAGTAATTTGAATTGTTCTCCGAGAACCGAAGTACGCGGAGAGTCCCAAGGACAGTCTGGACCATTGTGGCTCACTGGATAAGACCACAGAATCCTTTATGAAAGGACACAAGGTTACTTTCTGCAGCTGCAGAAGAACAGACCCCAGAGCCAAGATCTTTTATCTTTCATACAAGGAGTGGGGCTATATTCAGGCTGAAATTAATCTGTTTTCCCGTCGGTGAATTAGGGATAGACCTTCCAGTGACCCTTAAAAATGGACACACAACATCTCACAGGTCCTTAAAGACATCGAGTTATTATTCAGAACAGTTAACAATGAACTGGGCAGAGTTTGCATCTTGATAGTTTGCAGGAGAATTGCAGCCAGACACTGACTGAGGGAAAGGTGGTCACAAGACAGGTGGATGATGTAGCTCTAAAATACATATGTTCCACACTAAAAGGAGCACACACAATAGAGTGAATTGGATTTGATTTGATGGGGGTATTAGAGAGGAAAAACTTCATCCTGAGTGGCAAAGAGTGGACTTCATCAGAAGTAGATAAGAATAGCAAACACCATGGTAAGTCATATTGTGGAAATGTAGTTGAGCTATCATTTTAATCTGTAACCTTCAATTGCCATCATTATTAGGCCATCCTAATGCAGTTAGCAGAAACTCTCGCCTCACATCTAGAAGTGGGCTGTATTCTGGCGTCAAAAGTGTTATTTTTGAAAAACCTCTGTGCATTCAGAAGTCTTGCTCCTCTATAGATAAAACTGAAAGATACTCGCTATGAATTTCTGTATTTCTCATAATGCCATATGTAAACTGAAACTTAAGGTCATGTGACTCTAATCTAGAAGCCTGTGCGGGTTGCTATAAATGTGGGGCCCCCACACAGGCACTTTATGTAGGATACTTATGGTAAAATCGTGCATTTAAGGATAGGACTGTCAGCTATATTCATCCAAACTGGTAGAAATAAAAAAGCTAAATTTCCCCTATTGATATTCCTAAAATTGGCAAGTGCCAGTCCTCAAAAGTCAGAAATTATCTCAGATAAGGAACCCTAAAAATACTCAGGAAAAGCTAAAACACAAGATAAGTCATATGAAGAACAGCACTGGCACTTGTACCCAAACTGCCCATCCTTCCTCTTACCTGTTCACCCTTTTTACGAAGAAGATAAAAAAAGATAGTGGTGAAGATCTCCTACACGTTAACCCAACCACCTGAGTGAATGGAGACAATGCATTAGTTGGTGCACCTGCACACAGGCAGCTGGAGAGTCACATGGAGTACCAACACAAGTAAACATGCAGGCAGGCACAAGCAGCAAGCATGAGTATAGGAAAGTACCCTTTTTTTGGCATGTTACTCCCCAATTAATGTGTGATGTCAGTGTACTTGACTGTGTCACTGGGATCCTGCTAACCAGGACCCCAGTGCTTATGCTCTCTCTCCTCTAAATTTTGTCACTGCATATTGGTAACCCAGTATTTCACCCAAAATTGGCATACTGGTGCCGCCTTATAAGTCCCTAGTATATGGTACTCAAGTACCCCCGGGCATTGGGGTTCCAGAGGATCCCTATGGGCTGCAGGATTTCTTTTGCCACCCATAGGGACCCCATGCACAGGTTTCTACAGGACTGCCATTGCAGCCTGTGTAAAATGGTGCAGTCACCTTTTCGCTCCCATTTACACTGCACCAGGTAACTTATAGATCACCTATATGTCAGGCCTTCCAACCCGGAAGGCTAGGTGCAGAGTACCTGTGTGTGAGGGCACCCCTGCACTAGCAGAGGTGCCCCACGTCGTCCAGGATCCTTTTTCCTGGACTTCGTGAGTGAGGAGACACCATTTTACGTGTGCACTATACATAGGACACTACCTAAATACAGCTTCACAATGGTAACTCCGAAGATATGGCCATGTTTGGTATCAAACATGTTGGAATCTTTCCCCAAGTCTTTTGCAAGTATTGGTTGTACGATTCCATGCATTCCATTTTTGGAGAACTGTGGCTCAATTGGAGAAGTGTGGCTCAATGGTTAGAGCGGCAGACCCTGAGGCAGAGATCTGGCTCAAGACCAGGGTTCAAGTCCCGCTTCGGCAGGTCTTGGGCTCAATTCCCCTTGACCAGATAATTCTCGCCTCGGTGCCTAATCTAATTCATGGGTCCCACTCTGCAACTCTGGGCAATAGCTTGCTTAATCTCCACAACGGCCCCAACAGCGTTTGGATGCCTGGCTTCACCCTGCTCAGGAGTGGGCGCCTCACAGGGAAAAGCCAGGAGGGGTTCCATAGCGGTATGAGTACAGCGCCTTGAGACCCTAACGGGTGAGTAGTGCGCTATACAAGTGCTAATTTACATTTACAATTTACATTTACATGCACTCTGGGGGCTCCTTAGGTGACCCCCAGTACTGCCATTACAGCCTTCTGAGGTTTTCCAGGCAGCCACAGCTGCTGCAACTTCACAGACAGATTTCTGGGACCCTGTTGCTCGCTCAAGCTCAGAAAGGCAGAACAAACAATTTCCTTTGGGAGATATGTTACACCCTCTCCCCTGGGAAATAGGTGTTACAGACATGAGAGGGGTTGCCTCCCAGAGCCTCTGGAAATGCTTTGAACGGCACAGATGGTCCCCTCCTTGCATAATCCAGTCTAGACCAGTTCCTGACCCTTCAGTCCCTGCTATGGCACGAAACTTGACAAAGGAAAGGGGAGTGACCACTTCCCTGTCCATCACCACCCCCGGGGTGGTGCTGAGAGCTCCCCCAGAGTGTACCTGGGTTTTGCCATCTTGGATTCCAAGTTGGCAGGGCCCTTTGGGAGCATCTGAGTAGCCAGTGCCAGCAGGTGACATCAGAGCCCTCCCCTGATAGGTGCTTACCTGTGTAGTTTACCAATCCCCCTTTCAGGGCTATTTAGGGTCTTTCCTCTGGGTGCTGCCTCAGATTTGGATTGCAAGACTCCAGCAGGAATCCTCTGCATCCTTTACTTTAACTTCTACTGAAGAAACTGCAACATTGTATTTTCAGCTCCTGTCAGCAAATGCAACTGTTTCCAGGTCGTGCATCCTCCGAGGACTGCCTGTCTTCAGCCTGCACCAGAAGAACGAAGGAATCTCACTTGAAGTGAAGGAGTCACTTTCCTGCATCAGCAGGCATCCCTCTACAGCGACAACCAGTGGCTTGGGACACCTCTCCTGAAGAAGTGCATGGATCCAGCAACATGGGTAGTGGACTGAAGTGGTCCCGACGGTCATGAAGTCCATCTGTCCAACTCTGGTGGAGGTTAAGAGCTTGCCTCCCCACGCAAAGACAATACCCCGTGCACTGCATGTTTTGGAGTTGCCAATGCTTGTTGGCATCTTTCCAAGCAGTTCTTCGAGCACCGTGCAGCTCCGGCCCACAGCACCCCTTCCTGCGATGCACAGCCTCCTGCGTAGTTCTCCGACGGCATGGGATCCCTTTGTGTAGTATTACGTGGGCAGCCTTTTGCACCTTCTTTGTCCCAGTGCTGTGGCACTCCGGTGCACGTTACCTGGTCTTCTGAGGACTCTCTGAGTTGCTGAGAGTCCCCTCTGTTTCCCCCTCCGGGGTAGAGGCCACCAGTTCCCTCCTGGTCCCAGGCAGCGCCATTGTCCGCTAACCGCGTGCTTTGCATGTGCCAAGGCTTGTTGGCAGAATCCATCAACGCAAACCAGACTGCAATCATCCATCGGGCGTGGGACATAATCTGCACCAATCAGGAACCCGCTTCCGTCTTCGTGGGTGCAGTACCAACTATTTTTATTCACCTATGGTGGTTCTTTTTTACCTTCATCTGGGTTAGCAGGGGCTCCTGTTCTCCCTGGACTCTTCAGTGCTTCTTGGAATTGGTCCCCTTCTTCCACAGGTCTTCAGGTCCAGGAATCCATTGTTGGTGTCTTGCAGTCTCTTCTGGTTCTTGAAAAATCTTCTATCATGTGTTCTTGTGTGTTCTAGGAAAGTTACTGTGATTTACTCCTGATTTCATGGGCTCTGGGGTGGGTTCTATTACTTACCTTTGGTATTTCTAACACTCCTAGCGTCCCTCTACACACTACACTTGCCTAGGTGGGAAACCGACTTTCGCATTCCACTTTCTTAGTGCATGGTTTGTGTTCCCCCAAGGCCCATTTCTAATTATTGCGATTTTCACTATTTGCACTGTTTTCTAACTGTTGTTTACAGCTAATTCTGCATTCTAGTGTATATTTTGTGTGTATTACTTACCTCCTAAGGGAGTATAATCTCTAAGGTATTTTTGGCATTTGTGTCACCAAAATAAAGTACCTTTATTTTAACACTGAGTATTTTCTTTCATGTGTGTGAGTACTATGTGACTACAGTGGTATTGCATGAGCTTTGCATGTCTCCTAGTTAGACCTTGGCTGCTCATACACACTACCCCTAGAGAGCCTGGCTTCTAGACACTGTCTACATTTCACTAATAAGGGATAACTGGACCTGGTATAAGGTGTAAGTACCTTAGGCACCCACTACAAACCAGGCCAGCCTCCTACAGTAAGGACCTGACAATAACTCATTAAATGCAGGCCAACATATAAATCTAGTAATCGGAATGAACAGGCACCTAACCTCACTACTACTTTTGACAATCTTAGGCGAACAGAAGACAGGAGGGCTAGAAGTAGAGTAAGTAGAGAGAAGGCTAGGGAGCGAGACCTCTCCACGAGTATCAAGAGAAATATCATGAAAATGCCCTTGGGGACGTCTCCTGCTTTGTCACCATTGCGATAATGTGTGGGTACCCTGATCACAAGTCACAATAGAGCAAGGCTGACAGATAACGAAAGACAACTGTCTTAGAGACTATTCAGCTTTATCTACAGCCAAAAACGCTTGTTATTACAGTAATGGAAACATACCCAACCAAAAAGGAGAGGACAAAAAGAAATAAACGTAAACGGAGCAAAAGAGACGACGCCACAGATTTCTTAGACCAACTCTCAAAGCCATAATGCTTCTGAAACAGCCTCCGAGGCCCAACCTTGTTCAGAGACTGCCCCCTAAAAATCAATAACACTTACTCCTCATTTGTGTAAACTGAATTGTACTGTGTATTGTGTCCCTGATGCTGTGTATTGGGATGTCCCTGTGGGAAATTAAAATGACCATTTAGATATGTTACAACTGGATTTTCATCTTCTTAAGAAAAAGGGTCTACTGTTTTAGAAAACGTTCCTGCTTCCATTTGATCCTGATATAATGGTGAAGTGGGATTCAGTCTCATTGCTGGCCCCATTAGGATATATTTGATACCTATGTAAAAACTCAAAATACTGCAAAATATCCTCTGATCTAAAATTATAGACATTTTTTCCTGCTATATACACATTTAAATCGGGGTATTCTCATCCTCGTGACTAGTGTTTGGAACATTCCTATTTTGCCAGTGGAAATGCCCGGAAAGAACACATAGCCTTTTGTACAGGACAGGAGAGCTGTGAACTCTGTTAGTTCACCCAGTTTCCCTACTGTTCAAATTTTACAAACCCTTTGACTTGTCTATCGTTTTCTGCTACTTATTTTACTTTGGTTGATTTGTATTTATTTGCTTTTACATTCAAACACACAACTTACTGAATAAAGCTCTCTCTTAGGAGTCACCCACTAATTTGTAAATTGTCAAAAAACACTTTTATTTCTTCCGCTCCACAGGTGGATCTGTTTAATTCAATCTGAGAATTACCCATTGATGGACTCCAATTGTTTAAACCAATGCAAACGTGATGTGTATTTGATGAATTAGTCCAGAAGGATAAGTTACTTACCTGTAAATCCTAGTTCTCTTCCAGGGGTATCCTCATCAAAGTCATAACATTGAATATTCCCGCCCTTGTGCGGGGAACCCGGAGCATATATAAAATACACACATATTATACATGTGTAACAAACAGTCATGCAGGCTATCATGTTAAAAACAGGCTAAAAATGCTTTATTTCTATGAAGTTTTTTTTAAAAACTACAATAGAGCATAAATATCTACCCAAGCTCCTAAAACTAGGCTTAGGGAAGTAAGCAGCAGCAAACTCTAGAGAAAAAATAGAAAAAACTGCATTGAAAAACAATGAAGCATTCTTAGCCAATAGGCTGCATGCAGGTTAACACAGGAGAACCATAAAACTTTGGCACCGTGCCTTTAAGACCCTGAGCACCTCCAGTATCCCACCATGCCTCAGGGGTGAAGGAAAGGTGACAGTTGGTTCACAGTTAGGTCAGTTCTTTTTATGGTGACAATTTGTATAACAGATTAAAAATACAGTCTGTTCTGCACTTCTAGGAGACGTGCGTCCGGGGAGGAGGGTGGGTTGTTTATGACTTTGATGAGGATACCCCTGGAAGAGAACTAGGATTTACAGGTAAGTAACTTATCCTTCTCTTCCAGGGGATCCTCATCAATAGTCATAAACATTTATTAGATTAGCAAGCCCATCCCTAAATCCAGCGGACTGTCCGATAGAAGTGCAGGAATAGATAGGTATTACGCAAATAGATTTCTTAGAGAGGCCTGCCCCACTTGGGCATCCGCTCTTGCATCCGAGTCTAAACAGTAATGTCTCGTAAACGTATGGACAGACTTCCATGTAGCAGCCTTACAAATCTCAGATATCGGAACATTGTTAAGGAGGGCAGCAGTAGCCGCTTTTCCCCTTGTGGAATGCGCTCTAGGCCGCGCTAGTAATTGTTTATTAGCTAGCTGGTAAGTATTAACAATACAAGAAACTATCCATCTTGATATTGTTCGTTTAGATGCTCCTCTCCTGTCCTCAAATGACCATAGTTTACAAACAAGCGGTTAGAATGTCTAATCAATTTTGTCTTGTCCAGATAAAATTTAAGCACTCTTTTCAAGTCTAAGGAGTGCAATGCTTTCTCTGCCGGAGTCTCCGGATTGGGAAAGAAAGTCGGTAAAGATATGGTGTGATTGATATGGAATTCTGACACCACCTTCGGAAGGAAAGATGGGTGAGTTGTAGAACCACTCTATTGTCATGAAAAACCGTGTACGGTTCTTTGGAAGACAAGGCCTGGATTTCACTGACCCTCCTCGCTGAAGTAATGGCCACTAGAAAAGCCGTCTTCCACGTAAGGTGTTGTAAAGAGGCCTTATGTATAGGCTCAAAAGGAGGGCCCATAAGTTTTGCCAAGACTATGGGGGTCATTCTGACCCTGGCGGCCGGTGACCGCCAGGGTCACCGACCACGGGAGCACCGCCAACAGGCTGGCGGTGCTCCCACGAGCATTCTGACCGCGGCGACTTTCCGCTGCTCGGGGGAATCCTCCATGGCGGCGGAGTGCGCTCCGCCGCCATGGGGATTCTGACACCCCCTACCGCCATCCTGTTCCTGGCGGGAGACAGATGGCGGTAGGGGGTGCCGCGGGGCCCCTGGGGGCCCCTGCAGTGCCCATGCCAATGGCATGGGCACTGCAGGGGCCCCCGTAAGAGGGCCCCGCAAAGTATTTCAGTGTCTGCTAAGCAGACACTGAAATACGCGACGGGTGCAACTGCACCCGTCGCACCCCTGCAACTCCGCCGGCTCAATTCTGAGCCGGCGTCCTCGTTGCAGGGGCATTTCCGCTGGGCCGGCGGGCGCTCTCCAAAAGGCCCAGCGGAAATGTTTAAATGGCCGCCGCGGTCTTTTGACCGCGGTGCGGTCATTTCACGGCGGTACCTTGGCGGACGGCCTCCGCCGTCCGCCAAGGTCTAAATCAGGCCCTATGTTCAGTTCCCATGGAGGAGAAGGTCTCCGAATGGGCGGAAAAACTTTCTTCAAACCTTCTAAGAAATCCTTGACTACAGGTTTCGTAAAGAAGGATTCCTGAGAAGGTGACTTGCGATAAGCTGTAATAGCAGACAAATGTACCTTGATAGACGAAACCTGCCGACCGGACTTCGCTAGATGAAGCAAATAGGACAGTATGACATCCTCCTGCGCCCGTATGGGATTATGACCTTGCTGACAGCACCATATGTAGAATCTCTTCCACTTAAAAGCGTAAGAACGCCGCGTGGAAGGCCGTTTGGACTCTTTCAAGATGTTCATGCACTCCTGTGAGAGCCCTAGGTGCCCATACTGCAGGAATTCAGGAGCCATGCTGTTAAGCTCAGAGAGGGTAGGTTGGGATGTAGAATTCTGCCCTCCATTCTGCTCAGAAGATCCGGTCTGCACGGCAGCCTCCTGTGAGGTTTTTCCGACAGGTTGAGGAGATCTGTGTACCAGAATTGACGGGGCCATTGTGGCGCTATAAGAATCATTCTGGTCCTGGATCTGTAAAGTTTGCTGATCACTGCCGGAATGAGGGGAATCGGCGGAAAAGCGTAGAGAAATATCCCTGACCAGTCGTTCAACAGGGCATTCCCTCGAGATCCCGGACGGTGGAACCTGGATGCGAAGTCTGGGCATTTCTTGTTTACTTCGTCTGCGAAGAGATCCAGTTGAGGCCGACCCCATTGCGCGAAGATGTATTCGGCGACTTCGCCGTGTAGGACCCAATCGTGAGCGTCCTCTAGGTGTCTGCTCAGAAAATCTGCTTCCACGTTCTGCTGACCTGGCAGGTGAACCGCTGTAATTGACATCCCTCTGGCCAGGAGCCAATGCCATATCGCTTGGGACTCTCGCGATAGGGGTAGGGATCTCGTTCCCCCTTGTTTGTTCAAGTAATACATCGTGGTTGTATTGTCCGTCTGTATTAAGAGCGTTTTCCCCTGAATTAGTGGTATGAAAGACTTGAGAGCCAGATGGACCGCTCTGAGTTCTAGCAGATTGATGTGGTACTGCTTTTCCTTGTCTGACCACAGACCTTGCGCTTGAAAGGGACCCAGATGAGCCCCCCATCCCTGAAGAGACGCATCCGTTACTAGGGTGTCGGATGGAAGCACCTGGTGAAACGGAGCACCCACTGACAGGTGAGGTCTGTGCATCCACTATCTCAATGACTGAAGTGCTACCGCCGGTAGCTGCACCGTGTCCTCCCAGCGACCTGTTCTTTGGCTCCAGTTGGTCTCCAATGCCTCTTGGAGGGGTCTCATGTGGAGTCTGGCATTTGGGACAATAAAAATGCATGATGCCATGGAGCCCAGCAGCGATGTCACCTGACGTGCCGTAGGTGCGTTGGCTCTCAACAGGTCCTGACACTTCCTGCCTATTGAGGATAGTCGTTCCTCCAAAGGATACACTTTTTGGAGTTCTGTGTTTATGATAGCTCCCAGGTAGTGAAGATTCTGTGTTGGAATCAAGGTTGACTTTTGGTAATTGATCTGAAGACCTAGAGCTTCGCAAACTCCGAGTACAATGTCCCGATGGCTTCTCGTCTGCTCCAGAGAAGAAGCCTTCAGTAGCCAGTTGTCTAGGTATGGATATATGTATATCCTTTGTTTTCGAAGATGCGCCGCCACCACTGCCATGCATTTCGAGAAAACTCTTGGGGCAGATTTCAGGCCAAAGGGTAGAACTCTGAACTGGTAATGCTGTAACGCTACTCTGAAGCGCAGGAATTTTCGATGTTTGGGAGCTATTGGGATGTGAAAATACGCATCCTGCAGGTCGATGGAGCACATCCAGTCTCCCTGATGTAGTTGAGGGAAAATCTGGTGAAGCGCTAGCATCCTGAACTTCTGCTTCCTTATGTATTTGTTCAGCAGCTGTAGGTCCAGAATTGGCCTGAAAACGCCCTCTCGACCCTTCTTCGTCACCAGAAAGTAACGGGAGTAGACCCCCTGTCCTCTGTGTGCAGGTGGAACCTTTTCTATGGCATTCTTTTTTAGGAGGGCGAGAGCCTCCTTGTGTAGCAAGCTGAGATGAGATGGATTGTCTTTGGTTGGTGGCAAGCGTGGTGGAGGCTGTTTGAAAAGAAGAGAATAGCCATGTTCGACAATATTGAGCACCCATTTGTCTCTTGTGATAGAGTGCCACTCGCGAAGATAATCTGCAATACTTCCCCCCACCGGAGTGGTGTACAGTGTCGAGGGAAGCGAGATTTCATTGCTTGGTGGGTGCTTTCGGAGTGGACTGTTGAGGTCTACTTGACCCTCGCTCCCTTGTGTTTCTCCGTTGAAAAAGAGGGCGTCCCTGTCGTTGCTGTGACCTTTGAGACCAATGAGGGGTTTAAACCCTCTGCTGGAAAGGGCGCCTGTCATACAGTCTGTACCTCCGCCTGAAATCTTTCTTTCTTTCCAGGCCCACTGCCCTCATGGTATCCACCTCGGTCTTCATGCGGGCCATTTCTTCGTCTGCATGGGCACCGAATAGAGAGTTCCCGGCGAATGGGAGATTCAGGATGCGTTGTTGTGCTTCCTGTTTCAAACCAGTGAGTCTCAGCCAGGAAGATCTCCTTGCACAGATTCCATGTGCGTACCCATGAGCAGCTAAATCCGCCCCATCTGCTGCCGCGCTGATAACCTGGTTGGATACCAGGCATCATTCTTGCAGTATCTCCTGGAAATCTTGTCTGTCCTCTCTGGGCAATTTTTCTGTGAATCTACTGAGTGAGTCCCACAGAGAACGATCATACCTGCCCAGGAGCGCAGACGCACTGGAGACTTTCATTGCCGAAGCCGCCGTCCCGCATATCTTTCTCCCCAAAGAGTCTAGATGCCTGCTCTCTTTATCCGGGGGTACCGTGGATGAAGATGCCACCGAGTGGGTTTTTCGGGCGGCAGCTATTATAACCGAGTCCGGTGGCGGATCCTTCCTGAGGAACAAAGGGTCCTGTTCGGGAGCCTTGTATTTTTTGAGAATCCTAGCCGGGGCAGATTTAAGCGAGGCTGGGGCCAGAAAAGTGTCCATGGTTGGCTGCAACAAACCAGGCACTAGAAGCAGCAGCTTTTTTGATGCTGATCTCTGTTGTAGAGTCTCAAAGATGACTGATGAGGAGGTAGATGGCTCTGGAACCTCTATGTTGAGTTTCTGCGCTCCTCTTAGCAGCACCTCGTTAAACGTGGTAATGTCATCCACCGGTGAGACTCTAGCAGGTGGTGAATCTGTTAGGGTAGGTGAGTAACGCCCCACAGATGAACCTGATGAAGACCAAGAGGGTGATCTTCTTCTTGAACGAGACCTGGATCTTCGTTGAGAACGAGACCTGCTGCGAGACGCTGTAGCGGAGTGCCTAGGCCTCGCGGCCGGTTGGCGAGGAGCAGAACGAGCCCGTTCTGCCCTGGCTGTTGGTGATGGCGTTCTTGGCAGGGAGGCAGTAGGCGAATACATTCGCGAATATTGCGAATCTGGGGAGGCCGCTGGTCTGTTAAGGCTCTCCAGCCATCTCGGAGATAGATTGATGGGCGAGACATGCCCAGATGATGCCGCTCTTGACCGAGAAGAGTTGCTCGGTATGGAGACCACAGGAGATGGCGCGGCCTTGTCTGGCGTGGGGCGATGTTCTGTTCCCTGTGGGACAGGTAAAACCTGCGTCGACGTCGATGGCTGTGTCGACGTCGAAGGGCGCCCAGCCGGTTGCTCCTGCCTCGACGTTGAGTGCCTCGACGGAGAGTGCCTTGACGTCGAACAGCGATCCTTGGACCTTGACCTGCTCGCCGTCGTGTGCCTCGACGTGGAGCGGTGGGAGGTCGACGGCGGATGTCTCTCATGCCGTCGTGGTGATTTCGACGTCGTGTGTCCTGACGTCGGGGGTGCACAGCCTTTGGCGGCGACCGGGCACGCCGGTGATGGCTCGACGTCGATCGGCAGGCTGCCGTCGACGGAGACCTGCCCCTGCGATGATGTTCCCTCGACGCCGTTTCCTTCGACGTCGGGTGTGTCGCCGTCGACCTATGCCGGTGAGACGGTGGTAGCGACGACGTCGACGGTGAACAAACAGGTACTTTCCTACCTGCTGACGTCGACCGAGCCATTCTCTCCTGAGAATGGCCTTCTGGTTGTCTGGGAAGTGAGGAGGACGATGTTCTTTGCCTCTCCTGAAGCCCATGCAGCCGGATCTTCTCTCTGTCTTTCAGAGTCCTCTTAGACATGTTCTTGCAGTACTTACAAGTGTCAGGGCAGTGACTCTGAGGCAGGCATACTATACACAGAGAGTGGGGATCTGACTGGGCCTTCTTCTTCCCACAAGCAGGGCATTTGACAAAAAGTGAAGGCATTTTTCTGTCAGGAAAAAACTGCCTAGCTCAGACAAAGATGTTATTTGTCGAATGAAAAGTGAAAAAACGCTTTTTTAAAGAATTTTTCTGAGAAAAACTCAGAAAAACTGAGAGCTCAATGCTCCAGGATCCTCTCAGAAGAAGCCGGAAAAAAGAACTGACCTAACTGTGAACCAACTGTCACCTTTCCTTCACCCCTGAGGCATGGTGGGATACTGGAGGTGCTCAGGGTCTTAAAGGCACGGTGCCAAAGTTTTATGGTTCTCCTGTGTTAACCTGCATGCAGCCTATTGGCTAAGAATGCTTCATTGTTTTTCAATGCAGTTTTTTCTATTTTTTCTCTAGAGTTTGCTGCTGCTTACTTCCCTAAGCCTAGTTTTAGGAGCTTGGATAGATATTTATGCTCTATTGTAGTTTAAAAAAAAAAAAAAAACTTCATAGAAATAAAGCATTTTTTGCCTGTTTTTAACATGATAGCCTGCATGACTGTTTGTTACACATGTATAATATGTGTGTATTTTATATATGCTCCGGGGTCCCCGCACAAGGGCGGGAATATTCAATGTTTATGACTATTGATGAGGATCCCCTGGAAGAGAAGTGGCAAAACGACCCAAAGAAAAAACTGCAGTTTGGCTAATCAGTGTATATTCATTTGGACGAAACTTCAGATGGAGAAAGACTTGTCTGCAGACAGCATCCAGTCTGTCTTTAAGGTACTCGTACCATTACTGTGTTCCAAATGCGCACACTCTTAGAATTGATATTGTTATATCCAACAAGCGTTTGCAATGCAATAGGTCTTGCGTTTTAAGCGTTAAAGCTATTAGTGGTGTAAACTCCTAAACAGACTTTTCTTGCCACATAAACTGAAAAGTAAAACAGTTTCACATAAGCGAGCCGATGGCCACCATGAGCGCAAAGCAAACACACAAAAGGAAAATCCGCTCGCAGTGAAAATTACCCGCAAAACTGCAACTATCCATGCAAACGCAAAAGTGCAAATAATCATGTAACAGGGTCGATGTCATGGGAATACAATTTTAATTTTCTACCAAAATAAAAGGCAAACAGAGAAACAAAGCGGCATCTTCTCAAATATCAAAGGGGTTGGTCCACCTAAAACTGATAGCATCCCTGTGTATATGGAGTAAGAACAGGGAATACAAATCCTATAATGCTGCACTTGTTACAGGGTACAAAATATTATTTTATGAAAATGAAAGTGTGTCTTTGTCTGGGCACAGAATGATTTAACATAAGAATGGATACAGGAAAATGAAGTGCTTGGTGACCCTGCCACTCGAGAATGCTACAGTCATGTCTATGCCTGGGCCTAGGCGGGTCTACTGGACAGGGTAAGCCATGCATTGTAAAGACTAATAGGACCACCATGTGACAGAGTTGAAGGGTCCTGCTCTTCTATAATACGTACTGGTGGGCCCACTGGCACCCCCAGCCCAATGTAACCACTGGGTTATGGAGAGGGCACTGTATGGCCATAAAGACTGGGTGGTGTGTAGTTATAAAGTAAGGCTTCATTTTAAGGTGTAGGTTAGCATAGGGTCAGTACACTTACTCTTGAATCTATTTTACTCAATGTAGTGGTAATATTAGAAGTGGTAATCTGAACAGTGGTAATCCCTGCAGTGGTAATCTCAGAAGTAGTAATCACAGTAGTAGTAATATCAGTAGTGGTAATCTCAGTGGTAGTAATCACATCAGTGGTAATCTCAGCAGTGGTAATCTCAGAGGTAGTAATCCGAGTAGTGGTAATCCTGCAGTGATAAATTCAACAGTGGTAATCTGAGCAGAGGTAATCTTGGAGGTAGTGGTAACCCCTGCAGGGCTAATTTCAGAGGTAGTAATCACCGTAGCGGTAAAATCAGCAGTTGTAATCTCAGAGTTAGTCATCACAGCAGTGGTAATCTCAGCAGTGGTAATCCCTGCAGTGGTACTTTCACAAGTAGTAAACACAGTAGTGGTAATTCAGCAGTGGTACTCCCTGCAGTGATAACCTCAGCAGTAGTAATCACAGTAGTGGTAATATCAGTAGTGGTAATCTCAGCAGTAATAATCACATTAGTGGTAATCCCTGCAGTGGTAATCTCAGAGGTAGTAATACCAGTAGGGGTAATCTCAGCAGTGGCAATCCCTGCAGTGATAATTTCAACGGTGGTAATCTAAACAGAGGTAATCCATGCACTGGTAATCTCAGAGGTAGTAATCACAGTACTGGTAGCCTCAGCAGTTGTAACCCCTGCAGGGGTAATTTCAGAGGTAGCAATTACAGTAGTGGTAATATCAGCAGTGGTACTCTCAGTGGTAGTAATCACAGTAGTGGTCATTACAGTAGTGGTAATCTCAGCAGTGGTAATCTCAGAGGTAGTAATCACAGTAATAGCAATATAAGCAGTGGTAACCCCTGCAGGGGTAATTTCAGAGGTAGTAATCACAGTAGTGGTAATATCAGCAGTGGTTATTTCAGAGTTAGTAGTCACAGTAGTGGTAATCTCAGGAATGGTAATCCCTGCATTGGTACTCTCAATGGTAGTAATCACAGTAGTGGTAATTCAGCAGTGGTACTCCCCACAGTGGTAATCTCAGCGGCAGTAATCACAGTAGTGGTAATCACTGTAGTGGTAATCTCAGCAGTGGTAATTCCTGCAGTGGTAATCTCAGAGGTATTATTCACAGTAGTGGTAATAGCAGTGGTAATATCAGAGGTAGTAATCTCAGTAATGGTAATCTCAACAGTGGTAATCCACGCTGTGATAATTTCAACTGTGGTAATCGGAGCAGAGGTAATCCCTGCACTGGTAATCTCAGAGGTAGTAATCACAGTAGTGTTAACCTCAGCAGTGGTAACCCCTGCAGGGGTAATTTCAGAGATAGTAATAATAGCAGTGGTAATCTCAGAGTTAGAAATCACAGTAGTGGTAATCTCAGCAGTGGTAATCCCTGCAGTGGTACTCTTAGTGGTAGTAATAACAGTAGTGGTAATTACAGTAGTGGTAATATCGGAGGTAGTAATCACAGTAGTGGCAATATTAGTGTTAACCCATTCAGGGGTAATTTCAGAGGTAGTAATCACGGTAGTCGTAATATCAGCAGTGATAATTTCAGAGTTAGTAATCACAGTAATGGTAATCTCAGCAGTGGCAATCCCTGCAGTGGTACTCTTGGAGGTAGTAATCACATTAGTGGTAATTCAGCAGTGGTACTCCCCACAGTGGTAATCTCAGCAGTAGTAATCACAGTAGTGTTAATCTCAGCAGGGGTAATCTCAGAGGTAGTAATTACAGTAGTGGTAATATCAACAGCGGCAATCTCAGAGGTAGTAATCACAATAGTGATAAACTCAGCAGTGGTAACCCCAGCAGGGGTAATTTTCAGAGGTAGTAATCACAGTAGTGGTAATAGCAGTGGTAATCTCAGAGTTAGTAATCACAGTAGTGGTAATCTCAGCAGTGGAAATCCCTGCAGTGGTACTCTCAGAGGTAGTAAACAGTAGTGGTAATTCAGCAGTGGTACTCCCTGCAGTGGTAATCTTAGCTGTAGTAATCACGGTAGTAGTAATCTCAGCAGGGATATTCTCAGAGGTAGTAATCACAGTAGTGTTAATATCAGTAGTGGTAATCTCACTGGTAGTAATCAGATCAGTGGTAATCTCAGCAGTGGCAACCCCTGCAGTGGTAATCTCAGAGGTAGTAATCCCTGTAGTGGTAATCTCAGCAGTGGTAATCCCTGCAGTGACATCTTTCCTTGAGGTATATTATGCTCCCATAAACTAACAAGTTTATACAGCGATTTCCGCTCTTGTGTAAAGAAATCGAATTGTTAATGTGATATCTGCCTGTCCTTTTCACTCACAAATATGTCTCTGAATAGCCATTTTAACAATGTTTCTCCACACTGTATTATGTGGGGCAACATTTGCAACTAGGCCTTTAAACACGGGATCAAGTTACATTTTAGACTGTTTTCACACTGAAAAACTGCATTCCTACAATGCAAACTTTATCAAACACTGTTTACCAAAGCTTTGTTATCTCTTAAAATAAAGCAGCACACAAACGCTCCACATTGTGTGCGTTAAACAATTAACTGGCTCATTTGCAAGTCCATAAGCTTAATAATGAAGTTAACTAGCAAGTAACTTATCTTTAGTAACGTATTATCTGGTAGAGATAATATCTAGTTGCAGACTCCTTACCTTTGAATTTCCCCGGTGTCAGAATGGATTCAGAGAATTTTGTGAACAGTACCTCTGTGCACCGTCAGATATGTTGAATGGCTTCACAACCATCGTCCACACTGGATATGATGTTGTGGTTCCTATATAGGCGCCACCCAAGCGAGCTGTTTGTTTCTTTTCACGGCTTTCCAAAACAGAAGCGCAGAGCCATAAAGAAACGGACTACTGGTGGGTCAAAACTAATGCCTGAAAGGGGAGTCCCTGCCCCCACAAATTAGTTCATAGAGGAGGGAAAATGGGTGGGTCTGTAAGGAATCTGCAACTAGATATTGTCTCTATCAGATAAGGCATTGGTGAAGGTAAGTAACTTGTTCATCCAATAGAAACTTCTAGTTTCAGATTCCTTACTTTTAAATAAATACCCAAGCAATACCATCCCTGGAGGGCGGTCTGCAAACCAAGTTCATACTAGAAAGTCCTAAAGGACCGAGCAGGCTAAGTGCCTGTACCTAAGGATCTGACTGTCTAGGCAATAGTGTTTGGCTAATGTGTACAGAGACACCCATGTTGCTGCCTGACAGATGTAAAGGACTGGAACTCTGCGTGCTAATGCAGTGATCACAGCCTTAAATAAGGTAGAATCAGCACACAAACCCTTTGAAGGTTGTTTTTTAGATAGCGATTAGCAGATTTTAATACAAAGAACGACCTATATGGAGATGGTCTGCTTCTGCACTGCCCAACCTTTCTGCGCATCCACATAACTGACAAAGAGTTGATCATCTATCCGTAACTCTCTGGTATGATCAAGGTAGAACGCCAATGCTCTTTTTGGAATCTCTCCTCTTCCAGATCCCATTAGGGAATAATGAATGGGAATGGAGGAAAAATATGTTTAGGAACCTATGTGCAACAGGGGATTTGAACAAGGTCAAGCAACCTCAAAAAAGCAGAAATAGCAGGCAAATAACCTTTGAGAGTGCCAATAGCAGAGTCCTCCTGGGCCAGTGAAAGGATAAACAACCAGGATCTGAGAAAGGAGCAGAAAGGGGTCAACACACTTGTCTGTGTATCAAGCCACAAATTTCTTCCAAAGGCAGGAGTATACCATTTTGGTGTAGGTACACCTGGCTGACATTATTATTTTACAGACTTCAGGAGGAAAGTCAAAAGCTGTGAACTGTCGCCACTCAATCCTCACTCATGAAGGTAGAGAGTGGACGGGTTTGGGTGCAAAATACTCCCCTGCTGTTGCAACAGAAGATCCTCCCGAAGGGGCAGTCTGATCAGAGGATCAATGGACTTGCTCAGCAGCTTGGGATACCAGACTCTCCATGCCCAGTCTGGAGCCACAAGTATTATTTGAGCCTGGTCGTTTTTGATCTTCTTGAGAACTCTGGGCAGAAGTGGTATGGGCGGAAAAGTGTACAGGAGGCCTGAGTTCTACATAAGACAAAAAGCGTCTCCGAGCGATTGCCTCTTTGGAAATTCCAATGAGCAAAACTGCTGACATTACGTTTCTATGCAGAGGCAAACAGATCTAACCAAGGCTCTCCCTACTGCTGAGAGACCTTGCGGCACCTCCCGAAGGAGACACCATTTATGATCCGCTAGGCATTTTTTACCCACATCCAGCGTCACAGAGCCTCTTGACAAAGGGTCCACGACCCCTTCTTCCTCTCCTTGTTGCAGTACTGCATAGCGGTGGTGGTGTCTGTGAACAACTGCACCATGTTTTACTTGATATAGGGAAGCATTACTTTTAATGCTAGCCGGATCGCATGGAGTTCCAGTAGGTTGAAGTGGAGTCTAGATTCCACCAGAGACCAGGTGCCCCTGATCTCCACCTCTTCCAGATGGCTGCCGTGTCCCAGGAGTAATGAATCTATCACTACTGTCAGATCTGGTCGGGAAAGGGAGAAGGATCTGCCTCTGACCCAATCGCTATTTGTCAACCACCACTGCAGATCTTTCGCAGTTCCCTCTGAGATCTGGACTTTGTCAGAGAGACTCCCCTGATGCTGCACCCACTGGAACTTCAGGTCCCTCTGCAAAGCCCACATATGCCATGTGTCACCAGCAGGATGCAGGAGGCCATGAAGCCCAGTAACCTCAGAGTCAATCTCACTGAAATCTAGGATAGAGGCTGAAATATTGGTATCATAGACTGAATATTCTCGACTCACTGCTCAGGAGGATAGGCCCGAAACTGCACTGTGCCCAGAATAGCTCCGATGAAAGCGAGCATCTGAGAGGGAGTCAGGTGTAAATTTGGCATGTTTATAGTAAACTCCAGTGAATGCACGAGGTCTGCCGTAGTCTGAAAGTGGGAGACAACAGCCTATGATGAGCCTGCCTTCAGCAGCCAGTCGTCGAGATAGGAAAAGACTGAAAACCTTGATCTGCGCAGATAAGCTGCAACCACTGCCATCACCTTGGTGAACACTCGAGGACCGCTGGTAAAACCAACATGGAGCAGAGTGAACTGAAAGTGCTTGTGGCCTACAGTGAATCGTAAGTAAGGTTTGTGGGCGGCCAGGAAAGAAATATGGAAATAAGAGTCCTGCAACTCCAATAATACCATTCAGTCTCCTGGGTCCAGGGAAGATAGAACCTGAACCAGATGGTGCATCTTGAACAACTTCTTTCTGAGGAAGAGACTGAGGGACTGAAGGTCTAGGATAGGGCGGAGGCCCTTGTCCTTTTTGGGTACCAGAAAGTTGATGGAATAGTAACCATGAACTACTTCTGGCACGGGAAATCTCTCAATGGTTCCCTTGGCAAAGAGAGCCATGACTTCCACGCAGAGAAGGGACAACTAATCCTCCGTCATTTGATCGTAGGATGGTGGCATGGATGGAGGGGTAGTCTCGAAGGGGAAGGAGTAGCCCCTTTGAACTATCTGAAAAAACAACCTGCCTGATGTGATGGATTGCTAGTGGAGCAGGTGATAGCGAATCCTGCCTTGAACTAGCCCTTGGTTAGGAGAGTCACACTAGAAAGGCTTAGAGGCTACCACAAGGTGGGGGCGGTGGACCACTGGCCACCTGATCTATGAGGACGGTGGAACCGGTGCCCTTGGCCACACAGATGTTGGGCAGCATGAGCAACACGGTAGAGTGGAAGGGAACGTACCCTGGGAGGTAGAGGCGAGGCTTGGATAACCAAACTCTGAGGGGTGGAGTCCTGCGTCAGAAACCTCAGGTCCCCTGAAGGAGGGCGATAGCGGCAGGCAATTGCCTTGTTTGCAGGAACCCCTGTGCTGGGATTGGGCAGTAAAGCAGTAGTACATCCATGACAGCTGCATTAAATGGGACCATGAGTTCTGAGACGGAAGCTCCAGATTGTAGTACATTTGTCACATCAGTCCTGAGGGCCACAGAGGGCAACTCAAGGTCAAGGACCTCAGCTGCCCTCCTCACTACCATAGTGTAGGAGACGCTCTCCTCCATAGCCATAGTAGGGCGAGAAAGCATGCCAGTATCTGGAGAAGTATCCAGTACGCTGGCTTCACCCAAGTCTGTATGCCAGTCCATAGGTTGTTCTTCATAGAGCCAGTATTCTTAAGGCTCTGGGGACCCTTCCCATTAATTCCAGAAACATACCTCATAAGAAAGGGGCTCAAGACCCAACGTAGAAGGCAAGGCTCCTGCTGACCTCAGAAGCTGCATTGTTGAAGTCGGGAATTACAATAGGGATAGCGCCACCCAAGGGCGAGGACGCTGGTCTGAATCCAGGATGGGATCCTTGGGTGCCCCTCAGTGCCGAGGCCGAAGCCACTGGCACTGAACTCGAAGGGGCCCCTTATGACTCTGTGGGGCCCAAAGGTGCTAAAGCGGTGTCAGTCTGTCTAAAAATGAGGTGCATGGCCTTATAAAATTCTTTGAGATGGGCAGGGGTCGCTCAGACGTCCGGAAACTCGGGGAAGCACTGAGTCGGCCCAGGCGCAGGCTCCTCAGAGTTAGGCCTAGAACATCAATGCTCCCTCATTTCGTCAGCCAACGGAATAGAAGATATTGAAGAATGCTTCAACTTCTTTGATTTGTTTCTTGTGCCCCGACTTACATGATCACCCCGATGACTTGCAGTGAGACGACGATGGAGGACTCCGCAACTGATCCCGGGACCATCCTCTCGACCGAGATCGCGACTTGCATGGAGTCTACCATCGGGCTGCCATCAGCTTTAGGAAACGCTCCCTCAAAGCCTTGATCAGTGCTTGCTAGCGCGGAAAGAAAGGAACTAATGTCAGCGCACCGGGGTGGCCCCTCTATAGAAACCTTGACATCATACCTGTGGCTGACAACGCTGACAAAGGACGCAGAGCCGATCAATACCACCTGTGGGCATGCAGGGGTACTGCTCACATGATTTTCTGAATCCAAGTCTGACACTTGGGGGAAATTCAAAGATAAGGAATCTGCAACTAGAAGTCTCTATCAGAATTCATTATTAACGTTTTGTTTGTGCAATTTTAACCATTTATCAACTGGGTTCACTTAATTTAAAATATAGTGAAACTAAATCAGGGAACTCTCTGGGGAGCATATCTACCATGATGCCGTCTTGTTATAATATGGAATATGGCTTTTTTAGAGGTGAGCAATTTTGCATATTAATAGAAATAGCAGACCAACAGCCATAAGAAAACATGGCCAGATTTGGCATGTAAATCATGGAAAATACTGAAAAATCCTTCAAATTAAAAATAGACTATTTATTCAACATCTGTACGTTTTTCACATTAATGCATTAGAATAGATCACTAGTGTGACTAGAATGACATTGAAAGTAAGAGTTTCTGAACACGAACTCAAAAACAGTTAAGAATATATTTGTGCCCTAATGACATTATCACAAAGGCATTGGTTTGTCATGGGCCCATACACTCAATATTGTTGTTATTTTTGAAACAACATTATGACCTTATAAAGCAAATATGAGTGTCATTTTTGTATAGCGTATATTCTGAACAACATTTCTTCATCGTGCTCTCAAATTGGTCATTCAAGGTAAATGACGCACTGTAAAGTGATTTCTCTAAGATCACACAATTTGGGCAAGTGAGGAAGCTGATATTCAAGCCAAGGTTTCCTCGTTACACAGTGTTCAGTTCAGCCACAGGATAGAACGGTCATCCAATCTCCCATTTAACAACAAAAGGCAAAGTTATGTGTTCAGTTCCTTTATGCGCTCAATTAGTATGCTATCTTCAATAAATACATATATCATTTTGTAAGTCAAATACAGTATCTATATATGTACATGTACCTGTATTATTGTTTTATTGTACTATCACTGCCTTCCCCTAACTTAAGAACGAAATACTAATTTTCAGATGTCACTCACTCAAAACCTTGATTATAGCATTTTGAACACCACTTGTCTTTATTTAGGAAAGTAGTACACGTTTTCAAAACATGCACTATGATTTTTAAGTGTATTTCTATTTTCTTCTTCAAATTAGCATTGTTCACTCTTTTATTAATTTTTATGGTCTAGGACATTCATCCCATTTCAGACTACAGAAAGATGGTTGGCTGATGAGAATACAGAAGTGTTCAGCAGTGGGGGCCGAGCAGGGTGGCAGGAGAAGAGAATTGTTTTGCATCCTATGTTGAATAAATAATACAGGGAGTGCAGAATTATTAGGCAAGTAGTATTTTTGAGGATTAATTTTATTTTTGAACAACAACCATGTTCTCAATGAACCCAAAAAACTCATTAATATCAAAGCTGAATATTTTTGGAAGTAGTTTGTAGTTTGTTTTTAGTTTTAGCTATGTTAGGGGGATATCTGTGTGTGCAGGTGACTATTACTGTGCATAATTATTAGGCAACTTAACAAAAAAAAATATATACCCATTTAAATTATTTATTATTACCAGTGAAACCAATATAACATCTCAACATTCACAAATATACATTTCTGACATTCAAAAACAAAACAAAAACAAATCAGTGACCAATATAGCCACCTTTCTTTGCAAGGACACTCAAAAGCCTGCCATCCATGGATTCTGTCAGTGTTTTGATCTGTTCACCATCAACATTGCGTGCAGCAGCAACCACAGCCTCCCAGACACTGTTCAGAGAGGTGTACTGTTTTCCCTCCTTGTAAATCTCACATTTGATGATGGACCACAGGTTCTCAATGGGGTTCAGATCAGGTGAACAAGGAGGCCATGTCATTAGATTTCCTTCTTTTATACCCTTTCTTGCCAGCCACGCTGTGGAGTACTTGAACGCGTGTGATGGAGCATTGTCCTGCATGAAAATCATGTTTTTCTTGAAGGATGCAGACTTCTTCCTGTACCACTGCTTGAAGAAGGTGTCTTCCAGGAACTGGCAGTAGGACTGGGAGTTGAGCTTGACTCCATCCTCAACCCGAAAAGGCCCCACAAGCTCATCTTTGATGATACCAGCCCAAACCAGTACTCCACCTCCACCTTGCTGGCGTCTGAGTCGGACTGGAGCTCTCTGCCCTTTACCAATCCAGCCACGGGCCCATCCATCTGGCCCATCAAGACTCACTCTCATTTCATCAGTCCATAAAACCTTAGAAAAATCAGTCTTGAGATATTTCTTGGCCCAGTCTTGACGTTTCAGCTTGTGTGTCTTGTTCAGTGGTGGTCGTCTTTCAGCCTTTCTTACCTTGGCCATGTCTCAGAGTATTGCACACCTTGTGCTTTTGGGCACTCCAGTGATGTTGCAGCTCTGAAATATGGCCAAACTGGTGGCAAGTGGCATCGTGGCAGCTGCACGCTTGACTTTTCTCAGTTCATGGGCAGTTATTTTGCGCCTTGGTTTTTCCACACGCTTCTTGCGACCCTGTTGACTATTTTGAATGAAACGCTTGATTGTTCGATGATCACGCTTCAGAAGCTTTGCAATTTTAAGAGTGCTGCATCCCTCTGCAAGATATCTCACTATTTTTGACTTTTCTGAGCCTGTCAAGTCCTTCTTTTGACCCATTTTGCCAAAGGAAAGGAAGTTGCCTAATAATTATGCACACCTGATATAGGGTGTTGATGTCATTAGACCACACCCCTTCTCATTACAGAGATGCACATCACCTAATATGCTTAATTGGTAGTAGGCTTTCGAGCCTATACAGCTTGGAGTAAGACAACATGCATAAAGAGGATGATGTGGTCAAAATACTCATTTGCCTAATAATTCTGCACTCCCTGTATGCTCTGAATTTCAGTATTCCTTATTCCTTACCTTCCATTTTCTTTGGGGAATAAAGCATATATATTCTGTAGGGAATAACATTGCATATATTCGGTAGCGAATAACATAGTGTGTATCAAACTTGTTTACTATACAGAAAAATGTAGGCTTCCCTGTGTGGCTTTTCTGTTCAAAAGGGAATAATGCAACCACCCTGTTGGTCTTTTCTATGGAGAAAGAAGTAGTGTTGGTGAGAGGGCAAACTAAAGGGATTTGGAGACTGAGGTTGACAGGAAGGAGGGGTGGGTGGCGTACTGGGTAGATCTCTGGCTGAATGACCCACAGGGCTGTGGGAGCCACGTCCACAAAAAGTCTTTGTGGCTGGACGGGAATGGATGCAGTTGGTAGCCCTTACCATAGCCATGGAAGATGCGGCAAAATGGAGTTGTCATGTGGTCATGGAAAAACCCAGCAACCAGGCAGTGACCCTCCTGTCCTTAAACCATTACAGCACAGAATCTGCCTTATTGCCAAAGAGGTGGGTGACACTGAAGGGTATGTCCATAAGGGATGCTTACACATCCCTCCGAAAATCCAGCAGATTGCAGCCAGGAGTGGTTACTCAGTGCCATGGACAAAGCAATCGCTCTGCCTAGCGAGTCAGTTGTGTATGAAGCTGGCCTGGGGTGTGGTGGACTCCTGTGGTGTTGGAACCTTATACCAGGCCCAGGCAACCCCTATAAGTGTAGACAGTGCCTAGGAAGCCACAGCTCTCTAGAGGTAGCTGTGGATGAGCAGCCAAGACTTATCAAGGAGACATGCAAAGCTTATGCAATACCACAATAGTCACATCAATTTATCACACATGAAAGAACCACACAGTGTTAAAAAAATAAAGGTACTTTATTACATCAACACTACACTAGAATACTTATAAGGCAGTCCTCCCCCAACTGACTGGAGGTAAGTGTTACAAGTTGTTTTTCTTCGAATAAGTCTTTTTTCAAGTCACAGGATCGAGTGACGACTCCTCTTGGTGATAGTGCGCATGGGCATCGACTCTTTTGTTAGATTGTTTTCCAGCAGAAGGGTATAAGAAGGAGTTTTAGAGTGAAAGAATGTAAATGTACAACTAAATGTAATAAGTAAATAAGATGCAAATGTAAATGTATATACATATGTACAAATAAGAACTGCAACTACTACAGGCTTCCGGAGAGGAGGGAGGGTGCATGTGAATCTGCAGCACTACATGCCACGAACAGATGCACACTGGGTAAGTGACATTTTCCGTTCAATGGCATATGCAGCTGCAGATACACATGCTATGCATAGACTAAAAAGCAGCCCTTCTCCCAGAAAAGCGATGGCTAGCCTGTAGGAGTTGAAGTAGTTTGAAATAATGTTTTAAGTACAGCTTGACCAACATTAGCCTGTTGCTTTGAAAATACATCCACACAGTAATGCTTTGTAAATGTATGTGGTGTGGACCATGTGGCAGCCTTGCATATGTCTGCCATTGGTATGTTTCCTAAAAATGCCATAAAAGCAAATTTTTTCCTAGTGGAATGTGCTTTAGGAGTTATCAAAAGTTGTCTTTTTGGTTTAATGTAACATATCACAATCCATCTAGCTAATCCTTGTTTAGAGATAGGATTTTGTTTATGTGGCTGTTGGAAAGCTACACAAAGCTGTTTAGTTTTCCTAAAATTGTTTGTTCTATCAACATAGTACATTAGAGCTCTTTTAGGGTCAAGAGTATGAAGAGCTCTTTCAGCAGTTGCGTCTGGCTGTGGGAAGAAAACTGGCAATTCCACTGATTGATTAATGTGAAAAGGATAAACTACTTTCAGCAAAAATTTTGGATTTGTCCTAAGTACAACTTTCTGTTTGTGTACTTGGAAAAATGGTTCCTCCAGAGTGAATTAAAGTAATTGCTACTAAGATAGCAACTTTCCAAGTGAGAAATTGAATATCACATGAATGCATGGGCTCGAATGGTGGTCCCATTAATCTTGTGAGTACAATATTGAGATTCCAAGAAGGAACTGGTGGGGTTCTTGGAGGAATAATACGCTTAAGTCCTTCCATAAAGGCTTTTATGACAGGGAATCTGAAGAGAGAAGTATGATGTATGGTTTGTAAGTATGGTGATATAGCAGTAAGATGAATTTTAATAGAGGAAAAAGCTAAATTTGCTTTTTGTAAATGAAGTAGGTAGCATACAATATCCTGTATTGATGCTGTAAGTGGGTCTATGTTTTTGGGCTGACAGTAGTAAACAAACTGTTTCCACTTGTTAGCATGGCATTGTTTAGTTGTAGGTTTGTGTGCTTGTTTTCGAACTTCCATACATTCTAATGGAAGATGTAAATATCCAAATTCTATGACTTCAGGAGCCAAGTTGCTAAGTTGAGAACACTGGGATTGGGATGCCTGATTTGACCTTTGTTCTGTGTTAACAGATCTGGTCAGCTTGGAAGTTTGCGATGGGGTACTATTGACAGCTCTAGGAGTGTTGTTTACCAGTGCTGTCATGCCCACGTCGGAGGTATGACTATCATGGTGAGAGAGGTGTGACGCAGTTTGTTGCCCAGAAATGGAATTAATGGGAGAGGGGAAAACGCTTAAGCAAATATCCCTGACCAGTTGATCCACAGAGCATTGCCCTTGGACAGAGGGTGTCTGGATGCAAAGGTTTGGCATTTTGCGTTATCGCTTGTTGTGAAAAGGTCAATGTCTGGTGTTCCCCACATTTGAAAGTACAGTTGAAGTACTTGATAGTGAATTTCCCATTTGTGTATTTGTTGCTGCGTCCTGCTTAGTAGGTCTGCTAGCTGGTTGTGTATCCCTGGGATGTACTCTGCTAGCAAGTAAATCTGATTGTGAATTGCTAATTTCCATATTGTTTGGGCTAGAAGGGACAATTGAGATGAATGTGTTCCTCCCTGTTTCTTCAGATAATACATTGTTGTCATATTGTCTGTTTTTATTAAGACTGTTTTGTGCCTGAGTAGAGGTTGAAAAGCTTTTAGGGTGAGAAACACAGCTAACATT
The DNA here is from genome assembly GCF_031143425.1 of Pleurodeles waltl. Classification (NCBI taxonomy): domain Eukaryota; kingdom Metazoa; phylum Chordata; class Amphibia; order Caudata; family Salamandridae; genus Pleurodeles; species Pleurodeles waltl. The sequence continues at coordinate 968,586,800 of NC_090446.1, read as the reverse complement.
TCTAAATGGTTTATGTGATAAGTTAATTGCATTGAATTCAATTCCCCTTGTATGGTTAGGTTGTTGAGATGAGGTCCCCAACCTGTCACTGACTGTCATAGTCTGAGGCACATGGTCCTGTATTGACTGCCCTTTTATTAAATTGTCGTGATTCCACCATTGTAGAGATTTGTGAGTTTGGCGGTCTAGCAACACTAGATCCTGTAATTGACCCTGTGCTTGAGACCACTGTTGAGAGAGACACTGTTGCAGTGGTCTCATGTTTAGTCTTTCATGCAGTATTGTTGCTATGCATGATGCCACCATTCCCAGTAGTTTCATGTTAAATCTTACTGTGTAACTTTGATTGGGCTGTATCTGGGGTATGAGGGTTTGAAAAGCCTGTATCCTTTGTGCATTTGGGTAGGCTAAGGCTTTTTGGGTATTGAAAATAGCAACTAGGTAAGGTTGAACCTGTGCTGGTTGAAGATGGGATTTTTGGTAATTAATTGTGAACCCTAATGTGTGTAGGGTCTCTACTGTGTATTGCAGTGTATTGCAGTGTTGATGGCATTGTATAATATTGCTTGATTTTATTAGCCAATCGTCTAGATAAGGAAAGACATGTATGTGTTTTCCTCTTAGGTGAGCTGCTACTACTTCTAGGCATTTTGTGAAAACCCTTGGAGCAGTTGTTATGCAGAAGGGAAGAACCTTGAATTGGTAGTGTTTGCCTGCTATTACAAATCTTAGGTATTTGTGATGAGCTGGGTGTATGGGAATATGAAAGTAAGCATCTGTGAGAGCTAAGGCAGTCACGCAATCTTGTTTGTGTAGTAGGGGAATCACGTCCTGCAGAGTGATCATGTGAAACTGTTCTGACAAGATATATAGATTTAGAGGTCTAAGATCCAGAATGGGTCTGAGAGAACCATCCTTTTTTGGTAACCGGAAATATAGTGAATATACCCCTGTTCCCTGTTGAGATATTGGAACTGTTTCTATTGCTTCTTTTAGTAATAGAGATTGTACCTTTTGCTTTAGCAGAATGCTGTTATCTGGGGAGAGTCTGTGAGGGCGAGGGGGAACGTTTGGTGGAGTAGAAATGAGTTCTAGGTGGTAACCATTGTGGACAAATGAAAGTACCCACTGATCTGTGGTGATGTTTTGCCAGTGAGAGTGGGACTGTTGCAGTCTTCCTCCCAAAGCAGATGTGTGGGATTGTTGGATGTTGAAGAAGTCATTGCTTTGGGGGAGTGGTGACACTCCTTGAGGTATGCAAATTCCCTCTGGCTCTAAAGTGTTGGCCTCTGTAAGAATCTCTAAATGATCCCCTTGGATAATACTGGTGGGTTTGTTTAGGCTGTGAGGTGGAAGCCTCTGTAGTTTGGGGTTTGAAACATCCCCTAAACTGCTGTTTTTCAAAAGGAATCCCGGTAAGGTGTGGTATATAGGGCTCCCACACCTTTTGCAGTGTCCGAGTCTTTCCTGAGTTTTTCAATAGTTGTGTCAACCTCCGGTCCGAATAGATGCTCTCTATCAAAAGGCATGTTAAGCACTCCTGTTGTATTTTGGGTTTAAACCTGAAAGATCTTAACCATGCATGCCTACAAATTGTTATGCTAGTGTTGATACTTCTACCTGCAGTATCGGCTGCATCGAGGGCAGATCTAATTTGGTTATTGGTGACTGCCTGTCCCTCTTCAACAATTTGTTGTGCTCTTTTTTTGATGCTCTTTCGGTAAGTATTGCAAGAATTCTTGCATTTCATCCCAGTGTGCCCTGCCATACCTTGCTAACAGGTCTTGGGAATTGGCAATATGCCATTGGTTAGTTGCTTGTGTAGCTACCCTTTTACCTGCCGCATCAAACTTTCTGCCCTCTTTATCAGGGGGAGGAGTATCCCCTGAAGATTGACTTTTGGCCCTTTTCCTTGCAGCACTGACTACAATAGAGTCCGGTGGTACCTGTTGTGTAATATAAACTGGGTCGGTTGGTGCAGGCTTGTATTTTTTTTTATCTATTCTTGAGGTTAACACCCTAGCCTTGACAGGTTCCTTAAATATGTCATCAGCATGTCTAAGCATACCAGGCAGCATAGCGTAAGTGAGTGGCGGACAATGTGTTCAATAGAAAATCCTCCTCCAAATGTTCAGCATGCAGTTGAACTCCATGGTATGCAGCTGCTCTAGAAATGACCTGCGTGTGTGCCGTACTATCCTCTAGTGGTGAAGGTTTGGATAGATAGAGATCTGGGTCATTTAGTGGAATAGGATCTGAGTCATATACGTCCCAGGGGTCCACTGTATCTCCATGTGAATATGTATGAGTATGTGTTGGTGAGGGCAACTGTAATGGCGTAATAGGTGGTGGAGAGAAAGAAAACTGTGGCAAATGTGGTGGAGAAAGCTGCAAAGGTGATGGTTTCTCCTTTCTTTTAAATATCTTTACTGGTGGTGGAGCAGTATCAAGAGTCTCTTGAAACGCCAGCTTTCTCTTGGTTTGTGGAGGAGGTGAAGCAATTATTTTCCTCGTCTCCTTTTAGATATATATCCTTCTTTGTTCAGTGCCAATAATCTCCAGGATTGGCTGGATATCAGAGTCCCCAGAATGATATTCAGATGTTTTAACTCCTTTGGAGAACTGCCCAGTAATTGTCTTTGAACTGTGGTTTGAACGGCTCAAAAGTCCTGTCTCTTCTGTATAGAAGGATTTTTTCGGCTCTGAAATGGTACCTAATTTTTTCGGTCCCAAAGATACAGCCTGTGAGTTCGGCTTCGAAGCTGGACGTTGAATTTTTTACTCCAAAGAGTGTGGACATCGGCTCGGCCCAGATGTGGAGCTTTTAATGTGTTTGCTCGACTCCGGCATGGAAACAGGTGTGGACTGTTGATGTGGTGACTTGGCCTTTTACAGCGCAGAACCCAAAGGTCGGTCGCCGACAATTTTCTTTCGGGTGGAACCATGGCTTTCTTGCAGGGGTGCACCCAAAGCCTTAATAGGTCTTTTGGTAGTGGGCGGAGGGGCAGGTGTACTCACATGTTGAGCCGCAGTGATCTGTTGGCTGTCTTCATCCGAATCTGCTTTGGAGCCGGTGTCCTGAATTGAATCAGCCGTTTGCGCCTGCTCCTCCTCTAAAGTGTCGGTGGACTCTGTATGCTTCGATGCCATCTCGAGTCTTCTTGCTCTCCAGTCAAGCAGTCTTTTTCGACCAGAACGAACGACAAGCTTCACAATCTTCATCTCGATGTTCTAAGGAGAAAGGCAATGATTACATACCAAGTGTTAATCGGTGTAAGGGAATTTCACGTGGCATCGAGGACAGAATCAGAATGGAGTCCGATCCATCAGGGTGTGGCGTGGCAGACCTGAACAGGCCCAGGTAGGTCGCAAGCGCCCGAAAGGGCGTTTTCTTGTTTCCGACGGTAATATCGGCTCGATTACACATGGAAACGCAATCAAAACAATACCAACGGTAGAATAAAGTTCAAATAAAGTTTACGAAACGAAAGTATCGGAGCAAGAGGAAACACGTATGAACCCGACAGCGCAAAGAAAACAATCTAACAAAGGAGTTGATGCCCATGCGCACTATTACTGAGAGGAGGAGTCACTCCATCCTGTGACTCGAAAAAAGACTTATTTGAAGAAAAACAACTTGTAACACACCGGGCCCAACACTAGATGGCGGAATCTATGCATAGCATGTGCCTCTGCAGCTACACATGCCATCGAATATATATATATATATATATATATACATACATACACACACACACAGACACACACACAACAGCAATCAGAAATTAGCATAGAAACAACAAGTATTGGCAAGAATTGTAGAAAGTAGTGAAGACCCTAGGGGAGAGAGAAACCATATACTAAGAAAGTAGAATACGAAGTGACGCCCCCCCACCGAAGGATATGGAGTTGTTAGAAGGGAGCTGGAAGAACTAGGGACCCCAAGAGATGAGTACCTGAGTGACTCCTAGCGTCCAGGAGTGCAGAAGTAAGTACCTGGTCTTCCCAAGGACTAACAGGAGGTATTAGAAAAGGGACTGTGCAAGAACAGATTCTGACTAGAAGAACCCGACAGTGGATTCTAAAAGAAGAGGACCTGCAAAAGAAGGGAATCGAGTCCAGTCCATGATGAGGTTACCAGTGAGGGCAGGAGCTACTACTCATCCGTCTGTGGATGAAGAACCAGGTCGACGGGGGAAGAAGACCAGCTGTGGAGCCCAGGAGCTGAAGAGGAGCCCTTGGAGTGGTGCAGATGGTGTTCCACATCGGTTGTCGGGTTGCAGTTGGTCAGTGGTGTAGGAGAACTACCAACAAGCCTTGGCAAATGAAAGCGGAGCAAAAGAAGAGTTGCAAGGCTGAAGAGGACCAGCAAGGGCCAGGTGACTTGACCCTGGAAGGGGAGTCTGTGGTGACCCTTAGCTCAGGAGAGCCAACAGAAGCAGTTACAGCCCCCACAGGCAACCCACTGGCAGCAGGCACAGTGAGGCCCAATCAGCACATGTGAAGAGGAGTCCCACGTCGCTGGAGCAACAGAGAGGAGACTGTGCATGGCAGGAAGATGTGCTGGGAGCAGGGGCTACTCAAAGACTGAAGATCCCTTGGAGCAGGAGACAACAAGCGTGATAGCTGCAAGAGTCATGGTGCACAGGGGTACTGTCCTGTTAGGAAAAGGCAACAGCTCATCTCCCAAGTTGGACAGCTGGCAGAGAGGACCAAGGGGACTACTCCACACCACCACCTGTGATGCAGGATCCATGAATTTCCAGAGGAGAGCAGGTCCCGCAGACAGACGTTGTTGCTGTAAGTGCCTGCAGATGCAGGGGAGTGACTCCTTCACTCCAAGGTAGATTCCTTCTCCCTTCTTGGTGCAGACTGAAGTCTCACCAACTCCAGAGGAAGCAAAGCTGGGGAGATGTTGCAGTTGCTGGAAAGAGCCAGAGAAATAATGTTCCAAGGCAAAGTCACCGCTGGAGTTGCAGTCTCGTCAGTTCCTGAAGAGTCCAGTTGCAGTTCCAGTGGCCAGAAGTCTAGGTAAACGATGCAGAGGAATCCTGGTGGAGTCTTGCACATTGAATCGAGGGACCCACCGCAAGGGAGTCCCTAAATAGCCCTAAAAGGAAGATTGGTCACCTAGCAAGGTGATCACCTATCAGGAAGAGTCTGTGACAGCACCTGATTGACCTGGTCATTGAAATGCTCCCAGGGGCCTCTGCACATCTTGGTTTCAAGATGGTAGTATCGAGTAGTCACCTGGAGGAGCTGTGGGCACCACCCCTAGGGTGGTGATGGACAGGGGAATGGTCAATCCCCTTTCCTTTGTCCAGTTATCGCCCGAGCAGGGACTGGGGATCCATGGGCTGGTGCAAACCGGTTTATGCAAGGAGGGCACCAAATGTGCCTTTTAAAGCAAACCAGTGGCTTAGGGAGGCTACCCTCACAAGCAGTGTAACACATATTTCCAAGGTAGAGGGTGTTGCCTCCCTCTCTCACAGGAAATCCGTTGTTTTGCCTTCCCCTGCTTGAGCTGGTCAAGCAGCAGGAGGGCATAAACCTGTCTGAGGGATGGCAGTAGCGCGGGCTGCCTGGAAAACCCTAGAAGGCTGGGAGGAGCAATACTGGATGGGTCCTCTAAGGAGCCCCCAGAGTCCATGGAATCAAACAAACAATACTGGCAATAGTATTGGAGTATGAGTCTGACATGTGTGATACCAAACATGCCTACGTTCGGTGTTACCATTAAGTAGCTGGACACCTGTGTCCAGTACATAGGTAAAATGGCTTCCCCGCATTTACAAAGTCCAGTGCAATGGAACTGGAGTTGACAGGGGCACCTCTGCTCATGCAGGGTTGCCCTCACACACAGGTACCTGCACCCTTCCCTCTGGGCTAGGAGGGCCTACCATAGGGGTGATTTACAGTGATCTGGTCAAGTGACCTGTGGTAAAAGGGTGCATGCACCTTTTCACGCAGGCCACTATGGCAGGACTGCAGACACATTTTGCATGGGCTCCCATGGGTGACACAATACATGCTGCAGCCCATGGGGAAACCCTGGTGCCCCAGTGCATTGGGTACCTAAGTACCATAAACTAGGGACTTCTAAAGGGGCACCAGTATGCCAACTGTGGAGTGCACAAAGTCCTGGGCAACCATATTTAGAGGGAGAGATCACAATCCCTGGGGTCCTGGTCAGCAGGACCCCAGAGAAAACAGTCTACGCACACTGATAGCAGGCAAAAAGTGGGGGTAATTATGCCAAAAAGAGAGTACTTCCCTAGAGGAATGGTTCGGGCCTCCTCCGGCAGCACGGCCAGCAGTTGGACAAGCGAATCCCAAACATTGTGGGTATATCGGGCCAAAAGGCATGTGGTGTTCACCAACCGCAGTGCAAGGTTTGCGGAAGAGAATATTGTCTTGCCAAAGGTATCTAGCCTCCTGGATTTCATATTTGGAGGTGTGGTAGGAAACACACCAGGATTGACTTGGGGGGTGGTGTCCTGGACAGTGAGCCTTTGAGGGCTGGGTTGCTGTATGAGGAAAGCTGGGTCCCTAGGAGCAGGGGGTGGTGGGAGGCAACTATACTGTGCAAAGGAGTCCCTATGCAGAGCTTGGTCGATGCTTCAAGCAGGACATCTGTAAGGGCTTCATTATTTGGGAGGAGAGGTTCTGTTTTAGCAAGTCCCAGCTAAATCCCCTCTGTGAACTTGTTCACCTTGAATCTTGATTGCCACTGAGAGCAGCTTAAGGTCAGAACCTCGGCTGCCCTCCTCACCACCATGGCAAAGGAAGGTCCTTCTTCCATATCGACACTAGGAGGAGACACTAAGCCAGTGTCTGGGGAGGTGTCCAGACCACTGTTGTCTGTTAGTTCCTCATATTGGTTGTCTTCGGGTTCTTTAAAGTGGTAATAGTAAGCATAAGGACCCTCCCCATTCATGCTCCTTACAAAGCCTGTTGAAAAACAGAAGGCTTTGGCTCCTACTTGGAAGGTTGAGTTCTGGAAGGTGTCAGTCGGGTGATGCTGATCTGGCGCTGTATCTGATTTTCTTATGATGATGGCATCGGCTGCACCAGAATGACGTCACTAGAAAAGGCTCCAGGGAAGGTTGCAGTTTTGTGACCAGAGCTGATCCAGATGCAGCACTAGATCCACGAGGGCAGACCCTCTGCCAGAAATCCCGTGGAGGCGCCTGCCAAATTAATTGGCCCTGAAGGTGCTCCAGGAGGGGTTGGCCGCCGAAATATGAGGTGCCTGGCCTTATAAAACTGCCTTAGCTTTGTAGGGGTCGATATGGCTCCAAGAAGCTCAGGAAGGGATGGAGTAGAGCCAGACACTGGCCCCGTGATTGACATATAGGAGTGGGACCTAGAGTGGTGACGTTGTCCCTGCACCTTGTTTGATGACTTGGACTGGCTCAGCGAGTGGAACAGAGCTTCGATTTCCAAGATGTTTTGTGAGAGTTACTTGACGACTGAGCATGATGATGAGCGCCAAGAACAACTATGTGAACAGGCCTGGGACCTTCCAAGGAACCTGGACCTGGCACATAGTAGACTCCACTGGTGTCAGGCAACCAGGAGAGTCAGGGATCGCTCCAGCAGTGCCTTGAGAGTCATGGCACAACAATCCTCACAGGACATGGAGTTGTTGCCCAACTCCAGGCACCAAAGGTAAACCAGATGGGAGTCTGTGACAGACATCTGTCTGTGACAGGTACAACAGGTTTAAAACCTCACAGGTGTTTTTGGGGGACATTCCTTGCAGACAAGCCCAAAAGAATTCAACAAAATGTTGAAAAGCTCTCCAAAAAATAGACAGGGGTAGCTCTTTCTGGATCTGTGCTGATTCTGCAAAAAGAATAGAACTGATGTCAGCGAGCTGGAGTGGAGCCTATATGGGCATCTTGCAAATCACTTCCGGCCCAGACAACAAGGATGCGTAGCCAAACGACTCCACCTTCCTGTTGCACAGAGGTACTGTTTGAGTATTTCTGGATCCAGTCTGACGTCTGGGGAATACTCTAAGGTAAGGAATCTGCAGCTAGAAGTCTCTATTAGATCTATTTTTACTGATTGTAAAGGGGTGACACGTGGGTTGGTAATCTCTGGTTGCAAAAGGGCTTCCTCATGTTTGGAAGCATGTCAATCAAAATGGCAAGTATATGGGTTTCCCAAGAATGCTGGATTGTCATCTAATTTCAGTATTTTTTTATACTTTTCCCTGACCCCTGAATCCCAGTAGCATGATCTTGCTGTTGTGTAGGAGCAAGCAGCCAAGAGTGAAATGATGTACTGGAAGAAGTATGGATGCCTTTTTGCATCAGGAAAAATTATGAATATCAAGGAATGGCAAAATAATGGCTCCCAGGATTTAGCTGTCTAACATTCTGTGTTGATATAACAGTATTGCATGTTAGTAAGGTTGGACTGATATTTACAGCTAACCCTTCTTGGTTCGTTCATTTTCCTACTATGGATCTACAGTAGTGTTATTCATGTGCTACCTATCACACATATGATGGTGAAGGAGTCAAAATGGGGTCCATTTGACCACACTAATATCTGTTGGTCATTTTCTGTATATTTTGAGGATAAGTTTAAGCTTTTCCTTGCGCCAAAGCAGACATCACCGCAGTGGTCAAGAGACCGATTTGAGAATTTATCAACGTTTACTTCTCAAGCTTGTAAGTGGCAGAGGTCAGTGGAACCTCATGCTCAAAAACATTTCCCCTATGCTTACTACCCTGAATCCTCAGCAAAGTAAAGCATTTAATGGAACTTTGAAAAACACAATTTCAAAGTTGGGTGCTGAAATGGGACAGAAGTGACCTGATCTCAATTTGAGCCACCCCAATAAGCGTCAATGCACATTTAATGGGAAGACCAATTATCTTTCTCCCTGCAATTTCAGTGCCTGCAAATTTGCTTAACATGCACTTGCCTGGTGATACTGTACTGAAAATGTGCAAGCAACTGATCCATTCTCTCAACAATGTTCCTTCTCAAGCCAAATAAGTTTTATCTACAAACCTGACTAAGACCTACCAAGACCGGCAACCTAATCATTGGGTACACGGTAAAGTGACTCAGAAAAAGATGTCACTCAATAAAATAAATCTGGAAGGCACCCAAACTGTTAGTGATAAACACCACGTATGGTTTCAAAATAATTATGAGCTAACTGCTCAGAGAACCATCACCTTACTGAAGAGAACTGCCTCAGTCTCTGTAGTATCTACTGAAGGAGGAATATTTGCTATTGTTAGAACTGAATGTTGATTGTTGAAAATTCTGATAGCTAACGTACCATTCATCTGTAAATTGAAAATATACATAGCCAAGTTAAACAAGCGCTTACAAATAATAGTAGGATCTTTGGTCAAGGCTGGCAAAACAGTTTGGTAATTTGGGAATTAACTTATTTCAACTTAGTCGTGTTATTCCTTTATTTACAGTAATGTGGGTTTAAAGGTCCTAAGAAAGGTAATTAAGGCAGGGGGGTGCTAACATGGTGGCAGTGTGAGATTGTAATCCCAAAGCTCTCCTCCAGAACTGTCAACCTGGACCATCCAGCAGTTAAGGATGATGGGACCAGAAGATTTGGATTCTCATAAGGGAATTAGAACAAATTCTGTATTGAGGGTGCCTAGCAGGATACAACCTAAAATAAAGGAAGACCTCAACAAGCCTGTTGCCTGGCTGGGCCCAACTTCTCTCCCACGATCCCTCTAGCATCAGACTGAGACAGCAACAAACATAGTATCACATAAGAACAAAAGGGACACTATCTGAAGAGGCGTTATTTCTAAATCTTCTGAAAAGCAACAAGAAACAAAAAAAGAGAGGAGTAAGAGGCGATGTGAACAATGACTCCTACTCAGCAACTCGCAAACGGAGATAAAAGAGGTTCTACTAACATGCTTCTTCATGGAGGACTTATGCAGCAAACTCAGGGAAAACATCTTAGCACTACAAGAGGAAGTTGCAAGAGATATAGTGAAGAAAGATGTGGTCTTCGGCCATTGTGTGTCTACATGGAGGACGTTGGAGGTGCCAAAGAGGAGGAACACAAGACTTCCCCACAAGATGTGGTTTTGCTAAAACAGCAACATATCGACTTGCTACGTCACCTTGACTATCTAGAAAGCAAGTTTAGACAACATATTAGAATCAGAGGAGCACCACGATGTAAAGAGAAAGGCAACATAGTATGCTATGTGAAAAGACTCTTCAAACAGATTCCACCAGAACAGTAAGATGTTGAAATACAATTCTGCAGCACACACTGAGCTGGAATACTCTCCACATATTCCCTAGGATATTCGGACTTTTTTGTATTAACCCCTTTAAACAGAAAGAAGAAATGATGGCAGAAACTTGTGCTGGCAGTGTTATCTCATTTGATGGGGCATTGCTATGTTTAAACAAAAAGACCTAACACCAATCACACTTCCAAAAAGACGCCTCTTGTGACTATTAACAAGTTACCTGAGAGAGAAAGGAATAAGGTACAATTGGAGGCATCTGTTCTGGACCGGCTTCACATGGTATAATGAAACCCAACAAATATGTACTCGGTCTGAGGCAAATCACATGTATTATACAAGAAGAACCAGAGGGAGATGAACCATTAACCACAGTACTTAGCAAGAGAGCATCCAAGAGCCATAAAAAAGGAATGTAGATTAGGAGAATCATGAGGAAGTGTGCCCTCGATGCCTCATCAGAAGAAATAATTAGAGAAAGAAAAGGTATCTTCAGTATGATTCAGGAGAAAGAAGAAACTGAAAGGGAAAAAGAGGGTCATTAGGAAGTGGAGCCTCCACTAGAACACCAATAACACTGGACTACAGGGGAGAGGGAAATGAATGAACATGGCGTGTTGGAGTTCACACTAACATGATAACTAGGTAAGGTCAGGGAGAAGGGCAGATTCCAAGGACACAGCCTTTGAGGACGAAGACAAAACCAGCTTTAGTGGGATTTACAAGAGACAAATGTTTGAGTGGTATTTTCCTAATTTGGGGTTATAGGTGGGAGGTAGTTGTAAAAGTGTAACTATTTTTGGCTGTAAAGTATATATACAAGACTTCTACAGCAACTGTTCATATCATTGAAGTAATTTTTCCACATACCAGTAGCAAGAATAAGTGGACTGTTTAAATATACACTGGGCAGGAGAACCCATGAGTTGAGACATACTACCCTTAATAGAGAATCATGACCAAGATTATCTGTCTGAATGTCTGGTCCCTTCTCTTCGAGTCCCAGCAGTGAGGGAGGGCATGTTAGATATAATAGCCAACACATTTCTGTGGGAAGTATTAAACACAACTGCAGACGAAATGGGATGTCTAACCACAGATTCCTCACCTTGTGACTATCTGCAGGCACCAGACTGCATCTGGAAAACTAAAAGCAGTGTTTATGCACGACGGTAGATGGCGTGCATAAACACTGCAGTTGCATTGATTACATTCAGCTGTGGAGGTGACGTGGGGATCTGCGTATAAGCACCACAAACACACGCTGATGTCGGTTTCTTTCATGGATCATCAACACCCTCAGACGCAAAGCGCATCAGTCAATTGTGAGAACCAGTGTGCAGATTCCTAAATTAAGACGTTTTTAGAGGAAAAGGACACCATTGTACGGAATGGGGAGGTGGGAGGGAGGTGAGGAATCTGCAGTTAAATATAGTACCCACCAGAAAGAGCATTACCAAGCACTACAGATGGTGGGTCTATGAAATGGCTCAGACTAAAAAGTCCTGCAGCACCAAACAGGCAAAATGTCCATCCTGTTGGACCTGACTGGTAAGGCAGTATTGCTCGGTGAATGTGTGCATTTATGCCCTTGTAGCAGCCTGACCGATATCCAGGACAGACACTGGTATGCCAATGCAATGGTAGCAGTCTTAGTACTGGTAGAATGAGTCCTCAGAACCTCTGGAGGCTTCTTGGCTACTGCATAGCAGATCCTAGTACAGAAGACTCACAAAGCTGATCGTCCACCTGATGTCCCATAGTGCAATTGATGTAAAAGCTGAGGGGTACATATGAAGAAAGTGAGGACCATATTTAAATCCTGCTGTGGCATCACAAAGGACATCACAAAGGGTTTAAGAAGAAATATATATTGAAACCTTTAAAAAAGTGCATAACAGCGAGTGGTTTAAAAAACAGGACGGCTGGCCCGGCAAACGTAAGAAGACCAAAGGGCCAACAAACAAGTTTTCACTATGCTTACAGCAAGTCCCTGCTGGGCCGAGGACAAAACCTACAACAATACAACCAACAATTTGGCCTGCAATGTCTTCGTCTGGAGGGTACCACGCGAACCCACAAAATTATCCCATGACCTGCTAAACATGAGTGCCAGGATGATATCAACAACTTCAAGAAGGATGTCAAAGTAGATTAACTGTCAGCACTCGATCTCCATGCAAGGAGCAAGTTGTGCAGGCCCAGGTGCAAGATCCTGGCCTGCTGCTGCAACAGAAGATCCTCCCAAAGTGGCAGTCTGATCATAGGCCAGATGCTCAGCCCCAGAGGTTCTGGGTACCAAGCGGTCCCGGCCAAATCAGGAGCTATATGATGACTTGGGCCCTGTCGCTCCTGATCTTCTTTAGAACTTGGGGTAGGAGAGGTAGTGGTGGGAAGACGTACATGAGTCTCACACTCCACTTCATGAGCAATGCGTTTATGAGAGAGGGCCTTCTTGGGAACTCCAACAAATAAAAGTATTGACACTATGCATTCTTATGGCAAACCAGTTGAGCCAGGATTCTTCCTGTTGCTGGAAGACACTCTATGCCACCTCTGGGTGTAGCCACCATTCGTGATCTACTAGACGTTGGCAGCTGAGGTTGTTTGCCTTGGCGTTTAAACATCCAACCAAGTAGTGTGCCACAACGGAAATGCCCCGACGGCTTAGCCAGATCACAAGACAGGAAAGACTTCAATGCCAAGCAAATGACCACAACCCCAACAAGCATCTGTGGAAAAGGGAGTCTGCTGTAGACTAGAGTCCTCCAATCTCCACCTCTCCCAGATAGCCTTCCCCACCCCAGTAGTGATGTATCCTTCACCTAATCAGTTCTGGGAGTTGTAGAGAGAGGGATCTTGAGGTTGAGGAGTAACCACTGCAGATCTTTTTCAGTCTTTTCTGACACCTGGATGGAATCCTAAGGGTTTCCCTAGCACTGGACTAGAAGGATTGCAGGAGGAAAGCAGGTCAAAAAGCATCAAAACTACCCTTAGTGAGACCAAGGGCAGAGGCTAAAACATTAGGATAATAGCCTGAATGTCTTGGATTCATTGGTTCAGAAGAAAAACCCTAAAGTGCACTGAACATAGGGCAGATATAACATGGGTGAGTATAAGCATTCTGAATGTGTCCTTGCACAGGAAGGCATTGAGAAGTCAAAGAGCTAAAAGAGGATGAAAGCATCTATAATCCTTCTGCATGAGGCAGTAGCAGAAATAACATCAGGTGCTTATTTATGAGGCTGTCAGCTTGTCTATGGCTCTTTTTGCAAAAAGGGCCCAGCACCTCAGGCTCAAAAACAAACTAGATGGTGCTCTGAGAGCTGCAGGTCCTCAGAGATGTAGGTGGCAGGTGCAGTGGGTCAAAGAGGAATGGAAGAGCATAGTCCGGTTGAACAATTAGGAGGTCCCAGCTGGTGGATGTAATGCTCTGACACACGGAAAGAAGTGGCTGAGCCTACCTCCTACTGGATGGCTGTATGCCCCTAAGGGCACACTACAGAGGTTTTGAGCTTATCATTGTAGAGGCTGAGAAATAAGACATACGTTGTGCCTGATGGCTTGGTCGTTGTCTGTTGGGCCCATGGCCCGACCGCAAAAGGACTGGGAGGCCTGTTGTGCAAGCGGTGAGGCCTGCTGCTGTTGATGGGCCATATCCCTGGCATATCCCAGGGCAAAGCTGTTTGGAGGATTGCCAAACGAGTGCTGAAATGTCAAAGGAGTATCCCATGCCTTGGCTCCCTTAACCCATTCCAGGGTTGCATCCACCTTTCCACCAAATAGGTGGGTATTGTCAAAGGGCATGTCTATAGAGTATATGCCTGGAATCAATTAATGGATCTCACCCATGAGTGAAATCTGAGCACTGTGCTTGTCCCAATAGCCCATTCGAGACAATTTGTGAAGTCTATGTCCAACAGGATAACAATGAATGGTTTAGGACCAAAGGAGCCCATACATCTCCTGGGTAAGCTCTCACCAGTCATGTACAAACCTTTGTGGGTGTGTCATCCAAGAAAGCAGCTGGCACTGGCCAACTCCGAGACAAGGATGGCTGACAAGAACATTCTCTTGTCAAACATTTCCATATATTTGGACTCTCTGTCAGGAAGAGTTATTAGAAAGGTGTTCAGGTTGATAACGCTGGTAGATGCCTACACCACCAAACTCTCAGTGTATGGATGTTGAGTTAAAAAGTCAGGGTTGCCTGAAGCCAACCATGGAGATTGGCTACCTATCAACTGACTGAATGCAGTTATGTCCACAGGCTCAATAATGTGCCAGTGAGATACTCACTGAAGGGTGGGAGCAGTTTGGTCAGTGCCTAGCCAGGCAAGAGGACCTCCTTGAGAACATTTGTTTTCATCTGTAGTAGAAAGATTGAGATCACAGACTTCAACAGCCATGCGAATTATAGTGGTATAGCTGGTCCAGGGGGGGACACCAACCCAGTATCGGGTGAGGTATGCAACACACTGGCATCCTGTAGATCCATGTCCCAATTATATTCATCATACAGGGGTGGGCGAACTCCCCTCCATTGTCCTCTTCATGTGTCTGGCTCTGGTCGAAGTCTGAGTAAAAAAGTTGGTGCACTGTCTGTACACAACTGCGCAGTAGAAGGATAGCATCTGAGGGATTGAGTATTGGCTGTGTCACAACGGGATCTAGGTGCGGTCTTGGTTGAGATGAATTAGACTCAAAGTCAGGGACCACCACAGGCAGCGGCTCCTTTTCTTACACTGCTTTTGAGTTTTACGGATCCAGTTTGCCATTACTCAACAAGGTGAGGAATCTGCAGTCAGAAGTATACATCAAAATAGACACACAATCACTTTAGTGACAATCTGTGCACCTAATGAAGAGAGATTTCTCAGAGAAGTTGGTTGAAAAGTGATGACCTCTCCGAACAGGAATGCCATCTGGGAGGTGATTTCAACATTCTAATGAACATTATGACAGACAGATTACACAATGAACAGGGCAGGCAGGAGCCATGTCTGCAGCAGACTGGATGGAGTGGTTGAAACAGGTGGTCCTAACAGACGTTTGGGATTCTGTAAATCCCAAAACTAGAGTTGATATATTTTATACAGCATCCTGACAGACATACGCTCAGCTGGACTACATCCTGGGTGCTTCCCAGATATTGGGCAGGACAGAAATGGCAGTCATCAAAGTGTGCTACTACCAATTTTTGTGACACAGAAATACCTCAGGGTACAGAAGTCTGGATATTGCTGGAGATTAAATGGTATTCTGACCAAAACTTGGCAATATAAATCAGAGCTTCAGGAGGCGATCTAACATTTCATTCAAGAAGATGAGCAAACATGGGGCACACACAAGAGGCAATAAGGGTGTGACTATTGCCACAATGGCAAAAACTAACAGAGAAAAAAGAGAAGAGGACAGAACTTGAGAAACGAGTGACAGATTTGGAAGTAAAACTTAAACAACTGGTACACAATGGGTACAGCGGCATCTGAAAACAGTTAGACTGCTACTTACACAGCTGGATAAATCAGAATATGCACTGCTCTGCAACTGATATAAATACAACAGGAAACCAATACCTCTCTGTCTTTCCATAATATAGAAGCCTTTATGGGTTGCTGTAAATGTAGTTACAGCTTTAGCCCATGGTGTTCCTCTCTTTGGCGACTGGTGGGGTGGCCCGGCCAGGGGGGATGAGTGTTTAGGGACGGTGAGGTCAGGGAAGGGGAATTGTGGAATAGAGGAATCCCTGGTCATTTTTGTAATCACTGTTTTTTACTGCATTCCGTAGACTTAAAACAATGCAGAATATCGATATCTTCCTAAAGCACTTCCAACTGGATGAGGAGACTAAGCATGAGAAGACAAACTCCATAGACCTGGGACAAAAAACAGACTTGGCCTTAAAAAATGGAAATGCCTTTGCCTTTTAGAAGTGGCAACGAATGTGCGCTAGGCTGGTACCTCTTGGATAGTACTTAGGGATTTAGCCTTGACTGTGCCTATTTCCTATTGCTGGAGAATATAATTCATGCCCATTCTTCCACCATTAGTGAACAGATCTAAAAGGTTTTGGCTCCAAACAGAAGCTCAGTTATTATTTACTGGGTCACTGACCTCAAGTTCAAAGGCTACAGTCATGCTTGAAAGCACATGGAAAGACCAATGTTCATGGCCTTAACAACCATATTGCTAAGATTCTGGGCCACGAGCAATTCCTTCCCAGCTACATCTTTGAGTCAATTAAGAATAAATGTATATTCCAACTAGATATAGCCTGGGAACATGAAGATATAACTCCATCTACAGGTGTAGTCTATATCTTATGGGACCAGAACTTATAAAGCACCCGACCATCACAACTGCTCCTCTTGGTGCTAAAACATAAAATAGCTAGATTGTACCATGAAGCGGTATAGCCTGACAAAAGGGAAGGGGAAAGAAAAGGTTTTAACTTCTTCTTGAAATCTAGATAATTACTGATTAATCTGAAAAAAAGGATATTGCATCAGGTTTTTTTTTTTTATAACGATTCTTCACCAAACCCCTCTAGCTTGGTCTGCTTAGACTGAAAAATAGACTGGTCACCTGATCCAAGAAGCCTATTCAGTTAGTAGCAATCTAGAGGAAATGTTGGTACGAGTAGTATTGAGGCTTTAAAACTAAATGCATTGTTCAATTGAAAGTCGATTAAAGTGATCAAAAAGTGGTATTTTCTACTCACATCTTAGAGCCTAAATACAAGTTGAACGATAATTATTCCATCAGATAAAAATCGGACTGAGTGCAATAGCTTCTTACACTGAGGCAGATGGAATTTATCGGCTACAATTAAAATCACCTGTTAGACCTGCCATCCTTAGGGTGATCTTATCCAAGATCCTTTTGCCTTTACCTCATGTTTTGTTGCTCTATCTTTTTGTTGGCCTTATAACTGCTAACCAGTGCTAAAGTGCATGTGCTTCTCCCCTAAACATGGTAACATTGGTGTATCCACAACTGTCATGTTCAATTAACATGTAAATCCCTTGTACAGTGGTGTACCATATACCCAGATCCTGTAAACTGAATGCTACTAGTGGGCCTACAGTACTGATTGTGCCACCCACTTAAGTAGCCTAGTAAATCTGCCTCAAGCCTTCCACTGCATAGCCTATGTGTGCAGTTTCACTGCCACCCGGGCATGGCATTTAAAATCTGTTGCCAAGCCTTACAATTGCCCTTTTCGTACATATAAGTCACCCCTAGTGCAAACCCTAGGGAGACCATAGGACAGGGTGCCATGTAAATAAAAAGGCAGGACATATACGTTTGAGTTTTCATGTCCTGGCAATAAAAAACTCCTCAAGTCATTTTTCATTACAGTGAGGCATAACCCTCTTATAGGTCAGTATTGGGAATTACTTGTATTGCCTTTAAGCTGTAAATCCTGATCTGAGAGGATTAGATGCATCATGTTTAGTACCAATGGAATGGTAATAATAAATCCTCTCTACTGGTAAAGTTGGATTTATTATTACTATTTTAGAAATGCCACATTTACAAAGTGGACATTTCTCTGCACTCTCTGCCCTGTGTCCCTACAGCCTAGCTCAAATACATGTCTGACTGGGGTTAGGTGACAGTTACACCTGTGCATCCCCTTCAGACACCCACAACACAGAAAACTCTGCTACATCTGCAGTCATATGCATACAGATGGGTCTTCCTGGGGAGGAGGTTGGGAATGGCTCAAACTTACATCTCAAAGGGTAGTGACCAGAGCCCACACAAAGGGACTAATACCATCCATTGATAGTCTGGAGCCGAGGCTGAGCTAAAGGGGGCACTTCACATAAATCCTTTGAAGTCCTCCTCAACATCAAAGTCACTTTCTAGTATAAGTCCTGGGCCTCTTGACCCACTAAGACAATACACTACTGGATCAAGAAGAAACTCTACTAGAGTGAAGACTGCTGCACCAGAAGGAATGCCACTTTGCTTTGCCTGACTGTTGCTAAGAACTGATGCCCTGTTCGTGAGCCACCCTACTGCCCTGCACAAGGTACTCTCAACCCAACTCCAGAGTTACTTGAGGGGTTTGTCAGCTCACATTCCCAATTTGGCCATCAGAAACCAAACTACCCTGACAAAAGTCAGCAGCCCAAAACACCCAAGTGCTATGAATGCAGTGAGTATGGACACTACAAGGGAGATCTCAAGTGTCCAAAAACAGTGCAGACTCCCAATGGAGGTAAAAACCCAGAGAGGGCTAGCATAGTGCTGAGGAGGAGTCTGTCCCATTTAGTGGCGTGGAGGGGTGAAGGTAGGGGAGAGCACAGTGGTTTTACCCTAGTTTCCCTTGGTGGCAGTGAACTGGTTCCCAAGATTCACGTGTCACCAAATACTACCCAGTATAAGCAATGGGTAACCTCCAATGGAGAAAGTGCTGAGGCTCTGAGGGACAAAGATGACAGTATGACTATGGTAAGGAGTCAGCTGGTGTCCCCGGAGAAGGTGGTTCCCAATGTATTCCACCAACTTGTGGTGGCTGACAGCAGAGAGGGTCACTATCCAGTGGCCCTGGTTCCATTTGAGTGGAGAGATGTTTCAGGTCACCTGAGAGTTGCTGTAAGCCCTGCATATGCCTGTGAACTGTTTGTTAGGTAATGACCTAGAGTCCTCTGCCTGGAAAAAGGAAGAGCTCAAGGCTTAGATGGAGATGTTTGAGTTATCTGGCTGGATCTGTGCTACCGCAAGATGCATGGCTGCCCAGGAGGGGAGTCAAGGAGGGCTGGAGCCTGGTACAATAGCCCAGCCTTCTGCAAGAAAGAAGAAAGGCAGAGGGTGTGGTAAACCAGTCCCTGAATGTACCCCTGGTGAGATGGATGAGCACCTGCGTGGGTCACCCCGGAGTCCACTGAGGAAGGCACTGCTCCCCTAGGTGACCTGCCTACACCTGCAGACTCGTTACATAATAATGGAGAAACCCTTCAATAACCCAAAAGACCTGGGTAGCTTGCGAAACATAACAAAAGCGGTCCAATCGGAAGGACCAATACACAGGATAAGACTAATTCAATCAACTTATCCTACTCTTAATTAAGGCAAACCACCTCCTCCACCCTGAGGTAGGGGTAAGATATAATTATATCAGTGCAGCACAATATATAAAGCACTACTTATCACACACAAGGAAGTAAATGCATAGTTTTGTTTTATATATTTACATTTCGCAATATAAATACATTACTTTTCACATTTTTATACATACGGTTGCACTAAAAGGAAAGCATTAAGAAAATGTGCTCAAAAAGATATGCATGTGAAATAAATTTAACAAGGAATACATGGAGAAATCATCAATATATCATCATCAATACAGAGATGTCTGTCAATCACAATTATTGCACAACATGAATGTGATCTCATTGAGAAAGGGTGACTGTTTCAATCATAATTGCCCTTAGGTGGACTAACTATCCAATCCAGGCTTTATAATATGTCGACATTTCAACCTGGCTAAAGGAGAAGGGGCCAATTACAGCCTCACAAGCGGGTCTTCATCAGGACTTGATAATCCAACAGTGAGGAGCAACCTATAGAAAAAATGAAGGACATCATGCCCAAACTAATTAAAACCACACAAAAATGTGTGTGATAG
Organism: Pleurodeles waltl; assembly: GCF_031143425.1. Lineage (NCBI taxonomy): Eukaryota > Metazoa > Chordata > Amphibia > Caudata > Salamandridae > Pleurodeles > Pleurodeles waltl. The sequence goes on along the minus strand of NC_090446.1, from coordinate 968,566,892 downwards.
TAATTCCTTAACCGAACACATACATAATCATGCTCACCTGAACTCAGTCCTCAGGAGAGGAAACTGCAAAAACTGTTCAGATGGTGAGGGCCAGCCGATACCTCATCTGAAGGGGAACTCACTGAGTCCCTAAAATTATAAAGGAGGCCCACTGTTAATCGTGGTATCCTAACCATAAGGGGAGAACTTAACAACGTAATAAAGACAAAGCTCTCCGCAAAAGAAAAATGCCTGGAGAACGGTTGAATTTATTGTGTTCACACTGTGAAAAAAACAATAGAGCAAAAACGAGGGCACTATTAACATTCGATCATATAAGCCCAAGAAACCACAATGGCTATGTATTAAGGGAAGAGACTCACCAAATCACCCCTGTGGCTCTAATGACAGCGTAGATCTACGTGCACATGTGCCATAGATGAAGTATTTCTCAAATAAATCACTCGAGCTCTAGGGGGGTAAAAACATTATATTTTAGACCCATAGGGCATTTTAAAAAATGAACGTAGGGGAAAGAAAAGCGGGAGGCATACTACCCAGGTCACTTACTTCTGTTTCGAAACCAATACCTCTCTGTCTTTCCAAAACGTGTCTCAATACGTAGTACGTTCTAGGTACGAGATAAACTCAATCAGACGTCAACACACACACGTTGAAAAATGACGTGGTGACATCAGTAGACACCAGTACCGGTCACTGTTACCACGCAGTGCAGTGGTGGTAGTAACCTTGTCCCTGGTGGAATGGGCACTCAATCCTTCTGAGTGCTGCTTTTTGCCCAACACGTAGCAGATCTAAATGCAAAGGACTATTTCACCTGTATAGCGTCCTCCTTTACACTGCCTTGCCTTTCTTTGTTCCAGACAATCCCACAGCGAGCTGATCATCACTCCAATGGTCTTTGGCACAATCGATGTAAAAGCTCAGCACTTTTTAGCAGTGAAAACAATGGAGTCTCTCCTAGTGAGGGGTGAGGTAGAGAATAGGACATGGGAAGTGTGATGTACTGACCAACACAAAAAAAGTCCTCTGCACCTGTGTTCCTGGAAAGAAGGTTGTGTAGGGTGACTGATGGTGCTTGGAGCGCATTTGTGTGACAAGCTTCCGTTACTGCAATGACAAAGACAGTCTTCAGGGCCAGGAAACTGACAAAATAGCTATTTAAGTGATCAAAAGGGAATCAAATATATCAGATATCGCTTACCAGTCCTACCCTTTATAGTGAAAATGAATCCTAAATTGAAAGGCCCATTTTACAAAAATCTTCCGGTTCACAGATGAAGAATTAACAACCTGAAAGATAATGCCTCAAACTTAGATAAAAGAGTGGTGGTGTCTAAACTGGACACCAGCGATTGGACACAATTACTTAATATGAAGAAAAAACCTAAACGAATTGAGTCTCATTCACAATTTATGTTGGAGTATCTCAGAGATGGAGTAATCCCGTCAGACTTAGGGGCCAGGAATGGTGCAGCTCTGTTTGTGGAAATAAAGAGATTTCTAGAGAGTGGGTCTCTGATTGCAAATCGTGTGCAAGAGACTGGATGATTTTAATTGCGGCAACAGCTAGGGAAGTGGTAGTAATTTTGAATAAGGAAATCATGGAAGTAGAAGAAAAACTGCCAAGTATGAATGCGCTTCAATAAGCCAAAGGCAAACCTGATGATATCAACTTAAAACTAAATAGATTTGATGAAATCTTTATCAAAAAGAAGACTGACAAGCTTAAAAAGGACATTAGGTGGTACACGCAGGAGAAAGCATACCTCTATTTGACACCTACCTTTTACCAGGACTGGAATCAAGGAACCAACTTATGCTCGAATGCGAGGAAAAAGAGAAGGAATGCGAGGAAAAAGAGAAGGAATGCAACCTTTTTGACACCATGTCCACTTATTCTGAAGGAGAAAGTTCGGCGATGTCAGAGACATCTATAAATAATCAACCAAGTGTGAGATCAGCCAACGAAGTGAATTGTAATCAACCCCCTCCTTTATTATCGCATGGGAGGGGCAGTGGTCGAAATCAAGACCAGAGGCAGGTTCTTTCAACAAGGCCATCAACATCAGTAGCTCAAAATTTGGAATCATCAATATTGTAGACCCTAAAGACACCAAGCAGTTAACAGTGGGAAGCCATACCCATTTTCAATTTATCATCAGTGGAGGTGGGGATAGAGGTGAACCAACTGCTTGCCAGAGGGATTTCATTTGTCCCTAGAGTGCGCAGTAGTGCTTTCTAACTCAAAAAGGATCTACACACATTTTTCTGGAAAGTACGGCGGAAGAAATTCTTTATGCATCATACAGTGGACAGTCAACAGGTGAACTGTTCAGGCTGTGGCCCCCCTCTCCAAATTTACTCCAATGAAGGACATGTTGGGACATGGAAGGGACAGTGTTTGAGAAGGCAGACAGTCCTATTCAACAACTTTTTAAGTATAATGGCAAAATTTACCACTAAACCAAAGGGACCAGCTTGGGGGCATTTTGTGCCTCAGCATATCAAAAATATATATGGGTATGAAGAGCAGCACATCTTTAATGAAGTAGCGCCCTTTTATGAGCATGTCAGAAGCTGGGTAAGATTTGTTGACAATATATTCTTCATACGGCCCGGTGAGGTGGAACAACTACATTAATTCATCTTGTGGTTAAATTCTAGTAGCAAAAATGTGAAATCACAGAGAAATACAGCAGGGAGAAAGTTGGGCTCTTGGACATTTGGATTCTAGGAATGCAAGGCCATGTGGAAGTAGCACTGTGCAGAAAACAGTCAACCAGGGACACTCTCCTCCAGTTTGGTAGTTTTCGTTCTAACCTCCAGAAAGACTCTGTCCCCTTTGGAGGATTCTTAAGAATAAGGAGAAACTGCACCAGAATGGAAGACTATGTTTGCAATGGGTTAGAAATAGAAAAGAGGCTTGCCCTGAGTAGATATCCGAAGCGACTTATCAGGCAGGCCTTCAAGAGGGCCAAATACTATAACCGAGCGCAACCCTCAGTGGTCAGAGAAAAAAAATAATGACAAAGAGGACAGACTAGTATGTGTCACGAGTCATTCCAACGTTAACTTCAGGAAGTTAGAGAAGCCTATTTTTGCATTTAGAAGAAATATGAATTTAAGAAACAAACAAGTACACACATGGCTAAAACAAAAAGAGGGAGTGTGTCAAATCACTATTATAGGCGTCATATCTGGGAAGGGTAACCACCATTGTGGTACCTGTCATGACTGCCAGTCGACTATAGTGACAGAGAACATAATGGTTTGCAATCAATTTTTAATATATGACTAATTGTAGAAGGAATAACATCATTTATTTGCTCTTATGCACCTATGGCCTACGATATGTTGAGATGACCAGCAGAAATTTAGAACATGCTATGGGGAACGTAAGTCAGCAATAAGAACAAGGAAGGTACAAGACCCATTAGTTCAACATTGCCTTGAGGCTGGACACACAGAAAGTGAACTGAGATGCCTCATGTTAGAAAAGGTCAAATGGAGACCAGGATGCTCAGAGATATAAACACAAAAGGAGAGAGAATCTTTTGGGATTTTCTCTCTAAACACGAACAGACAGGGCCTAAATGAAGACATTTTACGGCTAGGCCCTTGAAGAAGTACCCCTCCCAAGATTTTGTGTACAAATATTTATCCATTTAAGGATAGACAGAATTTGCTACCCATCCATCTACTCTCCTTTTTCTGGAATGAAATGAGGTGCCGGGGAAGGAGCCACCTTTTGTGGGTTTGGTTTATTTGGTGTCTAGATAGGTCTACAGCAGTGGTTCCCAACCTGTGGTCCGGGGACCCATGTGGGTCTGCAAAGCCTCACCAGGGGGTCCGCGACTGCTTAGAAAATTAAATAATGTTAACATATTAGGTCCCCAGCTTTCAGTAATGACTCATTGGGGGTCTCGGATTCAAATTATGATTCAGTGGGGGTCCCCGGGTTCCAGTAATGGTACAGTGGGGGTCCACAGAAGTCAAAAGGTTGGGAACCACTGGTCTAGAGATTGTGGGCCAATGGGCTCAGATTATGTGTTTGCTTTGAAGGAGGATTTTGTACAAGGGATAATCTGTTGAATCTGTATGCCTGGGAACTAACCTTTCAAGAGAAGGACTATTATAGGATGCTTTATGGCAGAGAATTAGAATGTTTTATGCCCCTTATAGTATACTTAATAATAAGGGATGATGCATTATCCGAGGATGATCTTCCCCCCATATAGCAATGTAACCAGTGCAGGAGAAAGTAAATGCTATGGGGCCCCTCAGGGTGGGCATGGATAGAACATGCTGTCCAATATGGTAAAAATGTGCGAGCCTTCCTAATGTCGGGCTTCTTACAGCATATTACAAATTTAGGTAGTCTGGTTTAGGCAGCTGTCAGTGATTTCCAGTCGCCTATGTAGTGATTGCATCAAGAGTATGAGCAGCAGATTATAGGACTATGTAGTAATTAAAAGATATTCAAAGATGGCACCTAAAATTAACTGTGACCCCAGTGGGATATCAGTGGGGCGTTCCAGCAAGTGGTCAAGTGATTGTTATGTTTGGGGCTGTCCAACTGTAAGGGGAGTCCCTCACCGTGAGGCCCCTTGTTCCCCCTGCCAGGGATTAGTGGTATGCCCCTGATGTAAGGGGCGAGAGAATAGACCTGTGGCTTGGCGCCAAGGGGTAGTCTACAACAGTGTGGTGTCCTGTCATTTGTGCTGTCACGTCCCAGTCAGGGCCTACAGCGTACTATGAGTAGGACCAAACAAATTGGCGATGAGGGGTGAGCAATCCGCTTATCCCCCCATCTACAATGAAGTTTTGCCCTTGGTACCTAATGCCGGCTGAGAGTCTTGCCGCCATGTGGCATTACTGTGGTGCACATCACCCTCGCCTACCCCGCTTGCGGAATGGCTACCATCTCGGAGCGGCAGCTGGAGGACGGCGGTGGTGAGCGCCAGTCAGGACGGGCGGTTCCTCCATCCTGCGGCCCCAGAACCTTCTGCCTCATCATCGGCAAGCTGCCATGCACGCAGCGATGCCCCCGCCCACCGCTGGTTGTCACACGCCTCCAGGGAGGTAGATCACTTCCAGTCAGCTGCACAGTATCAGGTGCATGCCTGATACCATGCTGGCCACAGAGACTTTAAAGCAGGGCTAGAGGCAACCACCAAAATAAACACATGGTGGAACAAGGAACTCCATGCACACTACCAAACAAAAGGAGGAGGGCAGGCAACAAGGTGCATTCAGGTGGGACACAGTCACCCCAATGAACCGCACAGGCAATAGACATTGGTCCAGGGCCAACAGCACTAAGAGCTGCACAGGAACTGATTTGTGGCCTGGCCTAGGTCACAAGGGAGCCGTTGCCATCGCTGGGAGGGGCACCATCTGACTGCAAAACAACACTAAAGAGCCGGTTCAGTTCCCTGTTTGTCTTCTACTGACGTGGCCCAGATTTGTCATTGCCACATCATGTTATCAATACCCACCCTGAAGTCATTCGTAATCGACGGTCCGCCATCTGCCCAGGCGGCCAGATGGAAGGAGTGGGTTGAAAGACTGGAAACATGTTTTGCAGCGGTAGCCCTAGACAATGATCAATGTCATCCCATGCTGCTACATCCAGGAGAATCATTTGACACCTTATATGGGAGACTCGGAGAGCTGGCGAGCACCTGTACACTACCGAACGCTGATGAAGTAAGAGCACAATTTATTCAAGGTTGCTACTCAGTGAAGCTGAGAGAGAGAGAGCATACTGTAAGTTCCCCGGGATGCCCATGGCAGACATGCTCACCATGAGGCGGTCAAAGGAGTTATCAAAGGTGCGCGCTGCCATATTGAGGCAGCTTTGCAGCAACAAGTGAAAACTGAACCAATTAATGCAGTCACCGTAGCAATCTCAGACCGGAAAAAGCCTTGACCAAAACCGGCCACCGAAACTCAAGCATGCTACATGTGTGGAGGGTCCTACCCACACCAAGGTCAATGCCCTGCTCAAAGGAAACGATGTACAAACTGCAATTAGCCTAACCACTTCGCCAAGGTCTGTTAGTCTCTCCATCAAAGAAACTCAACAGAAACAAGACAGTTCATGCTGCGCAAATGCACACACCTGACAAAGAGGATGGAGACATGGATGATGATGATGATGACCTGGTCGGGGCAGTCCACATGATTCAGGCCATGCAACATGGAGGATACCTCAGAAAAAGCATCCCTAAATGCAACATACAAGTAGAGGGTTTACCAGTGGTGGCCCTCATTGACACAGGAGTGTCCATCAACATCCTGGCCCAGCCTGTTCTGAAGGCACTACACATTCACCAGGTGCTCCACCCCACAACCAACAAAGACTTCACATTTGGATCTTCCACCCCTTCTCGCTCGCAAATCTGCGTTGACATGAGGTTGCCCAACCAAGTCATCCATCATTAAGGCCACCTAACCCCGACTGTAGATGGCATCGTGGCAGAGGTGAGCAGGTCCCGTTGGTTTTCAAAGATGGACCTGCAGGCGGGCTACAGAAAACTGTTGCAGGCCCCAGAATCAAAAGCCATTACAACTTTTTCTATGCATGTGGGACTCAGCTTCATCTGAGACCCCGACCTCCACTGTCCAGCAGACAGAGATTTTGTATTGATGTAAGAGAAAATTCAGAGGAAGGTGCTGGTAGACTTTTGCGAGGTTCCGGGAGCCAGTCGTTAGGACTGTCACTTGGCCACCCCATGTGCGGACATGAACAGTATGGCTCATGGCACTGGTGTTAATTTATGTGGCAGTGTTTAGTACTCATGTTCAGTTGTGTTGTGTTTTCTCCAGCCGGTGTAGAGCTACCATAAAGCCAGCGTTTACCTTTTAGATAATTACTAGAAACTTTTTTAAAAAGCATTGCTGCTTTCTGTTTTATTTCAAGGTTGCATTGGTGCATTTCAGTTATGTATGTTTTGTCATATTATGTAAAAAAAAAAAAAAAAAAACAGCTTCTTTTCACAAGAATATGAATGGCACATCAAGCTATACCATGTCACTATCACAAAATTATTCACAAACTGGAAAATTAACTGTTCTGCCACAAAATGCAGGCTCAACAGACCATAAAGAACTACAATGTAGCAGTGCTTTCTTGCACATACAAAGGCAATCACAAAAGAAAGCACTGCTACATTACAGCGCTTTATGACGGTTGCTACAACATAACATATTTTGTTTAAATCACATTCCGGGTAAGTGTATATTTAAAACCAACCCTTTGTGTGTTTACTTTGTCACCACGCAGCTCCGGTTACCTTATAAACACAAAAGCGTTGTTTTTTAAAATACATTTACACACAACCGCGACATAAACGAAAAAATAAATAAACACTACATAGAAAAATGTAAAAACAACAACAAACACGAGCAAAGACACAGAGCAATCATATGCTTTAAAAAATGCATTTACATTAATCTGTGACATAAACAACAAAAACCAGGAATAAATAATGGAAGTAAACTGGTCGGCATGCAAATCTATTCAATACTGCTGAGTGCAGTTTGTCCTGCAATGGGTCCGCATTACGAGTACCACACCAAGAGACAAACTTGTCCTAGCATCCACTGTAAATAGACACTGTAGAATGAAATCTGCCAAACAAGTTTGGGAGTATGTTCGAAACTAGGTGGTCATTCCGACCCTGGCGGTAAAAACCGCCAGGGCCGGGGACCACGGAAGCACCGCCAACAGGCTGGCGATGCTTCCCAGCCCATTCTGACCGCGGCGTTAAAGCCGCGGTCAGAAAAGGGAATCCGGCGGTTTCCCGCCGGATTTCCCTTGCATGGGCTGAATCTCCATGGCGGCGCTGCATGGAGATTCCGACGCCCTTCCCGCCATCCTATTCCTGCAGTGCAGGGGCCCCCTAACAGGGCCCCAGAAAGATTTTCACTGTCTGCAATTGAGACAGTGAAAATCGCGACGGGTGCAACTGCACCTGTCGCACCCCTGCAACTCCGCCGGCTCCATTCGGAGCCGGCTTCATGGTTGCAGGGCCTTTCCCGCTGGGCCGGCGTGCGCTCCTTTGGCGGGCGCCCGCCGGCCCAGTGGGAAAGCCAGAATGGCCGCCGCGGTCTTTTGACCGCGTAGCGGTCATTCGGCGGTTTCCGCTTGGCGGGCGGCACCCGCCAAGATCGGAATCAGGGCCATAGTCAACTGCCACTGTTCAGTTCCACACATGGAGGTGTAGGCCCTTCACTGGTGCTACGAGACAAGATCTTCTCAAAGAGGCAGAGGCAGCCTGTTTGGAAGACAAATGCCAGTTTCAGACATTCTGGGCACCGCACTCTCCTATCCCAGTTCAGAGCCACTAGGATGACTTGGATGTTCTTTATCTTCTCTAGAACTTAGGGCAGTCGAGGTAGCGCCACAAAGTCATACAAGAGTCCCGTCTTCCATTCTAGGTGGAACGCATTTCCAAGAGATTGCCCTTTCTGAGAACTCCTGCGTGGTGAAGTGTTGACATTACATGTTCTTGGCAGGGATGAAAAGTGCGAGGCAGAGTTTTCCCCATTGCTGGAAGACACCCTGTGCTACAGCTGGGAGTAACTACCAATTGAGATCCTTAGGGCATCATCAGTGGAGTTTGCCGTTTAAACAACCTACTAGGTGGTGTGCAATCAGAGATATGACCTGAGAAATCAGCCAGTTTCAGAGCCAAAGTACCTCATGGTGCAGGGACAAGGACCTCACAACACTTTTAGCAATAACATATGACAGTGGTATTGTCAATGAGCCTCCCCTTAATAAATGGCATCTAGGATTACGACTCCAAGTGTATGGCAAGTAACTCCAAAACATTGATGTGAGTAAGGTTCTCTGCCGGAGACCAGACCCTCTGACTGCCACCTTACCCAACCCAGCAATGAGGAGTCTGTCACATATGTCAGCTTTGGGGACAGGGTGCAGGAGCAGGGGTCTACTGCTGGTTTAATTGTGGACGAGCAGACACCACTACAGATCTTTCGCAGTCTCCTCTGAAACCTGGATGGAATCCAAAAGATTCCCTTGGAATTGGGCCAAATGCAACTTCAGATCTTACTACAGACCCTCCATATGGCACCTGAATAACCAACAGAAAGGATGCCAATAGTCCAAGAAGGGTTGTCACAACGTTGAGAACAGAGCATGAGGTCACATATTGTAGACTTTGAGTCTCCGACTTTCAGAAATACCTGGCACCGACACTCCAATCTGTGGAAACTAATGAAACTGTTTTCTCTCAGTACAGTTGTGACATATTCAGATCCTTACAGGTGACAAAAATAAATTGGCATCTGTGCATCTCACACCACCCTGGATTGCTTTGGGTTTTCTAGATTTCAGAAATGCCTGGAGTAAAAGGGCTTCCCTCAGTGTCGGCCAACTCCAGGCAACCATCACTGTTAGAAACTAAGGGGACATTGTTTTTTAAAGCATAATTTTAGCTATCACAGATCATTCTGGGTACAAAAGAACAAACTGTTACCCATGCAAGCCACACAACCCTGGACAACACTGGGTCTCTAGATTCCAGACACATCTGGGGTTGGGTAAGGTTCTGTGGATGCTGGCTGATCCTGGGCTTAAGTAATACAATAATTCCTTAGTCACATGGTCACAATTTCTACCTTTCCTGTAGTGTGCAAAAGTCTTAAGCATACATATAATATACTGGGACCTATTCACAAACTGCATTTCATTGTACGTCTAGTAGTATACAAATATAATTACCAAAATACTACAAAATCATATTCACAAACCTACAAGTGTAAATCTCCACCTCTCCTACATTTTCTATAGGGAAATCCACACAAATGTAAGTTTACTACTTAATAGTAAATGTGGAAAGGACCCAAAGGAGTGAATGGAAAAGGGGCCATACTTACAACAAGATGGGAGGACTTTAAGTATGAGTAAAAGGAGGTATTTGGGGTGGGACATCCACACACAAAAGAGGAAAGACCACTGCTATTCACAACTGCACATCTAAAGTAACTACAGCCAAAAAGGGACACAAAACAGAAGCAAATCACTTCAGTTTAGAGTTGGAGTAAGTTCAGCACCACACATGGCCAACCACTGTTACTGCAACACCCTTCCAAAGAAACTAATGGAAGTAGGGACTTAAAATAAAACCCTATAGGAAATAATGTTATGTTAAATTATTTAAAATGGTCTTATATGGAAAATGTCACTTACCCAGTGTACATCTGTTCGTGGCATTAGTCGCTGCAGATTCACATGCTGTGCACATCCCGCCATCTGGTGTTGGGCTCGGAGTGTTACAAGTTGTTTTTCTTCGAAGAAGTCTTTTCGAGTCACGAGACCGAGGGACTCCTCCCATTTCGGCTCCATTGCGCATGGGCGTCGACTCCATCTTAGATTGTTTTCCCCACAGAGGGTGAGGTAGGAGTTGTGTATGCTAGTAATAGTGCCCATGCAATGGAGTGAATACGTATGTACATAATGAAGTTTAAAGTGATATATTTACAAATTTACAAATGTTCAAGATCAACTTCTAAACGGCTACTGTGGCTTGTTGTGCGGTTAGCACATCTACACAGTAGTGTTTGGTAAATGTATGAGGCGTAGACCATGTAGCTGCCTTACATATTTCGGTCATTGGAATATTTCCCAGAAAGGCCATGGTAGCACCTTTCTTTCTAGTTGAGTGTGCCTTTGGTGTAATAGGCAGTTCTCTTTTTGCTTTAAGATAACCGGTTTGAATGCATTTAACTATCCATCTAGCAATGCCTTGTTTAGAAATTGGATTTCCTGTATGCGGTTTTTGGAAAGCAATAAATAATTGTTTTGTTTTCCGAATTAGTTTTGTTCTGTCAATGTAGTACATTAACGCTCTTTTGATGTCTAATGTATGTAGTGCTCTTTCAGCTACAGAATCTGGCTGTGGGAAGAACACTGGTAATTCTACTGTTTGATTTAAATGGAACGGTTATATGACTTTTGGTAAAAATTTTGGATTTGTCCAAAGAACTACTTTATGCTTGTGTATTTGAATAAATGGTTCTTGTATGGTAAATGCTTGAATCTCACTTACTCTTCTTAAAGATGTGATGGCAATTAAAAATGCAACTTTCCATGTTAAGCATTGCATTTCACAAGAGTGCATGGGCTCAAAAAGTGGACCCATGAGTCGTGTTAAGACAATGTTGAGGTTCCATGAAGGAACTGGTGGTGTTCTTGGTGGTATAATTCTCTTTAGGCCTTCCATAAATGCTTTTATGACTGGTATCCTAAATAGAGAAGTTGAGTGCTTAATTTGCAGGAAATTGCTGTAAGATGTATCTTAATGGAAGAAAAAGCTAGCTTTGACTTTTGCAAATGTAGTAAGTATCCTACGATGTCTTTGGCAGATGCGTGTAAGGGTTGAATTTGATTATTATGGCAATAATAAACAAATCTTTTCCACTTATTTGCATAGCAATGTCTAGTGGTAGGCTTTCTAGCTTGTTTTATGACCTCCATACATTCTTGTGTAAGGTCTAAGTGTCCGAATTCTAGGATTTCAGGAGCCAGATTGCTAGATTCAGCGATGCTGGATTTGGATGTCTGATCTGTTGTTTGTGTTGAGTTAACAGATCTGGTTTGTTTGGTAGTTTGACATGAGGCACTACTGAGAGGTCTAGTAGTGTTGTGTACCAAGGTTGCCTTGCCCATGTTGGAGATATTAGTATGAGTTTGAGTTTGTTTTGACTCAACTTGTTTATCAGATATGGAAGGAGTGGGAGAGGGGGAAAAGCGTAAGCAAATATCCCTGACCAACTCATCCATAACGCATTGCCTTGAGACTGATCTTGTGGGTACCTGGATGCGAAGTTTCGGCATTTTGCGTTTTCTTTTGTTGCAAATAGATCTATTTGTGGTGTTCCCCAAATCTGAAAGTAAGTGTTTAGTATTTGTGGGTGAATCTCCCATTCGTGGATCTGTTGGTGATCCCGAGAGAAATTGTCTGCTAACTGATTCTGAATTCCTGGAATAAATTGTGCTTTTAGGCGAATGTGGTTGTGAATCGCCCAATGCCATATTTTCTGTGCCAGGAGACACAACTGTGTTGAGTGTGTCCCTCCCTGTTTGTTTAGGTAGTACATTGTTGTCATGTTGTCTGTTTTGACAAGAATGTGTTTGTGGCTTATTCTGGGTTGAAATGCTTTCAGCACTAGAAATACTGCCAATAGTTTTAAGTGATTTATGTGAAACTGTTTTTGCTGAGTGTTCCATTGTCCTTGGATGCTGTGTTGATTGAGGTGTGCTCCCCACCCTATCATGGAGGCATCTGTTGTTATTACGTATTGTGGCACTGGGTCTTGGAAAGGCCGCCCTTGGTTTAAATTTATACTGTTCCACCAATGAAGCGAGTTGTATGTTTGGCGGTCTATCAACACGAGATCTAGAAGTTGACCCTGTGCTTGTGACCATTGTGATGCTAGGCACTGTTGTAAGGGCTGCATGTGCAACCTTGCGTTTGGGACAATGGCTATGCATGAGGACATCATGCCTAGTAGTTTCATCACCATTTTGACTTGTATCTTTTGTGTTGGATACATGGCCTGTATTACATTGTGAAATGCTTGAACCCTTTGTGGGCTTGGGGTGGCAATCCCTTTTTGTTTGTTGATTGTCGCCCCTAAGTATTGCTGTGTTTGACACAGCAGAAGGTGTGACTTTGTGTAGTTGATTGAGAAACCTAGTTTGTGGAGGGTTTCTATGACGTACTTTGTGTGTTGTGAACAAGGTTCTAGCGTGTTGGTTTTGATTAACCAATCGTCTAGGTACGGGAACACATGTATTTGCTGCCTTCTGATATGTGCAGCTACTACTGCAAGACATTTTGTAAAAACTCTTGGCGCAGTTGTTATTCCGAACGGCAACACCTTGAATTGGTAATGTACACCTTGGAATACAAACCTTAAGTACTTTCTGTGTGAAGGATGTATCGGTATATGGAAATATGCATCCTTTAGGTCTAGTGTTGTCATGTAGTCTTGTTGTTTGAGTAGTGGGATTACGTCCTGTAATGTCACCATGTGAAAGTGATCTGATTTGATGTAGGTATTTAATGTTCTGAGATCTAGTATAGGTGTCTTTTTTTGGGTATGAGAAAGTACAGAGAGTAGACCCCTGTCCCTTTCTGTTGGTTTGGTACGAATTCTATTGCTTCTTTCTGTAGCAATGACTGAACGTCTAGTCCTAGAAGATCTATATGTTGTTTTGACATATTGTGTGTTTTCGGTGGGACGTTTGGAGGAAATTTGAGGAATTCTATGCAATAACCATGCTGGATAATTGCTAGTACCCAGGTGTCTGTTGTTATCCCCTCCCAATATTTGTAAAATTTGCTTAGTCTCCCCCCCACAGGTGTTATGTGTTGGGGATTTGTGACATGGAAGTCACTGTTTATTTTGAGGGGTTTTGGGACTTTGGAACCTTCCTCTACGTTTTTGGAACTGTCCCCCTCTATATTGTCCCCGAAAACTTCCCCGCTGATATTGGCTCTGAAAAGTGGGTCTTGTTTGTGAGGTTGTGGCTTCAGTGCTTTGCCCTCGAAACCCCCCTCGAAACTGTGTTTTTTGAAATGTGCCTCTGCTCTGTGGGGAGTAGAGTGCGCCCATGGCTTTGGCCGTGTCAGTGTCTTTTTTAAGTTTTTCGATCGCAGTGTCCACCTCCGGCCCAAACAACTGCTGTCCGTTGAATGGCATATTCAGCACAGCTTGCTGTATTTCTGGTTTAAATCCTGATGTACGCAGCCATGCATGTCTCCTTATTGTTACTGCTGTGTTGACAGTTCTAGCAGCTGTGTCTGCAGCATCCATTGCTGACCGTATCTGATTGTTGGAGATACTCTGTCCTTCTTCTACTACTTGCTGCGCTCTCTTTTGGAACTCCTTGGGCAAATGTTCTATAAAGTGTTGCATTTCATCCCAATGGGCCCTATCATATCTGGCCAACAAAGCCTGTGAATTTGCAATACGCCACTGGTTTGCTGCCTGTGCCACCACCCTTTTGCCTGCAGCATTGAATTTGCAACTTTCTTTATCTGGAGGTGGTGCATCTCCTGAAGTATGTGAGTTCGCTCTTTTGCGCGCTGCCCCTACTACAACTGAGTCTGGTGTTAGCTGTTGTGTGATGTACATGGGGTCTGTTGGTGGCGGTTTATATTTTTTCTCCACTCTTGGAGTAATGGCTCTTCCTTTAACAGGCTCCTCAAACACTTGTTTGGAGTGTTTTAGCATTCCGGGTAGCATGGGAAGACTCTGATACTGGCTGTGTGTGGACGACAGTGTGTTAAAAAGAAAGTCGTCTTCAATGGGCTCTGCATGAAGGCTGACATTATGAAATGCCGCTGCTCTCGACACCACCTGTGCGTAGGCTGTACTATCCTCTGGTGGCGACGGTCTAGCTGGATAGCATTCAGGACTATTATCTGACACTGGTGCGTCATAAAGGTCCCATGGGTCAGGGTCATCTCGACTCATTCCTGTATGAGTTGGGGATTGCATCATTGGTGGAGTGGCTACCGGTGATTGTTGCGGAGAGCGTTGTGGAGATGGTGGCGGGGTTACTTGTTTAGCCACCTTTGCCTGTGGCTGCTTGTCCTTTTCTTGGAAGGCAAGTTTGCGTTTCATTTTGATTGGAGGAAGAGTGCTGATCTTCCCTGTTTCTTTTTGGATATGGAGCCTTCTTTGTGTGTAGTCTGGCTCTATTGTCTCCAAATCCTGTCCAAATCTATGTGTCTTCATTTGTGTGGACAGTCCTTGTTCCTCTGAGTAGGAACTTGTTTTCGGTTCCGAGGCCGGATGTTTCGGTACCGAAACCTTTTCGGCTGCTCTTTTCGGTTCCGCCGAAACCTTTTTTACTTTCGGCGTCGTGGTCTCCCTGTGCCAAACCATTTCGGTACCGCTGTCTCGGTGCCGAACCTGCTCGGAGCCACTATCTCAGGCCCGAGATTGCTGTGTGGCGGTATCTCGACCGGAGTCGGATGACTTCGACACCAGCGTGCCCTTCTTCGGTGCCGATGATCGGTCACCTATTTTTCGGGTTAAGCCATGGCCTGTTGGCGGTGGCGTCCCCTGGGCTTTTGTGGTCTTTTCGTGAGTCTTGTGTTTCGACGTCTTACTCACGGTTTTCGGCGTTTCCTCAGGATCGATCTCCTCCGAGTCCGATTCCTGTATGGAGAATGTTTCTTCATCCTCCTCGAAACGCCCTTGTCCTGTCGGCGCCGACGCCATTTGCAGTCTTCTTGCTCTTCGGTCCCTTAGTGTCTTCCTGGACCGAAACACTCGACAGGCTTCACAAGTATCTTCCTTGTGTTCTGGCGACAAACACAAGTTACAGACCAGATGCTGATCTGTATATGGATACTTGTTATGGCATTTTGGGCAGAAGCGGAATGGGGTCCGTTCCATCAGCCTTGAAGAGACACGTGGCCGGGCTGACCAGGCCCCGACGGGGGATCGAAAAAACCCCGAAGGGCCACCGGAGCTCTTCCAAAGTCGGTGTCGATCTGTTGTAACTAACCCGATACCGAACACAAACAATACCGCCGATTTTTCCGAGATTCTAACTAACATTCCGACCCGCAGCACGGAGCGAAAAGGAACACGTCCGAACCCGATGGCGGAAAAAAAACAATCTAAGATGGAGTCGACGCCCATGCGCAATGGAGCCGAAACGGGAGGAGTCCCTCGGTCTCGTGACTCGAAAAGACTTCTTCGAAGAAAAACAACTTGTAACACTCCGAGCCCAACACCAGATGGCGGGATGTGCACAGCATGTGTATCTGCAGCTACACATGCCATCGAACATATATATATATATATATATATATAAAAATATTTTAAAAAATAAATTAATGTAATATTTTTCATTAGAATAAAAATAAACTATTAATACTATACATGTCTTTATTAATTAGGGCTTAATGAAATATGTAAAAAAAAATTCAGTTCAGTGTAAATTTATTTTTGGCCATGAATTTCAGAAACATATTTTGTTTATTATATTTAAATGAAAGATATAATCAAAATAAGTTAATACTGCTATAACATTTTTTAATTTTGCTCTAGAATTTAAATATATAAAATGAGTCTACATTACTACTGAACATAAACATATTTTTACTACATTTGTTTTAGTTAAATACAATTTTTTGCTTATCCCTATACTTTACCATGGGGAAACTCCACAGTAGGGGTGGAGATATCGCTACTGTAAAGTATAATGAAAATTTAATGAAAAAAAGTTTATTAAACTTTATAATAAATTAGTAAAAACTTTTTTATGTTAAGTATTAATTCAAACTAATTATATATTTTACATGTTCTGCAACATTAAAAAAAGCACTATCACCATTTTAAAATAAATTTGAAATTTATTTAAATTATTTTTTCAAAATTTAAATTAAATAGTAAATTTCCACGTACAGTATAAAAAAATAAATGCTTATTACAATTATTAAATGAGACGTGTGAAATGTAAAGTGATTTAATTATATTTCAAAAAAATAATGTTACATTATTTACAACTTAGAAAAGATTATTTAAATATTTTATAATTAAATAAATGTTTGCTTTTTTAGATTTTTGTTAACATTAAATTATACTTTGGTATATTTTTAAGTATTTAAATAATTTAGTATAATTTCCTATGGGGTTCAATTTTAAGTCCCTACCTCATTATTTTCTGGGAGGGAGTTGCAGTTGCAGTGGTTGGACACGTGTGGAGCTGAAGTTACTGCTGTTTCTTTTTAGGTCTCGTCTCTAGACAGGGCGCATGCGCTGTATCAAAAAGAGACCTGTTGTATGTACTTTGTGGACTTCAGCCCGCCCATACGCTTCCGATTTGCTGTCTCCATCATCACTCCATTATTCATTCTCGCTATTTGTCCATGGCATGCATGTGTCATGCCTCTTCCAAGGTTTAGCCCTCCACGAGAGAATGGATCAATTACTCCTACACATAAGCAGCAGCCATTTTAAGGCATTGTTTCAAGACTACTTTTTTGTTTATTTTGAGAACTTAACACAAGCGCTTAAGTTTTCAGTTGCTTCATTTACTTAAACAGGCCTGTAAATCTTGTTCTTATCTTTTCACATATAGCTGGCTCTAAAGTGAGTGGCTCCATTGGCTGAACGTTTTCAGATGTGGGCATAAGATATGTCAGCACAGTGCTTCCACTGATAGGGCACTTTCAATTTATATTCTGTTCAATGCAAGCTGAGTATAGAAAGCTTGGGAAGGGGTTCCAAGCTGCTTCACCGCAGTTGCACACTGCTGTCTGACTGAGGGTGTGGCACCAGGGGAACTTATAAAGAAATCACAAATACTTTTTGAGGATAGATTACGTGCACATTAGTTTGCAGGCAGCTCCTACAGCTTGTGGGTTACTCTCACCTAAAAACTGAATTTAAAAGAAATTAAAAAGGAAATATTGTGCTTACTTCAAATAACACTGAGCAAGTAATATGGGGACTTTGGATTTAGGGGGGAAAATACGCTGGCGTGACCCCACTTGGCCCTTCGTGGCTACGGCCCTGCTAACAGCCTGCAGTGCTGTAGCCCAGGCACAATCCACATCCCTCTAGCTCCCTCTCTCTGGCGCTCTCTCTCATCTGGGTCTTGCTCTATATGTTTTTCTATTCCTTTCTCCCCCATCTTTTCCCTCTCCAGCATCCTTTTGACCACCATCTCCCCCACTCCCTAATTCTTGATTTCTCTTCATGCATCCACCTCCCTTTGGCCCCAACCCTGGCTCTTAACAGTGCACAAAGAGTGCTGAAGCTGCAGTGTCTGAACCACGAGAAGAGGCAGTGGGGCCCAGAGCCCCCAAAGTGGCTTAAGCTCAGCAGAAAGGGGAACACCGGAGCAAGTAAGTGCAGCGCATGCCAGGGTACCTGTCTGTGCACAAGGAGTTTAACCTCACTGGGCACCAAAGAAAGTAGGAGAACCCTCTATGCTTGTAGCGCTAGGTATCAGGGCTGTGGTGATGCCCCTCTGGCAGGGAAGTGCAGAGCCAATACTTTTGATTCAAATGCACTGACTTGGTTAATGTTTTAGAAGGTCGCGTCAGGAAATGGCATTTTTAACCAAGAATTTGTGCACCAGAGCTCACAACTGAGTAACACTCTGACCATGTGCCTCAGGCGTCTAGTTAGGGGTAGGAAGTGCAAGATGAAATAAATACAATGCAATGTCATATAGGCACATGCTACTGAGCACATGGGACACTCGCGCTAAAGGCCAAGGCGCTAACTGTGCACTATAGTCACCTTTACAGGATAGTAAGCTAGAATTATAATTGATACAGTCCAAAACCACAGGCCCACACATCTGTGCATTAAGTTCACCCATGCAGTACAGTATGCTATATCAGACAAACGATTTACTCTTAGTACAGACAGTTGAGCTTATGGGTCATTTTTGTATAGTAAAGGAAGCTATATTTTCAGGCAGTTCACAGCACTATATCTAAAGTCCACCTCATATAGTATAAGAATATGTATCTGCAGATGGATCACGGGACAGTCATGGAATTCAGGGCAACACATCCATGCAATCAGAGTATCATAGTTTTTAAATGAAATGACTGCTCGTACATGGTGCTATAACTCAGCTATAATGCAGCAATCTGGCCCCTATCTACAGGAAAGGCTCTTGGCAGATCAGCTGGAAGAATCAACTAAAACAAAAACCAAGTACTGTGCAAGCCAGGGGTGATTCATATGAGCATACGTAAAGTTTGCTCCCAATAGAACCTGACTAGAGCACTGACATTGACATAGCCAATATCACTCGCATTGCAGAGATTGATTGGCTTTGCCAATACTTGATTTGCAGTAGTTACTAAAACTTGTAAATTTGGCTCTACTCTCTTTTGCAGGGGTTAAAGACATGCAGGTCTACACTTTTGAATAACTTCACTCTTGGATTTTGTGAATAGCTAAAAGTAACATTATCAAAAGTGTAAAAGTGAATTACACAATTCCTTAAGCACATGGTCACAGTTTTTTACGTTTACTGTAGTGTGCAACAGTCTTACGCACACATATAATATACTGGGTCCTATTCACAAACTGCATTTTATAGTACATAAATAGTATTACCCAAGTACTACAAAATCATATTCACAAACATACGAGTGTAAATCTCCACCTCTCCTACCTTTTCTATAGGGAAATCCACACAAATGTAAGTTTACTACTTAATAGTAAATGTGGAAGGGACCCAAAGAAGTGGCTGGGAAAGGGGCCATACTTACAACTAGATGGGAGGAGTTTAAGAAAGAGTAAAAAGAGGTATTTAGGGCGGAACATACACACAAAAGAGGAAAGACCACTCCTTTTCACAACTGCACATCTAAAGTAACTACAGCCAAAAAGAGACTCAAAACAGTTGTAAATCACTTTTGTTTAGAGTTGGAGTAAAGTCAGCACCAAACATAGCCAACCACTGTTACTGCAACACCCTTCCAAAGAAAGTAATGGAAGCAGGGACTTAAAATAAAACCCTATAGGAAATAATATTAAGTTAAATTATTTAAACCAGTCAGATATATGTATATAACTATTAATGTTTAAAATATTTTAACATGAATAACTTATTAATTAGGAAATATTTTTAGATCTTTTTCGAGTTTATAAATTAATGTAACAATTTGTATTAGAATAAAAATATACTATTAATACTATACATGTCTATCAATTATTAACGCATAATAAAATATGTATTCTGTTTTTACTTTAAGCGGGAACTTATTTTTTGCCTTTAATTTCAGAAAAATATTTTGTTTATTATATTTAAATCAAAGATATAATCCAAATAAGTTAAGTGTTGCAGCATTTTTTCATTTTGTTCTAGAGTTAAAATATATAAAATTAATTTACATTAATACTGAACATAAAAATATTTTTACAACTTTTTTTAACCACATGTGTAAGTTATCTTTGTGAATAGCTCTAAATGTGTCTATCAGTAAAATCGTTTGCATGCTACAAGGTACAGTTTTTGTTATCCGTAGAGGACAATTTGTACAGTACTTACTAGTCTGCATGCTGTGCAAGCTATGGGTCCAAAACTGCATGCTTTTCAAATTTGAGTGACAAACTGCAAACTCTCAACACGTATTAAATTTCTGAGTGTTTAGCTCACTATGGTACTCTCATTCACCCCAATGATCATATTTAGGTAGTGATGTGTAGCAGTTAGGTTGGGCATTCTCTATTTAAGGAAAAATATATTTATTGCCCTTAGTGGCTCTCACCTACTCCTGGGTATAGGTCAAAGCAGAATATCTATATGCTTCCCTAGGGGGGTCTGAAGTGCAAATTGTGGGTTGAGGTTTACAGATCCAGCGTTCACACCAGGCACTATTTTTGCCTTTCCAAAAATGATAACCGGTGGCCAAGAAACATTCTGAGTCTCACACACTGCAAGATAGGCCGTTAGTGTATGTTCTGCATCTACCTTCCCTTCCTATCCAAAAGAAATCCTACTCTGGAATTGCAATGGAAATATGACCTTTGAGCACAATTACTTTCACTTGGGTGTGCCCAAAAAAAAGTCTATACAGGGAATGAGTCTTTCCTAACGTCCCTGAACAGGAAAGCAGTAACACTCTAGAACAGTGATTTTCAAACTTTTTAATGCTGTACCCCTCAAGGAGGGAAAAAAATAATAATCCGGCTCCCCTCAAAATTTTCCACAATTATTCTAATAAGTTACCAACGTTTAAATATGTCTAGGCACATTTAAACACTGCTGTTATGTTCTATTACCTATTTAAAAATGAAATAAATTATTTTGTGCTTAGAAAAAGGCACTGTTAACTGCACAATGCTTCTTTTGGCCTAAGACTGGCACCCCCCCACGGGGATCACTTGAAGCCAGCCTCCAAGTTTATAGACCCCTGATCTAGAAGATGAGCAGATGACACATTAGACCCCAGTCTGCCAATCATTGGTAAATTCCCCCTAGAAACTGGAAATTATTTTTGAATAAGTGACAAAAACAGAA
This sequence comes from Pleurodeles waltl, assembly GCF_031143425.1. Lineage (NCBI taxonomy): Eukaryota > Metazoa > Chordata > Amphibia > Caudata > Salamandridae > Pleurodeles > Pleurodeles waltl. The sequence goes on along the minus strand of NC_090446.1, from coordinate 968,545,837 downwards.
TCAGAGTGGGTTGCCAAGCTTTTTGGCCCAAGCCATGCCTTGCTCTGGACTGTATTCACTTCCTTTACTAATTTCCGTGGTACTTATTAGGAGGCGATAGCTTGAGCCAGGAGACTCTACCTGGGGCTGACTCCACATTCATAATCCCTAGTGCCTAGTGATGCTTTCTACAGACCAACTGTGGTAGGCAGATTTGAGGTACACACTGACGTATATACCCCAAAGTGGGCAGGAAAAACTATCTGTGCCCAGAGGGTGGAAACTTATGGCTAGATAGCACAAATGGCTGGCCACCGCCCCATTTGTTGTTTTTAAAATAATTGTCAGCTAGTGTGCTTTCTGCTCTCCTTGATGTGCATTTTAGGAACGTATCAAAAGAGACAAAATGACAGTATGGTCCTCAGAATAGGCCACGTGCCAGTATGAGTTGAATATGATTTTACAAAAGGAAATATTCTCTGCTAGGTGGGCAGAAAGTCTGTCAATGCAATGGTGATAAACGATGAAGGTAAATGACGGTGCAGCCAAATGCAAGGTGAGGATGACCCTAGACCCTTCTCCAAACACATTTCTGATGTCTAGTGGTGTTTTATGTCCTCCAGGGGTGGAATTAACAAGCAGTCCCTGAACCAGTTCTCCCAAACAGGCAAAAAGAATGACCGGAATCAAGGGTGGGATGGTGCACCCTATGCAGGGACATCCTAGCCTCCTCTCCAATCACTTTTCTTATTTGTTTCAACAGTGTTCACTAGGTTTTCAGGCACAGGGGTAGGGTGAAAGTGGATAAGTCCTCAATTTGCGACCCAGAAGGGAGATGTAGTCTTATTCGAGTGCAGGTCTTCACACCCCATTATTAGCAATAAATATTCCCTGGGGGTTTAATGGGCTTTCTGATCCCTCTAGATGGGTAGGTTGAAAGTGAACCATCTCCAATCGGAATCCATAAAGGGCAGAAAGACTGACGGGAGGCTGTGGTTTCACAGAACAGTCCAATGTCAGAACAGGCCTGCCCCTCCCTGTTCATTTTGTGTTTTCATATTTGGCTCTCTGCTTGCACCAGGGCCAAAAAAGCATCTTGGACCTGGATGGTAGAGACCTCTGGGAATGGATCAGGAATTCATTGGGGAAAGCTACCATTAGAAAGGGGAGAATGTACCCTTTCCAAGAGGACCCTTCACATTGAGAATGGTACTCGACGGGCTGAGCTGGGCCTTTGACCATTGATGACAATGCAAACATCTGAAGACCACATACTCCATCTGCATTCAGTTTCAATTTCAATGACATTAGCATGTATGGCACTTTGATTTTCACTGAAAAGTATAAAATAATATCTCAGGCTGCAAGGAAGAGCTTCACTTGTAGCCCAACAATGGGGGCTGACAGGGAAATCACTTCTAGTGTGAGCACTAAACAGATTCTCAATCCAGTGTGCCAGAACTCCAGAGGCACTGCAGCGGACATGAACTTCACATAACCAGCACTAGAGGGATTAAATTAACAACAGTCTATTTACAGTAGTTATAAACTTTTAAACAGAGTAATGCAGGCCTGAGAGTGCTGAGGCAAAAGAAATACAGGATAGATAGTGACAAGACTATAGAATAGGGGGCTGGACAGGTCTCCGGGTCAAGGGGAATATGGAGAAGACAGAAGGACCAGGTAAAGCACTGCTTCGATCAAAAAACAATATGGAAATAAATGAATCAGGTGCTTAAGGATTGATACCACTAGAATACAATAATTTAAAGAGGGACATTATGCAAGATGGAAAATAGTGGCTAAATAGAACCTTAAATTTTAGTAGAGCTGTACACATATGCATTGTTCTCACATTAGCCCTTGGGGAACACAGTCGATAACAGCTATTTATTGTCAACTGTACTATTTTGCATCTGTAGAGTGCGTAGTCCCCATAGGCATCCCAGCACTGTTAGTGAGGCACAGGCTAGACCAAGCGCTCTAGAGGGGTATATTTTCAAAAAGACAGGTTTTTAGGAGTTTACAGAAAGGCAATTAATTTTCTGTTTGCAGCGCGAGGGAGGAAGCTCCATAACTTGGCTACATTATGCCTGAAGGGCCTTCCCCCACTTCTCGCCTTTTAGATGATGGAGACCACTGACTGTCAGGTGTTAAAGGATTGAAGGGTTCTCCTGGGAGTGTAGTAAGAAATCATAGGTCATAAAATAGGGGGGGCCCTGTCTGACAGTGCTCTATGAGCTATGCACAGGGCTCTGACTTTGATCATCTGATCAACCAGAAGCCAATGGAGGGAAACCAGGGCCTGTCAGGCTGAGCTGTTCCTGGGTATTTAAAAGGATAGTCTGTTGAAGTTTCCTGGAGACCGCTTTTGAAGCTCCTAGGTAAAGTGAATTTTCAAAAGTCCACGCAAGGAACTATCAATGCCTGGACTACGACCTTCTGGAGAGTGGGGGTTGTACATACAGGATTTTGTGGAGCATTCTAAGAATGTCATGACAGCTGGCTGAGAGCTTCGCAGCCTAGGCTTTCATGGACAGTCAAGCTATACTCCCGGACTTTAGAACCGTCTTCGGGCAGGAGGCTTGCCCTGCACAGTCTCAAGCATGGTTTAAAACAGTTTCCCAGTATCATCATCTTAGTCTTGTCCCCATTTAGCTTGAGACAAGATTTGTTCATCCAAATGGCCACTCTTTCCTAACAGCGGCCCAAAGTGGGGGATTGGGGATCCTGTTCAGGAGTGAGAGAAAAGAAACTGTTTGGTATTGTCAGCATAAGAGATGACAGACATCCTAAATGGAGATACAATGTCTGCCAACAGGAGCATACATAGGTTGAACAGGGTGGGGCTTAATGACGAGCCCTGTGGTACTTCTCAGCTCAGAGTGAGTATGTCGGAGTTACAGGATCCTATGAAAACCTGGGAAGTCCTGTCTCTCAGGAAGGAGTCAAGCCATCTCAGGGCTGATCCTGAGACTCCTGCACAGGACACTCTTTCGATAAGGATATTGTGATTTACACTATCATAGTCTGTACTTAGGTCAAGAAGGATGGTTGCAGAGCCTCCCTGATCAAGCAGCCTCTATGATTCCTCCACCACTGCCAAAAGGGTGGTTTTAATTCTGTGCCTAGGTCGAAATACTGTTTGGGTTATGTAAAGCATGTTGTTCAGTTCTAGGAATTCTGACAGTGTCTGATTAACATGTTATGATGTATTTGTTCCAGACCACGAAGCAGCAAGATGGATCTGTAATTCTCAAGATAGAGCGGGTCTAGTGTAGGATCTTTCGGTAGGGCTTTTGCCATGGCATGTTTTCATCCCAATGGAACAATTCTCTTCGCTAGGCAGTAAGCTAGCTGCATTGGTATGTTGGACCCCAGTCTCTGAGTGTATCCAGGGCTTTGTTCATAATACAGTAAAGATGCTAAGCAAGGACAGCAGGGAGTGTAGTGGACAGCAGTGTATCATGACAACAGCGGTGGCAAGAAGTAACAGAGCATTCCTGTTTGGCTGCAGAGCTGCACCAGGAGAAGCAACTTTTTAGGGGAAGCAATAGTCTTGAACATTGCTTCTATTTAGGAGAAATATGGGACTCGCAGTACTGGCTTCTAAGTCCAAGGGTAAAATGTCCTGTCCACTAAGTCTAATGGGAACCTTCTTTTGTCCCCCATAACTGAAAGATAAATTGTTCTGCCAACTCTTGTGTGGTACCGTAATGGTTAGGGAGAGGGTCTGCAGCTATGATTCTCTCTGCAGGCTCCAAGAGAGACAGTGGTAAGCAGCCATGTGAGGAGACTCAATACATAAAAAAAGATACCATTTTAGAGGCAGTGATGAAGATTACATTGTAAGGAAAATCCCTTCATGAAAAAAAACAAATTATCACTTTCACATAGTGACCATCTTAGATGATGGGATTCCCCACTTAATGTAATAATACTTATTCCCTTCTAACTAAGCTAAATAATGTAACCTCAAGCTTTAGATCATACATCTAGGCCCTAAATCCCTTAAACTCCATATGAACTATGGTGGCCTGGGTGGGATTGGACTACTCAGCACATTCATCTCACAGTCTGAAGTTTTGGCAGTTGTCAACGAGTTAAAAATGTTACTAAATCAACCTTATTCTTTGGCCAGAGGCAGGTAACAGTGTTCTATGCTGTGTACAGAACAGAGTATCCCAGCCAGATGAAGGAGAATGATTCAAGCATGTGAACCTATAGAAGATGCAAAGCTAGAGAATCAAGGTAACTATCATATTATTCCTTCATCCATAAAACCCAACCCCTGAATTTCCTTATCCCTACACTAGCTTTAACATGCTTCAATCTAGATGCAGAATAAAAGAGGACTTAAGAAAAGATACACTCGGGAATGATGGGACAGAGAATGGAAGTGAAGAGGGTAACCCTCTATCTTGCTTCTTAAATGAGCATGGATGTCAAAAGCCTTGGCTACCACATACATGTGATTAAAGGGGCTTTAAGCCTATGGACCAGATGTATGGTTTGGTGGATGGTTACTCTGTCACAAATGGGGTGATTATCCTATCCACCTTATTATAACTGCATTATATTTTAATATGGTTATAAGGCAGGTGGGGTATCTGTCCTGTTTGTGACAAAGTACCTGTCGCCAAACTGTAAATCAAGCCCTATGAATGCAGATGTTGATATGGTAAGTACCATTTAGGTTTTAAAGAACACGTTACTTACCGTTGGTAACATTCTTTTTGGTGGATGATCTATCTAACTGCAGATTCCTCCCTCTATGTATTGCTACAGGCAGCACATTGGATCTGGAAAGTGAAAAGTAGTTCGTCGGTGGGTGGCGTCATATGGTTCAGAGTCAAACAGCTCAGGAAGTGAGGAGCATACAAGTGCCACACATCTGCTCTGACATCAATTGCTTTCCAAGGTTTCTCATTACTCTGAGGCACAGAGCCATGAGCAAACAGGTGTGACCAGTCTGCAGATCTCTTGACTGGGACATGCTTATACCGAAAAAGCATTGATTCTACAGAAAGGGGAGGATGGATGGTCAGTCAAGAATCTGTGGTTAAATAGAGTATACATCAGAAAGAGTGTTCCAGAATAAAAATAAATTGTTCGCCTGATGAATACTTCTAACCGCATATTACTCACCTTATGTATAGATACCAAAGGAGTAACCCCCATGGTGGTGATCTGGCTCATACCATACAGTACTTCAGGACCACACAGGCATAATGCCCATTCCCACAGAGCTGACTGCTCAGGCAATAGTGTTTTGTGAACTTGTGCACTGATGCCAGCCTGGCAGCCTGACAGATATTAAGAAGAGGCACTGGCATGCTAGCATAGTAGCAGCAGCACTGGCTCAAGTGCATTGACCCCTCAAACATTCAGGAGGCTGCTTCCTAGACAAAGCATAGCAGATAACGTTTTCTGCACTGCCTGGCCCTTCTTAGCTCTTGGAAAATCCACAACAAGTTGATTGCCTATGTAAAGTTTTGATACAATCAATATACAAGTAACAGCTCTCTTGGGATTCAAACAAAGTAGTCTTCCTCCTATTTCGAGGGGTATGATGAGACAAAGAGTAATAGCCGGCATGAAGTGGAAAGATGTTACTTCTTTTGGCAGCAATGCAGCTTGACTTCTCAGTACCAGCTTGTATGGGAAGAGCGTCATTAAAGGCAGCTGGACCGAAATAGCCACTCACTCACAAGCTGACTTAATCATGACCAGAAAAACTGTTTTCAGGATCAAGAGATCCAGAGGACAGCTGTCCGTTGGCTCAAACAGGGTGCACATTATTCAAGTGAGAGCCAAATGTGAGTCCGACTGTGGCATCATGAAGGGCTTCAGTCGAGATGTGCTATAAACATTTAAGAAATCTCATCGCAACAGGTTATTTAAACAAAGTGGCTTGATCTAACAACCTTAAAGCTGAAAGAACCACAGTGCCCAATGCAAGTCTTTGACTGACCAAATACAAAAAAATAAAATTTCAGGCAAAGACAATTTTAGTGGGTCAATCCAACAGTTGTTGCACCAAGCAACAAGCTTTTCCCAACGTCTCGTGTACACTGATTTTGCAGATGGCACTTGGCTGCTATAGTCACATCAACAACTTCAGGAGGAAGATGGAATGTGACTCAATGCTGCAGCTCAATTCCCATGCATGGAGGTCCAGAGTGAAAGGACGGGCGTGCAGGACACTGTCCTGTTGCAGTTACAGTAGGTCCTTCTGAAGCACCAGCTTGATCAGAGGACAGATACTCATCCTACTCAGAAGTTCTGGATATCAAGTCTCCTGGCTCAATCCAGAATGATTCTCTGAGAAAGAGTCTTCTTGGGGACTCAAGCATGCATAATGCTGACATTGAATGTTTTAGCAGCGGTAAACATGATGAATTAGGGTTCTCCACATTTCTGGAAAAATGACCTGCACCATCTCCCGGTGTAGCTGATATTTGTGATCTACTAGGTGCCAGTGACTAAGTTCATGTGCCTTAACTTTTAGAGATTCCACCAGGTGGTTCACAATAAGAAAAAGGCCTGGGCAAAACAGCCACTTAAGGAGGTGCAGAGCCCCTGGAACATGACCCAAGATCCCACTCTGCCCTGCTTGTTGTAGTACCACATGGCAGTGGTGTTGTCTGTCAGTGCCTGTACTAGCCTCCCCTTGATAGATGTCAGGAAGGCTTTCAGTCTAACATGGATCGCCCGCTGCTCCAACAGACTGATGTGAAGCAGAGGTTCTGCTGAAGGCCAGAATCCTCTGTTTTCCACTGTGCCAGATGTCCTCCCAACCCAGTTATGATACATCAGCGACCACCATCAGCTCTGGGTGGCATAAGGAGAAAGGTCTTCTACTGATACAATTATGGTCTAGCAACCACCAATAAAGATCTTTTGCATTATCCTCCGAAAACCTGGATGTAACACAATAGGATCCTCTGATGCTGTGCCCATTGGGACTTCACATACCACTGCTGAGCCCACAGGTGCCATGTGGTGTTTTAGACTAGCAGGATGCAGGAGGCCAGAAGTCCCAGCAACTTCAACTCCTTACTCACTGAGATCAAGGACAGAGCCTGAAATGTTGTGATCATAGCTTGAAAGTCCTCAAAGAAGGCACAGAACAGCACCATATCTATGATCGCTCCAATGAAGGGGAGAGTCTGTGAATGAGTCAGGTGTGACTGGCATGTTGATAGTGAAACCAAACGATTTTAGGAGGAGGATCATCACCTGGAAATGGTCTACGACTGCCTGTGGCAAGTCCACTTTCAATAGCCAATCATCTTGTTATGGTAAGACTTGCAACCCCATTCTCCGAAAATGTGCTGTGACCACCCCCTTCATTTTTGTGAACAGAGAGGGGCACTGGTAAGACAAAAGGGGAGCAGGGCAAAATGGAAACGCTCCTGGCCTAATGCAAACTGCAGGTAATGGTGGGCCTGCAGGACAATAATATGGAAATGCGCACCCTGCAGGTCCAACACTAGCATCCAGTCTCTGGGATCCAGGGTTGAAAAGACTTGGGCCAGTGTGGGCATCTTGATATTGTCCTTCTATAGGAAGGGGCTGAGAGGGTGTAGATCGAAAATAATACGCATTTTCTGTCCTTCTTTGGCACAATGAACTAGTGAGCGTTAACACCCAGTTCTTACATCTGAGGCCAGGACCCTCTCTATGGCTCCTTTAGCCAATAGAGACTGCACTTCCTGCTGAAAAAAAATACAAGTGTTCATCCATCAGCCATGTTGACTGAGGGGTGGGGGTAGCAGGGCAGAAAGGAATGGGAGGGTGTGGCCCTATTTCAACATTTGGATGACCCATGCATCCAAAGGTTTGTCCTGCCAACTTTGCAGGAAATGTCTGATCCTACCACCTACAGTGTGTGGGTGTGGGGTGAAAAGGAAACACTAAAGTGTTTTTTGATTGTGGCTCCTGGAGGTGCGGGGGACTGAACTGCACATAGTCCCTGATGCCCTATATGTTATCTAGTTTGCATTGGCCTCAGCCACGAAATAGCTGGGGAGGCTGTGGTGTCTGCCGTTGGCCATATTGAAAAGCCACAGCGTAGCCGCAAAAGGGGAGAAACTGCTACAGAAACTGTCTCCTATAAGCTGACATTCACAGGGAACATGTTATACTGCGACTTATCTTAAAGTGTTCCAGTGCAGACTGATTTTTCACCAAAAAGGAGAGAACCATCAAATGCTATATCCATCACAGATGCCTGGGCATTCCCAGAGGAGCCCATAGACCTCATCAAGTGCGGTGCCAAAGCACTACACTTGTGCCAATTGTAAAACCCAGGCAGTCAGTTATTTCGAAGCCAGACCGTATCACAAACTTTGCTGCATCCCAGCCATGCTGTTTAGTTTAGGCTAAAGAAGCACATAGGTCTTCAAGAGCTGCTGGTCAACTGTATCCCCCGAAGCATGGCCGAGGGAGCAGCTAGTATTGACCAAGCACAAAGCAAGGCTAGCTAAAGAAAATATGTGTTTGCCTTATATGTTTCAATGCGCTTAGGCTTACTATCAGAAGTTGTCTTGGGGAAGGCATTTTGGTTGACTCTGCTAGTGGATGCTTGGGCCACCAAACTCCTAGGTGTAGGGTGTTGTGTCAGAAAACAACAAAAACAGTCCGGGATCTCCCAGTGCCAATCTGTGGCCATGAGCCACCTGTCTAATAACTTTGGGCTCAGAACACGACTTTGCCCACGGGCTTCAAAGAGAATCAATCATTGATTGAGAGTAAAGGTTCATTTGGTGCTTCCTGAGACTAAAGATGTTAAGACGTTTCATTCTGACCTTAATTGTAGGTAGCTGAATGTCAAGGACATCAGCAGCCCACCTCATGACCATTGGAAAAGAGGATCTCTTCAGTGGAAGGACCAGGCGGAGAGACAAGCAAGTGTCTAGGGAAGTGTCCAGACCACAGGCATCCTGTAGTTCAGAGTACTAATTGTCCTCTTCAGATTAAAGGCCAACCCTGACCCCTTTATCATAGTCATTATTAGCAGAATCTGACACAAAAGGCAGATGCAGATTATGAGCTTTACTGTATGGTAATGGCAGGTATCCAAGTTGGAGGGGTTGGGTACTGACTGTGCCGCCACAGGACGTGGTTAATTCAAAGTCGATGCAGAGTTGAAAACTACTATGAGTATTGGCTCCTCTCCTGGTGCTAGTGGCGTCAGCACCAGCATCAAGGAGAAAAGAATCGAAGCAGAAAGGGGCTTCAGAACTTAAGCTGGCACCAAAGACGGTGCACAGCCCGATACAGACTAAGGAGAAGGCACAGAGAGCAAACACGCTGGAGGAGTCCCATCTGGGGGCCTCAGCGGACCCTTGGGGTCCGAAGCAGCCAGAAACATCCCAAACATATGAGGCATGGCCTCTGCAAATGACTATTTGCTGCAACATCACAGATGGATCCAGAAACCCATGTGCTGAATTAGAACCAATCTCTGAATCGGCTTCTCAGGAATTCAGGAGGCAAGTTGATGTTTTCATGCCCTCTCTTGAGGTTGAGTGTGGCAGGAAAGGGCCAATTCCTGCTTAGATTTCTTATGCTTTTTCTTAGATTTACCTAAAGGCTTCAACCTCAACTAGTTTGTGGTAAGGAAATGACTTCAGGAGCAGGAACATTGGAGTTGTGGCCTAACACAAGGCATCACAGACATACTTTGTGGGATTCTGACACAGATATCTGTTTTTGACAGTCCCGACAAGGTTCAAATCGTTTATTTTTTGGAATGACACATTGTCCCTTGCAAACTGGAAAAGAAAATTTGAGAAAAAAATACTTAAAGAACAGTGAGCTTCTAGTCCAAAAAAAAGGATGGCAGTGTGCGTGAGTGGCACTTATATGCAGCCCTGCTTGTCACTTCTGGAGCGATTCAACAGCGATCCCCACAACACCACCTACCAGCACACAGGGAATACTGCTTTTGAGTTTCCAGATCCAGCCTGACACCTGTGGGAATATTTATAATTTGAGGAATCTGCGGTTAGAAACATCCACCAGGAGAACCTGCTTGATTCTCTGATTATGTGGTTTTCAATGTTTTACAAGTGCTCATTAACCATTCATCCTTCACTCTTTTTGTAGTCAATTATGTTACAGTGAACTTACAATTTGTAATAATGTCTTCAGTGTTCCGAAATCACCAGACAGCTTCAGCTCTTTCTGAACCTTTGCGATGACGTTGGCAGAGTTAATGGCCAGATGGAGCTGGTGGTACTGCTCAAACTGCTGCACTCGGAAATCAATCCATTGTCCCTTGTCTACCACATCAAGACGATGCATGATCTGGAGCTCCTCCTTCAGCTCCTTGTAACTGTCTTTGAAGCCTTTGAAAGTTTCATTCACCACTTTAAATGTGAGCGTCCCCAATTTCACGTTTTGATGTATTTCCTTGTACTTTTCAAAGCATGGATCAAACAGTTTGTTTTTTAACTCTAGCAGAGTCAGTTCTTGGTCAAGATCCTCATTGTTCTCACACCCAACGGCCTTGGCTTCTCTTTCCCAGCAAAGACAGAAGATATGGCTGTCTTTAAATTGATGTAACTGCTTAGCCATTTCCATGACATCGTCACTTAGGTTGTAATAGGGCACCATAACCACCTCTGACACAGAAATAGAGTCCAGCAGCTTCACCTTCACCATGTCATCGAGTTGTATACTGCCTATATCAGCTAAATGTAGCTGCATAATTTCATCAGTGTCCACTGCAAAAGAAAGAGCAACCATTACACAAGTACACATAAAGCAAGGGTTTAGATGCAAATGTTAACATTAATCATTTGTTCAGTTTTTGATAATGTTTGAGTTACTGACTGTAGTCACTCCTGAACAGGTACTCCTCATTTTACCTTACGTCAGACATTTAGTACCCCCAGCAAATAGGTGACAATATAGAGACATTTCTCAGTAGAAACAATACAAAAATATAAATTGTGTGTAAACAAGTGGCCTGATCTTAGCCAAAACCTGCCTCCTATGCAAACCCATAGGGTTTAGGTTATCAGCTCGTAATCTCTGCCAGAAGAAGATACTTAAAGGCTAATTAGACAACAGCATGATAGGTGAGAGAGCTGTCTAGAATGAGAGGGGCTATGAACTGCCATTAACAAGCTACTATAGTGATTAACTTCTATTTACTGTGCAACACTAATCCATACAAGCCCACTTATCTCTAAGATAAGAACAAGAAACATGGGACATGCCATAGGGTGGCACCCTAATAGCAGATAGCTTTCTAGTGAACCAGCATAAACCTAAAATCCTATATCAATCTGGAAATCGTGTTAGAGAAGATGGGCTCACTCCTTGGGGTGAGGGTCATGAACTATGCTGCTAAGATGCCAACCAAGTTCGGTTGGGCTAGAAAGCTGCTGGAAGAGAGAAAGCGTGAAAAGATATCCTGCAGAATACATTTTCTCCAGGGAAGAAAACCACAATGAAAATGTACCATTAACTGCACCATGCAAGCAACAGGGCCTTGACTAGGACCCAGGAGACCTGACCAACATGATTTGGAGATATGATCCATCTCAGCAAGAAGCCAGCCAAGGTCTGGAAGAAGGAATAGGAGAAAAGTATTTTGTCTCTATGGAAAGGATTCTTTCTTGCTTGTTATGTATAAGTGCAGAATTCTATATTTATTCAGAAATAATTGAAACTATATTAATATGCCCTCACCTGTGGAATAGTGCACCCTGCCTTACGGCTGTAAGGCCTGCTAGAGGGGTGACTTACCTATGCCACAGGCAGTGTGAGGTTGGCATGGCACTCTGAGGGGAGTGCCATGTCGACTTAGTCATTTTCTCCCCACCAGCACACACAAGCTGGCAAGCAGTGTGTATGTGCTGAGTGAGGGGTTCCCAGGGTGGCATAAGACATGCTGCAGCCCTTAGAGACCTTCCCTGGCATCAGGGCCATGGGTACTAGTTACAAGGGATTTGCCTGAGTGCCAGGGTTGTGCCATACAAAGGTACAGTTTAGGGAAAGAACACTAGTGCTGGGGCCTGGTTAGTAGGGTTCCAGCACACTTTCAAATAATAACTTAGCATCAGCAAAGGCAAAAAGTCAGGGGGTAACCATGGCAAGGAGGCATTCCTTACAATATGTTTTTGCTAAACTTGCCAGTCTTTGGGGGGGAGAGAAAGACAGGGCGATGTAGTCAGGATAATCGCGGGTATGTTTTGCTTTGTGTAAGAACATGAGAGTAGATGACGTGTGACCAGGTGTGTTGGATCCTCAAGCTCACATTATTGCCCACTTGCACTAGTGTAAAACGTTTGGGCAGAGAGGAAGTCATCCTTGTTAATGTTTTGATTCTGGAAGAGTTAAGTTTTCCCTTCCATACAAATAGGATGCTTACTGAGTCCTCCAGCCTCTTCTCGTCACCCCACTTTCTGCTTTAGGCCAGCGGACTAATGAAAACTGCATGAAGCAACCATAGGAGGTGAATTTGCCCACCGTTTTAGAGGGAGACCACGATTAGCTAGCAGCAGAGTCTGGTCTATGAAGTGGGCCACCACTGTATTTGCCTCAGTACACTTGAAAAGCCTTAGCACACACATCTCCCAGTTATTGGGGACACAGCATTGGGCAAATTTAACCAGAGTTTCTAGAATTTTGTACCAATATTATGCTAGAGAAGCACAGTTCCAAAGCATATGCTAGAGATTAGCATGCAGGTGGCTGCTGCAAGGGCAGGGAAAGCCAGCATCAGGGAAGATGCAGTTGATTTTATCAGATGTTAGATATACCTGATGTAGGATTGAGCATTTTTATGCACTTGAAGTATGCATCGGGTAATTGTATATGGGTATTTAAGGGCCTTGCCCCCACTCTAAATTGTGCAGTGCTTATAAGTGCCCACATTAGAGTATGCTTGTGGTTCTTCAATTGTAATGTTCCAGTGTATGTAGTAAGATTTAACTACCAATCTATAGGAGGGATACTGGCCTTTGTGAACTCCAAAGACCTCAGTGAGCTCCACAAAAGTAAGGAGACAAGAGTCTTGGAAACAACTCCCTGGTGTGTGTGTATATCTGCTATGCTTCACCAGTGCTTCTCAGCAGCAGTTAGAGAGCCCTAATATTTGGGTTGCCCTAACAGTGGAATGGTAGGAGCATTTATAATGGCACGTTTGCTCATTTGTGTACTTTGGCATACGCATCACCACTGTCATTAGGTGAGACATTTTGCTACCAGCCTTGGCCCTGGGCAATAGGAGCTGTGACAGAGTCTAAGGTGAAAGCAGGCCCTGTTCACTTTAAGTCACAAATAATTACCTGTTTGAAAGCCAGTGCGATGCCCACTGAAACTGAGCAGCTAGATAGCAGGGGTGTGGAATTTTTTAAAATATCTACTTGTCCAGGGGACAGGTTGCTTCTTAAATCTACTTGTCCTGTAAAAAGATCTACTTGTCCCTTCGGTGCCATGTAGTGTGGCGGCAAATTATGGCAGCAATCTCATTATGTAAGAGCTCTGATAATAGCCTCTCTGATTATGCCAGGGCTACTACCATAGTAGGGCTTGAATACTTGCAGTTTCAATCCCTACTGTAGCAATTTCCTTATTTTGCCACCTTTCTGCAGATCTGCATACTGGGGCTGGAGGAAGCAGTAAGCAATAGTTCCAGGGCTGGAATGCCTTTGAGTCTGCAAACCTACTAACCTGCATGTTTTAAAGATTTTCACCAGCTTCTCTCTAATATTTTCCCATAATAAGAAAGGTTGGACATTTACTCCTGACAATGGCAGAATTAGAACTTCTTCCAGGGTTGGGAAGAAAGTGGCTGGAGGGAACATGAACTTGCAAATGCTCAATAGATTTTCACATGAGCAAATCTACACATGCGTATTTACCCATGCTAAAATACAGTTCACAAATATTTTATAGAGGTACGACATATACCATGGGTGCACTTTTGTGACTTTCTTTAGGAATTTGGGGCCACATGTATGTAGGTTCAGATTTGCGACCCGCAAATTGCGAGTCGCAAATCTGAATGTAGGATGGTGTCCCTGACACCATCTGTGATTCGCAAGAGCTTCGCAAATGCCCACCTCATGAATAATCATGAGGTGGGTCACAATTTGCGACCCCCTTGCGAATGGCGGCCCTCACAGGGATGGTGGCCTGCTGGAGACAGCAGACCACCATGTTTGTGACTGCTTTTCAATAAAGCATTTTTTTTTTTTTTTGTATTGCAGCCCGTTTTCCTTAAAGGAAAACGAGATGCATTACAAAAACGAAAAATGAACCGTTTTCGTTTAATTTTTTCAGAGCAGGCAGTGGTCCACAGGAACACTGCCTGCTCTGAAAAAATGTTTACAGTGACATTCACAATGGGGAAGGGGTCCCATAGGGACCCCTTCCCTTTTGTGAAAGTGTTAGCACCCATTTGAAATGGGTGCAAACTGCGATTGGTTTGCGCCCGCGTTCGCAAAACAATCCTACATTGCACTGCGAGTCGCAATTAGGAAAGGAACACCCCTTCCTAATTGCGAGTCGCAAACCCGTTTTGCGATTCTGTAACCAGGTTACCGAGTTGCAAAACTGGGTTTGTGCATCGCAATGTGCTTTTTGCACGTCGCAAACAGCGAAAGTCGCTGTTTGCGACATGCAAAAAGCTACCTACATGTGGGTGTTGGTCCCTAATTAGGTCTGGTGTTAACAAAGACATTTTGTTTTTATTAAACTTCTATTTCTCTCTCTTTCGGCTGGCTTTACTGTGAGTGATCGCATTCTGCTCTTCCACAAGGAGCATATTGGCACACAAAAGTAGTCTTGTTCAGTGTCAGGAACTACAGTGGCAACAGTGACGTAACGAAACTGGAGGGTGCCCCTTTGCAAAGAACATGGAGGAGCCCCCTCTCCAGACTCACTCAGGGCAGGTGCTGTGCTGAAGGGGCCCTCTGGAGGGCGGCTGCGGGGCCTGTGTTATACCACTGGTGGCAACGTGTGCTTTTAGAGTTCAAAAATGTTTTTTTTTTTTTTTTTTTGCCAGTGTTTGTTACAATGTTGAGGGCCTGGTAGCTCCCACAACAATAAAGTGTTACAAAAGCCATGTCAAAACAAGACAGGCATTGATGAAACTAAAAGACTTATAAAAATATGTCAGATCAGTTGGCTTTGTCAGGGTTTGTTTATTTTCATGCTTCCCATAATCGTGTTGAAAATGGTTACACTCATTTTCCATTAGAAATATTTTTGGGAAATACTAGCATGTATCAAAACATTTTACTAAATGACACTTAATTTGCATCTAATCAGAGAGCATTCTGGGAGCATTATACTTAGCCTCATAGCCTAAACTTTTCAAACCTGTGTATACAGGTTTTTCTTTTTTTTTTTTTGTACTGGAACCAACGTCAGTAGTGAAGTGTGACCTTAAAACATTTATTTACAGCACTCACCCTAATAATGAAGGCTTTCAAATAATGAACCATAAATACAAGTTCGAACAGCATTATCTTTTGGAAACACATTACCTCAACTGCAGAGAGTTCCACTCTCTGTAAACAAGCAGCCAAAGGGGTTTGTGCTGCAGAGGATTGGGCCTACTTGTCCCAAGGACAAAGTAAACATAAAAACTTGTTGCCCTTGACCCCAAACAAGATGTCCCGGGCGTCGGGCGATAGGAATTCCACATCCCTGGATAGTATTGTTCAAAAGTAGGGGCAGCCAGGCCGTCATCCAGCCAGGCCGTCATAATCGACAGGTAGATGAACCTTAGCTAATGATATTCTGCATTGACCATTAATTCCACATCCCTGGATAGTATTGTTCAAAAGTAGGGGCAGCCAGGCCGTCATAATCGACAGGTAGATGAACCTTAGCTAATGATATTCTGCATTGACCATTACTCCAGAATATGTCAATTAATTTGCTACTCAAGTCTCAAAAGAATGTTTTAGGGGGAATGAATGGGATGCTAGTGAAATAATAGAGGAGTCTGGCAGCATCATAATTTTAGATGATTGTGCTGTATGGCCCACTGTGGCCAAAAGGAGCTTTCTCCAAAAGGTGAGATTACCCTCAAACATATCAAGGTTGCAGTGATAGATCCGCACCCCAAGGTAACAGAAAGTTGATCTCTCTCCTGGGAAGGGGCCACCCCGAGGTCAAAGCCCACTACCTCTGAACAAAGAGGGAAGATGCACGATTTAGCCGTTAACCCTCAGTCCCACTACTGCACCAAACATATGCAGAATGGTACCTTAACTTTTGTGTCAGGATCATGCATCCTTTAAATAGAGGAATATATCATCGGTGTAAAGCAAGACCTTGTGTGTCCTACCATCCAGTGCGATTCCCAGTCATGTCCCACATGCTGCAGTCACACGAGCAATGGCTTCTTAATGAGCAGGAAAAGCAGTGGAGACAGGGCAGCCTCCATAAATTGCAAAAGGTACTGATATGAGCTTATTAATCTTGGATTCAGGAGGTAGGGGTAGTATAAAAGATGAAACCGGAATTTCGGATTGGTTCTAAGGACCACCCTGTTCTTAAGGACCTGAATGAAATGTTCCTTTATGGTTAAAGCCTGCAGCTTGCTGAGGGGTCTGAAGGTGGTGACTGCTACCAAGGCAGTCACCTTCCATGATGAGAAGAGCAGACCAGAGTGGATTGGCTTGAAGGGTGGAGACATGAGACTAGATGCATTTTGAGAAGTATAACTCTTGGAAACCTCCATGAAGGCATTCACAAAAGAAAATTTGAAAAGGGACTTACTTTCCCTGTTCAGCATGAATGAAGTAACTACAGCAGATGTAGACAGATGGTAGTGCAAGCTAACTCTACCTTCTGTAAACATAATAGGTAGCAGATAATACCTTGTAGAAACTTCTAGGAGGGGCCTATGTGTTTAGCAATGCAGCTGTTGACATTTGTTTCCACTTAGCTGCACAGCAATCATGCGCAGTAGGCTTGTGTGCCTTGTGTAGCAAAGGTGAGCCGTTTGGTGTCTGTGATGGCCCTGATGCTAGGTGAGGAGGTCCAGCCTCAGTGAGAGCTTCTCATGGGGATTGAGCGACATATCTAGAAGCACTGAATACCAGGGCTGCATTGCCTAGGTTGATGCTACAAGAATAAAGGTCATGGACATCTGCCTCATCTTCCTCATGTCCTATGAGATGAGGGGAGAGGAGGAAAAGTGGTGGCAAATATTCCTGACCAGTTGATCCATAGTGCATTGCCCATGGACTGTAGGGGCGAATACCTTGGGATGAAGTTTTGGTGTTTTCGATTTTTGGGGTGGAAAAAAGGTCAACGATCAGGATCCCCCAATCTGTAAAGGATTTGTGGATGGAGTTCAGACTCATGACTTATTATTGAGTCGGATCTTCGACAACCTTGGGGTTGTATTTGACGTCAAGCTGTCTCTGGAAAGCTGTGTCACAAAAGTTACAGGTATTTGCTTTGCACTCCTTTTTGCTCTAAGAAAAGCGCTACCTTTGCTGCCTGCTCAAGCCAAGTTCTTGTTTGTGCGGAGTGTTATACTTAGTAGACTAGATTATTCAAATCCCCTGCTACTTGGAGCTTCTGAATTTTTGGTGAGGAGACTATACAGAGTGCAAGAGGCAGCATTTGCTCTGAACAGACCCCATAAGTCCTCATCATCTAATGCCCTAAAGAAATTGCACTGGCTTCCTCTGAATCAGGGAATTATTTTCAAATCCATGTGCATAGTGCTTAAGGCACTACAGTGAAAAGGCCCTGTCCCTTTGCACCACATATTGAAGGGATATGTGCCTGGGAGACATCTCCATTCAAGATCCGCAAATTTGGTCTGTATCAATAAATTCAGAAGGTCAAGGCAAGGAGAACGGGCTTTCACATTGAAAGTGGCACAGATGTGAAACGAGCTTCCTCCTTTGTTAAGGGTCTCATTGGATATGCTGCAATTCAGGAAAGATTTGAAGACCTGGCTCTTACTGAAGTAACCACTGTTTCTCGAGTTTGTGCTGGTGCATATTTTTAGCAGGATATTACTTATGTGCATGCTTAGCACCAATATACCAATTTGGTGACAGCTGCGCTTTACAAGTGAAGCTGAAGAGTGGGTTTCCCCCTGATTCTAGATGTAATACATGGCTGCCACGTTGTCTTTCTTTATGAGGATTGTATTACCCTTGATGATTTTGGTGACTGCTTCCAGGGCTGAACTGGTACGTAGCAGTTCCAGGTAGTTTATGTGTTGCCCCTGGTCCTAATGGGTGCCTTGTATGGTCAGTTAGTGTAGCTGAACAGCATACCCCACAAGAGATGCATTGGTGGTGATGGTCACTTGTAGAAGAGGGGGTCTAGAATGGGTCTACCTATTAACATGTTGTGGTTCTTTCACCAAACAAGCATGTTCCGAGCCCAGCTTATTACCAACACTAGATCTTCCCCATTCCCTTCAATTGTGGTCCATTGTCTCAGGGGGCACTCCTAAAGTGAGCAAATATGCAATCTACTATGTGGTGCAACCACTATGCATGAGACCACCATCCCCAACAGTTTCATGACAGTTCATGAAATAAGGAGACATTATGTCTGGAAAAAGAGACAGCAGCTGTTGGAATGCTGTCACTCTCTGTTTGATGATGTATTCTTTTTCTGTTACAATGCTGAGAACAGAACCCAGTAAAGGTTGGGCCTGCTGTGGTTGAAGTTGTGACGTTTTTGAGTTGATGATGAACATCATCCCAGTATGGGTAGCCACGTATAGCATTTCTGCACAGATATGCCGATACTAATACTCTGCACTTTACAAACATCACTGGAGCTTCAGTGACTCAGATTGTACACCTTAAACTAGTAGTGCTGTCCACTTACTACGAATCATAGGTCCTAAAGACGCACTGGGTGGGTTGGGATGTGAAAGTACAAATCTTTCAGATCCAGCGCTCACATGAAGTCACCTTGACCAACCAGCAGAATGATACACGGCAGAGTGAACATGAGAAAGTGTTCAAAGAGAATATGCCTGTTACATGGCAGAAGGTCTAGGATTGGCTGGAAAGAGCTGTACTTTTTTTGGGATGAAGAAGTAAAGGCAGTAAACCATTTTCCTATGTTGTTTAACAGGCACAGGTTTTGTGAGGAGCACATAACATCTTCCTCTAAGAGTTGGCAGAGGTCTGAGCTCAGGACTAAGTGGCAGGCGGTATATTGGTTGGCATGGTGTTGAATTCTCGGCAGTACCCATTGTGCACAATGAAGAGTACCCACTCATCTGAGGTGATGTCTTTCCACTGAGGGAAGAAGTGCAATAGTCTTTCCCCGACAGGTGTCATGTGATTGGATGGGGAAAATTGAGTGTCCCTGCATTACAGCTGAGGTGTCTCAAGTGGCCATTAACTCTGCAGATCCCAAGGTGGAAGTGTATGCTTGCTGGCAGTCCTGAAAGGTCTGTTGGAATTGATGGCAACATGGTCTCTGGCCTGAGATTGTCAGTTTAATACCACCTCTGCACTGGGGGAGGAAGGGAATGGGGGGTGGCGTTGGTGGACGTGTTGTAGGTAAGAGTGGAAATGGTTGTGGACTAATGGCTGAGTCCTTGGCCCTTTTGGAAGCAATGGTCTCAATGGATCGAGGTTTGGTTTATCCTCCATGGCTAGCCTGTAGTTTTTCGTGATCTGGCAGTCCTGGGCCAGGGAATTGGGGAGAATTTGATAATTTCAGGATATAAAACAGTTTATTCTGCTTTGCATTGAGGATAGTTTCTAGATGATAGAACCCTCAGTGGTGCTCCACCTCAGCGACAGCGTAGGTTTCGGTGAAACAATCAAACCCAAACATTTCTGACATTTTTGGTTTGTCTCAGGACATCAGCAGCAGCACTCTGGTCTGGTCTGTCAGTAAGCATTCCGGGGCTCAAGACAGACTCTGTGGTGCGGTAGAGGTGCGAGGAGTTGACCTGTTCTCTGGGGTTGGGCATGTGCCAATTTCACCACAAATTCTTGGACGTCCTCTTCCTCAGCCTGATAAGCTTCAGAGAAAATGGCCTCTGGACACTTCTCCTCGAGTAGCTGAAATGCCGGAGCATCCAGCTCTTTGGCACCAGAAAGATCGTCAGCCCCAGAGATGTCGGACGATTCCGACGAGGCTTGTCACTGCATTTTGTGTTAAGACCACCACCTTTCTCTCTCGTACGGGTGAGAGGTGATGAGGCACACTCCTCGCAGTGCAACAAAGTGGTCCATTCTCGAATGGCTCACAGCAAGGCTCTTCCTGCTGGGGCAAACTGTCTAAGGTACTCCCATTGGTGCATGCCTCTACTATCCTTGTTTGATTAAAAGTTTGGATTTTGTTAACATTGTTACTTTATGAGAGGTGATCATCTTTGTGTACCTGACGTACCACATACACAAGTGCAGCCGCTCTACTGACCACTCCCTGCTGCCTGGAGATTTATCATGAGGGGTTGCTCATAAACTCAGGCACCATTTGTGTTTTGCTCCGCAGGCATGGCTAAGCACTTCCTGCACAAATCGTTGGTCTTTAAACAACAGGTCCACAAAACAGAAAAACAGGAGCAATATGTTATGGTTAAAGACTACCTACAGGGCAAGTAACTTACTATAGTGATCCTAAATGCCCCTAATACAGGTTAGGATACATTTCTTATTAAGGTCTTCAATTAACTACAGGGGTTACCTGCAGACAACATACACCTAGCAGGAGATTTTAACTCTGTATAGGATCCTGACGTATATATGGAAAATGTCACTTACCCAGTGTACATCGGTTCGTGGCATGTTCCGCTGCCACTGCTGTGCACTGTTCCTGCCATCTGGTGTTGGGCTCGGAGTGTTACAAGTTGTTTTTCTTCGAAGAAGTCTTTTCGAGTCACGGGACCGAGTGACTCCTCCCTTTCGGCTCCATTGCGCATGGGCATCGACTCCATCTTAGATTGTTTTCCCGCATAGGGTGAGGTAGGAGTGGTAGAATGAGAATAGTAAAGATGGCCATTCAATGGAATAGATCTGTATATACATAGTTTGTGTTAAAGGAATATTTATTCACATATAACAAACAGCTACAGGCTCCCGGGGAGGTGGGAGGGCGCATGTGAATCAATGAGTAGCTCTCTTTTAGCTTTTAGGTAACAAGTTTGAATGCATTTGACTATCCGTCTGGCTATGCCCTGTTTGGATATAAGGTTACCAGTATGGGGTTTTTGAAAAGTGACGAACAATTGC
The DNA here is from genome assembly GCF_031143425.1 of Pleurodeles waltl. NCBI lineage: Eukaryota > Metazoa > Chordata > Amphibia > Caudata > Salamandridae > Pleurodeles > Pleurodeles waltl. The sequence goes on along the minus strand of NC_090446.1, from coordinate 968,524,643 downwards.
TTAGTTTTACGAAATGGTTTTGTTCTGTCTATTTAATACATTAGTGCTCTTTTTATGTCTAATGTATGCAGTGCTCTTTCTGCTACTGAGTCTGGCTGTGGGAAGAAGACTGGGAGCTTCACAATTTGGTTTAAATGAAACGGTGAAATGACTTTTGGCAGAAATTTGGGATTTGTGTGGAGAACCACTTTATGTTTGTGTATAAAGGGTTCTTCAATAGTGAACGCCTGTATTTCGCTAACTCTTCGTAGTGAAGTGATGGCTTTTAGAAATGCTACCTTCCAAGTTAAGAATTGGATTTGGCATTAATGCATGGGTTCAAAAGGTGGACCCATGAGTCGTGTAAGTACAATATTAGGATTCCACAAGGGCACTGGTGGGGTTCTTGGAGGTATGATCCTTTTTAGTCCTTCCATAAAGGCTTTAATAACTGGTATTCTAAAAAGTGATTTTGTGTGTTTAATCTGGAAGTAAGCAGAGATTGCAGTGAGATGAATTTTGATGGAAGAAAGAATGTCTTGTATGGAGGCATCTAACGGTGTGATTTGGTTTGCTTGGCAGTAGAAAACAAACCTTTTTCATTTATTAGCATAACAATGCCTTGTGGTAGGTTTTCTTGCCTGTTTAATGACTTCCATACACTAATTTGGAAGATTTAGATAGCCAAACTCTAAGACTTCAGGAGCCAGATTGCTAGGTTGAGCGTTGCTGGATTGGGGTGTCTGATCTGTTGTTTGTGTTGTGTTAACAGATCTGGTCTGTTTGGGAGTTTGATGTGAGGTACTACTGAGAGGTCCAACAGTGTGGTGTACCACTGCTGGCATGCTGTAGGAGGCTGGACTGGCTTGTAGTGAGTACCAAGGGGTACTTGCACCTTGCACCAGGCCCAGTTATCCCTTATTAGTGTATAGGGTGTCTAGCAGCTTAGGCTGATAGATAATGGTAGCTTAGCAGAGCAGCTTAGGCTGAACTAGGAGACGTGTGAAGCTACTACAGTACCACTTAGTGTCATATGCACAATATCATAAGAAAACACAATACACAGTTATACTAAAAATAAAGGTACTTTATTTTTATGACAATATGCCAAAGTATCTTAGAGTGTACCCTCAGTGAGAGGATAGGAAATATACACAAGATATATATACACAATAGCAAAAATATGCAGTATAGTCTTAGAAAACAGTGCAAACAATGTATAGTTACAATAGGATGCAATGGGGAAACATAGGGATAGGGGCAACACAAACCATATACTCCAAAAGTGGAATGCGAACCACGAATGGACCTCAAACCTATGTGACCTTGTAGAGGGTCGCTGGGACTATTAGAAAATAGTGAGAGTTAGAAAAATAACCCTCCCCAAGACCCTGAAAAGTGAGTGCAAAGTGCACTAAAGTTCCCCTAAGGACAAAGTAGTCGTGTTAGAGGAATAATGCAGGAAAGACACAAACCAGCAATGCAACAACTGTGGATTTCCAATCTAGGGTACCTGTGGAACAAGGGGACCAAGTCCAAAAGTCACAAGCAAGTCGGAGATGGGCAGATGCCCAGGAAATGCCAGCTGCGGGTGCAAAGAAGCTTCGACTGGACAGAAGAAGCTGACGTTTCTGCAGGAACGAAAAGGGCTAGAGACTTCCCCTTTGGTGGACGGATCCCTCTCGCCTTGGAGAGTCGTGCAGAAGTGTTTTCCCGCCGAAAGGATGCAACAAGCCTTGCTAGGCGCAAATCGTGCGTTTGGCGTTTTTGGACGCTGCTGGGGCCCAGGAGGGACCAGGAAGTCGCAAATTGGACCTGAAGAGAGAGGGGACGTCGAGCAAGACAAAGAGCCCTCACTGAAGCAGGTAGCACCCGGAGAAGTGCCAGAAACAGGCACTACGAGGATGCGTGAAACGGTGCTCGCCGAAGTTGCACAAAGGAGTCCCACGTCGCCGGAGACCAACTTAGAAAGTCGTGCAATGCAGGTTAGAGTGCCGTGGACCCAGGCTTGGCTGTGCACAAAGGATTTCCGCCGGAAGTGCACAGGGGCCGGAGTAGCTGCAAAGTCGCGGTTCCCAGCAATGCAGCCCAGCGAGGTGAGGCAAGGACTTACCTCCACCAAACTTGGACTGAAGAGTCACTGGACTGTGGGGGTCACTTGGACAGAGTCGCTGGATTCGAGGGACCTCGCTCGTCGTGCTGAGAGGAGACCCAAGGGACCGGTAATGCAGCTTTTTGGTGCCTGCGGTTGCAGGGGGAAGATTCCGTCGACCCACGGGAGATTTCTTCGGAGCTTCTGGTGCAGAGAGGAGGCAGGCTACCCCCACAGCATGCACAAGCAGGAAAACAGTCGAGAAGGCGGCAGGATCAGCGTTACAGAGTTGCAGTAGTCGTCTTTGCTACTATGTTGCAGGTTTGCAGGCTTCCAGCGCGGTCAGCGGTCGTTTCCTTATCAGAAGGTGAAGAGAGAGATGCAGAGGAACTCGGCTGAGCTCATGCATTCGTTATCTAAAGTTTCCCCAGAGACAGAGACCCTAAATAGCCAGAAAAGAGGGTTTGGCTACCTAGGAGAGAGGATAGGCTACTAACACCTGAAGGAGCCTATCAGCAGGAGTCTCTGACGTCACCTGGTGGCACTGGCCACTCAGAGCAGTCCAGTGTGCCAGCAGCACCTCTGTTTCCAAGATGGCAGAGGTCTGGAGCACACTGGAGGAGCTCTGGACACCTCCCAGGGGAGTGGTCACTCCCCTTTCCTTTGTCCAGTTTCGCGCCAGAGCAGGGGCTAAGGGGTCCCTGAACCGGTGTAGACTGGCTTATGCAGAATTGGGCACATCTGTGCCCAAGAAAGCATTTCCAAAGGCTGGGGGAGGCTACTCCTCCCCTGCCTTCACACCATTTTCCAAAGGGAGAGGGTGTCACACCCTCTCTCAGAGGAAGTCCTTTGTTCTGCCATCCTGGGCCAGGCCTGGCTGGACCCCAGGAGGGCAGATGCCTGTCTGAGGGGTTGGCAGCAGCAGCAGCTGCAGTGAAACCCCAGGAAGGGCAGTTTGGCAGTACCAGGGTCTGTGCTACAGACCACTGGGACCATGGGATTGTGCCAACTATGCCATGATGGCATAGAGGGGGCAATTCCATGATCATAGACATGTTACATGGCCATATTCGGAGTTACCATTGTGAAGCTACATATAGGTAGTGACCTATATGTAGTGCACGCGTGTAATGGTGTCCCCGCACTCACAAAGTTCAGGGAATTGGCCCTGAACAATGTGGGGGCACCTTGGCTAGTGCCAGGGTGCCCTCACACTAAGTAACTTTGCACCTAACCTTTACCAGGTAAAGGTTAGACATATAGGTGACTTATAAGTTACTTAAGTGCAGTGTAAAATGGCTGTGAAATAACGTGGACGTTATTTCACTCAGGCTGCAGTGGCAGGCCTGTGTAAGAATTGTCAGAGCTCCCTATGGGTGGCAAAAGAAATGCTGCAGCCCATAGGGATCTCCTGGAACCCCAATACCCTGGGTACCTTAGTACCATATACTAGGGAATTATAAGGGTGTTCCAGTAAGCCAATGTAAATTGGTAAAATTGGTCACTAGCCTGTTAGTGACAATTTAAAAGTAATGAGAGAGCATAACCACTGAGGTTCTGGTTAGCAGAGCCTCAGTGAGACAGTTAGGCACCACACAGGGAACACATACATGCACACCTATGAGCACTGGGGCCCTGTGTGACAGGGTCCCAGTGACACATACATATAGGCCACAACCTTATGAGCACTGGGGTCCTGACTAGCAGGGTCCCAGTGACACATAACAAACATACTGAAAACATAGTGTTTTCACTATGAGCACTGGGGCCTAGCCATCAGGACCCCAGTGAGACAGTGAAAACAGTGACAAACATCCTGACATACACTCACAAACAGGCCAAAAGTGGGGGTAACAAGGCTAGAAAGAGGCTACTTTCTCACACATGCCCACGTTGGTGCTATGAGTATTAGTTTGAGTTTGTTTTGACTTAGTTTGTTCACTAAGAAAGGAATGAGTGGGAGAGGGGGAAAAGCTTAAGCAAATATCCCTGACCAATTGATCCATAGAGCATTGCCCTTGGACTGAGGGTGTGGCTACCTGGATGTGAAGTTTTGGCATTTTGCGTTTGGTTTTGTTGCGAACAGATCTATGTCCGGTGTCCCCCAGTGGTGAAAGTAGTCTTGTAGTATCTGGGGATTCATTTCCCACTCGTGAGTTTGTTGGTGATCTCGACTGAGATTGTCGGCTAATTGATTGTGAATGCCTAGAATATATTGCGCTATTAGGCGAATGTTGTTGTGAATTGCCCAATGCCAAATCTTTTGTGCTAGGAGGCATAGTTGTGATGAGTGTGTTCCCCCGTTTGTTTAGGTAGTACATTGTTGTCATATTGTCTGTTATGATAAGAATGTGTTTGTGAACTAGAAGAGGTTGAAAAGCTTTTAGTGCTAGGAAGACCGCTAGCAGTTCTAAGTGATTTATGTGCAGTTGTCTTTGTTGGCTGTCCCGTTGCCATTGAATATTGTGATTGTTGAGGTGTGCTCCCCACCCAATCATTTACACATCTGTTGTGAGAATGGCGTGAGGCACAGGATCTTGAAAAGGCCGCCCTTTGTTTAAATTTACAGGGTTCCACCATTGAAGCTAATTGTGTGTTTGGCGGTCTATCAACACTAGATTTTGGAGTTGACCCTGTGCCTGTGTCCATTGTTTTGCATGGCACTGCTGTAAGGGCCGCATGTGTAGCCGTGCGTTTGGGACAATTGCGATGCATGATGCCATCATGCCTAGGAGTTTCATGACAAATCTGACTTTGTAGTGCTGATCTGGTTGTATGTTTGATACCATGGTTTAGAATGATTGAACTCTTTGTGGGCTTGGAGTGGCAATTGCTCTTTGTGTGTTGAGTGTTGCTCCAAAGTATTGTTGTAGTTGGGATGGTTGTAAGTGAGATTTTTGGTAATTTATAGAGAACCCTAGTTTGTGTGGGGTATATATTACGTACCGTGTGTGATTTTGACACCGATGTTGAGTGTTGGCTTTTATTAGCCAATCGTCGAGATATGGGAATACGTGCATGTGATGTCTCCTTATATGAGCTGCTACTACAGCGAGGCATTTTGTAAATACTCTGGGTGCTGTTGTTATCCCGAAGGGCAATACCTTGAATTGGTAATTTTTGCCCTGTATGACAAACCGGAGGTATTTTCTGTGAGATGGATGGATGGGTATAAGGAAATACGCATCTTTTAGATCAAGTGTTGACATGCATTCTCTGTGTTTTAGTAAGGGGACTACATCTTGTAGTGTGACCATGTGGAAGTGTTCTGATTTGATGAACAGGTTTGGAGTTCTGAGGTCTAAAATTGGTCTTAGTGTTTTGTCCTTTTTGGGAATAAGGAAATATAGGGAATGAACCCCTGTTCCTTTTTGTTGGTGAGGTACTAGTTCTATGGCTTGTTTTGTTAATAGTGCCTGTACCTCTATTTGTAACATGTCTAGATGTTGCGCCGACAGTTTGTGCGCTCTTGGGGGAATATCTGGAGGGAAATGTGTGAATTCTACACAGTAGCCATGTTGGATAATTGATAGGACCCATGTGTCCGTGGTTATGTCTGACAAATGTTTGTGGTAAAACGTTAGTCTTCCCCCCACTGGTGAAGTGTGTTGGGGAAGGGTGACAGTCAAGTCATTGTTTGTTACTAGTTGCCTGCTTGGTGGGCTGAAACTTTCCCATTGATCTTGGGAATTGTCCCCTGAAGGAGCCGCAAAACCCCCCTCTCTGATATTGGGATTGGTAGGTGGATTTTGCTTTAGAGGTGGATGCCTCTGAAGGCTGTTGTCTGAACCCTCCCCTAAATTGCGGTTTCCTGAATGCTCCTCTATATTGAGAGGAGTTGAGCGCGCCCATGCCTTTGACCGTGTCAGTGTCTTTCTTCATCTTTTCGATGGCCGTGTCAACTTGTGACCCAAACAGTTGTTGCTGGTTAACTGGCATGTTCAGTACTGCCTGCTGTATCTCAGGTTTGAACCCTGAGGATCTTAGCCAAGCGTGCCGTCTAATTGTGACTGCCGTGTTCACAGTTCTTGCGGCGGTATCAGCGGAGTCCAATGCGAACAAATTTATTTGTTGGATATCGCTTGTCCTTCCTCTACCACCTGTTGAGCTCGTTTTTGAAATTCCTTGGGGAGATGCTGGATGATAACACTCATCTCATCCCAGTGAGCCCGGTCATAATGTGTGAGGAGGGCTTGTGAATTTGCGATACGCCACTGGTTGGCAGCCTGTGACGCTACTCTCTTTCCTGCAGCATCAAATTTGTGACTCTCTTTATCCGGAGGTGGTGCATCTCCCGATGATTGCGAGTTGGCTCTTTTTCTTGCAGCACCAACCACTACAGAGTCCGGTGGGAGCTGTTGCGTGATGAACACTGGGTCCGACAGGGGTGGTTTGTACTTTTTCTCCACCCATGGTGTGATGGCTCTTCCTTTTACCGGCTCTTGAAAAACTTGCTGAGCATGTTTAAGCATGCCTGGTTGCATAGGCAGGCTCTGGTATGAGGCATGCGTGGAGGCCAGGGTATTAAAGAGGAAGTCATCCTCCAAAGGTTCAGAATGCATACTAACATTATGGAATGCAGCAGCCCTGGCCAAGACTTGGGTGTACGAGGTGCTATCCTCCGGTTGAGACAGTTTTGAGGGGTAGCACTCAGGGCTATTGTCCGAGACAGGGGGATCGTAGAGGTCCCAGGGGTCTACATCATCTTGCGTCTGCACAGTATGTGTGGGTGAATGTGCAGTGGGCGTACCAATTGGTGAACCTGTCCTTTGTGGCAAATGCGGGGGAGAAAGTTCTGGCGAAAAATGGCGAGTTGGTGATTTTTCCCTAGCCACTTTAGCTCTTGGCTGATCAGTCTCAGTCTCTGATTGTGGTTGGAAAGCCAGCTTTCTCTTACATTTGAGAGGAGGGGCAGTTTGGATCTTTCCAGTATCCTTATGGATCTGTATCCGTGCCTGCGTTCGGTCAAACTCTTCAATTTGAAGCTCCTCTTCAAATCTGTGCCTCTCTTTTAGCTGTTTAGAGAGCCCATGTTCCTCTGTGCAAGAGGTGTTTTTCGGCTTCGAAGCCGGTTTTCTCGGCACCGAAATGCCCATGGTGATGGATGGTCTCGGCTCCAAAAGGCTCTTTCGAGGCTTAGTCGATTCGCCAAGGCGATGTCGAGATTTTTCGACGCCGGGTTCTCGGCTCGAGTCGGAAGACTTTAGCACGATCTTGGATTTTTTCGGTGCCGAAGGTGTTGCTTGGTCACCGCTTAGTTTTTTATGGGTCGAGCCATGGCCTTCAGGCAGTGGCGTCCCCGAGGCCTTATGGTCTTCGGTTGACTGTGGGGTTGGGTTGGGGCAGGCATACTCACTTGTTGGCCTGCTGTAGGCGGTCTGTCTCCGTCGGAGGGGTCTTAGTCCGAACCCTGGCTGGAGATAGCCATCTCCTCTTCGACGTCAAGGTGTTCCGAAGATTTCAACGCCATATGCATCCGCCTCGCCCTCTGATCCCTCAAGGTCTTTTTTGATCGAAAGGACTTGCAGGCCTCGCAAGTATCTTCTCTGTCCTCCAGTGACAGACACAGATTACACAGCCGATGCTGGTCTGTATATGGATACTTAGCACTTCGGACAGAAACGGAAAGGGGTCCGGTCCATTAGGCTTCGACGACGTCTGTGTTCGGGCCAACCAGGCCTCGGCTGGGCGCGGAAGGGCCACCGAAACGGTTGTCTCGTCGGTGTCGATGGAAGATGTTTCTCGATCACAAACAATACCGACACTTTTTGAGGATTTTTATTCTTGTCCCGATTCGAATCACAGAGCGAAGAGGAACACGTCCGAACCCGACGGCTGAAAGAAAACAATCTAAGACGGAGTCGATGCCCATGCGCAATGGAGCAGAAAGGGAGGAGGCACTCGGTCCCGTGACTCGAAAAGACTTCTTCGAAGAAAAACAACTTGTAACACTCCGAGCCCAATACTAGATGGCAGGAACAGTGCACAGCATGTGTATCAGCAGCTACATTCGCCATTGAACATATATATACATTACACTCAGGAGTTTCTCAAAGAAACTGAAGTGTATTGAAAGACAAATGACTAAGAGATCCCAAGAGAGAACAGCACATTAACCACTCTGACTACATCTTTTTCTCCCATGTACACAGGTCATACTCCAGAACAGGTTATACACTACTCAGTTAAAGTCATCATGTCTAAAGTTAGCGATGCTAAGATAAGACCAATTTTAATCTCTGACCATGCCCTCATTGAATTGACCCTCACATGGAGCCCTAGCATAATGTCTGAACGCCGATGGAGATTTAATCCAGACCTCCTGTGGGACCCTAAATAAAGGACTTAGCTTCTGTAACGTATTATGTAGTAGTTTCATTGTAATACGGCAGGCAACACTAACCTGGAATGCACCTAGGACATCTTCACGATAGTCATAAGGGGAGTGAGCATCAGTACATTAGTGAACATAGAGAAACAAAGGCGTATCAAATGTACTCTACAGAAAACAAGCTATCACAAGCAGAAGGGAAGTATTAAGAAATCCAACAAGAACACTTACAATGAGAAGTTGTGTCCTTCAAATGGATGTTATTTGCCATAGCTACTAACAAAGCAGATTATACTCTTTTGAATCTCTTTTGAATCTCACTCCTCTAGCAGGCCTTACAGCCCTAAGGCAGGGTGCACTATACCATAGGTGAGGGCATAGGTGCATGAGCACTATGCCCCTACAGTGTCTAAGCGAAACCTTAGACATTGTAAGTGCAGGGTAGCCATAAGAGTGTATGGTCTGGGAGTCTGTCAAACACGAACTCCACAGCACCAGCACTGAAAACTGGGAAGTTTGGTATCAAACTTCTCAGCACAATAAATGCACACTGATGCCAGTGTACATTTTATTGTGAAATACACCCCAGAGGGCATCTTAGAGATGCCCCCTGAAAACATACCTGACTTCCAGTTTGGGCTGACTAGTTTTACCAGCCTGCCACACACCAGACATGTTGCTGGCCACATGAGGAAAGTGCCTTTTTCACTCTGTGGCTAGTAACAAAGTCTGTACTGGGTGGAGGTGCTTCTCACCTCCCCCTGCAGGAACTGTAACACCTGGCGGTGAGCCTCAAAGGCTCACCCCCTTTGTTACAGCACCCCAGGGCACTCCATCTAGTGGAGTTTGACTGCCCCCTCCGGCCACGGCCCCACTTTTGGTGGCAAGGCCGCAGGAGATAATGAGAAAAACAAGGAGGAGTCACTGGCCAGTCAGGACAGCCCCTAAGGTGTCCTGAGGTGAAGTGACTCTGACTTTTAGAAATCCTCCATCTTGCAGATGTAGGATTCCACCAGTAGGATTAGGGATGTGCCCGCCTCCCCTCAGGGAGGAGGCACAAAGAGGGTGTAGCCACCCTCAGGGCTTGTAGCGATTGGCTACTAACCCCCCAGACCTAAACACACCCCTAAATTGAGTATTTAGGGGCTCCCAGATCCTAGCAAGATAGATTCCTGCAACCTGAAGACGAAGAAGGACTGCTGACCTGAAAGCCCTGCAGAGAAGACGGAGATACCAACTGCTTTGGCCCCAGCCCTACCGGCCTGTCTCCCTACTTGAAGAAAAACTGCACCAGCGACGCGTCCCCCAGGGTCCAGCGACCTCTGAAGCCTCAGAGGACTACCCTGCATCTAAAAGGACCAAGAACTCCCAAGGACAGCGGCTCTTCTCCAAAGAAGAAACATCTTTGCAACAAAAAAGCAACTTTTAAAGACAAAACGTTTCCCGCCGGAAGCGTGAGACTTTGCACTCTGCACCCGATGCCCCCGGCTCGACCTGCGGAGAAACAACACTACAGGGAGGACTCACAGGCGACTGCGACCCTGTGAGTAGCCAGAGTTGAGCCCCCTGAGCCCCCCCAGTGACGCCTGCAGAGGGAATCCAGAGGCTCCCCCTGACCGCGATTGCCTGCGTCTAAGAACCCGACGCCTGGTAAAGACAATGCACCCGCAGCCCCCAGGACCTGAAAGATCCGACCTCCAGTGCAGGAGCAACCCCCAGGTGGCCCTCTCCCTTGCCCAGGTGGTGGCTACCCCGAGGAGCCCCCCCCTTGCCTGCCTACTTCGCTGAATAGACCCCTGGGTCTCCCATTGAAACCAATTGCAAACCCGACGCCTGTTTGCACTCTGCACCCAGCCGCCCGTGCCGCTGAGGGTGTACTTTTTATGCTGACTTGTGTCCCCCCTGGTGCCCTACAAAACCCCCCTGGTCTGCCCTCCGAAGACGCGGGTACCTACCTGCTCGCAGACTGGAACCGGGGCACCCCTTTCTCCATTGAAGCCTATGTGTTTTGGGCACCACTTTGACCTCTGCACCTGACCGGCCCTGAGCTGCAGGTGTGGTAACTTTGGGGTTGCTCTGAACCGCCAACCGTGGGCTACCTTGGACCCAACTTTGAACCCTGTAGGTGGTTTACTTACCTGCAAAACTAACAAACACTTACCTTCCCCAGGAACTGTTGAAAATTGCACCGTGTCTAGTTTTAAAATAGATTATTGCCAATTTGGTGAAAACTGTACATGCTATTTTGCTGATTCAAAGTTCCTAAGTTACCCAAGTGAAATACCTTTCATTTGAAGTATTGATTGTAAATCTTGAACCTGTGGTTCTTAAAATAAACTAAGAAGATATATTTTTCTATACAAAAACCTATTGGCCTGGAATTGTCTTTGGGTGTGTGTTCCTCATTTATTGCCTGTGTGTGCACAACAAATGCTTAACACTACCCTCTGATAAGCCTACTGCTCGACCACAAAACCACAAAATAGAGCATTAGAGTTATCTCTTTTTGCCACTATCTTACCTCTAAGGGTAACCCTTAGACTCTGTGCATGCTATTTCTTACTTTGAAATAGTACATACAGAGCCAACTTCCTACAGGAAGCTTCTATCTTGTGTACTGGTCATCAGACTAATACATATGTTCAGGTAAGTGGGGTATCTGTGCTTATTAGTAATATTAGTAATTAAGGACTATGCATCCTCATCCTCCCTGTAGCTAAACCTTTCTAAAGGCTATTGGTCGTTTACGGAGGCAGCGGTATTCATCTCTGCATAGCACATAGCTTTCAGCCGTGCCTCAACTCTGTACTTCTTCCACCAGCATGAAGCAAGTGGAGCCCCAGAGGACTTCCACCACTTGCTGATCTGTCGTTTGACCAGTAGAAGCATAAGGTCCACAAAATGCACTACTGTCAAATTCTTTGGCCAGAAGTAGAGGTCCAAGAGACAGTGTTCCATTGCATACCGGTGAGTAAGCCTAGTAAATTCTGAGAGGACATCTCCCCTCTGTAAGGGGGCAGAGTGGGACAAGTCCATAACATATGCAAAAGATCTGCAGTATCAGCCTTACATCTAGGACAATCAGGTGATGCTGCGAGGAAATTCCTATGGAGTTACATTGGTGTCAAACAGGCCCTGTGCAAGAGGAAGAATTGTATAAACTTAAAGCGAGAATTGCAGGAAACCAAACTGGGATATTTTAGGAGAAAATGCCACAATCATGTTAGGCACAATTTATGTCAGTGTCCCATTGTGCTCGTAATGGGCCGAGATCGGTGTGTAAATTGACATGTACACCCCTATAGAGCCATTTGACAAGATACCTGCTCGTTCCCATTTCATATACTGCCTCAATCAGGGGATGTGCATCAGGCTCTGCCTCCACTGGTGACCAGTATCTGTGGACTTACCACAGAATGGTGGTGTGCGTCAGAAAGAGAATTTGGGAGGCTGTAATGCTGAGTGAATTCTGGATGAGATATCAGCATACCTTCAGCAAAGAGATTTCCCATCATAGAGACCCCACCTTTCCTCCATAGTGATGGGAAAGCCCTGGGGTGGGATATTTGGGGCGTAATATGGGGGTGAATTCATATAACTGAGAGCGTGCCTCCAATAGGTTATGGCGTTGTCAAGCAATAATGGCTAGCATTGCGGCTACTTCTTAAATTGTACAGAATGAACTGGGTAATTGTGTATTGTCCCTTCATTGTATTACAGAACAGTTCATATCTGGATAGGTAGGCGGTGCGGGTGCTCTCTTGTCTTGCATGGGTGTTAAATTGGCGTATGTTATATGATTGTGATATGTAGCCTGTAATAGGAGCCAAGGGGCCACACAACTAGGGAGTGTGTACCTGTTCAAGTGGCATGCCATGGGGCCATGTCACTCCTGCTAATAATAATCTGTGCAATATGCCTATGCACCACATACTTGGTGTGTATCCAATCTTGTTGAGCTGGATACCTGCTGGCCATTAGGATAACTACTGTAGCTGTCCCGCCAAACAATATGCCCTGATGTCCGGAGCCCCATTCCACCCTCCCCTGGTGGCAATTGCATTTTCAAGAGGCCAACCCGGCGCCCCAAATCAAATCAATCAACAAGGAGTACAAGGTTTTAAACCTGCTTGATGGAACAATAATGGGTAGGTTAACATAACAGAGTAGTCGGGGCCATTTTGGACAAGGCAATCCAACCAGCTACCGACAAGGGTAGTGTAATCCAGAATTAATTTGGGATCTCAGGGAGGAGATGGCCCTCTGTAAATTCCTGTCAATTAAATCTGTGGCAGCTCTGCATATTTGGATAAATACCAGAACGTATGCTGTGATACCTGGACAGTTTGCGTATCCAGATGCAACATGTTGTGGATCAGAGTATTTTGGAAAGAGAAATCAAAAGACTTGGTATAATTAACTCAGAGGCTAGACAATTCTCCGAATAGATGAAGCACTTGAGATAGCGGAGTTAGGTCAGTCCTCAGGTCTCAAATGTACATTACTATCATATTGTCTGCACACATGGAGACTGCATGGGTCTTTGGACCCTGAGGGATACCCCAATCATCAGCCATTTTTCTGAGGCACTGCTTGAGGGGCTCCACAGCTAGAACAAACAGCAAGGGAAACAAGGGGCAGCCCTGTCTGGTCCCACAAGATATCCAATATAGCGATAAAATGTGCCTCCTTGTCCGTGCTCTTGGGGTGGGTTTGGAATACAGGAGTTTGACACAGCGAATAAACGCAGCAGGAAGATTGAATTTATTCCAAACCCAGGGTGTCAAATGCTTGTTGGAGATCCAGCGAAAGGCAACCTGCTAAAAGATAATGCTGTCTGGTGATCTTCATTACTTGATAAAATCGTTGGATATTCAAGAAGGTACTCTGTTGTGGCACAAATTCACATTGGCCAATGTGGATCAATTTAGGAAGAAGAGGGAGCAGATGCCCCACCAGCACCTTACCAAATATTTCTTAGTGGTAAAATGAGACAGAGGTCTATAAGAAGGTAAGTCCTCAGGATTATGATCAGGCTTAAGGAGGAACATGACCAAGACTCAAGTGTAGCAGGGTGCCCACCTCCAATGAGGCATTATACAGACGTTCTAGCTGAAGAGCCAACCAGGAGGCAAAGGTAGCATAAAGCTCGATGGGTAAACCATCTACCCAGGTATCCTATTATGTGCCTATTCCCCTAGAGCATGGCAGAACTTGTCCTGCTTTAGGGGGGTGCCTTGTTTATCCCTATGGGGAACCGAGGCCTGTAGCAGTTGTAAATCACCAAAGAAAGCATCCATATCACCCAGGGACAAGGGGGGGGCAAGCACTATATAACTCAGCATAGTGTTCTCGGAAGGCTTCATTTATATCCAGCTTAGTAGTACAATGTACATCAAATGGCCTGACCACGGAAAGGACAGGTGTAGGCAAGGAGACGGGCGAATCATGCAGGTCTATGACCTACTAGTGGCAAGGTCATCAGCAGCAATACAATCCCTCTTAATATCAACTTTTCAAGACATTTCGGTGATTTGATGAATCACATTTATAATACATTTCACACGCAGGGCTGTACAGCTTTTTAAGGGAATAGAGTCTTGATTAGGAAGTACATTCCAGACTGCTTTTGGAATATTACCATCAGCCATACACTCATTTTTATGAGCGTTTTTAGAGGCATTTCGCTAGTACTAGCATTAATTAGCGGTATCCTGCTGTTGCAGTTTTTGATTTGCAATAGCTACCCTGTCTCAAACAAGAAGAGTGATGGAGCTACCACCAGCCCAACTGTGTTCTGATCGTATGATGCAGTACTTTGGAGTATCACTGTTGGAGGAACTTTATAAACACTGGTCCACTTCATTTATGCTAGCATTCTGCTCTGTGCAGTCTGTTTTCCGTTGCATATGGTGGCCCTTTAAGAATTTAATGGAAGTGTGCCTGGTTCAACAACAGGTACTTTCTACACACATGAATCGATTATGTTCCTGTTGAGGATACATTCCCGGAGTTGTCCTATGACCTATGATACTGTGGTTGCTTTGTGATGCCTTCTATGAGCCAGCTTCCAATGACAAGGATACGCTGGCTCCAGAAGTCCTTTCATTTGGCATGGCATGCCGTCCCGTTAGCTGCGGCAGAGACTACAGATCATATGTGGTCCTTTGATCTTTTGGATGAGGCTTTGGTGATGATATAATCTGCTAAATGGGAGTCCCTCTTAGATCCCGTCCCCAGTAATGTTTTTGATAACCTCATATGGGATTCCGATGATTTTTTTATTTGGACCCTTTATACCAAAATTAGTAATGTCTTTTAAACTGGCCGTCTTCTTCTTTTGGACTGTTCTGCTGGTCTACATGGACACCCTTTATAGTTTTTTTTAAAAACATTTTATCTTTTTATTCATTTTAGGGGATATTAGAATTTGCACTCCATAACTGACAAGGGGAGGGTGTCGTGAGGACCCTTTTTGTACTGAGCATCCTTATCTTACCTTAATTTCACGGCTTGTACCTTATTTTATCTATACATGTTTTCATGCATGATTTTGCCAGACTACTTTTTAGCAATAGCTTTTACATATTTTGTCAGCTGCTTGATTCTAAGAAGGCAAGGTTCAAGCCGTAAATTTATTCAGCATTTGTACCACCTGTAATCTGTACTTCTAGGCTGTTTCGTGCAGTACATGGTACGTTAACTCGTATTGCCAGTCCAGGAGCCAGCTTCTATCTCCGAGACACAGCATTACATCAGAACTGTGGTTCAAACAATGCATCAGTCGATATATAAACTACACATAGTCCCAAGTACTGTAGAAGGCATCCCTGTCATGATTAACCTGGAACTTCTACTACACAGCAGACAGCTTTGCTGGTGAGGACCTATCAGCCTCCCAAAATAATTGACATCCACAAAACAGGCAGACCCCTGGTATTAGATTCAGGTATGGGGCTGGGGCAAATCCCTTATGTCGGGCCAGGCAGAGTGTTACAACCACTATGATTTCAGATATAGACATAGGGTTAGGTAGGAATCTCTAGAACATCTAGAAACACACAACATGATGGGGTTGTTCCTCTTTTTCACTTTGACTGTAACGTTGGTTACCTTGTTTTGTTTCATCTGCCTTATTATTGCAGCACATAGTTTTTATACAGGAATAGGATTGCTTCAATAAATGCACTTAAATCCATTCGCACCCTGTGTCTCGCCTTAACATGTGTGAGTAACTGAAAGAAAAGAATATGATCTGTTTCCACAACTTCCCTGATGAGTCAGGGTGCCATTTTAAGGTTGCTGTAATCCTCTTTGACCCAAACAGATTTGGAGGTTTGGGTGAAGCTCTTTCAAGCTGGCCAAGGTAGAAGTCAGTGTTGTGCAGAACAGATTGGTGTGCACCAGTTATGGTGGCAATAGATACCCCCCTCAAAACCACCTTTAATGCCTCCCATTCTATTAATGGGGAGGAAGCAGTAGCATTATTATCCTCAAAGAAAGCATCTACGGTGGTGGCCAGGGTCTCTTTAAAAACTATGGGCCTGATTTGAGAGCTTGGCAGATGGGGTTATTCTATCACCAACATGACGCATATCCCATCCGCTGTATTATGATTTCATTATGTCCTAGGGACATTGCAATACAGCGGACGGGATATACGTTACATTTTTGACGGAGTAACCCCATCCACTAAAATCTAAATCAGGCCCTATATCTTCCAGGAGGGCTGTTTGTGGTTGCCATGAGGGAATACGGGAGAAACCCGGACCCAAGTCAGTCCTAACTCTAAGAGATTGTGGTCCAACAACTTTTTCCCCAGATATGTAGCATTAATGACTGCCGCTTGTAAACTTAAAGGGCACAGCATATGGGCAAAGCGGGTATGCAAAATGGGGAAAGGGGGGATATAAGGAGCACTCTCTCGCTCCTACATTGTGAGCCCACCATGCATGGGTCAAGGACCAATCCAGCACCCATTTACTCAGGGCCATGGCTTGTTTAACCGAGGGAGTGCTTGACAGCGGGATGTGTGAGCGGTCAAGGTCAACATCCAGAACTGCATCAAAGTCCCAGCCAATAAGCCACAGGAGATGTGTCCGATTGGCCCCTTCCAACGGATGCCAAGTTTGAGCTTACACATAGTGGTGAGTAAAGGACTCTCCACAAGCAAGGCAGTCTCATGAGCCAGGAGTGCCATCATCCTGTATGACCGCTCCTCGGTCTTCCACACTGTCTTCCGCAAGACCCTCATTAGAAGACTCCAGGAGATTAGCATACAAGGATCCACTTTCAAATGGATCTGTTTCTTCCTCACGGGAAAAACCCAAAGGGTCAGGCTGCCACCCTTTACATCAGAGACCAAGAAGCTGATATGCATAGTCTCCCAGGGACCATCCCTCAGTTCCCCCTTTTCAATATATACACATGACACTGCTTGTTAACATCATCCGATCACAAGACATCACCATCATCTCCTACCCCGATGATACCCAACTCATCCTGTCCCTGACGAACAAGACAACCACCACCACAACCAACTTCACCAACTGCATGCCCATGGTAGCAGACTAGATGCAAAGTAAGTGCCTGCAGCTCAACTGCAACAAGATGGAATAGCAG
The DNA here is from genome assembly GCF_031143425.1 of Pleurodeles waltl. NCBI lineage: Eukaryota > Metazoa > Chordata > Amphibia > Caudata > Salamandridae > Pleurodeles > Pleurodeles waltl. Next base: position 968,507,619 of record NC_090446.1, on the reverse strand, counting down.
TCTTCGGCAATAACACCTTGTCATGGTCTGATGGCTGTCAGAGCTAGGACCAACACCCGCATGCACAGATCACACAAGAAATCTAGGGATCATCCTAGACAACAATCTCAACATGATGGCTCAAATCAAAAGTGAGCACTTTCTGCTTCCACAGTCTACGCATGCTGCAAAAGATCTTTACATAGTTGCCTCAGCAGGCACTCATTTCCACCAGCCTGGACTACGGCAACACTCTACATTGGAATCTCCAAACAACTCCTACAAAGATCCCAGACAATCCAGAATGCAGCTGCAAGACTCATACCAGACCTCCCATGCCACACCAGACAGCATCTCAGGAAGCTTCATTGCCTCTCCATTCACAAGTGCAGCCAATGCAAACTTCTCACATACACATATAAAGGCCCTACACAACACAGGACCAGAATAACTGCATACACTTTCACCAACCCATCAGACACCTACGCTCTGCCGTACTCTCACTCACATACACTCCCAACATCCACAAAAGAAAAACAGGCAGTCGCTCATTATCCTACATCGCACCCAGTACATGGAATGACCTCTTTCAACACATCAGAGCCTCCTTCTTACTTCTCGAGTTCTGCAAAAAGCATAAGACCTGGATCTTTGTATAAGCAACTTGAGACCACACACCTACACACACCTCCCCAACAGACTGGATACCCTCTTGAGTGATTAGTGTGTTATACAACTCGACATAACAAAAAGGCCGACCCATAATAATATCAGAAGGGTAGTACACCTGGTTAAAAGAGTCAAAGAGAAAGCAAGTCTAGCTATTCTGACTTTGGTGGGCGCAGAAATGCCCTTCAACCAGGTGAAAATGAACTTTCTAATTAAAACCCTCTAGCACTTGGCCCCACCTTTATAAAAATGGTGATGGCAGGATACCATGTTCCATGTTAATATCAATGGTAACTTCTCCAATCCATTTCCACTCCAGAGAGGCATCCAGCAAGGTTGCCCTCTCTCTCTGCTTTTGAACTACTGCCACTAGAATTAGAACAGATAATAACATAAATGGCATTTCTTTTGTGGCACATGAGCATGAAAGTCATACTCTTTGCAGATTGTTTTACTTACCCTGGCATCTCTAGCTACTTCATTACATTTATTGCAATTCCAACCTAACAACTATGAAGAAATCTCTAGTTTTAAAATTAATATCAACAAGTTTGAAATACTGACTCCAGCAGAGATGGGATGTTTCGAAGCCCAAAAGCCAACTCGACTGGACAAGCAAATCTATCAAGTACCTTGAAATCAATATTACACCAAACCAGAATAACCTCTATATGGTCAAATATCACCACCTGCTACAGACGTTACAGGAGGACTTAGTGTTATAGCCACTTTTTTTAATCTTGGCTGTGCTAAATCAACAATTTAAATGAAGATGTTATGAAATTCCACTTCTTTTTTAAAGCGCTCCCAATTCCAGTCGAAAGTATTTCTTCACTACCCTGAAGCCAGCAATGCACTAATTCACCTGGCCACTGGTAGCTAAGACTGTGGCATATTCAAATACTAGAACAACTATCAAATGTACTCACTGATACAGATGATTAATACAAAGCTATACAGCCACCCTTACTTGAGTTCTAGTCATAAGGGGTCCCTATGGTTTCATGCCCAATGTGTCTGATGGCTAGAAATCTATTTCATCATTAGGCTACGCATCCACTACAATCATCTACAAGAATATACCGTTATCAGTACTGTCAAGAACTCCTATGAATGCATGCCTTCTGGTGCGATCTTAGGTTCACTTATGTAAAAAGGGTTTGTACTATGATTTTCTTTTTGACGGACTATTTTATATGAATGTGTGTCACTTCTTTATTTTTTTGTTGTGTAAAGTTACAGGGGCGGTTTAAAGTTTGATGGTCCCTATGACTACTTGTTGTACATACTAGTATCTTATACCATTTGTACATTCTTATTTATGGATTTTGCTGAAATGTTTTCTGTTCAGCCAACAACAACTTTACAAAAATCTATTTATCTTGAATAAAAATACTTTATAATATAGTCACTAAATGGAATAAATATAATAAGATAAATACATAACCACAATCTGAATTGAGAATACTGAAATCCTTAAGATCCACAGAGCAAAAGTCCATTTTTTGGGCATGGAACTGAAATATTGAGATCAATAACAAAAACAAAGTTAAAAGTGAGTGGTCCTGCTGAGCACAGTAACTAGTTAAAGCTAATTCTTTGGTGTTTCACACTAGAAATGGTTAGTTATCTAAACCAGTGGTTCCCATCCTGTGGTCCGGGGACCCCTGGTGGTCCGCAAAGCCTTCTCAGGGGGTCCGCGACTGCTCAGAAAATTAAATAATATTAACATTATAGGTCCCCAATGACTCATTGGGGGGGGGTCCCCAGATTCCAATAATGATTCAGTGGGGGTCCCCGGGTTCCAGTAATGATAAAATGGGGGTCCACAGAAGTCAAAAGGTTGGGAACCACTGATCTAAACTGTGAAAGTTGCTATGCTTTTACCATTTGTTTTTAAAACCTGCAGTTTTGCTTACAGTTTATTATACATAAATATGTGCTCAGAATCATTTTGGAAATTTGATACACATAGGAATATTAATGTAGGTGATCTACAAAATCTTTCTACTTAAAAGACATACATGGTAGACAGATTAGTTTCTGATTCTCAAATATGTATTACACAGCGTAGTCACCCTAAAAAATATGATAGTAGTTACAACTGTAATTGTTCTAAATGGCGCTAATATCTGGAAGAGTACACCCTACCTTTTATGATCTCCTCCACATTACGGCACATCATCAGCAGGCAGTCCACCCATTCCCTCTGCTGCTTTAGAGATCTCATTTCATTTTGTCTCCACACCAGCACTTGTCTCATTTGATCACCATGTTTTGTATTCTGGCCTGAAAGATGATTCAGCTCTGTAGACAAAAAAAGTCAATATATTATTTAGACATAAATCTATGAGCTCAAAGAAAGCCAATCATTTACAGTGTGTTTCTGAGGCACTGGATTCAACACTTTGGTGAACTAATTTTCCCCTGACTGATGGAAACATGCTGTAAAAACTGCATCAACAGACGCATTTAACAGCACAATTTATTTAATGACTATAGTAAAGTGCCACTCCTACTCATATAATCCATTGTTCAGTGTGAGCCAGATTCTCCTCCTGGTTGTTTGGGTACCTGGAGAACGGTCCTAAAGATGTGTTCTTCAGTTTTACAGGCAGTAAACAAAAAAATCAGGATATAAATTTTACACGCCTTTATTATTATAAACATTCAATGCCCCTTACCACAAATGAAAAGGTAGACAGATTTCATAACCTTGGGCCTCAGTTAGTAGGCATGTTATTTAACTTATACCAATCATGTAAATCCCAGCACTATAACGAAGTTTCATATAGTGATTATTATGCAAACATATCACAATACATTTTGTAATATGTTCATATTAGTCATAAAACAACTACCACAGTAGCAGATTAGTAGACTTTGTCGCCAATCAAATGGTGCTAAAATATAGGTAACAGATATACTCCCTAATCCATGCACTTATTTTATCCGCAAATAGTAGTTTGGCATTTTTCTGACAAACTTTACATTTTACACAAGCAAAGGTTTTCAATTTTCTGGAAGAAACTGAGCTTTACTAAATAGCAGATTTTCTTTTTCAATAAAAAGAACAAGTTATTTACCTTCCGGAATGCATTATCTGGTAGAGACTCCATCTAGTGGCAGATTCATTACCTTAGAATATTTTTGGCAATTTCCCTTGAGTGTCGGTGACAAGCGCAGGGCTTATATAAGCGCAACCCAGTAAGTTGATCTCTGCTTTTGGCTATTTTGTCTGAACCGGAAGCGCAAGCCAAGCTGAGGAAGAATGACATATTGTCACAACTGAGGTCCAAAAGGATCTCTTAATTTAGAGAAGACAGTTTGTGGGATAATGGGAGGGTCAGTAAGTAATCTGTGGCTAGATAAAATCTCTTCCAGATAAAATTGTTACCAAAGGTAAGTAACTTGTTCATCTGATAGAGACTTTTAGCCACAGATTCCTTACCTTAAAATGGATACCAAAGCAATGTGTCTCCCTGAGGTGTTTCTGAAGATTGTTTCAGACTAAGAAATCCTGGAGGACAAACAGGCAAAGGGGTCCATCTCACCAGACCTGACTGTTGAGGCAGTAGTGTTTGGCACAAATGCGCAGAGAAGCCACACTGCTGCCTGACAGCTGTCTGAGACTGCTGTTCGTCTACCTAACACAGTGGTCGCAGCTGTAGCTCTAGTAGAGTAAGCCCTTAAGCCCTGAGGAGGAGGATTCATGCCCACAGCATAGCAGATATTAATGCAGAGGATGATCCATCACAATGGTTCTCTTCTGAATTGCCTTTCCTTTCTTTGCCCCTTCAAATCCAACCCTAAATCTTTTGTACAATTAATATAGAATATCGTTAATGCTCTTTTTGGGCCTAAACAGTGGAGTCTCTCCTCTTAAGTAGGCAGGTTCACGTTTTACCTGGTGAGAAAATATGTTACCACTTTTGGTAAAAAATAAAGGATACCAGAGTCCTTAGAACCAGTTTGTCTGGGAAAATGAAGTGTAGGGAGGGTTAATGGAGAGTTACTTGCAACTTGCTAACCCTCCTGGCAGATGTTATAGCCACAAGGAAGACAGTTTTCAGTGTTAAGAGCCACAGAGGGCAGCTATGCATCAGCTCAAATGGAGAACACAAGGTAGGTGAGAACTTAATTCAAGTCCTAGCAGGGCATAATGAAAGGCATGGAAGGAAACATATGTTCTAAGCCTTTCAGGAATCTAGTCACAACAGGGGACTTGATCAGGGAAGGTTGATCTGCAACCATGAAAAAGTAGAAATGGCACACAGATATCTTTTAAGCAAGCCCAGGGCATACCCCTTGCCGGGAGGACCTTGTTTATTGCGGTACCACATGGCGGTGGTATTGTTTGTGAACACTTGAACTAACCTTCCCTTGACTGAAGGAAGAAAGGCTTTTAATGGCAGCCGAATCACTCTCAGTTCCCGCAGACTGATGTGAAGCTGAGAGACCAGATTCCTCTGATCTCTACTTTTCCCAAGTGGCCACCCCAACCCAGGAGTGTTGTATCTTTTGCCACTGTAAGCTCAGGGATTTGAAGAGAGAGAGAGGCCTGCCACTGACCAAATTGCTATCTGTAAGCCACCACAGCAGATCTGTTGCAATTCCCTCCGATATGTGGACTATATCGGAGAGATTTCCCTGATGCTGTGCCCACTGGGTCTTCAAATCACACTGAAGGGCCTGCATATGAAAACAAGCATGTTTCACCAAGAGGATGCAGAAGGCAATGAGGCCTAACAGTCCTAGAGTCAGTCTCATCGAAATCCAGGATAGAGGTTGAAACACCGGAATCATAACCCGAATATTCTGGACAGCTCTGATGTAAGTGAGCGTCTGATAGGGAGTCAGGTATCAATTTGCCACACTGATAGTGAACTCCAGTGAATGCAGGAGGACCACCATAGACTGAGGGTGCAACACAACTGTCTGGGCAAGTCTGACTTCGAGAGTCAATTGTCAAGGCAGCGTGAGACTGGAACCTCTGATCTGTACAAATGTGCTGCAAACAACTCCAAACTGGTGAACACCTGAGGGGCGGTGGTAAGACTGAAGGGGAGCACAGTGAAATGATAATGCTCCTGGCCCGCCGTTAACCACAGTTAATGTCTGTGGGAATGCAGGAAGAGAATGTGGAATTAAGTGTCTTGGAAGTCCAGCACTACCATCCAAATTCCAGGGTCGAGGGCAGCTAAGGCTTGAGCCAGGGACAGCAGCTTGAATTTTTCCTTTTCAAGAAGTTGTTGAGAGGGCACTGATCTGGAAAAGGGTGGAGTTCTCCATCCTTCTTTGTCACCAGAAACTAGCGGAAATAGCAACCACAATCAGCTTCTAATACTGGCACCCTCTCAATGGTTCCTTTGCCCAGAAGGGCCAGTACTTTCTGTCGCAAGAACACAGGGTGATCCTCTGTCAGTCAAACTTGGGCTGGAGTGATTAGTGCTGGGGTTTTCTGAACTGAGAGGGCGTAACCCTGTTGGACAATCTGAAGCACCAACTTATCTGAGATTATGTCCCACCATTGGTGCAGATGGTGTTGGTTTATGTCGCAAACCTGGTGCCCATGCTGGCGTGAGGACAAACTGTGCGGCTGTCTGGAGGATATTTGGGGGAGGGGATAATGGCTAAAGGACACAGCAGGTTTACAGCAGGACTTGGTAGGATAGGACACGGCGGATAGCCCCTACTGTATTCACGGAAGGGGCGCAAGACAGAATATGGCTGTCAGGGGGCTAGAGTAAGCCCCAACAACCTAGCAGTGGCCCTACATGTTTCCAAGGCCAAATCTGCCATGTCTACAAAGAGACGGGATCCATCAAAGAGCATTTCTATGAGTGAGGCTTGGACATTCCATGAAAAGCCAGTATTTCTCAACCCAGTGTGGCATCTCAGCACCACCAAAGAAGCAATGGCTCTGCCTGTGAGTTGGTCGTATACCATCAACATCTTTTTGTGCACTTTGCTGCATCTCACCTATCAGCAACATCTTGGGAAAAGGTGGACCGGGCCTCTTCAAAGACCACAGGAAGTACTTGCGCAACCCAATGCCATATAGTATTAGAATAACGCCCCAATAAACATGCAGTGTATATGGACCACAGAGCCAGTCCAAACGATTAAAAAATTAGCTTTCCAAAGGTATCCAGCATCTTGTATTCCCTATCCTGTGGTGGTGTAGGGAACCATGCTGGGAGGGTTTGGGAAAGCTGAGGCCTAGACTACCATATTTTCAGGGGTATAGTGTTGGGAGAGGAATGCTGGGACCCTAGGAGCAGGACGATGGCGGAGAGCAATGGTCCTGTGCACAGGAGTTCCTGTGCAGGGCTTGGCACAGGCCTGAGCAAGGCATCAGTGAGGGCTTTGATGAAGGGCAGTAAGGGTTATGATTGGTATACCCCCAGTTGAAACATCTCAGTCATTTGCTTTGACTTAAACCATGGGAAGCTGTTGATCTAGGACCTCATCCACCCTTCAGACCACCAAACCAAAAGAAGCTCCTTTCTCCATATCCGCTGTGCGAAGACAGAGAAGGCAGCATTTGGTGAGGTATTCAGACCACTAGCGTAAGCCAGGTCTTCATACCAGTTGTCATCAGCCAAGGACTCTGCTGGGGGGGTGGGGGGTCAGTGTAGGAATAGGGATCCTTAGCTCCCCCTCCTATCCATACTCCTCAGTGAGCCCGTCAGTTAATGGGGCTCTGTCTCCTGTTAAGGCCGTGTAGTCCTGGTCAGAGCTAGGAATGATGCCGAGCAACACTGGTACAGCTCTATTTCGAAGTTCAGAATCACAATGGGTTCGGTACTGCGGACACGGTCCCTGGAGGAGATCATTAAGTCTGAGTCAATCTGGATCTGCCAACAGATCCTATGGGGTCAACTGATGCTGAGAGCGAACTTGCTGTTACTAGACTAAACAAATAAAATTACATCTTTGCCTGTAAGGTTTCTGTATTCCAGGCTCACACTGCAAGAATGACATCCACACACTGTGTTGGTAAAGTGAACGCAGTCAATTGCTCCTGCTGTATCTTCATGCATGGAGGTATAAGTTACGTAGATTTGGGCTCAGGAGATCTGGGTACCACACTCTTCTGGCCCAATGACTTAAGCACGGACTTCTTCAGAAGTTGGGGCAAGAGAGAAGGAGGCAGGAAGACATACAGAAGTCCCTTCTTGAATTCCAGCTAAATACGTTTCCAAGCCAGTGTTCGTGTGGAAACTACAACATGTAAAATTATTCACACTGAATGTTCTCAACAAAGGCTAAAAGATCTAGCCAGGTTTACCCCAACTGGATGAAGATACCCTGCACCACGTAGGGATGTAAGTGCAGCTCATGACCCTCCAGACGACACCTGATCAGTTCATCCACTCTGGCGTCCTGGGACCATGCAAGATAGGTGGCAGCCCTCACGATCCCTTTAAACTCCATACGTCTACAGAGGCACAAAGCCTCCTGGCACAGGAGAAAAGCCATTCAAAGTGGCTCATAGCAACACCATATCGCAGTGGTGCTGCCTGAGAATAAGAAGCCAAAAAGCCTCAGAGCCACCCTAACCTATATGCAGGAGTGAGTCTGAAACATCAGGATCATGGCCTGGCTGCCCTGGACTCATTGCTGCGGAGAGAAAGCCCTGAAATCCACTGGGCCTAGGATTGTCACACTGAATGGACACCTCTTTGAGAGAACCAGATTGGACGTTGGATCATGTATAGTGAAAACCAATGATGAGAAGTGGATCGCTGACACTTTCAGTAGCCAGTTGTCAAGGTATGGGAATACACAACTCCCTATATTGAAAGATGAGCAGCAACCACCAGCATCACTTTCATGAACAGCTGAGTGGTGATGCAGAGGCAGAAAAGGAAAATGATAAACTGGAAATACTCCCATGTCCACCTTGAACAACAGGTAACTCCTGTGGGACTGGAGGAATGGTATGTGAAAATGCATATCCAAGGACACCATCAATTGCCCATGGCCAGAGCAGAATGGATCTCGAATGAATTAAGCATTCAGAACCTGTACTTCCATAGAAAGTCACTGAGGGGACAAAGATCCATGATAGGCTTGAGATCACCATTCTTTTTTGGGATGAGGAAATAGTGAGAGGTATAACCCCTGCCTTTCTTTGAGTCTGGTAGCCTTTAGAGGGCAACAGGCATACATCCTGAAGCTGGTTAGACAGAATCTCTTCTGAAATATGTTCTGGTCTGGCAGGGAACAAAGAAATGGTAGAGCATAACCTTATTGAATAATTTGCAAAACTCAACCCAAAAGGAAGTGCCAGATTCTGCCTCCCACTGGAAGGGTGTATACGGTTGCGGGCAAACTAAATTGGTTTGTTGGCCATTGTATTAGGGGAAGAAGAGTTGGGAGACTCGTGCCCCTGCTGGCCTGCACGTTGCCTCCTGTATCTGTGTCCATGGCCCCGAAATGACAGGGTTAACTGTTGCATCACTAGTCAGAAAGGCTTTCTCTGTCAATATGCTACCCATCTGGAGTAGAATTTCCAAAACTGGTATTTGATTTGTCTGGCAGCGTGCAACACCCTCATGGAATGCACTGTGGCCCCACTATATTTCAAGCATTCTAAAGTGGAGTCTGCCTTCTCATTGAAGAGGAGGGACTCAAAGGAGCTTCCAGTGGAAGGGTCACACTGGAATCAACCACTCTCCCAAGGCAATCCGGGGTATCCAAACCTGTCCCGATAACACATTTGGCCACATCTTCAGCATCATATATCGTCTGTGTCAAAGAAGACCTAAGATCTTTCAGTACTGCAAGCACATTCTCGCTGGCCATGTTCCAAAGAGCACTAGGGTGTCATATCAACATACATTGTTCATACAGACCACAATGCCAGGCTGGCTGTAGAAAACAAAGGTTTGCCAAAGGCCTCAATCTTTTTGGATTTTCTATCCAGAGGAGTGAGTGAAAATGAATTAGGATTCACTTTACTGTCCAGGACTGCAGAACAAGGCATTTTAAGTGAGGTGTTTGGAGAGAAAATCTGGGTGACGGCTGGCCACCTGCCTGGCAGGCAAGTACATGGTTTCAAGCAGGAAGCCATGAGATTATCTGTATGAGCATCATTTAATATAAGTAAGGGCTCAGGCATTGCTGGTCCCAGCTACAGAATTTCTGTCAATACATTTTTAAGCCTCAAAGAAGGGCAGCTATAACTCTAGCACCACAGCCACGCCCTTCACCATCACAGGAAATGAGCCACTCTCTTCCATGGTGGCCCATGTGCCAAGCCACACGCTGTTTCAGGTGAGGTGTCAAGGCATAATGCATCATCAGTGTAATAAGGACGAGAAACCCTCTTCACCATCCTCATTGTCAACATCCTGGGGTGCACCAGGCTCTGGTAATGGAAAAGAGTGAGAACCAAAAAGATAATGAAGCTTATGCTTATAGCTGCAAAGTGGTAGTGGCATAGGATTTTTCTTCTTCTAAAAGTCCTCGATCTACTATGGGGTAGACAACAGCCCGGGGAACTAAGAGTGTCAGGACCAGTTGAGAAATTGGTTCACTTCAATGGAGGGTATCTTACTGTTAGACCTGACAGCCTTAGGGTGGTCATCCACCAACTTTTTGCCTGCCTCCCTCCATTTTCCTGACCATGTTTTTGCTGGTTGTAGGACTCTGAACACTTTACCACTGCTGACCAGTGCTAAAGTGCTTGTGCTCTCTCCCCTAAACATGCTAACATTGTAACTGGTATATTTAGTTTACTTGTAAGTCCCTAGTAAAGTGCACTAGATGTGTTATAAATGAAATGCTACTAATAGGCCTGCAGCACTGATTGTGTCACCCACATAAGTAGCCCCTTAACCATGTCTCAGGCTTGCCATTTGCAAGGCCTGTGTCTGCAGTTTTACTACCACTTCGACCTGGCATTTAAAACTACTTGCCAAGTCTTAAACTACCCTTTTTCTACATATACGTCACCCTAAAGGTAGGCCCTAGGTAACCCATGGGGCAGGGTGCTATGTAGGGTACTTTTGTGTTTTACATGTCCTGGTAGTAAAAAACTCAAAGTAGTTTTTCACTACTGTGAGGCCTGCTCCTCTCATAAGCTCTGCATTAGAACTGCCCGTATATACTTTTAAGTGGTAGATTTTGATCTGAAAGGAGTGATCCTGTTATGTTTAGTATGGCCAGAATGGTAATAGAAAATCCTGCTTACTGGTAAAGCTGGATTTAATCGAAATGCTACTTTTAGAAAGTGTGCATTTCTATGTGCTTACTGCTACTTGTGCTTTACAGACTGTCTTCAATCCACGTCTAGTATGTGCTGGTTGACAGTTCCCCTTGTGAATTCCACCCAGCCAGTCATAAACACAGGACACTCAGTCACATCTGCATTCATCTGCATACTGAATGGGTCTGCCTGGGCAGGAAGGGTGGAAGGGCTTTCTCTTACACTTCAAAGGTCTGTGGCTTGCCCTCACAAAAAGCACTAGTAATATCCCACAGGGATCCTAGCAGACAGGGCTGGGTTGAAAGTGGAACTTGTGCACTTCAAAACGACTCTTTGAAGTTTCCCCTACTTCAAAGGCACTTTGAGTATAAAAACTGGGTCTCTATCCGCACCAAATCAGACACTTCTGGACCTACACTTAGACTTTGACAGAGGGTCTGCCCGGCTGCCCAATGGACTCATCTGGACTGCTTTGCTCGAAGGACTTCTGCATGTTTGTTGCCCTGCTGGAGGGACTCTACCTTCCTTTACAAGTGCTCTCCAAGGCTTGGATGGAGCTTGCCTTCTGTTCTGAAGTCTTATGGCCAACAAAGACTTCATCTACTAACTTCAAGCTAGTTCACTGACTTTGGGGGCTCCAGCTCTGATGCCCCTGTCCAATGCCACACCACTGCCTGGACCAGCTCCGTGGTCCTCATTGAACGCAATGACTGAGGCCTGCAACACAAGTCCGATGCCCCTGACATCCCGTGGTGTGACCAGGGCACTGCGAAGTCGATACATCACGTCTTGACCGACTGGATTTATCCATCCCACTGTGTCACAAGGAACCGACCCCTCACCACCGACGCCGCATCAGCTCCCCTCCAACTGGACAGAATCGATGACTTGCCTCCCCTGCCTCGCAGTGCGGAACAGATGCCCCATCACCCCGGTCGCTGAAAGGAACGGACAATGCACCGGCTCCAGCGACGCTTCACCTCCCCAACTCTGTGCAATGTTTTTGTTTCATTGTTTTCAAAGGTACTGTGCCTGGGGGTCCTTGCGACTCCGTGACCGGCACCAGTGGCGCTGGACTGTTGGGAACGACTCTGTCAATGTCGTTGTTATAGCCCCAGTTGAAGCTATTGCGTTTCTAAGGGCTTTATTAGGATTTAACCTGTAAAACAAATCATATTTTGGCTTGTACACATTAGATTTCTGACAGTTTTACCTTATTTTATTCAGATAAAGATTATTTACTTTTTTTAACTGCTGTGGTGTACTTTTGTGTTGTTTTCACTTCCTTACTGTACGAGTTATTGCACAAATACTTTACACATTGCCTTCTAAGTTAAGACTGACTGTTCAAAGCCAAGATACGAGAGTGTGGGCACAGAATAATTTGGATTGTGTTGTAACTTACCCTGACTAAGACTGTGGTTCCTACTTGGACAGGGATGTATACCTCTGCCAACTAGAGACCCCAATTTCAAACACTTACAATGTGACATCCTCATGCCGTCTCCCTGGAGTTGGAGTTGTGAGGTGGGATTGAATACTCCTTCACTTTTTTTATGCTTGCATGTGGACTTGGACTTACCAGAACACATTCAGCGGGAAGTAGAAAATTGCAGAAGCAGCCCTGTGAACGACTCCAGGCCCATCACTGGAAGTGGGATCTATGGGAAGGCTATGACTGTGTGTTTTTATTCTGAAGTTCCTCTTTTTTTAAACATTTCATTATCTATTTTGTTTTAAAGTTTGCATAACTGCATTTATAACTATTTTGGACTCCGGTCCCTGTGTTCAGTGGAGCCGGTAGCCCTTAGGAAAGCCCTCATTTTGCTCTCGCCTGACGGCAAGGGTCTCTTCCTTCCTTTTTCAGCTCCTGGTGGCCATTTGTCCTCTCTGCTGTGTTTGCGGTGCCATTTGGAACCGCCATTTTCTGTTAGGCAGCGGTCTAGCTGCTCATTTTCCTTCCAGCCTCCCGGCTCCATAAATGTCACAATGCAAGCGGACGCGCAGCGGACCTGATTAGAGGTAATCGCTGTGCTGCCCGTACTTCTCTCAATCTGTGTGTTCTTATTCTGAAGTTCCTCTTTTTTTAAAACATTTTATTATCTATTTCTTAAAAGTTTGCATACCTGAATTTATAACTATTTTGGACTCGGCCCCCGTGTTCAGTGGAGCTGGTAGCCCTTAGGAAAACCCTCATTTTGCTCTCGACTGACGGTGAGGGTCTCTTTCTTCCTTTTTTGGCACTTGGCGACCATTTTTTCTCTCTGCTGTGTTTGCAGTGCCATTTAGAGCAGCCATTTTCTGTTAGGCAGCGGTCTAGCTACTCATTTTCCTCCCAGCCTCTTAGCTCTATAAATGTCACAATGCAAGCGGACACGCAGCGGGCGCGCTGCTGGTGCACTGAAGGCGCACCAAAGGCAAGCCCGTCTGCGCCCGGCAAGGTCCAGGGGACAGAAATACCCTGTATAAAGCACCTGGTAGAATGGTCTATACAAGGGATGCGCTTTTAGACCTCAACAATTCAACGGGGACTATGGGCAACCGCTTACCTGATCTAAATCCCTTGACTACCAGATATAATCCCTGTAAATATATTTTACATCACATATCAAACATAGCAAGGGAGAAGGAACATAATTATAAGTTAATGTCATTAAATTACTGCTCACTTCCAGCACACAAATTGCATATATTTTCACTTCTTGATGATTGTAAGCCAGATGTTCTGTTTCTAACAGAAACCTGGCTGCCAGAGGGCTCTACTCCTGATGGTATTATGTCTCTGCCTCCTAAAAATCTAGCCTTTCGCTTTGACAGATCACTGGGCAGAGGTGGTGGAATTGGAATTATTTACAAAAATTCAATTCAATATTCTAATAATTATCTCTCTATCCCGGATTGTGAGAGTTTAGCATTTTCACTGGCACTAGATGCCACCTTTACTTTCTCAGGTATTCTGATATATTGGCCCCCTGGGTCTTATGAGAAGTTCCTTCAGGCCTTTCCAGAGATTGTAGCAGCCTATGCCTGTAAACATTCCAACTGCACTATTGTAGGGGACATACATGAGGAGGACGCTTCCAGTGGTCCTGGTACAATACTATTAGGGGATCTAGCAGCGTTAGATCTTTCACAACTTATATCTGGTCCCACGCACTGTAAAGGACATACTCTCAATTTAGTCTTTAGTAACCTCTCTAATATTGTAGCAGATTCCCCCCTTCCCCTAACTTTGACTGACCACTTCTTAATTACGCTGACTCTTCGGACTTTGGTCCACTTAGTCCACGAGCCTTATCGCCACCTTACCATTCGTCAGTGGTCAAATCTAAATAAAAAAAGATTGGGTAAATATCCTTACTAACCTGCAGACTACTGCATTCTCTGACCTATCATATACTGCAGACAAATTTGACAACTGGATATCCCAATCCTTAGATATTGTATTACCCACTAAAACCATAACTAAGACTAATTGTCTAAAGAATTCTCCTTGGTTTTCCCCACATCTGCTATGTCAAAAAAGGAATGTAAGCTGATGGAGAGAAAATGGAGGAAATCATATGATCCTGGCTTAAAAAGAGCTTATAGAAGCCTAACTCGATCTTTCCACCTAGTAATTAAAGGCGTGCCGGCCTCTTACTACTCTGCCAAGATTGAACAGTCCCACAGTTCCCCTAAAGAGATCTTCTCTGTCGTTAGAGAAATGACTCAGCTTCCATCAGGCATAGCTTTGACAGATGGCTCTAAGAAATACAGCAATGAATTAGCCTGCTTCTTCCTGGAAAAGATATCTGACATTCAGGCTTCTTTTTCGGTCAAACGCCCTAATATGGATCAGAAGGATAATGGGGTCCCGTACACAGATGGTTTAGTCCCATGTGCACCACTCTCAGTATTTCACCCCATTAAGGAAGAGGAGGTATATGAATACCTCTGCTCCATTAAGTCGGGCTCTCCTTTAGATCCATCCCCTCCATCCAGGTTGGCTCTGGGTTCATAAGTTGGAACACTTGTTCTAACTAGGATTCTTAATGATTCCTTGTCCTCTGGTTGTCTCCCTCATCATTGGAAGCATGCTGTGATCAAGCCTTCGTTGAAAAAACCTAATCTTGAACCTGCTTTACCTGAGAATTATAGACCTATTGCCCTTCTCCCTATTGCATCTAAAAAAAAAATGGAGAAACACATCAACTCTCAGGTTTCAGGCTTCTTAGAGAAGTAAAGCTGTCTTCATAATACCCAAATGGGTTTTAGACCTTTCCACAGTACCGAATCTGCCCTTTTAGCTGTCACCGAAGATACTAGACGCCACCTAGATGTAGGCGGCTATGCAGCCATTATTCTTCTTGATCTGAGTGCGGCATTTGACACTGTGGACCATAAGATTCTGTTACGCAGAATCGCCAAATTGGGATTTGAGGGCAAATGCCTTAAAAGGCTGACATCTTTCCTCTCACATAGGATGTTTCAAGTTTTTAATCAGTCACACTATTCAGATACTTTTTCCTTGACATGTGGTGTTCCACAGGGCTCTTCGTTGAGCCCTACGCGCTTTAATATTTATATGGCCTCGCTGGCAAAAACTGTGGAACCATATGGATTATCTCTCATCTCCTATCCGGATGATACTCAGTTGGTTTATTCTTTCTGCACCAAGAGTAACTCAGAATCTGCTGACCTCTCTTCTTGTCTGTTGGACATTGCTGGTTGGATGCTGGACAGTAAACTAAAATTACAAGATGGAAAAACAGAGGTGATGCTGGTAGGACACTCTTTCTCCCCCCAGACCTCCTTACTTGCGTCAGTAGGATTAAATACTCATCCCCCATCAAAAGATACCATTACAATTTTGGTCTTCTGGTTGGACACACAACTTACAATGGAATGCCATGCAAAAAAACAAGCTTCCCCTTGTTTTTGTGCACTGAGGACTTGTAGGAAAATCTTCCCATTCCTCCCTTTCTTAGCCAAAAGGCTTATTGTTCAGGCCTTAATTCTTTCACATCTTGATTATGGTAATGTCCTGTTTATGGGCTCTCCTAAATATGTTCTGAGGAGGTTGCAGGTAATACAGAATGCTGCTGCCCGTCTCCTGGTGGGGATTCTGAGCCATATTTCGGTAAAATCTGCCTTAGCCTCCCTTCATTGGTTACCCATAGAACAGCACATACATTTTAAAGCAGCTTGCGTTATCCATCAAGCTCTTCATAATAGAGGTCCGGCTTTTCGGAAACAGATTATAACTCCCTACACTCCCCAACAACTGCTTAGATCCTCACCTGCATCTCTGATTAGTATTCCCCGGTATAAAAGATCAAGATGGGGAGGCAGATCCTTTGCTTTCAGGGCAGCCCAACTATGGAACTCTCTCCCGGTTGAAGTTCTATCAGTAGATTCTGAACTCTCCTTTCGGAAATCTTTGAAGACCTTCCTCTTTCCCTCATAGGGCCTCTCAGTTGTTGTCTGTTTTTCTGGTTCCGCATTAGCACTGGGAAGCCTCTTGGCAGCCATGCGCTTTATAAAATACCAAAATAGAAAATAGAAATGACTAATTCTTGTGCTCATCGATGTACAACTACACCTCCCAGTCTCAAATCATCTTTCGGAGCATGGGACACAGTTATCATGACTTACAGTGGTGTTCTGAGTACAGGCACCAATCGTACACCTTGTGCTATTGGTGGCCTGTGACTGATATATGTTTTCTGCAGTAACAGCACTGCATGATTCCTTTTGTTTTCAGTGGGGACATTGTTCCCTAGCTGTAGGAAGTTGGCTCCTTATATGATATACCAAAATGAGATATATTGTGCCAAGAGTCCAAGGGTTCCCTTACTAGTTGACATGGGCTTGCTCTAGCAATCCCAAGGTGCCCTTCGAGGGGGGTAGTGTGGTCGAGCAGTCTTAGGCTTATCAGAGGGGTGTGTTGGAAATCTGCAAAAACACACACAGTCAATAAATGAGACACGAGTCAAGAAGGAGATTCACACCAATTTACAAAAATAAAAAGTATCTTTATTTATGTTGTGGCAGCAGAAGCAATACGATCAGGTAAGTATGTTTTGCAAAAGAAATCTTTATAGTTTTGAAAAGTCGACAGTGCAATTTCTGGAAGCTGCAATGTCATCCTATGGAGGAAAAATAAAGATGGTAAAAGAGTTACAGAACAGCAATTTACAAGGTTAATCTCATGGACTTTAAGTAAGTATTGGGAAAGGGTCAGGACCACACCAACAGGTCACTCTGGGCAGCACTGGGGTGGACGGGTGCAGAGGTGTAGTACAGCATTGGGTGCCCAATATTACTCTATAGGGATTGGTCTGGTAGAAGAGATGCTGCAGGTGAGGACTGGGGATCCTGTCGGAAGGAACAAACAAGTGGGTTCCAATCTTGAGATGTCAGGGGACAAGGGGACACCTTCAGTCCTCTTCCCCAAGGGCCAGGGGCGACGGGTGCAGAGGTGTCCTGAGGTGTCACGTTTTTCTCCACCACAGCACTCGCGTTTGAAGGGCCTGCGCGCAGAGGCTACAAGTGCCATCAGTGAGCCCACAGTGGGCAAGTCGAAGTTGGGCTTTGTCTCTGGAGGGCTGGTACACCACATTGGCAGAGCTGGCCCTCTTTAACTTGGGCTAGACGGCACAGTGTAGTAGTGCTTTGGGTTATCTATGGTCCGGAGTCTTCAAAGTTGTCTTCGGGTGCCTGCAAGATACAGGGAAGCAGCTCTGCTGCTCCACATGAGTTCCTGGGTCTTTGTTGAAGGCAGGCAGGCCTCCCAAGCTTTTGGGAGGCACAGCAGCTTGCAAGATGAGTCAACTTTGTCACAAATTGAGGGGAACAGTAGACAGGCCAGCAAGGGTGGGGCTTTGTTTTTGCAGCTGAGCTCTTGGGTGTCTTTATTCTTTGAAGGTCAGCAGCAATCTGCTTTCCTGGTGCCAGGGGCTCTCCTAAATACTGAATTTAGGGGGTGTTTTGGGGAGTGTAGGGTAATAGCTACACCCCCTATATGACCACTTCCTGTGGGAAGTGGGCAGAACACTGTCCTAGAGGTCCCAAATCTGCCAACACCAGGATGGCAGGTTTCTAAATGCAGTTGTCTGCATTAGGCAGTTCACCTTGGAGGTGGGACTGACATGACGAGTGGACACACTTCTCTGTATACTAAATTTCCCACCTGTCCTGGTGCGAAATAGGCCCTCGAGCAAGGGGGTCGGCATCTGTCCTTTGAGTGAAACCAGATGTGCATACCAAGGGCAGTAGGCTTCTTTAAAGCACTCTGCCTTGGAATACAGGTTCACAGGTCAACCTGTTGGGACTGGGTCGGGATCTTTACACCTCTCCCAGAGCAGACTTGGTTTATGACCGCCCTAAGAGCATAGGCTCTTACATTTGTGGAATTTTTGGAGGGGGGGGGGGACGGGGGGTTGTGTGAGTGCGGGTGCACCAGCTCCACTGAACTTCAAATTCACACAAGCTCAGTATAGGGTTGAGTGAATGCATGGGCATAGTGGTTCTAGCATGCTCAGTGCTTCATAAGCTTACTTTCCACTACAGACTCTCCAGGGGTGTCAATCTGTGGCCCCACTGCCAGCCAGCCTATTGCATGCATCCCGTTTTCCAGGAAAAAACACAACATAAATAACCCTCAAGCCTGTATATAAAGTCATGCTCTACTGGAGAATAATGCTTGGAGCAGGCTCAGGTTTACCTACTGTATCCTGTATTCAGCAGTGACCTAATGTATTCAATAGGTGGCAGGACTGCAGGGCCAAACTCAATCTGAATAGAATTTATGAAGCGCTGAGATTATTCAGTAGGGTAGCCTGGTGCTAACTGGAACAAAAACATATATAATAGTTTGATTAAGCAACCACCCTCTAGTTTTCTTCCTGAAGGCCATGTAATGAAGTTCTGCTCTGATATGAAGATGAAGCATAATTCAGTAGAACGTAATTAAGAAAGACCTTTCTTCAATCTGAGCCTCCATAATTTTAGGAACTAACAGAAGTGAACCAGAAGATGAGCAAAGGATCCGTGAAGTGCTGTAAGGTAAAATATTAGTTCTATTGCCCAAGGTGCCCTTGCCAGATCAGGCCTTATTGTTCCTGGCCAAACTAAAGTTTTTGTTTAATAATAAGGCCTCTTCATCATCCCAGGAGAAAACATGGTCTTGGGCAGAGGAGCATTTGCCAAACCCCCAAACAGAATGTATGAATATTGATACACTGGTGCAAAAAAACCCTGCAAGAGCCAGGTAACGAGATGTCAGGAATGGCGTAGCCATCATGCCAAAGCACCCCCCAACACCTAGACGGTGAGCTGGGACAGATTAAACTGGAGCCTCTTACAGAGAAACATCTGACTTGGACAAAGACATGGACCCCAGTAAAGTTGAAACTGACACAGAGACATCATAGGGCAAGTCACAAACTTTTATTGAGCCTATACAGACCTGCAGCCCGGATGCCCTCACTTTCTGTGTGCGTGCACTTACACTCTATTTCGGCAGACAAGTGATTGATAAACACTCAAGTGGAAATTGCTTTTTAGTAGCCCCTGGGGAGTACCACAGAGGAGGTTTATTGAGTTCTGTATATATAATGACAAGGCTCATGTACATAGAGCTTGTTTAGACCTCAATATATTGTAATACCCTGTTTTAGGGTACCAGTATCAGGTTTTCAGAAAACAAATGTTTCTGGGTAGAAAGTGTTGGGAGCACAGAGTTGGGTGGGTGGGTTTAGTGTCTTTTTCAAAAGTGTTATTGCTCTGCACAGTCATCACGCGTGAATCTTATCTCCACAAATGTTCACATACTGCCTTAGATATCTAACATATCACCTAATAACGTACATAATTAACACCATGTAATGTCCACGAATATTAATGAATTGAATAATAAAATTAAAGGTGGGGCTGTCTTACTGTACAAATAAATGGAAATCCTGAGCACAATTTGTGAGTTTTTGGGAAGATGCATATTATGACAGAATGCATCATCCATGTGAATCTTGCAGATCTCACAGAGTTGAAATCCTTCTATAGCATTCCTTCCCTCCGATAGGAAAAAAAGGTCCACTCCAACCCTTTAGCGAGATACTTAATGATATCTGGTTTACTCCAGGACCATAATAAGCACCTACATACCCCAACTTTGACAGACATATAAACGCGCTCACACAGCTACTACTGGATTCTGCAGTTAGGATGATGGTCACTGGTGGGTACTTCAACGGGGAAGTGAATGTAGCACTAGACACAAACAATCCAGAGACTACCATCATATCGACAAGTGTAGCCCAATGGGCAATAACCCTGGATCTGAAGGATAACAGGCGCCGTCAGCAAAAGACTAACTTAAGCTAAACTTCCCATCTCATGCTTCACACTGTCAATTAGATTACTTCTTTACACCAGCAGCAGAGGTGGGACAGATTGCAACAACCAAGATTTTAGCTAGAGGGCCCTTGGATGACTCCTCACTGAACTGATAAGTGTTCCAATTTAGGACAGGTAAAGGACCTTGTGTATGATTGCTTGGTGGCTGACAGATGACACTTTTGCAGAGCTATTCTGTAGCAGGATTGCAGCATACTTTGAAGTAATACTGGTTCAGTCTCTTCGGCAGCTCCCCATAGGAAGCATTTAGAATGGTCTTGAGAGCAAGTGCAATTGCTTACATAAAGGGTATGAGGAAGAATGCAGTAAGTGGAATGCCTGAAGACAAAAATTTAGCATTAGAAAAGGAACTAGTGGGGAGGCCAGACTCCAATACCTGGATCTAAATAAGGTAGAATTAAGGGAATGCTGTCTGAGCTGGCACGCGCAACTAGAGTGTGTATACTGGGACATGTTAACGAAATGGGTGATAACGCTAGTAAACAACTCAATTGTCTGGCAAACAGGAAGCAGCTGGGCAGAATAATCCCATCTATTTTAACTAGTGAGAGTACATGGTACATACAACGGAATGCATTGCAGCAACATTTGTCAAGTACTGTGAACAGCTGACATTCCTCTTGAATTTTTTAAGGGTTACTTTTCTCTTTTGGCCACCTGTAAGAAATGTGTGAGGAAGCATATGGTCAACACTGTACCTTATGACTGGATGGTACCAATATTTTGGTTATTTTAAAACTGACTAAACGTAACTCCTACTGTCCTAATTCTAAAATAGGAATCAAGGAAAAATATTGCCTATGGTTCTTGCGGGTAGGCGGGTGAAAGTGATCCACATCTTGGTCCACCCAGGACCAAAACGGCTTCATGCCGAAACAAAGTACCAGACTCCATATGATCTTGGCACACACTAAGCATTATTGCGATGATTACAGATTATTATTAATAGATATCCAAAAGGCCTTTGACACCATCCACTGGCCCTTTTGTGAGGCAAGTGCTACACCGTATGAACTTTAGACTCTGATTCTGGCTGTTCATTGAGGACCTACATGCATTCCTTCAGGATCGGGTCCATGTCAATGCCTTCTTTCCAGCCTTAACCCTAATTGAGAGATATACGCACCAGGATCGCCTGTTTTGTTTGCCATGGTCATGGAGCCTCTTGCAAGGACGTGCTATTAGACAACCTGACCAGAGAAACTAATTTTCTGCTCTGTCCAACCTAGGAGCTTTTAGATGACCCCAAAGCTCAACACCACACAGAGACAGCCCTAATGCTTAAGCATTATAGATCTGTAGGGTAGTTGAGACTGATTTTACCAATTTCCTTTCCTTTGATCTGGGACTCCCAGAATTACAGTGCCACACTTTTAGTACACCTTTACTCTTTTGACTAGTCCATGACATGATATAAGTCAATTTAACATTCAAATGTTAAAGGCCTTAGCTCTCTCAGCATAACCACTTCAAGTGTGCCTGTGGACCACATCACTTAGGCAGATTAAATGCCATATTTATTTTCTTTATGTTTGCAGGAGTCTACAAATGTGTCTAATAGGATCTGTAGGGCCATCAGTGTCCTCAAGATCAACAGGGTATTGTCTGCAAATGGGACTATGGGCATCCTACACATAGGTAGTTTAGGAGAATTGTTTCTGCAGCAGCCTAAATAGTCTATAACACCACATATATAGAGAGAAAAAAGTGCTGGAGCCAAATACATCGCTGTTGGACCCCTTTATTTATTGGGATATGTTCTGTTAATTCTCCATGGACCCCCATTTCACTTGAGCGTATATGCTCATCTGTAGTTTTACTAGGATAGACAGAACATTTTCTGGGACTCTAATTCCTTTCAGGACCATACAAAACTTATTTCAGGGAATCAGGCTAAAGGCGGATCTTAGGTGTCCACATCTGTAAGAAACCTTGCCCAATGAAAAAACATGTAAGTATATTAAAACATATCTAAATATTTGATATACATTACTCATTGTTTAAACCCACTTCCAAGTGTGATCAAACATCATTTCCTTCATTCAGCTTTACAATTTATCTAGATCTGACAACAGAAAGGTTCTGAAGGCTATCAAGGAGGCTAATCGGCAAGTAATAACTTGGACTTGCCCTTTGTCCTTTTTTGAAAATCAGTGTAATCTCAGCTCCCACCCAAGAGGACGTTATTTTGTAGGCCATTAAGGTTGCATTCGAATTTGTATTAATATAAGGGCCCCAGATTTGCAGCTCCATAAAAAAAAAAAAAATCCCAGTATTTAATCAGGACCTGGTGCCTTATTGGCAATGGTACTTTTAATTGTTTGCTATGTGTCTGCTAGGGATATATTCAGAGGTCCAGTTATCAAGGGCAGACAATTTACTTTGGTCAGATCGTCTTCACTGCAAAAGACTGTCATTGGAGGAGTACAAGCCGTAAAGTGATTGATGCAGGTCTATGGTTTTATAAATTACTCTACAGTAGACTGGTTATGGTGGCTCTGATGTGCCACTATGTGCCAAAACAGTTTACTGCCTGGGTAAGATCTAACCAATATTTTACATCAAACTTACTCTTTGCTATTGTTAATAATTTCTTGTATACATCTCTTGCAGATCTAATCGTATCACTGTCCTTACTTCTATTTGTCAAAATCAACGCATATTTTGTGTCTTTATAATCCTTGTTGAGCCAGGACATATTTTTAGTAATACTCAAACTTAGCTTTGTTGTTTTGGAAAAACGTTTTTCTTCATGGGCGATAATAATAACATTAGACATTCAATCATTTTGTAAAAGCTTGCTGCACAAATTCCATTTATTCAGCCACATCCTTATACAAAAGACCTACTGACTCTGGATGTTTCAAGAGTGACCCCCACTTAACTGCTCGCCTGTTGTATGTAAGGACCAGTTTCCTCCCTACTCTTAGCAAAGATACAAATGCGAAAAAAAGAGAAGATCCTTAAGTGGTCAGGTTAAGGGCATTATGATCACTGTATAAATGGTCTACAATAACTGTATCTATCAAGTCTTTTCATACTTTTATGTCTAACATACTGTAATCAATCCTGATTGGCAAAATTGTATGGTTTTGCCTACCTTAAGAATGCAGACCATTTGCATCAGAACAAATGTGTCCATTGCAGGATTGAAGTCCTAATGAGAAGGTTAAAGCGTTCAGCTCAATAGCCATTGTTGACTAGCCTCTTATGGGAGGTAGTTGTAAACAGCTGAAATGATCTGCAAAACCCACCTGTCAGTGGTGATATTTTCCTAGTAGGGCAGGTGATGGCGAATTCTGCCACCAACTGGACAGGAGTGAGGGGACGGACTAGGAGGGACTGGAAGCTGCAGCGGGGCAGAGGTGGACTGGGCAGACCTCTGGTTCGCTGACCCACAGCCATGCGGGATTCCGTGTCCCCGGCCACGCAGAGGCTGTGTGGAGGACGCAACAGGGAGCCCCTTCCATGGCCACGAAAGGGGTGAAAAGTGGATTTTGGTGGGCGAGGGGCAGAGGAAAGACCGAGGGACCGAGCTGTAGCCCGGTAATCCTTGAATCTCTCCAAGGCCGAGTCTGCTTTGTATCCGAAGAGATGGGACCCATCAAAGGGGATGTCCATGAGTGACTGTTGGACACCCCCAGAAAAACCAGAAGTACGTAACCAGGCGTGGCATTGTAAGGCCACCGTCATAGCAACCAATCTACCCAGAGAGTCGGTCGTGTCCAGCTCACAAGAGATTGTGAACTTTGCTGCACCCCTCCCATCGGTCAGAGCTTGGAAGACGATAGCACGGGCCTCCTCCGGTATCTGCTGCAGGACTTGCACAACCGTATCCCACAAAGAGTGGGTATAGCGGCCCAAAAGGCATGCAGTGTTCACAGGCCGCAGCGCGAGACTGGAGGAAGAAAATAACTTCTTGCCAAACTGTTCCAGTCTTTTGGATTCCCTATCCAGGGGTGCAGAAGGGAATACGCCTGTAGAAGAGGAAGCCTAGATAACAAGACTCTCAGGCGTGGGGTGTTGGGACAGGAATTTAGGGTCGTTCGGAGCGGGCTGATGGTGGCGTGCAATAGTCCTATTCACAGGAGCCCCTGTGTTGGGTTTGGACCAGGTATCCAAAAGGACATCGGTGAGGGCTTCATTAAACGGCAAAAGGGGTTCTGAAGAAGAAACCCCAGGCTGAAGCACCTCAGTCAGGAGATTAGACCTGACCTCAACAGTGGGAAGCTCGAGACCAAGGACCTCAGCTACCCTACTGACCACCAAACCATAAGTTGCTCCCTCCGCCGTAGCCATGGTAGGAGGAGACAGCATGCCAGTGTCACGTCAGGCGAAGAATCCATACCACTGGCTTCACCCAAATCCTGAGCCCAGTCCATAGAAGGGTCATCCGGGTATTCGTAAGGGTCCAGGGACCCCTCCAATCCCTCCCCATATTCGTACCCATAAGAAAAAGGGTCCCAATGCGACCTAGGGCGAATAGGCCCCATCAAAGTCAAAGGTGGTGGCAGCCTATGCCGCTCCAACTCTGAGTCGTCGGGGATAAGATTTGGGTCGACTACGATAGTGGGCACTACCGATGTTGGGAACCGTCAAGAATCGACACGGCGCCGGGGAAGGTCTCAAGTGTGTGACCGCGCCGGTGCGGATCCGCGTACGGATCCGGAGGTGACCTCGGTGGCCGGAGCCGAAGAGCCCCGGTGCGGAACCCTAAGGCCCCTCAGCTGAACCCCTTGGGCCCAAACGCATCGTATTGGGGTCGGACCGCCCAAGGATGAGGTGCATGGCGTCATAAAACTCTTTAAGCTGGGTGGGGGTCGCTCCGGGAAACTCAGGGAAGCGCAGAGCCGACCCAGACGCAGGCTCCGAGGACGGAGGCCTTGTACGTGGACACACTACCCACTTTGCCGAGCGACGGGGCGAAGTCGGAGAGCGATGAGACTTCTTCGACTTCTTCTTACCTTGAACCGCAGATCTGGAAGAAGACGAGTGATGATGACTCAGCGACCGATCTCAAGACCTTCCTCTCTAGCGAGACCGGGTCCTACGCAGAGTTGAGTGCCGGGCCGGCATAAGCTTTAGGGACTGCTTCCTCAAAGCCTTCGGGTGCATGGCCCGGCACTCGGAGCATGACTTTGGGTCGTGGTCGCGCTCAAGACACCACAGACAAACCCGATGAGGGTCAGTCACCGACATCGTACGATGACAGTGCTCGCACGGCTTGAACTCGATCTTTGCGGACATCTTCGATTCACCGAAGTTTCACAGAAAAACAACAAAACGGTCGAATTCGCCCAAAAAATATCCAGGGTAGCTCTTCTCCGGATCAGCGCGAGGAGCGGAAAGAAAAGAACTGACGTCACTGCGCGAGGGCGGCGTCTATATACTACTCCCAACGTCATCATGGTGACCACGACGCCCACGGAGTCAACCGACGCCCCCTGCCAACATGCAAGGGTATTGCTCGAAGAAAAATCTCCGGATCCAGTCCGACGCCTGGGGGAAAAATTCTAAGGTAAGGAATCTGCAACTAGCAGTCTCTATCATACAATAATATACAAAATGTTTCCATTAAGCCGCATAGCACTGTCTGGCTGTAGGTTTGTATGCTTCCTTCAGAAGGTTCATACATTCTAATGGAGGCTGTAGATATCCAAAGTCTTTGACCTCAGGAGCCAAATCGGCAGGTTGAGAATACTGGGATTGGGATGTCTGATTTGACCTTTGTTTTTAATCAATAGGTCTGGTCTCTTTGGGAGCATGTGATGTGGTACTACAGATAGATCCAATAGAGTTGTGTACCAGTGTTGACATGCCCACGTGGGAGCTATGAGTATCATAGTGAGGGAGGTGTGCTGAATCTTGTTGACCAGAAATGGAATTAGTGGGAGAGGGGTAAAAGTGTAAGCAAATATCCCTGACCAATTAATCTATAGAGCATTGCCTTTGGATTGAGGGTGTGGGTACCTGGATGCGAAGTTTGGGCATTTTGCATTTTCGCTTGTTGCGAAGAGGTCTATGTCTGGTATTCCATACATGCAAAAGTACTGTTGAATCACTTGTGGGTGAATCTCCCATTTGTGTGTTTGTTGCCACGTCCTGCTTAAGAGGTCAACTAGTTGGCTGTGTATCCCTGGGATATACTCTGCTAGTAGTTGAATGCGATTGTGAATTGCCCATTTTCAAATTGTCTGTGCTAGAACGCACAATTGAGATGAGTGTGTCCACCCTAGTTTTTGCAGGTAAAACATTGTTGTCATGTCATGTCATCACAATAGTGTTTTGTGTGTGATCTGTGGCTGGAATGCTTTGAGTGCTAGGAACACTGCTAGCAATTCCAAGTGATTTATGTGATAAGTTTGCTGAATTGAGTTCCATTCTCCCTGTATAGTAAGATTGTTGCGATGGGCTCCCCAATCTGTCATTGATGCATCAGTAGTGATTATGGTCTGTGGCACAGGGTCCTGAAATGGCCACCCTTTTCATAACATGGTGTGATTCCACCATTGCAGAGAGTTGTACGTTTGGCGGTCCAACAAAACTAGATCATGAAGTTGACCCTGTGCCTGAAACCATTGTTTTGAGATACACTGTTGTAGGGTTCTCATTTTAGACGTGCATTGGGTACTATTGCTATGGACATTGCCGTCATTCTCAACAGTTTCATGATAAACCTTACTGTGTAAGTTTGATTATATTGTAGATGAAATATGAGACTGTAGAAAGCTTGAATTCTCTGTGGGTTTGGTAGATAGGGTTGTATTTGTTCTGGTTGCAGATGAGATTTTTGGTAATTGACTGTGAACCCTAGACTGGTAGGGTATTGATTGTTTTATTGTGTGTGCTGTTGACAGGTTTAAATGGTGCGGGCTTTTATGAGCCAGTCGTCCAGGTAGGGAAAGACAAGTATATGTTGTCTTCTGAGGAATGCTGCAGCCACGGCTAGGCATTTGGTAAATACCCTTGGTGCTGTTGTTACTCCAAAGGGTAGCACTTTGAATTATAAGTGCTTGCCTGATATCACAAACCTTAAGTATCTGCAATGCATTGGATGTATGGGAATATGGAAGTAAGCATCTTTTAGATCGAATGCTGTCATATAGTCCTGTTTTTGTAGTAAGGGAATGAAATCCTGAAGAGTGACCATGTGGAAATATTCTGAGAGAATGTATTGGTTGAGGGGTCCGAGATCTAGGATTGGTATGAGAGTGCCATCCTTCTCTGGTATGAGGAAGTATAGAGAATATACTCCTGTCACTTGTTGAGTTATAGATACTATCTCTTTTGCATCTTTGAGTAGAAGTGATTGTACCTCTTATTTTAGCAAAATGAGGTGCTCTGGAGAAAGCCTGTGTGAGCAAGGGGGAATATTTGGTGGAGTGGAGAAGCTTTGTAGGAAATAACCATTGTGGATAATTGACAGTAGCCATTGATCTGATGTAATGTTGTGCCATTGATGGTCAAAATGTTGCAGTATTCCTCCCATAGGAGATGTGTACTGTGTGGAGATGCTGAGAAAGTCACTGTTTTGATGAGGTGGAGGCACCTTTTGTGGCAGTGGATTTCCCCCACCTCTAAAGTTGTTTCCTCTATAGGATCCTTTAAAAGACCTCTAGAGTATTATTGTTGTCCCTGCTTTTGTTGCAATGTAGAGGCCTATGATGTTGAGGGTTTAAAACCCCTCTGCAGTGGAGCCTGCCAAAAGTACCCCGATCAGGTGTTGCATAAAGGGCACCCATGGCATTAGCTGTGTCAGAGTCCTTTTTTATTTTTTCTATGGTGGTATTCACCTCTGGTCCAAAAAACTGCTGTTTGTTAAACAGCATATCAAGGACCACTTGCTATATCTCAGGTTTGAACCCTGAAAATCACAACCAAGCATGCCAAGCATTATTATGCTAGTATTTATACTCGTAGTTGGGGTGTCTGCTGCACCTACAGCGGATCTAATCTGGTTGTTGGAGATACCCTGTCGCTCTGCAACTACCTGCTGTGTCGTTTTTTGGTGTTACGGTGGGAGATATAGCAGGAACTCCTGCATCTCGTCCCAATGGGCCCTATTGTACCTGGATAAAAGAGCCTGGGAGTTGGCAATTCTCCAATGATTTGCTGCTTGAGTTGCCACTCTCTTGCCTGCTGCATCAAATTTGCGGCTTTCCTTATCAGAGTGGAGGAGCATTCCAGGCGGACTGGCTATTTCCCCTCTTTCTTGCCGCACTAACAATAGAATCAGGTGGCAATTGTTGAGTGATTAAGAGTGGATCTGATGGTGCAGCTTTATATTTTTCCACCCTTGGTGTCAGTACCCTAGCCTTTACTGGCCCCTTTAAAAATGTCATCAGCATGTTTAAGCATGCCTGGAAGCATTGGTGGGCATTGTGTGTATTTGTGTGTAGAGGATAGCGTATTAAATAAAAAAATATCCTCTATGGGATCTGAGTGTATCTGCACATTGTGCCATGCAGCTGCTCTGGCAATAACCTGATTATAGGCCATGGTGTCTTCAGGTGGAGTTGGCTTAGTGGGATATACATGAGGATCGTTAGATGGGAAAGGGTCTGGGTCATACAAATCCCATGGATCTACAGTATAAGTATTGTCACCTAGGTCATCCCCATGTGAGGAAACAGGGAATTACTGAGAAAACTGTCAAGGTGAAGGTGGTGGAGCATCAGGTAGGGGAGAAGTGGGAAGTAAAGGAGAATGCGGTGGTGGAGGCTGACATACTGCCTTTGGTTTTTCCTTGTGCTTGAAGATTTTGGCAGGTGAAGGCTCAGCTTCCAAAGTCTCTTGGAAAGATAGTTTCCTTTTAGTTATAGAAGGAGGAGAGGCAATAAACTTTCCAGTATCCTTATTGATTTGGATTTTTCGACTGTTTATGGTCCATCACTTAAAGTATGGGCCTAATGTCTGTTGATTCTTCTATAGATGGAGCAAAATTTCTTTCCCAGAGTTTTGAGCTCCGAAAGATTGGAGACCAACTGTTTTAATCAGCCCGAGAATGTCAACTCCGAAGCAGATGATAGTTTTTTCGTCTCCGAAGAGGAGGTTGGATGTTTCGGCTCCAAGTTGGAAGACGATTGCTTTGGTTCCTAAGTGGAAGCCTCCACTTTTCGAGTCGGTCCCGAAACAGGCGTGGCCGTCTGTTTGGTCAATATGAAGTGCATTTTGGTCTTTTTTCGATGCCAAACCCGAAGGCCGGTCATCAAGATGTAACTTTCGGGTCCAAGCAGTGGTGGACCCAAGACCAGTTGTGCTGATTTTTTGGATTGTTTTTGGTGATGGGAAGGGGCTGGCGTACTCAAGTACTGCACCGCCGGAATCACTTGGCTATCCCCATCGGAATCGGAATCGGAATCTGATGGAAACAGCAGTATGCACTTGTTCCTCATCGAAAATGTTGGGCGTTTGTTCAGTCGACTTAGATGCCATCTCTAGCCGACACGCTCTTCGATCCAGCAGAGTCTTCTTTGAGCGGAAGGATCGACATGCCTCACAGGTTTTTTCCTTGTGATCAGGAGAGAGGCAGAGGTTGCACACAGAGGCGGTCATTCTGACCTTGGCGGACGGCAGAGGCCGTCCGCCAAGGTACCACCGTCAGAACACCGCACCGCGGTCGAAAGACCACAGCGGTGATTCTGACATTTGCCCTGGGCTGGCGGGCGGCCGCCAAAAGGCCGCCCGCCAGCCCAGGGCAAATCAACCTTCCCACTAGGATGCCGGCTCAGAATTGAGCCGGCGGAGTGGGAAGGTGCGACGGGTGCAGTTGCACCCGTCGCGTATTTCAGTGTCTGCTGGGCAGACACTGAAATACTTTTTGGGGCCCTCTTACGGGGGCCCCTGCCGTGCCCATGCTTTGGCATGGGCACGGCAGGGGCCCCCAGGGGCCCCGCGGCACCCCCTACCGCCATCCTGTTCATGGCGGGCGAACCGCCATGAACAGGATGGCGGTAGGGGGTGTCAGAATCCCCATGGCGGCGGAGCGCGCTCCGCCGCCATGGAGGACTCTGACGGGCAGCGGAAAGTCGGCGGTACACCGCCGACTTTCCGCTTCTGACCGCGGATGAACCGCCGCGGTCAGAATGCCCAGCGGTGCACCGCCAGCCTGTTGGCGGTGCAACCGCGGTCAGTCGCCCTGGCGGTTTTTACCGCCAGGGTTAGAATGACCCCCAGAGTGTTGGTTGGTGTAGGGGAACTTGGCGTGGCAATGAGGGCAGAATCAAAACGGAGTCCAGTCCATGAGCCTGTGTAGCAGTAGGCCCGAGAAGGGTGCGGTCGCCCGATAGGGCGTTTAATCGATCCCAACAATACAATCGGATCGAGTATAGTCAGAAAACATGTTCGAAAACAATACTGACGTTTTAAAAAAAAACAAATAGAGAAGTTCAGATAGTACCGAACTGAGATCTACCGGAGCGAGAGGGAACACGTCCGAACCCGATGGCAAAAAGAAAACAATCTAACAAAGGACTTCATGTCCATGCGCACTATCACCGAGAGGAGGAGTCACTTGATCTCGTGACTCGAAAACGCTTCTTCTAAGAAAAACAACTTGTAACACTCCGAGCCCAACACTAGATGGCGGACTTATGTAAAGCATATGTATCTGCAGCTACACAAGCCATTGAACACGAACACACACACACACACACACATACACGAATATATATATATATATATATACATATATATGGAAAATGTCACTTACCCAGTGTACATCTGTTCGTGGCATGAGACGCTGCAGATTCACATGCTGTGCACATCCCGCCATCTAGTGTTGGGCTTGGAGTGTTACAAGTTGTTTTTCTTCGAAGAAGTCTTTTCGAGTCATGAGATCGAGGGACTCCACCCCTTTCGGCTCCATTGCGCATGGGCGTCGACTCCATCTTAGATTGTTTTCCCCGCAGAGGGTGAGGTAGGAGTTGTGTATTATAGTAACAGTGCCCATGCAATAGAGTAAATATGTACGTACATAAAGTGGTTTAAAGCGATATATTTACAAATTCACAAATGTTCAAGATCAACTTGAAACGGCTACAGGCTTCCGGGGAGGTGGGTGGGCACATGTGAATCTGCAGCGTCTCATGCCACAAACAGATGTACACTGGGTAAGTGACATTTTCCGTTCGATGGCATGTGTAACTGCAGATACACATGCTGTGCATAGATTAGTAAGCAGTTGTCTCCCCAAAAGCGGTGGTTCAGCCTGTAGGAGTTGAAGTTGTTTGAAACAAAGTTCGTAGTACTGCTTGTCCTACTGTGGCTTGTTGTGTTGTTAACACATCCACACAGTAGTGCTTGGTAAACGTATGAGGCGTAGACCATGTGGCTGCCTTACATATTTCGGTCATTGGAATGTTTCCTAGAAAGGCCATGGTAGCACCTTTCTTTCTAGTTGAGTGTGCCTTTGGTGTTATAGGCAGTTCTCTTTTTCTTTGAGATAACAGGTTTGAATGCATTTAACTATCCATCTGGCAATGCCTTGTTTGGATATTGGATTCCCTGTATGAGGTTTTTGGAAAGCAACGAACAATTGTTTTGTTTTTCAAATTTGTTTTGTTCTGTCAAGGTAGTACATTAACGCTCTTTTGATGTCTAATGCATGTAGTGCTCTTTCAGCTACAGAATCTGGTTCTGGAAAGAACACTGGTAGTTCTACTGTTTGATTCAAGTGGAACGTTGATATGGCTTTTGGTAAGAACTTAGGATTTGTTCGTAAAACTACTCTATGCTTGTGTATCTGAATAAAGGGTTCTTGTATGGTAAATGCTTGTATCTCACTTACTCTTCTTAGAGATGTGATGGCAATTAGAAATGCTACTTTCCATGTTAAGTACTGTATCTCACATGAGTGCATGGGTTCAAACGGTGGACCCATGAGCCATGTTAAGACAATGTTAAGGTTCCACGAAGGAACTGGTGGCGTCCTTGATGGGATAATTCTTTTCAGACCCTCCATAAAAGCCTTTATGACTGGGATCCTAAAATGTGATGTTGAGTGCGAAATTTGCAGATAAGCTGAAATTGCGGTGAGATGTATTTTAATGGATGAAAAAGCTAGCTTTGACTTTTGTAAGTGCAGTAGGTAGCTGGCGATGTCTTTAGCAGATGCGTGTAAGGGTTGTATTTGTTTATTATGGCAGTAATGAACAAATCTTTTCCACTTATTTGCATAGCAATGTCTTGTGGTTGGTTTCCTTGCTTGTTTTATGACCTCCATACATTCCTGTGTGAGGTCTAGATGTCTGAATTCTAAGACTTCAGGAGCCAGATTGCTAGATTCAGTGATGCTGGATTTGGGTGTCTGATCTGTTGTTTGTGTTGAGTAAACAGATCTGGCCTGTTTGGTAGTTTGACATGAGGCACTACTGATAGGTCTAATAGTGTTGTGTACCAAGGTTGCCTTGCCCAAGTTGGTGCTATTAGTATGAGTTTGAGTTTGTTTTGACTCAATTTGTTTACCAGATATGGAAGGAGTGGGAGAGGGGGAAAAGCGTATGCAAATATCCCTGACCAACTCATCCATAACGCATTGCCTTGAGACTGATCCTGTGGGTATCTGGATGCGAAGTTTTGGCATTTCGCGTTTTCTTTTGTTGCAAATAGGTCTATTTGTGGTGTTCCCCATTTTTGGAAGTAAGTGTTTAGTATTTGGGGGTGAATCTCCCATGTGTGGATCTGTTGGTGATCCTGAGAGAGATTGTCTGCTAACTGATTCTGAATCCCTGGAATAAACTGCGCTATTAGGCGAATGTGGTTGTGAATCGCCCAATGCCATATTCTTTGTGCCAGGAGACACAACTGTGTCAAGTGTGTTCCTCCCTGTTTGTTCAGATAATACATCGTTGTCATGTTGTCTGTTTTGACAAGAATGTCTTTGTGGCTTATTATAGGTTGAAATGCTTTCAACGCTAGAAATACTGCCAGTAGTTCTAAGTGATTTATGTGAAACTGTCTCTGCTGAGTGTCCCATTGTCCTTGGATGCTGTGTTGGTTGAGGTGTGCTCCCCACCCTACCATGGAGGCATCTGTCGTTATTACGTATTGAGGTACTGGGTATTGGAAAGGCTGCCCTTGGTTTAAATTGATATTGTTCCACCATTGAAGCGAGGTGTATGTTTGGCGGTCTATCAACACTAGATCTTGAAGTTGACCCTGTGCCTGTGACCATTGTGATGCTAGGCACTGTTGTAAGGGCCGCATGTGCAATCTTGCGTTTGGGACAATGGCTATGCATGAGGACATCATACCTAGTAGTTTCATCACTCATTTTACCTGTACCTTTTGTTTTGGGTGCATGGCTTGTATTACGTTGTGACATGCCTGTACCCTTTGTGGACTTGGAGTGGCAATCCCTTTTGTTCTGTTGATTGTTGCTCCGAAGTATTGTTGAATTTGACACGGCTGTAGGTGTGACTTGTTGTAGTTGAGTGAGAAACCTAGCTTGTGAAGGGTTTCTATGATGTACCTTGTGTGTTGTGAACACCGTTCTTGCGTATTGGTCTTGATTAGCCAATCGTCTAGGTACGGGAACACATGTATTTGCTGTCTTCTGATATGAGCAGCGACTACTGCCAGGCATTTTGTAAAAACTCTTGGCGCTGTTGTTATCCCAAATGGCAACACTTTGAACTGATAATGTACTCCTTGGAATACAAACCTTAAGTACTTTCTGTGAAAAGGATGTATAGGTATATGGAAATATGCATCCTTTAGATCTAGTGTTGTCATGTAGTCTTGTTGTTTGAGCAGTGGGATCACGTCTTGTAGTGTCACCATGTGAAAGTGATCTGATCTGATGTAGATGTTTAGTGTTCTGAGATCTAATATAGGTCTTAGGGTTTTGTCTTTTTTGGGTATGAGAAAGTACAGGGAGTAGACTCCTGTTCCTCTTTGATGAATTGGTACTATCTCTATAGCATCTTTTTGCAACAAAGCTTGGACCTCCAGTTGTAAGAGTTCCATGTATTGTTTGGACATGTTGTGTGTTTTCGGTGGGACATTTGGATGGAATTGTAGAAATTCTATGCAATAACCATGCTGGATAATGACTAGTATCCGCATGTCTGTTGTTATTTCTTCCCAGTGTTTGTAGAACTTGCTTAGTCTCCCCCCCCACTGGTGTTATGTGTTGGGGATTTGTGACGTTGAAGTCACTGTTTATTTGGTGGAGTTTTGGGTCTCTGGAACTTCCCTCTACTCTTTGGGAACTGTCCCCCTCTACAGTGTCCCCGAAAACCTCCCCGCTGATGTTGACTATGATAATTGGGCCTTGTTTGTGAGGTTGAGGGTTCTGTGCTCTGTCCCCGAAACCCCCCTCGAAACTGTGATTTCCGAAAAGTGCCTCTGCTCTGTGGGGAGTAGAGTGCGCCCATGGCTTTGGCCGTATCTGTGTCTTTTTTGAGTTTTTCAATGGCAGTGTCCACCTCCGGCCCAAACAAATGCTGTCCGTTAAATGGCATATTCAGCACAGCTTGTTGTATTTCTGGCTTGAATCCAGATGTACGCAGCCATGCGTGTCTCCTTATGGTCATTGCTGTATTTACTGTCCTAGCAGCTGTGTCCGCTGCATCCATAGCAGAGCGTATCTGATTGTTCGAGATACTCTGTCCTTCCTCCACCACTTGTTGTGCTCTCTTTTGGAACTCTTTGGGCAAGTGTTCAATGAAATGTTGCATTTTGTCCCAATGAGCCCTATCATATCTTGCAAGCAGTGCATGTGAGTTGGCAATGCGCCATTGGTTGGCTGCTTGTGCTGCAACCCTTTTCCCCTCAGCGTCGAACTTGCTACTCTCCTTGTCTGGAGGTGGTGCGTCTCCTGAGGTGTGTGAGTTCGCTCTCTTGCGAGCTGCCCCTACTACCACAGAGTCTGGTGTTAATTGCTGCGTGATGTACACAGGGTCTGTTTGTGGTGGCTTGTATTTCTTCTCCACCCTTCGAGTTATGGCCCTGCCCTTCACAGGCTCCTGAAACACCTGTTTGGAGTGTTTTAGCATTCCAGGTAGCATAGGGAGAATTTGGTACTGGCTATGTGTAGATGATAGTGTGTTAAATAAAAACTCATCCTCAATAGGCTCTGCATGCAGGGTGACATTATGAAACGCCGCTGCTCTTGACACCACAGGTCACCACCCCGCCGGGGGATCGAAAACCCTGAAGGGCCACTGGAGCTCTTCAAAATTCGGTGTCGAACTGTTGTAACTAACCCAATACCGAACGCAAACAATACCGTCTAATTTTCCGAGATTCTAACTATCTTTCCGAACCGAAACACGGAGCGAAAAGGAACACGTCGGAACCCAATGGCGGAAAGAAAACAATCTAAGATGGAGTCAACGCCCATGGGCAATGGAGCAGAAAGGGGAGGAGTCCCTCGATCTCGTGACTCGAAAAGACTTCTTTGAAGAAAAACAACTTGTAACACTCCGAGCCCAACACTAGATGGCGGGATGTGCACAGCATGTGTATTTGCAGCTACACATGTCATCGAACATATAAAATCTCACGACCCAGGGTTGTTTAGCTTAGATAGTATACCAGCTATATTCCAGGATAGAATACTCACTCTATTTGTGTCACAGATTGTAGGATTGGGCTGTTCTGTTGGGAGTTAAGCATATGGCTCGTTATGAGGTCATCCATGTTGTATATGGGGTGTAAGAAAAATGTTGTTAACACAACTAACTCATGACTCTTGAGATTTGGTAATCTGTTCACAATTTCCTGATTTTACCCGTAACACTTCTGCATTACAAGACACTTCCTTGTCCAGTTAGTCAACTTGCCGAAATACCTAGCCCCCATCCTGCAAAGATGAGAGGGGAACACAAAGGATAGTTTTCAATGGAATGTGGTAACACTTCCTTGCTTGTATTTACATAGGATGTAACTATTCACAACAGGGGACATATAAAGGTCTAAACCTACCATGCAATCAGCAAGCTTCCAAATCAATTTAACATTAAGTCAATGTGCTCATAAACACTATGATGAAGAGCAGAAGTTCCTAACCTGTGGTCCGGGGACCCCTGATGGTCTACGACACCTGCCCAAGGGATCGGCGATTGTCTAAAAAGTGAATTAATATTAACAGATTTATATCTGGCTTCTTTATATAGACTTTATTAAAATGAACATTTTAAAATGTTCTGGAAATGTTGATTTGTGGGAGCAGTGCAAATGCATCAAACAGAATATAGTATGAATGATAGGCGGCTTTAGTTGAATTTAGAAAAGACCCAACCCTCCCATCAAATTGAAAATGTTTGAATGTTAATATATGTTTTTAATTCAATAAAATACTTCCTCATTTGTGTATGGTGTATGTGTTTAATGAATGCTTGATTGTATTCTTTTGTTTATTGTTTTGAGATTTAAATCACTGAAATTGCTTAAGACATAGTGTCATTTATGACTCTTTGGGGGTCCCAGGGCTCCAACAATGATCGTGTGTGTGTGTGTGTGTGTGTGTTGGGGGGGTGCGAGGGAGGTGGAGGGGGGATGCACAGACGTCAAAAGGTTAAGAACCAAGACTGTATCATCGAGTGCTAATAGTGAACGTTCCTTATCCAATGTATGGATTTGTTCATCAAGGAGTCTTTGTCTTCTCTTGTGAGGCTTGATAATTTAGAAACATAAGTCATTAACTCAAAATTACTTTTTGCATTACAAGAAGAAGAAAAATGTCCTTTCCAGGCAAGCATTGCATGGGGTTCTAAATAACTCCTCCAGCCCCGGGCGACCCTCTCTACAGTGGGTATGTGGGAAGTGGGACGCCTTATATTGCTCCATATGGACATGCTACTGCCCGATATTGCTTCCCTGGTACACCGCAGGCTACTAGCGTGTCTCTCTCGATGAGGTCTCCTCTGGTCTAACCATTTGCTGTCATGACAAGTTTATGTTTGATTTATGTGTAAGCTCAGACCCCACCAACACATCAAAAGATGCAGTTGGTATCTGAGCATTAGGCTGTATTTGTTTTTAAATATCAGTGCTCTTTTTATTTCATCTGCCTCTCAGTGGCATAATTTTCTACAGAAGTACTACCCTTGGTTAGCTGAGTAGTTATGCAATTAATATATCTTTTAACTCTAAGACTTCTTCCCTTAGCTCTTATACAAAATCGAGCAAGGCACCCTCTGTTAACTAGAGCTTTTGCATGAGTTCTCTCTTCTGTGCTTACAGGATGGCCTTCTAACTTAAAGATATAAGGCCCAACTTCATTTTTTAGTAGGTCACAGCTCCATTTTTCTGTATTTTGGCAGAATCATCAACATGTCTGCTTTTGATGCAGATGTCGTATGTCCTTATCTTTCCTAGAACTGTTTCAAGTCATTTAAATACAGACATCAACAAAACCCCTGATGAGACATCAATCTGGAACAGGCGACCTGTTAATCTTAATTTCAGGGCCAAACAAAGAACAATAGTCAAAACAGTGTAGTCTGTATTGTCAAAATGTTACCTTATATGTATAAAGGAATGCAACTAGCATTTCCATGCTTATTGGTTAAAGCAGACATTCTTAAGGTGAAAATGCAAATTTAATCTCAGATAAGATACAGGATTTAAGGACTGCCACCTGACCATCTGTCAGAAGAGGTCCTGCGCCCCAGATATTGCGAGACAAGAAGCTGATCCTACCTGCCAGAGATGCTGCCACAGTTTCACAGTTTCTACTGAAAGCTGATAGAGTCAGGCTGGAGTTGATGCTGATGGTGAACGTGAGTTTGCCTTTCACAGAGAACACAGTCCTCCTGACTCTCGATAATTACAGCATTCTGCTATAAGCAAGGTATAGAGTGCACTTATACTCCCCTAAGAAAACCTAGTTGCAAGTTTATCTACTCTCCATGTTCTCCTTGTGTTAGAAATGTTCATTTTCATTGTTCGCATTATGCCTTTGTGTTGTTTAAATCACATTCTCTGTGGTTATTTTAGATGTATTGAGCAACAAATTAAAGCATTTTTTTCTTAGCGCATGATTGAAGAGAACGAAAACGGTTTGTTTCTCAACCAATCAATCAGGATCTTTGGTTGAGTAGATCCCTGTGTGTATGACCCACACACAAAAGAGATGCCAATTCAAGCTGCTGACCCAGCAGCTTGAATTGGAATCTCTTTTGTACTGGGAGCCAGTGGAGTTGCCTGAGGTGGGGTGTGATGTGGGTACATCAGGGAAGGCCAAGGATAAGTGTGGCTGTGGCGTTCTGTATGGTCTGATATTTCTGCAGGAGGTGTGAGGTGATTCCTACGTTGCTGTAGTTCAGCCAGCTGGTGCTGAGGACCTCTATCATGGTGCATCTCACGTAGCCTCTTGAAATTCTTATGTAGCATGTGCAAAGGGAGGAAACAGGTGGAGGAGACGGCGTTGATCTGTAATTTCACAGTGAGCATGTTGTCAATGATGATTCCGAGGTTTCCGGCATGGTCGAAGGGAGTGGGTGCGGGCCCTAGGTCTGATGGCCATCAGGAGTCATTCCATGTGTTGATGCTGTTGCCGACAATCAGTACTTCTGTCTTGTCTGTGTTCAGCTGCAGGCACTTGTTCTTCATCTAGTCAGCAACGCTTCTCGTGCATCTGTGGAAGCTGGTTCTGTTGGTGAAGAGGTCGTCTGTGAGTGAGAAGAGGAGTTGGTTATCGCCTGCATAGGAAATTATGTTGACCCCATGGGGTCTGACGATGTTGGCCAGCTATATACGTTGCAGATTATGGGCTGAGGGATAAGCCCTGGGAGGACACCGCAGGTGATCTCCTTGGGTGGGAGGTGAAAGGTGGCAGGTGGATCCTATGGGTTCTTCCGGTGAGGAATGTGGTGATCCATCTGAGCGCATCCCCTTGGATGCCAATTTGATAGAGTCTTTCAATAAGTAAGTGGTGGGATACGGTGCCCAAAGCTGCCGAGAGGTGGAGGAGGGTCAAAACTGCTGTTTCCCCTTGGTCGAGAAGCGTTTGGATGTCGTTGGTGGCTGCAATCAGGGCAGTTTCAGTGCTGAGATTGCTGCAGAACCCAAGTTGGGAGGCATCGAGTAGTTGGTTCTGCTCCAGGTATGTCAAGAGTTGCTTGTTGTTGATATTTTCCAGTACCTTCGCTGGGAATGGGAGCAGGGAGATTGTCCAGTAGTTTTTAGGTTAGCTGGGTATGGCGGAGGAATTTTTGAGTAGTGGTCAGACTTCGGCCTGTTTCCAGGAATCAGGAAATGCTGCGTTGGTGATAGAGGCGTTGAGCAGAGTGGAGAGTTCCTAGCCGATATTTTGGTTTACCACATCTTCAACCTTGGAAGGGCATGAATTTGTGGGAGCTCCCGAGAGGATGGATTTCTTGGTGGAGGTGATGTCCTGGGTAAAGAGGTTGTTCCACATGGTCAGTGTCTGATTTGTGACAGTTACGGTGGTGGCATATCTATTGAGGAAGTCCATAGGTGTGGGTTGGGGTTCGAAGTTTCTTTATATGGCTGTGATTTTGTTGTGGAAGAAATTGGTGAGGTTGTCGCACAGCTCCTGAGAGGGTGTGCTTTCGCTGGCATCCGGGCTGAAGAATTCATTAACAATGTTGAAAAGTTCCTTGGTGGTGTTGCTGTAGCTTTCAAAGTGTGCGGCAAGGGGTGTCTTTTTTGTTGCCCTCAGCAGGCGGTGGTAGAGGTTGAGGGAGGTCTTGAAGGCTGCTCTAT
Organism: Pleurodeles waltl; assembly: GCF_031143425.1. Taxonomy (NCBI): domain Eukaryota; kingdom Metazoa; phylum Chordata; class Amphibia; order Caudata; family Salamandridae; genus Pleurodeles; species Pleurodeles waltl. The sequence goes on along the minus strand of NC_090446.1, from coordinate 968,467,676 downwards.
CGGACCTGTCCTTGCTGGCATGCCATCTCCTCTCCAGCTGGTTGTTGTCTTCTTTTGTTGTTCTGAGTTCTTGGGTGTACCAGCTGGACTTTTTGGAGGACTTTCTCTAGATGCTGCTCTTGATGTGGACGATGCTGTTGGCACAATTGGTGATCCAGGCGTTGAAGCTTTTCATTCCCTATTCGAGGTTGGTAGCGGGTTGGAGGTGTTGTGGGCGTCCGCCCAGCTGGTCCCTGAGATTTTATTTCACCCTCAAGGGGTGGCAGATGGACCCACCTGTCATCGTAGAGGTGGAGGTGCTGGGGATGGAGATGCTGAAGTGGACAATGGAGTGATTGGTCCAAGTGAGTTCCTGACATGGCTGTATTTGACGCAGTTGCTGGAGGTGAAAATAGAGTCCAGAGTCTGTTCTGTGTGTGTGTGTGGGGGGAGGAGAAGGGGGGTGCAGGGTCGTGGACAATCTGGGTCAATAAGAGGCTGCTCATACTGTTGAGGAGGTGTGCAGTGTTGTCATTGATTTGAAAATTTAGGTCACCGACGAAGATGCAGCCCTTGGAGTCTTAGGCTAGGGGCACAATGAAGTCTGCAATGATATTGCAGGAACCTGGAGCATGGACCTGGGGGTCGGTATGCAAGGGTGCCTCTGATGATTGTTCTGTCGTCTGTGTGGAGCTTTAAGTTGAGATGTTCCAAGGGGGGTGGTCGTGTTGCACTGTTAGTCTGTTTGTGGATAACGGCTGTTCCTCCTCCTGGCTTGTAGGTGCGGTCCTTGTGATATATCCATCAGGATCACTGTGGCAATGTCTGGGGCAGATGTGGGGTTGAGTCAGGTCTTGGTGAGGAAGACTATGTCGAGTGCAACGGTGGCGATGAGGTCCCATAATTCGGTGGAATGCTCGCATAGTGAGCATGTGTTAAGAAGGGCACATGCGAGTTGGTGTTTTTGTTCAGGTTGTGTCTGTGGTGTGTTCGGGGTGGGGCTAGTCGGTGGACTGGTGTGTGTGCTTTGGCAGGTGAAGTGCCAGTGGGTGCAGGTGAAAGGTCCTAAGTGGAGCCTGGGTTGGCGTGGTGGCCGTGTTTGCTGCAGAGTCCAGGGTGGAGGGTATAGAGGTCGGTGATGGTGTATCTGTGGGGGGGAGGGAGATCCAGGGATTGTGGTTCTGGAAGTGGTCCAAGCATGGACGGGAGCAGATGGGCTTGCCTTTGGCATGCCAGAGGTGGGCCTGCTGGGGGCATCTGCTACGCAGTTGTGCTGCGGCCTCCATTATGTAGGTCCTGGGGTGGGCGGAGCTTCTGTTGAAGAGAAGAACGCTGCTTTCTGATCACCGCAGTGTCTCTGGATCCCTGTTTATTGACTGTTAGTACCCCAAAAGCACTGACATCATTTCAACTATGCATTGGCTGGAGGTCTGTGGGGCTACAGACACCTTTTGAGCGTGGTGCACTGAACTAACTTCACTCGTGTCACCCTCAGGTGTGGAAGCAAGCCTTGTAGAGGTGACTCAGAGGCTCAGTTTGTGCAACACTGGCACCCAACAAGCTGGGCCTGGATGTTTTGGGAACCCCTTTAGTAGTTTAATTTTGATACACACAGACCATTCTTAAGTCATTAAGGAGCTTACCACAGTAATGAAAATGTCACTTACCCAGTGTACATCTGTTCGTGGCATCAGTCGCAGTAGATTTGCATGTTTTGCAATAGCTCGCCATCTGGTGTTGGGCCGGAGTGTTACAAGTTGTTTTTCTTCGAAGAAGTCTTTCGAGTCACGGGACCGAGTGACTCCTCCTTTTGTCTCCATTGCGCATGGGCGTCGACTCCATCTTCGATTGTTTTTCCCCGCAGAGGGTGAGGTAGGAGTTGAATTGTAGTAATAGTGCCCATGCAATGGAGTGACTAAGTATGCACCTATTTAAGGTTGAGATGATACATATATAAATAATTGAAGGTAACTTCCAAACTGCTACAGGCTCCCGAGGAGGCGGGTGGGCACATGCGAATCTACTGCGACTGATGCCACGAACAGATGTACACTGGGTAAGTGACATTTTCAGTTCGATGGCATCTGTCGCTGTAGATACGCATGTTTTGCATAGACTAGTAAGCAGTTATCTCCCCAAAAGCGGTGGATCAGCCTGTAGGAGTGGAAGTAGTCTGAAATAATGTTCTTAATACGGCTTGACCTACTGTGGCTTGTTGTGCGGATAACACGTCTACACAGTAGTGCTTGGTGAATGTGTGAGGCGTAGACCATGTGGTTTCCTTACATATTTCTTGCATTGGGATGTTTCCTAGAAAGGCCATGGTAGCACCTTTCTTTCTGGTTGAGTGTGCCCTTGGTGTAATGGGCAGCTGTCGTTTAGCTTTAAGGTAGCAGATTTGGATGCATTTAACTATCCATCTGGCTATACCTTGTTTTGATATTGGGTTTCCTGCATGAGGTTTTTGAAATGCAATAAATAGTTGTTTAGTCTTTCTGATGTTTTTTGTTCTGTCAATGTAATACATCAATGCTCTTTTGACATCTAATGTATGTAGTGCCCTTTCAGCTACGGTATCTGGCTGTGGAAAGAACACTGGAAGTTCCACTGTTTGATTTAGATGGAACGGTGAAATAACCTTTGGCAAAAATTTAGGATTGGTCCGTAGGACGACCTTATTCTTGTGTAGTTGTATAAAAGGTTCCTGTATTGTAAACGCCTGAATCTCGCTTACTCTTCTTAGGGAAGTAATGGCGATGAGAAATGCCACCTTCCAGGTTAGGAACTGTATGTCGCAGGAGTGCATGGGTTCAAAAGGTGGACCCATAAGTCTAGTTAGGACAACATTTAGGTTCCATGAAGGAACAGGTGGTGTTCTTGGTGGTATAATTCTCCTAAGGCCCTCCATGAATGCTTTAATGACTGGTATCTTATATAGGGAAGTTGAATAGGTAGTCTGCAGGTATGCAGATATTGCTGCAAGGTGTATTTTAATGGAAGAGAAAGCCAGGTTAGATTTTTGTAAGTGAAGCAAGTAACCCACTACATGTTCTGGAGTTGTGTGTAATGGTTGTATTTGATTAATATGGCAGTAGCAAACAAACCTCTTCCATTTACTTGCATAGCAGTGCCTGGTGGATGGCCTTCTGGCTTGTTTTATGACTTCCATACATTCTTGGGTAAGTTGTAAGTGCCCGAATTCTAGGATTTCAGGAGCCAGATTGCTAGATTCAGCGATGCTGGATCTGGGTGTCTGATCTTTTGGTTGTGCTGTGTCAACAGATCTGGCCTGTTGGGCAATTTGATGCAGGGTACTACTGATAGGTCTAGCAGCGTTGTGTACCAGGGTTGCCTTGCCCAAGTTGGTGCTATCAATATGAGTTTGAGTTTGCTTTGACTGAGTTTGTTTACCAGGTAAGGAAGGAGAGGGAGAGGAGGAAAAGCGTAAGCAAATATCCCTGACCAGTTCATCCATAGGGCATTGCCTTGGGATTGTTCGTGTGGGTATCTGGATGCGAAGTTTTGGCATTTTGCGTTCTCCCTTGTCGCAAACAAGTCTATCTGAGGTGTTCCCCAGAGTTTGAAATAAGTGTTCAGAATTTGGGGGTGAATTTCCCATTCGTGGACCTGTTGGTGATCTCGAGAGAGATTGTCTGCGAGTTGATTTTGGATCCCTGGTATAAATTGTGCTATTAGGCGAATTTGGTTGTGAATTGCCCAACGCCAAATCTTTTGTGCTAGCAGGCTTAACTGCGTGGAGTGCGTCCCCCCCTGCTTGTTTAGATAATACATTGTTGTCATGTTGTCTGTTTTGACGAGAATGTATTTGTGAACTATTATTGGTTGGAAAGCTTTTAGTGCTTGAAAAACTGCTAGAAGTTCTAGGTGATTTATATGCAGTTTTGTTTGATGTACGTTCCATTGTCCTTGTATGCTGTGTTGATCGAGGTGTGCTCCCCACCCTGTCATGGAAGCATCTGTTGTTATTACGTATTGTGGCACTGGGACTTGGAAAGGCCGCCCTTTGTTTAAATTTATGTTGTTCCACCATAGAAGCGAGAGGTAAGTTTGGCGGTCTATTAACACCAGATCTAGAAGGTGACCCTGTGCTTGTGACCATTGTGATGCTAGGCACTGTTGTAAGGGCCTCATGTGCAGTCTTGCGTTTGGGACAATGGCTATGCATGAAGACATCATGCCTAGGAGTTGTAGTACCATCTTTGCGTGTATCCTTTGTGTTGGATACATGCGTTGTATGATGGTGTTGAAATTTCGAATTCTTTGTGGACTTGGAGTGGCTACTCCTTTTGATGTGTCTATTATGGCTCCCAGGTATTGTTGTACCTTGCGCGGCAGAATTTTGGATTTTGTGAAATTGACGGTGAACCCTAGTTTGAAGAGGGTTTGTATGATATGATTTGTGTGATTTGAGCACTGTATTAACGAATGGGCCTTGATTAGCCAGTCGTCTAGATATGGGAACACATGTATTTGCTGCCTTCTTTTGTGTGCTGCGACTACCGCTAGGCATTTGGTAAAGACTCTTGGTGCGGTTGCTAATCCGAAAGGCAGTACCTTGAATTGGTAATGTATTCCTTTGAATACAAACCTTAGGTATTTCCTGTGCGATGGGTGTATTGGTATATGGAAATAAGCATCCTTGAGGTCTAAAGTTGCCATGTAGTCGTGTAGTTTTAGCAATGGCAATACTTCTTGTAGTGTGACCATGTGAAAGTGGTCTGATTTGATGAAAGTGTTCACTACTCTGAGGTCTAGGATTGGTCTCAGCGTTTTGTCCTTCTTTGGTATCAGAAAGTACAGTGAGTAAACTCCTGTGTTTATTTGTGTGTTTGGCACTAATTCAATTGCATTCTTTTGCAATAGTGCCTGCACTTCTATCTCCAGGAGATTGGAATGGTGTGTTGTCAAATTTTGTGCTTTTGGTGGTATGTTTGGAGGGAATTGAAGAAATTCTATGCAATAACCATGTTGGATAATTGCTAGAACCCAAGTGTCTGTAGTGATTTCCTCCCATGCTTTGTAATAATGACTTATTCTTCCCCCCACTGGTGTTGTGTGGAGGGGGTGAGTGACATGTGAGTCACTGTTTAGTAGTAGGGGTTTTGGGGCTCTGAAATCTTCCTCTATTTCTAGGGAATTGCCCTCCTCTATATTGTCCCCGAAAACCTCCTCTATACTGTCCCTGGTAACTGGACGGTGTTGCTTGTGAGGTGCTGGCTTGTGTGCTCTGACCCCGAAACCCCCCTCGAAAGGGCGTTTTACGGAATGTGCTGTAATTCCCTCTGCTCTGCGGGGAGTAGAGTGCGCCCATGGCTTTGGCAGTGTCCGTATCTTTTTTGAGTTTCTCAATCGCTGTGTCCACTTCTGGACCGAACAGTTCTTTTTCATTAAAAGGCATATTGAGAACTGCTTGTTGAATCTCTGGTTTAAATCCAGACGTTCGGAGCCATGCATGCCTTCTGATAGTTACAGATGTATTAATTGTCCGTGCAGCTGTGTCTGCAGCGTCCATGGAGGAGCGGATCTGGTTGTTGGAAATGGTCTGTCCCTCCTCAACCACTTGTTTTGCCCTATTTTGTAAGTCCTTGGGCAGATGTTCAATGAGATGTTGCATCTCGTCCCAGTGGGCTCTGTCATAGCGCGCAAGTAGTGCCTGGGAGTTCGCGATGCGCCACTGATTTGCAGCTTGTGCTGCGACTCTTTTACCAGCTGCATCGAACTTGCGGCTTTCTTTATCTGGGGGTGGTGCATCTCCAGATGTGTGAGAGTTGGCCCTTTTCCTAGCTGCTCCTACAACGACAGAGTCTGGTGGCAGCTGTGTAGTGATGAAAACCGGGTCTGTAGGAGGCGCCTTATACTTTTTTTCCACCCTTGGTGTGATTGCCCTACTTTTGACCGGCTCCTTAAAGATTTCTTTCGCGTGCCGGAGCATACCAGGGAGCATAGGCAGGCTTTGGTATGAGCTGTGGGTGGAGGAGAGTGTGTTGAATAAAAAATCATCCTCGACCTGTTCTGAGTGGAGGCTTACGTTGTGAAATTGTGCTGCTCTAGCCACCACTTGAGAATACGCGGTGCTGTCTTCTGGTGGAGACGGATTCGTAGGGTATGCCTCCGGACTGTTATCTGACACTGGGGCGTCGTATAGGTCCCATGCGTCTTGATCTGTGTCACCCTGGCTTATGGTGGTGTGAGCTGGGGAGTGTGATGGAGTTCGTGCTGGTGAGACGTTAATCACGGGCGGAGGAGAGGGTGGTGGGGTAACTCTTTTCACCACTTTTGGTTGTGGTGTCTGTTCAGTCTGGAACTCCAACCTTCTCTTTCTCCTAATGGGGGGAAGGGTGCTTATTTTTCCTGTCCCCTGCTGTATGAAGATACGCTTTTGCGTATGGTCCACATCAGTTGCTTGTAGCTCTTCCTCAAACCTATGCTTTTGCATTTGGGAGGTTAGCGAGTGCTCTTCTGTATAAGAGCCTGAAGCTGGGTCGCTTGCAGTTTGTTTCGGCATCGAAACCCTGTCTGCGTGTTTTTTCGGCTCCGAGGTGACTTTTTTCTTTTTCGGGGCCGAAACCTCTCGGCGTCGATCTTCTTCGGTGCCGCTGTCTCGGCGTCGAGCCGTGTCTACACCGGTATCTCGGTGTCGAGGCTTGTCTCCAGCACTTTCTCGGTCCCGAGAAGGCTGCGTGCCGGTGTCTCGACCGGAGTCGGACGACCTCGGCACTGTTTGGGCCTTTTTCGGTGCCGACGGTCGGTCACCGAATTTATGGGTGGAGCCATGGCCGGATGGCAGTGGCGTCCCCTGGGCCTTGTAAATCTTTCTCTGTGTGGTTTTCGACGTCTTACTCACGGTTTGTGTATCGTCGAATCCTTCGGAGTCCGATTCTTGGATCGAGAAGGTACCTTCCTCTTCCTGCTCCTCGAACTCTCGGTGGGCTGTCGGCGCGGACGCCATCTGAAGTCTTCTGGCTCGACGGTCTCGGAGGCCTCACAGGTGTCTTCACTGTGCTCAGGTGACAGGCACAGGTTACAGACCAAGTGTTGGTCTGTATAGGGGTATTTATTGTGGCATTTGGGGCAGAAACGGAACGGGATCCGTTCCATCGGCGTTCTTCAGCACGCGGTCGGGCCGACCAGGCCCCGACGGGGGATCGAAAAACTACCCCGAAGGGCACCGGAGCTCTTCGATCTTCGATGCGGTGTGGAATCTAAGTACGCCGATCCCGAACGCAACAATACCGACGAAAATCTTCCGAAATTAGCTAATTTCCCGTTCCGAAACTCGGAGCGACAGGAACACGTCCGAACCCGATGGCGGAAAAAAAACAATCGAAGATGGAGTCAACGCCCATGCGCAATGGAGACAAAAGGAGGAGTCACTCGGTCCCGTGACTCGAAAGACTTCTTCGAAGAAAAACAACTTGTAACACTCCGGCCCAACACCAGATGGCGAGCTATTGCAAAACATGCGTATCTACAGCGACAGATGCCATCGAACTTACAGTTATGACCTACAATGACTAAGGGAGCATCTATTGCTCTAGGTTCGTCAAGCTTGACTTTTAAAAGGTTATTCCCCCATTCTGGCTTTCCAATTCTTTGATTCTGTTTCATTTGAATCTGTTCATATAATGGCTCCTATTGTGTTAAGTGCCACTTTTAGGGAAGCAGTTACCCAGTATCTCAAGCATCGAGGTGTCTCCGGAGGGGTGGGAGGGGTTGGGGATGGTTACTTTTGTTATAGCTACTCACGTGGTGTATGCCTTTGAGACATTTTACACATTGGAGGAGTTTGGTTAGCACCACCTCCTGCACACTGTAGGGCTTACCAATATTTTTAAGTCCCTTTGACTTCCTAAGAACACCAGACCTGGTTTGCTGTTTAGTTACTACACACATACAGAAATGGCCGCGCACACCCCTGAGCAATGAAGGAGCTATGGGACCACTCATTGCTGGCTTCATGCCCGTTCCATGTTGTGACACAATAGCTCTTGCTGATGTTGTAGGGGTTTTCAATTACACATTCACTGTATAGAGGAGACTTGTACACTTTGTATTACGTACCATGAACTCTAGACTTGCTTTTGCAGCCGGGCCAAGGTCCCAACACAGATATAGGCTACTAGTCCACAGACTATTAAAACTATCATGTGAAATTCTCCAGTGAAGCGTGAAGTGAATTGCTTGCAAGACCAACCAGTTAGAAGTGGTTTATCCACACACACATTACATCCCAAGACAAACCTAGAATATTGACTATGTGTTCCCCTCTAGGGATGATGCCACCCAAAGAGGAATGTAACACCTGGGGAAGTATATTTGCATTCATTTATACCAGCGCACATGGAACATCTTCATTAGCAGGTTTCCCTGAGATACTGAAACAAGTAAAGAATGAGCAATGAGCTCCACCAGCTTTGGATTTAGTATTAAAGTTAATGGGGAAGCTTTCCACAGTTTACTTGATTATCCTGAGGAACATTACGGGAGAAGCTTTGGTTCTAGCCATAAGCCAGAGACTGGAAGCAGTTCCAGGTTGTGCACATTAAGGGAGAAGCTTCAGTTCTAGCCATATGCCACAGACTGGAAGCAGTTCCAGTTTGTGAACGGGAACTACCAATAATAATTGCAGAAGTATACACGTCTGTCACACATTAGGGTCGCATGCTGTTAAGCCACATTCAAAACCTAAAAGTGATGTTGGGGTTCGGTTAAAGAGAGATCTGCAATGGAAGGTAGAAAGAAGAAGAGGAGTAAAGAGCAGAGTCAGGCTAGAGCTCCAGCATCTCAGGAATCTGGCAGGGTTGGTTAGCATCTAAAGGACTGGGAATTTTTTTTTAAAAACGGAACGGTATCAATAATCCGATATCCACTTTTCTAGTTCTTTTGAGGACAGGGACAGTCAACGAATGGAGAGGGGGAGGTGTTTCGAGTTCTGAAGAACAGAGGAGTATCACAGAAAAGGTGACAAAGTGCAGGAGGCTGAAGTCCGCATGAAAAGGAAAGAGGAAGGATTGGCCTCTATGACCCTGATTACAAGTTGCTCTTTAAATTCCGGCCCATGTGTAAACCACTGTTTACGCATCGGTCAGAATTACAAGTTTGAAGGTAGTTAACACATCTGATGATGGCTGGGGGGTCATCTCTGGCTAGTCACGTGCTCGCAGTTGCTGGGGAGTCCTCCCTGTGGTGTTTGTTCTCTGGATCTCGAGCCGGGGCGTCGGGTGCAGAGTGTGAAGTCTCATGCTTCTGGCGGGAAACGTGTAGTCTTTGAAAGTTGCTTCTTTGTTGCAAAGAAGTAGCTGATTTTGAGCAGGGCAAGTGCTCACTGGTGTTTCTTGGTCCTTTAGTCCAGGGCAGTGCTCTGAGGCTTCAGAGGTCACTGGTCCCTGTCGGATGTGTCGCTGGATGGAGGTTTTCGAAGTTGGAGACAGGCGGGTAGGGCTGGGGCCAAAGCAGTTGTCGTGTTCCTCCTTCTCTGCAGCCTTGTAGGTCAGCAGTCCTTCTTTTTTCTTAAGGTTGCAGGAATCTGATTTCCTGGGTTCTGGGGTGCCCCTAAATACTAAATTTAGGGGTGTGTTTAGGTCTGGGGGGGCAGGCTACTGTCCTGGAGGGTGGCTACACTCTCTTTGTGACTCCTCCCTTAGGGGAGGGGGGCACATCCCTATTCCTAGTGAGGGAATCCTTCAAAACCAAGATGGAGGATTTCTAAAGGCAGGGGTCACCTCAGCTCAGGGCACCTTAGGGGCTGTCCTGACTGGTAGGTGACTCCTCCTTGTTTTTCCCATTATCTCCTCTGGAATTGCCACCAAAATTGGGGGCTGTGTCCAGGGGGTGGGCATCTCCACTAGCTGGAGTGCCCTGGGGCATTGTAACACAAAGCCTGAGCCTTTGAGGCTCACTGCTAGGTGTTACAGATCCTGCAGGGGGAGGTGTTAAGCACCTCCACCCAGTGCAGGCTTTGTTTCTGTCATCAGAGAGCACAAAGGCTCTCACCCCAGGGGGGCAGAAACTCGTCTCAGTGGCAGGCTGGCACTGACCAGTCAGTCCTGCACTTTAGGATTGGGTAAATTACAGGGGGCATCTTCTAAAATGCCCTCTGTGTGCGTTTTGTAATACATCCAACACTAGCATCAGTGTGGGTTTATTATTCCGAGAAGTTTGATACCAAACCTCCCAGTATTCAGTGTAGCCATTATGGAGCTATGGAGTTTGTTTTTGACCAACTCCCAGCCCATATACTCAATATGGCCACACTGTACTTACAATGTCTAAGAATAGACTTAGACACTACAGGGGCATATTGCTCATGCAGCTATGCCCTCACCTGTGGTATTGTGCACCCTGCCTTAGGGCTTTAAGGCCTGCTAGAGGGGTGACTTATCTATGCCACAGGCAGTATTTTGGGTGCATGGCATCCTGAGGGGGATGCTATGTCGACTTGGCCTTTTTCTCCTCATCAACACACACAATCTGTAATGGCAGTGTGCCTGTGTTAGGTGAGGGTCCCTTAGGGTGGCACAACACATGCTGCAGCCCTAAGGGACCTTCCCTGGTCACAGGGCACTTGGTACCATTGGTACCTTTTACAAGGGACTTATCTGTGTGCCAGGGGTGTGCCAATTGTGGAAACAATGGTACATTTTTAGTGAAAGAACACTGGTGCTGGGGCCTGGTTAGCAGGGTCCCAGCACACTTCTCAGTCAAGTCAGCATCAATATCAGGCAAAAAGTGGGGGGTAACTGCAACAGAGAGCCATTTTCCTACAGACAGTTTTTAAGGGCTGGGGTAGGGTGGATTGTGTGGAATGTACCACACATATTCCTTCACCAATCATGCTTTTACAACACAATTTGTTGTAAAAGCATGTGTGGTAAAGATGTGGTCGTGGTTCAGACCTCGTTGTTTAGGAATGCTTGGTTCAGCATGCGTGGTTGTGCCATAGAACCATAGTAGAGTGGTGCATAGTAGAGTGGTGCATAGTAGAGTGGTGCATAGTAGAGTGGTGCAGAGTGGAGTAGCATAGAGTTGAGTGATGCAGAGGGCAGTGGCACAGAGTAGAGTCGAGTGACAGAGTGCAGTGGCATAGAGTGGCACAGAGTTGAGAAGTATAGAGTGGTACAGAGTATACTGCCATAGTGCGAAGTGTGTAGAGTGGAGAAGTGCAGAGTAGAACAGCCTAGGGTTCAGTGTCCGAGTGCAGTGTTGCAGAGTACAGTATCAGAGTGCAGTGATGTGGAGTGGAGCAGAGTGGCATAGAGAGTAGCAGTGTAGACTACAGTGATGCAGAGTAGAGTGCAGTGATGTAGAGTGCACTGGAATAGAGTGCAGTGGTTAGGAAAAGAGAAATGTAGAGTGCAGCGACATGGAGTGGAGTCGTGTAGAGTACTGTAGTGTACAGTGGCATAGATTGAGCATAAAGTGAAGTGACGATGAGTGGATTGGTGGAGGGTAGAGTGCAGTTGGGTAGAGTGGCATTGAGTGCTATGGCCACAGAGTGTAATGGCATGGAGTAAAATGATGTAGAGTGCTGTGGCATTGAGTGCAGTGTTGCAGAGTAGAGGAGAGTCGAGTACAGTGGATTGGGGTAGAGTGCAGGGGGACAGAGTTGAGTGTTACAGAAATAACAAAAAATGTGCTTTATTTGTGTTCCTAATTCTGATATACTCTGAAATACTTACACAGTATATTTAAATGTTGTCGTGTGCTAGGATAAAGACTCTTTCCTACCCCCAATATTCATCAAGATTGTCACATGAAAGCTGCCTATTACACATGGTTTTAGACTGCTACATGTATTTGTATTCGTAAAGCGCGTTCCGGCCAGAGCATTGGAGCGCCAAGCAGAAAGAAGTGTAAGTGAGAGCATAAGAAGTTGAGGGAGGAGTAGCAACATTCATGGACAAAACGTTATAATTTGAGGGAAAAAAGCCATGTTTTTAGCTGTTTTCGAAAAGGCATAAAAGTTTTCTCTTTCCTGATACGGTGAGGGAGAGTGTTCCAAAGCTTAGCTGCTGCCACCGAGAAAGCTGTCACCCCATTTAGATTTCTGGCTACGGGGGACTGCGGCCAGATAGAGACTGGAGGACCTAAGGTAGCGACTAGGCGCATACCAACTCAGAGTTGCGCAAAGGTATTTGGACACTTCGGAATGGGGAGCCTTATGTGTGAGGCAAAGAGCTTTGAAGAAAATACGCTTCTCCACAAGTAGCCAATGGAGTTGCTTCAGGCTTCCACTGGCGGACACCGACCTCGGAAGACTGAACACCAGGCATGCAGCGGTGTTCTGTATAAGCTGCAGCTTGTGGAGAGAGCCTTTAGCATCAAAGCATTGCAGTAGTCCAATTTATTTAGATATGACTAATGCAAGAATCACAGAGATTCTGAGATCCTTCTGTAAGAAGGGAAGAATTTTCTGGAGGGTTTTAATCGCCCAATAACTAGGGTGACCACCCGTCCGTAAATTTCACGGACTGTCCGTAATTTCGCCCTGCCGTCCGTTGTCCGTGATGAAAGTCTTCACGGACGGCATTTGTCCGTAATTTGAGCCTTTCACCTAAAGGGCAACAGAGGCAGGGCGAAATTACGGGCAGATCAGTTCCCCCAGCTGGACTGGAAGGCAGGGGGTCTCCTGTGCTCTGAGGGAGGGAGAGGCAGACAGATAACAATCAGACCTTCTTGCCAGGGGGTCTCCTTCCCTAAAGACATGCAAATGTGCCCAACTGGTAAATCTGCAAATACAAAGGGGCTTGAAAACCTGCATAGACTTTACTAAAACGAGTCACTTGGAGTTTTCTGATGGCAAGGACATTACTTTTAGAGAGGTGTTGTAATGGTGTTCCAAGGTGAGCTGTGGAGTGTGTGGTTTTAATGGAGTGTTATACATTTTTTAGTATTAGGTATAAACTGTATATTATTCAAATCTGTATTTCAGAAGCACTTTTTTTTATTTAACCAAAATGTATTTGCGCATTTTGTAGCAGCCTTTATTATGATGTAATTGTATTTTTCACAGTTCTTTCAGGTACTTCGGTACCTCATAGTACTAACAAACATTGGCAAAGCAGTAGGTCTCATCTACGAAAGAATTATTGGCTTTGTTAATGTGTTTTAGCCATTACCCATGTTATACACCAGAGTAGCTGCTGTTCAGCATGGCTTAAAGTTAGTGGCATGGTGGTGTGGAGTGGAGTAGAGTAGCATAGGAGCAGTGGCGCAAAGCCCAGTGGTGCAAAGTACAGTGCAGTGGGGTACAATGCTGTTGTTTAGAGTGTGTTAGCGTAGAGTGCAGTGGTTTAGAGTGCAGTGGCATGGAGTGGCGTGGGACAGAGTAGAGTGGCATAGAGTGCAGTGGAGTAGAGTTGCATACATTAGAGTGGCAGAGAGAGCAGTAGCGTAGAGTGGTGCAGTGGCATAGATTGCAGAGTAGACTCACGTTGCAGGGAGTGCAGTGGCGTAGTGTAGAGTGGTGCAGAGTAGAGTGGCATAGAGTGCAGTGGTACAGAATGCAGTAGTACATAGTACATCAGTGTATAGTACAGTGGTGGAGAGTGCAACGCTGCAGAGTAGAGTGTCAGTGTAGTGGTGTAGAGTGGTACAGAGAACAGTGGCATAGAGTACAGTGGTGCAGAGTAAAGGGCAGTGGCATACAGTGCAGTTGTTTAGAGTGCACTGGTGTAGAGTGCAGTTGCATATAGTGGCATTGGGCAGAGTAGAGTGCATAGAATGCAGTGGAATAGAGTATATTGGTGCAGAATGCAGTAGTACAGAGCAGAGTGGTGTAGAATATAATGGCGGCCAGTGCAGTGTTGCAGAGTGTCAGCGTGCAGTGGTGTAGAGTGCATTGAACTAGAGTGCAGTGGTCAGAGTGGTATAGAGTACAGTGGCGTAGAATAGATTGTTTCAGAGTAGAGTGCAGTTGCATAGAGTGGAGAGGTGCAGGGAAAGTGCAGTGGAATAGAATGCAGTGGCACAGAGTGCAGTGGCATAAAGTAGATTATTTCACAGTAGAGTGATGTGGCTTAGAGTGGAGAGGTGCAGGTTATAGTGGAGTTGCATAAAGTGGCATAGAGTGTGATGGCGTAAAGTAGTGTAGAGTGCCGTGGCATAGAGTGCAGGGGTGCAGAGTAGATTAGAGTGATATACAGTGTATTGATGTAGAGTGCAGGGGCATAGAGTTGAGTGTTACAGAGTAAAGTGCATTAGCATAGAGTGTATTAGCTTAGAGTGCAGTGGCGTACAGTGCAGCGTTGCACAGTGGCAGAGAGTGGAGTTGTGTGGATTAGATTGGTGTTGCCTAGACTGGAGTGGTATGGCGTGCAGACGAGCAGAGCTCAGTGGTGTAGAGAGGCATAAAGTGCAGTGGCATAGAGTAGAGTGGTAAAGAGGAGAGTAGAGAGGCATAGTGTGAAGTAGCATAGAGTGCAGTGGCATAATGTGAAGTGGTTCCAAATAGAGAAGAGTTCAGTGGCATGGAGTGGAGTAAAGTAGAGTGATACAGTAGGAAACAATGAGCAGTGCATTAAGCCTTTCTTAAAAGTCTTTACTGGTAAACCCCATCTCATGCAGGGAGGTGGGCAGAAAGCCAGTGAGCCACCCATTGGACCTGTGCAGCTGAATATTAGCATTCTAAGTCCAGAAGACCTAATCCACCCGCAGTCACAGTTAGCTTTAGGGTGGAAAGAGCTCCCGATGGCGCCGCAGTGACCAAATCAGATGTGTGGCCTATCTGAAGAAGGAATGAAGGTCGAGCAGGGGAAGTTTTGCAAAATAATACTATCATTGGGGTAGCACACCATCTTCACTAGTGCCCCGTGGCCTTTACAGAAAGCAGAAGAGATGACCAAAAAGCAAACTGGGCTTGGAGGGACCGTTCGCTCTGCCGAGATTTTCATCCTGGAAATCAGTGTAAGAATGATAGATATATTCATCACTAGGTATCAAAAGGTAACTGGTTCCAGTTCAATCTGAGATATAATTGTATATGAAGGCGAAAAACAGTGCCATATGTTAAGGAAACACTAATTAAATTTTAAAATTTCGAAATTTTGTTTGTGCAATTTACATCCCAAATATTTTTAAGATTCTATGTGTACTTGACACTTAGGGATAACCCAGATCTCTAGTTTGGCTTTTGTTCAATTTCAAAACCATATAAAGACATGGTCAAAGCGGGAAATTGCCTTGCACAACCTTGCAGGGGGTCTGGCCCCTGCTCACCCTTCAAAAGCACTAACAGCGGACCATTGCACCAGAAGTTTGCCAAGGTGGATGGGTGTTGCTTGTTCAACCACTTGACAGTGCCCCTTCTGTTTCGCTCCTGTGTGCAGAGACAACTCCCCAGGTACCCAATACCTTCAAATAGTCTTGGTGGACCCATCTTGTCTGATTTTAGGAATTGTCCCACCTTGTTCTTCTCTTCTTTATTTATCCAGTTCTTAGCAACAACCCTTTGAATTACTTGCCGTGGATCTCCCATTTGATTTCAGTTTCATTCTCCTCTTTGATTATCTTTGATTGGTAGTCCGGGCTCCCATTTCTGAGATAAATGTAGAGTTCCATTCATACACTCTAGTGCAGTGAGACTACAGACAAGTTATGGGTACATCACATCCTGACATTAGGTGTGAGACTGTCACCCACACTATCTGCCCTGCCTCTTTAAAAAGAAAATTAGGTTGAAAGTCCATGGGCGGTTGGGGTAAGCCAGATGTTTTTGTTCAATTTGTTTAAACTAGCATAAGGTTAATTACCTTAATGTGTCCCAAACTGTTTGCCAGGGGTTTTAAAATGTTCACAAACATAATCAAAATGTTGCTGTTACTTGTGTAGGGGTGATGGCCTTGCCGCAGTACTGAAGGGCATTAATTTACTACTGAACAAGGATGTAATGTGACACCTGAATGTAGCATACCAGGAGGCAATCACAAAAGGTCCACATTGAATAAATAGTGCTATGTTAAAAAAGAGTAAATAAATGCACTGACAACATAGTGAGGCATGGCCTCTCTTTTGCGTGTCTGTAAAATTGACGTTTGTTCTTGAATTTTTATCCTGAATTTTGACCCTTTGTCCTGAATTTTTGTCCTGAATTTTGACCCTTTGTCCTGAATTTTTAACAGTCCTGTCCAGAATTAGCCTCAATGCCAGGTGGTCACCCTACCAATAACAGGTTTTAATAGTATGATTAACCTGTAGCTCAAAAGATGTAGCATTGTCAAATAAGATCCCTAAATTTCTTGCCACCACTATGGGTGCTGGCAGGTATCCGCAAGATTGCGGCCCCCAGCGAGAGCCGCTATCAAAAGCTGTTAGCGCAGAAAAACAGGATTTCAGTTTTCTCCTTGAAACATAATTAAGAAAATAACTACATTTCTGATATAGATATGTCAACCCAATTGCTACATAGGAAACAAAATAAAAGCGCACATGCAGAAATAAATCTTTTGATTTACATTGCCTGTTAAGGTTCCAGTTAAAAGCATGCCAGCACGAAAAAGCTATTCAAACAAATGCGTGAGGTCACAAGGACTGCTTGCGGGCTATTAAAGTAACTTTGCATATGGTATTAGAGGGTTAATGGCCGACTGGAATCCTACTGTGTTAATGTAAGGGGCATGCCTTTCATTGCAACCTTAACTGCAATGTAAAACGAAAGATTTAGCTACGCAAGTGGGTTTAATCTTTTTTTCTATAAGACAAACAGGTTAACATGCCTGCAAATCTAAAATACAAGTTGAGTTATTTCAACAATGCCGATACAAACAGCATACCGATCGGAGACCAAAAAAATGCTGATAAAACAAAAGAAGTAGATAGTAAAGTGTGATTAATCTTTTTTTCGTATAAGGCAATTGGGTTAACATAACGGTATATCTAAAATACATGTTTACTTGTTTTCTTAGTGATGTTTGCGTAATGCCGATAACAACATGTCAGTCAGAGACAAAAAACAGCTGGTATGAAATTGAAAAAACATGTAGCACAAAAAAAAAAAAATACAAAGAATGCAAAAAATATTTTTCTGAAGCACACCATCAAAAAATTAAAATTGTACAATGCAAGTAGTGGAAAAAAAGAAGTTCCGATCAGCACAGAGGCAGTAGCACAAAGACACAAATAAAACAAAAGTAATTAGTACTTCGTCCATGCTCAAAAATAGTACAAGGAAGTGAGGCCATACGTATAGTAGCCAATTACAACCCAGCTACAAGAACTGACAATCAACCTTGCAAATGGAAAGTGAAGGGACTGGCTCAAAGCCCTTTACTGCATGCAATACCCCTCTCAGTAACAGCGCACGTACGCTGTTTGGGCGAGATCCAAAAAGCAGAGCTGGTCTTGACAGTTATATCAAGGGTGCATTTGATTGCCAGTTCAGACCTGTGCTGGTGCAGCTCAGGAAGGAAAAGATAGCATACTTGGGCTGCGCTGCTCTCAGTGCCTCCCCATGCTCCTCTCCTGCAATTGCCTAGAGGAGCTGATGTAACATCTAGGCACCCTCACAACTATGGGCCAAGCGCCACTGCGCTAACTACACCATTGATACTTATGCCTGTTGTGATTTGTCCTAGAGAACCTGAATTCTTGAAATCGATGGATTGTCAGAGAGACCACAAAGAAAAGGCAAGAATTTCTGATGCCAGAACCCTTCAGGGTCCACAACAACCTGTTAATGGCTGTCCTCCAATACCAAGCAGGGGCTAAGCTTGGACCTCGGTCAAGAAGATCAACTGCCTTGTCACTGAGCCAAGAACACTGCTGCTGTGGAGAGAAAATAGTCCCATAGAAAATCCTCCCAGAGAGGTAGTTTAATCAGAGGGCAGATGATCCTGTCCAGAAGTTTTGGATATCACACTTACCTGGCCCAAACCAGATCCACAATGATGACTTAGGCCAGTTATCCCTGATCTTTTTCAGAACACAGAGGAAGAGAGGCAGGGGCAGGAAAGAGTGCAGGAGTCCCATGTTCCATTCCATCTGGAATGACTCCCCTAGCCCAAAGTGCAAAATCTTTGACACTGAGCGTTTTTTTTAGGATGGCTAAAAGATCTAGACAGGGTTCTCCTTACTACTGGGAGGCGCCCCGCGTCCTCTCCAGATGCAGGCGCAATTTGTGATCTACCACATGTCATCGGCTGAGCATGTCCGCCTTGATATTCAAGAAGGCATACCTGGTGGTCATGACCAGAGAAGTGCCCTGACCCTTCAGTATACTCGAGAGGTGCATAGTCATGTGGCAAAGGACCCAAAAGTCCTCTCCGCCCTGCTTAGTGCAGTTTTACATGGTGGTAGTTTTGTCTGTGAGAACCCGCCTAAGTGTCCCCTGGATTTGAACTTCAGACAAATGACCCACAGCTCCAACATAATGATACAAACTCAGGTTTCCACCAGAGACCTGATTTCAGCTTACCATAGTATATCTCCCCAACCCAGCAGGGATGCCTCCATTACACCATCTACTCTGAGTGAGGAAGACAAAGTGGTCTGCTGCTGGTCCAATTGTGATCTAGCAGCCATCACTGCAGATCGTTTTCAGTATTCTCTGAAATCTTAATTATATTTGACAGATTTCCTTGGTGTTGGGCCCTCTGGAACTTCAGATTCCATTGAAGAGGCTGCATAAGTCACCTAGAAGCAGGGAGAATGCAGGAGGCTAAAAGGCCAAGAAGCCTGAGAGCTGCTCTCGCTGAGTTCCAGGACCAAGGCTGAACTATCAGGATCATAGCCCAAACGCCCTTGAAACATTACAATGGAGAAATGTCCCTAAACTACACCATATCCAGGACAGCCCCAAAGAAAAGAAGCCTTTGCGAAGGAGTCAGGTGTGACTTTGACTTCTTGATTGAGAACCCCAATGATGGCAGGAGTTGGCAAGCCTGACTTCAACTGCTAATAATCAATTTAGATGAAGACTGGTATCCCCAACCTCCGAAGATTGGGAGGCAACAACTACTTACATCACTTTTAGGAACCCCCAGATGCACTGGTGAGACCAAAGATAAGCACCACAAACTGAAAATGCTCCTGGCCTGTCTTGAACCACAGGTTACACTGGTGAGACTGCAGGATGGGTATATGCAAAAAAAATCTCATCTTGCAGGTCCAAGGACGATATCCAGTGACTCGGGTGCAGGGAAGACAGAATCTAGGCCAACGTAAGTATTCTGAATTAGTCCTTCCTCAGGAAGGCATTCAGTGAACAAATATCTAAGGTAGGCTGAAGGCCTCCAGCGATCTCTGGCATGAGAAAACAGCAAGATTAACAACCTACCCCTTTTTCCAAGTCCGGGACTCTTTCAATGGCTCCTTTTGACAGCAATGCACACATATCCTGCATTAGATGGGTAGATGCTTTCCGAGAGCCACTATGATTGGGGCGGGGGAGACGTGGTAGGGCAGATATAAATGGTGCGATGTAGCCATGCTGAACAATTTGACTGACCCATCTGTTAGATGTGATGGATTGCCACCCAGGAAGAAAGTGCTAGATACTGCATCCCACATTGTGGTTGTGCACCCCTAACGGCAAGCTCATCGAATTACCACATTAAATGAAGCACTCTCCTCTACTGAAGGCAACCTTGTATCAAGGGAACTATCATGTCCACTGTCTTCTTGTAAATCAATGTAAAAACGGTAATTATCACAATGAGGGTAGATCATGCCCACCTCAAACGTCATCTCTCGGAGGTGGCGGCAAGCTTTGAACAGCATCAGAAACAATGGCCTAGGGAGCCTCTGACGGCGGAAGTGGGATTAGAGGATTAGACTGAGACTGTACGGGGAGCGATTATGCTGTAGTGAATTCATAGCATGACCGTAGTCGGGGTCATATCAAAGCTGAACCCAGGTCAGACATTGGAGCTGACACCAGATTCTTCTCTGGCACCAGTGTCGGGAAAGAAGGGTCTGGACAAAGATTGGGGACCTGCGGTGGAAGTCTGCTCTGGAGCAATTTCAGAGTACATAGCAAGTCCAAGGGGGTGCAGAGGATAGATCTGCTGGTGGTAAACTGACTGAAGGCCCATGAGAATCCTTGAGACCTGAAGGCTCACCAGAGTGCTTAGCTTAGCTTCCCGGATTGCCTTTGGGTGCCTGAGGACGCACTCATAAATTATTTTTTTTTAAATAAAAATAAAAAAAAACACTGGATTTTATTTTAGGAGTCATCTAAAGGCCAGTGAAAGTGGGAGTGGAGCTCCGGATCTGCTTTTAAAGATATGGAAAGACGGGAACTCATGGCATGCAGAGGTGGTTTTTATATGAAAAGTTTTCAGATCCAGTCTGGACCTGAGAAGTATTCTAAAGATGAGGAATCGGCAGTTAAAACTACTCATCAGAAAGGTATTTATGTCCCACCCCTTTCAAAGACCACCGGCTGCCACTGGGAACAGTACAGAGGTAAGACGTTTGGTAATCTCAAACAATTTCTTAAATGTGTAATAGCACGCTTAAGTGAGGGCTGCAATCTTGGCGAGTATTTATTCTCTTTTTTTTGCCTTGATTTTAACTATGGTCAAGATGTTGAATCACTGGTTGACTTATCGATAGAAGACCTCTTCCTTTACAGCATTAGTCACTCTACTGAGGATAAAAGTCATGAAAACTGTGAAAAGTGCAGTTTGACATAGCTAAATATTTCGGGTTAATAAATGCCCCATTCGAAAGATGGAACAAGTATGGCAGTGTAGTCATAACATTTAAAATAAGGTGCTTCGGGTAGAAAAAAGGGTCCCAAAGCATTTTTTTTTACTGAATGACTAAAGCTATTTTCTATTCTGATAAGCTTTTGAAAGCTCAGAAACGTGTTTCTGGTTCTATAGCCTTCTGTTAGTCCTGCATAATGTTTTCTTAAGATTATTATAATCCTTGAGGAAATCTCCTAAACCATTCTGACAATAATCGTATCTCTATTCCAGCCTCAAATTACCCCTACCAGGAAAGATTTTGAATTTTTGTCCTTGGCAGATCTTCCCTTATAACTAAATTCGCTAAACCTGTGTCTTTAAAGATGGTGTGGTACTGGCAAAACTATTTTGTAAACAATCAGTTGAGGCTCAGAGAGCTATACTTGAGATTGTTTATCCATTCCTACAGTTATGTTTTGCAATTACAAGTAAAACTGGGGACCTTTTCCAATTTATTGAAAACGCACCTCCAAGAGGAATTCCTCTGGCATTCACTTAAGCTATGCATCCTGAAAACCTCCAATATTCTGCACTTCACGCAGAACAACTCAACGCCCTTGTTCTAGAAGTGCTCTGATTGTGAAGAAATGTAACTTCTCACTCAAGAAGCACTAAACCAGCTATACATTTTCCAGTATCTCTTCACTGCTCCCCCACTTCTGCCTTCCCTCTCCCATATGTTTTGGCAGGGTCATTTTGAAAGGATTCTGAGGTGAGCATTGCAGCAAATGTATTGTAGGAAACGATAAATTGAAAAAATAAATTAAGCTCTTCTCCAACGTTGATCCTTCATCTCCATTTGGTATTTTTTAATACCTGTTATCATTTGCTTATCAGATTCTTAGCCTGTTGTACCTACCATTCTATATTATCACCAGCTGACTTGCAGTCGAGAACAAGAGTGAGTAACTATATTTTAAACTGTAAAAAATGTAGTTATACTGTTCTATAAGTTACCAAAGCCTAATAGACATTATTCAATAAAACAACAAATTACTTTTCTTTACACACTTGCTGTTAGACATCTTCTCTTTTCCGGAGGACTGCAACACAATGAAAAAGTTTAGAAGGAGACTAAAACTAGTTTTTAAACCATCAGGCGAGTTATGACACCTTTTGTCCTAAACATGTAACAGAAAGTATTACAAAAGAAAAAAAGACAAATAAATCACTTACTGAGGTCCCATATACAAAGAAACTGGGTTTTGTTCTTTAAGATGCATTCTAAGTGCCTCCACAGAAGAGTCCCGTTTGTCAGTTTCTCTGCGATGTCCATGAACACTGAGTCTGCTACAGCCATCAACATCTTGGCATCATCACTAAGCTCAACCAAAAGCTGCCCATCAGCACCTGGATGAAAGAATCATACAGGACCAACACTGTTAGTAAATCCAATAATGCATGTATTTGTCTGAGGGGTATGATGAAATAACTGTTCTGTAAGCTTTTTGATATAGTTTTCCAATCTTTCTGAGCTATCACAATAATACATTCACATGCAATTTAGGCTGAACCTGAAATAATCTGGCCTAAGTTTGTAGTCACTCACATTGCTAATTAAGTCTTTCCTTGACTCTTCTTCTGAAACTGCAGGAACAGATGACATAGAAAATGGAAAGAGGACTTGTACTCAACCAACTATTCAACCAACAATGAGGCCAGCAGCTTCTCAAAACAATAACTGGCTGTGGGAAGTTGACTCTGTATATACTATCTCAAAGTGAGAGATAGTGTGCAGAGTCCAAGGGCTCCCCTTAGAGGTAAGATAATGGCAACATTACATAATACCAATGCTCTACTTTGTGGTAGTGTGGTCAAGCAGTAGGCTTATCACAGGGTAGTATTAAGCATTTGTTGTACACACACAGGAAATAAATGAGGAACACACACTCAAAAACGTAACTCCAGGCCAATAGTTTTTATATAGAATAAGATATTTTCTTAATTTATTTTAGAACCACAAGATTCAAGATTTGAAGTAAATACATAAAATGCAAGGTACTCCACACAGGTAAGTAAGGAACTTTGAATTAGAGCAGTAACAAACACAGTTTTAGTTAAAATGGCAATAAGCTATTTTAAAAGGGGACACAGTGCGAAAATCAACAGTTCCTGGGGGAGGTAAGTATTGTTTAGTTTTTTAGGTAAGTAAGGCACTTAAAAGTTCAGTTTCCTGGGCATAGGCAGCCCATCGTTGGGGGTTCAAGGCAACCCCAAAGTCACCGCACCAGCAACACAGGGCCGGTCAGGTGCAGAGGTCAAAGGAGGGCCAAAACACATAGGCGCCTATGGAGAACAGGGGTGCTCCAGTTCCAGTCTGCCAACAGGTAAGTACCTGCGTCTTCGGAGGGCGGACCAGGGGGATTTCGTAGAACACTGGTGGGGGGGGGCAAACAGGAACACAAAACACACCCTCAGCGGCACAGGGGCGGCCAGGTGCAGTGTGCGTAGCAGGCGTCAGGTTTCCTGTAGAAATCAATAGAGTGACCCGGGGGTCCCTCTAGCGGTGCAGGCAGGGCACAGGGAGGCTTCTCGGGCCAGCCACCGACTGGGCTAGGCAGAGGGTCACCTGATGGTCACTCCTGCAGTGGAGTTTGGTTCCTTTTGATCCTGGGGGCTGTGGATGCAGTGCTTGGTCCATGCGTCAGGTTCTTTGTTCCAGGCAGTCGCGGTCAGGGGGAGCCTCTGGATCCTCTCTGCATGCGTCGCTGTGGGGGTGCAGGAGGGTCGTCTCAGGTTACTCACGGAGTTGCAGTTGCCTGAGAGTCCTCTCTACGGTGTTGGTTCTCTGGTGCTCGAGCCAGGGGCATTGGGTGCAAAGTGTGAAGTCTCACGCTTCCGGCAGTAAGAGTGAGTTCTTTGAAAGTTGTTAAAAAGTTGCAAAGTTGTTGCAGTTTTTGAACAGTGCCGCTGCTCTCTGGAGTTTCTTGGTCCTTCGGGTTCAGGGCAGTCCTCTGAGGCTTCAGAGGTCGCTGGTCCCTGTCGGATGCGTCGATGTGCAAGTTATTTGAGTCTGGAGACAGGCTGGTAGGGCTGGGGCCAAGTCAGTTGTTGTCTCCATCGTCTCTGCAGGGCTTTCAGGTCAGCAGTCCTTCTTTGTGTAGGTTGCAGGAATCGGATTTCCTGGGTTGCCCCTAAATACAAAATTTAGGGGTGTGTTTAGGTCAGGAGTGCAGTAGCCAATGGCTACTGTCCTGGAGGGTGGCTACACCCTCTTTGTGCCGCCTGCCTGAGGGAAGGGGGGCACATCCCTAACCCTATTGGGGGAATCCTCCTATTTCAAGATGGAGGATTTCTAAAGGCAGGGGTCACCTCAGCTCAGAACACCTTAGGGGCTGTCCTGACTGGCCAGTGACGACTCCTTGTTTTTCTAATTATCTCCTCCAGCCTTGCTGCCAAAAGTGGGGGCAGTGGCCGGAGGGGCGGACATCTCCACTAGCTGGGATGCCCTGGGGTGCTGTAACAAAAGGCAGGAGCCTTTGAGGCTCACCTCCAGGTGTTACAGTTCCTGCAGGCGGAGGTGAGAAGCACCTCCTCCCAGTACAGGCTTTGTTCCTGGCCACAGAGTGACAAAGGCACTCTCCCCATGTGGCCAGAAACTCATCTGGTTGTGGCAGGCTGGCAGAAACTGGTCAGCCTAGCACTAGGAGTCAGACTGGTATTCAGGGGGGCACCTCTAAGATGCCCTCTGGGTGCATTTTACAATAAATTCCACACTGGCATCAGTAAGCATTTATTGTGCTGAGAAGTTTGATACCTAACTTCCCAGACTTCAGTGTAGCTGTTATGGAGCTGACAAACTCCCAGACCATATACTCTTATGGCTACCCTGCACTTACAATGTCTAAGGTTTTGCTTAGACACTGTAGGGGCATAGTGCTCAAGCACATATGCCCTCACCTGTGGTATAGTGCACCCTTCCTTAGGGCTGTAAGGCCTGCTAGAGGGGTGACTTACCTATGCCACAGGCAGTGTGAGGTTTGCAAGGCACCCTGAGGGGAGCTCCATGTCGACTTAGTCTTTTTCTCCTCACCAGCACACACAAGCTGTGAGGCAGTGCGCATGTGCCCAGTGAGGGGTCCCCAGGGTGGCATAAGACATGCTGCAGCCCTTAGAGACCTCCCCTGGCATCAGGGCCCTTGGTACCAGGGGTACCATTTACAAGGGACTTATCTGGGTGCCAGGGCTGTGCCAATTGTGGGAACAAAGGTACAGTTTAGGGAAAGAACACTGGTGCTGGGGCCTGGTTAGCAGGATCCCAGCACACCTTCAATCATAACTGGCATCAACAAAAGGCAAACAATGTCAGGGGGTAATCATGCCAAGGAGGCATTTCCTTACACTGGCCATCCAAACAAAACAATTGTGGCAATCAAGTAGGATTTATGCTATCACTAAGAAAACTTGCACAGAGAGAAACAAACCACTACTGAGAGAAGTCATTAAACAGAAATACTCATATTGCTATAATCCAACAATACATATCTATTCAAATTTGATGAGTAATTACAACACATTCCTTTGCAATTAGTAGTATTTAGTGTACACTCCCCAAATCTCACCACAGTCATAAAGCTAACTAGGTAATTAGCAGTGACACTAGCCTTTGCTATTAACCTTACATTAATCCTCAACCTCACACTTAAGGTCAGTTCACATTTATCCATAGATCTTCCCTCATGCTACCTTTTTCCCCATTACCATAGTTAATCCCTTTTCTTGCAACATGTATGTTTCAACTATGTTTTTTCATGGGCTTTACATGTTGTTACATTAAATAAAGTTATGTGTTCTTAGTAACAACTTTTCACTGTAGGCGTTTCTATGTGAAGGCTTCTCTCTATATAGGTTTCTCTGTTTTCACTCAATGCCAGCTACTCCACCAATGTAAGAGGTCTCCCTTACTGCACACATTAGATTCGGTGTTGTGTGATTAGCCACCTTGCCAGACTGCTATTTCATCCATGGCAGATGAGCAACACCTTCTAATGTTGTAGGGGGGGGGGGCATGCTCTGGGGTGTAAGTAAAAAAAAACGCATAATTGCTCAAGTCTTAGCATACCCAAAGATGCACACTTATATTTGCTGGACTGGCTGCATCTGCTAGTGATACTGAAAGCCCTTACTGTAGCCAGCCACAATGGGGACAAAGTGGTGGTGTGGCTGATATGGCACAGTGGACAGACAAAAAGAGCATGCACCTACTATTTTTAAAGGATTTGAGCGCCAAGTCTCTTTTTCACCAAACAGACAGGATACCTCAAGTGGTTGTTAATCAAGGTTGGCAGGACATCACTGGAAAAGCACAAGAGGATCTCATCTAGACATGTTGTCTAATGGCCACACTGGTGCCAATTACCCTACTGATAATATGTAGTCTACAGGAACGGCTCTGCAGACCCAGAACCGGGGCAGTTAAGTATATTTTTAACCACAATAGTTCCATAAGACACTGTAAATTGGAAAATAATACTTTAACTAACCAACAAAGGTGCAACAACAAAATTATGAAAAAACATCATATCAAAAAACATTAAAAAATGGCTCCACATAAACAGAACATAGAAATATACCATCGGCGTTCTTCTGCACGCGGTCGGGCCGACCAGGCCCCGACGGGGGATCGAA
The DNA here is from genome assembly GCF_031143425.1 of Pleurodeles waltl. Classification (NCBI taxonomy): domain Eukaryota; kingdom Metazoa; phylum Chordata; class Amphibia; order Caudata; family Salamandridae; genus Pleurodeles; species Pleurodeles waltl. The sequence continues at coordinate 968,441,361 of NC_090446.1, read as the reverse complement.
AAAACTACCCCGAAGGGCACTGGAGCTCTTCGATCCTTGATGCGGTGTTGAATCTAACTACGCCGATCCCGAACGCAACAATACCGACGAAAATCTTCCGAAATTAGCTATCTTTCCGTTCCGAAACTCGGAGCGACAGGAACACGTCCGAACCCGATGGCGGAAAAAAAACAATCGAAGATGGAGTCGACGCCCATGCGCAATGGAGACAAAAGGAGGAGTCACTCGGTCCCGTGACTCGAAAGACTTCTTCGAAGAAAAACAACTTCTAACACTCCGACCCAACACCAGATGGCGAGCTATGCAAAACATGCGTATCTACAGCGACAGATGCCATCGAACACAGTGTTACAACATAGAAGCAAAGGATCCCAAATTCAGATAGGAAGGACCACACAGGTTCCTTAGAAACACTACACAAATTATCATAACCAATTGGCCTCAAAAAGTGTTGAAGGCGTTTCGAACCCAAATTGTTTATAGGGTCATCATCAAGACATGTGATTAATGGAGCACATTAAGAATCTACAAAACGAATGAAAAACTTGATAAGGCACATTCCTTGACAATTATTGCCAATAAACTAATTAAAGGCCAGGGGCAAATGCTCACATTCAATCCAATCATACATCGCTGTAGGACAGTACCATCTTGCCTGGCATGTTACCCCCATTTTTCACTGTATGTATGTTGTTTTAGCCCTTGTGTCACTGGGATCCTGCTAAGTAGAACCCCAGTGTTCATAGCATGTGCCCTGTATGTGTTCCCTGTGTGGTGCCTAACTGTATCACTGAGGCTCTGCTAACCAGAACCTCAGTGCTTATGCTCTCTCTGATTTCTAAATTTGTCACTACGGGCTAGTGACTAAATTTACCAATTCTCATTGGCACACAGGTACACCCATATAATTCCCTTCTATATGGTACTTAGGTACCCAGGGTATTGGGGTTCCAGGAGATCCCTATGGGCTGCAGCATTTCTTTTGCCACCCATAGGGTGCTCAGGCAATTCTTACACAGGCCTGCCACTGCAGCCTGGGTGAAATAACGTCCACGTTATTTCACAGCCGTTTTTCACTGCACATAAGTAACTTATAAGTCACCTATATGTCTAACCCTCACTTGGTAAAGGTTGGGTGCCAAGTTACTTAGTGTTTGGGCACCCTGGCACTAGCCAAGGTGCCCCCACATCGTTCAGGGCAATTTCCCTAGAATTTATGAGTGCGGGGACACCATTACACGCGTGCACTATACATAGGTCACTACCTATGTACAGCGTCACAATGGTAACTCCGAACATGGTCATGTAACATGTCTAAGATCATGGAATTGTCACCCCAATACCATTGGGGGGGACAATTCCATGATCCCCTGGGTCTCTAGCACAGAACCCGGGTACTGCCAAACTGTCTTTCCGGGGTTTCCACTGCAGCTGCTGCCAACCCCTCAGACAGGATTCTGCCCTCCTGGGGTCTGGGCAGCCCCAGCCCAGGAAGGCAGAACAAAGGATTACCTCTGAGAGAGGGTGTTACACCCTCTCCCTTTGGAAATAGGTGTGAAGGGCTGGGGAGGAGGAGCCTCCCCCAGCCTCTGGAAATGCTTTGATGGGCACAGATGGTGCCCATCTCTGCATAAGCCAGTTTACACCGGTTCAGAGATCCCCCAGCCCTACTCTGGCGTGAAACTAGACAAAGGAAAGGGGAGTGACCACTTCCCTGACCAGTACCTTCCAGGGGAGATGCCCAGAGCTCCTCCAGTGTGTCCCAGACATCTGCCATCTTGGAAACAGAGGTGTTGGGGGCACCTTGGACCGCCCTGAGTGGCCAGTGCCAGCAGGTGACGTCAGAGACCCCCTCTGATAGGCTCTTACCTGTCTTGGTAGCCAAACCTCCTTTTCTGGCTATTTAGGGTCTCTCCTCTGGGGTGTTCTTCAGATAACGAATGCAAGAGCTCACCCGAGTTCCTCTGCACTTGCCTCTTTGACTTCTGCCAAGGATCGACCGCTGACTGCTCCAGGATGCCTGCAAAACAGCAACAAAGTAGCAAGCTGACTACCAGCAACATTGTAGCACTAATCCTGCCAGCTTTCTCGACTGTTTCCTGGTGGTGCATGCTCTGGGGGTCACCTGCCTTCACCCTGCACTGGAAGCCAAGAAGAAATCTCCAGTGGGTCGACGGAATCTTCCCCCTGCTAACGCAGGCACCAAAAGACTGCATCACCAGTCCTCTGGGTCCCCTCTCATCCTGACGAGCGTGGTCCATGGAACACAGGAACTCTATCCAAGTGACTCCCACAGTCCAGTGCTCTTTCAGTCCAAGTTTGGTGGAGGTAGGTCTTTGCCTCCCCACGCTAGACTGCAAACCTGTGTACTGCGTGATTTGTAGCTGCTACGGCTTCTGTACACTCCTCCAAGGATTCCTTCGTGCACAGCCTAGCCTGGGTCCCCAGCACTCCATCCTGCAGTGCTCAACCCTCTTGAGTTGGACTCCGACGTCGTGGGACCCTCCTTTGTGACTGTGAGCCAGCTCCGGTTCACAAATCTTCTAAGTGCCTGCTTCGGTACTTCTGCAGGTGCTGCCTGCTTCTATGGGGGCTCTCTGAGTTGCTGAGCACCCCCTCTGTCTCCTCCTCCAAGGGGTGACATTCTGGTCCTTCCTGGTCCCCAGCAGCACCCAAAAACCTCTACAGCGACCCTTCCAGCTAGCAAGGCTTGTTTGCGGTATTTCTGCTTGGGAACACTTCTGCAACCTTCGGCACGCCGTGGGACATCTGCCATTCAAGGGAGAAGTTCCTAGCTCTCTTCGTTGTTGCAGAATCCTAAGCTTCTTCCATCCGGAGGCAGCTTCCTTGCAACTTCATCTGGGGTTTCCTGGGCTCCTGCCTCCCTCGGACACTATCGCGACTTATGGACCTGGTCCCCTTGCCTTGCAGGTCTTCAGGTCCAGGAATCCGTCTTCGGTACTTTGATGGTGTTTGTGGTTCTTGCAGAATCCCTCTATCACAACTAGTGTGTCCTTTAGGGGTAGTAGGTGTACTTTACTCCTACTTTTCAGGGTCTTGGGGTGGGGTATCTTGGACACCCTGACTGTTTTCTTACAGTCCCAGTGACCCTCTACAAGCTCCCATAGGTCTGGGGTCCATTCGTGATTCGCATTCCACTTTTGGAGTATATGGTTTGTGTTGCCCCTAGACCTATGTTCACCTATTGCATCCTATTGTAATTCTACACTGTTTGCATTACTTTTCTTACTATTACTTACCTGTTTTGGGCTTGTGTACATATGACTTGTGTATATTACTTACCTTCTAACTGAGGGTACTCACTGAGATACTTTTGGCATATTGTCATAAAAATAAAGTACCTTTATTTTTAGTAACTCAGTTATTGTGTTTTCTTATGATATTGTGCTATATGATATAAGTGGTATAGTAGGAGCTTTGCATGTCTCCTAGTTCAGCCTAAGCTGCTTTGCCATAGCTACCTTCTATCAGCCTAAGCTGCTAGAAACACCTCTATTCTACTAATAAGGGATAACTGGACCTGGCACAGGGTGTAAGTACCACCAGGTACCCACTATAAGCCAGGCCAGCCTCCTATAATCGCCTCAGAACAAATCCTCTAAAAATCAGCAGAAAATGAATCAAAGCCCTCATAGATTTCAATCAATACTACCAAAATTAACAAAGGTGGGAATCTACAAGTAAAAACATAACCACATAACCTTGCAAGATTATGTGGTTATGTTTTTACTTGTTGATTCCCACCTGTGTGAATTTGAATATATTTCTAAGTTGGGTTTCCGTGGAGCCATTTTTTTATGGTTTTTGATATAATTATATGTTTTTTCATTATTTTGTTGTTGCACCTTACTTGGGGGGTCATTACGACTCTGGCGGTCGGAGACCACCAGGGCTAAAGTGGCGTCCGTACCGCCAACAGGCTGGCGGTACGGAGACCCATATTTTGACGGCGGCGGTAGTGCCGCGGTCGCACCGCCGGGGCCGGCGGTTTCCCGCCGTTTTAGCCCCGGTGGTGATAATCCGCCAGGGCAGCGCTGCAAGCAGCGCTGCCCTGGGGATTATGACTCCCCTACCGCCAGCCTGTTTCTGGCGGTTTGCACCGCCAGGTAGAGGCTGGCGGTAAGGGGAGTCCTGGGCAGTGCAGGGGCCCCCTAACAGGGCCCCGTGCAGCTTTTCACTGTCTGCATAGCAGACAGTGAAAAGCGCGACGGGTGCTACTGCACCCGTCGTACGGCCGCAACACCGCTGGCTCCATTAGGAGCCGGCTCCTATGTTGCGGCCGCATCCCCGCTGGGCCGGCGGGTGTAAACTAGGTGTGCGCCCGCCGGCCCAGCGGGGATGTTGTAATGGGGACCGCGGGAGTGAGGCCGCATCGGCGGGCGCACGTCGGTTACAACTTTGCGGGCGGCGGTAGCCGTCCGCCAAGCTTGTAAGACCCCCTTGATGAGTTAATGTATAATTACCCTATAGGGGCTATGAGCGGTGTCTAAGCAACATCAAATAGTAAATTTAGCCACATCACGACGATTTTCAATTGCTTGTGTGAGACAGAGAACAAAATCTTCCGGGACACGGACAAGAATCCCAAAGGGTGTGGGTATAAATGCTTCTGGAGGCAGCCAGCATTCACAGAACATAGGGCCAAACTACTCAAGAAAAACATGCACTTTCCAAATGTTTCCAAGCCCTTCATTCCCTGTCTGGTGGAGTGGTAAGAAAATGTATTCATGTTGACCTTACTTGCTGGAGCCTGCATGACAAGGCGCTCTGTTGTGGGGTGCCAAGTCAAAAAATTAGGATTCCCTATGGGGCTGGGCGATGGTGTTGGTCACGGGAGGTATAGTACAGGGTTTCACCCACAACCCAACAGAGGTGTCTGTAAGGGCCTCATTAAACGGAAGTAATGGCTCAACATTGGTTTGCCGAGGCTGGAGCACCTCAGTGAGAACGTTGATCTTCCATTGTGGTCAACTGTAGGTCAAGGACCTCAGCCTCCCTATCACCATTGTGAAAGAGGAGATATCTTCTGTAGCGGGGCATGGTGGAGAAAGTAATATAGTGACTACTGAGGCGTCCAGGACACAAGCCTCCTGCAAATCTTCATATTAGTTATCGTTGGTATATCGTTGGCCACTTTCATCACCATGATCATAGGGATCATTATCAGAATCTGTTCTCAAAAAGGCATTTAGTGTGTGGGCCCCTTTTGGCATGGCTACCCCCACCTTTTTGCCTGATATTGATGCTAGCTTGCTGACTGCGTGCTGGGATCCTGCTAACCAGGTCCAAGGACCTGTGTTCTTTCCCTAAACTGTACCATTGCTTCCACAATTGACACACTCCTGCACACAGCTAAGTTCCTTGTGAAAGGTACCAGTGGTACTGAGGGCTTTTTGACCAGGAAGGGTCCCTAAGGGCTGCAGCATGTATTGTGCCACCCTAAGGGACCCGTCACCAAGCACATGCACACTGCCATTGCAGATTGTGTTTGCTGGTGGGGAGAAAAAGGTAAAGTCGACCTGGAATTCCTCTCAGGGTGCCATGCCCACAAACCAGTGACTGTGGTATAGCTAAGTAACCCCTCCAGCAGGCCTTACAGCCCTAAGGCAGGGTGCACAATACCACAGGTGAGGGCATAGATGCATGAGCAATATGTCCCTACAGTGTCAAAGTTCATTCTTAGGCATTGTAAGTGCAGTGTGTCCATATGAAGTACATGGGCTGGGAGTTTGTCACTACGAACTCCACAGCTCCATGATGGCTTGACTGAAGGCTGGGACGTTTGGTATCAAACTTCTCAGCACAATAAACCAACACCAATGCTAGTGCTGGATTTATTTATACAGTGCACCCAAAGGATATCTTAAAGATGCCCAGTGTATTTTAACCAACCCTTTATTGTAAGGCTGACCAGACTGTGCCAGGCTGCCTCTAACAGACAAGTTTCTGACCCCATGGGGTGAGAGCCTTTGTGCTATCTGGGGTCAGAAACAAAGCCTGCTTTCGGTGGAGGTGCTTCATACCTCCCCGCTGCAGGAACTGCAACACTTGACGGTGAGCCTCAAAGGCTCAGGCCTCCTGTTACAGTGCCCCAGGGCACTCCAGCTAGTAGAGATGCCCAACCTTCAGACTAAGCCCCACTTTTGGTGGCAGGTCTGGCAGGAAAATTAGGAAAAACAAGGACAAATGACCACTTCAGGTGGGACCACCCCTAAGGTGTCCACAGCTGAAGTGACCCCCTCCTTGCAGAATCCTCCATTTTGGTTTGGAGGAGAGGGACCAATAGGGATAGGAATGTGCCACCCTCCCCAAAGGGAGTGGGCACAGGGGCAGTAGCCATTGGCTACTGCCTTCTGATCCCTGTAACATCCCTCAATCTAGTATTTAGGGGCTCCCTTGAACCTTTCTCACCAGATTCCTGGTGACCTCAAAAAGAAGAACAAAGAAGTACTGCTAAGCCGACCCCATTAGTGAAGACTCCAGGCGACAACTGACTTGGCCCCAGCCCTACCAGCCTGTCTGCAGCTTCAAAGACCCCTGCTCCAAGAAGGCGACACATCCTGCAGGACCAGAAATCTCTACAAACCCCCAGAGGACTGCCTGCCCGTCAGAGGACCTTCAACTCCTGAGAACAGCGGCCCTGTCCAGAAGAAATCTCCAAAAAGTCTCCAGAACCGCTGCGGATCCACAAGCCCTGCCCAATCTGCACTCAACGCCCACGGCCTAAGTCCAGGTGGCCCACCGGTCCAGAGGAGGTCCCAATGCGACTCTGACTATAAGCCCACCCTGGGTTGATCCCTCCTGGCCAACACAACAACGCCACCAGCCTGAATCCAAAGGACGCCCTGACTGGATCTGACACCCAAAGAGACCCCTACACCCGCAGCCCCTGCCTGTCCTGCCTTTGGTTTCCCCAAACTGCCACCCTAGACCCTGCTTGCAGCATCTTTTGTGACATTCTCCCCCGGGTCTCCCCATTGAAAAGCATTGGGGCACCCAGCTGTGTGTTTGCACCCTGCTCCCGGCCCCCCTGTGCCACTGAGGGTGTGTGTTTGGTGTGATCCTGTGGCCCTGCGTGCTGACCTAAACCCCCAGCCCTATGTCCTGGAACTGTGGCTCCTTACCTGCAATCTCTTTTCTACCAATCACCCCTCAGTCTTTTAGGATTCCATTGCAAACCAGATGCCAACTTTGACCTCTGCACCCAGCCGGCCCCGTGTTGCTGGTGGTGCACTTTGACCTCTGGACATCCTAACCCCCAAAGACTGGGATTGCAAGTCGTGTACTTACCTGTTAATTGTAATAAAACTTACCCCCGCCCCCAGGACTCTAATGAAAAATTGCAAAATGTGTCAGCTTTTGAAATAGAAACGTGTTATTTACTTGTAAACTGCTTTATCTACAAAAACCAAAGTACATTTGATACATATGCTTGATACCTATTGACAAATGTACTTATGTGCAACAAAGTTCTTCTGGTTCTAGTAATAAAGTAACAAAATATATTTTTCTATATAAAAACAACTGGCCTTGAGTTAGTCATTGAGTGTGCGCCTCATCTCTTCACCGTGTGTGTACAACAAATGCTTTGCATTACCCTCTGATAAGCCTAGCTGCTCGACCACACTAACACAAAAGAGAGCATTAGTATTATCTACTCTAGCTTCTGTTAAGCCTCGGGAGAACCCCTGGACTCCGTGCCCACTATACCTCATTTTGATATAGTATATACAGAGCCCATCCATGAGGACGGAGTCTGATGGGACACCCAAAAGCTGCGGTGGGGTTGGATCATGGCACAACCTCGGTCTCACTCAAAGTTGCACAAACTCAGACTCAGAGAGCACACTGGGCTGAGCTTCATCATCGGGTGTTGAGGTTCCACTATCTGGTGTGTGCTGTGGTGTCAGGATTCGAATCGGCATTGAAGCCAGAATGGAGCCTATAGCGGATACAGCAGATCCAACTGGAGTGGAGGTCATATCTGCCAGTGAAGTCACAGAAGGAGGCCCTTGCAATTCCTTGGGGCGCACAGACACACAAGAGGGAGCCAGTAACAAGCCAAATAGGCGCAGAATTGCCTCACAAAAATCCCACATTTGCTGCAGCGTCTCCAGTGCACCCTGGAATTCAGGTCAGAAGGGGATTGTTTTCAGAAGTGAAACGGAGTACGTTGACACCCTCACACGTTCTCTGGAGTTCAAGAGTGGCAGGAAGGTGCTGAGTCTCACTCTGACTTTTTATGTTTCTTCTTCAACTTACCCAAAGACTTTGAGTGTCATGAAAATCGCACACGGACGCAACTTCAGGAAAGGGACCAGGACTGGTCTTGGTGATGAAGGGTTTGGTTTCGCATTCCTGGGTTGTTTGGGATTAATCAATGTGGAGCTGCTGCAGGCTTTGAAGTCTTGTTCCCACCCCAGGAACCACAGGCAAACCGGATTACGATAGGTAACAGACTTTTGCTTGCAACAGTCCCTACAAGGATTAAACCCTGTAGTTTAAGGAGTGATATTTTCCTTAACACTCGGTGTTTTAAAAAAAGCATTTTAAGGCAAAACTAACTCAAAGAGACAATGTGTAAATCTGTATCTGCAACTTCAGTGCATAATGAAAAGAACTGATGTTAGCGCACTTGGGTTGTGCTTAAATACAACTCAACTTCTCACTTCCAGAGCAGAAAAACATTGGGATGGAGCCGCATGACACCACCTGCTGGCACGCATCGAGTGTCGGTTTTCTCTCTTGCCCCACTCCCTGGTTCTTCTACTAATCATCATAGTCCTATAATGAACTTGTGCACAATGAAGCACAGGATTTTGGGCAAATTCCATTCTGGGACCTTGCTGCAAGACTAATGTGGGCTCCAGGACTGGCCCAGTATCTGGCGATGCCGAAGCCTGCTGCAGGGGAGTAGGAGTCTTCTCAATTACTGCCACAGATATTGCGTTGACTCCTAACTCTATACGCTGCACTGCTTCTCCCATTGTAAACTCAGACTGTACCATCGTCTTGCCCAAAAAGATTTTTGTTTGGTTCACAAATAAGGGACACTCAATAGCTGATCAGAAGCATCCAACACGCCAGAAACGAAAGCACACGGTCTAGACTCCAGGCAGAGTGGTTGGTCTGGGGAGATTTGGCGGACAAGCGAGAAGCCGGATCTAAGTCCCTCGTGCCACCTAACAACAGCTTTAGAGCAATCTGCCCCCCCCACCCCCAGCACGGACAGTGGTAAGAGTAACCCGGCTGCGAAAATTCAGGTGGGAAGAAAACTTCATTTTCATCTCTTGCCATTACCTCTTTCCACTCATCTTTATTTCTGCATATTACGGCACTGACTCCCAAACTACGCAATAATACATCACTCAGTGTCAACAACCTACCCCCATTCATCATCCTCTAAGTAATACCTTAATATTACCACTACCAGGAAGGCAGTCAATCCTAAATTCAGTTCCAATAGTTTTATGGCTAACCTAGCTAACTGCATAGTAGATTTATTTATTCTTTTAACTGACAAAATATTAATCAATGGACGATGATCGGATTTGATGCCAACCAACCAACCCCATAAGTATTCTTTAAACTTCTCCACAGTCCACAAACAAACAAATGTATTCTCTGATTCAATAACTAGGTTCAACAGGTATGCGTCCTGCTTGCAAATCCTACGCTAAGTTCTTCTTGACCTACTTAGCTTAGGCTAGCGCCAAGGCCATATGTGCTGGCTGTAAAATGACGTGCTGACATAAAAGAATGCAAAGCCGGAGCTCTCAGATCAATTAATTCTCCTTATAAAAAATATTGTCACATTAAACATCCGACACAAAGGGTTTTTCTTTTCTTAAAACGATTTCTTAAAACTTCAGTCAAGATGGCAAACTCTTTAATACATTTTGAATAAATTTGACACATCTCCAGAAAAGTAGGTGATTGACAGATATCTCTTTGTGTTGGTACTTTGACAACACTTTGCACCAAACACGGTTAAGGTCAAACCCCACACCCTGGCAGGACATGCCCCATGTCCACTCTATTTTATCCACTTTCAAGATGCACTTATTCTTCTCTAAATTCATACCTCACTCGCATAACACATGAAGAATATTCTCCACTGTACTTCATGTTGATACAAATCACGGTCAGAAAACAAGATATCATCTTGAAATGGAATAACATTACTGATCCCTTTCAACATTTCAGCATTAACCTGTAGCAATGTTGTTGCCTCAGACACCAGACCAAGCGCTATAGGGGAAAATAGGTAGGGTGCACTGCGAGTGACAAAAGGAGTGAGATATCCAGAGTTTGGATTCTGGACAACCTCATGATGTGCGTCTTTGAGATCCATTTTCTGACCAAACCTTCTGCTGCTAAAATACCTTTAATCCTTGGATAAGGAAACCACTCAGCCCAAATGTTTTTTTTTTTAAGTTCACTGAGATCAACACAAACACAATTCACTCGATTGTGAGTCATAACAACAGTGTATAACCACAATGCTGCATTGATAGGTTCAATAATACCATGTTTTAATATACTTTGTAGTTGTGTGTTAAATTCCTGTCAGTCACTGTACGACAGGTTTAATTTATGATTCACAGAGATGGACACTTTCTTGACCTTAATCAAATGCTCAAAGCCCTTAATTTTGCTTACAGTGTCATTGAAAAATTAATTATTTATACCAGTTTAGCACGTATTTCACTTTATTCACTTTCTATTAAAGAAACGTCTACTTTCTCACTCAGTCGGAAGACCATTTCACCCTAGTATGTTCAGGGTATTTTTTGCTAAGTAAATCTTTCCATTAGCTGCACGAGCCTTGCAGAGATGTATACTCAAAAATATCCTACTGGATAATTTACACTCTCTTCACAAGCCACCAGGGTAATGTCTGGTTGCAATACCGCTTTGTCTAGCCTCTTCTGCTCATAGGTGTCAATAGAGATTGGCCCCAAAATCCACTAATAAATGTATAATTTTCCCATCAATAAACACTCGCGTGTCTGAGTCTTAACACTTTCTAGCTAAGTTTGACTCTTAGGGCCTGATTACAACTTTGGAGGAGGTGTTAATCTGTCCCAAATGTGACGGATATACCACCAGCCGTATTACGAGTTCCATAGAATATAATGGACTCGTAATACGGCTGGTGGTATATCCGTCACATTTGGGACGGATTAACACCTCCTCCAAAGTTGTAATCAGGCCCTTAATGTCTTTCTATTGATACCATTAACATCATTTCATCCATCTTTTGGCATGAGTCATCTCTATTGTTTTTTTTTCATCTTTCACACTGTCTTCTTCTACACACCCGACTAACTTTATGCCACCCCTATACACCTTGCTGAAGTGACAGTTTACCACACTTCCTATAACCTTGACCCACTACTGGGCAATATCTATAACTAGCTACTTATGTTGTTTAACCACATTTATAATACAACGTTGAACTGGAAAGGTATTCTTCTGTGTCATCAAAGGATTCATTTTCCAAACATCCTAAAATAGAAGGAAAAGAAAGCTGCAGTCATTGAGGAGGGAAATGGTCTAATCGGAGTGTTCTGCGACACAACTTCTCCTGCCTTTCTATCATCCTTTGAGGGATGCCTTCCTTAAAGGAAGTAGAATAAATGCATATCATGTCTGGTAATGTTGCTCAGACTGGCAGTGAGCAGCGGAGACCCATCTGTCAGAAACCCAAAAGGATTCTTAGCAGTAAATAACTGGACATTTCTTATCTGCAACATCTTGTTCCCAGATTACAAACACATCTTCCAGCAGGCCAACCCTACATTGCCAAGACCAGGAGAAATGCACTCACATTTCAGCCCCTAGATGTCACATTAGACCTCCCGAAGAATTCCTGCCTCATGCACACAAAAACATCTTCATACCAGTGAAGAAGCCACACAGCACAAGTATACCTTTCTTGCCCATGTTTGCTTTTCAGTACTAACAGACCTCTCAAGTTGCAGGAATAGGTCCCCCCACACATGTTTTTTCTTTGCATTTTGTAACTTGCAGCCTAGCCTAGTTTGTCCCATTATAAAAACAGACCTACAAGCCTCAGAATGCAAAGAAAAGACCCAGACTAAATGAGCTACTCACTGGTGAACCCAGGACATTTGTGCTAAAGAGAAATTAGGAGTCACAGAAAGTGCAAGAATTTGCTGAAGGTACCCCACTTAACAGGGGACTACTTCCACGGTCAGGAGTAGAATAGTGAGCTGCAAGCCCATATCTGATCTCCAGAGATCCCGATCAACTATATAAGTATCCACCTCACATGCATACTCCAGCGGAAACTAACTTGATGCTCCAAAGACACGCCCGGTACCCATGGGAGTGCAGCATGTGCCGGAGGAGCACACCGATGAAATAATGTACCACAGTACCCAAGTAAAGATACTCACTTGAGTTGCAGGTGAAAGAAAGTTTACTCTGGGAACTGATGCATTATGGCTGACTCCGTGGCTTTGATCACAACATACTCTAGTGGATGAAGAAAACACCAAATGGTAGTACCTTCCCAACATACAGCTCTACATCCCTATCAATCTTCAGCTCACAAACATACTCTTTGGTGGTCCAAGGGTATGAAGGAAGGATCACTTATTATCTTGTCAGTTCATAAAACACCTACACACCCTACAACTATGTACCCCAGCAGCACCCTTTAGGACAAGCACAGAAACATCCTAAAGGTAGAATGTCACGATGTTATCCAAGACAAAATGGCCTAGCTTTGGGTTTTCTTTTTTTGCAAATCATTGTTATCTTGCAGATTAGTCCTGATGTTCTCGAAGATGAGAATCAAGACATTAAATATGACATTACATTGTTTAATAAAGAGGCAAAGAACTGGTTAATTGTGTCCTTTATGTCGTGCAAACATCTGGAAACAATTATATGATGCAACTGGGGCTTAGTCAATGTTTGTTTTCTTTGCATTTCAACACTCAAAGGGGTGCACATCTTTCCTTGTTTTTACCCCGCTAGTTGCTCACCAAACAGCCTAACAGCATACACCATGCTTGATGCACTTCCATGGCCCTTCCCAGCTCATTAGTTGCTTACCTATGCCCCCATCTTACTGTAGCTCAACGTGCCCCTCAATTCACCATCCACAACTGACCGAGTCCTAAATGGGTTGGAGGGAGACGGCATGCCTGGCACTCTACATGAGCCTGTTGTGTTTACCCTAATTAATTAGAGCCAATCTAGCAAATACCTATAGCACCAAAAGGAATTATAACCTTTTTTTGAGAAAATGAGAGCTGGCAGGTATTTCTCACTCCTCTTCGAGCGGAGTGTTAAGAGTCGCACATACCAGTCAAAGAAATTGTTATCTGCAAGTGATAAAATAGAGCATCAACCTTGTACTCCCAAATCAGTTTGCGCAAACAATGATGGTATTTTACAGTGGTATGGCTGTTTGGTATGCAGTATTTGTCTGAATCATACATATCAGGTTGAATGTAATTAGTATAGACAACTGAATCAACTATATGCATATTAAGGAAAATGCTAGCTAGCCCCTAATCATATTTCATCACATATCCCTAATCTATTAGTCTATTACCCATCCAATGTATATAGGTCTTGTCAGCCATCCAACATAAAGGGATGCATTTGTTTACTAAGGGCCTGATTTAGAACGTGGCGGAGGGGAATACACTGTCACAAATTTGACAGATATTCTGTCTGCCATATTACAATCCCATTATATTCTTTGGAGATCGTAATGCGGCGTACAGGATAGCCACCCTAAGTCTAAATTATGCCAAGCCATGAATAGTTTTCCTGCATACTTTCTAATGTCATCAGATCAGCAGTTGGAACTCAGTCATTCAGCACCTCCCAATAGCAATTGGTCAAAGTGTCTAACCCAGCCCCTGCATATGTACCTAATATACTTTTATAACCAATGATGTCTTAAGGAGTGAAGGCGGCTCATCTATTTCCTGCTACCAAAATGTGCAAAACAATTTCCTATTAAAGAAGCAGCCGGAAGCTATGAAAGCTAATGTTTGTTTTTCTTCTTCTTTCCAAGGTCCTCTTCCCTCGCAGCATTGGTTACAAGATCTGCACGAAAGCACTGCAAAGTTATCCTTCTCGGCTTGAACAGTATCAGAGGAGATCGAGCAAACAATTGTTATCATTCAAACAATGAGTCTGCGTTCTAGGCTATACTTTGTACTCACTCTCTAATAATACATGCAGTCATGTTTACACACAATTAGACCTATCTTGCACTGAACACGCGTCATTATTATACAGAAAGCCTGAAAACACAACAAGGACATTTCTAAAGAATAGCAACAGCTTTACAGAGCCCATCAAAATAGGGACAGTGAAGATCATGCAGTCTATATCTATACATGGATTTGTACTGAGCTGCTTAGTGTAAAATAAACTTGAGCTTGACAGGAGAAGAAAGCTGATTAAATATCTGAAGAGAATAATCAAGAATTTCCAGACCTGTGGATGACTAGAAAGAATCCTAATCATTACAGGAAGCAACTTCCAATTCTTGGCAGCCAGGTAAAAGAAGGTATGGGTGCCATTTTGACCCTTCTTCAACTTAAGCAGGCAAAAGAACTGCAAATGTGAGGACCGACGGTGCTGAGGCAGGATATATTTGAGAAACATGCAATGGAAATAAGATGGGTCAGTTTTATAAAAGATTTGAGACAGGAACACAAGGCATTGAGCAAGATTCATCTTTCAATGGAGAAACATTAAAAACTAGGCAAGACATGTTGGGCAGCAAACTGCCTAGGAAGGCTGAGCAGGAAATGAGCAGTGCTATTCTGTACCAACAGAAGTTATATGACAGAAATCTTAGGAAGGACTAAACATACATAACTGCCATGAACACTACCCTTTCCTGAACCCTAAAACCTCCTGAGCTTCCCTTAACTGTACCCATCCTTGAACCAGTAGCGGCTACTGCCAGGATGGGTAGGAGGGGGCTGGTGGCAGTGCGCGGAGCGGGGTGAGTGGGGGGAAGCATGCGGAGCTGGGCAATAAAAATAAAATAAACTTGCCTGCCGCCTCCGTGTTCCGCTGCTTCAGCTGCCTTGGTTCCTCTCATCTTCTTCCTCCCTTCCCACCCAATCCCGACGCTTCTCTCATGTTGTTAGTAGCATGGAAGAAGCGCTGAGATTGGCCTGAGTGGGCAGAAATGCCGCTCATGGAGGGAGTGAAACACTGCGCTTGTTCTTATCACTGAGCTTCGTCTCCAGCTGGCAGTGCAAAACAGCGGGGTGGAAAGTTCAAACTATGCATATCAGTTTAGCTAGACTTGGACAGCCTGCCAAATTGACATACACAGTTAGAAGCGCACCACCACTGCTCTTACACTTGTTTACGTGGAGGATGCTGGCCCTGCTCCACAAAAGGGGAAAACCAAAGTGATAATAAAATACTTATCACTTTATTTTTCTGCTTTCAGTAGGAGGGCGACGTTCCTCCGTCATAACGGAGGAGCCACCCCTGGCTTGAACCCTAAAAACCGTGTATATCCCTTAATACTACTCTTCCCTAAGCTCTAAAAACCTGCTGCTATCACTTAATGCTAAGCTTCTGTGAACCCTAAAATCCTTGCTACCTGCCTCTAAATCCTTGAAAACCCATACAGCAGTTACAGTTACTTTGGTAAAAAACCTGTTACTACCTATTAGCACTACTGTTCTCTGTACCCTAAGAACCCCGGCTGCCCCTTAATGCTACTCATCCCTAAACTCTAAAGAACAATTTGCTTAACTTTGGTAATGCCTTTTCTGGTAAAGCTAACAGCAGATTCCTAACCTAGTGAATTTCCCAAGGCGCCAGGCGAGGATCTGGACTATTTTAATAGCAACATACTCAGGCACTTTAGACAGCATCCTGTGGCTCCAGGTCGGGTCTGTTCTACTCTGGATGTGAAATCAAGGCCACTTTATCTGCGCAATCTCTGCACGCTGATGTACCACTAACCCTTAACGCTATCCATCCCAAAACCCTAAAAACTCTTTACCACCCCATAACACTATCCGTCCATGAATCCTAATCCTAAACACCCTTAGCACCCAGTAAAGCTACCCTTCTTTCCTTGTTGAGCCCTGAAACCCCACCTACTCCTTAACACTATCTTCCTCGAACCATAAAGTACAAGTTACTTACCTTCGGTAACAAACTATCTGGTAGAGACATATTCTAGTTGCAGATTCCTTACCTTAGAATTTCTCCCAGGCATCAGACTGGATCCGGAGATTTTTCTTCGAGCAATACCTTGCGCGTCGGTAGGTGCGTCGGTCGACTCAGCTGGCGTCGTCGTCACCGTGATGACGTCGGGAGTAGTACATAGACGTCGCACAGTGACGTCAGTTTCTTCTAATGACTTTCCACGCCAAATTGCAGAGCCACTAAGAACACTGAGATTGGTGCGCCAGAGCTAAGGACCTGAAAGGGGGAATCCCAGTCGCTAGAAATCAGTTCACAAGTGGGGAGGATGGGTGGGCAGTAAGGAATCTGCAACTACAATAGGTCTCTACCAGATATTTTGTTACTGAAGGTAAGTAACTTGTACATCTAATAGAGACTTCTAGTTGCAGATTCCTTACCTTGGAATAGATACCCTAGAAATGCCATCCTTGAAGATGGGCTGCGAACCAAGATCATGCTCGGAACTCCTGCAGGACCGAACGACCATAGTAGCTGTTCCGACGGACCTGACTGTCCAGTTGGTAGTGTTTAGCAAACGTGTGCGGGGGCAAACCTGTGCAGGGACGCCGACGTAGCTGCCTGGCAGATATCCATGACAGGAACTCCGCGTGCTAATGCAGTGGTAGCAGCAGTTGCTCTGGTAGACTGAGCACCAAATCCCTCAGGGGGTTGCTTCTTGGCCAAAGCGTAGCACATTTTAATGCAAAGAAGCACCTATCGAGAGATGGTATGCTTGGCACAGTCTTCCCTTTTTTCGCACCCACATACCCAACAAAGAGTTGATCATCCACCCGGAAATCTTTAGTACGACTAAGATAGAACGCCAATGCTCTTTTTGGGTCCAGAGGGTGGAGTCTCTCCTCCCCATGAGAAGGATGTGGGGATGCGTAGAAAGTAGGCAGGGTGATGGACTGGCATACATGAAAAGGCGTAACCACCTTTGGAAAGAAGGAAGCCTTAGTGCGCAACACCACTTTGTCAGGGTGTACAGACAAGTATGGAGGTTTAGATGAAAGGGCTTGAAATTCACTCACCCTGCGAGACAGTTTTGAAGGTGAGGAGCCGTAAGGGACAATTGTGGATCGGCTCAAAGGGAATATACATTAAGTAAGTAAGGACAAGTGTAGGAAGTTGGCTCTGTATATGCTATTTCAAAGTAAGAAATCATGTGCACAGAGTCCAAGGGTTCCCCTTAGAGGTAAGATAGTGGCAAAAGTAGATAATTCTAATGCTCTATTTTGTGGTAGAGTTATCGAGCACTAGGCTTATGAGAGGGTAGTGTTAAGCATTTGTTGTACACACAGAGGCAAAAAATGAGGAGCACACACTCAAAGACTTAATCCAGGCCAATAGCTTTTTATATAGAAAAATATATTTTCTTAATTTATTTTAAGAACCACAAGTTCAAGATTTGAAATAAATACATAAAATGCAAGGTACTCCACACAGGTAAGTTAGGAACTTTGAATTAGAGCAATAACATATACAGGGGGTCATTACGATCCTGGCGGACGGTGTTAAAGCGGCGGTAAGACCGCCAGCAGGTTGGCGGTCTTTTTTTTTAGTATAATGACCATGGCGGTTACCGCCATGGTCATCTGCCGCTTCTCCGTTCTGCCCGCCAGGGCGGAGACGACCGCTGGGCTGGAGACCTGGTTCTCCAGCCCAGCGGCCTTCACAATACCACCGCCGGTATTTTGACCCGGCTTACCGCCGTGGATTTCCAGCGGTAGGAACCACCATGAAATCCATGGCGGTAAGCACTATCAGTGCCAGGGAATTCCTTCCCTGGAACTGATAGGGGTCTCCCCCCACCCAGACTCCCTCCCCTACACCCCCCACAGCCCCCCAAAGGTGGCAGGGCCCCCCTCCCCCCGACATTACCTTACACATACACACCCGACACGCATGCTGGCACCACCAACACACATACACGCCAACATCCACACACACAGTCAGACACGCACACCCACATTCAAGCACACATCCATACAGTCATACCTAAAGACATACACGCACTCATTCCTAAAACACGCAACACCCCTGCAAGCATACACGCACTCACACACCCCCCTACATACACACACGCACACCACCATGCACACACACAAGACCCCCGCACCCCCCTCCCCTAACGGACGATCGACTTACGTGTTCCGTCGATCCGCCGGGAGGGGACGGGAGCCATGGGGGCAGCTCCGCCGACACCACACCGCCAACAGAACAACGCCGCGCAGAATCACAGGACGTGATTAGCTGGGCGGTGTTCTGTTGGCGTGGCGGTGGAGCAACCTCCACTTCCCCGCCGCCCGCCAGTATGGCTGTTGGCGGCTCTCCGTCGGAAAAACGACAGAGGGCAGCCAACTGTCATAATACGCCGAGCAGCAAACCGCCACTACTGGTGGTCTTCCACACAGCGGTCCCTCGGCGGTCTTGTTAAAAGACCGCTGAGGTTGTAATGACCCCCATAGTTTTTGTTAAAATGGCAATAAGCTATTTTAATAGTAGCCAGTGCAAAAATCAACAGTTCCTGGGGGAGCTAAGTATTGGTTAGATTGTATGGTAAGTAAGACACTTACAAGTCTCAGTTCAAGGGCATAGGCAGCCCACCGTTGGGGGTTCAAGGCAACCCCAAAGTTACCACACCAGCAGATCAGGGCCGGTCAGGTGCAGAGGTGCCCAAAACACATAGGCGCCTATGGAGAACAGGGGTGCTCCGGTTCCAGTCTGCCAGCAGGTAAGTACCCATGTCCTCGGGGGGGCAGACCAGGGGGGTTTTGTAGAGCACTGGGGGGACACAAGTAGGCACACAAAACACACCCTCAGTGGCACAGGGGTAGCCGGGTGCAGTGTGCAAAGCAGGCGTCGGGTTTTAGATAGGTTTCAATGGAGGGACCCGGGGGTCACTCTAGCAGTGCAGGCAGGGACAGCGGGGGCTTCTCGGGACAGCCACCACCTGGGCTAGGCAGAGGGTTGCCTGGGGGTCACTCCTGCACTGAGGTTCGGTTCCTTCAGGTCCTGGGGGCTGCGGGTGCAGTGCTTGGTCCAGGCATTGGGTCCCTTGTTACAGGCAGTCGCGGCCAGGTGGAGCCTCTGGATTCTCTCTGCAGGCGTCGTTGTGGGTGGCCAGGGGGGGCCGTTTTGGGCTACTCAGGAGGTCGCAGTCGCCGGGGAGGCCTCCCTGTGGTGTTGGTTCTCTGGAGCTCGAGTCGGGGGCTTCGGGTGCAGAGTTGCTGTTTTTGAGCAGAGCCACTGCTCACTGGAGTTTCTTGGTCTTGGGGGTCAGGGCAGTCCTCTGAGGCTTCAGAGGTCGCTGGTCCCTGTTGGATGTGTCGCTGGTTGCAGTTGTCGATGTCCGTCGTCTCTGCAGGCTTGTAGGACAGCAGTCCTTCTTTGTGGTTCAGGTTGCAGGAATCTGATTTCCTGGGTTCTGGGGTGCCCCTAAATACTAAATTTAGGGGTGTGTCTAGGTCTGGGAGGGCAGTAGCTAATGGCTACTGTCCTGGAGGGTGGCTACACCCTCTTTGTGCCTGCTTCCTTAGGGGAGGGGGGCACACCCCTAATCCTATTGGGGGAATCCTCCAAAACTAGGATGGAGGATTTCTAAAGGCAGGGGTCTCTTCAGCTCAGGACACCTTAGGGGCTGTCCTGACTGGTGGGTGACTTCTTGTTTTTCTCCTAATCTCCTCTAGCCTTGCCGCCAAAAGTGGGGGCAGTGGCCGGAGGGGCGGGCATCTCCACTAGCTGGGATGCCCTGGGGCGCTGTAACAAAAGGGGCGAGCTTTGCGGCTCACCGCCCGGTGTTACAGTTCCTGCAGGGGGAGGTGAGAACACCTCCACCCAGTACAGGCTTTGTTCGTGGCCACAGAGTGACAAAGGCACTCTCCCCATGTGGCTAGCAACATGTCTGGTGTGTGGCAGGCTGGCAGAAACTGGTCAGCCTACACTAGAAGTCGGATTGGTATTCAGGGGGCATCTCTAAGATGCCCTCAGGGTGTATGTTACAGTAAATTGCACACTGGCATCAGTGTGCATTTATTGCGCTGAGACGTTTGATACCAAACTTTCCAGATTTCAGTGTAGCCATTATGGAACTGTGGAATTTGTGTTTGACAAACTCTCAGACCATATACTCTTATGGCTACCCTGCACTTACAATGTCTAAGGTTTTGCTTAGACACTGTAGGGTCATAGTGCTCATGCCCATATGCCCTCACCTGTGGTATAGTGCCCCTGCCTTAGGGCTGTAAGGCCTGCTAAAGGGGTGACTTACCTATGCCACAGGCAATATGAGGTGGGCATGGCACTCTGAGGGGAGTACCATGTTGACTTAGTCTTTGTCTCCCCACCAGCACACACAAGCTTTGAGGCAGTGTGCATGTGCTGAGTGAGGGGTAGCCAGGGTGGCATAAGACATGCTGCAGCCCTTAGAGACCTTTCCTGGAATCAGGGCCATTGGTACCAGTCACAAGGGACATATCTGAGTGCCAGGGTTGTGCCAATTGTGGAAACAAAGGTACAGATTAGGGAAAGAACACTGGTGCTGGGGCCTGGTTAGCAGGGTCCCAGTACACTTTCAATCAAAACTTAGCATCAGCAAAGGCAAAAGGTCAGGGGGTAACCATGCCAAGGAGGCATTTCCTTACACAACCTCCTCCCCCCAAACGAAAGAGGATGAGACTAACCTTTCCCAAGAGAGTCTTCATTTTCTAAGTAGAAGAACCTGGAAAGGCATCAGCATTGGCATGGGCAGTCCCAGGGCTGTGTTCCACTACAAAGTCCATTCCCAGAAGGGATATGGACCACCTCAACAGTTTAGGGTTTCTCCTTTCGTTTGCATTAGCCATCTGAGAGGTATGTGGTCAGTTTGAACTATGAAGTGAGTACTAAAACGGTATGTTATCAACTTCTTCATGGACCAGACCACAGCAAAGGCCTTCCTCACAATGGCAGTCCAACGCTGCTCCCTGGGGAGTAACCTCCTGCTAATAAAAAGGCTGGTCAAGGCCAACATCATTTGTTTGGGACAGGACAGCTCCAATCCCATGTTTAGAGGCATCTGTCTGCACAATGAACTGCTTAGAGTAATCTGGAGCTTGCAAAACTGGTGCTGTACACATTGCTTGCTCCAGGGTGTCAAAGGCCTGTTGACAATCCACGGGCCAGTTCACTTTCTTTGGCATTTTCTTGGAGGTACGTTTTGTGAGGGATGTCAATATTGATCCATATCCCTTCACAAACCTCCTATAGTACCCAGTCAAGCCAAGGAATGCCCTGACTTGAGTCTGTGTTTTTGGAGCTACCCAGTCCAGAATAGTCTGGATCTTGGGCTGGAGTGGCTAAACTTGGCCTCCACCTACAAGGTGTCCCAAGTAAACCACAGTACCCTGTCCTATCTGACATTTAGATGCCATGATAGAGAGGCCTGCTGCTTGCAGGGCCTGCAAAACCTTCTTCAGGTGGACCAGGAGATACTT